>NC_140677.1:5445000-6695000 GCF_054131305.1 Coturnix japonica | reverse complement strand
GCAGGACTATGTCTCGGCCCCACCACGAACCTCTCACAGTGATGTTTCACAGCCACAGCGAACTGGAAGCACCGCCAGCGTGCGGGACCAACGCGAGCACGGACAGACAACGAGGATGCGCCGCTTGGGAGTTAGCATCGTTATTGAGGTTACGGCGTGAAACGAGGCCAGAACAACGGCAACGCGAGACGGGAAAACGCCGCTCTGCTGTCAAGGAAATGCCACAAAAGCACGAGGGAGGGAGGGAGAGCAGCAGGCAGCTGCCGCGGGGGGCCGGGGGTGGATGGGGCGGGAGGGGAAAGGAGGACACGGGGCTCTAATGTGCTAATGTTAGCCGCTCCTCGGTGGGCGGGGGGACGGGGAGGCAGGTTTTATTTCTTTCTTCTTTTATTTATTCCCTTTCTTTTATTTATTTTATTCATTCCCTATTTCACTTATTCCCTTTATTTCATTTCCTTCATTTTATTCATTCCCTTTATTTCACGCCTTCTTGTATTTCATCTATTCCTTTCATCACTTGGACTTCAATTCCCTATTCCCCTTTTCCCTTCCGAAACAAATAAAAAACACATTTCGAAGAACCATCCTCATCCTAAATGAGACACGGTGCTCCCATGGAGCGGGGCGGCTCCGCGGGGCGGTGCGGGGGGCTCGGGGCCCCGCCCGGCTGCTCCGCCCGGCGTGCGCGGGGGCAGCGGTGCGCATCCCCGGTTGGCGGCTGGCGGGCGGCTCCGCTCCGCTCCGCTCGGCTCCGCGGGGCTGCGGCGCTATGGAGGCGGTGGACCAGGTAGGGACGCGTAGTTCCGAGGGTCGGGAGCGATGGTTGAGCGTTGGGGATGCTTCTCTCTGATGGTTTCTTTCTGCCCCGCAGCTCGCCTCCGCGGGGACTTTCCGCGTGGTGAAGGAGCCGCTGGCCTTCCTAAGGGTGTTGGAGTGGGTGAGTGCAGGGTGGTGGTGGGTGGCTGTGAGATTGGGGGGGTTTTTGATGTCCCCCCAAAGTGAGCCCCGCAGAACAGGTGGGAGCCGGGCTGAAGATGGGGGATATGGGGACCCGTCGTCCTGCGGTGGTGGGATGGGAGAGGGGGGTTGTGGGTGCCCCCCAGCCTTGTGCAGGTTGGAAAAAAATAATAATAATAAAAAAATAAGAAATCTCATTATGCATTTAGCAAACTTGTCTCTGGGCCGAGCGGGAAAGGAGGCAGATAATTGGTTTGCAGAGCAATGTCACTGTTTGTTGCTCTGATGCTCATTCGTAGTGAAGTCTGCAGGTCAAATGACATTCATCGCCAGTAGGTCTGCGGGAGGAGAGAGCTGCTCTGAACGGAAAGTTCAGAACATGTCATGGAGGATTAATCACATTCCCCTAACGCCGACTGGCTGAGGAATTATGTAAGCTGCATATTTTGGGGGGCGCATCTGCGTGCAGGTGCCATTACCCCACACTCTGGCACCCACTGTGCTTACCATAATGAGGGGGTGTTGGGCTGCGCTGGGGGCTGCTGACCCCCAGAGCCCTTCGTGTCCAGCAGAGCTGGGTGATGCGCATGTGGCTGTGGGTTTGGGATGGTCCTGCAGTGGGGTGACCTGTGTGCAGCACTCCCAGCAGCGCTGCTGCTGCTTCCAGGAGAACTGGGGTGCTCAGAGGCTGAGCCCTGGGCTCTCTGTGCTGCTTGCTGTGAAAGCAATTGTGGAAGAGAACAGGGAATGAAGCTATTTCCATGGCAAATCACTGCTGGGAGTGTGGTGTCTTCGCTATGTGCAGCTGTGCTGGTGGTTGCAGGGCAGTGAGCTCCAGGGGCACAGACTTTGACCTTGCAGGAAACTGTTCCCCACAGTGCACTGGCATTTTTGGGGCAGTACATGGGAGCTCTCAGGGCTCTTTCCCTGACAGTTGTCCACTTCTGTAACTTCTTCCAACTGCTGAATGTAAACCTGCCTTTGTTGTGGTTGAAAGTCACTTGTAAAAACTCTTCTGTCTGCACGTTGCCTGTCTGCGTGTATACAAATAGACAGGGGTCCATAACAGAAACAGAACTCTCTGGTGCTGCTGGGGTGGATCAGCCCTTTGGAAATGAGCAAAAGGATGATGCAAAGTGCATCAGAATTCAAGATGGTCTGAGAAACAACTTCAAATTTTTAATGTAAGTGTGAGTGAACTTAAGCACACCTTAGCATTAAGAGTCACACTTTATTGACCAGATAGGCTTTGTGGATTACCTGAATTCTAGCTCTCTCACTTCATCTTGCTGCTCACATCCTTCTCCATGCCCACCAGCTCTGCACCATCTCTGGTCCCAGTAAGCGTCTGTCTCTCCCTCTGACTCCTTTTCTTTTCACTCCAGCTGTCATTTTGAACTCCAAAACAGACCCAGAGCTCTGGCAGATTCTGTGGCAGCTTTCACATTCCCCAGCAGCATCGCAGCCTTCAGTGCACTTGATCAGAACAGTCAAATTTTGCTGCTAATTGCTGGATTTACAGCTGTTTCATTTTGGGTGTTAAATGATGTGTGAGTGGGGCTTTTATGCAGAAAGTGCTGGTGACAGTGGAATTTATTAAAGCTGCTCTCGTTAACGCTGATGAGTTTCTCGGAGGTTTACAGTAATCACCTATAGGAAGGTGTGACCGACGTGGTGTGATGACGTGACAGCTGAATCACAACACACATGGAGCTTTAAGATATGGAAAAGCAACTGCATGTGGCTTTAAGGTCGCATTCTTTTGGCTTATTTATCATGTAAAGGGAGGCTCTAACTTCTGCTTTTGGAAAACTTGTGCTTTTTTTGTTGTTTTATTGCTTGTTTCCCAGAAAGCCAAGCTCTGGATGTCAGATGCTGTTAGGACACAGGGGTGGGAGGGCTATAGCATGGGTGGCACACTGGGACCAAAAGATCCTCAGCTGGTCCAGGCAGACCAATCCCTAATGTGTGCTCCCATCTTGTGATCTATTAGGGTAGGTCCATGGAGGAGGTAGCTCAGGGGTCTGTGTCTTTATGAATAAGCCTCTGTATTGTAAACACAAATACTTTCAAGTCTGGAGACAACCAGGATGGCTGTAGGTTCTCAGGTTGATAATTGCAGTTTGTTGGTGTGCAAGTTCAGTGCACTCACAGAGCGGTGTCTGGAGGAGCAGGCGCTGGATTGGGCCTCTTGCAATCTTCTGTTTTGATTATTGTTGAGAGAAAATGCTGAAATAGGACTGATTCTTCTGAATATTCATAGTACATTTTCATTTGTATTTCTTGTGTACTTTGCCATCTATTTCCAGGCAAGAAATTGCATTTGGAAGCCATTAACAGACAACGTTGGCTCAGACCCAGGAAAGGTTAGAAAAAGAAAGAAGTGACTTGTAGCAATTGAGCACCAGAGCTGTGTTTTTTTGGGGGGGGGAAGTTCAGAGCTCAACACTGGTTATAAATGGTGTACTCACAGCATAGGGATCACAGTTCTGGGCTTGGAAAAGTGCACACAGCTGTGCTAGATAGGCTTTGGGTGTTCCCAGTTCTGAGTCAACTCTTGCTTTGTGGCCATGTGTTGGGGCAAGCTGCTGAAGGGCTGTGATTGCTCTTCTGCCCTTCGTCCCCCTGCTTCATCTTCACCTGAGACAAGGGGATGCTGCTGAAGTTCATCTCTCGTAATTGTCTGCTGTAGCTCTGCGGTCCTCTGTGACCAGTTAACAGTGTCACAGCTTTGCCTGAGAAATGACACTCCTTGGTGTGCACCTGACAACAGCGAATAAGGAAAGATGAAAGAAATAGATTTGTTTGTCTCCCTGGATTAATTTCCATCACATGGATGTCTGGATGTGTTTGAATAGCTTTGATTGGGTCGGTGAAGAGTAAGCAGGAAAAGCAAGTTTGTCAGTTGTGTTATATTTGTGTCACGGTTGTTGCTTCTCTGGAGTGAATCTACTGAAGAGCAGAGCTTTGTGTGTCTACAATGTGACGTGTACATTGAGTGCTTCCTATGGAGCCAGGGGTTACCTGCAAAAGTATTTTAGTAAGTGGCCTTAGGCTGAGGTTCTAAGAGCCTTTCCCCTCTCTTCCTGTTGCTTACAGAACTGTGCTGCTGCTCATCCCTTGTACACTGCAATGTGCGTACCTGGGAGCAGTCTTAGAGCTGTGGTTTCTGGTTACTGGTGGTGTTGCATGCTGAAAAACGCTGCTGGGGCTTTTATTAAGAGGACCTGGATGTTGACATTGAGATGCTTCATGAACCTGAATCTATCTGAAGAGTTGTTGCAATTCTTGCTTTGTACAGAAAAATTACATTCTAGTCTTTGTGTGACTGCAGATAGTTACTGCAAGTGGTTCTGCTCAAGATGTACAAAAGGTTTCCAGAGCAGTGCCTGGGATTTGGACAACAGATTCCCATTCATCTCTGATGGAATCTGAACATAGGAAATGCCAGGGAGGTTTAAAACTGTGTGCCCATGGACCAAACTAAACCTGCTCTGCTTCCTTACCCTCATGATGTGATCTTTTGGCTCGGAAGCTGGGAAGAAAAGCCTGGCAAGAGCAAAGCTTGCTTTGTTTGCGTGGCCTCTAAAAGGGTTAGCAGCCTTTTTCCGCAAACAGATGTGTGCGTAGAAGTCAGGTAATCCTGCTGGAGTCTAACGCTCATGGATGGGTTGAGTGTTGGGTGTTTGCTTTTATCTGTCCTTGAACTGAGAGAAAAGGCTTATAAAATAACACTTTTTTCCTGCCTACTGATGTTGCTTGTGCAACACCAGGACTGTGTTCTGTGTTGGTTCTGTCCATCTTGATGTGTAGGATATGCAAATACATCAAAGAACGTGTTGTTGATTTTTTTGGATGTCTTCCTCATGAAGGAGGTATCCAGTTATTTTAAAATACCTGACCCCAGTTACTATCTCAGGGACCATGTATGTACAGCATCAGGTCAGTATGTGTGCTACATAATGAAAAAACGTAAATCCATTTCTATGGTATTTTAATATTACAAAGGTAATTACCATGTAACTACCCCTTGATGGGATGATTTCTTATAGGCAGCTTAGCATAATGCATGCAAAACGCTCTACAGTTCATCAAAGGCAAAAATTCCCACTTTGGAACCAGGGGATGTGGGCACCCAACAGAATGGAGCCCTGTGAGCTGCCTCTGTTGGTCCCAGTGGTTGGACATACAGCTTCTGGACGCTCTGCAGGGCATCACTCACTGCAGCCTCACTGAAGACAGATGAGAACCTGTATCTCATTATTGGTGGGACTGGAATGATGGCAGCAGAAGCCCTCAGTGCATGCACAGTGTTTTACTGTGTAGTTTTAAAGTCTCAGCTTCTGGGAGTCTTGTGATTCTGAAACCTTTGGCTCTGATAAGCCATATGCTACCATATGGTAGCAGAAGAGAGATGGAAGCCCTGAAGACTGAAAACCCAGCAGACAAGCAAAGGAACAGAAAATCTGTTCTGTGATCCCCTGTTTCCATGCAGACTGCACAGAGCTGGCTGTTCTGCACGCTGCTCACATGCATGTTTGTCATGTGTGGTACAAATTCAGGAACAGGCAAAGAAGGAAGGAGGAAAGGGCAGTGATTCCTGACCACATTGCAAGTAAAGAGCATCTTTCATCTGAGATGTGCCTGCCATTTCTGCTTGGGCTCAAGCTATAATCATGGCAGAATCGATTTTAAAAGGTCACCTAACAACTCACTGAAGTCTTGTTGATTCTTAGGCAGGCTAAGATGAGGCTGAGTGGGACTGGGTGTGCAGGGGTTACACTGGAATAGTGTGGCTGAGAAAGTGTGCTTTGGGAAGTGGGGGTTCTTTGGAGTGAGGAACTCCATAGACATCCCTGATTGAACCTGGTGAAATCTCTTTATGTTAAGCCACCTTCCTGATGGCAGACTCAGCTGGTGTTATCTGAGCATGGCTGTTCCAAGCTGTAAGAATAAAAGATGAGGAGAGAAACTCATTAATGCTAAATTTGATTATATATGCAAACCAGGTTTCTATGAAAGGAAGAACAAAAATCATCTGACTTTCAAACTAGCAAGGAGATGCATGGAGATAGAGGGGCTGTGCCATTAGACATACACAGTTACAGGATCCTTGCCAGTTTTTATGAGGGAGATGTTTCAGTCATCACTCCTGTAAATCAGCATCTGCATAATTGGAGCCTTGGGTGAAAGCCCTGCCTGTTGACATCTCTGGATTCCAGTGTTGCAGTCAGGGAGGAATGTGCTCATGACAAAGAGCTGCCATCCTTTGGATCCTGCAGTCTCCATGTGAACCTGGCCTCGTGTACCAGCTTCTCCTTGGAGCTGAGTGAAAGCTATCAAGTGTTATACTCCAGGAATACAGAGCAACAAAGAGCACTTGCCTGTCTGCCCACCCAGGCTGGCATCTGGCCAGAGGGGTCTTAAAGGTGGTGACGGGTTGGTGGTTGGTCTAGATGGTATTAATGGCCTTTTCCAGCCTTAACGATTCTCTGATAAAGGCTTTTGCTCTTGTGGGGGATCCAGCAGGTGCTGCAAAGCACATAGTGGAAAGGAACATGTGGAGGTGCTGCTTTTGAGGTGTTGGATCAAAGTGGCACATGTACTGCAAAGACACAGTTGCTAAGGTGACAGCTTGCTTTCTTTTTGGCAAAAGGAAAAGAATACTGAATATAGACCAACTGCCAGCTTTTGTACTATTTAATTTGCACAGTTTCATCTTTTAGCCATTGCAGAAACTTCTTGAGTTGGTCTTTGGAAGCAGTGTTTTCCCACTCAGAATACTGCACCTGCTCAGCTGGAAAAGCCAGTAGTGCAGCTCATTCTGAAGGAAACACACAAGCCATGTAAACTGATGGTGTTTTCAATGAGTGTAACTGCAGACACAAATCGTGGTGTTAAAAGAGTTTGGCAATGGCATTCTGTCAGCTAGAGAAGTATTTTCGAAGAACCATTTATAAAAACCAGAAATGTTAGATGTTGCTTTATTGGCGCTTTGTTTCACCAGCACTTTATAAATATTCAGATGGCAATGGCCTTAAGTTGTGCCAGCGGAGGTTCAGGTTGGATATAGGGGAAAAATATCTTCTCAGAAGGAGTAATGAGGCACTCTGGCATGGGCTGCCCAGGGAGAGGGTGGAGTAACTGACCCCAGAGGTGTTAAAGAACTGTGGAGATGTGGCACTGAGGGTAGAATAAATATATCTGACTGTCCTGCAAAACTCCTACCCTGTCATCATGATCCTTCTTCCATGAGAAGTGCCAGAGCCTGTTGCAAAAAGCCTGAGTGAGTATTTGTGGGAGTAGGCAGCTGTGTACCCCTACAACCTCAGCTGGTGGTTCTGGGTAACTGCTCTTCACAGTTCCCTGAATTTCCAGCAGAAGTTTGTGGTATCTGTCCACAGACTTTGCAGCTGATGTACGTGCTCTGCCCTCTGGCGTTATTCCTCAGGTGATGCGGATCCGGAGCATCTTTGGTTTGAAATGCCAGCCCTTTGACATTTGCACATTGGGTGCTCATGTTGGCACCTCAAACTTGGCGCTGTACCGTCAGAGAACTGTAGGAACATTAAGGTTGGAAAAGACCTCCATGATCATCAAGTCCATCTGTCAACCCCTCACCACTGTGTCCATTAACCACATCCCTAAGTACCACCTTTCTGGTGATGGATGAAATGCCTCCCTGGCCCATCTCAGTGCAGTTAGGTTGGATCCTGAAAATGGGCTTATTACTGTGAGCTGCGTTCACCTGCGTGCTTCTTTAGAACGGAGCAGTTTCTCCAAGTGCTTTACTGGAGATGGCTCATCAAAACCTCTAACTGTGAGCGAGGGGTTCCTCCCAGCATTGCCAAATGCTGCAGCCATAAGCATGCAGAGCTCTGCGGATCGCCATCTCCCAGGGCAGCCGGCATGTTGGAGCAGAATTAGGTCCCGCTTTGCAAGAACACGCCTGCCAAAAGAATTAAACAATGGATGCTTTCCTAGTTAATTTTAACATTTTAATTAAATTCTTTGCTGCTGCGTGCCTTTGATCTCAGCAAGCTGATATACATAATGTCTTTTGTTGTGTCCTAGCTGCGTTTTATTTCAAACTTACTCATGGCTGCTGGGATGTATTTGAGTATGAATAAAAGTACAAAACCACATGCTGTCAGGTGAAGAGTGCATCACAACTCACTTTGCCAGTTGGCAACCAGAGACATCCAGACTGTGAGATGATGTGGGCAATACTGGTGGTAGATGGATGGTTGAAGTAGGTGATAAACTAAAGGTCTTTTCCAACTTTAATGATTCCATGATTATTGAGGAGTATTTTAGTGATGTCTCAGTAGAGCTTCTTTCTGGATGTAGTCTCTCTCTCTCTCGTTTTTTCTTTATCTTTTTTATTTTAATCTACTTTGTTAATGCAAGAAGTTGGTAGGAACACTCAGTGATTGGATGGCTGGGGTATTAAAGTCAGCTTCCTCCTGTTTTATAGCTTGTGGGCAGTGACTGAGGAGCTGTGGAGCATTTGGGCTGTACCAGGTGTCAGGCAATCCCAGTCATCGTTGCATCAAAGTTGTTTGTAGAGCCAGTTGGAGAACACAATTTCATTTCAGGGGAGAAAAGTCACTTTTCATATAAGTTTCCATTGGAAACTCTGGCTTCCTAGAGAGATTATGAGCAAGGAAATACTTTTGCCAAAAGCCACGGTCTTTCAGTTCAACACTCAATTGGAGGTTCAGGTTGGATATCAGGAAAAAGTTCTTTGCTGAGGTGGTGTTTGGGCACTGGAACAGGCTTCTCTGGGAAGTGGTCATGGCACTAAACTTGGCAGAGTTCAAGAAGCATCTGCACAATGCTCTCAGACACATGGTCTGATTTTTGGATGGTCCCTTGTGGAGCTGGGAGTTGGATTTGATGTTCCTTATGGGTGCCTCCCAACTCTTTCCTTTAAGAAGCATTGACCAGGTTCTTGTTCCTCTCCTGCATCATGCTGTTATGCACCAGACTTGCTTCTGGAGGGGCTGGAGCCACTTACACCCTTGACACTGGGACTGGCAGAGGAAGGTTAACATTTTTGGAGCAGAAGCAGTATGTTCTTGAAAAGAAAGTGAGCAAGTAAAAAAGGCAGAAAATCCTTTTGTTGGAAAACCTTCAGCTGTCAAGCAGTGATTTTTAGACAGCATGCATATTGGCATTGTAGTTTATGCTTATATTTTGTGCGTGTAGCAGGAGGCTCTGTGCAATCAGAGCCCATCCCAGTACCAGATCTGTGCTGTCCCAGATTGCGAGGCCTTGGCGGGCAGCTGAGGCTGTGTCTCAGTGGCTGACACCACACTCTGTGTGGGTGCAGCAGAAGGTCGCCTGCTGCCACCAAGCATGATGCTGCGGTAAGGTAGAAATGAGCTCCTTGCCTGTACTGCTCCCTGCATCTGAACCAGAGCACTTTGCACTGTGGGAACCAAGTGCTGGCAGGGCTTGCTTCTTCTATTCTTATTTTTTTTCTCCTTTCTTTCTTTTTTTCCCCATTTTTCCCTTTTTTTTTCCCCATCCTTTCCATCATGGTTTTCACAGTAGATTGACAGCAACAGGAGAGCAAGGACAGGCTTGGGGCAGAACTGCGCCAGCACAGCTTGTGCTGCTGAGCAGTGAAATAGAGAAGCTCTTTCTGCCACAGCATCCAAATGTGCAACAAACCCAACAACCGCTTTTCCATCTTTTTGTTTCTGCGCTCATTAGCACTGGCCACCCGTGGATGTTGTATGGGTTGTTAATGCAGCTGAAGAAGCTCTGACAAAGCGCACAAATATTGTTTCCGCAGCTTAGTGCCTAAAAAGTAGTGACTCAGCAATGATCTCATGGGACAAACAGTTCCCAGCTCTTCCCAACTTGCAATGAGATCTGCACATCCCTGGGCTGCTGGAGGCAGGGCTCTGTGTACCCCACATCTGCATCCCTCCTGCACAGAGGCTGCTGGGTGTGAGCAGAAGAGTGCTCTCTTCAAAGAGATTTTCTGGGGGATTTTTACGCTCCATCCCGTGATGTGCTTTGGGATGCATTCAGCTTTCTCTTCTGAATAGGGCTCCAGATGATGGAAATAAATTATCATAAATTAGAATAGATTGCACTCTTCAGCATCTCTACATCTGTCATTATGTTTCTTTAACAGCTCAGTTTAACATTTATACACACTCTGACAGCAGCTACTGGTGTGTATGCTATAAATATTGGCTTGCAGAAGACATTAATGGAGTTTAGGTAAACGTTTGATGACGCTGAGATTCTGTTCCATATGGTGGCATGCAGCAAAATCGAATTCAATGTGCCATGTATAGCACGCCTGTGTTCCGTATGCACCGTCCTCTTGGCATTTTATCAGTGTTCTGCACTACCAAGAAGTGCAGGTGCTCTCAAAGAGCAAAGCGAATTTCTTGCAGTCAGTTCTGTTGTTTATCACCTGTGCTGTTTGCGATGCTTGAAACCAACTTGTGACATGTGTCATAGAGTCGTTAAGGTTGGAAAATACCTCCATGATTGTCCACCCATCACCACCATGCCTGCCATGTCCCTTGTATGGATGGGAAGGGGCCAGGGAAACAAGGTATCTCCAAGAAGCAGTGGGCTCACTTCTTTTCAATGTGAGGAAGAAAACCTGTGCAAGTTTCTGGCCAAGATGGTATTTCATTAGTATTGCAGTGGGTCCCAAAGGCAGGGCACAGTCTTTGGGTGTTGGCTGGTTATGACTGCTGAATGTGGAATTTGTGAATCTCAACAAAACTGTCACCAAAACACTTGGCAGGAGGGTCTGCCTTGTGTTCTGCTGACTGACAGGAGGACAAATAGCTCAGACATCATAGCAAGAGGTAGGAAAAACAATATTCTGGTCCCTGTGATGTGCCTTGCCATCATTCAATAGAATTAGGACATCTCCTGCAAAACATTCTCTTTTTTTTCTTTTTTTTAAACTTTTTTGCTAATTGCAACACCTTGATTAGTGCAGCCTGATGATGTGGCTGTCTCCTCTGCAGCATTCCTCTGATGTATCCTAGTTTTGAGTTAGCATTAAGGTAGAATCATAGAATGGCCTGTGAGGAAAAGGACTGCAGTGGTCATCCAATTTCAATCCCCCTGCTATGTGCAGGGTCACCAACCACCAGACCAGGCTGTCCAGAGCCATGTCCAGCCTGGCCTTCCAGGGATGGGGCATCCACAACCTCCTTGGGCAACCTGTTCCAATGCATCACCATCCTCTGAGTGAAGAACTTCCTCCTAATACCCGACCTAAACCTCCCCTGTCTCATTCCCCCTTGTCCTATCGCTATCCGCCCTCATGTTCAGTGTTTTGTTGGCGCTGTGCTGCAGAGGGGAAGCTGCAGTACAGGAGCTGGACAGCCCAGATGTGGGGCCCAGGAGAACATCTGGCTCAGGCTGGCCTCTGGGCACGGCCGCTTCATTTGCCCCTGTGTAATGCAATGTAAGTAATGAAGCAACCTCAGTGTACAAAGCAGGGCAATCCAAAGAATGCTCTTCACACTGTAAATTGCTGAAGGTCTTTATGATGCCAGTGAATTAAAAGTCTGAGTAGAAAAAAACCCTGCAGTGCTGTAAGTTCAAGTCACTTCTTTCACAGGCTGTGAGTGGGGAGGGGAAGAGATAAGTTATCTGAATGGAAATGTATTTAAATTCTGTCTCTGGCAGAGTGCTGGGTTATTGAGCAGAAAACACTGCGCTCCCTGGCATGGAGAGAACTGGAGACATTTTTGTATAGACCATATGGGTTTTCTTTGGTGGTATTACCCCTTGTGATCCAGATTGTTAGGGAAATTTTCAGACCTTTGCAGGCTGCTTCTTTTAGAAGATGTTGCTTCAGGTGTTTCAGTGATGCACCTGTGTTTATTTGCATAGGGATGCTGCTCCATCCCTGCTGGCTGGGTACCAAGCCCTCTTTCTTACCTTTTCTCAGGTTTCCAGGTTTTACCATTGTTGTGCCCAGTTACATCGTCCTTCTGCTTCAGCCTTCCTGATCTTGCTGCCTCCTGCAGAAAGAAATGTGTTTACAAAACTCTTTCCACCAGAGCAGACTTGCCTACGATTTTCCTTTGGGCAGCTGATTGTATCTGAGCTCGGGGCTTGCATTTACGTCTCTTGAACGATGCTATAAAGAACTAAATAGTATTTAAAGAAAGGCAGTTTTCATGTTTGCTTGCTCTTAAAGACATTTCAACCCAGGCAATGTGATTTCATGGTGAGCCTTGCTCCATTCAGCCTTCTCCAAGCTGCACGAGAAGCTGAACTCATGGAGGGCAGTTTCAAAATGCTGAAATCCCCTTTTCTTTCAATGTCTTGTATTTTCTGGGTCTTTTAGCTCTTTGAGGTGTGTAACTTCAGGCCTGGAGGCTATGTCTGCAGCCCTGACCTTGTAGCTATGGCAGGTTTCTCTGTGATGCCCTCATATGAAGGGGGGATTTGAGGAGGGATGTTCTGTAGGTAGGTAGAAGTTGATGGAAATGAGACACGTGCATCTTGAGAATATGTCCTTCTGGGGGTTATTTAACTAATTGCAATGTTTTGTTTAGCTCCGAACTAAGCTGTAAAGATGCTCTTGGGTAGAAGGGAGGGAAAGATGAGGCAGGGGTGCAGGCTGCCCAGGGAAGTTGTGGATGCCTCATCTCTGGAGGTGTTCAAGGCCAGGTTGGATGGGGCTCTGTGCAGCCTGGTTTGCTGTCTGATTTAGTGGTTGGCAGCCCTGGCCATGGCAGGGGGTTGGAATTTGATGATTTTTGAGGTCCTTTCCAACTCAAGCCATTTTATGATTCTATGAAAGGACCCCTTGTTCTGAGTGGATTATTTATTTTCAAATATACATAATGTTCTCACAGAAAATGAGTCTATGTGCTGCTTTAATTAATCTGTCAAGTTCTATCTTTCACATATGACTGATGTTCATAAATCCTCAAACTATTTCTTTTAGGCTTTCTTGTATAATGAAGACCCATTCCCAGCTCCAGTTGTCCTCCGTATCTGGCCATAAGCCCCTCTAGGGTAGGATGAGAGAAATGTTGCACTTTTTTGCACTCAATCAGTGCTAAATCTCAAAGTTTAAAAATATCACAAGTGAAAAACAAGAATGTGAGTCATACAGAAAACACCCTTCACTTCCAAGGAAGTATAAATATCAGAGAAACACATTCTTCAGATGTTTCCTCCTCCAAACAGGTATTCACATCCAAGATTTCTGTTTGAAGTGTTCAGAGACATTGGCTCCCTGCTGTCAGAGTGACCATTAGGTACAAGAGATGCCTAGCAAGTATTGATAGCTAACATCTTCCTGGAGCTAAAATAGTCACGGAGGTGGGGGTGAGCTTTGAATGAAGAGGGAAAGTAGGGAAGGCTGCAACCTCCCTTCTTGTGGCTTTGATCTCCATAAACACCTCTTCTGCAAAGGTTGGTCCTCACTTTGGACCTGAATGCTCAACTACACCTCACACATCAGGTATTGCCCTCCAGGGCAGCACATCTGCATACTTTTAGGGAGCAAGTGTCCCACTTGCCTCTCAACAGCTGGGAAATGAGGGTTTTGTATCAACCAGGCTTGCTCTGATGCCAGCATGTGTTAAAGTGCATGTGCGTTTCCTTGTGTTTTTACAGGATTAATATTTTCAAGGCTTTTTGATAGAAAATTGCTGAAAATTATTTAAATCTGAGGCATGCTGCAGAGATCAGAGAACTCTTATAAACTCTTGAATTAGTAATGTTGAATTAGACATGAGAAAATCCTTTTTGGCTTAAATGGTGAATAGGCTTTTCTCAGAACTATTTATGAGTTTAACATCTTCATTCATCCTTCTAATAAGTGTTACAGCTTTGGCTTTCCCTGTGTATACATGCAGTTCAGCCAAACTGTACATCTTTAGGGCTATCGGGGAACCCTACAAACTCTGTAACCTCAATACCAGGCTGCTGTGATAACTTGGGAAAGCAATGCTCACCTTGGTCCCACCAAGGATCTCATTTGTGTTGCCATTCAGAGTCTAATCGGCAGCAAATGAAGCAGAGCCTGAGGCAGTGCTTTGCTGCCTGAGGTTGGCCCTGATGAACTGAAGAGATAAATACAGTGAGAATCTGCTTTTCCCTCTTCCCTTTGAGTGTGCACGTAAGTGTTAGGTGAGCCATGTTTGAAGAGACATCATGAAGTGAGCTTTCAAATATTTTCTTGAAGTTCTGTTAATTATTTCGCTGTAACGGTAAGGAACAAAGCAGAAGAATCAATATGCCTAATTATTACGTCTAAATGCAAGAGAAATTAGCCAACGAACTCTCCCTTCTCTGGGGAAGATTAATCTTCCTATGCTCTATTTCAAATGTCTTCCAGAAAAATGAAAGGCTTATCACCTAGGAAACACGCGGTCCTAATCGCCCAGGTCTGGCACTTGGGCTTACAGCCAGTGAGGGGACTTGTACTGAGTTGGTCTTCTGAAGTGCAAAATTAGATTGTTTTCTTGCGTTCAACTGTTGTAGTAGGAGTTCTGAAGCTGAGTGATTTGAATGGCAGATGCTAGCAGCACATGCACCGTATGTAATCCAGAGATGCCCCCTGGCTCTGGAAGCGGTGGTGGGCCTGCTTGTCACCAAGGGGTGCCACGTGAAGGGCTGGGTTGGTCCTGGACCTGACCCTGCTGATTAGATGAGCTTTTCAGTACCAGAGTGTTGATGTGTCTACACTGCTTAAAGAGCTGCCTTGTTTACCTCTGCACTGTACGATAAGTGCTTCACTGACAGCTATAGGAGACTCTGAGAAGATACTGTTTTGCTGTGACCTGCTGGGAAATGGCCAGGAGATGCTTACAGGTGCTCTTGGTGGGATCTTGGTTCTTCCTCCTTTAACTGGTCTCTGAAATGAAATAACAAAAGTATTTCCTGCTTACAAGGTTCAGTATTGCAGCATATTCTGGTTCTAATTCCTTGTGTTTGATGTGTGCCAAGCCAATAATATTTATGATATTTCTGTTTGGATGATTACAATAATTTTAAGCTTTCACACAGATGTAAGATGATTTCAAATGGAGTGTTTAAATGAGTAAATTCATCTTTACATAAAATATGTTCACTTTCACACAGCCAGAAGGGTCTGGTTCTTGATTTTTGTCATTTCATTTCTTCTTGTACTGGTAGAAATCCTAGTCTGGAAGTACTAAGATGTGTTTCCCCTGAATATGACCACGTTCTTATATATGCGGATCATATCTGGGAAGAGGGGGTTAGGTTTATTCCTTCTCTGAAAACCCACCTCAGTTGAAAGAGGATTCAGCAGCTAAAATATGAAGTCTAAATAAATAGAAAATAATTTTAACAGGGCAATTTCTTTTCATAGCACTGAGGAAATCAGGCTTATAATTCACAAACTGAGATGACAACTCGCTGTAGGGAAATACTTCAGCCCATCAATTATTTTACATTTTTGTATTGCATTACTCATGGCAGTTTATTAATTAGTTTCTCTTTTGCACTCTTCATTAAAAGGAAAAGATTTCAACTCATTATGTATCAGCCTGCACCCTTCTCCCTTCCCAAATTGCTCTTTGAGTTGCGAGCAGTTCCCATCTTTCCTGGCTGTTGAGTGGATCAGCTGGGTGATGCTGACTGGAGGGCATGGGATGGGCTACTGATGCTCCACCTGATTATGTGGTCATGAAAACCCTCCGAGGTAAGACCTATGTTATCAAAATAAATTGGGCTTTTCCAGCAACTAATGGTTGGCGAGGCTTTTGCTAATGCTAGATCCTGCAGGATGATGCACTATGGAAGCCAATTAGCCTTTGCTGTGATAAGCTAGGCTTTGATTAAGCTTTTCCAGGCTTTCTCATTGCAAGAAATACATATTACTCATTGAACATGCAAATGCATTTGCAGTGTTTAATTACAAAATCTTCTAAAGGAGTGGCGTATTTTAAACAGGGCTTTAGTCTCATGCTTATTCCTTAGTTGCACTTAACGACTGGTTCACACGGGCTAATTCAGCAAGCGTAATTGACTGGTTTTAGGAGTTAAAATATCCTGTTGTTAAATGTTTTCTGCTTCAAATACCAAATATAATGAGGACCATTGCAGTGGGTACGTAAGCTATCTGCAGCCGCTCAGAACACCTTGCTCTGCACAAGGAGCTTTTGGGAAGCAGTGAGCTGGCAGTGCTGCATCCATTGATAGCATTGCCTATATTGGTTTGAGGCAATATAGGAGTGATCCTGCTCTGATGATGTTGAGAACAAATGCTTTTTCTGTAGCCAAGGACAGGGTTAGCTTTTATCCCGCTGCATGTGCATCATGTTCCACTTGATGGGAATTAATTTATTGATCCAATTAGCTCCCAACCTGTTTACAGAGTGATCACAGATGAAACAATGTAATTAAAATTACTCATGGCTGTGTATCATGTCTATAAACTTCGACACTTGGGATTTGGATTGTATGGTGTGCCTTCTGTCAGTGATAATGGATTGCAAAGAGCACCAGGAGGTTAACATATTCTCACACTCATAAGCAATACACTTTCTATGTTACTTTCTTGTATGTGGTGGTGTTATCTGTGCGACAGGGTCGTATTTCTCACCTGGTCATGAAAATTATGATAGCTTTTGTCTATTCACCTCAGAGATTATACAAGCTCCCGTGTCTACATCTATGTTTATATGCTGCAGCTTTAGAAAAAGTTTAGGAAATGGATTTCTTTCTTCCGGGTCTAATTAATTGTTATGGTCTTCATGTGTAACACAAGCATTCCTATAGGTGCGTATGTTTCCCATTTGTGATGCCTTTAGTTTGCTGCCTGCTTAACCCCATGAAATTCCTACACAGAGTTATATACTGTGGCACGCTGATATGACCTAAATTTGGCCTGCTTGGCATCTTCTGAAGTGAGTAATGGCCTTGCTCCTGTTCTTCATTGTTGGTGAGGGAACTGAGGGCTGGTGGGTTTAAGAAGAGCACGGTGGGAAGGCAGCAATGCATCTTTCACTTGTGAGGCTTTGCTCTCTCAGCCCATCAGTTTTTCCTGCTTGTCTCTTGGGTTCCAGCTAATGGTCACAGAGCAGCCTTCTCTTACTCAGAAACCACATGTCTACCCTTCTCCATATTAGCAGTTTTCAGGTGTCCCGCAGGACACTCAGCCTAAAATAGCCTGAACGTTTCTCCTGTTTTATTTTCCTCGCCAGCTTTCATGCATGTACACAGGCTCCAGTGAGGCATCAATCTGAATGTTACTGTCCTTCATTTAAACGAAATTCCATCTGTGATAGAAATTCTTGAAAGTGAGGGTTCCAGGATTGATGTTTGATTGTTAATTGTCTGAGTTGTGATTTGAATTCTGCAGCATTTGGCTTTAGTTGTTTTTTTGTGTTTTCTTATAATCTTAGGAATTGTTTTTTGGTTTGTTTTTTTTTTTACATTCTATCAATAGTAACTGCAAACTTGAGCATATGCTGCAAAAAGCACGGAGGCAAAGCATTCAGATAGAGAGAGAACACAAGTGCCTTTTTAATCTGAGAAAATAAGCAGAAGGGATTCAACTTCCAGCAAACTGTGGCTTCCGATCCGCAAGCTAAAATCTGCATATTAGTCACCAGTTATTTTTCCAGATTTCCAGTTCGTTCTGTTTTCTTATTTAAAGATGCTGCAATTCTCTTTCAGCCCTTTCAGACACTGTTTCATAACTAGTTTACTTGGTGTGGGGGGAGGGAAGGGGGAGCCAGCATCGTCACCACCACTGTTGTTATAGCTCACATCCAGCAGGTCATGGTTTGTATCTGCCTCTAACCAGCAAAGATGCCAAACTGCTTTTTAGTCAGGAGGAAACTGAAACCACCATCAGTGGTGTCCACAGAGCCGGCACAACCAGGGCAATTGTCATGAAACCTGCTGTCTCTCGTGGTTACCTAATATTGATACCATTTGGTGCCCCCTGTTAGCATTTACATCTATTATTTTCTATCCTAAATTTACATGAGGAGGCTCTTTGCCTCCATAACTTGGAGGGATCCAAAGAGGGAAAGATAGGTTGGGAGCAGAAGACAGCTTCAGCATAGGCCAGTTTTGTGTATGCATTGACTATTTCCAGGTTAGTTTATCTGGTGAGCAGAAAACCATTCCACTTTATTGTCTCTTTTTTCCACCCAGAGGATCATCCATACCTTGCTATCCAGTGTCCATTTTTCTTCCTTATGCTCCTCTCTTTTGTCCCATTTTTCCCCACTGTGGACCTGATCAAGGCCTGGAGATGTATGTGTAGAGGGTTGGAACAAGACTTCCTAACAAGCATAAACCAGAGCTCATAGTTTGTTCTTCAGACTGTTACAGAGAGACTTAGAGATTTCCCAACCTATGCTGGCTGATGCAGGAGTAGAAGAGAGTCTGTGCTTTTAGGTTAACCACTGAAAACCATTTTTTATCCCCATGAAATACTGTAGGACCATTACAGCAAAACGTTTGTTGTAATTTTATATGTGTACACATAAAGACTGTAAAGCAAAACGAGCTTTATCAGTTTGATGGCGCTCATTATACCAGAGCAATATTTTTTATGGAGTCCTTCTACCCCATTGCTGGATCATTTCTATTTTGTCTTTAAATTTGCTTGAACGTGTTCTGTGTTTTGGAGGAACATCCCCTCTTGTCCCCCCAAAACACTGTCTCATGTCTGATATTTTTCTTAGTTGAGGTAAATGCTTAAAGTGAAATGCTGACCTTGTGTTGGGTGAGGATGAACTCATGGTTGTGTTGCCTTTGACATAGCTCTGTACTGAAAATGTGTTCTGTTTATTTTCTGTCAGGGCCAAGTAATATGCTCATTCAAAAATTTTCCTCCTCAATGCCATGCCATTAATAAAGTCTGTTTTATAATACCCAGAGCATTGTCTGTTTTGTGTTTTCCTTATTTATTTTCAGCATGACCTTCATATTGGATTTATCTGTTGTTAGGCTGAGCAAGTAACAGTGCTCTATGTTGTTGTGCTGCTGCACATACTAACAGCGTTTGGCTGTAAATTGACAGTTGCTGTGACGCATTTATGTGGAGGCAGTTGGTGATTTCCTTATTCCAAGACATCGCTCTTCTAAAAAGAGCTTAACAAGGAGAAGCTGGCCTAAATTCAGCTGCTGTGCCAGTGGATGCACCTGCAAAAAGTCCTGGTGCTGAGGGGGCACTGAATGGCGTCTCCATAGATTGCTGTGGCCAACATCTTGATTTTGCAGCAAATCACCAAAAGAAAAGTGACTTGCCATGGATGATAGTTGACATTTTTTGACACTGATGAGGCAATGGGGAGACTGTATGCGTGTGTCATCCGAACAGGGTAAATATATTCTGCTTTCTGTAGCATAGCTGTGATATCGCTGTGCTGATGCATCTCTGGGAAATAGTTGGGTGCTGTCAAAGTTGGACCCTGTTCTAAAATGAGCTCGGAGCTGTTTGTGTGGGTAAGGAAGGTACACGTTTCCATTGGCATGCTGATTGTTACTATTGCAAGCAGAGGCTGTGATTGTAGTTTATGTTTTTCCAGGAACAGGTTTAGTGCAGATATAACCTCTGAAGATTTATCTATCTGAAATATTTTCCTGTCGTTCCACTGTTATTTTTTATTTATTTATTTAAGTGTAAGATTGTAAAACATGGGCAAAATGTAGGGCTGAAAGGAAGAGAAGCCAGGAATACTAAAGAGAGAGAGAGAGGGAGCTTGCTTGAAAGTGTTGGCCAAGCAGCTGTTCGTGCCTCCTATTTAGCATGAATGGAAGACATAGCCCTGATTAAAAATGGTAGGTAGCAGCTGCACAGCCTGGGCTAAGGATTACCAGATGGTTAACTGTGATTGACTTGTCTCCATGGAGCTCAGTGAGGAGGGAGGAATGGAATATCTGAAATGTGATGAACATGCTAGGTACACAATTTTTTTTTATTTTTTTTTTTTTTATAATGAATGTGCCAGATTTGTTTACATGCTTCTTGAATAAAATATGGCTGCTAGTTTGACTCAAGACAGACATCTTTAGTACATGCTATGTTGCAAAACCTTGCTCTTTTGATTGTAGGTGTGATGATTTCCCCCCTCCTTCCCCACCCTCACCCTCCCCCCCCCCTCTTAGAGCTGTGATACAGCATAAAATAATTGGTTGACAGAATGTTGATTCTGCAGCACGGGGAGGATTTGCACAGATGGGAGTCAAAATATGTCTCCTTGCCTTATGCTAATGCCACCACAAAGGTTAGAAAGAAGTTCAGAGCTGAATGTGGAATCCTTGTGCTTGAGCTGTTGCAAAGTGTTTGAAGTTGGTACCTGAAGAAAGAAGATCTGAGTCCAAATGCTCTCACTGTCTGCTCCCTCTGTTTTCAGGAGGGCAGCGTATTATTTGCACAGCGATAGTAACTCAGAAGCTTTTCCTTCATGTGTGTCTGTTATGGCCAAAGTAGAATATTTTCAAGCCTGGGGAGGGCCAGTGCTCAGCAGAAAGGCAGGAAAACACAGATAGCTCTAAAAATACTGTGGCGAAGGGATGACACATCCGCACGACTCCAAACAGCATCTTCTAATGGGGCTTGGCCAAATTTCTTCCAACTGCCAAACAATTGGCACTCGTGTGAGCAATATGTTCCGCAGAGGCTGTAGCCATATGCATGGTGATGTATTCATCCCACAACCCGTTTGTCAGGATGAGGGGAAAAGCAAGCAGTGGTCAGGGCTATGGCCAGCGTACCTCTCCCAGCTCTCCAGGGCAGTCCTAGCATCTCGTGACTCAGTTTCTTATCCTGTGAGTTGCTTGGCAGCTCTCACAGTGGGGTTTTGGAGGGGTCTCAGAGCCCAGGCATCCCTGCTGCCCCCAGGGCTTGTTCAGGCAGAGCATCCCGTGTGCTTCCGACCTTCTGCTCTGAGCGGCTGCTGGGACTTGGCTGGCAGGCAGGAGCTGCAGCTACCCCAAAATAGAAACTGGTTTGTTGGGAGTAATACCTTGGCATGTTAAAAGGGGGAAAAAAAATAGTACTAACAGCAAATAGTTTAGAAATGCAGAGCTAAATACTGTGTTTGAGGGAATGTATTGCCTCAGGCTGAGGGGAGTGGGAGGATTGGGTTGTTTGTTTCTTTATCCTCTGTCGTGAATATTTCTACTTTGCCTGCATTAATTTTTAAATCAAATTACAAATATGTCAAAAAGATGGAGCTGACGCTTGTGCCAAATCTTTCCTTCAGATTTAAGTATGAATGAAATTGTGGTGCAGATTTGTCTTTGTGAGTGCCTTGTTACCTAGAAAACATTGCTTTTGAGCTCATGACTACTGGTGTGTGCAGTGGTCTCACCTGAATGTCATCGGTGTATATAAACACAAATAAAATGATAGTTAAAGCTTTCAATATTGAGAATCAGATGGTTTATTTCATCTTTGCTGTGTTTTACGTGTGCTTTGGTAATACCATAGCCTACCTTCTGTCCTCCGCTAAGCATAAAACCAAACCAAGACCTCATCTGATTTGTCAAAACAGGCGACAGTCTCTTGAAAGCAGTGGCAGAAACCCGCTCTGTCCTCACATCACACCTGTAAATACTGAAGGGAGGAGGTGGTGGCAGTCAAGGCCCTTCCTCAGTGTGAGGTGAAATGTTTGGCTGTGGTTTCCATGGTACTGTTCTGAGCATCCATGGCTGCAGTAGGACTCCCAGCAGCTCCTGTGTGTGTCACATGCAGAAGGGAGAAACTCAGGGTGACAACACGACCGTGTGTGCTGTGCTGAGCCTGAAAGCCATCTGGTTGGTGGTGCCCCGTGAGTGGGCTTTGTTTCCTCCCACGTATTGCAGCCCATGGGTGCCAGCTGGGATGGGTGCCCACGGTCAGCTCCCTGCATTGGTGCCCTCATGTGGGGCTCATTTCTTCTTCAGTGCTGCTTGGCAAAGCCACAAGTGAAGCAGCCTTCACGTCTTACCAAAGAAAAGTCAAAGCTGCCAAAATTTTGTCTGTTTCGAGTCAGGAAGGAATGCTGAAATTTGGAAGTGTGTTTGCCTTGAAAATGATACCAACACCTCCAGCCTCAGATCTGGTCAATTGATGGGTTTTGATTTTGATCCATTATACTTTCTTTTTTACATGTGTTAAGATTTTGTAACACAATATTTTTCCACTGAAACTGTTCATTTTGAAAGCTTCAGAAGGAGAATTTTGACAATGTCAAACATTTCAGTACAGAACATGTCATCCTGCCTGTCAACAACTATTTGTGACAAATCAAAGTTTTAAAGGGGAAAGTGTTCTTTGGGAAATTTGTCTCCAGTTGCATCGTTCAGTGCATTATTTGAAATAAAAAGTGGTAAGTTTAGACCTGTAGTGTGTTATGTGGATTGAAAGCAACTCCTATTGAGGCTCATAGGAGCACTCATGCTGCCTTGGGAGGTAAGTGTGTATGATCGTGCTTCTTGTGTTGTTTACTGCCGTTGTAAATACTAACAAATGTGAAAAGAAGGATTTATATCATATTGCATTTGCACAGCATTGTCTTCTACTGGTGCAAGAAAGCTATTCAGTATGTTCATCATCAAGTATTCCCATCTGATTGAGCTTCATGTCTCTAAGCACTTGATAGCAACCAAAAAATATCTGACTGCCTTTGTAAGCAAAACAGATGCAAGTGATTTTTCCTTCTGGTGTTGTGTGCTGAGCTCCAGGCTTTGGAAAACACAGCATCATCCAACCCCGTCTACATTCTGTATTAACCCCACCTACATTCTGTTCTGCCATTTTACTCTCAGCACAAACCCATGGTCTCCATGTCATTTCATCACTGTGACATTTTCCTGGCCATATTTCTGGGCAGACCTTTTGTCCCCAGCAGCATAAACACTGCGGACCAGGATTACTGTGTTGTAGATCAAGGCCTGGAGCTCTGCATTGAGAACAGAATTTTGCAGTGAATAAAATCTTGGTGTTAGAATGCCAGGTGTCCGTGGCATCCTGCCTCATGCATTGCTCAGCGTGTCTCAGAAGGGCTGTGATGAATTTGTTCTTTGG
Source organism: Coturnix japonica (assembly GCF_054131305.1). Classification (NCBI taxonomy): domain Eukaryota; kingdom Metazoa; phylum Chordata; class Aves; order Galliformes; family Phasianidae; genus Coturnix; species Coturnix japonica. Next base: position 6,672,025 of record NC_140677.1, on the reverse strand, counting down.
CTAATTGTTTCTGTATGCATAGCCTGCTTTATGGGTGCTTGGGTGGCTCACTTGTACTCCAGCAAATATATCTCCTGCTGTCTGAGTGCTGCCTGGGATGGAGATGGTGAATTCAGAAACAGCCTTTTTATACACTGTTCTGTTTATCAGCTTAAATTAACTGCTATTATTTGCATATTTAACTGAATTATTTGCATCAGTACAGAAAACTGTGGACAATTGATCCAGTTTAAGAGAAGCATTTTGTGTAAACTTATTCCATGTTTTTCAAGTGAAAAGCAATACAAAATTGACTTAAAGGAGACCGCATCTATAATGTGTGATTGTGCCCTGACTGAAGTTGTGATGTTGACCTGCTGCAGTATAGTGTCTAAATATGTATAAAATACAGAAATTACACATATATATTGAGAGCGTGTATATTTGCACACACATCTGTATGAATATCTATGTTACATATACATGAGAAATGGAGAGCAACTGCATGGATGGCTGTAGGAATCTGGATTTGAAGCATCACCTGAGTGTGAAACATGTCTCAAACCTTAATGAGGCAACCCATCACTTTGCTGCAGTTGGATCTGTGATGTGCTGTGAGCAGGCTGTGCTTATGTGAGGCCAGATGAACCTCATCTGTGCTGCACAGGACATGAACAACATGGGTTGTCCCTTGTTCCCTCTCCTCACCCCGGTACCCACAGCTCCTTTCAGTTGGATGCTTCTGTGTAATCATCCTTAAGTATAACCTACGGATGGAAAATGAAGAATGTTTCTGAGCTGGATCTTATTTAGAACCTGGATAGCTTGGGGAAGCCATACTTATGTGCCTTGCGTGCCTGCATTTTTGTTTATAAAAGCAGCACGGCCTCTGTTACTTCTGTCTGCAGCCAACAGTCGTGCTGGGCTCTAATTGTGGCCCTGGGCAGCACTGTGCTGTTTGCACCCATGAAGAGGTGCTCAGGACTTTGCTGCCCAGATGCAGCGTCTCCTCTTGTGGTACTCACAGTGTTCATACGGCACAAAAATCTCATCACAGAGGATTAGAGGGTTTAGTTCTGCATTGTGCAGTTGAACTGGTTAAGCTGCACTTGGTTTATCCATGTGCCTGCATACCTTGATGAGTTCATCCTGCCCTGCAGCACATGCATATTCTGCTGAGAATGAGATTTATGATTCTGAATTTCTGGGAAAATAAAATCTAAATAAATTGCCAGAGTTGAGCAATTGATCTGGATTAATGGGGGCTGACTCTATTAGCCTAATACAAACGCTAATCTGATTCCAAACTGTTAACATATTAAAGCTGCTTAATTATGTGTTTGTTTGACACAACGTGGTAATCCTGTATGATTTGGGGTATACTGTCACAGCTCTTGACTTGTGGTGGGTCACCACTGATAAAAACACAATTGCAGCCCTTCTGTGTGGGGCAGACATTCACTTCCCCCTTTGCTGGAGTGTGGCTGGGGGTAGGCACTGCCAGGCATCCTCCTGGCTTTTATAGCCTACAAACCTGAGCTTCATCATACAGCAATAAATACAAAAAACAATACAGGAGGAGATCCGAAATTACTTCTGGATTAAGCAGGAGGTCAAGGGATAAGAGGATATTGCACACTGATGTATCTGGGAGGTTGTCTGGTGTCGTGCAGTGCTTTCTACCCAGTCTGGGAATAGCAAAGCTCCAAAAGTGAAAAGCCGCCTCACATCTGCTCACTGTAAGGAGTGGGATAATGAAATGCAGAATCAAAGTGGAGTACGAGGCCTCTTGGCTTGTTAGAGCTGGGCTGTGCCAGAGGAGGAGGATCTTTCAGTGGGAAGACCACTTGGCCACATGAGTGCGGGTTGTGGTCTGGTCCTGGGTGTATCAGGAAGCTGCTGCCCTGATGCACGGCATCAACAAATCTCTGCTTTGCTCTCCCAGATTTCACAGGTTTTTGACACCCGTTACAAGACCTTTGAGATTTTGTGTTACTAGCAGGCAAGGCAAGGCTGGAAATTTTTCATAGCATCTTTGAAGTCAATACAGACCAGAGGTGTTGGTACCTACCACTTTGTATAGAATTGGGTATGGAGATTTTTACTGTACGCGAATCCCTGAATGTAGCACGGTGTTCCCAGCCTTTGGTGGACATTGTAGAGACAGTCTCAAAGTATGTGGTGAAATGAGAGCAGAGCAATGCTGTCAGTTCTGGGGTATGTGACAAGGTTTCTGAGGACAGGGAAGTCATATTTTATACGATCCTGATGCTTCCAAATCTGCTGTTAAATGTTGTCGCTTTTGGAGGATTTATTTGCTTCAACTGAAAGACCAGGGGCCCATCAACCAGTAGGGAAGGTCTGTTCTCTGTTAGAGTAATCTGTATCCATAGCAGCCCAAATCAGAGCGCTGAGTCCCTCCAGGAGTGTCTTCTACATGACGAAGCGGCAGCAAGATGCTGCGGGAATATTTCCTTGTTGATCATCTTCAAACCATGGCAGTGTCTGTGAGCGCTGAGCATGGTGGCAGTGTTCCAGCTGGGGCTGTGTCAGCATGTCCCCTCCCGTCCTCTTCCTTTCCTGGCATTGCAGTGGGGTTCTGGGGTACAATGTCCCCCTGAGCCCCCATCTGAGCTGTTTGCTTTCCATTGCTCTCGCTTTGGTGTTATTTCTGATTGATGTAGGAACGCTCTCCCAGCACCGTGTGTTCCAGGATGGTTAACTGTGCATTTTGCAGCTAACACTGACGTTGTTCTAAGGTAAAATCGGGTGAAAATCGTCCCCTCGAATAAGAAATCTCCTGATAAAGACGCGTTTTCCGATCCGAGCTGCGTTAATCAAGAAGTTAGTGACACCTGGTGGCAGGATCCCATGGAAATCATGCGCTTTTCTGGTGACCCAAATCCAGCATCCCCCTCCCTCCTCCCTCGCAACGTGCTGCTGCAATGTGCTGCTGTTTACTAACAAGGGCAAACCGCTCCCAATTAAAGCTCTTGTTTTCCAGGGTTTTGCAGAGGTAAAGCCTGGTAGGTAATTGTGTGCAGCGATGGGAGCATCCCGTGGTGTTCCTTGGCTGTTCAGGCATGGTTATGTCCCTGAGCTGTCCCTTCATCCTTCTGTCTGTGTGCATTCAGCCAGTCCCCACCTCTCCCACCTCCCAGAGTGCTTCTTTAAAAGGTGAGGAATTCAGTAGGCTATAGGACGGGCTAAGCTCAGATGGTTTCTTATTCAGTATATTTTGGATTACCTAAATGCATACATAACTAGATGGGTAGGGTGTTGGTTTTTTTTCCCACTTATATCTGGCTCATCTTATAGAGACACAAGGGAAAACGTTACAAACAAAGTAATTGGCTGCAGGCTGGATGGGCTCTGAGGACATGATGGAGCTGTGGGTGTCCCTGTGCATTGCAGGAGGGGTGGGCAAGACAGCCCATAAGAGTCCCTTCTGAGTCAAATGATTCTGTGGTTCTGTGAAGTGTTTTATTCTTTCTGTTTAATTAGTTACCTCTGGATATGTTTGGATTTTGTGTATTGACTAAGTGGTTCTTCTCCAAGCTGCCTGAGGTGTCCATTTGATCTTGAAAGAAATGCTGAAATAAGCACTATGGTTTGGTCACTGTGGCCATTCAAAGCTGCGTGGCTGGTGCTGAGTTATTAGTGGCTGTGACAGCTCATTATCTCCCTGTGTTCCCAGGCGCACCGGGATCAAAGTCACTCTATCCATGTTCTTAGGAAACCTTTTCCTTTATCCTGGTGGGCTGAAAATAGAGTTGTGAGTGATTTTGCTCTCATTGCTGTTTGTGCAATAGAGTAACTGTATTTATGTAGTGTGCAGCATCTTGCTTGTGGAGTCTTATTGGCGCTGGTGCTAGTGGGGAGTTGTGTACTGGCATTAGTTTGTTTTATAAAGTCCATTGTGTTATGTTTCTATATGTATTTATGTATTGTAATGCATACATTTTCTTTTTTTACATACATTATCTTCAGAATAGTGTGTGAGAGTGGATGAAGATGACTGTTGTTTCCAGCCATGTCTGTGTATACCTCCTAGGAACAGTCAATAAAGAACTTTCTGAACCTGAAATACTGAGCAATGTCTTTGTGAGCTCATCTGCTTTTTGCAATGGACAAAGGCTGTCGCGTTAACCACAATGGAAAAGTGGAATCACAATTATAGGGACTTTTTCAGGTCAAAAAAGCTGTGATTGGGGTTATTTATGGGAAAGGAGGATCTCAGCAGCTGCCATTTCAGACTCCAAGCGGAGAATATATTTTGGATATATAACACATCTCAACTTGAGAAGCTGGTACAGCATCACCGGATTGAAAACTGTCACTAATTTTCATTAGTTTAGGTTGTTTTGTGTGTTTTTTCTAAGGAAAGATGTTACCTATTTTGATGCCCTGAGACAACCTTGTGACACTGACCTTTTGACCAAGCAAGAAGCCACGTTTTCATGTACACAGTGCCTGTAATATGCATTATATGTGTCAGCAGATTGTGGCGTATTAGAAACAAAAATCCATAGATATCAGTTCTCGTCTATGCAACAAACTTGGAGGCTTGTCTGCTACTCATTGTTTTCTTCTCCTTCATTTGCAATACATTTAATCAGTGAAGGAACCAGTGAACAATTTTCTGAAGCTGCTGACAGTCATAGTCTTTTGTCCCTAGATCTTTCTAATTTCCTCATAACTGCTTACCTTTTTCTTCAGCGGGATGGATTCACTGCATTATGTATGTATTTGTGGTCATAAAAGTGCTGACAAAAGAAGCTGCCAAAGTGATATTTTTCTGCATACATTTATCATATAAGAACCTACTTATGATGAACACAGATCCAGGGAAAAGCTATTGTACGAAGAGCAACAGTTTAACATTTGCTGTGCCATTGGTTGTAACTTTGGTATCAGACACAGCCATAGGGAATAATTCCATAGGAAGAGAACGCATTGTGCTGACCTTGGCGGGGTCTGAGTGACTGCTGCTCCCCTGCAGCAGTGTGCTGTAACTCACTTAGGAGTCTCCCACTGCTTTTAATAGACTTCCTGTGCTCTTTGTTGCTCCGAATTATTAAATTACCCTGTTGTCTGCAGCTCCAGAGGCAGCAAAGGCTGCTTTGCTTGTGCCTAAAGCACCTCAATCTGTGTGCATCCAGAGCACCGTGGGTTGGGAAGGACCTTAAAGCCCATCCAGTTCCACCCCTGCCACGGACAGGGACGTCCCCCCTCCCCCCGACATCCCTCCCCAAATCAGGCTGCCCAGGGCCCCATCCTTGACTGCCTGCATGGTTTTGTTCCATTGAACTCTGTAATAACACACATTATAGTATGTGTGTTTCTTTCAGTGAGTGCACAAATCCTTCTCTCTTCCAATAAAAATTAAAGCAAAACATCTGTTTTCTGTTGTATCTTTCTTTAAGCGACGGTGACAAGCCCCCTGTCCTTACAGGTGCAATTCCTGCTTTCCTGTGCTATGGTGGATGATTTTCCTTCTCATTGCTGCTCATGACAAAGCTCCTATTCCTCTCCCAAGCACTGTGTTCCTGGCCTTGCCATGAGCCTGGCAGGGAGGCAGCTGCTGGAGCAGCTTGGCCCCATGGGGTGGATGAGCTGGATGGCAAATTTACATTTGTGAAAGTAGAGCATGAGTACAAACTGATACACTGACAAAAGAGGTATTGGGATTGTAATGGATTTTTGGTTCACCGTGTTAATTAACCTTCAGTTCTTCCCTGCAGGTCAAGCTGGAATTCCCCTTGGTTAGGTTAAGGTGAGGTTTCTTGCACATTGCTCTTTCAGGCTGTTTCCTGCACCTGGATGTTGAACCTACCTGGCACGTGACAGGAGTGATTTCCCTTCCATCCTTCTCCTCCCTAAGGGTTTGTAGGTGTCTTTCTTTAATTAACACACTGCTTGAACTTAATAATTGGCTCATTTTGGGTTTCTGGCTGCTGTATTCTTCCACAGCCTTCTGAGGATGCACTGTGGATCATAAACGTGAGACATTAAATGAATGGTTTTCTTAATAGATTTGTAACTACTCTTCCTGTGTGAATGTTGTGTAACAGCAAGTATGTGACACAGAAAGTGAGTTTGGGAAAAGGAAGCTCAAAACAAGCAGTTCTTTCCACAGCAAAAGCATTATGTTCTTTCCAAAGCCAAAACTGCTCTTGAAAATATAAAGACAATCAAGTAGTTACTCACTTTGTCCATCTCATGAGTAATGTTTATTCCGTTTAACACAGCTATTTCTCATCCTTTTCTCCAAGAGTTCACTGGGATCATCCTCCTGCCCCAAGGCAGGATCAGCATAAACTCATCCTGATGGCTTTATCTAACTTATTCCTAATATGTGCCATGGTTGAAAGGTGTTACCTCCCTAAGGAGTAAATAGTGCTTCAGTACTCCCAACTACTTCTTTCCATTTGCTTCTTAGGAATGTCATGCTCCAAAGAGAACAGAAGGTTGCAGCTGAAGACTGTTAGTCTTAGGGCAGCGTCCTTTGACATGAACAAAGCCAAGTATCTTTTGATATTGTACATAAAAAGTGCATGATAGAGTATGTCAAAATAATTAAAACTATTCACTTACAGCCATAACCCCATTACAACACTACTGCACTTGTTCTGTAGCTTTTAATGTAGAAGCTTCCAAACGACAAGGAAAACAATTGTTCCTGCTTCTAAACTGAACTATGTGACATGGGCATAACTGGATATGTAATAGCAGGCAGTGATGATGTTTGTGAGACAAGAGAAATCCCTCTGACCTATAGTAACAGATTTCATAGACATGGAAGAATATATTCTTAATTAGGTGGGAGTATTTGCTATGTACAGATTTCCACTGCCAGGGCATTTCTTCTAAGACAGGTTCACACTGCTGAGGAACCAGGGCTTCATTCCTGGCTGGGGTCAGGCTTTCTGCAAGGGTCTGGCAAGAAATTCCTTCATGTGCTTGGCTGTAAACGAGTAGTACTTCTTTTCCTCTATGGAGATCTCAAGGCTGTTCCTTCTGATGACACACCAGCCCCATTGCTGCGATATAAATAGGGCTTTCTCTTCAGTATGTCTGTGCAGCAGTTCAATTTATCACTTCAAAAGTTACCTTGAGATTTTTCACTGTTTATTGAGCACTGTTATCCTGCCTCACATTTTCATTTGCCTTTGCCTAACGCTGTGGTCAGGAGAGACACGGGATGGCACAACGCAGCTGCTGCTGCTCCCCTGGCAGAGAGGGCTGAGCAGAAGAGCTTATCTGTTACAGCACTGTGCTGTAATCCTGCCGTGTTGGTTGGAGTGCAGAAACGGCAGCATTCAGCTCATAAATATTTGTGCTTTATCACCACATCCACCAAAACCTGGAAGGCTGCTCCACACAGACAGCTCTATCTTCGGTGACAGTATTATTTTAATTGCTTTTATTACTTCTGGTGCTCATTAACCCAAACACAGTGTCTGCTTTCATGTCGAGTTCAAGAGGAAATGAAATTCTCTTCAAAATTTTGGAAAGAAATTGCTTAAATAGGGGCCTGGGTTTGTGATGAGGTTTTTTTCAAGACATTTTTTTTTCCCCCTGCTCTTTGCAGAGGAAAAATCTCCCACTGCCTTTATCCATCCCCTTAGTTCAGCCAGCTTGTTTACAAGGGCTGAGCTCTAAAATCAAAGCCCCATAAGGCCTCAGCTGTGACTTTGCTTGGATTATAGCAATGACGAGATTGCTAAATACCGGTATTATGTTCTTATGTGCCGTAAGCTCTAGGGAAGATGCAGCTCTTGCTCTTTCCTTTGCATTCTACCTCCTCCAAAACACACTATCCAGTGCACTGGGAAACACCAAAACTCTCTAATTATCTTTTGGGCTTCCTGGGTGTATGGGAAATTGGTAATCACAGCCTGAACCTCTGATTAACCAGCTGAGGCAAGTGTCGGGTCAGCTGTGGGAGCACAGGTGAGAGTAATTTAGCTGTGCTCCCAGAAGGGGTAGAGCTTGACTCCACCTCCTCTAGACCTCATTTAAGGGCTGACCACCACTAAGGCAGCATCTCTTGGAGATTGCTCCCTGGTGGAAGTTACCTCAGCATTTCCTAGTGAGGGCATCCATATTGGTGAGTTTTTCCTTGTAAACGACCTTTTGAATATCTGTTACCATCTTTGTATCATTCCACCTTACGCTGGGGCTCACAAATACACCAAAAGTGATCTGGGCTTCCAAATGCCTTTTACTACAGAGTGGCTTTCACCTGTCTTTATCATTTCTGTATACAGGATGGGAGCCTTGAAATAGCACAGGCACTGCAGAAAGCTGTATCTGCTGAATTTAGTCAAGGAGCAGTTGTGATACCATGGGGCTCACCCCAAGGCATGGTTTAGTGATGTCTCTGGTCACTGCATAGACCTGGTGCTCCCATGGGAAGCTATTCCTAGTTGCTTTCTTCATAGGCATCAAATTCAAATTGAGGTTAGCAGAGCATTGTTTTACCCTAATAACACTGGGAAGTCTTAATATGCATGAGATGGAACCCAGAAAGGAGTTAAAAGAATGGCAGAAGAAGCCAGAGATTTCTTCCAGGGTATGAGTTCTTAACCTGGATTGGCCACGTAAGACATCTATGGGAACCACATATTTCTGCCTGTGCTAATGTGGGAGTGTGCTGTCAGCAGCTGGTATTGCTGTGGGCTACAGAGATGGTGCACTCAGTTTGTAATCGTGTCCTATAAATACATAGGTTGCTCCAAAATTAATGCATCCTATTTATTTCCATGGAAACTATAACTGATTCAAAGAGCACAGTAACACTGTTTGATAGAGCAAGTTCTCAGCTGCAAAACGCAGTTTAAATCAAAAGTAATGTCATAGCCTGTTTCCCCTATCCACTCCTGGCACTTTATGGATATCAATTTGAGGGGAGAGTCTGACCTCTGTTGCCCAATGAGGTTGTGGATCTCTGGAGGCATTCAAGGCTGGTTTGGATGTGGCAGCCTGATCTGGTGGTTGGTGACCCTGCACGTAGCAGGGTGCTTGGAACCAGATGAGCATTGTTGTCCTTTACATCCTAGGCCATTCTGTGAAATGGCACTGATGACCCCAAAAGCTGAGTAAATGGATTTGGTTTGATACCTCTTAGTAACAGTGCCCACAAGGCCTCACTTCAACCTGCGTACATCTGAAGTCACGTACTGTGTATGTTGCCAAACTTTGTCTGATAATCCTTTTACAGCAAACTCCAGCTAGAAACAATGAAAACAACATTAAAGAAAATTACTATAGACCATGTGACCGAGTGAAATAAGCATGGCACCAGTGATTTCCCACTCATCCTTTCATGAGGTACAGAGAAGCATTTGCAGTTTCAGCTAACCCACGCCACGGGTCCTGATGTCATCTGCTGTAAGTGACCTGGCTGACACATATCCAAGTGAGTCCCAGATTGCCTGCTGCAAATAGGAACATCTCGCCTCCAAGCTGGGTGCTAAAATCACAGCTCAGGTAAGGAGCAGCCATCCTCTTATGGCTGCAGTTATTAATTGTAACAGGAACTGGCAGGCTGGAAATGTAAAGATCTTTCGTGCATTAAAACATCTTCAGGCAATGGTAGAACTTTGTAGAGATCTATAAAACCTATCAGCTCTAATGAAATCACTCTTTGATCCCAGTCTTCATTTTGGTGTCCTGCAAAATTAAACAAAACAATGCAAACGCTATAAAAGAAAACCAAACTGCTGTCTTACAAATAAAGAGGCTTTTTTAAATTTCTAACATGTTTTTCATAAAGCTGGAACAACTGAAATTAAAAATACAGCTGCACACACACAAAAAGATGATGAGCATGTTCATTTGCAGCTTCAAGGTGACTGTGAGGTTTTAAATGTCACATCAGATATTCTTCAGTCCTTTTCCCTTTTTCTTTTCCCCCAAACTAAAAACCTGTCTCTGCTAATTGTGCATTTATGATTTTCATGAGAATTTGTGCTTGTGCAAATCAGGTATTCTGCTGCGTAGCCACCATATGTGCTGCTACAAATGCATGCCAGCAGGTTGGGCATGGATGTGAGGGCTGAAGTCACAAATCACTGCATGCTGCTGAGACCTGGGGGTGTCAGACCTTGTCTTGCATCATTTCACTTCATGCAGGGTTGCTGGTATGTTGTGTTCTTGGTAGGGAAGCTCATCCTCTTGTATTGTCTGTAAATTTATTGCTCATAATTTATGAGTTCTGATTTTTTTTACAATTTGGTGGGGTATTTTTTTGCCTGAATGAGCTGTAATTCAGAGCCAGTTTCTATGAGAAAAGGAAGGAATTTTAGAAATGGTCACAAGACTTGCAGCAAACCTGAAGATAACATGTGAGTTAAATAAGCCCAGAGCCAGGCTTGAATAGTGCTGCACACAATAAGCACCATCACAGCCTGAGAACAACCACACAGCCAGGGAAGAAGTGTATTACTATTAGTATAATGCTGCTCCTTCCAGCAGTAATTTGTTAGCAATTGTTTGGGGAATTGGAGCTATATTCATCTTAATGTTCTGCCCAGCTCTGGTAGAAGATAACTGCATGCCAAGCTGTTCAACATACAGTAAGGGACAAAGTTCAGCTGCAAATCTGAACCACCAAATGCTGATGGCCTAACTCAGTGCAGGTGGGCTCAGGCCAAGCAGGCTGACAGGTTCAGAAACCATCAGCAGTTGCATCTGCAGAGACTTCATTAGCAGTTGCTTGTAGGGGAGGAAGGCAGAACAAGCAGTGTTGTTGGCCAGGTGGCTGATGTAAATCCAAGCTGTGTAGGTGATATGTTTGTGTAAGTCAGCCCTAAATCTGGTCCTTGCTGGTGGCTGCTGCTTCTTCTGTGGCTTGTGAGTAGATGGATGGTCAGGGTGGGATTGAAAGGGTGCTTGAGGCAAGCCAAAGTGGCCAGTAAGTGCTTTTAAAGGTAAATAAACTGTGGTGTGTGGCTTGATGCAATGTAGGTTGGAAGTAATAGAAAAGCCAAATAGTTGTGGGGATGCAGTGGGTTGAGGGCTGCCTGATGGGGAGGAGAAGTGTTCCTTCCTGCTTTGTTTCTTGCTGAGAAGACCTTGGGAAAGCATCCTGTTTTTTGGGTTATTATTCCTCATATAGAGGTGACTAGGGAAACACAACCCAGAAAAGCACAGCAAAAATGAGCTGAGAATAGAAGCTGTAGGGAGAAAAAAGCTGTAGGACTAAGGTTGCTTGGTCTCAAGGAGAGGAAATGCATTGAGCCCGAGTCCACCAGAACTGTTGTAGAAAAGAAGGGAACGGGCAGCTCTCTGTGTCTGTGGAGGATGGGATGGGCAGAAATGATATTAAGATATGTAACTTGAATGTGAGGGTTGAGAAGCACTGGGATAGGTGTGCCCTGGGAAGCTGTGGATTTGCAATTGCTGGGAGTCAGAAGTCAGACAAACATCTGCCAGAAATGGGCATTCTGACCCTGCCCCAGGCTCTGCCTCTGCTTGAGGCTCCTCTCAACCCTCACTGTTCTGGTGACATTAACAGCAAGTTCTGCATAAACAGAAGTCAATATATTGTCTTTCCTCTGCGAGGAAGGAGGAGCAGGTTGTGCCTTGAAGGAAGAGATGTGGCATAAAACAGCTGTGACAAGGGGCAAGATGTGACTGAGACCTGAAATCAATGGAACTACCATTTCCTTCCTTCTCTTTAAGTATTAATAATAGATTTATTTTTTTCTGGTCTACCAAGATAGCCAGCGTAATTCTATGCTATGAAGCCCTTAATGCACTGTGCTCCAAGCTGTATTCTGCAGGCATTTACTTTCCTTTCTCAGGAGAGATTTTCTTATGAAGTGCCATTGTAGGAAGCGGGGCCAGGTGCTCCAGTACAATGCAGTGCAGCTTTTCGTAAGCAAATTCCTCAGCTTCTGGAACAAACAGTGACTTTCTGACATGAGGCTCCTCTGCTTCCCTTCTAGCAGCGGGCAGACCTGCAGGATGACTGACTGTGATGATAATAAAGAAAAGCACACTGTGTGCACCAGGGAAATAATAAGAGGAGGATTTGTCAGTGGTTTGGAGTGGGGTTTGTTGGCCCTGCATGCTCATCTACTGCTCTGTTGATGTACAGCAGCTGGACATATCTGCAGGCAGTCAGCACCAGGAGAGCCAAGTGCAATAAGTTGGAAAATATATACCAGCCCAAAGGCTTTGCCATAGGGCGGGGGGGTTTGGGGGATTGTGGTCCCTCTGGGTGGGATGCTGAGCTGGTAGTGGTTGGCGGTGGTGTTGCTCCATATTGGTGCTGTGTGGTTGGGGTGGTTGTAGCTGTGCTGCTGGTCAGGATGTGGGGCTCCTGTAGGCTGTGGTTGGCTGCTCGAATCAGAGTTCAATAAAGCCTGGAACATCATGTCTGTTTGGAGGTATTTCTCATCTGTGGAGAGGCTTAATAGTGAGCCTGGGCAGTGGAGTAGCAGTGTGCTGTGCCAGCTCAAGCCTGATCAAAGCTTGCTGGTTAGGAAGGCCTCTTCCTCAAAATTAGTGATAGGAAGTAAGTTAGTTTCACTGTCTGGCTGTTGTGGAGGTTATTCAGAGCTGCCCTGTGTGTTCTCAATGGTGAGGAGCCTGGACTAGCAGCGCTGCTGTGCCGGCAAGAGGCAGTGCTGCACGTGGATGCTCTGTAGAGGTGGTCAGAGCAAGGGAACAAGGTGTGCTAATGCCCATACTTGTGCTTTTTAAGCGAGAATATCTAGTGCCGCTCAGCGGTGCTGTTAAATCCTAACTAGCAGCGACCCTGGGAAGGTGCTGGCCCAGAGCATCCTTTCATGCACAGAGCCCCGTGTGCTGTGCTGGGGCTGGAAGCTGGGGTTGGGCAGGCAGCTCAGCACACTGCGCCCTCTATGTGTCTCTATTTCCCCTTGAGCAGCCCAGTTGAGCCTGATATCTGCTTTCCCCTAATGTTTATTATGCCTCTGAGAGACAAGCAGAGGAGCCAAATGACTAACAGCCATTTGAGGAGCTTTGCTCTTTCGGCTCCATAAATAATGAATTCACTGGGGTGAGAAAACGCACACCCAGACACAAACACATACAAAGCCCTGCAGAGGAAAGGGAGTAAAAGCATGGAAGCTGGAGATACAAACACAAAGTCCTGTGCCAGTAAAATGGGAACTGCTTTTTGGAGATAGAAGCTGTCAGAGAGCTAGGAGTTAATTGCCTCGAGGGGAGACAAGGAGCACTTAGAGATGCTGGTGAGTGCTAGCTGAGATTTGAAGTGATAGCTTGCTACCTGCCTGGCTGCTGGGGAGGGCAATTAGTTTGAGCAGGATGTTTGTTTTATTGGCTGCAAGTCCTGTCTTTAAGCATCAGCTGAAATAACTCAGCTGTGAGTCAGCTTGTGTGGTAGCTGCCCACCCAACCTCAACAAGGTACAGGGATTCATTTGAGTCTGCTGGCCAGCTTCAGCTCATTTAGGTAGCACGGTGTGGTTTCGAAGAGACTGTTTTCCTTCTGAAAATTTACTTTTCTTTAAAAAGAAAGAGGAAAAAGAACACCCACGCTGCCTGTGCTGAGAGTACTTGCAGAAGTGATGTGCTTTTGTGAACAGCACAGTGAGGAGCACTGAACTGCAGATCAACAGGGCTCGGGTAGAACCAGTGCTCACCAACAAGTTGCTGGTCTGACTGCCAAGCTGTGCCTTGCATTGGGACACAGCACATCCAGCTCTTTCCCTGGTGTTAAACTGGGTATATTCTGCTTTACTGGCAATTAAAACAGGAAAGCATACTGCTTTGCAATTAATCCTTCAAAGATGAGTGCTCATGGACAGCCAGTGGGAGTGCACAGCAGTGGTTTGATTTTTATGAAAGGCTGAGATTTCAGTTCTCTAATCCATCTGGGCTTGATGTGACCTGATAGAGCTGGGGCATTTTCATAATGTTTGAACATCAGCTTGCCTCAAATGTTTCCCAAGTCCATCACATCTTGGGTGCTGTCTTTTTGTGGAGCTGGGAACTTGATTGTCCATCTCTCCCCAAACCATTTCAGAGGAGCTTTACTGCTCAGTAGATAACGATGGTTGTGTTGGTGCTGGGATTGCTGATGATGCCCCCATAGGGGGAGAGGCTGCTGCAGAGGTTGGTGCCAAAGGTGACAAATGGAACTGGGGGAGGCAACATAAAAGAGTTAGTCATTTTCAAGCCTGGGAAAAGCTGAGCTAGAGCTTCCTCCTGATAACTGTCAGATTGCTTCTTATCCCCCTTTATCTATTCTGTGTAATGATAAAAGCCCAAATGTTAATGCAAATACAAGGTAATTTTGCAGAGCATCGTTCCTATAAGCACTACATTTATTATAGGATGAAATAATATAATTAGGGGGATAATAGCGGAGAGAGGAAAATGGAGAGGTGTGAGCAAAAGAGAGCAAATATATTTTCAGCAAAGTTTTGGAAAGAAACAGAGAGCTAATGAGGTGGAGCTCATCTAGATGGCAGCAGCAGGCGTTGCTTTTCCTAGCAGGACAAGTGTCTGGAGACATCTGTCTGGAGAATAAAAGAGAATTAATAAATTGCCAGACTAATGGATGAGGGTAGAAAGAGCTACGAAGAAACACCAGTATCAGCCTGAAGCAAGTAGGGTGCAATGGATTTATATATACTCCAATTTGTTCAGAATGAGTGCTCGGTGCTGGGCAGCTCTGCTGCCTTTTTTTTCTTTTCTGGGGGCAAGTCCTGATTGAGGCAGCTAACAGCTCCATCAGCTATATAATTAGTATGAGTGAGTCCCTGTATTTGCATGGGGTGTTGGTTAGGGGCTGCTGCTGCCCAGCTGACATGTCCGTGAAGGTGGACACGGATGGGCTGCTGCTGGTGACAGGAAAGAATGAGGAGAGCATTTGGTTTGGACTGAAATAAATGGGTTGTCCAGCTGTAGCCGCTGTAGAGAGGAAGTTGAATGTTAATTAGATGCCACCAGTAATTACGGTGATTATGTATTTTTTTGAGTGGCTGTTGGGAATAGTTCAATTCTCATCCAGAGGGGAGCGTGAGTGACATTTCTAATCACTTTAAGGAGAAGGGAAGGTTCTTCTTAAATGAGGAAAATTGCTGTAAAACAACTTAAGCTACAGTAGATGCAAAGAACTGTAACTGCTTTGATGTCACTGTCAGGAAAAGTGGATGTCGGAGAAAGCAAGAGAAAATGCAGTAAAAGGATCCTGCTTCCCTGCCTCCTGACTTCAGAAACTCAGGCACTGAGCAGAAAGTCTTTTTCAACTCTGAATATGGGCTGTAATGATAAAAAAGGAAGGAATGGTAGTAAAGGAAAGGAAGGAGGGTTTGTCGAGTTGAACAACATTCGTAAACAGGTGATGTCAAAAATGGGACCTCCGCTGTTCTTCCACATGTCAGTGCATTTTCTTGCCTGTGAACCAAGCAGTCCTCCTGGAAACGCTCTGAAATTACTTTCTTCTCTGTCTGGGCTTTTGTTGTTGTTGTTGTTCCAGAAAACCAAATTTGATAGGCTTGTCCAGACACTGGGCTGTTCTGAAACAGTTGCACTGTGTGTATTTCTGTAGGTGCTGGCATCAAATAAGTGTGTGTGTATGAGGACCTACTCAGGAATATCCATTGCGCTCTGAACTCCATTCTTCTTTCAGCCATAGATAAAACCTCTCACTTATACCCGCTAGTTAGGAACTCATTAACATGCCACCCACTGAGTCTGATAACCTAACACCTTTCATCTCAGTCTCAGCTCAAATTCACCCTTTAAAATATTTGTCAAGATTTTGAATAAGCTTGCATACGTTCCCACCAAGCACGTACTGGACCATCAGACTTTTGTGGGATGCTGTACTGGAAATGACTGGTGCAGACCAATTAGATGAGAGCTTACTGGGTGAGACCGTTGTCTGCAGTGCAAACCCATTGAGTGCTCCTGGGGGTCTCTCATGTCAAAAAAATAATTACAAATGTTTGAGTTCTATATGTATGAAAACCTAAGGACAGTGAGCTGATCTGCACAGAAGCTTTCTGGTGCTTGGACAAGAACAGTCTCCTGAAACCCACAGGGATGTTCCACCTACAGGACGTTTGCAGCTGCCTAATGAGAAACTTAAAAAACTGCACCGTTCCCCTTCATTCGCAGGGGAAATACAGTACTTCACCACCCAGCCCTCCTGAAGCTGATGTTTGGAAGGCCTCCACTGGTGATGATTCTGGTAAGATATTATTGCTTCTTTGCACCTGTCTCGGTCTTGATTTTGTCTTGGGTATGACTGATTTAACTGAGCACTGAGACCATGCAAGATGGGTGTACTTATGACCTTCGGTAGTCAGTGTATCTTAATTAAGCAGATGACCAGTATAATGGCACAGCCACTTGGTCCTGCATTCCCCTGTCTGCTTGGGCATTGCACCCAAATGACAAACCTGCTGCCTTCTCCAGCTTCTTTCTCCATGTGGAGATCCTTCAGTGTCCCCTTGTCCCATGGGACCGTCTACTCCTTTGGGTGTGACTAGAAACACCTCCATCACAGGAGCTAAGTGCAAGTGTCCTGCATCATGAGGTGCGCACATGGCCCTGCTCCCAAGCATGCAATGCATGTTCATTGCATAGTGGGGGCCATCAGAAGGAGCTGTGTTTTACTTCTGTGATGGATCCCTACTGTTGCAGATCAGAGGGAAATGGGGCAATGGGGGACTGACTGCTGGAGCTGCAGGAGTGATGCCTTGCACAAACTTCATTGCATGCTCAGGGCAGAGTTCAGATCTGAAAGCTGTGCCTGAAAAATTTGCTTGGCTTTGCTATACCTTGTGTTTATGTGACCTCTCCTCTTCCAGATTGCTCCTGAAGGACCTACTGCAGATTGACAGGAAGCTGCCAAAAAGCATTGTGCCACATCAGGAGGAGCAGAGGACAACCTGAGACTCTCATTCCTTCTTGTCTCTGGGGATGAAGAGGTGACAGAGCTAAAGGGATGCACCACAAGTCTGGAGAAATAGAGGAAGATCAGAAGTCTCTGACTTCAGTGTTTGAGATGCTGAGTTCCCCTGTATCTGGTAGCTTTGGTTGCCTTTTACTCTCATCTTGTACTTGGACACTGTTAGTGAAAGATCTAATATGGATATCTATCTAAAATATCTATGCTGGTTTGTGCGAGAGCATTGGGGCTGTGCAGTGACATAAACTTTGCATCCTCTTATCTCAAGTATTAAAGTGAAGGTGTTAGCAATGCAGCTTGGTGGCTCTGTCAAAAGAGAAAGCAGTGAGCCAAAGCCATCTCCTGTGTGTCCCCTACAGACACAGCTGCGCACACAGGCTGCATGTGCAACTGCTTTAGGAAACTTTCCTTTCTGTTCTCACCAGCTCTCAGCAGTTTCTGTGCGTGCCCACCAGAGAGCAACCCTGGCACAGGGCTGGTGTCTCCAGAGACAGAGATGGGGACTGTAGGACCAAACCCAGCTTCCTTCACCCTTTCCAGCCTTATCACCTTGCCCAAACTGGAGCTGGAAGCAGGGTGTGACCCCCCCTGTGTGCCCCAAATCCAAGGCAAGAGGAACTTCCTGCTGGGCACAAGGATGTGGCACTAAGAGTCTGGCTGTCCTGAAGCTGTTGTAGGGAAGGACCATGCTGGGACAGCAGGGAGAGTCTGTCCCATGGATTAAGAGCAAGTTCAGACAGCTGAAACCTCCAAAATTCAGATGGGTAACAGCACAGTGCTTTGTGTCAGTCTCACAAGTAAATGTGCAGATGAATTTTGGTTTTTATATTTTTGTTATTTTTTGACAGCTGTCTCAGTGAATGGCTTTGGTACATGAATATGGAGTTTGATGTTATGGCATGTTCTGTTATTTCAGGTACAATCTAGTGCTTGCTGTTCAGAGAAGAAAGAAACCTGTACTTGTCGTGCACCTGCAGGTTTTATAAGCATCAGTGCTCAGTGCTGGCTTGAGGTCCTGGGTGGGCTGAAAGTTTTAGGTTTAGAGATAGGGCTCAGCCATACATGAACTACCTCACTGCAGCTCTCCCTCTATGGGGAGGAGATGGGCAAGCTTTGCTAGGATGTGCAGAGCAGGTGGTGATCACCTTTGTCTCTGCTCCATGCTGGATCTGTGTTCCCATGGGCAGCAGCAGGTGGGATGGCTGTGACCCCTGTGAACTGCAGCCCCAGGGCTCGTGCAAAGGGCTTTGAGTGAAAGCTGAGGGAAGAAATAACACTGCTATTTTTATCCTTGCTCCAGCCTGGGGATTTGGATTGGCAGGGTTAGTTATGAAGCCAATATTATGAGTTTAACTATGAGTGAAATAACATAACTTCTGTGGGAAGCAGAGTAAAAGAGGCAATTATGCAGTAGCTTAATAACAGCACTCTGGCTGGGTAGCTGAAAATATACAGTTGACAGTAATTAGATTTTTTTTTTTTCATTCTTCCTGTTAAATAGCTACAAAAATTACAATATAAATTCATCTGATTCACTCTTAGACGCTGTTTTCATCATCGGGTCCGTAACCATTTGGCATTCAGGCTATTTTTGTTTTGTAATTTTCTACTGTCTGGTATTTTAGAGGCACAGAACTTAATGTTCGTAATGTTGGACACACAAAGCAAGATGATAAAGGCAGGTGGGGAAGCAAGCAAGAACCCCATCAGAAATGAAGGGCGTGTCTGGATGGACAGCAAGGACTTCCCAAGTGGGGTCCCCTGACTCGCTGTTCTCTATCCAAGCGCTCACCATTCTTCGTGTATAGACAGCATTAAGCTTTCCCTTATGCCTCACAACCTTGCATTACCTTAGCAACTGTGTGCTTTCCAGCTTGCAGGGCAGAACTTGATGAGCCAGCAAGTGTCTGTCACTTGGGCTGCTTCTGATCATAGCTTGAAAGCCCTGCGCAGCATGAAGGAAAGAGCTCTCAGGTTTGCTCTCATTGCTGAAGGCTCAGGACGGGATATTTGCTTGGAGGCTGAAAGTGTTCTTCCTCTTGCTCTGTTTTATTATGTAAAAGAGCCAAGCGTGATTAACGATACCATGGTCCTGTTGTTGTGATGTGACACCGGACTGTGAGGTTGTGTTTCGTGGCTCTGATGCCCAGTGGTGTCTCTGACACGTGCAATAAATAATCTCTGCAGCAGCATTCCTGACCTCTCAGCAGAGCGTCTCTTATTGCTTTTCTTCCGCAGTGGCAGGAGCAGCACAGTTCAGCCTCACACCTGTGTTTTAGCTTTAAAGCACACTGGAGATCTCTGGAGCTGTTAGCAGGTTAGAGGCCACTTCCAGGTATGCTGCTGCCCCATTTGCTTCTGGTTTTCGATAGAAATATGCTGTGCTCTTGGCAAGGGCAGATGCTCCAGATGGTGCTGGGAAAAGTGCAAATGAGAGGTCTGATTCCAGCCCTTCTTCTCTTTAATGAATCCTGTCCAGCTCTCTAGTACAATGGGTTTTGTTAGCTGGGTCTGTTTTTAGCTTGTTTGTTTTTAAAAGGGACTTTTAAAATGCATCCCGCTTCTTTCTGCTACCCCTGACTCTACATCACAAGCTTATGACCTTCAGCTCATTCCTCCCTCACTGGGATGCATGCAGTGGGGCTTTGCTGTTTTCTGCCCCTGCCTTTCATGTTGCTGTGCTCTCTCATAGCCTGCACAAGTTGGATGTGATCCATCCATGGGATGTCCAGCTGCCTGGTGCTGGGGCCAGCTGCCAGTCTTGGGATCTCATGGTGGACCAGGTGGTTCATGGGGTGTGCCATGTCCTCCTGCAAAGCTGTGGTGGAAGAGCATGGAGGATAGAAGGAGATCCTTGTGGACACTGCTCGGACCAGAATATAGTTGGTGAGGCTGGGAGAGGAGAGCTGCCATCTCCTCCCTTATCTCATCTGGAGTGGTGCATGTGTTCCTATTGTAGGCTGTGCTGCTGCTCACACGGTGCCCCAGCCACCACCCTGCATTAGCTTATCCCAGTGTATTCCCATCTTACAAAATTAGATCAATTTTGCAAATTGAATTAGTAATTGAATTGAAGGGTGTTTTTTTTATTTTTTTTATTTTTATTTTTTTGCTGGTTGCTGTGCTCTCTTTTTCTTTCTTTTTTTTTTTTTTACATTGGAGTAAATCAGGAAGAAGTCAACAGAATCAAGCCCTGAGCACTTTCAGCAACATGCTCATTTAAATTGGATGCAAGAGGGTGTCTGTGTTTACATTTGGCCTGCCAAGAATCTCTGTTTCAGAAACTGGCTTACATAATATGTCAAAATTGGTTTACTCATTAGCATTGCAAACGGCGTGAAACAAGCCCCAGATTGATAAACTCACAGCAATATTTGCATCCCGAGCCGAGCGGCACAGGGGGAGGGGAGGTTCATTAGGAAACGTTCCATTTCCACCAGGAAAGCAAACGGTTTCCAGTTATAACTCAGACTTCGTTAATTTTCTGTCTTCCCAAATTTAAATTAAGATTGAGAGGGAAATGTGAAAATCTTCCTTGGCAAGCAGGCAGCCTGTGTGCGTGCTGCTGGGTGGGCAGGCTATACTCCAGGTGGCTGCAGCCGGGCTCCAGCCTCCTTGTACAGCCCCTTACAGCATGTCTGGGATTGCTCATCAGCTCCTCCAAATGGTGCATGGGCACTAATGTAGCTGCCTGCTCCTGCTTTAACCGAGGTACAACACAGAGCTGGGGAGCATAAAGTTGTGTGCTACAGGTCTTCCAGCTCATGGTGGGATGGGAAAAACATCCATCTCCACCATGCTGCTTGGGGTTTAACAGGCGTCTACAAAACTGGAAGCACATGTGAGCAGGGACAGGGCTGCTGGGGTGGGGTGAGCAATGGACAGAGTAAAGCAGCGCAGCACCAAGGGGTGCTGAGTGTAACTGCATCCCTACTGGCTGCCTTTGAATCTCTTGAGCCTTTGGGTGATTGAGCAAAGCTTGCAGGAATCTGCTGGATGTGCTCAGCTTTCAGTGGTTTCTAAAGGATTTGGGGGCTCAACTCCCATGAAGCTCTTTAGTCTGCTGTGAAACTCCCAGCTTAATCAGAAGCAGAAAGCTCTGATGCAGCACAAAGTGTCCAAGCAGTGCTGACACTGGTGCAGTCTGGTTTTATGCTGTAGATGATAATGCCCTATCCCATATTTCAGGCCAGGTTTTGCAAAAGAATCTGCTACAGCCAAAGGAAGCACCTGCTGCAGGTCCTGCTGCATCCTGATGGGATGCTTTCGGCATCCTCAGCCAACACCAGCACATCCATAATGAGCAGTTTTCATGGCGTTTGTGGCAAGTCACTGTTGCAGGAGGAAAAATAATTAAGGTTGGATCTTTCTGTGATCCCAGAGTCTGCAGTGCAGTGTTGATTGAAAGCTGTGGAACGAGATGGGTCATCACCTGCTGCAGCTGATTGTGCTCCTGCTGGACCTGTGTCCTGCACCTCACATCCCAGGTGGGCACATGGTTTAGAGGGCCAAGGGGTGGCATCTGGGAGAGGACCCCCTGCACAACCATTGTAATGGTGCTTCTCAATGCTTCCAAGAATTTCAGTGAGATTTTAAGCAGCAGCAATCAAGTAGCTGTTGATAATGCAGATGTGGGGTGGGGAGGAGTGATAAAATGATCTCACTGAGAAATGAGGGTGAGAGGTGCTGGCACGTTGCTTACTGTCGCACCTCGTGGCAAGAGGCTGTTCCATGTGAGATGCAGCCACAGACCTGAACACAGTGCAAAAAATCTGAGAGCAGTGGGAGCCAACTGAGCAGAGCAAAGGCACCAAGTTGCTTGTTTCATTTCCAGGGCTGGCACTTGGGTAGGCAGCAGCAGGCAGATGCTTTCACCTACGCTCAAGTACACCAAGCAGAAAGCAGCACTTCCACATCTCTCCTTGGAGAAGTCAGCACTGTGACATCTCATTGCAGCGCTGGCAGAGTATCTGTTGGGAAGGGCCACGTCACTGAGAGTGACACGTGGCAACTCCCACCCATGGGAAAGAAATGCAGAGGTTTGGTGCTTGTAGGGCTGAGTGTGAGCATCCTCTGTGCCCAGAGCCAACAGTGCTGGCTCTGAATGGACAAACTGAGCTGAAATTTGGTGATTTGGACTTCACCTTGATATTTTTCCTATGTTTTTAGTTCTCCTTATGCAGTCATAATTCCAAATCACTAAGGAAAATTAACCGTGCTCAGGTCTTGCTCTGCAGAAAACTGTTGTCACCCAGCAGGTGTTTCTGTACATCAGCTTGTAACCTCTGTCTGCAAATAAAAGAGAAAGTTGGCATTGTGTTTCATCTGTTGAGTCACCTCTATTTGCGTATGTTTGGTCCAGAGCATGGAAAAGAGGGCAAAGCAGTGCTAAGCCCAGTAAAATAATAAAACAGCATAGAGTGTGAATTGTGGTCTTAGTTGCACAAAACACCAATTGAGGTGATCAGAGCCCTTGTGAAAAGGCAGTGTTGAGTCTGAAGACAGAGAGGGACCCACAGCCCTCCTGGCAGCAGTGTGGCTTTGAGCTCTGTGCTGGGGGCAGCAGCTCTATGTAGCCTGGGGTGCAGTGCTGCTGCTGGCTGGCAGATGTGGGAGGCAATGAGCTGTGCTGCTGCTGTGCTCTCCCAGCAAACAGGCACAGAGAAAATCTCTTTGGGGTAAGTGGATGGTGTTAAACTTTTCCCTAGTAGATGTGAGGGGGTTTTCTGTAGGTTGTTTCTGATACGCAAAAGGTGAAAAGAGCTCGTGATCAAGGTAGACCTTCTGGAGGTCCACTCCTGTGAGAGCGCAGGAGCAGTTCAGTGCACATTACTGGAAGTAAGAGCTGAAAGATCTCCCCTGTTCCTGACAGGCTCTGTGCTGGGCAGTTCTCTGGGGTGGGTTGGTCTACCCCATTCAGCAAGGCACCCCAAAAGCCCCAAGCCAGCCCAGTAATAAAGGGGCACTGCTCTGATGGCACTCTGCAGGTGTCAGATGTGGAGGCTCTTTCAGCTCAGCACAACTTTAACCCAGAACCGTGGAGTGTTTCTTTCCTATAGAGCATGCATACAGAACAAAGCAGTGCTGGGGAGGACGGGGCTGCACCTCACAGCACATCCTTGTGCTACCTGCACCACAGCAACGCAATCAGCCCCCCACCACGGGGAAAGTGTTCCATCTCTCTACTTAGGCTTGTGTGTAGTCGCTGTCTGATAATATGACCATTTTGCCATCCCTCTGCAAATAAGGCTGAGGCTGCTGCCTGATTGGTATATCATCTCACTTTCTCTCAGCATTGATTTTCTTGCTCTCCTTATTTGCTTCATAAAAAGAGAGACGAGGAGCTGGTGCTTGTTCCCTCCCTCCCTCCCTCTCTCTCTCCCTCTCCACTGCGAGAAGCTTTTGGGAGCCTTTATTTTTAGTATGAGACAAACCTTGCTTTATTTCAGGAGACGCAAGTTGGATTATAAACCCTTTTGTAAATGTGTATGGTGATATTTGCTCCGGTAAGTTCTATGCTTATCTATTTATTTGTGTGTAGCTGTGCTGTTCTGGGGGAGAAGTGGGGTTTTTAAAGGAATGGCAAAGCCCACCAAATTGTTTTACAGGTTGGGTTTCTTTGTGCTCCCATGCTGAGCCCAACTGTTCTGTGTTTTTTAGGTACATGGATAATATTTCTGCTCTGTGTTTTGCATTGCAGAGGGGGGTGCCTGCTTTGGAAACTTGTTTTGCGCTTCATTTTACGGCAGAAATGTGGAAAGTGGGGATTAAAGGGGAAAGGGATTCCAATTTGTCGTGTTTCTTCCAGCGGTTGGTTTTTCCTTTAATCAAAGGCTACTCAAAAATAAGACAGAAATGTTTGCTATGAAAAACCAGTGCGAGCTGCTTAATATTGATCATCCTGAAGTACGAGCATCAGACTGCCTATTTCCTTAGGAAGATTAAAGTACGGCAGGTGGGCAGCAACATGCTCCTCATCAAAATGCATTGTTGAAATAAAGAAAATCTTTAAAGTAATTAAGGACGTGGAGTTGTTTTCGGAGTGTTACACCATTAATACAGGTCAATGTACTGTTGCTCTGACTCTCTGCTGTGCACGGCTCTGCAGCCTCGTTCCTCCGCGCTCTCAGCTAACTTGGAGACCTCTTTGTTACCTGTAAATAGCAGCGAGGTGCAGTGATTTATCTCCCCCCATCACAGCTCCTGGTGTGCTTCCCAGGCAGCGCGAGGCAGCGCTTGGAACACTGTGACTGAGGAAAGCAAGATGTGTATCTGCAGCGCGTCCAGGCTGCCTAATAAATATTTGACTTTGAGGCATTATATTCATTAATTTATTGGCACTTTGATTCTTTTGAGGTTGAGTCTGATCCATGGGAGTCAATCACGCTGGTGGTTCAGAAGTCTTTCAGAACTCCAGCTGTAGATGCTTTGAGAACATGAAAATCCACGTATCAAACCCAGAATAATCCACCTACTCTCATGATTTTGGGCCATGCTAATAGATGTGTGAGGCGTGCTCCAGTAGGGCTGCAACTGGCTTTATTAAACCCATCAGAAAAGGTGAGGATGTTGTGCTGGTAGAGCAGGCTGAACTCATCCAGAGAGAAATTTCAGATTGGCAATAACTGCTTAGTCATTTTAAGCTGCTTTTGGACCAGCTTAATTGTTCCGATGTTGTTTCCATGTGGAGGAGCTGCACTTGGCTTCCCAGCTGTGTGCGGAACAGCTCAGGACCATGCTGGGTTCTTGAGGGCTGCATGGTGGTTGGGTGCAGCTGTGCTGGGCATTGCATGGGGAGCCCACACCTTGGGTCTGCTGCCTGCAACTGGATTCATACGTGCCCATTTCTGTGTCTTTTCAATTTTCACATCGTTGCTATCTCATAAGCACCGTGTATATTTATCCCATTTATATACATTACTGTGAATGTATGTGTGAGCGAGGTGCATAACAGTGATTGCCTTTTCCCAATCATTTAATTTCTCAGGTGCCGAGGGTGTGAGTGTCTGAGCAGCACACATCTCACACGCTTTCTAAGCATAATCCTTCTTGCCCAAGGATTGCCTTAAACATTTCCAGCTTTGCTGAGCCTTGGTGCATGGCTCAGTGTGGTGACCTCCAGGTGAGGTTAAAGAGCATATTTGGTGACCCTGGAGGGGCAGCGGTTGGCTGGGATGAAGTGAGTAGCGCAGCTTCTGCTTCCAGCTCTGCAAAACAAAGGGGCTGGGGTTTCTGTACCATGTAATTTCTCATAGCAGGGGTGCCAGACTTCCCTGAAAGCTGGACACGCTGTGGTTTACTAAGAGGACAGTTCAGCTTGTCTGTATAGATTGGAAGCAGGGAAAGTGTCCAAGCTGGTGGGACTCCTGGTGTCACCCTGCCCCTGGAGGGCAGCTCGTGGGAGGCCAAAGAATTGTAAGGCATTGCATGGGCCATGTGCCTGAGTCCGTCATTGCAAACCATTTGTGTGAAGAGGGGCTTGTGGTGGAGCAGAAATGATCCCTTTGGTCCAAATGCTGTCCCTCCAGGATAAGACCAAGACAAGCTTGGGGGGAGCAGGAGAGCTTGCCTTACTTCCTATGTGGTGCATGCAAAAGTCTTCCATGCTTGTGGTTTTCCACCACTCACCTTCTGCCCATGCTAACATTGCAATGCTATCTCTTTCTAGCGGGTACATTAGGATCTGGAAGGAGTTGGAAATGTTATTTTAGGGCTGTGAGGATCCTGGGGAGCTGCTTCTCTGCCTCATTGGCTGTGGCATCTAGCAGCTCCAGCAGTTCCTAGAGAAATTCCTCAAGCTCTTAGAAGATTGATTTCTTAAATACTTCCTTCTGAATGCCAGATACTTTTTTTTTTAGCCAGGTCCTTGGAAGACTTAATGAATGCTTTCCTCACCTCTGTTAATCCTGTTCAGACCAATAGGTGCCCCATGGGGAGAATGGTATTTGTGTTGTTATTGGATAGCAGCTGCCTGTCACTGCCGGTGATGGCGGGTGGTGTTTTATTCTTTGTGTCATTCTTGATTAGAGGTTCCTGTACAATTATATGGCCAGTTTACTGTTTTTTTTTCCAGGGAACGTTTCTCTGTGTGGAAAATGGGTGGCAGATGGCAACTTGACCCAGAGGTTGGTCTTTCTTGATTTTCCCTTTGGGTTCTTCAGCAAGCTGAGCGCACATCCTTCCTAACAGCAGTGTGGGCTGCAAACTCAGAGCCTGCTCCTTGGCATGGGCTGTAACAGCAAGTGCTGTGTGCCTGCCCCTATGTAAGCACTCATGGCCATCGGGACTGTCCCTGCTGCCAGCCCCAGGGAAGCAGAAGGGAGAACTAGTGCTAGGCTATGCAGGAGGCTGGGCATTGCAGGCAGAACAGTGCAATGCTTGCTCAGTTGGTGTTTAATTAGATGTCCAGTACAGGTCTGGCTCTGCTTGTCTGTGGTTTGCAAATGTAATCATGACCCTGGGCCCAAGGGGATGCTCGGGGTCCTTGAACTTGCAATGAAACTTTTTGTTTTGTGTCTGGGGCCAGAATACTGAATACCATCAAATTCTTAAGCCTTCCTCTCCTGTCATGTCCAACCTATTATTTTTGTAAGGAAAAAAAAGAAAAAAAAAAGGTAAGGATAGAAAGGAAAACAAGATGTGCTGAGTCCTTCAGTACAGACAGGGGAGGAGACAGGCGGTCAGCATGATGTGTGGGATCTGCTGCATTGCTCCTGTCCTTTCCCAGGCACGGTGCTGGAGCTGTCTGTCTGTCTGTGCCACATACAGGCTGTCTGTCTGGGTGGAAGGGGTCCTGCCACCTGGATGGCTGCGCAGTGCTCATCTGTCACCAAACTTCCCTGGCACCCTGGCAAAGCAAATATGCTGCAGCAGGCTCGAAAGCTGTAAACATATGGGCACTAACAACAGATTAACTGAGTGATTTAGTCTAAGGGGCTTGGTAGATTACCATAAAATATATCTTAATTAGAAAAGCGATCAAACTCTCACAGAGTTAATGAGGACAAAACGTCCCTGTTGGCAACAGCGCTACGTCCCCCAGGCCAAGGGATGGAGGTGTCAGTGGATGAGCCTCATGCCCACAGTGGGAGATCTGGGAGTTTTGCTGCTGTTTGCCCACTCTGGCTATGGGTGTCGGATCCCTTCACACTGAATTATTTGTTCTTGGACCATGAGGTCATCCAGCGAACCGCTAGGAATGAGGCTGATGGTAAACTTGGATGCCTTCAGCAGCATCAACAAAACAGAAACTGCTGAAGGTGAAAGAGTAGAGCATTTGCACATTTTCCTTGAAAATGTGTGCAATTACCTAAAGTCATATTTGAGTGTTTGCCATGTATAGCACAGCTGGTCCCAGATAAAGGACTGAGGCTTCTAAGTGCTACCATAACACAAATAATTAATAAGTCTATTTCCTTCACTGCGTTCTCTTGTTTTTAGTGAACATTACCATGATTAGCTTTTACCTGATTCTGAATTTATAGCATGTCCAGTAGCTTTCTTTTCATTCTGCATGTGTTTTCTTCCTTATTTTATCAGCTCCAGTTTTACTCCACAGGCTGGAATCTGCAGATGTAAAAGCTAAATAATCATCTCCAGGAGCACAGGTATAAAGAGTGAAGAGGCCAAAAACAAATTGATGTATTATTGGTTTGGAACAAGTGCCTGCTTTTCTTCTGGCTCTGGAAGGCTGTGAAGTACACTGGGAAGTGGCACAGAAGATGCACAGCAGCTGCTGGCAGTTGAGAGAAAGGAAAGGATGCCTGATTATTTGAGAATTGGCAGTATTTTAAAACATGGAGGAAGTGGGGAGTATTCACGCCAGGGGTTGCCAAGTTTCTTTTGTTACCTCTTTTTGTGCTTAGAAACAGATTTCAGGGAACATCAGTGAAAGTGCATGAGAAGAAAAAGGGAGAAGGTGTGGAGGAACATGGGGTGGGTGAGGATGGAGAGGAAACTGGGATAACTTAAACCAACTGGATGGAGTGTATCAAGAGCCGGTGAGATAAGGAAACATTGTTGGTTTTTTGCTTTTCAATTTAAGGATACTTCTATTACTGTTTCCTAAAGATGCTCATGTTAGGGTGTTACCATTTATGATTTAGCTTTAGGAAGGGGAGCAATGCCACTTTTAGGGACAGTGTAAGAGGAGCAAAGGAAAAGAAGAGGAAGGGGAGGTTTTAATTCTGAAAACATTTTGTTCCCAAAATGTTCCCCATGAATTCCCAGAGCTCAACAATGCAAGCGTTCATTTGTAGCCCATCGTTTTAATTATTAGAAAAGAAATTATTTTCACCATGTGTGCTGCTAACTAGCCAGGAGCAAATTTTTCTTACAGCCCTTTGCGCAGAGCTGGGTGCTGAGGTCAGAGCCAGCACCAATGGAATTTTCCAGCCAAAACTGCTTTGAGACAAAAGGAGGGGTCCTGTGTGGGATGCCAGGTGCAACCCAGGCCTTCCTCCATCACAGGATTGCCTTGAGAAGGTGGGGTCTGGAGGAAGAGGGGTACATCTACCATGGCAGGGCAACCAACAAGGTTAGGACAGCCACCATGGGTCTTGATGGCCAGGAGTGGCTGTACATAGGCTTTCTGGAAAAGCAGCCATGCTCTCCAAAAGGACAACCTGGGTACCCAGCAGTGCTGCCCGTAAAGATGTTGAGATACTGGAAAATGGGAAAGCACAGCCAGCCGTCCTATCAAAGAGCACTGCTGGGGGTGTGGGAAGGAAGCGAGGCCTCATTGCTTAGCAATTTGAAAGCACTCTCAAATCCTCACGGGACAAAGCTGTTGCACTGGTTTATTCATCCCAAGGGCTCTCTGGATGCCTTCCCAACCTAAATAATTTTCACCCATTTCCTTAATTCAGCTTGAGAAATGAGAGCTGAGTGCGAGCATGCTTGCTTAGGGAGCAGATGACACTGGGTAGCAGCACAGCAGCAGCGGGGCTGAGAGGAAGCTGCTAATGGCTTCTGATGAGCACCAATGTGATAATAATGAGGTTGGTGCCCTTTCACTCACCCAGAGAATCTTAGCAAAAGTATAATCCCTGCTAGTCAATGGGCGATCATTAGGTCATAAATAATAGAGTGTGATTGAAGGACAGCGCCTTTCCTGTAATAAATCACGCAGAGATGCTCTTGGCCTGGGGGGGGCAGGAGGGGGTCTCACTGCAGCCCCATGCTGTGCTGTGCTGCAAGCTCCCAGCTGTCAGCGTGGTCTGTGTACTCCCAAATCTCATTGCTGCATTTGGCTGCACTCACAGCATGAGGATACTCCACCACCACCGAGGTCTGCCAGCACTGAGGTAGATGGAAGGAATGACGATGCACCTTGGATAACATTTTTGTGGGCATGGCGGGGGTGGGTTAACAGTTGGACTGGATGATCTTGGTGGTCTCATCCAACCTTAATGATTCTGTGATTCTATGACAGAGGGAAGTATTTTTTCCATGCACCTAGTGCATATGGACACTGCTCAGCCTTCAGGTAAATCCCTGTGTTTACTGGGGGGAGTAAATCCTTCTTAGCGCTGGTTTGGATCACACTCTGTACACAGTTATGTTACATGGTTGGGCCATTTTAAACTCAGATATTTCTAAACCCACCCAGCAAGTAAGGAAACAAGCGACTGTCCAATTGCTTTAATTTTATAATTGTGTATACTCATACCACAGTAAATCCAATATAAGCAGTCTCTCAAGCCTGCACAAAGCCTGTGTTTTCATCAGGGAGCAGGAGCAGAACTGCATTTACATGTGAACCTGCCTGGCTTGGGGCTGGGCAAGAATCTCTACCAAGGGCATGGCAGCTGCCTCCGTGTGCCAGCAGGCTGGAAAAGTCTTCAGGCCCAAAAAGGAGTGCATCTCTGTACTGAAGTGGTATGTGTCACAACATGAGTTATTCAGGGATCGTATGCAGAAATGAAACAAATCTGTGTCACTTGTGCTCCCATCTCCTTAAAGAAGAAGGGTATGAATGTGGAGACATGAAGGCTGCAGGTCCTTGTAGATGTCTTCAGTTATCTCAGACCTTTGGCCAGTGGTTGGAGGGGCTGAAGCAGCTTAACATCTCTCCCCACTTGTGTGACAGGCTTTGTTCACTGACGACTTTTCCTTTCACTGAATCCAAGAGATGTCGACATACATCTTTATTTTCTGCCTGTTAACTCTTCCGTGCAAGCTGCCAACCTTAGCATTAGCTTTCAACTTTATGGCTGACCCATTAAACATTGGATGAAACATCTCATCATCTTGCATTACATTTTGAACTTAATAAATAGGAAAGGCATTACACAGACTCTGTCTGGCCATCTGGAGGAACAATGTTCCTTAGCTCAACGAATGGCTATCTAATCCTCTCATATACAGTTTGGTTTTATTCTATTAAAATATAATGAGAAAAGACTACCATACCATTATGTGGTGGGACTAAATGGGATTTTTAGAGTAATCAATGAAAATGAGTAAAAAAGATAAAGATTTTCTTCAAAGAAAAATAGAGAAAATTGTCTCCTTGGGATTAAAGTATTGTAGAACCAAATGATTATAGCACAGTCTTTACTCACTAAAAATACCCCAGCTTCATTTCCATAAATCTATCTATTAAGAATCAAAGGAAGTATTTTTTTTTCCTTTTAAAAATGCGAAGTATTAAATGAAATGCTCTGTTTTAAGCTGAGGATGCCACAGGATGCTACTTGATGGTCTGGAGGGTTTTCTCTCTTGCCTCCAACAGTGACCCCAAAAACCCATCCCAGAGGATATGGGACAGACACTTGAATGTCCTCAGGGCTGTCCAGCCTGCCCTTGGATGTCTCCAAGGACAGGGGATCCACCACTTCTCTGGGCAACCTGTGCCGCTGCTTCACTGCCCTTATTGTAAAAATACTTCTTTATATCCAATCTAAATCTCCCCTTTTAGTCTGGAACCGTTTCCCCTTGTCCTATCACAATATACCCTGCTACAGACTCAATCCTCCTTTTTCTTATAACCCCCCTTTAGAAGGTTTGCTTCTTGCGGTGCTGCTGTTTATTTCTAAGGGGGGCACACTAAATCCTGGCAATTAGTGGACAATTGCTCTAGGCTTTCTTTTTCAGCATAAGGAGAATATATTTCAGCTTGCTCCCAGGACAGTTGTTGGAGGAAAATGAGTCCTGCTAGTCATCGCCTCCCCCCAGCTCTGCTGCCCACCCAATTCATCAACCAGTCAAGCTGATATAATTAGGAATCCCAAAGTCAATAAGCTGATAATCTCCAGTGAACAAAGGCTTGTACGTAGGAGAAGTGATTCCAGGAAGTCTGCAGCTCAGATCCTCGGAGGAAAGATGCCAGATTCTAAAAAGGAAACAGGCAGAAAGCCGGAGGGGAGAGTGCTCCCTAATTTTCACTAGTGACATATTTTGGGCTATCGGCTCTACACTAAATGTTTTCTCATACAGTCATTTAGTGCCTCTAAATCTTCTCTTTACAGCCTTAATAATGACGTTTGGCTGCTGGTTGCATTCCATAAATAAATCATCGGAGCGCTACAAGGCTGTGCAGGGGATGATGCTGTCTGCGGGGCAAGGGATGCTTCTCATATGTATCCCTGGCCTTAGTGAACAAGGAGGAGGTGTAAAGCCATGCAGTGTTTGGCACATATTTTGCAGCCTCTTTGTGATGGAGATCCAGAGAAGGAGAAGTCTTATATCCAAAAGCCATGCCAGGAAGCTCTGGCTTTGTGAAACACTTTCAATGTGTAAAGTGACTAATGGGTGAGTAGGGGTCTCAAGTATTGCACGTTGCTTTTCCAAAGCATCTGATGTTCCCCTTGGCTTCTCAGTGCTAGGGCAGGACTGGGGCTGGGATCTCTCCTGGAAGGTATCCTGGTAAAAGCGAGTGGCTTATGTAAAATTTCATCAATTTTAAATGGCAGACTTATCTTCCTAACAGGATGTTTTAGCTGCCCTGCTTCTATGTTAGCCTTTTAGCTTGCCATGTCAGGAGCCATTCTACCTTCTTCAGGCTCTCACGGCCAACCTGTCACTCGGCAGGCATTGAGGGGAAGGCTCTGAAGCCAAGTATGGAGAAATGGTAGGAAGTTGTTCCATCTGTCATTCCTGTGGCAAGGGGAGTCGTGTGGTGCTGCTGCTGCCTGCCTGGGACACAGCTGGGACATGGGCTCTTTTGGAACCCTTGTGCCCCTAACCCAGGGTTAAGAAGGGACCAGCACTGGAGCTGAAATGATGTTTATTATTGCACAGTGCCATAATGAATATAATTTCTATTGGTTAAGCTGGGTTATAGGATTTACCTGTCTTCCTTATGAAGTTATAGCGGTTTGGTGGTGGGGATGTGTTGATAGTTGGACTTTATGATCTCCAAGGTCTTTTCCAACCTTAACAATTCTATGATTCCATGACACAGTCGCACAGAGTAAGGCTGCACAGTTATAATGGTTACAATCACCATTATAAGCAGGAGATGGGGTATTCATTGGCATACACAAAGGCACCACCATCTTCAGAGACTTGCAGCCTTGTTGGAGAAAGTCTTGTGACAGGTGGAGAGCTTGTATAGAAGCAATGTGATGCCCCAAGGGCACCGTGCTGCTCCTGGCTGCTCCTAGGGGACCTGCCTTCATATGTAATTTTGCATATGTTCTCCGTGTAAAAGATGGCCCTCGAGGGCAGAGGCTGTAATAAGCAGATCTGGCCATACGCTGAGATAGATCTGGTATAAAGGGGAAAAGCCATACACATGCAGGGTGCAGATGGGATGAGCGCTGAGTGTGGATTTATAGGCAAAGAATAACTAGGAACATAGGGAAACGCTTTCCCTTTCTCCATAAACTTTTCAATTTCAGAGAGACGAGATTCAATAAAATTATCTTGCAGATGGAAGTTTTATTGAATCTGGACCATAAAGCTCCCATTATGGGGTTTACAACTGCCATTTACACAAATCCTGCTATAATAAAATACAGTGGTGTTTACAGCATTCCTGCGACTGACACAGAATTACAGCACGCACAAAAGCTGCCCAGTAAATCTTGGTTTAATTCACTGATGACAGAAAGCAGCAAAACTTGGGAGGGAGCAAAAAAAAGCAACAAGAAAAATGCAGAGCTGGGAGGGAGAAGGTTGTTTGGGTGTGAGGAGTTATGCTGAGAAAGGATTCATGGCCTGCAAGGCATGATGTAAAGGTGCTTCCAAGCAGT
The DNA here is from genome assembly GCF_054131305.1 of Coturnix japonica. Taxonomy (NCBI): domain Eukaryota; kingdom Metazoa; phylum Chordata; class Aves; order Galliformes; family Phasianidae; genus Coturnix; species Coturnix japonica. The sequence continues at coordinate 6,638,924 of NC_140677.1, read as the reverse complement.
GCGGTGTGGTGCCCAGCTGCAGGGACCAGTGATGTGATTGCAGCCAGAGCAGGGAGCCAGGCTGGGCTGGGTTAACTATAAAAGCCGCCAGCTGGTTCTTTGTTGCTTTCCCACCTGCCTGCTGGGTGCTGCTTGGGTGCTTGCAGTATGGCATGTGCTGAGCAAGGATAGAAAGTGGTGGGCAGCTCTGGTGGGATGTAGCTGGAGAGGGAGTGGGCTGCAGGTTTACTGGGTGTGGAAGCATCTGGAAAGCCTCTGGCTGAGAGCTGAGCATGGGAATCAAGGTGGGTAAAGCTGGATCTGAGGCTACAGAAATGCACTCAACTTTTCTGACAACCTTTCTGAGCTGTATTTTTGGGGCTGTCTACTTGCTGTTGTCACAGGCTCATGTTAATTCCCAATCCTTCATTATTTGCCTGAATTGTGTGTCTTTCCCCTCCTTGTCCCCATTCTGAGAGCTGCAGCTGGCAGGTGATGCTGTTCATTTATGGCAGCTTCGTTTCACACTTCAGCCCTTCACTCCCCCCTTTATTTTTTGCGAGCCATTAATCTTTGTGACTCCCGGCACATCTGTAAAACACCTGCAGTTACAACTCCATTAATTAGGCCAGTAAGCAGGTCAGCCCGAATCTCTCTGGTTCTCCTTAATATATTGTTTTCTGACATTGCCTCACAAGTTAAGCTGAGATGATTAATAGTGATTTTTGGTGCTGTTGCATGTGTCAAGGCTGAAAAACTTTGAGGAAACATCTCATTTAGGATTAAGGAGTGCTATTCAAGTTTATTATAAGCATTTATTTCAAATGAACCAACAAGCCATTTCATGGGAAAGTTCAGCTGTCTTTCTTTCTTTTTTTTCAGTCAGAGCCCAGTGTAAAGAATTGAGTCAGTCGCTGTTTAAATCAACTTGCCTTATCATTAGGCTTCTAAACCCCTTTGCAGATCTGCCTGTAAGCAGCGTGCAATGGGTGCCCAGATGAATGGCGTGTTTTATTAGTGGAGCCTTTTGCAGCAGGGATGGATCTAATTACTTATTTTTTTTGGTATTTCCATGTTGTTTAGTGAATCATTCAGCCCCTCGGTTTGCCATTATAGTTGTTTGCTGTATGATTTTCTTTCCAGTGTCCAAATACAATTTGTTCTCTTCTAGTTGCACGTAACCTCTTTTCTTTGGGTTCTTGGCCTTTAGTTCATTCAGTTGTGATTTGGGTTGTGGGTTTACTTGTCACTTCCCGTATCTGCCTCACTTCAGATCACAGCTGCTAAAGTGTGTGGAGTAACTTTACACCTATTGTGCTGCAATAGGATTAACATATAACCAGACTTTTAATTTAGGTTACAACTGTATCAGTAAGCTCTCCCCACTTTTACTCTGGTTCTTCTAAGGCAGCCATTGTCATTGAAGTTCTGTGTTTGAACACCTGACATAAATATGAATGTTGATGTGTCTGTGGCACTCCCCATCCCTCCAACCCCCTTCTCCTGGAATATGAAGGTGTGATATGGGTTTGCACTAGAAGGAACCAAACTTTTTCTTCCTATCCAGTTTGCTTAAGCTTATTCTATGTTTTTTGTTTGTTTTTTTTCTGTGTTGCCAAGTGTTGTTCAATCACCCCACTGTGTCCATCTTGGTTTATGAGATAAATTTAGGAAAAATAATGAGAAAATGATTTTCTTTTCCACCCAGATCTTACTTGAAATGGAAAAAGGGCGGCGTGATGCTGTGTTTTGTCATGCGATGGGATGATAGCTACGTGGACTGCCTTGGTCTACTATTGCTACTCTTGTCTGCTCCTTATAAATGTTTCTGCCAGTGTTTTATTTGTGCAAAGACTGGCTCATTATGCTCAGTCAATATTCATCCTTCCCTTGCAGCCTGAGCTTGCCCATCAGTTGGGTGATTTAAATAGCTGCCTGTGCTGTGAATCCCAAGTGGGCTCTGAGACACGGGGGGGGGAGGGCTGAGATGCTTGACACAGACAAATGGTGATGGTTCTGTCTATGTGAAGCAGCACAGCTTCAAATCTTCTGGTTCCCTGTATTGACGTTTGGAAAGGGTGCAGGAGTAATGTATGGCAATGCTTTGAGTGCATGGAGTGATGGATAACCTGACCTGAGGGGCCTGGTGCTGCTGCTGCTCTACAGATCTGCTTGTGGTGTGGGTGCTGAAACAAAATCAAATTAAAATGTTGTTTGTTTTTGACAGCTTTTTGCAATCTTTGCATTTGCAACATGCGGTGGGTACTCTGGAGGACTGCGCCTCAGTGTGGACTGTGCAAACAAGTCAGAGAGTGACCTCAACATTGACATAGCCTTTGCCTACCCGTTCAGGTAATGCATTATTGGTTCATGGTGATTGTTTTGCAGGGAGGCTGGTGCATGGGGTCTGGTGGGAAACCCCCACTGAAAATAGGTTCCCAGTCACTTGGAACAGCTTCTGATGTAGCACCAGCTCCTGGGGCTCCTGAATTCTGCTCACAGTGTGGGTTGGACTCCAGAAGGGAAAGATGAATAGGTTTGGCTGGATCTGATGTGGATGGGGCTGTGGGAACCATGGAGAAACTGGAGCACAGCGCAGAGCAGCTGAGAAGAGGGGATAAATGAGCCATTAACTGCAATGTAGCCATTAATAAGGCTGGAAATAAGGGAAATTTTAATGGTAGTTCTGAAATTCCTTTGAAAATTGCACTGATTACCTGTCTGCATTTCTCAGTGCATGAATTGTTTAAGTGCTGGACTGGTGACTTAGGAGAGCCACAGTGAAGTTAAAAATACACATTAAATGCTCCTGCAATGTAAGATCCTGCTTTAGAAGAACACCCACAGTCTTCTGTTTTTAAAGATGCCAGGTCCACTCCAGAAACCTTTCACTTCTGAAAAAGTGATTTCTTTAAGGAATTGAGATGATTAAGAAAAGAATCCATAATCCAGTCTCAGGCCCAGTATCCTATGACTGAAATTATTTTGCTTCCTTGGGAAATCACATGCAGTTTTGCTGATGATTGTTATGCACAGAGCAGATGTAATAGCATCTATTACTTTAACTTGTTCTAAAATGAAGTGTTTTCCAAACAGTGGAAACTAAATTTGATTCCTTGAACTATCATTGTCACTTGACACACATTTATTATTCCACAAGTCCCATTTCCTGCTATTACAAATGTTTATGTTTTTTGTATCAAACTTCTCTGTGTTTTCTTTCTTTTCTGCTTAGTATGCATGAGATGGATCCTGAAAATTGAGTTACATGAATTTGTAATGCGATTCACTTCCAAATAGGTCATTTCTCCAGCATTCATTATAGAATACACCCTACAGTAAAGTGGCTTTAATTTACATGATTATTAAATAGCACTTTATGTGAAAAGTTAATAAAACTGAGAAGAGTAGTCAGCAAGTATATCTTAATGTTGTATCAGGCACATTGACCATTGGCTGTAGAGGGAAGAGACCAGGTCTGCAATTTCCTAGCCTTGCTTATTAGGAAACTAGAAGCATTGCTGAGTAATTGCAGCACATGCTGCAAACTTGGGGGTATTTGCAGAAGGGATCCAGCTGGGATTGCAGCTATAGGTGGCCCTTGAGTTATTGGTGTGGCTCAGCGGTGGCTGGTGTGGTCTGAGCAGTGTGGGATGTATATACTCATGGAATGCCTTAGCTTGGAGGGGACCCTAAATATTGTTCCTAAATATCATTAGGTTCTGACCCTATGCTGAGGGTTGGTTGCCACTCACCAAATCAGGCTGCCTAGAGCCCCATCCAACCTGGCCTTCAACACCTTCAAAAACGGGGCAATAATGGTGGTGTGTGGCATGTACAGTTGGATGGTGTAAATATACCTGCAGTCTGTGAGTGAGAAGGAAGATACTTTCATGATTTCTTCATGAATTTGATCTTTTCCAGTGCTCCTTTCACTGGAGAGAGGACTTTGAACACAGAAGTGGCCTCATCTGGGAAAGGCAATGTTTCTTGTCAGAGCAGTTGATGCCCTTGGCAAAAAGCAGACAGGCTTTAAGCTCAGCCTCCCTCATCAGGACTGTGATCCTGAAGCCTGTCTGCCTGTGTGGACACACAGGCTTTGTATAGGTCATATGAAATTCCCACAGTTGTCTGAATCAGTCTGAGTTCACATGGCATTTCCCTTCGCAATGCCTTCAGTTCTCTGGTTACCAGCTGACAACTGGAGCAGGTGTGGGAGGAAGAAGGGATGTGCTGAGCAGTTGACATGGCAATGCTGTCACAACTGTCAGCAATGGCACTGAAGCAGCCAAATACCTGAGTGCTGCTTTCTGAGCTGCACCTTCCAGCAGGGCTTGTGATATAGAGAGGCATCCAGCTGTATGAACAGCTGCTCTCCTATTGCTGTGAATGTGAGGATATTGGTTTCCTTCTCCTAGGAGGTGCACAGCCAGGCCTTTGGCTAGCTAGCAAATAAGTGGTGGGAGCACTTAAGCAAGTAAACATCAATGTAGGGCCCAACAGGACAACTTAGCAAGTATCCAGTAAATGGCATGGACAGATATGGGAGAAATCATTGATTCCAGCTGACAGGGAGCTTGGAAGGACTCAGAAGAGCAGTGTGGCAAAGTGTCTGTGATTTTTGCTACATAAAGCTTCATGTCACGTACTTAATGTGGTGAAGGTAAACATGTGCATAGGTGATGGGAGGGCTGAGTGTATAGGCCAGTAGGACAGGGTGGTGGTGCTCATAGGAAAGCTTGACGAAGTGGGATGTCTGCGCGTGTCTTTGCACAGCAGCACTGAGCAAAACAAATCTTGCTTTGCCTTTTATTTTAAATCACCAGTTATGTTTCCAGCCTGGTAGTAAAACTGTCTCTGGAAGTAATCCCTATGTCTGAAGGAAAGGGAAATTGTGTTTTGCGGGAGCTTTTCATTCACTCTCTCAGAAACTCATTTGAATAAATATATTTCCATTGAGTACCCTTTAAAGTGTGCACCTCATCTGCATGCAGTGGGCAGGCTTGTCTCTCTTTTGAAATATGACAACCAGACCCAAATTGCCTACTTAGAAGCTACAGATGATTACTGAGAAAGTAGCTAACTCTGCTTTGCAGCAATATTTCTCTGGAGAAAGCCTCTGTTAATATTAGCACACTTCTTTGCCAGAATGGACCAGTCTTCAATTTTCTTTATCCATTTGCAGTAAATCCTGCTTCAGATTTCAATGGAAAACATTTTCACTAAGACATTAAACATATATTTTGTCTGGGTAGCAAGGAGCTACTGATCATTCAGATGAATAGGGCTCCTGCCTTCTGGGAGAGGTTTGGAGAGGACTTCTATACCTGTTAGATAGCACTGGCGTTGTGGTCTTGTGTTTGACATTTCAGGGACTGCACTACCAGAGTAGAATGGGAGATGGGAAGGGATAAAGTCATCTCACTTCCTATTTCATTTTGCATGTGTTCAGTACACAAAAGATGCTCCTGCAAAGCCAAGTGAGGCCTCCTGGCACTTCTAGCTTGCTTTTGTACTGTCTACCCATAGAAGTTGTGCCATCTTTAGGTGTGCTTGGTGCCAAAATGCAGATGCCCTGGCTCCCAGGTGGGTTTGGTTGAGCTCCCAGGGAGCAGATTGGAGTTGGTTCAACTGTGCATGACCCATTCCAACCTGGAATGGAACAGTCTCCTTCCTTCAACTCCTGGTGCCTCTGGAAAGCTGTGTGCCTTTAGCACAAACAGGCTGAGGGGATTATTGAGTGTAGTTCACTGGGTAGGAGGCTGAGCAGCACAACTGCAGTGGTCCCTTCTGACTCTGCAATCGATCCATCCATGAAAACTGCATTAACTGAGCTCCTTTCCTTGGCAAGCTGTGACCATCTCACCCAGCACTGCAGGTCAGGGGTCAGCATCTGAGCTGACAAGGAAGAGCTTTCAAAACACATCAGCGAAGATGGGGGATTTTCAGCAGTGCTCTGTTATATAAACTGGTCTTTCAGGGTGGACACTCAGGGCTCAGTCATGGGATTAATTACCTTCTTCCTCAACAGCTTCTTCAAAGCCTGATCTCAGCAGTGCTTTGTGTACCTAATTGTGGCCTTTGAGTAGATTTGCCTAAAAAGGTCAAAACGGAATCCCAGTAAAAATGTTATTCCATTGTGACAGGAGCACCAGAACTTCCTGAGCTATTTCAGGAATGGCCCTGGCATGTGGATCCCTGGTGGTCCGGCATGCAAGACCTTGGTCAGGTCTATGCAGGGGAGCAGGTCTGTGATCAGGCTGAGCTCTGAACACTATCAGGTGAACCTTGGCTTTGTTAGAGCTGCTTGCTTTTACATTGCCAGCCCTGGGTAAAGGTGATTCAGGTGTGTTCAACAAATGTATTTCTCTTCAGCTTTCAATGAATTTTCAATAGGGAAAAATTCAGATGGAGAAGGAAAGTGGCAAGCAACTTTCTGGAGAAGGTGTCTGCTGTAGGAGAGGGAGAATGATGCTGCTTAAATCTTCATTAAGTCGTAGAAGCTTTTATTTTGGCACACAAAGCAATTGGAGTCTTGATGAATGGGGATGGTATTGATCCGGACTGGCTTATTTGGTTTCATAGATGCTGTATTTTATGCTTAACGCTGTTTTGGTGTCAGAAAAATTCTTTAGCTGTAATTTGATCTTGAAGTGGAAGTCACTCTTTGATTTCTTAATATATGCAGCTTCTTCCCAATTTGAATTTTTAATATATATTCATGAATAGTCTCTACAGCATTGTATGGTGATGGCATTTTATCTGTGCATGCCACAAAGGCCTTCTCTGTAAGCCAGGCTTTTTACGACTTCCCTTGCAATTTTCTTTTCACCCATTTTCACGCTGCCAGTGCAGAAGCAACCTAAGTAGAAAGCCTTTGGCTCTGCTTTGTTTGCCATCTGATTCCATACCCCACGTGGCAGCCATCAAACGCTCATCCTTGCCCTGCTCCCAAATCTGCACGCTCTGAGTAGCAGCCCTGAAGGTTTACCTGGGACCAGAGGGTCCCTCAGAAAAGTGCTTGGGATGAAAATGTCTTGGCTGGAAGTTCTGTTGGAGATGTGCTATAAAACTGTACAGAGGAATGAGTTTGATTGTCTCAAGTGCCTTAGGACAACGTGCTTGGGAAAATTATAGTTAAAATACAGCATTAATGTGAAAATATGATAGAAAAGAATGAATGCTGCTGCTGCTTCTGTAATTGCTCTTGGATGTGTGTTTCTCAGCTGGCCTTGAAGATTAAACTGCTGCTTTCAGGACTTACAGACCTAGATTAAACTGTATATGAACCCTACTTCTCACAGGGCAAAGAGCAGCAACAGAGTTTGTTGGCTCTTAAGTTGCTCCAAAGGAAAACCCAGGGGGTTGGTGCACCCCCCTGCCCACAGATCATTAGATCTGCAACCCTACCAGTCTGTGCCACAGAGCTGAATGTAAGGAGGTATTTGGGTTGGCACAGTCTGGTGGAGGATGTCTGAGTGCTGTGCTCAGTTCGCATGGGAAGGAGAAGCATGTGCTTGAGGAGAGCTGTGAAAGCATCTCGGGGAATAAATCTGGGTCTGGATGTAGGCTTGGAATTGGGGCTGGGATCACCCACTCAGCGTTGTGAGTACTCACAGCAGAGTGTGTTCTATAATGAGACACTGTATTTCCTTTTTGGTGTTACGATGGAGTAGTAGGGCTTGAATTCCTGTTACGGGTGCAGTCTGGGGAGGTACACTGCTGTGGCTGGCACGTGTTCCAATGTCTCCCAGTGGGAACATGGGTCAAAGCCACTGAGTGGGCTGTTTTCCAAGGGCTTTCATAGAATCATAGAATGGCTGGATTGGAAGGGAACTTAAAGTCCACCCAGTTTTAACCACTCAGCTGCCCCCCAACAGCTCAGGCTGCCCAGGGTTTCTTCCAGCCTGGCCTTGAATGCCTCCAGGGATGGGGCACCCACAGCACTGGGCAGCTGTGCCACTGCCTCACCACCCTCCAAGTAAAGAACTTCTTCCTAACATCTATCCTAAATTTCCTCTCTTTTAGCTTAAAGTCATCCCTCCTTGCCTTACTCCTAGTACATTCTATTTAAAAGGCACTTCCCTCTAGTTCTAGAAGAATGCAGTGAGGTCTCACCAAAGCCTTCTCTTCTCCAGTCAGAATGAGTCCAGCTACCTCAACCTTTCCTCTTAGGACCCATTCTAACAGCTCCTCATCCCTCTACTGGGAGCCTTGTGAGGGCAGAGCAGAAGTGGACAATCCCAATCCACATCCCCTCCCTCTCCCTGCTGACTGCCCCTCTGTTGATGCAGCCCAGGATACAGTTGTCCTTCTAGACATGCTACCTGCAGGGACAGGGCACTAGGGTTGTACTGAGGTTGTCCCTACACCAAAGCCTTTACACCCCATTCTCCACACAGTTCTGACCTTCTGTTTCTTGGTGATCTGAACACTTGCAGAGCCTCACTGTGCTAATGAGAGAACAGATAGGAGGTGAAGAGTGGAGATGGAGGGAGCAGAGGATGTGAATGCCGTGCTGCTCTGGGTAGGCAGCAGCATGCTGTGTTGAGACAGCAACTGTGGCTGACAGCTTGTCTTATTAAAAACAGCACTCCAGCAAAACAGCACTGGCCAAATGTTTGCACGACAGCTATATGCGAGAGAGGGCTGGGAGCCTGACAACTTAGACTGAATACACAGAGGGGTGAGTGTTTCCCAGTATTTTAACTGGACATAAACCAGAAAAGAATGTAGGTCAGTGGAGTTTTACTGATTGGCTTCCTGGTAGCATCATCTGTGTTTTAAGCAATGCCTGCTCTAGTCTTGCATCCAAATGGGTGTAAGCCACTAAAGAGAGCTGTGACAAATGGGATCATTAGAATGTTCAGCTGTCAGGACAGAAGTAGGAATAAATGTGTGCAGGGTGAGGTGAGTGAAACCTCGTAATGCTCAGGCAGTGCTGGGGTGTCTGTTGTGGCAGGTGAGCATTCTGTACCTCATGTTTCCCACTGCCCAAGCACAGGTCTCTTCTTCTCAGACAGATTTCTACTGTTGACTGAGTAGTCAACCTCACTTTGTACCCAAGAGCAAGGCAAAAATCCCCATCACGTTCATGTCTCACCAGAGCAGCTCAGCCCTGTGCATTTCAGCTTTTCCCTACTGTATTTCGAAACCTCATTTGTCCCTTGTTTTGGAGATTATCAGCTAAGATAAACATTTCACAGCAGATCCCTTCACGGTCACTACCTGCAGTAACTCATTTCCAGTGGTGTATTTCTCTGATTGCGTTTCAGACAGTAAATACAATTGACAGTGTGACTCCTAGAAACAAGCGAGGGGGAAATAAAGCCTGATGCAAGGATCATGGATCTTTGCTTTTTTGCAAGTGCATGTGTGGGTGTTGCAGATTTTGTTCAAGTGTGTCATAGATGGGTTGGGGGGTGGATTGCAAGATGCTGTTTGCAGAAAGTAGGACAATCTGCCAAAACTTGATATTTCTTTTAATATATTTTTTTTCTTGCTTGTATTTCTTTCACCACATCCTAGTAAAGGAATGGAGAAACACTAACCCCCATTGAGAATTTTCAGAAGCAGAGCTTTATCTGGTCTTTATTAATCCAGGCAGTGATCAAACCTCAAGAGGGGAAATCTGTGCTTGTTCATCAATAATACTTGAGCAAGTACTTGCCATTAATTGCATGTTCTGTTGGCTTCAAGGCTAAGCACTTCTAAAGGAGGAGATTTCTTCAGTCAGGGGAGATTGGAGTGCTCAGTGTATGCTCTCCTGCTTGGGCTCTTGTCCTGTGCCTGTTGGTAGGGCTGGATGGCTTCAGGATCATTGTGTTCTGGGCTGCTGGAAAGGAGAGGGGCCATAATTAAAAGCCAGTTGCCTAGAGAACTGCACTGAGGAAGAAATTCAGGAAGAAAAGACAACCTCCCTTGGTACAAAGAGAGCACAACTCATGCTCCCCCACGCACATGTTCCAGCTGTGGCATTGTTCACTGCCTGGCGTCATGCATTGTTTTTGGCTCACAGGTAATTAGTGTCTGAAAGCCAACCCCCTCTTTGCTGTAGTGGAACAATGTAAAAATCCCCATTCTTTTCTTTTTTCCACTGTAAAACATTCTTACGCTCTTTTGGTCTTATCAAGCCAGACAATACAGTTGTCTTGTCATCATATTTCCCAAAGCAGCAGAAAGTTTGCCAAGTGGTAGAATAGATCTTGCAAGCCCTTAGTTACCATGGCTTCATCAGTGCGACTCGACAGCCTTTGGTGGACTTTGCTTCAGATTCAAGTGGCTTAGGGGGAATTCAGGCCTGGAAAGCCTGGCATTGGTGGCTGTTGTTGACAAACAGACCCAGCAGGTGAAGAGTTGGTGTCAGTGATGAGCAGCGAGGACGGCCTCAGTGCTGCTCTGCTGTGTGCAGGCTGCAAGATCACATTCCTGAAGGGCAGATAACCAGTTTGGGGGAAATCTGCTGTGGGGAAAAGGATTTCATTACTTTTTTTCCCTAAACAGATAAGTATCTTACTGAAGTGCTCTTTCTTTGTATTATCTGTCAATCAGTGACAATCACTTCTGCTAACGCAGCCCAACATTATTGCTCAGATGTTAACGAAGAGCAGCAGAGGGTGTGATTGCAAAGAGTCACTCTCAGGGCTCCTGATATTGCCCAGGAAATGGGGAGGTGAGAATGAAATGTGGGTGTGGTACTGGAGGCAGAAAAGCAGCAGAAGGAGGATGCTGGCCTAGGATGGCTCTGAGGAGAGGGTGGATTGTAAAGAATTGGAGATGAGAGAAAATGAATGAAGATTAAGTCAGACCATATGAGAGGCAGAAGAGGGAGAATTGTATCAAAAGTGGGAGGCAGAGATGTAGATGAAAGTAATTTTTTGTGAGTCACCCCTGAGCGATCATGCCCCCATAAAGGTTGACTCAGCAGATTTGGTAGGAAAGTTGGAACTTCCCCTCTGGGATGCCATTCCAGATCAAAGCAGACTTGATTACTAAAACTGGAATTTCTATCACTGATCCTCCCCAGTCTGAAAGGAACTTTTCAAACGTGTATTGAAAGTCAGCATCCTTTCTTCCCAGGTCTGTGTCACAGTCTATTTTGGGGCCTTTTGCTCAGCTGAGATCTCAGTTGTTTGAGCAGAGGTGCGGTGGCCACAAGAGGCACCAATTACTGCACATCCTATCACAGGCTGGAGAAATCTAAAAGGGAAAAGCTAGTGAACAAAAATAACTTGACGGAAGAAGGGTTCTGTGATCACAGGGTATCTGGTATCACTGACAGATGCTTGGCCAGAAAAACACTGCTGGGAAGATAAGAGTAAGATGTTAATAGAATATGATTCAGAAATGAGATGCAATCCAGAGAATAGAGAATAGCAAAGGAAAGTGGTGCCACAGCCTTTGTGCACAGTATTGCATTCCCCTGGAGAATGGAGTTGGGGTTTTGTACTGATTCTCTCCCCCTGCTGTTAATTTTGCAGGTTTTGGGCCAGGTTCCTATCTCGCAGTTTCATTCTGTGTCTGTACAGCACCCACACAGCTGTCGGTGAGAAAAGCACAGAACTTTCTTTTCTGGCTACCCACATCTTGCATTTAGAAGCTTTCCATAGTCCTGGTGATGGTTAAAACAAAGCCACTCTCTCTCCAGGCTGCAGAACTGGTACAGCAGCCACTAGGAAATCTTCCTCTTCCCCTTTCTGCCTTTAGGAAAGGGCAGTAAGACCCAACTAATGCTAGGAAGCCCTGCGCCTGAGCCAAGAAGCAGTCTGTATGTCTAGAGGCATTAGTCTCTCTCACTTGTTCAGCTCTCAGTGGGCTTTGATGTATCTGTGTTGAGGAGGGGAATCAGCTGCTGCTTATCTGCGATCTGAACAGAGCATCTCGTGTTTTCATCCCACCTTAACAAAGCTGGTAGAAGCTGGGGGTGTGTAGTGCCCATGGCAGATAGCTGCTGTTGTGCCTCAGCTGCTAATCAAAAGGCTCTGCCTATGCTTTGGAAGTGCTTCGTGTGGACCAAGAGAGGCAGAAAGTTGAGCGATGCTCCGGTTTCCATTAATCTATCTTTGTTTCCCTCAAGAGACCCAGCTTTTTATTTAGTCATATATTCATGGCTGCTGTTGGCTCGCTGCCGCGCACATTAATTGCCCTTGAGCAGAGGAATGTCTCCCGGAAGGCCTCACCCTTTCTCAGCACCAGGTCATAACTTTAGTTGCTGCTGTTAACTTTCTGCTGGCTTTGTCCCCTCTGCTGTCCCAGTGCAGAGCAGAACAGCATGAGCCTTCCTCAGGCCCCATGTTCCCACTGATGGGACAACACAATGCTACCAGCCAAAGCACCCCCCTGGGGACCCTATTTCTCTTTCAGAATCAGAAATTAAAATTATTAAAGCAAAAAAGTGTCATGACAGGAGCTGCCAGACAGAGCCACCAAACTATTAACTCGGTGGCTGACTGCAATGTGAGAGCACAAGAGCAGGGCTTTGACTGCTAAAGCCAAGGCTTGTGGGCTGTTTCTTTGACACAGATTGTGTGTTTCTGCTGCAGCTTGGCTTTAAAAGCCTTTGATATAGAAGCCAACAGCAGCAATAGCTGTGCACTGAGCTGTGTTACACAAAGAAGATGTGAGCTTACAAATGTAGACATCTCATAGCTATGACAGAGGGGATAAGCCCTGTTTTCTTCCTTCTCAATTGTAAGAATTCAAGAACCAAATTACTTCATTTCTCATGTTACCCTTTATTTCAGTTACTGTCATGGCAAGACCCCAATAATGGGGGGAGGGGGTGGGCAATTCCAAACCAGAGAAACGTCAGCTTTTCTCTCTCATTGATTGAAAGACTGATGAAAAGATGTGCTTGGGATCTCACCAAGAATTAACCCCACGTGTGGGAGCAGCTCCAAAGAGCACAGCCCACACAATTCAAGCAGGAAGTCAATGCACAGTAAATATATTCATATCTTCATTTAGGTAATGCTTTTTCTGTGCTTCACCTTGTGCTTCTTGGGATGTTTTCCAGGTTGCATCAAGTGAATTTCGATGCTCCCACTTGTGAAGGCAAGCGCCGAGAAACGCTCTCCTTGATAGGGGACTTCTCCTCGTCGGCAGAGTTCTTTGTCACCATCGCGGTCTTTGCCTTCCTCTACTCACTGGCTGCTACCGTGGTTTATATCTTCTTCCAGAACAAGTACCGTGAAAACAACAGGGGACCTCTAATTGTAAGTGTGTGTTTGCAGTGTTTTCAGGAGCATTTTTGGTGGTTGAGGCTGTGATGTAGTCCAGGAGATCCAGTGGTCCAAGATCTAAAGCATCTGTGTTCACCTTTCTCAATATTGTAATGGGGATTTAAACTTACAGCACCAAGGCTTATAGAGGCTATGTGAGGGCGGGTCTTGGTGACAGTTTTGTGTGTATTTGTGGGGTTCTGTGTTTCCCCACCACCACCTGCAGTGACCATGTCCACATGGACAGTGAATACGGAGCTGGGTGGTTGCATGTGGTTTGAGTTCAGGGCAGCCCTGTGACAGCAAAGCTCCGTCAATAGGAAGGAAGGGAAGAGGAGGAATTAGATAGCAGAAAGATGAAAGCATGCCCAGCCAGGGAGATTGCTTTCTGCTAATTACTGCTGAGTGCAGCCAAGTGACTTTGATTTAGAAAATTACATGGCTGGTTTTCCAGAATTACCTGCAGCTCCTGCCACATTTATGTCTCCACACAGACTTTTGAACATCCTAGCCTTTCAGTTATCATTACACGCACCCAGCAACCCGTGTCACTTTGTGTCGTTATTTTTCTTTTTAGTGATTCCTAAAGGTGCCCAATGAAAATGAAATGCTGTGGTGTATTTTTTTCTTATACATCAAGGCTGTAAAACGCAGGAGAGTTGTTTTGTTCTAGATGTCCATTACCCACTAGAGCATCACAACCAGGCAGGGATGGGTGCGTGATGTTAGTTAGGCCAGGCCTCTGCAAATGCAGGTTGTAGGGATGCATCATGTTACCAACAGGGATCATTCTCCTCCAGCGAATAAATAGTGCCTTACTTTGCTTGATGTAGTTGGTATCAAGCAATACCTCATCTCAAACTGTCTTTGCAGAGGATTAGTTGCAGAGATCTGCCATTTTAATTTCCATGTGGAAAATAATTCTTTTTTTCTGACTAACCCCGTTATCCTGCATGATGGAGAAAGGAATGACAAAAGCAGTGCTAATGTGTCAGTTTATGATGTTGACATTTGTCATTGCCTGGGAGTTTGCTGACAGCTGCTGCAGTTATGTTTGTCGCAGGATGCGCATTGCAATCCGCTACAGCATCAGCATGGCGTTGATTTAATTTGTTCTGTGTAATGGATTGTAATTGAATCTACAAGTTAAATTTAACTGGTGCCTGTTACCAAAGCTGCTGTTTGCAGTTTTCCGGTCTTTAAAGCAAGCCTATGTGACCTTATTTGTTCTGAATATGAAGATTCTTCTGTGTGCCCTACAGCAGAGCTGCTCCTGCCAGGAGGTGGTGCTGGGCAGTGGTTTAGGGTTACTTATACTGCCAGAAGTGGGGTTCCGTCCTTGCATGGAGTGCAGGGCAGCTTCTCAGGGCTGCAGGGCTCTCCTGAGGGACGCAATGAATTGTGCAAGCGATGAAGGCAGTGTCAGGTGTTTGTCTCTTAGTGATGGCTGGGAGATGATGACTTTGCCCTTTCCTCTGCTGCCGTGCCTGATCACAATTCAGTATTTAAAACCAGCCCTGCTTTAAGCCTTGCGTTTCCTCTTGGCTTGTGAGTTGCTCAGTCTGGGATGACATCTGCCTTTAAGCTGCGCCTTCTCAGAACTGGCTGCTTTCCTCCTGATGGATTTGAAAAATCAGTGGATAGAGGCAAAAAAAAGCCCTCTTTTACATGAAATTTTAGGAGATTTTTTTCAAAACCCTCTTGCATGGGCAGTAAAGCAGTGTCATTGCATCCCAAATTGTAGCAGGCCTATCTGAGTGCAGGCATTACAATTAGGAAGAACATAATGACCACAGATCCAGGAGACTCCTGGAGAAGATTTCAGCCACAAATGTTTTGAGTTCTCCTTGTTGACACAAACATGGGAAAAGTCAACTGCTTGTGCTGAGAGCCACACTGGGCACCACTTTAAAGGATGGAAATGTGGGAAAGTATTTTAATGTATGGTGTGAAATGAGACATTGTGGCAGGAAATATTCCCAGATTAATGAACAGGGGGTTATCCTGGACAAATAAGCCTGGGAGAGGACCATGCATTGGGTATGGTTAAACTTATGCACTAGATTTGGTCAAACTCATGCACTGGGTTTGGTTAAACTCTTGTTTTGTGTTTGGCTTTGGGAAGTTATAGAGCATCTGCAAACTCTCAGGTGCATTCACTTGTAAGTGTATATCGCTTTATTCCAGTCGATTAACACAACTGCATTACGTGGCTTAGGTAAAAAATGATTGATAAAACTCTGGAAAGAGGGATTTCATTTTTCTAGTGATTACTTGATAATATCGTTTATGAAGTGCATGAAGATGATTCCATGTAAAGAGATCTTTCCTTTACGTTTGGAGTCCTGTGAGTAATCACATTAAGCAGGAAAGTTGTTTGGTTCTTTACATACGTTGTGGCCCACGTGAGTCAAGTATACTGCTCACTCTCTCTTTGGAGATGTCTTTGGTAAAACATTTTATTTCCTTCACTTCGCCTTCTAAAAAAAAAAAAAAAAAAAAAAAAAGACCAAATCATTTTCAGTTACAAAAAATGATGAATGACCCAAATGGTTCTTTGCATTTCAAAGAGCTATTTCAGCCCACTTCTGCCACCTCCTTTGGACACACTGTGCCCTTGCTGTACACATTGGTGCCTCCCAAAGGGCTCCGCTGGCAGTGAGTTCCTAAGGCCGTAGCTGGAAGTGTGTAACTCATTCAAAGCTTGATCCAAATAGGCATTTTTTGGCAAAGTGGTAACAGCAAGCTTCAACTTGAAAAAGACAGCAAGGATTTTTTTTTTGGCTATACATACTCCAAGCTCTTAAAAACTCCCTCCTTGGATATCCTGTATGCTTTAAATCTTGTTTTTTGCTTTCTCCTACATGTTCCTATTTTGCCTTTTTCTCAAAGGCACCTGTAGGCAGACCAAAGTGTCTCAGCTGAGATCTGAAAATGGAACCTTGCAATTAAGGAGTATGGTGTAACCGTACAACAGTACACGCTGAAGAGATCTGTAGGCACCATTTCAGAAGGGCAACTACAAAAATTACCTTGTTACAAAGACAAAAAGGAAGAAGAAAAAAAACCCACAAAAGAAGACAAAGGCTTGCTATGGGGATATTAAACATTCAAATGCGAGATTTGTTTTAGTATGCAGACACTCTGGCTTTAATTACCAAGGAGAAATTCCCCAGATAGACATTAAGCCACAGAACAGCTTAGCTTGAGATTCACTTTTATTTTCAGCATGTCATTATCTCGTAACTCTGTTCCACCCAGAGTTGTGAAAATGTTCAGCCAGGAAGCCAAAGCTGCTTGCAAACAAGAGCGGTTCAAGCTCCAGCCAAAGCTTGAAGGCTAGCAACGATTCAAAATAAGTAGGGAGGCACAGGTTTGTGTTCTAGTTGTATGTTTGGGGTGGTTTTTTTTTTAAGGCCAGGCAGGCTGGGGCCCTGGACATCATGATCTAGTGGGCAGCAACCCTGTCTGTGGGAGAGGGGCTGGAACCAGGTAGTCTTTAAGTTCTCCTTTGACCTAAGCCATTCTATGATGGTTCTGTGTTTTTGCTTCTTGCGCAGCACAGTGGAGATGTCCAAACTCCTCTGCTGTAGCTGGAGAGCTTCATTTGCTTTTATAACTGTCCTCTTTTTAGCGAGTTTTATTTTCTATACTGTGTTAGTTTTGGTCTGTTTGCCTCAGATTTCTACCCGCTGTTCATTTATTCTGTTGTTAAGGCACTGATTCCAGAGCTTGGCTTCACTTGCAAAACTATAACAGTGTGGCAACACTGAGAGAGAATTATTATCATTTAACAAAGGTATTCCCCAAACCGCTGGTGCATCCCAGACTACTGGGCTGGTGAGAACCCCCTATGAGACTTGGAATCTGGTTGGTAATATGTCAAGCCTCATAGGAAGAAAAGAGCATATACCGGCATAGTTCATAGCTTGGCAAGAATCTGGCATTTCTACCAGCTGGAATTTTTCAGAAAATACTTTCAATTGAGCTGTTGCCTCTAGGAGTTCATTTCTCATTCACTTACTGCTAAGGCAGAAAGTGTACAATAATTCCTTCTGCTGGAAATCTCCCTGAGAAGAAAATGCGCTGCCAGGCTCTGTGCCTCTGCCTGCACTGCTCCTGTTGGGTGCTAAGATGGTTGTCAGCTCCCAACCTGCGCAGAGCACTCTTCAGGAGAGCCCATTTGGGCAGCACGAAGAAAGAGAGGTCAGAGGAACTCAAATAAATGGTGGTGCTGTTAAAAAGAAGGATGTGTCCTTTGGGAAGCATCCAAGCACTCTTAATGTGATCCCATCTGTATGAGCAGAGCAGCCCTTTGTTCATGACATGCCTGGTGCCTCCTCCATCCATCCTCTCTTGGTGCCACAAAGAGCTTGTTCCCCCAACGTTGGGGGTGCTGGGAGGAGAGGAGAACCATGTTTCCAGAGATCACTTATTTCTTTGAATAAGAACCCTAAATGCTGCCTTCTTAATGATGGTTTGCTCATCCTTTGCTGTATACCTTTACTTTAAAGGGGAGAGGGGAAGCAGCCCCTCAGGGAGGGGGTATCAAGACATGATGCAGTCAGTGGGATGTCAGACTTTGGCACCTCCGCCATCTGCTGTGCGCTGACAGATGGCATGGGAGATGACAGCAGAAAGGCTCTTCTGTTTTAGCAAGACATGGGAAAGCTTGAAAAATCACATCTCCTCCCCCGGCTCCCCCCAAACCCACACAGCAACAGTGGCACTTGGCCACTTCTTCTGGCCAAGACAAGGAGAAGCTGATGCTCCAGAGAGCCTTTTGGGGAAAAGTGAGTTTCAGAGCAGAGCTGTGGGGAACGGCTGTAGTCTGCAGGCACCACTGCACCTCTTCTCTCTTTTCTCATGGATGGGAATTGGGAGTGCTGCCAGGACCCAGGAGCTCTGTGTGCTTGGTAAATTATTCTGTTTGTTTGTTTGCTGGGGATAATTAGAGGCTGCATGGTGTGTGCAACGGGGATGTTTGGCCTTACCTGCAGCTGGTGAGAAAGCTCCTCAGCTGGTGGCTGCGGATTAGGCAGTTCCAGGTTCTGCTTGAGATGGAAACACTTCCCAGTGGAAAGCTGTGCCAGGGACAGCCCCCTGCAGGGCCCAGCTCCTGCCCAGGCACCTGAGTGTTTCAATTGCTCCAGCTCCTGCACCAGGCACCATGAGCAGCAGAGCTCCCAGGGTAGCTCAGCACCGCATGCACCAGCCACGCACCTGCAGGGATCTGCCCTTAGGCTGGAGGTGTCGATGGCAGCCTGAAAACCCTGGAAATTAGCACTGTAGGTGATGGCAGTAATCCCAACTCATTCTGAGTTAACAAGCTCTTGTTTGTTTTCTTCTCTGGTGGCTTTTAAAATTTTTCTTCTCAACAGACAAGCCAATGTAATGATCCCAACTGATTTGTCTTTTAGGATTTCATTGTGACAGTGGTCTTCTCCTTCTTGTGGCTAGTGAGCTCATCTGCGTGGGCTAAAGGACTGTCCGATGTAAAGATTGCCACCGACCCGGACGAAGTGCTATTGCTGATGTCAGCCTGCAAACAGCAGTCCAACAAATGCTTGCCTGTTCGCAGTCCTGTTATGTCAAGCCTGAACACTTCTGTTGTAAGCACATTTCATGACTTACACCATTACCCCACAAATGTATTTACATCTGTTTCGCCTGTGCGTTGACCTCAGTCAGTGGGTATAAACCTGTTAGTGGAAGGAATCCACTGGGTTATCTGGAAGGAGAAGCTTGCTGAAGGGAAAAGTAGAGCCTGACTTAGAGCATCTGGGAGTGTGATGGGTGTGGAGGGCAGGGGTCCTTTGCTTGAAACCTTCCCCAGATGCAGTGGTTTAGAAAAAGGGGTTGTGCCTGACAGATTCCTTTAAAAAGCCTTGAAAAGAGCAATACAAAATTGGCCTTTATGTTTCAGTGATACGCTTAAGTGTTATTTCAGTGTTTAAAATACACTTAAAATAAATGACTTCAGTCCAGCTGGGCAATTCATTTTTCTGTTCTTAAAATATTTTCTTCCAATTTCATCTTCCCATTGTTTCTTTAGGCTAGATTATATTCTCAAAAAAGCTGTTTTGGGCTAAAATCCCAAATTTACTAAAACAGCAGGGAAAATAGGCAGTTCACCTTGTCAACTCACCTTGGGAGGTCAATATGGATGTTTCCTCCATGCCTTAGAGATCTTTCTGGCAGGTCTGGTGAGAAAGATTGACCAGGGCACCTTGGTTCTCCAAGAACCATGGGGGGGTCCAAGCCATCAGGCTGTTGGTGACGAGCTCTTTTTCTCCTTATCCAGGTCTTTGGATTCTTGAACTTTATCCTCTGGGCAGGCAACATTTGGTTTGTGTTTAAGGAGACAGGCTGGCACTCCTCGGGACAGCGGCACGCCGCGGACACCATGGAGAAGCAGTCCAGTGGCTACAACCAGAGCGGCTACAACCAGGACAGCTACGGGCCATCTGGGGGCTACAACCAGCCGGGCTCCTATGGGCAGGTGGGTGACTACAGCCAGCCCCAGAGCTATGGCCAGAGCGGGCCGACCTCCTTCGCTAATCAGATTTAAAGTTCACGCGGTGTGAGCTCTTACATCCCTCACACGTAGAGCATTTAGCGGGTCTCAAGTTTCTGTGGCACCAGGTTTTTAAGGGTTTTACACAAATTAATACTACAACGCAGAGTTCTATGTTGGTTGATGATCTAACCCTACCTCCTGAGGTGGATGGGAGGTGGCCCGAGGCTGGGGCTGGCATGTTGAGCCCCTGGTAGGCATATACAGGGGTATGTGCATCACAGGTGGTGACCTGGAGTCCGTGTTGTAGTGTGTACTGTAGAGATAACTTTATGGTAGTTTTGTATGTGTTAAGATGGTAGAAGCATTTTGTAGCCTCAAGTCTGTAGTATTTAATATGCATAATATAATTGAATTTCCTTCTGCATTTTGGTGAGAAACAGAAGTGTTTTACTATTATTTCTACTGATTATTCGGTATATCCGTGCATGTAACGGTTACAAAACTGCCTGTCTGTGACTCTTCAGAGCCTTTGTTTTGATTACATCTTTTGTTTCAGAAGGTTTTACTATTATTTCAATTAACTGAGTCATCTGTAACTTAGTGCATGGATAAGCGGTTTCATACTACCAAATGTCTGGACTGTGTAAATGGAATTTCTCAACTTCTGCCACTACGTTTTGTTAAATGTATGTTTAAAAGAAGTATGCATCTTTTATATATTTTGCAGAGTCGAATATATGGCTTACCCAAGTTCTGAATGCTTTGTAACAAAAATGTTTTTTCCTTGAAATGGCATTCAGTAGTATATATGGTACCTGACCGATGTTTATTCCATTTAACCGAGCTAAGTATTCATTCTATAAATCACTATTTCTATGGATGTTTTGTGAATCTTTATATGTGAGCTGTGGAGAATAAGGACCAAGTAACTGTGTTATATGTTTACAAAGGTATTTATTTAACTAAGATAACAGAGGTGCAGATATCAGTATATAAAGACACCTGAAGATGCCCTGTTCCTCAGTACAATCAAACATGAAAAATGCATGTACTGTTGTGACCTTACGAAGTGTAAGCATTCCTTTATACCCTCTTATCGTAAGAAAGTCTTTCTATCTGTGCTGTTCAAAGATTGTTAGATTTCCCCTCTGTTCTGTTGCCGCTCTGAGCGTGAGCTTGGTGCTACTGGAGAATGTAACTGGATTGACCAAATAGCCCAGGTTCAGAGGAACTCATGCTAAAATAGCCAGTGCCTGGCTCATAGCCCACTGGGATTTCTCCCTGGGAGATTCCTCACTGCAGAGTATTGGATGTGTTGACACAAAGTAAAGCCTGAAACACGATTTGATAATCAAAACTGATCATCTGCATTTCTAAATAAAAGTGTATCAGTATATAATCTTGTAAGAGCTGTAATGTTGAAAGCATCTTAGCTTAAAACAGCTTAGTTTCTTCTATGATTGTTGTAACCAATTTATGGCTACTTGGTGGATGAATCTATATTGTGATATCTATTTGACCCTAATAAAGTTATTGCATACAATGCACTTTTTTCAGAGTATGGTAATATTAAAATGTCGTTGCAAAATAACTAAGATGATGGACAGAATATCATCTCTGTGCTTGGAATTATTCTTACTGTTTTCCAACACCTTTATGAGGATTGTTGCAATGTGCAGCGGAGTACAAGATGATTCTATCGGTACTTGTCTTTAATGATCACTATCACAAGTTTAATAATATATATATTAAACTGTGTAATTTAATATCTGCCCACCTCTATGCCTCTCTTTCCATGTGTCAATAGGACTAACCCAGTGCTGTGCTAACTATCCCAGTTCTGTGGATTGCTGGAAAAGCCATTTCTCAAGCTGTAGGAAAGACAGGCTTGAACAGCTAAATGGGAGCAAAATCTAATTTTCTGGGTCAGTGAAAATTCTTATTTGGGCTTTCTGTTCTTTTGCTCCTTCATTTGTACATTTGGAAAAAGCTAAATGTGGGCAGGCCAGAAGAGAATGAAATCTGTGCTTGTGGGGAAGGATAGCTGTGTCATGACAACTCTTTGTGTCTGATTCTACTGTCCTCTCCTTCACTCACTCTCGTGTTGTGTTGTTGGTTTTTTTTTTTTCTTTAAATCTGCTTTGTATTAGTTGATCAGGAATGTCCTAAACTGTGTCCTCCAGGCTTCTCTCTGAGAAGTAGAGAGGCTTTTTTGGGTGATCCAACTTCATCAGATTTGCCATATGTGAGCAGGGTCGCATTTGCCAACTTCTCTATGCAGTGCTTAGGGTCAGAAACTTGAGTTTTGCTTAGGTTCATTCCCCATTTCAAACAAGCTGAAATGCTTGTAACCACATGAGCACAGAACTGTGGCTTTCCAGATCTCAAGGGTTACCCCTGAGAAAGGGCTCTTCCTGATACAAGACCAGGGTTGGAAGTAAGACATGACTTCTTATTTATGTAACACTTAATCTAAGCAAAGGTTGTCTCATAAAAGGCAGAGCTGGTGGAAAAGTTGAATAGTGACAGAGGCTCATGTTCTCATGGAAGACTTGTCCCTTTCCCTACTGGGTTGACCACAGGTAGTCTATGTCCCTGCTGCCACACAGAACAGATGAGCTGGTTGTTGTCCCATACATCCTCCAGGGATGTCTTTGCTGTGAATGAGCAGGGATGAAAAAGCTTTTCATCTACATCTTCTCAGATTAATGCACTACGGCTGCAGCAAAAGTGAAAACAAAAATGGTACGTGTGCTTGCCTGTGTTACATAAGAATATATTTCTGAGTGCTTCCCCTCTCTTTGTCTGGGTTCAAGGCTTATCACATCCTTTGGCAAGCGTTGAGGAACTGGAATTTATTTGAACTGAGAAGAGTGGCTGTGTAGCAGAATGTTGAGCAGCGAGAGAAAAGACTTTATCTGATGCTTCCTTTTTTTAAGGCAAACAGCTAAGTAAACTCTAGCATCCTCTGCTGCTGGCAGACTGAGTGCTTTCCTTCATCATTAGTGAGTATCTCTGCCAGTTAGTTAAATAACTAGGTCAGCCCGGGAAAAAAAACCATGGTCTTCTGTGCTGTCCCTCCTGCTTTCCCATGTGTTTCTCTTTTTAAACCATTTCTCAGCTACCTACCTAGACAGGAGCAAATTTGTACTTTCCTGATTGATAAAATCTCCTTCATTGCAGCCACTGAGCTGCCAATACCAGAGCCTCTGTGATGGCTGAGACTTGGGGAAAGTTCCTGCTCCTGTTGCATGGATTCATACTGCAATTGCCTGATGGGGTTAATTATTTCTAACCTGTAGGTGATCTCAATGCAGTCATGTCACATGCATTTAGTCTTCTGTCTACTAGCTTGGAGGCAGACTTGAATCTAAACCTCTGTACATGTGAATGGACAGTTTACGCTCTCCCTAACTTAGCCATTCTTTTTCAGGATTATTTTCTATTCTCCCCTGCTATTAACACCAAGAGCTTTTCCTCCTGGAATTTTCTAAGAGCAGCAATAATTTGCATTTCAGCATTAATAGGTGGTGCTGAGTGCCCCGTCATCCATCAATGCCATACATCTCTAGGTTAAACGTTATGATTTCGTGAGCGTTTTGGTATAAAGTTTTAATGTTTGAGGAAGTGGAGCATCCCTTTGGTTTCATTTAGCAACCAGTTTCTTTCCTCACATTTCTATTGTTGTGGCTTTCTTTAATAAAATTTTAGGGTTTGTTCTTTATTATTTTTTTTTAATGAGTATCATTACCTTTTTAAAGCCTAATCTTCCCATAATGAAACATGTCTCAGAGGGGAAATTATTTGGCAATAATATTTGCAGGCTTCGCTCTGAAAATGAATGCAGTGCCCAAACTGCAGGGATTGTCCCTTCTGTGTTAGATCTTAAAGGCAAGAGGGAGCAAGGTGCCTGTACCCAAGGAGCTCTGCAACCCTCTGCTTCTGGGCAGCTCTATTCTGACCAACATTACATGCCATATCTGAAGAGTGCCTGGATGTGCAATGACTAAGGATGTTTCCTTGCAGACAGCCTGTTTCTAGTATCTTTGCTTAAATGGTATTTCACCAGCAGTGGGATTATTTAATATTTTATTTATTCCTGACCCCAGAGCTCAAACTCAGGCTCAGTTGAGAGCTACACACTTGTTGAGGAGATGGGCTGAGGTGCTCATGCCTCCTCTTCAGCTGCTCTGAGGGTCAGGTTTGGCAGTGGCTCAAGGTTTAGTTTTCATGATGCTTAGCAGCAGGTGAGTTCAATGCCGGCAATCAGAAAGCCTCAGCAGGAGGCTGGTGTTGGCTTCACCCTCCTTCTATACAGCTCCTTTTTTTATTTGTGCCCCTGTTTCTAAGTAAAACATCCACTCTGAAATGTCCCCATGCAAGTCAGCGAGGAGCTACTGAGGGTTTACTGAAGGAGTGACAGCTAAGTGGATGATGGTGTGGGTGCACCTATGGCTTTAGGCACTCCCCTGTGCCCCCATCTCTTGCCTGACTCAGCACAGGCAAGTCCACACCTGCCTCTGTCTGCTGCCCCACTGAGTCATAATGTGTCATCTTGAATGGCAGAAAGCACATGGAAGGAAGGGGAAAACTCTGGCAAAGCACCAAGAAGGAAGTGAGGGCAATAATGCCTGTGAAAGCTGAACTGAACCGCACACGGCGCTCCCATAGAGGTAGGTATCAGGTTGCCTGTTTTACGCAGACAATATTGTTAACATGTGAAATGTGCTAAAAGTTGTCTGATGGGATCACCTGGATATCTCACACGTTGAGTGTATCGAGATAGATGCAGAACAGATGGCCCCGCTCCCTGCACACCTTGCTGACCATCAACACGTACAGCCCAAATCTCACTGTCTTCAAAGCTGATCATGTGCAAGGGCAAAGGTTAGCCTTGTGCTACCCAGTATCTGTAGTGCACTAACACACTTTGTACACTAACTAATATATCCTGGAGAGAGAGAGTGTAGCCCAGGCTTGCCTGAACTTGTTAATGCCCCAGCAAAGCGAATCACCTGTTGTAGAGCTCAGACTCTCGAAGTTGGTTAAATTACAGAGGAAAAAAAAAACAACTGAGCTGAAATCTGATTGACAGTGGAAAGAGCCCAAAACCCAGGAACTGGCTCTGCCTAGAGCTGATAAACATGCAACAGGGTCTGCTCCTCGCTCTCATTTCTACCTTGGATGCTGCTAAGCCCAAGCGTTTCTGTTCTATGGATTAACCAGGATTGTAAGGCTTTTCATGCCTTCTTGTAGGGTTCAACAGATGTAAAGGGGAATTATCACTTCAACATGATATCAGGGCTTTTTATTTTTTTTTAAAGCTGATGGCAGATTACTAAGGCTGTATTCTTGTTTAATTTTAGTGTGTTAATTGATGGGATAATGAGCATTGATTATATGTGTTTTGGCTGCATCATTGCAATTACAGGCTCTGTTTTATTCATGAGCCAGTCCTAAAGAATGCGCTAGAGATCTAAGACAGCTTAAACCTCTCAGAAAAAGGCCCCGAATTGTTTGAGTAATGACACTCTTAGATGGAAAATTAAAGGTTCTCTTTTCCCATGCTTTTTAAGATAATTAAAATCCACGAACAGTAAGGTGGTGAACATCCTTATTCATTAGCCTTTGGTAATTTAGCTTCTACTAAATGAGGAAAACATTTTAATTCTCTAGGCCATCTGTTGCAGTCTCCTTTATGTGTCCTGTTACATAAGGACTCATCCTGGGAAGTTTTGATATCACCCTGTATCCTTTCCCTAGAAGGATGTGCTGGATGAGATGGATGGTCCCTGCCTTTCACCAGCCACAGTGGGATAAAAGCAGCTGCTCAGTGCTTTAGGTCATTCCCTGCCCAGACACCTCTAGGAAAGGATCTGCAAGGAAGTAGGCAGTGTGTTTTCTAATAGCAAAATTTGTGCCAATAAATAAAATAAAACCGACCCCTTAGCCCCACCTTGCACTGGCTGCTTTAATCCTGAGGGTTTACTAGTCCTGTGATCACCAGGTAGTGCTTCCATTATTGATGGGGCACGGCTGTGGGCAGGCTGCTTGTACAGAGCCGAGCTTGCAACCACCTGTTTGCTGTTGCTGGAGTTGCTTAGAGATCACAAACGCTGATCACAAGCGCAATGTGCGGCTGCAGAGCCAGCGTCCCCAGCACCAAGCACTACTCTGTCAACCCTGCACCCACCACGAAGAGCCCTCCGGCTACAGCAGGCATGTCCAAGCGGTGAGTGATGGCTTTGCTTTTTGCATCTATGGTGATTTCTGCTAGGAAGTCATTATCTGGGTGTGTATTCCTGCAAGTAGCTTTCTGGGACTTAACAGAGGTTACCATGCCTCTCTCTGGTAATTCAATGAGCATCTGAACAGCCCCAGCTCTGTCAGCCTGTCCTTGCAGGGAAGGGGGTCCATCCATAAGCATCCCAAGGATGTTGGTCTCCCTTGGGAAATCTTGGGATTCTGGGGGATTAAATACAGTAAAAATGAGCTAGGTCATTTACAGAGAAAGTATATGTATGCATCAGGTGACAACTGTTCCTCTCTTCTCTCTCCCTTCAGCATACCTATTTCCAAGCAGCTGGCATCAATAAAAGGTAAGGGCCTCCACCCCCAGCATTTATACATTCTGACAGTAGCTGTGAGCAGGGAGCGTATGGTCTTCCAGTTGTGGTTTAGGAGCAAGGGGATGAACGCAGCCAAATATTTTAGCCAAAATTCCAAATACATCACAAAGCTTGTGTACAGCTCTGCTGCTGATGCTAACCAGTTGGGCTATGTTTTCCTACCAGAGGTCCTTGGGAGCCAAAGCCTGCCCAGGTCCCTTTGGAGTAACCAGACAGGCCTCACCCTAACTCCTATCCCTACCCGGCATATCTCAGCTGTGATAAAACCTGCACTCATGTGTGGGACAGGAGGTATGGAGCTGGCCCACTCCATATAAAATCTAGGCTAGGTCCTCTGTGGGTATAGACACTTTCAGGCTCATTAACTTTAATGAAATGACACTGATTCCTACCTACTCAGGATGCTTCTAACAGATTCCTTTCAATTATATCACAAACTCTGCTTTTTCTGATAGGCTGTTAACTTCTTTTTCCCCCTAGCTCTAGAAAAAGGCTCAGACCTTGAAAAAGCTTTTGCTACTGCTGCACTGGTGTATAACAACTCCGCTGACCCTGAGGGCAAACTCAGCAAAGCTGAAACCAAGAACCTGCTGCAAACCCAGTTCTCAAGATTCATACAGGTGAGTGAGTTTGAGCACCCTCGTCTCTGTTCCACTGCTGTGTGTGCATCCATCCATGGGGTAATCCCAGGTGAGATGTCACTAGGCTTGGTGAGAGCATTTTTAGTTGACTAGATGTTGTCTCAATATAAAGCAAGAAAACGGGGCTCACTGAGGAGTGACAACAATAAACCACTGTTGTTACACCTGCTTGAGCTCTTGCTAATAAACTACTGTGATTGCAAAAGCAATAAGGAAACAAGCCCTTGGATGATGACAAGTCTCTGTGCATGTATGGGATAAGAAACCAATTGCAATTGATTAAGTGGCTGGTAGTTTGCCAGAGCACTGACTGGATACCAGGAGGGTCATCCCCATGCTGCAGAATTACATATCCTACCAGTGAGCAGCAGGGCATGGAAAGCTCCTCCCATCCATCTCTAAAAAACAAAAAGAGCAGGAACTTTATAAAGTGGTAAAAATACACTTGTAAAACTAGTGCCTTTTTTGGTTTGGGTTGAGGGTTTGTGTGTGTGTTGGTTGTTTGTTTTTAACCAGTTAAGTGAGAGAGATGGTTAGGACTAAAAATATTCCTGATGATAACTTTCCTTCTAAGAATAACAAGATCATATCATTGGGTGTCTCCTAAAGGCTGTGTTCTGGATTCAGATGGTTGTTCAATATTTCTGGTGGAGTTTCTTGGGATATCTTCAGGCAAAAGTAGTGTGAGAGTGGACTTGAAAGTCTGAATAGGAAGATACAAAGGCATCTTACTTTGTTGTGGGGTTTTTGTTTTGCTGGTTGGTTTTTATAACAGGTGATGCAGTAAAAAAGGAGCTTTGTGCTTAATGTTGTTTTCCTCATTGATGATTCTCCACAGGGCCAGGAAGACAAACCGAAGTACCAGGAAATCATTTCTGCCCTGGATGAAGAACCAGAGAAAAAAATTGATTTTGAAGATTTCATGGTCTCACTGGTCAGCCTCGCTCTGCTGTCTGACCTGCTGCAGGAGATCAGAAACGTGAAATCCACAAAATGATGGGTGCTTTGTAAGGAAAGCAGGGGTGAAACGCACTCAGAGCTAACGCTGAGTGTTGCATCCCTTCTGCTGTTGCCTTTGAAATGGAATAAAGCGTTGCCCAAACCCGCTACCTGTAGGTGATGTGCTGGTTGGGGCTTGTGCTGCTCCGGGAGCTGCAGCCCTGAGTGCCAATAGGGCTTCTGGTTGGCAGCCGAGAAAAATCTGCTGCAGCTTTTGGTAAACATTGGCTTGAGTTCATTCTCTTGGCAACCCTCTGCTAAGCCTGAATGGAGCTTTGTTTATTGATGCATTTGGTTTTATTTCCTCCTCCAGGATGACCAGTTCAATGGGTGACCCCTATGGAAGTAATTTCAAGTCTGGTGTTTGCAGTGGTTTGCTTGTGTGACCAAGGGATGAGATAGGTCCATGTAACCCCATGTATCCACTGAGTCCATGGTTTCATGAAAATGTGAGGGAAAAAAGCAGATAAGGGCTGGTTAAGTGAAAGGATGATGGGCAAAGAGCACCTAGTGAAACATTGGTTTGTTAACAGAGCCAGCAACCCCTTTGATTTCCTTTTCTTCCTAGTTGGAAAAGAGGACAACAACAACTATTTAGCTTTGGTACATAATTCTTTAAACAGGAAGGGGTCAAATAGTTTGGTGCTAAAAGAGGAGAAATTAGTGACAGCTGAGTAACAGGTTTTAACTCCTTGACATGAAAAAGGGTCGTAATGTTCTCAGAGCTAAGAGGATGACTTGTAATAGATTTTGGTGTGAAGAAAGACAAGCTGCAGCAGGGAGCTGGCAGCCAGATGTTCTGAGAGGATGGGTCTGCTTCGTTGTGCAGTGTGGGATGGAGCTGAGAGGAGTGTTGAATGGGTTTCAGAAGGGAGCTCAGCAGGCAAGGGGGTGCTCCATGGGGCTGATCCCAGGGCTGGATGTCATCTGGAGGTGGAATATGCACAGGTTAAAGTGAGGATTTAATTTGGTAGCTCCACCTTCAGCAGTATTGTTGTTTCATGCTGGTAACATGCCCTCAGCCTCTTCCTCCAGCCCCTTGTTTTCAGCCCAAGCAGATTATCTGTGGAACTGTACAACATAAGCAGGTAGAAGGATGGATTGAAAGTGAGTTCCTAGAAGGCTTTTCTTATTACAGAAGTACAGAAAACATAACACAGCCCTGAAAAGCTTGTTTGAGAGCTACTGATGGCTTTGAAATGATGAATTTCTTAATACCCCTCAGTTACAACAAAAGGCAAAAGGAACAATACTGTGAAGCCAATTAAGAAAGTGTTCTTTGAAGTTGCTAGGGCCCTAACACAGTTTCTGTTATTGCTGAAATGTTTCTTAATCTTGCATGACTTGAGTTAATGACTTAAGAGCCTTTTATCAGATCAGTTCACTCTGTCATCTCATCACGTGCAAACCCTTCATATTCTAATGCAGCTGGTGTGATGCACGAGTGTTCAGGGTGCCTGGCTTCTATCAAAAGCCTTTGTGCAAAGCACAGCAGAAAACCAGAGTCGGAAACATAACTCAATATTGAAATGGTCAGAAGGGAATCAGAGGTGCAGAGAAACAGTGTGCGTGTAGCAGAGCTGGAGTTGGGTGCCAGAGCTTCACAGGAGGGTCTTGGTTGTTTCTGAACAGCATCAATGGGGTGTGCAAGGCTCGATCTACATTTGTCTTTGACAGCCCTGCCTGATGCTGTAAAGTGGGGGGATGCAGGAAGATATTAGATTGGGTATTAGAAGAAAGTTCTTTTTCAGAGAGTGGTGAGGCAGTGGCACAGGCTGCCCAGGGAAACAGTGGAGTCATCATTAACCCTGGAGGTATTCAAGACCATGGAGATGTGACACTAAGGGATGTGGT
Source organism: Coturnix japonica (assembly GCF_054131305.1). NCBI lineage: Eukaryota > Metazoa > Chordata > Aves > Galliformes > Phasianidae > Coturnix > Coturnix japonica. Next base: position 6,609,082 of record NC_140677.1, on the reverse strand, counting down.
TGGAGAGCATGGTGGGGGTGGGTGATGGTTGAACCAGATGATCTTAGTGGTCTCTTCCAACCTTAATGATTCTAAGAGCCCCAGCATCTCCTTATAGACTGTGGCAGGCAGAAGTTCGCAGTTCGGCTGTGGAAGATGCTCTTTTATTAGCTCAGGCTATTTGTGGCTGCCCCGAGAACTCTCGGCTGACAGCTTTGAAGCTGATCTGGCACAGACAGCATGTCTGGCTGCATCCTTGGGGAGCTGGCTAAAAGCTTGCTTAAAAGGCTACCGTTGTGCTTTATTTTGTTCCTAGCTTGCTCCTATTGGAAGCGATGGGAGTTCATCATTGATTTCTCATAGCAGAGCCCACGCAAGTGCTAAGGAGTCGGCAGGCAGCTAAATTGATGAGATCTACAGTCTCCTCTGCAAGTGTGAACATCCCGTAGCTGATTTTCAATTGCTGATCCCCCCCCTTGAAGTGAAGGCAGCTTGAAGAGTAGCTAGTCAACACCTGACCTTTGTGGGCTTGGGCTTGGGAAGCTCTGCAGGCTTTGGATCTCAGTTTTAAGTTCTATTCTAAAAGCTCTGAATCATACTTGCAGGTCTGTGTGCTTCCAAATGACTGTCAGATGAGAAATAGGGGTCAGGGAGAGCTGGACTGAAAGCTTCGTCCTCAGATCTTTGGCTCAGGAGGGTAGAGTCATTCTCATACTCAAATTAGCATACCCAGGTCAATAGGTTTTTACTTCGTTTGACCTTAAATCTGCAGCCCACTAGACCTGGAAGGTTGGGACAGTCTGACTCAAGCCCAGTCTCTGCCAGGAACCCAAGGCCATGTGCACTGAGCTTGCAAACTTGCACAAAACTTTTAGTAAAGAGAAATGTGTTCCACAGCTGGCTCACTGCTCTTGTACCCCTCAGCAAGACCTGGCTGGGACTCTGGGGCTGAATCCTTACAGTCTGAGGGATATGTTGCTCCGTGCCTCCTCACCTCATGGTTTTTGTTAATTTCTTTGTGTTGAATAGAACTTCATAGTCCACCACAACAGGTAACTCCCCTCCAGCCCTGGGAGCTCGCTTCAGAGCAGATGACAAGCTCTGTCCCAGAATTATGTTCTCTCCAAAGTGCTGCAGTTTGTGAGCCACAAAGGAGTACTCTGACACGCTGATGGAAGAAAGAAAATCTCTTTGTTTTGAGCTCAGTCAGGGAAGCTAGATAAAGAAGTGGTGTTTTTTATGGCACTCTGAAGCGACAGCTTTTAATTCCTGTACTGACATTTACTGCAGACAGTAGTTTACATGGTTTCTGGTGGAGCTACATCTTCCCTCCTTGCTCGTCTGCTGCTCCCTCACCCCACAAGTGTTTATAGCTCTGAGACCTCCTCTAGCAAAGGCAAACAGTGCACTGCATTCAGCAGCAGATACATCAGGCTGTCTTTCTAATCCCCAACTGCACAAATCAACCATTAGACTTAGATAGATTCAGAGCCACAGGACTTATCTTTTATTCATTGTTATTGTAGGAGTGAGTTTATGTTATGCACATCCACAACAAGAGTCTGTCTCAATCTCTGACATGTAATAAGGAAGTGAAAATGTGATCCCCAAAATGAAAATAAAGCAATTAATGGGAGCAGCCCTAGGCCAGTGCTGGGTGTCTGCAGCAGAATCTCCCTGGAGGTGTCCAAGGAAAGGGCAGACATGGCACTGAGGGAAATGGTTTTGTGGGGATGGGTTGATGGCTGGGCTTTGTGATCATTTTGGTCTTTTCTAACCTCACTGATTCTGTGCTCATTGTGCACAATTGGTGCAGTGCCTCTTTCCTTGTTCCTCCCATTCAAAGGTATTTAAAAAGCCAACTTGGGCAGTGGCAATCACTTCTGAGCCAAAACACAAGCTGGGTTGAGCGCAACTTCTTCCTCCTTCCTCTTTCTCCATGATCTACTCTCCTCAGCTGCTGTTTTCTAGATTCATTTATTTTGTCTGGAGATGCACAAGGCACATTACGCGCTGCTGAAATCAATGAGGGGCCAGGATCCTCGGGCAGACTTGTTTCACGCCCTCCAGTGAAACCAGCAGCCTAAATGGATGTAGAAGCTCATCAGTGGGTGAAATCAAGCCCTGTTTGACCTGAGGTGATCAATAAATGACATGCAGGATCCCAGAAGCTTTTCTATCCTCACAACCTCCCAGCAGCAAGCAGCAGCTGCTCAGCTTCAGGGCACTTTGTGTCACCAGAGCAGAAGACAGCAAGTCACAGTGAGCGATCTTTGCACAAGCCTTTCCTTACTGCTCATGATTTCTGTAGGGCTCAGTAAGGGGTCAGTCAATGCTACCAAGCAGCGAGCTCGCTGGGAAGGCAGCTAAAGCCAACATAACTTTTGGCTTGGTTATTTCATGAATGTTTGCTCTCTGCTTCAGTCTGAAGAATGAAGCAGAGTACTGGAAATGAACCAAGTATTCCTACAGTGGAGACATGCAGGAAGATCTACAGCCCAGTAGCTGAGACCTTTCCTTCTCCAAAAGGAGTCCCAGAGCCCTCCATCTATTCCTCTGATTCTTTTTTCCAGGAATACATGCTGGTCTGCTTTGACTTCTGAGCTGTCAGAGGAAGTCTGTGTACAAATGCCAACTCATTTCCCACATCTTTTACTGGATGTTTCTTGACTTAATTCCATATATGTGTCCAGCTTCCACCTGATGCTCTTCTGGGGTTTGTTTGGAAGCAGCACGTTCTGATAGTCACTCAGGTTAAGCCTCATGTGGTGGGTTGCTCCTGATAAGGTGCAAATACTGCTGTGCTTGGCAGGTATGACTCTACGCCAAAGGAAGACCACTAACAGGTGGTCTCCTTTCTCAAGACACTGCAGATATTGCCACAGTTTGTTCGGGTTCATGACCCCACTCAGAGGGTTTTATAGGATTTTGCCTAATTAATTTAAGAAAACAAATTGCAGAATTACCTTCTTATTCAACTGCTCTCACTACAGAAATAAGGCTGATTACCTCCCTGACAAACTTTAATTAGGCAGCTACAATAAGCTGTAATAAAGACCACAAATTAAAAACAGATTGTATTAGAGGTGGCTTTGTCAAATCCTGTATTAACACTGGACAACATAGACAGTAGTTAAAAGATACAGAGAAGCCCTTCTTTTCTTCTCTGGTAAAAATCTCTCATTCTTAGAGGATGTTTCTGGATTTTGTTGGAAAACCTCATGTTAATACCCAACCCAACAAGAACGTTTAAATATCAGTTGTTTGTTTCTATCAGCAGCTCATAGCCTGTGTTTTTGGGAGACTCAGTCTTCACAACCTTCTTTATCTCTTCTCTGAATTCATGCTTGTACCATGCATGACCCAAAGTTACTGCAGAGTCTCTGAGAAACAGAAAAGCTTTATTACCTGCACATTCACTCTCCAATTTGTCATTCCTCTTCTAGTGTTTCAGTACTTGAATTCAACTCAGCTAAAAACAGAGCACGATTTGAGAGTAATTTTGTATGAGAATTTTAAGCAGAGGCCCATGCAAATTAGGCATTAATTAATGAGCACCTGAAGTCTTCAGCTGAATGTACCCTGAGGAGGAGCAATGCTGGCAGTGCTTAAGTGTATGCAACAGAATGGGTAGGTAAGCATATCAAATGAAAGACCAGCAATTAATTCTTCTCAAATATTTATTGTAGCCCTTGAAAGCATTGGGAAACTGTAGGGTTTTCTTTATCCTTGCCAGAGCAATGCAAGAGCTGCTCTTGTAGCAGAGCTAGGTTAGAGGGAAACTGTGTGTACAGCAGCTGGCATCATCCTTAGATGCTCTAACGAGGAGCTCTCAGCTGCAGAGTGTCTTGAATCAGCTTGAAAATGCTGATGGAAAGAACATGCTCTTCTTCCTCAGAGTCTCGGGAGAGTGGTGAGGTGTGCTGAGCAGGCTGCAGGGTTGGTGTCTGCTCCTTTACAGGTATGTGTATATACATGTATATGTACAGAAGATCATCTGCTATCCTGACCTGTCTTCCTTATAAATTCCTGCCATCAAATGACTTTTTAGATGATGACTATAGGGAGCAGCCTGGCTTTCTTCCTCCTCTGAAAGCTGGGGATTATTCCTACCCTTGATTTTTTTAATCCTTCTTGTTATTAATGCATTAAAGGATACTTACTCTTATCCTGTGACATTCTAGCAGCTTTAAGTGCCTTGGAGAGGGGCTTTGTCAAAAGCCTTTTGGAATTAAAATGTTGTTGAGTGGAGTTGTTCGTGATGTTCTTCTCGACAAAGCTTTCCTCTGGTTTGTTGGGTGTCAAAGGCCAAAAAGTATTCGTGCCCTTGCTCCCATCCCAGATTTCTCTCCTGAAGTTCAGTACTGTGTCAGTCTGTTCTCATCTCTGTAGTGCTGATCTCAATGAGAAAGGGGTTATCTGTTCTGGGCAGTTGTGGATTGCATTTTGGAACAATACTTGTTGTGAGCTGAGGGCAACTTACTGGTGGTATGAGTGTAAAGAACTCAAAACCACATTGTTACATTTTCTTTGTAACTTAATCTCTTCCCTTCTCCTCACTGTAGCCAGAATCCCAAACATCTCAAATATTTCATGAGAGTTGTGATTTTGTTGTTGTTATTATCCTGCCACGGTTCACTGCTTTGTTGTTCAGAAACTCCTACACTTTAACACAGCCCATTAATTTTTAGGGAGCCCTGATAATAGCAGAGACCTGCTGCTTTGCCATTTCTACTGTAATATGCCACTGTGTTGTAACTGCATCTTCCCAAAGGTAATTACCACAGAAGTCACCTTCCCTCAAGAGACCCTTTCACAGGTGTGTGTGGTGGGAGTCAAGCCCTGGTCCCATGTGATGTGTGCTCAAGGGAGCTCTGACATACTGATCTGAAATCACGTCTCTCAATTACTCATTAGTTAATGGCTCCTTGGGGAGGGATGGGCTGGGACTGGGGACCATGTCTAGAAATATAGGGCCCAAGATCCAGTTGGTTTCTGTGAGCTGCACTAACAGCATGCTGGCCATAGTGCTGCACCCAGTGCCTTGCTTGCAGGTGCTTGCTGCATTAATGGTGCTGCTAACAGCCACCAGTTGGAGCTAATGCTTTAACACCAAGTGTACCATTCCACCTGAAGCCCTCTCTGCTGAGGGCAGGAGCCCAGCTCCTGGCTGGCTGTGGCTGTGGTGCTGGGGAGCCCACCTGCTTAGTTCTTTCCCATCAGTGCCCATTTGTACCTGCTACCCTGTTGGTAAAGTATCCAACGTGAAGCTGCATGTGATCCTTAATTTCTTTTTCCAAGTTTTCTCTGGTTTCCCACAGGGTTCTTAATTTGATGAGTTAACATAAGACATGCTAATAGAGCAGCATCAGGAGGCAAAGATCTGTCTGCTGATACAACAGACTTCAGCTGCACTGCTGAGAGTAGCACATGCTGATTTCCTTAAAACAGCTATATTGAGAACAGCAGTGCTTGTGTTGGCCTACAAGTAAGATGTTTGTGGCTTCTCATTTCTCTTCACCCTCTGTGATGGGACTGGGTGTGTGATAGGAGCAGGCTGGGAGTCTGCACCCAGTGCTCAGGATAGATTTGTGTCCTATCCATAGTTATAGCTAAGTCCTGGCTGGTTGCATGGGGTGTTAAGATGTGCCTGTAGCTCAGCGCAATACAGCACTGCAGTGTATGTTATTAAAAGTGTAGCAAAAAAAAAAAAGGCTGAGACCACTTTTGACTCCACCATGAAATCCAAGTCAAAGGTGATGGATACAGACCAGTTTTGCTCTAACTAAAGTAAATCTAATTCCTTCTCTTTTTTCTGGTTGACTCTTACTAGTGTGTTATCAGCTCTTGAGTGGCTCTCGCATCCCACACATTACTTACAGAAATAGAGGTTTGTTTCTGGGATAGAGGAAACATTGATTACATTTCTAGGAGCAGCTCTCTGTGGTCTCCGCATGGTGATGTGTTGGTACTTTCACAGCACACGATAACGATGGCGGTTCGCATGTCGAGAAGCAATTTTATAGCTTTCCTGCTTGAAGTTGCCCACAGCACATCCTCAGGTTGCATAGATCAAAGCACTTTGGGATGCAGTACCTAGAGAGAGTGGCTCCAGACAGCCAGGTCAAGATTGCTCTGTTGCTATTTTGAAAGATAAATGACCTGACTGCAAATGGCTGCCTGCTCATCCAAGCAGCATTTAGTCATTTGGCATACAGAAGAATATTTAAACCATTAAGGTGTGTGGTTGTGCAGTGCATAAATAGGTTAGAAATTAGGGATTCTGTAGGGCTGCTTGCCCCTTGTGTGCAGCACTCCAAGTGATTACTGCTCTCTTCTTCGCCTAATCACAGATCCTCAGCTCGGAGCAGGTTTCTAATTTAAACACTTGAGTACAACGTATCTCGCTAAATTAAATAACCTTTACCCAGACAGATCACTGCAGGAATCTCAAACTTGGCCGATTTTGCACCTGCTCTGTGTATGAGTTCTTTGTTTCCCCCCAATTCCTGAAAAGAGAGCAGGACAGTCATTGCTGTTGTTCACAATTGCACTGTTTCTACTCTTTTAGTTCTTAACACAGACTTTTGGCTTGTGCTTGAAACTGTGCAGACATCTTCTTGGGCTGCCTTGAGTATGCTTGTGTCATAACACTCATCCAGAAGGTGGACTTTGTAAGTGGGGGTTATCGCTTAAAAAGCTTATCCCGAAAGGATTGTGAATCGGATTTTAATATATATGAAAATATTCAAATATATGGCTTAATATATGAATGAAATCGTGTCTCAATAGACATTTGTGGTGTGAAGTTAGTGCAGATGGGACCTTCTGTGGAAGAGGTCAGCTGCGTGGTTTTCTCGTGGAAGGTTTCTCTGCCTTTTCTAAATCAAGCCGTGCTGCCTGTGCTCCTCGGTGCAAAGAACTCAAAGGCTTTGGACAGCAGCAGCACGAGCGTTAATGGCTTTTCACACAGGACTGGGATGATGACAGCAGCACCATCCATCAGGAACCTGGTGGCAGCCCTCTACGGGAGCTGGCACAGCCAGGTGATAAGCTGCAAATTAGATCTCAATAAGCAGTCATTTACATGACACTTTTGTATTTATTTTTGTCTATGAGTGGTCAACAGCTCATTGCTTCTGGATGGGCGCCCTCCAGACAGGGGACAGTTTGCAGACAGTTCACTGGAATCATTCCTGCCTTCTGGCTTTGATCTAAACCATCCCACTGATGAAAGAGATAAATATTTTATGGACAAGAGAATGGTAGATGCCATATTTCTTGTGTAAACTTTAAATAAGGAGGTACACATTAAAGCTCAGACAGTTTGTGAGCATCTCTCAGAAATGCCAATCTTTCCACGGCATCTGAATAATACTTCAATTATTAATAAAGCTAATAATTCCCTAACACAAATGTGAGTCTATGGTTTGCCAAAGGAGCAGGTGTTAAGTTGCTTCCTGCTGTACAGAGAGGTTGTGGAGTCTCCTTCTATGGAGATACTTGAGACCCCTTTGGACACTTACCTGCGCACTCTAGCATAGGGTACCTGCTTTAGCAGGGGGTTGGACTTGATGATCTCTTGAGGTCCCCTCCAACCTCTGTGATTTGGACTCCAGCAATGGCTTCTCAGCAAAACTTTTGCTTTTCCACTGTGATCTTTCCAAGGGCTCTCAGCATCCTGCACCATGGAGGAATGGGTGTTTGTTCCCTCCTAAAGGATCTGTAAAAGATGTAGGAGTGCCCTGAGCAGCCACCTGGAGGCTGCTACACTGGGCTGTGATTTGCCCTTGCTGTTTCTAAGCCATTGCAATGCACCTGTTGGCATGGAAAGAGCTATGCATTTTTTAACCATGACGGCTTAGGTGAAATTAGCGCTGTTGATGGGCTCATTATCTGGTCCTTTTAATAAACTCTGCTTTCTAAATGTCATGGAGGACATGTCTGTGTTAGACATGGTAAAAGCTGATCCAGAAGAAATGGCTTATAGCTTGTCTGTAATTGTAGCGTGCTCAGGAGGATGCAAACCTGTTGCCAGGTGCTGTGTGAGCAGTGCTGCAGAGCAGCTCAGTCCCTGCCAAAACAGCTCAGCTGAAAACTGCTGAGCTTTGTCCCCTGGTAGCACTGCCAAAAACAGAACCTCGTACAGAGAGGTCCTGCAAAGTGGCTGCTTGTTGCTCTCCAATGTCATTGTGATCTCACAGGCCTTGAAATAAAACAAGCAGCCAGCACTTTTTTATGTTCCTTCTTGTGCATTCTGTAGACCACAGGTGTCTATGCAATCAATTTACCTGCAGTCCTGACATGGCTCAAAGACTGAAACTCCCCAGATTGTCACTGACCACCACCCAGGCAGACGCTGCTACCCATTGGGGTGATGGATTTACTTGGTACAGCCCGGGGCATTCCAACAGCTCACGTCTCATTTTGCTGTAGGAAATCTGGTATGTCAGCCAATTTTCTATTAGTTTAAACTCAATGGCCAAAGATGTCATAATGGGATTTGGATCCCAAATTTGCTATCAATTGATCGAGTGAGGGGAAAGTTCTCCTACAGGTGAATGTGACAACCCCCAGTGCAGTTGTCTGCATGGCTCCAGCTGCCAGGACTGGATCATTTGGAATGGCTGCGGCCATGGGAGGGAGCAGCCATCCCCATTAGGATTGACAAAGGAGTGGGAGCTGTGGCTCCAGGCTGGGGGTGTTCCTAGTGCAGGAGGAGATGGAGGCACCTGAGATGCAGGAAACCCACTGGCAATGACAGTAAATTGAGGCATCTCCCATTGGTTGTGTTGACTTCTGAAAACTCTGCATTCAAGTTCCCCTGTGTTCTCCACAGTGCAGCACCCTCAGCAGCTCTGCTTGCTGGAAGAAAAATGCTGCGGCCTCGGTGTTTCAGCTGGAAAACATGACAGCTTTGTGTGTGTCTGGGGAAGCATCGTAATCTGTTTGATTCATTTGTTGTGTTTTAAAGGATGGGTGCAGTTCCACATCTCCTAATAGATGAAATACTGCTCGCCGTGCATCCTTGTGCTTGATTCTGAATAGGTATTGTTCACTCAAGAAAGCGGGATGATAAAAAGGCAGTGATTATGCTTGAGAGAGAGAGCTATTAGAAGAGCATGGTGAGGCTGTATCAGAGAAGTTGTAGCAGGATGTGGGAGGCTGATGGCAAACAAGTCGCTGATTGTTCATGGGAACTTCTTTATCCAAGATTAATGACAGGAGGTTATGGCATCCTGCTCCGTACCCTTTTTTGGCGCTGGGACATTTGCCAAAGTTTAGACTCCAGCTCTGAGTGTTGACAGGCAGAGAGATCGCTTCAAAATGTGTTATGGACATAATTAGTTACTGTTATCACAGTTTTCTTAATTAGAATATCATAAAAAGGGGAAGTGTGATGATTTACACGGGGAAGATCGGAAGAGCAGTGATTCTAAAGGCCAGGGGCTGAATGTCAGATGGAAGCATAAAGGTTATCTGCCTTCTGATGAGCGATGGCGCTCACCTGGGATGTGCAGAGGGATGCCTGCAGGTGCTCTCACTGATGACTGAATTATTTTTTCCTACATTCTCAGCCAAATTGCACGAGCCTTTGTTCGGCAATTGCCCATCCATCTCCTGCAGAATGGCTCACCCCTGCCAGGATCCTCGCAGTGCTGATAACTTGCAAATGTTAAAAGGAAGCTTATTTTTCACAAAGGCAGGAGCTTCTTTCATAAGCTGTGTGGTTGTTTTTTTTTTTTTCTTCCTGCTGTTTCTAGACAAGGGCATCTCAGACAACCAAGTTATTTATTTTAATAATTATGGGGAGAAGCTACAAACTTGTTTAAAACAAGAAGGGGATCAGCTAAAGGAAGCTCAGTTGTTTTACTGGTGCCTCACCTCTCTGCATTGCATTCCAAATGTCGTGGAATCATAGAGTGGTTGGAAGGGACCTTAAAGATCATCCAGTTCTAGCCCTCTGCTGAGGGGCACGTCCAGCCTGGCCTTGGACACCTGAAGGGATGAGGCACCCGCAGCTCTCTGGGTGGCTGTGCCACTGCCTCAGATACTTCAGATGTCTCCCTCTTTAGAAATGCCTTTGGGCAGGGTGTTAGAGAACCTTATTAGGGCTCCTTTTTCTCATGAATTGTTGTACCTGGGGACACTTCGAGGTCCTTTCTGACCTGTGCTGTTCTATGATTATATAAGTAGTGATGAAATTGTAACCAATGAACCTGAAGGCAGCATCCCATAGATGTGCAACGTTCCTGGTAAAGCTATGGCTTGGTTCACTCCATGTGCTCCCAGTACCCCACAAGCCCAGGGAGATCACAGCAGCACTGGGGCTGCTCAGGGAGCACCATGCACTCACCCTGAGCCTTGCACTGAGCCGTGGCGCCAGGAATCACAGGGATTGCCCAGAGAGGTGGTGGATGCCCTGGTCCTGGGAATACTCAAGGTCAGGCTGGATGGGCTCTGAGCACCTGATGGAGCTGTAGGTGTCCCTGTTCATTGCAGGGAGTTGGATCAGTTGGCTTTTATAGGTCCCTGCCATCTCAAATGATTCTATGACAGTTACCCCCTGCCTCCCTCTCTTCCCTTGGCAAATGATTTCTGGTGAAATTGAATTTAAACTATTTAAACTCAGTGTGACTTTTTTCCCTGTAGAACTGATTCGTAGTTTTTTTGCAGGCAATATCAACGTGCTTTCCTAATGGCTTTACTTGTGCCCACAGCTGTATGAACTTCTTTCTCTTATACGCCCTATCCATAGGCACACACACACTTGTTGCCCAGTTATGTTTTCGGGAGTCATGAAGTGTCTGTGTCCATCAGGGATTGCTATTGCTACAAACACGAAGGATTGGGATTTTGGCTCTGAACTCGTCCCAGGGGAACGATACCCAGCAGCCACATCCCTTCAGCCCTATTCGTGAGCAATGGGGGCAGCCTCAAACACGGCTGTTCCTTCACTGGGAGGGAAAGAAAAGCAATATGGGATAGAAACCCACCAAACCTGCCGTGTTTGCATGAAGGGTCTGTAATTTTCGATTTAACACTCCGTTAGATCTAATGGAAAGCTGGTATTTTTCTGGAGGTGTGAAATTAACCTTTCAATAAAACTAAAAGCAATCTCGAGCGTTTTCAAGCTGGAGTTTAAAATAGAGCAATTATGAAACTCGCTGAAAGGCTGCCAAGTTTTCTTGTTGAAAACTGCTGCAAATGAATTATGTTTCCCTTGTGATTTACAGCAGCGTGAGGGACTTTGGTTTGTATTTAAATCTGTTTCTGTTGAAGACTATTTGTAGCTTCCAGAAATCTAATTTTTTTTGGACAAAGTTGTCAAACTCCATCAGAGAAAATTGCTTGCAGTGTCTAATACTACAGATCGCTAAGAAACTGCATTGTTTTCCCTAATGTCACTCAGAGCAATTTTATGTCTGTATGAAAGCAGATTGTCTTTCTTTTGCTCAGCAGAGCAGCTCGACTGCAGGCAGCAAGGAGAGGAGGGCTCTCCCTTCCTAAATCTTAGCAACAGGAGGTTTTAGAGCCAGCACCTCTGTGCCATGTACTGTTATTCCTGTTTGGGTAAAAAAAGAGAAGCAAAGCATAGGCAGGCTGTGTGCTCATGTGTTATACGTATATACTTGTATACTTCTGGCCTCCCCATAGAGAACAATGGGACTGATGTCGGACAGTGGATAAACACCGAGGCAGCATCCATTCTGGGAAATGGGATATGTTGGATGGGACATGTGGCAGTGTCACTGCTGCAGTGTCCAGAGTGCCCTGCCGTTAATGCTGGGTGGGCAATGAGATGCACGTGGATGGAGTCATAAATTAAAGCCCCTTCACAGCTTTATTGCCCTCCTTCAGACACCCTCCAGGGCCTCAATGTCTTGCAGTGAGGGGCCTTAAGGCATCATAGTTGTGCTTCAGCCTTGGTCCTGCTCAAAGGGTGGGCTGCTCTTTGGCAGAACAGAGCACCCCGGGGGTCTGTCCTGGTGATGGCACATCAGCTCATCATCTACCGTATTGTTTGCTATCACCTCTCTGCCTATGTATCTGATTAAAAAGACACCATTAACATGTCAAAGTAACTGATATTCCAGCAATCTCTGTAATTATCCTCTGTAAATGTCTGTCAGCTGTACGGGTTCATACATTGCCATCCATCCTAATGGGAAATGTGCTCCTGCAGATGGGCTTGGTGCTACCAGCATTAGCAAGGTGAGGATGATTTACTTCCCTGGAAATCTATTTTGATACATAGAATAGCTGGTAGGTAATTGATTTCTTGGTAAAATTCAGCTGAGTGTGTCATGATTCTTGAAAAACACGGCAAAGTGGCTCCTAAAAGTGATGAATCGTGTTTCTGCTCTCTCTTGTGTCAGCCTCACGTTGATGTAGCAGTGGGGTCTGGAGGGCAGGCTCAGATTCAACAGCACTGAGGTCAGCTTTGGTTTAAAGAATGCTGGATCTGGCTCTGCTGTCCCCAGGTCATCAGAACAGCATCCTGGAAAAGTGAAGGAGCTGTAACAGATGCTGAGTGTTTTGCTGCAGGTATTCTTGGAGAGTGAGCTGTATCTGGGCTTATATATATTGGGTTATAAACGCCAGCAGGAGCTCATCGTGAAGTGATGTCATGATGGTGTGACCTCACTGAGGGTAGCAGCAGCTGTGGTTGGGGCAGGTCCCACTTTGTGATGTGTCCCGGTGCCAGAGGAGGTTTAGTATATGAAAGCTCCCTTGTAGTTCTTCTGTCTCTGATTCTTCCCTTGCAGCCTCATCAGAACGATTGAATTAGCTCAGATCAGCTGCTAATGTTTTGTGCAGCTGCTTTGGCTGAGTAGTCAGATACAGTAAGATGCATAAGGGGAATATTTGTGCAGGGTTTCTGAAAGGATTCAGTGCTTGTGCGGCTGTTAACTTTGGGAGCTGATCAAAAAGGCAGAAAATTGCATTTCTTATTTCAGGGTATTACATGGTTATATGCAGTTAACAGCAAAAGAGGCCTCATTTTCATGGAAATCCCCAAATTTTTAGTGTTTTAGAAAGCGAGATTTTTCTTCAGCACATCTCCTCTGCCCAATGCCCCTCAGAACTTCTGTTTGAAAGGAAAACTTCACATTGCTCAGTGCTGCACAGCTGAGACATTTCAACCAGCTCCGTTACAGTCCAACAAGTCAGCAGAACTCTCTGCCTTGAAGAACAAAAGCTGCTTTGGTGGTGGGTTACCTGCTGGTGCCAAACCTTTCTGGTTTGGAATTGCATGGCAGTCAGTCGTGGCTACTTGGGTTGTGCTGCAGGTTGTGCTACTTGGGATTGTGATTTCCTATCCTCATCACCCTGTCCAGGTTATGAGTTGGTTATGAGAGGTGGGTTAGTGCAGAAGTTCCAGACACTGCAGCCAGAACAGAGGCAAAAGCATAACGTGCATAGAGCCTCTGAGGAGCTTGGGAATGTCACAAACTTTATGGAACTAGAAAAAAAGAAAGAAAGCCTGTTAACAATATATTAAAATAGAATAGATTTCTACACTTAACAAGGCCAGATAGTATGAATATGTAAGCGCAGAGAAACGGCTAATGAACAGGATTCATCCTTACTAAGGCATTCTATAACCTTTTTGAGAGCTACAAGTGGTGGGGAGGTCGTTGCTGAAGTGACTGGAATTAATGAGCTGTTTCAGGAATTTTATCAAGTTTTCTCTATAAGTCTTTTACTTGCTCCCGAGGAGATGGATACATTCAGAGAGAGGCAGAGAAAAGATTTCCTTTGTATCTGCTTAAAGGTTGAGTGATCGTGAAGAGCTCCCTAAGCTCGTGGGGTTTATAGCCTTCATGCTGAATTTTTATGGCAGCTTTGAACAGCATCAGTCCCATTAGTAAAGAAATACATTTAACGTCTTCAATCTACTGGTTTACCTCCTGTGGCTCCAATCCAACAGGATCCCCCTGTACAGGAGCGCATCTAAAATGTTGCAGTGGCACCAATAGCTGGGACTGGGTGTGGGCTCTGATGTTGGCTTTTAATACAAACCCTTATCTTCAGCTAGCACAGAACTGTTATTACGTAACTTCTTCCCAGGGCAAAGGTGGTTGAACCAGCTTATATTATGCCGATTAGCAATCGTAACAGTTTTCAAGGAAAAGATTGAAGGTCTTAGGTTCTGTGACAGTGACTGGATGGCACAGGAGGCTGCCACATTTCTCTACCTATCCTTAAGGTGGAGTAGAAGAAAAACCCTTTTCTTCCTTCCTATAGGTGATAGCTGAAGCTCACAATCAAAATGCCACTGCCTCATTAAGGTTGGAAAAGACCTCTAAGATCAGCTAGTCCAAACATAATGCACTACTTTTCATTACTGAAGGGTAAATATTATTCCAGAGTAGCTGTACTACCAAAGACAAGTTATTCATACATCTGTGTCATCTTATGACATGTCCTCTTGTACTGGGGCTCATGAGAAGTGCCTGGGTGTGCACTCACCCCATTCCTTGCTGCTGAGCTCTTGGTTGGAGCATGAACTGGCAGAGGGATGTTGCCCTTCTTTATTAGGGTTTCCTTCCAGAAATTGGAAGGCTTTGAGGAATCAGGATGTGTTTGAATGTGCGTGTATGCATGCATCTATTCATAATTTCCTGTGGCATCAGTTATCCTCTTTTTATTAGAAAGTTTCTCACATGTATCTATCTATATGCACACGTATAAATTTCATTTAGGAGTTGCTCTCATGCCCTGGGAAGAGCGCAGAATAAGAGAAAACATGGGGCAGAAATGTGCTTCCCTGACATTAATGTGTTGTGCCTGTGTATAAAACACTAAATATAAGACCGTACAAGCAGAGAACAGCAATTGTTCTCCTGCTTCTGCTTTTCTTTCCTACTCAGGAGCTCAGGGATGTGGGGACATGAGCTCTGCTCCAAGTGTCAGGCAGGGACGTTAGCAGGGAGAGTGCCATGTGCCAGGAAGATGAATTCTTCAGGTTTAGTCTTGATTAGGAAACTAAGTTGCTATTTCTATTCTTAGAATATGACACTGAAAGCCTGAGCAATGAGCTGGATGTAGGCAAATAAGAATCATGTGTCACCTGGAGAGCTGGATGTGCAGAGCAAGTGAATGGGATCGGAGTTTGCTATCAGTCTTCTAATGTGTGCAGCAACAAGGTTTGGTGGAGGGGCTTTCATCTAATCAGAAAAAAAAATGGAATAAGGTGTTTTCAATAGTTGATTTTATGGTTTTAAAAGCAAAATGCAGCCTGTTCAAGGAGGAGGAGTGAGAACTTGATGAGACTAGTTTAATATAAGGAGAGGTAGCCAAAACACATTGAGCTAGGGATAAAATAAATAAATAAAATAAAGATCTTGCTGAAATTTCCCCAGAGCATTAGGTAGGCAAGAAACATACCTTATTTTTTGTACTTCTTGCTAATTCTCCCTGAAACTTTAATTGCTGGTCTACGAGCATGGAACTGCCAATCTCATTTTAACGTGCCTGCTGTACAGCTGAACTGTCAGCTGCTGAAGTTACTGGTTTATAATTATAACGCTGTCTGTCCCTTAATCACAGGCACTGCCACAGCATTGTTCACCACTGTAACTGTTTACCTTCCCAACGACTCTTTGGGATCCTCAAACACAATGTTATTGGGTGGGATGCAGTTACTGTGTCACCTCTCTGCCAACAGCAGAAGTGCCTGGTGCTGGTGCGATGCTCTGACCAAGGAGTTGAACAGGAGGAGGGCTGGGTGCTCATTGCCCCTTGCAGCTGATGGCTAATTGCAGGCACAGCCACCAGCAGGCAGTGATTTAAGGATAATACAACCAGGAACTGTTCTTGTCTCATTTGCTGACGTATCCACGCAATCAGCTCATTTTGGTCGGTTGCTATTATTTCTTGGGAGAAATTGCTACTTCTTGCTCCCCTGAGAGATGAGTAATTGCAAAGCAAAGTTTGACAGTGGGTAATGATGGGACAATGTGAAATAGCGAGGTAGGCCAACCCTGCAACGCTTCCCTGAGTGTCAAGGCAAACAATAACAAGCACTTACTCCTCCATGTGGCTCCATTTCTGTATCACTGGTGGAAGCGTAGGGAAGTGCATGGAGCTGCAGCTTAGCAGTGCCTGGGCTGCTTCAGTAGAGGAGCAGCAGTTTGTGTGGGACTTTGAGCTCTGGCCAGAAAAAATGAGAGCCAAAAATGTGTGCATTTAATCCACTGGAGTTTCCAGAGGTGCTTTTGTACAGTGTGCCTGAGTGCCCACAGGTGATCCAGTCAGAGGGATGTGTGTGCACACCAGTGCATGTCAGTGCACATAGAGAGGTTAGAGGTCAAGTGGTGGAGAATGGGAATAAGGCAGAGACAACCAGCTCACAGTCAGTTACCTTTGTCTTTCTGTTTTTTCCTTTTTTTTCCCCCCTTTTTTCTTTCATTCTTTCAGCTCTTCCAAGCAAACAATCCTGCTGGCTGTGGCTTCTCAGGCTCTGTCCCTCCCTGCAGGCAGTGCTGTGGCTCAGCCACCTTTCAGAGCTCTGCACTGAGGATGTGCTGTAGTTTGGCTGTTTCTCCCCATGGAACAACATCCTGCAGCTTCTTTTTGTGCTCAGCCAGGCTCGGTTTGTAGCTCCCTGCATGCAGGTTAGAAGGTTTTTGAAGTCCTTTGCTTGAGACTCGCATTAGCAGCAGAAAGTAAATATTCCCACTGCTTTTCAGCAGTTCTCCTCCTTGGGAGCTGTTAGCAGTGTAAACCATCAGTTAGTTGGCAGCAGGCTGTGGGGGGAATCAGCACGCTTGAAAAACTCGTGGCATCAGATTAAAGAGCACCCAGGGGCCAAATGGGCACTGGCAGGGCCCCAATTCCACTGCTCCTGCAGAGGAGTGCTGCTGTCAGAAGGACCTTTTCCTTTCCTTGGGATTTTGCCCTCAAACCGTGCTCTGATTGGTGATGTTTTCATTCTTTCTGTCTTGCTTGTATTTTTTTTTCCTGAGTGGTTTTGCAGCTTCTCTGTGTAGTTTCCAGTACAGCCCCTCACTCAGCTCATGGGATCTGTATTGCTGCATCCTTAAGATTTGCCCCACACTATCCCTAAGCATTTGCTGTGTGCCAGCTGTTCTACAGCATGGAGAAAATCAGTGTCATGTGGCAAGCCTGAAAAAGAAGTGAGCTGTTTTGTTTTATTGCTCACCGCATCATTTGGTGTAGAATGGCACAGACAGGTCTGCATTAACCCATGTACTTGTAGATCTGCAGTCTGTGTTTAGCACTGTGAGGCTTGGGGGATGTCTCTGCATCCTGGCACTGAGAGACGATGCTCTGGAACACAAATCCCCTTTCAGTATCCATTTCTGTTCAGTAAACGTGCTGGTTGTTCACTGTGCTGGAGCAAGGAGATTACATACCTTTCCTTCTGTGTCTTGTGATCCTTTGTTGTTGCTCAGGGTGCTCAGTGACATTGGGTTGGCCAGTGAGGAGGAGGAAGGCAGAGAATTGAGCACGGTGTAAATACAAGTAAAGTCTCTGCCCATTCAAAGAGGGCTTTGCTCTCTTACAAAATCCTCCAGCTTCAGCGCTGTTTGGGAGCTCTGTTAGTTACAGAACAGTGCTTGAGGGAAAACACTGCGCTTGGCACAGGAGCTAAAGTACATGGAAACTGGGGCAGAAAGTTCAGCGCGAAGAGGAATTTCACTGAGGTTCCTATGAGGAGTGAAATGATGCATTATCTGAAAGGTGGCTGCAAAGCACTTCCTTGCTACCTCATAAACCCAACAAACCTGAGTGTTTACCAAAGCTTATGTCAGCTGTTGCCTTTCTTTTTTGGAGTACTCACACAGGACAGATAACACTTTCAACAACCTTTGTTGGGTTTCTCAGTAAGGTACTGCAAATCCTGTGCGTGGCAGTGTGAAATGATCCTCAAACAGCTCTTGCCATGGCCTCAGGCTGCTGGGGCAGGGTGTGCTCAGGCAGGAACACAGCAGCGTAGCCACAGGGCTGGGCTGCACTGCATGGTGGTGACTATGTTGAAAAATGGTGGTTTTGTAGCTAAGAATTCGCTCTATCAAACAGAGTTGTTGCACTTATTGTATCTGCTGTAGTAAATTGATGTAAATATAGGCTGCTCCAAAAGTAATGCCTTCTAACCTTGTTTGCAGGCTGCTCACTTTGTGCCAAGGGGTGCTGACTTTGGTGCAGGACCTTCTGACGCTTCGCAGTGTTTTATATACCTTAGTGTTTTAAGAGAGGCTTTAAAAATTGGGGTAGCTTAGGTGAGAGACTCTGAAAATCCCCCGTGCTGGGTAAGCATAGAAAACCCAGCGCGACTTTGCAGCCTAAAGGAAATATATATACACCCATCAGCTGCAAGGGGCAATGAGCACCATATATATATATTTAATTAACAATCCCCACTCTTTGCTCGCGGTTCGGGTCGAACCACCCGCGCTGCTCCCGTTCGCATCCAGCGCTGCCGTCTGCTGCCCTCTGCCGCTGCCGCAGGGCCCCGCAGCCCCCGGCCGGGTGTGTTCTATGGATGCGTTCAATGGTTCACACACCAGCACAGCACTGTTATGATGCATATATTCTATAGAATAAAAAGCATGCGGGTTCTTTGAGCAAAACTGATGCTCCTTGTCCCTCTTTCCCTTTTTCTTTCCCTTTTCTCCTTCACAAAGGAGCTTCATGTCAGCTTGTCACTTCAGCATCTCCCCTTCTGCCTGTAATTTTTCTGTATCCGTGTGGCAATGAAATTTAGCTGTTGCATTTAGAGGTGCAGCCATTTCTCAGCTGCTACGGGAAGAAGGTAAATCATAAAAGCAGGAAGGGTTTCTTATTTAAATGCCACGGTTGTCTCCACGTGTACTTTGGGAGTCAATGCAGGTACGAAATGTCATAAGAGGAGAACTTTCTAGGAAAGGATGAGCAGTGGCTTGAAGTGAGAGGTTTAAGTACCGAAAAAACAGGAGCTAAGATTTCTGAAGTCCCACGGAAGCTAAACTTGCAATGAATTGGTGTCATACGTGTCCTGGCTGCTCTCACAGGCAGTATGGTGACACCACCCTCTTACTTTGTCATTTATGGTCTTCATCATTCATAGATTTGTGACGGTGACTCCTCCCTGATGTAGCAATAATTTAGTATTGTTGCTTTGCAAAATACTTCACTGTTCACTGTTGTTAGGAGGGGGAAGGGAAACATAGAACAGTAGATACTTCTTGACAGTGTTATTTTTCATCTAAAATCCTTTTTGTTTGCTCCCTTCACCCTCAGTCTGCAATATTTTAAGTGCACAAGAAGAGCAAGTCTATGCAGGCTTTAACAGGCAAACCTGAGCTTCCCCTGTGTTCTGAGTTGACCAGCTGTGAACTGGAAGACTTTTGACAGCTTATTAGTCTACAGCTGCACTGTGCTACTGAAGTTGTATGACTTATCATTCAGCTGGCTTGCCTTCAGCAAACTTGGAATGCAAACAAAACAAGCTCAGATGCCTGTTCAGCTCAGTGCACGCAAATTCACTGTCACTGAGAATGGGAATTACGTGGCATTTAGACTACAGAAGCCCAAAGCTGCAACCCCAGAAATACCACTTAGCTGCCACCTTGTTTGAGGAGGAGGCTCCATTCTGTACTGTACTGTTATTTTAGTCCAACAGGGTATCACAGAATGGCTCAGATTGGAAGGGACTTCTGCCCAGAGCCCATCCAACCTGGCCTTAAACATCTCCAGAGATGGGGCATCCACAACTTCTCTGGACAACCTACTTATGTTGTAGTCTGACGTCTCCCTTTACCTAAACCACCAGCAGGGTTGTTTTAACAGGTACCGATATGTCCCACTACTGCTCCATGATCCTTGCCTGCTGCCTTACAAAAGCTTAGAGCACATTCAATTCTCTTGTCAGCAAGGTTGAAACTTGTATTTCTCACCTCCCATCAAACTGCAGGACAGCCCAAGGTAGATGCACTTTACACTCCCTATTAATAACCAAAGTATCTCGGATTCTTTAACATTAGCATTACAGTTGTTGTCCTACAGCTTACATTTGTTATGAGGAAGGAAGGGCTCCACAACCTACTTCCTAATACTCAGTTGACAAATAAAATCCAGAAGCAGGAAACAAAATAAGTTGTATCAGGACTAGAATCCTAGTTCTACAAGTACTTCAATTGCAGTCTGAATGCGTCACTTCAAAATGCAGTTTTGAAATGGGTGCACAGAACAGTGTGTTGTGAGGCTCAGATCACTGCAGTGTTTTGGATCAGCTTAAGAAATAAAACAAAGATGGTATAGTATGAGTTTTTGTTGGTTTACACTCCTTGAGAAATGCTGATAGAAAATACTTCTACAGAATTGGACTAGTGCATTCTAGTCTACTTTGAAAACTGAAGACCTGGGGTCTGTTTCAGGTCCTATCTGGACTAAGGCATTGAAACTGGGACTTGTACAAAGGTACATTGACACCAGTGTAATATCAAGTAAGAAGAGGCTTTACTATTTGGCTACCAAATAATAGAAAACTGTTTGTAAACGCTCTTTATTGACAGTGATTTGCAAACATCTTAGTTCACAGTTACTGTACAGAAGATTCACCTTTTATAAGCCAAAACGTACTTCTTGTCAAAGTTTATGGATTAACACAAAGGGTCCATCTGTACAGTTCTGGAACTGTTTGTGCCTGGAACAAAAGCAAAACAGGTACTTGTGTATTAAAATTCACAGAAGCAATAGAAAGTTTTCAGCTCCTGCTCTTTTTCTATTGGCTTGAAAACGAAGTGAAGACATACGTGTATTCTTCAAGTGTATCATCAGTAGTCTTCACAATATTTACTGTTTGGTCTCTGCTTCCATTTGAGTTTCTTGAGATTCTTCAGCTTCTGAAAGTTTTTCATCATCTAAAATAACATATTACTGTTATTTAAATGTGCTTAGATTATATTTACAAGCTACAGTGCAAAGCTGTGCCAGCTGAAGTATTGTATGTTGATTGCCTTAAATGTGTAGTTGAGTATCACTTCATACAAAAAAACAAGTTTAAGGCTGACTCTTCAACAGTTATTACAGGAAATATGGGGTAAATCTCACAGGATCAATTCAAACTTATAGTGCCAGACTGCTTCAAATTATATTGCCCCATCTTTGTTTATTGATGGTTTATTTCAGCTAAGGTTGTTCCTTCCAGTAAACTCTTACTTCCTTCATACAATTCCAGAAACTGAAAGGTGAACCTTATGGTCATACAAAAATGTATTTCAGAGACTAATACTTCAGCGACTGTTATTAACGCTTAATAACAATAACCTTCTGCTAAAGTGCATCTAGGATTAACAGTTCATTCTGCTTAAGAAGATCTAGAGGGCCTTAGAGAATGAAAGTCTGCTCTTATAGCCACATGTGTATGTTAATCAGGTCATGCTCCCAGACTATACCAATTATTCTGTCTCCAAAAGACATAGCAAGCATCCAGTAAACAATATTTAAAATAAAATTATCTGTATTAGAGCATGAAAAGTAAACACTGATTTTTAAATATGGTTGGTATGATAAAAGAATGTTTTGACTGCGTTCTTGAATTTAGTTCTTGTGTTTGACAGCTTTAGTCCCCATTCTATTATGGGCTCCCTACCTCACATTGTTTAGTCATTTAGCTTTTCTGTATTCAAATTTGCACGTAGCTAACCCACTGCTGGAAGCCATCTCATCCTCTGATCTGCTGAAACCCAACCCACGTATGTATTGCATAAGAATACCACTTACTTTCCAGTGTTTGCTGAAGCTCATGGATGGTGCTCAGGAGAACATGAAACTGCTTTCTTCTCAGCTCCAACTGGAATGTTCAAGAATATATTCAGAAAATTCAGAGCATATACAGCCAAACAGCTCATAGCAGATTCTTTTAATTATGTTCCTATTAAATAATTATGTAGTAAACTCTATGAAAAACCTACCTTATCTTCAACATTTTCTTTAATGTGAGAAAGGTGTTGAAGTTCTTTTCCCAGAGCTTCCAGCTGCCTGGAAAGGAATTGTCACAGTATTTTATTTCTAATGTTCTCTGAATGTACTGAAAAATAGCTTTAAATGAAGTAATAAGGGTAATAGTACTGCAAAGGTAAACAAAGCATAATAAAAGGAACGACATACCTGTAAGGCTACTTCACCTACACAGGCAATAAACACAACAATTGTCAGATAATTCACACAGTCAAGTACTTTATCTCTGACAGTAGCCTGACCACACAAAGTAGTGGCTATCATGAACTTTACAGTGGGTTTACACAGAGTAATCCATGCTTCTAATGATACATGCTTCAGCTTATTCCTTAGAAAGCAAGATTTTTTGTATTCTTGCAATCCATATAAATACTCAAATTTTCTTCTCCCATCCCGGTTATTATTCTAATTAGTTAAGAGATAAAGGAAGTATGCAACACATGTAATCTTGGTCATTATTTCTGACTTTATTGCATATGTAATCTGTCAATCCCTCTTCAGGACCCTTCTGCATGCATTTGATAGTTTTCTATTCTCATCTGGTCCACTACAATCCTTTCTGAGATACAGAATAGCATAGAATAATAGGTACCACGTTGCAGACTAGCTTACAAATGAGGATGAAGCAAGCGTCCAGTTTGGCCCTTCTCATTTTCCTGTAATGTCTCTTGTAATTTATGATCCATGTGATGAGAACAACCTCTTTTTTTTTTACAGGTCAGGTGGATTGAGGCTGATATTAGCAGGCAAAGCTACATACAGGTCAGCAAGGGAACAAAGTTGTTTTTTTCTGAAGCACTGAGAGCTATTGCAACTAGTCTGGGCAGGGAATCACAAAAGGGCTTCCAGTCATGATGGCTGGGAAAAAGCCCTGGTTTAATACAACCTGAGGGTGTTGTCTATTTCTGAGGTAGCACACTGGTATCTGGAGGGGAATGCCTTAAATATGGCTGGGTGTGGCATAGTAAACCTTCCTATTATGGAAACAGGCTGACAGCTTATAGGCTTGTGCAATGATTTCTCTAGTATCTGGCTTCCAGTTTCTGAAAGGCTTCTGTTTCACCAAACATTGTTTACGCATTGCTGTCAGCTATAAGCAAGCAGCAAGAAGACAAGCAATTTTCTAGTAACATCCAAGCTATACCCGATGTTTTACTTCTTTTACTTTCAGCTCTGGAAAATCTTTGCCTAATCTTCTCATTTTTCTGTCTCCTTTTCTAAGACTGGTGTCATTGCTTCGTGCTGTAACAGCTCTTCTGATAAGGCAGTTAATTACACTGGCACTGCCATTTAGAGGCTCAGCTCCAGTCACTTCCTGAATTGGCTACTATTCATTACTCATGACTAAGTCAATAACAACTTCTCCTCCTTTGTGCTGCAGGACTCGTTGTTCCAAGAAATAGTCCCTTAAAAGCATAAAAAAAAAAGTATTTTTCTGAACTTTGTCCTATTGTGCTGTATGACTCGCTAAAGCTATAAATGTAACTCTTGCAATTCGCCATGACGTTTCTCTTGACAAGAAGTTTTCTCTTGAGTTTTTAGTGATTAGGAGTTGTTAGTGAGTCTCCCTGCATCCTGACTTACTTAAGGGGTGGTTTCTCCTGATTCACAGTATGTGATTTTCTATATTTTTCTCTCAAACTAGAGATAGAAACTATGTAAAGTGTTTTAATTACAAGGCTTCCTTTGTTTAGTGTTCACGTAGAGAAGTCAGTTAAAGCTGGAATACCTATAAAAATGTTTTCAATGTCTGATTTCTCTATGTCTGATTTGTAAAATCAGTAAAATAAGAGACTCTGCCATAAGTTCAAGTCCATGTCTTGGACTACAGATATAAAGGACTTAAGGACACAAGGGGGTATGTTGTAGACACTCCTACAGTGCATGAGCAAAGGGGTATTTCTAACAATATACTCCTCTAAGGAGATAAGAAATTCTGTTTAAGAAAAGCCAAACTGCTAAATTCATTAGCTGAGCTTATTGCCATTTATAGCTCTGCTCAAGAAACTTACATTTGGATGTGTTGTGCAAAATTAAAGCAACCTCCCCTCCCAAATCTTAACAATCTGGCACCTTAAAAAAAACAACAAAAAACCCCTATCCATTAGTTGTTTCCATTCTTAATCAACTGACATATCTGAGAAGCTTCACTTTCAATAATAATTTTTTATGAACCCTTGATAAGTGGCATGTGTTGATTAGTGAATTAAGAAATAGCTACAAGAGAATGAACTGTGATAACCAAGACTGAGGTAATGAAATCCAAGAAAAATAAATGAGAAAGAATGAAATAGTGTCAGAAGTTTATAGCTAGACAAATTGCTAATATTAGGGTAAATAACATGATCAAAAATCTTTCTTCTGCTATAAAACAACATGGGACGTGAAATAATAGCTTCCCTCTACAATTTCATTGAACGCTGACAGCAGGATAGGAACAAGCTACATTTAAATGAGAAAGTAATCCGATGTCATGCCTTTAATCAGGTAAAGAAGAACAAACTTGTAGATGCCATGAATCCTGGAATGTTTCTGTGGCTTAATAGTATTCAAAAGATGATCTCCTTGTGATTGCTCAAAATGACTCAAAAGCACAGGTAGTGATCCAAACCCAGCTGTGACATGTAATACAGGAGGTTATATGCAGGACGAGTTGGACAACAGGTAGGTCTTACCTACGTGTCAGGGCAAGTTATATTGTGGTACACAAGGTAGTAATTTATAACCAGGCATGCAGGAACAACTACTAGAAGGAAAACACGGAACAACTCTACAAGCTTTCTCTTGCTTTCTCTAATTCTTATTCTATCTTACTTGCCTGTGTGATACACATTCTGCATGATTACTTGCTGCTGCACTTGACAGCACTGCCGCGCTATCTCTCTTTCCTGATCAACTTGTCACTGATAAACTGTCGTGCATTTACATCTGAGTTCATCCATTCACCTTAACAATGGAAAAACTTCAAATACAAAATTATTAGTAATGCTTCTGAACCCATACAGATAGAGATCAAAGGAAGAAAGCTGATAAGGGCACAATTCTAAAATGAAACACAAGTTTTTCTTGCATCAAAAGAAACTATGAAACAGGGAGGAAAAGGTCAAATAGTGAAACCAAGAAAATGTCAAATCTGCTGACTTTTAATTTGCTGGTTTATCATAATCTAATGCAGTCTTATACTTACTTCAGTGTTTCGTGTCTGTCTGGATGGTGCTGTATGACTTTGGCCAATGCATCGTATTCTGAAAGAAATTTAAGTATTACTAGTATAAGTTCTGAAGGTAGCGATATAAGAATACAAAATCTCCCATCAGCTCTTTCTACTTCTTAAAAAAGTGTTTTAATGTTTTCCAATCTCTACATAATATCTTGCATATAACAAAGGAACAGTCAAGCAAAAATGTATAATAATATAATAGAACATATCCAAGTAGATGACTAGTGTTGCTTTTATATATAATCTAATATATATATATAATGTATATATAGAAAAATCTGTGGATAGGATACTACACAGACATTTCAGATTTTTAGAGAAAAATAAAATGCTGCAAGAGAAACGGCTTTCTTCCACTTTGTTTTGTACACAAAGAACAACATGATGGTTATATAGACAGTTAAGGTGGACAGTTCTTGAAGGTACTATTTTATGTACACTAACCACCACATTCAGACGGAAAACGTGGGCAGAACATCTTCAAAAGCAAACACTTCAGATCCGTGCTTGTGAAGATTTAAGTACTCTACTTTCCTACTGCTTAAGGCTTTTTTCGGTCTCTAATAATAGAGTCTAACATTACACACAAAGCATACGTGGATGTGTTTTTAAAGGTTTTAAAACCTTTCACCTGTTACAGCTGGTCTTTCTTTCTTTCTTTCTTTCTTTCTTTTCAACTATTTTTACATTTCAATTTTTAGGAAGCAAAATTTTACCTTCCCAATTGCTAAATTTTGATAAGACTTACAGGGCAATGTTTTAAATTTCAACCAAAAATATCAGTATGTCTTTTAAGGATAAGGAACAGATGTCTCTAATACCTGGTTTAGAGGCATTTTGCAAGGCCATGTAAAGTGAGTATGCAACTGGCACAACTGTTCTTGTATTAGGTACTACTTTTCCTTCTAAAGAGCTGAAGGAATATACTTATATAACTTTCAGTGTTGGGTGTAAGCCTATTTAACTCTTTTGTCTTGCTGCTAATAATGTGCTTTAGTTCTTAAGCCAACTGAATTGTCAAAGGATTCTTGGGAGGGTTTCTTTGGCTTGAGAACACCTCTGAGCTACTCTCTAAGTTCTCCTCATGTTACATCACTAAGATTTACTGCCTTAACCTCAACAACCAAACTTTCAGCAGTCTGTATGGAACCTACCAGATAATGCTCTATGTAGCATCGATGGAGAGCATTTTCTTCTGAGTTTTCAAGAAATATGTCATCTATTTTCCAGTACAATGTATTTTAAAAGATAACACATTAATAAAACCACCCAGTGTAGATAATGCTGCTTACCCTGGCGATTCTTTCTAATTCTTTTTGCTTGCAGGATTTGTTTCTTGCATTCAGAAATCTTCTCGTGTGCTGCAGCTATACTATTTTCTTTAACAGAAAGACACAAATCAAACAACAAATGCCATCAATCCATTCAGCTAAATCATCACAAACAGCACTTTGTATTTTATACTGCCTGCTATCTCCACGGGCTTCAAAACCATCTATGCCTTGACAGACTAAAAACATATTTTACTTATACACATTTTACACACTGACAAAACACGAGGGCAAGTATGAGTGGTATTAAAATAGTTTTTCTGTCACCCATCTCATGTTTACATTTTGTTTATCAGAACTGACTTGAGTTTCTTTATGAAAGAGAAATTCAAATAAGCATAGAATATTTTTTTTCTCAACTTTTACCTATATCCTTGTAGATCTTTTCATAATTTTCCATCTCTCTCAGGTTCATGTCATACACCAGAAGAGTTTTTCCCATTGAAAATTCACACTGCGATAAAGTACTCAGCATTCGTTGGTACTGACTGTAACTGAAAGCAAACAAGACATTTATTCCTCAGCAGCATGAAAATACCTGCCTGTTTTTATATCACGAGGAAAATGAAGCCTCAGGTAATGTACGGAACAGTTAAAACAACAGCAATTACTAAAGCAATAAAGGACTTCAAAGATTCAGTGCACAACTGCAGAAAGTACAGTTAAAAATGAATGCTGCACCGATTAATTTTATCATCATAAAGGTATAAAGCAGCATTACAGCATGGGCAGATTGCTCTAGGGATGATACCCTTCCCAACTAGAGCCAGCTCTGTGCCCACCACGATTAATATTTTAACACTCCAGCGCTTCTCTGTGCACAGCATCATCACAGAGTGCCCTCCTGCACTCCAGCATCGGCACAGACCCTACTGCAGAACAACATGTTGTTGCTTAACCTTTAGTTCTTTGGCCTGTTTGTTTTCCTCTTTCTTTTCAGGGCAGTACAGCAGGAGCAGCACAGCCCCCACCTAACAGAACAAATGCAGAGCCACCAAATGGAACACTCAAGTCGTGATCCTGCTGTAATAACGGGACTGCTGAATTGTGAAGCAACGTGCCAATCTCCAGAGCCTTTGCTGTTAGATTTCAGGATGGTTTGCTCTGTAATTTTTGACCCATCTCCAGTGCATGTTTCTTGCCACAGCTCCTGGGCTTTGTCCAGAGAACCACACAGGGCTGAACATAGCAGAGATCATAGAATGGCTATGAATAGGACTGTAATGATCATCTAGTTTCAACCCCCTCCTGTGTGCAAGGTTGCCAACCACCGGAGCCCAGAGCCACATCCAGCCCAAATGGATGCATTTTAACACAGTTTACTTTCTTTGTCTAAACAGATGCTCAGTTTTATGCTCAACTGCAAAGCAATGAGGTTTCAAGACTTAAAAACAGCCAACAAATACCCTTCCTCCTGAGATCCAGAGTTACACCACTTGATGAAACTCTTCACCAGCAGATTGATCCGCCTGTCGTCCCCAGCTCCGTCTCCATCAATGAGAAGCCGTTTGCGGATAACTTCATCTGTGGGAAAAAAAACAACTCGTGTTTAGCGCTCCGTGCTGGAAGCGTGTGGCACGGCAGGAGCTCACCCAGCAGAATGTGGGTGAAATAAAACGCGTTCAATACGCGGGGCCTGGGATCGGCAGGGAGGCTGGGCCCGAGAGGCCCGACGGAGCCCCAGGCCCCGGCACTGAGCGCAGCGGAGCGGCCTGGAAGGCTCCATGCGGGGTGAGGCCGCGGCGCAGGGGTGCGTGGCTTCCCCGGGGTGAGAAACCCGGAGCGGGGACAGCGGGAGGGAGGGCAGGAGGGAGGAGGTCTCACCGTCGGTCACGGCCCCCATGGCGGCGAGCGGCGGAGCCGGCGGGGCGGCGGCAGCAGCGAGTGAGGTCAGCTTCCCACAATGCAGCCGGAGAGAGCGGCGGCCATGGAGGGGGAGGCGGCGGCGGCGGCTGGGGCCTGAGCCGGCTGGCGGCGAACGCGCGGCCCATCGGCGGGGAGGGCCGGCCGGGAGGCCCGCACCCCGCGCGGAACCGGCCCCCTGGCGAGGGGCGGCCCCGCCAGGTGAGAGGCCGACGGGGGAGGGAAGCGGAGGTCCCCGCGCCCGCAGCCAGGCTCCACCTCCCAACCACCGCGCCCACGACCCCGCCGCCCCCCTCCTGGGCCGCCCCGCCATGCCCTCGGCACATGGCCCTCGCCCTTCGACGCCTGGCATCGAGGCGTGGGGCCGGCACTGCGGGCTGAGGGGAGATGGGCTGAGCGCCTCGGGTCACGCTTGGGATGAGTCCCTGGTGTGTGGCTTGACACAAGAGGCTGAGCATTGGGGCAAGGGAAGGATGTGGAATGTTGTTCCTGAGGTGTTTCCTGGGGTGCTGTGCTGTGGGTGGTAACCAGAGCAGGTTGTTCCTATATGGAAAAGTGAACCGGTGATGGGGTGTGCCAGGATAAAAGAGGTATTAAGCTGTTGGATGAGATCAAGTGTTGGGTTTTCACCTTTTGGACCAAAATGTTGACACCTGTGCCGTGCTAAAGTTGATAATGTTACTGTAAGATACATTGGTACAATAATGATATGTGAGATGTATGTCCAGGCCCTGACATCTTGGCATTACCTTCTCCTCTTGGTTGGACACTAAGTACATGCAGACTCATTCTGCTTGATGCTATGTATTAAGAGAAAATGGGTGTAAGGAAGAAAGAACCGTGTCAGCATGTAGTGTCATCTCCATCTTCCTGGTTTTAGAGCCCTGAGTGACAATGAGTTCTTCTTTTGTTCTGGATAGAGGTGTATAACAGGGGTTTATATATTACTAGATTGTTGCAGGCTTGTGAAGTGGCACCTGGTAGGTTCTTTGTGAGGCGCTATTGGGAAGGGCTACAGAGAGTGGTCATTAAAGCTCCATCTGGATTTTCCAGAATGAAGAATTTCCAGTGTAGAAAAACTGGGTAAATATGCAGCTTTCTTGATATTTTTATGTATCTCTGCGTGATTTGTGAGTGATGTAATTTGATGTGAAAAGTGGCGCTTTCCTACCCTACTTAGATCTCCTGTCTTCAGCATCTTGGAGCATCCTGGTCTTATCAACACTTAATACTATTCATGCCATTCTCTTAGCTCTTTCCTTTTCTACTGTGATGAGAAGATGATCAGAACTGTTGGGTGTTGAGGGTGCGAACTGTCAGTTATTTGTTTAATAATGCAAGAATACGTCTGTGTCATTTTCTGCCATTTAATCTAATATTTTCCCACTTATTGTTTATCATTCCAGTGTTGGTCAGATAGCCTTATTTAGCTCTCCACAGTGACAAATTCCTGGAGTAATTAATTTAGAACACAACAGTCCGTATAATTAGTTAATAATTTTTAATGACTTTTACGCCTTTCTTGTCTTCATTGGTGTCACTGATTACAGCATTCTCATAAATGCTCTGTCCTGGGTTTTATGGTAAGAATTTAGCTGTTATTTTTTCATTCTAAGACAGAGCTTTCAGGTATCATCAGTGTTCATCAACTTTCCTGTTTCAAAATGGGAACTGGAACTTGCTAAACGCATCATGAAGAATCTCACTAAGGCTACATATTGATGTTAAATCCTGCTGTCTTTGCTCTTCTGTCTTGCCATGAGGTGTTTTGCCTAAGGAGCCAGTTCCAGCTTGCTGGATTTCTATACTCACTGAGTTTTCACTATGTCTTTGGAGTCTTCTTTCAGTTCGCTCCACTTCCAAGCAGAGTTCCTCATCTTGTAAGTATAAAACAACCTTTGTTATACGTGTATGGGGTGCATGTTGCACTAGGCTGTAGCCAAGGATGTTTTCTGCATTAATTCAGTGTTTGATGTAGGTCTCTGGAACGGGCTTGACTCGCTCTTATTTATCCTTCACCAGCTCTTGCATTCTGTGCAGATTCCATCAGCTACAGTCTTTTATATAAATCCTTCAATTAACAGGCAGAAATACTGCATAGCATTGAACCTTCCTTAAGAAATCAGTATTGCAGATCCATGTGGTAGGAAAAAATGTCTTGCGCAGGGCAAAGCATATTCCTCCATGCCAGGTAATTTGGAATAAGTACCTGTGCAAGCTTTCAACCAAGCTAAACATGATGTAGATTTTCCTCTTTCCTTGGATTCCTTTACATGTGCCACATGTTAATAATAATTTGTTACACACCTGTCCTTGTCTAACCAGTGAAATGATCCTCTGTAATGTTTCCAGGTGTCCCTGGATACAGTGTAAGCTGGGTACATTTAACATTGGGTTGTTACACATGTGTGGAAGTGGCTCAGATTTTCATCATTATCCTCTTTTTGTTCCTAAAAATGGCTTTGAAGTACACTTTATTATTTTCTTAATTGAAGAAATCTGTCAGTGTTGAGGTTTTCTCTCTTGAAAAGAAACTGAAATAATTTCACAGACTTTAAGTTCACTTTATACATCCTCCCCTTTAACTATGTGTGTATATATATATATACATACTTTCCAACTGCAGAAAGAATTAAAGGTGAAGAAGCTTTTCACAGTATTCAAGGGTATAATGAGCTATGATTTTTAGAGCTAAGAAAACGTCTTTAACTATTGATGAGGTGGATTTAAAATATTTTTCCTAAGCCGCCCTAATAATTCATGAGGTGGTTTTAGATTCCAGGTTTTCTTCGTGTTGAATAACTTCTAAATCAGACTGTTGTGTGGCATTAAATCTTACAGAGATCTAAGTATAGTAGGTCAGAAACTACAGGGTATTTTTATCCAGTCCAACCTATATTCTTGTCAGAAAGTCACACCAAATTTATTTAGTGAGACCTATTTTCTGTAAGCCTAAGTTTAGCATTACCGCCCTTTAGTTCTTTGTTGATTGTATTCTGTGATTTTCTGCAAGGCTGATATTGAGCTGACCTGCTGCTGTCACCCTGTTTTCTCTTGTAAATTACTGTTACGTTTTGTCTGCATTCTTCTTTGGCTTCTTTACCCTCAGTATTTACTGCAAATCAGCAGCAGTGTTTCAAGTGATTGCCATCTTATTCTGTACAAACTGCAGATGTTAAAATATTCACTCTTGGCAGATAGGACTGATTTTTTTTTTTTATTTTTTTCAAAAAATAGCTTTTTATTCATATATTTTTGTCTAAACAGTGTGATTGGTAGCCTTGTAAAAAGCTTTCCTAACACGGATCCATGTGTTTGCACAGAGCTAGCACGTTTTCATAGTGTTATATTATAACAAGAGAAGGGAGAGCAAGAATGCTCATTGGGACTGTAGGTTCCTGCTTGGTGAGAACATCAAGGTGTTCTAACATGCGTCTTGTAGAACTCAGTGTCATGAAACTGCAGCAGGCTGTATTAGGTAGTTTGATTTTCTCTTGGTGTAAAAATCATTAACCCCAGAAGTTCTATGCTATCTCTGATTTAAAATGGCTTTGGGGTAATTTTTGGGTGACACTTTGTATTTCATGCGTGTTATAATGAAGCAGCCGTTTATGTTTTTGGAACTGTTTTGAAAGAATTAGTCACTAATCTGGTAGTCTCTTTGTTGGCAGGATGTTTTCAGTATGTTATTACTATGTATTTATGTTTTCCTTCCTCAATGCATCAATTCACTGGTTTGGAAGCATTCGCGCTGTGCCCTGAAGATCACCAGTGGCATTCCAGAGTTTTCAGAGGAAGATATGGACACTGATTGAGATTCTAATAGGGACTAAGAAGAAAAGTTTGTCCTTGCTGGAGCTGAGCCAGGTGCTAAATGTTTGTGTTTAACCATGGCTTTAAGCGCTGGGTGAACAATCAGAGGGCTGCGAATACCTTATTTACTTGTGACATCTAAATAAATAGCTGGTAGTGTTCCTGAGGAGATTTTACAGAAGGTTCAGAGGGAAGCCAGGTGTTTCCTGCTTGTGCTGTCCTTGTAGTGGTGTTGGGAGAACCCCATGGCCCAGTGCTGGCCTCAGGAGAGCCTCACAGAGTCTGAGTCAGCCCTTCAAGCTTTATAACATTACAGAAGGTGGTTGGTTGGTTTTGGGGTTGGTTGCAATGTGTTTCATTTTACAAGCAGCTGTGGAAGAACATCTAGAATTTTTACATGGCTTTCTGAGCTTGGCAAAGTAAGATCCCGTACCATGGGAAGATGTTGGAGGCAACACTTCTGTCTTCAGAAGATGGAGAAAGGAAGTATGGGGTCTATATTGACAAACAGGTTCTGTTTAAAAGCAGTCTTTTATATTGCCATGGATCACTTCATGGCTTAAAAGTATGTTTTCTTTTAATAGAGTAACTCTTGTCAGTGGTAGTGTATAGGAACAGCTATGATTTGTGACACAATGCACTGAGGCACGTGCTCACACCCTGGTTTCTGGGTCTAAGCAGGGAAACAGAGGCGTGGTCACACGCTTTGGTGATGCCTGCTCATTTGTACATTCTTATGTTTTAATGCATCATGTCATGTTTCTGACCATTGTTACCCTACACCAGTGACTCAAGGCAGGGCAGAACCCCCAAAGAGAAGACATGTTTCCCTTGGGAAGAAGACATGCTCTCCTCCCTCTCATTTTCTTTTTCAAATGAGCCACACGTTGCTTCGAATGTATCGCTTCAGTCCTGTGAAAGCAAATGGTTTAAACAACTATTTCAGGAGATGCATGTGGAGAAGATAATCCATCTTTTCCAGCGGAGGCTGAGATCCAGATAAGGAGCTGCATGTTGTGGCCCTTCCTCAGTCTGCTCAGGCAGGTTGTAAAAAGGGAAGATTCGACCTACCTGAGGCCAGAGGGGTTTCCATGAAAAAGGAGAGGGCCAAATGCTTCAGGATTTGCAAGTGTTCCATTAGAATTACACCAGCTGAAGCAGCTGGAAGGAGATGATGAATATGCACATTTTCTACCCAGTAGCTAAGTAGGAATGTGCTTAAATCCTGTCTGTATCCAGGGCTAAGCACCTTTCTCCAGGGAGCGTTTTGGATTCACGCTCTCTTGAAATGAGGATCATAAGCTCTTTCTTTCAAAGGGAGAGTAAAGGTCAGTCTTTGCTTTCAAAACCCAGGAGGTGGTGATGGTTCTTGTTCCCTTTTTGTCATTAGCGGGGCTGTTATCCACTAGAACGCTCACCACGTGTGGGTGCCTTCAACCCAGCTATCCTCCATCCGGAGGAGATTAATGCTCATAATTCCTTCCATCAGAGTGAATTCTGTAATCAGCAGCAGGCTGTTGGCTGGCAATAAGGTGGTGGTTCTCTCAGAAGGACAGAATGAACTCAACTCTGTAGCCCAGCACACAGCTATTAGACAACTCAGAACTAAAGCATTTAAGGAAACAATGCATAAAATCAAAGCAGTCATTTCAGAAGTGCGAGAGAAATAACTGCAAGCATTGCAAAAATCACTTTCAGATTGAAGACCAGATTCCCTTCAAAGATATGTGTGAGTGCCTTTGTGGTAATTGCCAGATTTTATGTGCAGGCAGGAATAGAAGTTGGACTTGAAAAGTGTAGGCGGAAAAAAAAACACCTTGTGGAACCATAATAAAACAATCTGCCTGATAAACTGCTTTGGGGGAGGTGCAAGAAGCAGCTGGGACAATGGAGTTCAGACCTACTGACAAAGGAGAGAGTGGACACAGATGCGTTATGTATTTAGTTAGTGTACGTATATACATATGTGTTGTACATCTATGCAGATTTTAAGTTGAGATATGAAAGTGATTATATGTGTGGCTATGAAAGTAACCATGTATGCAGGTTAAGGTCAATCCATATAAAAATCTTTGCATTCGGGCCAAAATATTATTTCTGAGTAGGATTTACAAATCTCCCAGTCCAATCTGTGTTATAACAATGTTTTGGTGGGGACTCGGTATAAACAAACATTCTGTTTTGGTTTTGATTTTGAGAAGTGTTAGTGCAGAATGCCTGAAATCTGTAAGGGATTCTTTCTGGCCCTCTGTCTTTTGCCTTTATTTTAATGAAAATATAAATATTGAGTATATGTGGGTAAAAGTGCTCAAATAAAGGAGAAAAGGCAGAGAGATTGGATTTTATTGCTTAAATGAATAAAGATGGGCTTCTAAGAGTTGAGGGTAAAACAAAGCCGTGCTAATAATAACTACAACTGTGCACCTGTGATTTTGTGGTCGATTGTAAATGTTTTCACTTCAGTTTCATTCCAGTGTTGCTTTGGCAGTTACGCTTATTGAACGTTTTCTTCATTTCTGAGATCTGTTTGTGGTTTGTGGGGTGTGAGCATAAAGCTAGAATGGGGTTGAACAAGAAAATAGCCTCAAATGAAATCACACACATGTATGTTAGAACATATGGGAATTTTATTACATGATGTAATGAGTTTGAAATTGAAAAGAATACCTAAAGTGCACTTGAGCTGCAGCTACTTGGCCTGGATTGGAACAGGAGAGTATTTACAGTGCAGTTTTCTAGTAAAGCTTTTCTTCCCTCCTGTTACGTCAAAAAACTTGAACAAACAGCAACCACTGGCTGTAACTGTAGATCAAATGTCATCAAACAAATGGAAGGAAATAGCTCAAGAGCTGCTGTTTTCAAATGTTTATGTTAAAGAAATCTGTCCTGATCTTTCAAGCTCTTGAACGTATTTTGAGCTGTACTGGTGAAAGGCACTGAAGTGTTTTCAATGGGATTTCCCACAGCACTAAGGGAGGTGGCTGGTTTGAAAGGGAGCACTTTTAGCCTTAACTCTGGAATGAGTTGGGTTTGCTTGTTTGTTTGTTTTCCAGTTCTAAGATTGCACCTTTCTGTTGGATGAATTATTAAGATGGTGCTCTACATCCCCTGTGTTAGAATTTAAAATGGACTCGGGATGATCACAGTTCAGCACAGGGCAGTGCGGTGTTTGCATTTCAAAATAGACTTTATCTTTAAAAATGTCAACAATAAAATGTACGCACTGTATGTGATGTGTTTGGCTCCAGCTGTGTGGGATGTGGCTTATGTCCCTTGGGAGCAGATATGGGAAGCACAATAGGGATGTGTCTCAGCGAAGCAGGCATGTACCACCAGATCTCAGATGTTGGCGTAGGCTTTTAATGTGGTGATGACACAGGTAGTGAGTTTCCTGAGGACTGGCATATTCTCAATGAATCTTCTTTATTTGTAATTGCTTCTTAATAGAGCCAGTTCCCCATCCTGTCTTTCTAGGACTTGGCACAGAGATGGCAATTCTAAGACAGCCTTTTTGCAACCTGTGTTTTCTTCTCTTTCTGCTTGTATCAATGAGTGCAACTACTCTTCTGTATCTCTTCTCCTGGCGGTTGTTCTTGGTGCTCTTCTGCAGGCATTGCTCCCTCCCAGAGGCTTCCTGCATTAAGGAGCTGTTTGCTGCCTCCCGTGCAGGTGGGATCTTTTATTCAGCTGCAGCACTGTCATTGCTTGGGGAAAAGAGCAGCCTAACACAGGATGGCTGCTGGCAGGTACAGGCATTCTTTTGACTTCTATTAAGTTGCATTTTGTTATTTTCCTTCACATTTGACAAGCAATTTTCAATGTTTCTATTGCTTCACCAACTCTTCTTCATGCACCGGCTGTGATGTCAACAGGAACGTGCACAGTTTTGCTGCAGAGTGATGGGGCCAACCTCCTTTTTAATGTTTGTGCTCAGACCATAATAATGACATTTTATTATCTCGGGAACATTACTTGAGTTTTTAAAGTGGTAGGAATATCACGTGTACTTTTGCTAGGTTTATTTATAAGTAAAAAATGCTACGTACAGAAGGAGTATTGGCTGTGTTCCAGCTGTCTCCTTAACTTTGTTATGCAGGAAGATACATAAATTATCAAGAATCCTGAAAATCAGACTCTTTTACGTCCTTTAATTTGAGATAAAGTAATAATTAAGTACCCACATGCAGGACAGCAGGGCCTGTGCAAAATGAAATCAGGAGAGAGGAAGTGTGGAGATGCCTAAGAAATTGCCTAAAGAGGTGAAAAACGCAGCTGAGAAAATGTAATTCCTTAGCTTAAGTGAGAGGAGGCTGAGAGAGTGAGGAGACAAATTTGTTGGAGTGCATTGCAAAGCGAGGAGCTTATGGCAAATAAGGAAAGAACCGGATCAGATTGCAGCAAGGCAGATTCAGCATGGACAATTTTCTGGTGGAGTAAAGGTGGAATAATCTTTTGCGGGGACAATGGTGCTTCCATTGCCTGAGGGCTTAAAGAACAGGTTCGATTACCTGTATTGTTCCCAACAGATAGTCTAGCTTTGTGCCTTGGGGCTGTGTGATGGGCTGACCAACCTCTGGATGTTCCTGCTGCCCCTCCTTTGGTTAACAGACATCTAACTACAAACTTCACAGGTTCTAATAGGATCAGAGTATAAGACTGATATACACTGGAGCCTCTTTTCCACCGCTGTGGCCTGTTCAGCAGCTTTATTTCAACTGGAGTTTTTTGTATTTGTAAGGAAGGCTATGGCACTTGTTAGGTAAAAGTTTTGGTTATCGGTGGGTTTTGGTTTTTTTGGGAGGGTGTTAATTGCATGTAGGCCTCTAAGATGATGTTATAGTGTCTGTCCTCTTCCTCTTTGAATATTCTTTGCTCTGATGTTACATCCAGGCTAGTTATAGGACTGTTGTTCTTCCTGGAAAAGCTAAGAAATTTTGTGTACTGCTTCATGCATTGTGGCCCGAGTGTGGATCTGAAGGAGCAATTGTTGCAGGTCACTGCATGTATGCATGTAGAAATTGTTGCTTTTGATGAACTACAGTGTGACATTAGTTCATAGGTGCTGTGAGCTTTGTAATGGCATTTAATTTTGTCTGTGCGTATATACCTACTTAGGGAAAATATAGTAATTGGTGGGATGGGCAGGAAGAAAGGGGTGCAGTGTGTGACCTGGACATTATATGTCTGTTGTAATGATAAAGGTGAGAAGAAATCTTATACTTTTATAACACATCATTACTTCTTGACCATAAGAGGAGCAAGGAACTGATTTCTTCACAAGACATTAATAACTATAATTAATAAATGGGTTTCATAGCTGAATAGTTTGCTAGCAGATACACACCTGTGGCTTCTTATCCATCTATGGTTTGCAGAGAAAGTAACTGCTATGGGAAGTAAGTTAAAATGCAAGTTATTTGATTTCCAGGTAAATAATAGCAATGGCAACAAACCCTTCCTTTTATCTAGTTAATAAGCAGGCAGTGGTTGCTTAATTTATGAAAATTGAGTGCCCTGTTAATAGCTATGTGAGTAATGATGGAAAAAATAAGATTTTTTATACAGCATAATAAAGAGCCCTGAGTTAATATAGTTATAAGCATGTGACAAATGGATTGTGTGTAAGAAGTCCTGTTGGCTGAGTGGGCTTGTGTAGACATTTAAGCCATTGGTTTGTTGGTGTCAGTATAAATACAGGTTGACTTGCCAGCTAAGAATGGCATTTTGCACTCACTTCCTTAGCATGAGCACACGATGGGAAACACAGGACTCACTTGCAAAGCAGTGTAATGCTGTTTCATGTATATGTTCCCTTTGTGTACAGCTTCAGTGTTTATAACAAAGTGAAACTGCCTTTTCAATTTAGAAAGAAAATGTGGGAGACGCGGACCAAATGCTTGTTAGTCATTAAGAAGAGAAACCCAAATGATTTTTAAAGTAGCTGTAGCCTTTTAGAATATGAGTTGTTGTTTTTAAATGGTTGGGATCAACGTTTCTCTCCTTGCTCTGACATTTTTCTCTGCTCCATAGCACTGATGTGTGCAAGCCAGTGGCTCTGACTCTAGGTGGCAGTCAGCAGTAGGCAGAAGGGAAGGCTGCTGGGGTGCTTTGACTTGAACCCTGCTCTCTCTGCTCTGGCTGCCTTCTCCAGTTGAAGTTTTTGTGGTGTTGGGTGGCAGTAAGTGTCACTTCAGCTTCTCCCCCTTTCAGATGGAATCAGAGATGCTGTGAAGAAAGAAATAAGCAAAAAAGAAAGGCAAAAAATAAGACAAACTGAGAAAATGGTGCAGTGAGACGTTTGCAAAAGAGAGCTTTGGTGATGCTAAAAATAGAGAAGAGGCTTCTTTACAGATCAGCAAGACTCTTGTCACAGATTAGCAAAAACAAATTTCTGTTTATGATGGGAGGAATCCTCATTTCCTGCTAAATTCGGTTTCAATGGGCTGCAAAAGGTGCAATCAGGGATGGGAGGAGTGGAGGAGTAATACATTGTTGTATCCTGATTTTTAGCAATGAGGATTTCCTGACAGCCTCACAGCTGTGCGTCATTTAAGAAATACTAATTGCTTTAGATGTCATGTCTTCCACCTCTGCCCTGTCCCTCATCCTCCTTTTGCAGCATCTGCCCTTTGCTCTTCATTTCTAACCTCTCTCCTGTCCACTTATAGGCAATTCCTTTCCTTCATTCCTGTCAGCTCTCTGCCTCTTGACTCTCCACTCTTTCTTCATATTAAAAGTAGAGTAGGTTTCAGTTTTTCTCTCTCCTTTCCCTTGTTTGCCTGCCTGCCCAGTCACTGCTGAGTGGTTGGACGTAGCATTGCTTGTGTGCTGCTGCCTGTTGTAACTGCAGAGGAGCAGCAGTCTCTCAGTATTTGCTGCTCTGGGATGATTACATTTCAGGAGATGAATACTGTATGATAAGAAAGCTATTGTTATAATAAATACAGTTCAAAAACATGAATTAATCTATAAATTTTATTGATATATGGTTTTGAATTCAGTGCCAGATTACAGGCTTGTTTACCTCTGCGCAGATCTCAAGAAGCTCCTTGGAAAGCATTGGACTTTACAGAGTTTACAGCTCTGGGTTTACAGAGGTATATTTGAGATCAAATTTTGGCCTTCAGTCTCGGTAATAAGAAAATGATTTAATGTTATGTTGTATATCTGTATGTGTAACAGCATTTGTAAAGGGGCTGTGATGCTGTAAGCGCTTTGCACGTGTTCTGCAAGACAGGTCTTGTGCTACAAATCAGTAACTGATAAGCAGAGGATGTTGATTTTTGCTTAATATAGTCCTAGTGACATCCCTTCATTTTTTAAACACCACGGTTTGACAGTGGAAAAATACAAATTTCTGGAAAGTAAGATACTATGGCTGCAGGAAAAGGGACCCCACAAAAACTAAAGCTTGAATCGGGTGTTTATTTTTACATGTTTGTTGTGAAAAATACCATTGGCACACGATGTCAAGCTTTGCAGTTCACAGTGAAGTCCATTTCCAGAGACAGCTTGACAAATGTGGTCTATCATTTGCATGAGAAAGCTTTCTGAAGAGAGTTAGCAGTGATCTAGTGCAGTTTTCTGTGTGAAGCTCATATGCAACGAAGACGAGATAGAGATAATTCTGGAATTATGTCAAGATTATGTGTTAGTATGACAGGTATCATGGTGCCTAATAGATGGCGCAGCACTGAGATAATGAAGAGTGATGCTTTCTGTTCCCAGCCCTGCACTGGGCCTGGTAGGTAGCTGTGGGCAAATCACTCTTCCTCAATTTCTCTATAGAAATGATGATAATGATGTGTATTACTTTATGTTTCATTTTGAGATCTAAAGGGAATACATAAAAATGAAGTGGTACAAACAGGGTGGGAAATAAAAGGTAGTAAAATAAGCGTTTGTATTACAGGCAGCTTTTCTACTGGCAACTGACAACAAAATTATTGATTCTTCTGCTCTTCTTTCCCTTAGAGGGTATCAGTATGTGTTTGTTCACAGGACTACAGGAAAAAATCTTGCTATTTTTTATGATACTCTCAACACCTCCTGCAGAATTTACTGTAATGTTAATTCTGTTTTTATTCTTACCCATTGTCTCTGTGAGGGACAGTTACAGCTTCAGTTCGTGGAGGATAAGGGCAGAAAAGGTCTGTCTGTCTCCCTTTTCTCTGTCTCCTCCCTTTCTATTTCTCTGTCTCTCTTTGGCCATTGAAAATGTAGGTCATATTGCATCACCATAAAATGGAACAGTCAGAAAGGTGTTTGAAAAATGCTGACATCCTTAGCCTCGGGTGCATGCCAGTGTCCTTTGTTTACATTGAGAATAGTGTGGTACCCATGTAAGAGCCACCATCTCTGTTCAGGTTAGTGGTATGGGACCTAAATTATAAGCCAGATTTTAAGATGCCTTTCATCTGCCTGCAGTAATTTAAAATTAGACAGATAAAATGCAGCCACTCACAATAATGATATACATGAAGAGCTAATTTGTAATCTTTAATCTGCAATAACCGTGACTGTGTAGCTTGAATAACATTACATTTAACAGAGAAGCTTGGTAATAAATTTTGCAAATCATGTTAATCATGTATAGTCTGCATTGTCTTGATTAACTGTGCCTTTTTATCTTGAGAGGTGTCTGGGCTGATATTGCATGTTTGGGCACCCTTTGAAATGAGCCAAGTGGGATTTTATTTCTTTGTGGAAGGTTTGATATTCCTGATGTCCAACATCCTTTTGCTTGTTACCAGCCTTTTGTTGCCTGTTTTTCTGGTGCAATACGAGTGACCGGTGTGAAATATTCCTATCACATAAGAGACAGAACGTATCATTTTCTTCTCTACAGGTGCATACGAATACAGCTTTTAAAGAAATGTATAAATATAATTCCAACAGTCCTTACTTACCTTCGTTTGCAGTAACCTAATGTGCCTTTCAGACTGAACTTTCAAATGGTGGCATAAATCATGCAGCAAAACGTAGGTATTTTCAACTAGAAGACAAGATCCTGCTTAGAGAATATCTGTCATGATTGCTGAAACTGGGTAATTTTTTAGCCTGTCTCTTCTGTGCTTTATGTGGTTGTATTTAAACTGTTGAAGTGTGATATGCGAAGGCTTCTTATGGCTTTTTAAATTGGACTGCCAAAGGAGGCTTCTCAGTTGTGAGAAAAGATGTTGCAAAACAAATGTAAAATTAGCGACGAGATGATTTCCTGAGCAAAATGATGAATGAAGGTCTTTTTCTGTTGCAATTAGACAAAGGAAAATGACATGAATCGGAGTTAAGATACCTCAGGTACACCTTGCTGTGTGTAGTTAGTTGTGTTTTGTATCAGCTCAGTTAGGGTTATTCAAAAGGCTTTGTTGTAATGAGTTACACTTTTCACGTAAATATGTTTCTCCTAAATGGATTGTGTTCATTATTCATCATGACTGTGCCTTTATTACCTATGTCTATGCAGATACAATTTTCACCAGGATATAGCTTTTGCTCTGCCCAGTTGTGGTTTCCTGTATTGCGTGGTATTGAGCAGCACTTGCAACCGAGTTCCTTTGGTATTCAAGCACAAGGAGTGACATAATGCTCATTCTGGTTTGAAAATACAGCCTTTCTGCCATCTTCCTGGACTGCTGCTCTGAGAATCTTTGTCACCTTTCCACCCTGCAGCTCGCTCTCCCTTTTCCAGCACACTGAAGTGCTTTCCTTCTGCAGAGGGAGCTCCTCGTGGCTTATTCTCAATCATCGGATCCCTGCCTTACATTACTCTTTGCTGACAGTTGTGGTTGTAATTGACCTGCTGTAAATTCTCAGTAAGAATCGTTCCTGTTCTTTGCCACCTATTATCCAGAGAAAGACTCCTCTTTAAAGAGTCATTAAACTGTCACTTTATTCTTCTCAAATTTACTCTCTTGACTTCCTTCAAACTCAAATCCAGATGTAATCCCTACAGCAAAATTCACAGGTGGTAACATAGCGTGCTCTGATCTCTTCTACATAGGAAGAAAATGTTTACTGTTTTTTCATTCCCCCTCATCTGCTCCATTGTTTGTCCTTCCCGCTGATTGCCCTATTCCCAGATTTTTAAGCCTTCTGTTTTATGGGTGACTTTTTGGTTTCCATTTTTGCACGAAGCAGCGAAACCTGCCCTTTATCCAACTTGTAACATTTGGATCAGGATAAAAGGAAGGGCGTCCTGCATGCAGAGCTCCTGAATTCCCTGAAGAAATAGGGGTTGAGATTAAGCAGTAGAGTTACTTTCATGGCAGGAAGATCATACGCTTGGAGGGGCTGAGTCTGTGAGGCTGAGCTCTGAGTGATCTTCTGCAAAGGGGAGGGTCTGCATCAGTTCATGTCTTGAACGGGCAATGGG
Organism: Coturnix japonica; assembly: GCF_054131305.1. Classification (NCBI taxonomy): domain Eukaryota; kingdom Metazoa; phylum Chordata; class Aves; order Galliformes; family Phasianidae; genus Coturnix; species Coturnix japonica. Next base: position 6,566,526 of record NC_140677.1, on the reverse strand, counting down.
GAAATGAGAAGGTTTTTGATAAAACATTTCCTTTCCCAGTGAGCTGCAACAAGAATTGAAAAGGAAGCTTCATATTGTAGGATTTGATTCGATATTTCTGTGTAACATTTACTTATAATTTCTGAGACTTTCTACTAGTGTAGAAACTTAGTTACCTCGAGTCTGATCTGCAGTAAAGCAGAACAGTAACTGCAGAGGGGAGAGAAAATAGTACCGTACTTGTTCTCAAGTGTTGTCCACCGAGTACAAGAATTTGTATTTATTTATTTATTCTACCGAGCAATTAGAATATCATGAGACTCTGTTGTGCTTCTTAGGCTGAAGTATGTTACTGAGCAGAGTAAAGCTTAGAGAAGGGAAGAAACTGTAAATGTATTTGTAGGTCTTATCAGTCCAGACCACATCAGCTGGTAAGCTGCAATTCAAAAGGAGAAGAAAGGGGCTTGTCCTCAGTGCATAAAAAGAGTTTGAAGGCACAAAGTCAGAATGCAGGCAGCTTCCCAGAAGGCAGGAAGAGCTTCGTTCTGCACCTTCCGTCGGGCTGAGCCCTCCCACCCCGGCACAGCTCGGATGCCCTCTTGGACTGCATTCCTCTTGTCTGGACTTTAATCCTTGGAGGGGAAAAAATAATTCTTGCTGAAGTGTCATCCGTCCACAGCACTAGGTGCCTTATTTATATCCATCTTCATGGCTTCTTAGTAAAATGAAGAGAAAATGCTAGTTTAACTTCAGAACACTAATGCCAATAATTTTATCTTCAGTATAACCCATGCATGAGGATGGGTAAGAATCATTTTAAAGTTTTAACCAATTGGGCTTTAATTTATACTAAAATAAAACCAACTGTGCTGAAGTTGATGTAAACAGTAAGTATGTAAGCAGTAAATAAAAGGATTTTAAAATCTTAAGCTTGAGATCAGGGGGGTTCCTGTTGTGGGAAAGGCTTTGGTCTGTGTATCTTTCTAATTTCTATTAAATCCCTCATCAGCAATACAGTAATAGTCAGTAATGACTCTTACACCAGGGATCATTTTTAGCTATCCACGTTCTGTGACGCGGTGGTAAAAATGTCAATGACTGTGTACCGAGAGCTCCTGTTATTGGACTGGTGTTATATTCTAGAAGAATCCTGTGCAGAAAATACAGCGCTGTCATTTTACCGGCTGGCAAAACAGACACCAGTTTCTGCTTGGAAATCTGGTCAGTGGTTGGCGATGTAAGCGCAGTAACTGGGCTGAAGATTGAGATTTAAACCAATGCATACCTTTCTGGTAATGTCAGGCTGCCGTTTAAAGAGCTGTTCTGTGCAAAGAGGGCATAACAGTTCCGTGCTTACCTTTCAACTTTAAATTCATTGCAGAAACTGTGTTTGTAAAGTTGATTGATAGAATGTGTTGTATTAGGTTTTAAATAGATGTAATTGGAGTTATGAAACTGAGGGAAGGTTTCAGATGTCTTACTGTTGTACTCGTTTTGTTTCAGAATTAATCAGATACAAGTTAGAGAAAGCTTCCAGAATCTGAACAGATGAAGATCAATTGATAAATCAACCCAGCGATTCGCCACAATTTCAAGGTACTGTGTGACATGCTTACCAAAATATTTTCCTTAAGCATAATATTCACATACTTCAGATGTGAGGAGCGTGGAGAACAGGATATTAACAGGGTTGCAAAGCAAGCCTGAAGTGTTACCAGATGCAGCGTGGAGAGTTGTTTTTTGTGTGTTGTTTTTTTTTTTTTTAAATGCAGGTGTTTAATATATATTTCAGTGGGAAATAAAGTGACTTTACAATTGACCTAAAGGGACTTCAAGCTTGGAACAGTCAAACCAGAAAAAGATTGTAAGCTGTACCTCAGTCACTTAGATGAAGTGATTTGGACAAGGAAGGTTTGGGATACGTACCACGTAGCATTCTAAATTTATTTCTTACAGTTTAGAAGATATGAACTTCTTTTTTTCCAAGTAATTAATTTTATCTATTTATGAATGTCTGCCGTGTTTTAGCGTATTGGAAGGCTCTTATGCTCTGGAATATACCATAGCCTACCAGAAAGTAGAATTGTAGACTGAGGCAAGAATTATACAGTTACCCAACACAGTGAGGATCTTCTCCATAGCTGGCATTTGTGGCAGAACATTAGGAAAAAAGTAAGATTTATGATAATAAGTTGAAATTTGGCTGATTTTGCAGATTATAGGAACTTCCAATTCATTGGCACAGTATCCATTTCTTTCTCTGTTCCCCCTGCATGTCAGTATTCACTCTGTGTCATCACATGCATTTCACCATCTTATGTATTTTTTCTTGATATAATGAAAAAAGAAGATTTTGCTCAGAGTTTGCATTTTCCTTATACACAAACTTGGAAAATCCAGTCTGCTTCAGACAAACTAGTATTTGCTCTGCAAATCATCTTTTAATATCTTTTAAAGTAGATTGTAGCAGAAGGGGCCATTGCAGTGAACACAGAGCTGGTCTGCAGAATTTATTTAAGTGGCAGAATTAATCTGGGCTCAAGAAGAGTGCAGAATGTTTGTTGCAATGTCGCTCTTAAACTGCTGTCTTCTCTTGAACAGCTCAGCAAAATTCCTTTTTAACCCTCAATTCTGCATTTGAAAATTTATATTTTGGGAGTTTATGTGAAAGAAAGTGCTGCTTCAGGAAGAGAAATAGTGTAAAAGTTACCTATGGATTCCTTTGGCAAGACTGTACACTTTCAGGCCCACAGATTTGGGCAGGTTCATAGCTCAACAGTTATGGCTTCTACTATGGCACAAGTACAGAGAACTTGAAGCTTGCTGTGCTAGTTGGCAAAACTTAGGCACACCGGTTGTCATGCTTAATGAATCTTCTTTTGTGTGTTATACAGTGGAGGCCAAATAGGGTTTGGTGTAATACTGGTCTTCAAAGTCAGTGCTGTCTGGTATATTTTAGAAAGTTTTTTTCCATTAGATTAATTATAATAGGATTTTGGAATATTCCAGAAATCTGGACTTTTGTACATGAACCTAAAAATAGGACCATCAGAGAATGAACTCAAATTCCTTTTATTCCTGTCATCAAACATTGTGAGAATATGAAAATGTAGCTAACTAAAGAATTTGGTTTACTATGGAGACATGGGATGTATATCCCAGGTGATTATTTACATTAGAGCAGAATTTCTTTTTTCTTCTTCAGTATGTTTTCCAACCTTCTAATCACTATCACTATCCTCTGATAGATCTCATTCAGTTTTTTATCATCGTTCTTGAACTGGCTCAGGCTTTCAGCTTCCAATCTCTGCACAGTGACACTTTCTTCCAGTGTATCTACTTCTTATCCAAGATTCATGTGGCCTGCACCTCATGTGGTGAGGATGCATTTAGTTCCATTATCCAGATGGTCTATTGAGCAGGATTGGACTCACTATTGGTCCCCAAGGATCTCCACTTGTGACTGGCTTCCACTTTGACTGTGAGCACAGCAATTTAGCCAGTTTGCCACCAAATTTGTGGCCCATGTCCATGGCCTTTTGAGCTAATGCCAAGCACCTGTGGGTATGTCTCATATACCTGTCTGTGTCCAGCTGGTATGACTTTTTTGTTGCTAACTTGCTGCATGCATTGTCAGTTTGGGTAGCATCAGTGAGCAGAAATGAAATTTGTGAAGAATGGTATAAATTCAAATTTTCGTGTGCCAGTGTGCTCAGGCTCTTTGATGTGATGGTAATAAGCATGTCAAACTTCTAAGGGTATGAGGATTCAGGCATTCACATCAGTGGCAGACAACACCATTGTTGTCCCAGGGAGCTCTCAAGTTATATGGGCTGTGCGTGGACCCAGAGTCTCCTGCCTCAGTGGATTACCGCAGAGCCATAGACAAGCTGGCAAGAAAGCAGTCAGGGTTTTGAAACCTTGCCTAGTAGGTAGGTTCTGTCTGAAGATTGTTGATATCAAAATATTCTCCTTAAGTGCTTTGATTTCAACAAATGGAAATTCAGCCCAAATATTTTGTTACAATTAATCTGAATAGCTGTGTATTACAATCACTTTAGATTGTAATATCATATCAGCTATGTATAAGGTCATACCCATTTCTAATTCCTTTGATTATAATTATTCATCTATATATCCAGATTGCCAGGATTGTTTTAACATTTCCAAATTCAAAAGATGAATTCAATACCAAATCTAAAATAAATAAAGATTAGTTTGATTTCCAAATCATTCACTGGAAGCATAATGTGTAGTTTTACCTGCTCACGTTTAAAAAGTGGAAATGTTGTGTTACTACTCTGTATTTTCTCTGTTAAATTCTCTGCAAGAACAGAGAGTATTTTATAAGACAGATGCTGTGTATTTTATAAGGCCTGGCAGTGGAATACATTTATCATCTGACTATTAAAATATTACATTATTTTAATATAACAATGTGATCATTATGAAATTTAAGTAAATATACGAGGGTATCCATTGTGTTCTCATCCTAGTGCAGGATTCTCAGATGTTCTTACAGTTATTAGGCTCTATTCCCTGATTCATTCTTTTCAGAAAAAGATACTTCAAGTTATTCTAATTTTAACCATATAGGTTTTTTTCTTCCCTGGTCCAGGTGGCTTGTAGTAGGCATCCACAGTCATTTTACTTTTCAGTATTTAAAATAGCTCTATTCCAAAGCTTCTGAGCATCTTCAGCTCTCTTTGAAGTGTTACTCATAAATAAAATTATACTATTTCCAGAATCTGTGAGAAAAGAATAATAGATTGTCATGGTTTGATGTTTCACTTTTTATTGTGTGCTGCTTGTGGTTATTATTCCGAGGGATCACAGTTCTGTGTATGAAGGGAGAAGTTGCTTGATTTCACTGGAGGTGAGAGTAAACTCCAGATTGCTATAATGCATTTTAGTTGTGTTAATGTTTTCCTGTGGTGAAGCTTAAATGAAATGGTCTGTTTTGTTATTCTGGATAGTTCTCTCATCACCTGGACGTGCTGATTTATATGGACTTTTTATCTCTTGCCTTTCTACTTGCCCAATTATATTCTTCTGCTTCTCATAGCGCAGACATACTTTAAAATGCACAAAATCTACTCCCAGTTCTGCTGCTGTCAACAGGAGCTGATGTGAGGGTCGGGAATTCACTTCTGTGTGTCACCTCCTCCACTTGTTGTTTCAGTATGAATCTTATCTACAAATAAGTCTTTGCTAATAATATTTTCCTTAGCTTTTAAGCCCGTCTTGATTGCTTCAAACCCTTTGGTCACAGTTAACTTACTTGATTTCCTTCAGTGCACTGATGCCCCTCACTTCTTTTCCCCGAGAGGCTTTTTTGTGTACATGCTATTTTTCTTTCTTCTGAATACTGACAACATGGCACCTTCATAGGTTCTGTCTGTCTTCCCCTTCAACATTTTAATTCATGCATCCTTTCACATTTGTTGTGGAAAATCACCAACGAGTGTAACGTTGTACTTCTGCTCATAGGAGTTTAGCTGCAGATTCACCCTTCCTTTTCCATTCCAAATAAGAACGATCACATCTCAGTTCTTGTATGGAGGTTGTCTCATAGATTCTAACTGAACATCTGAGTGAAGTGTTCCCTGTTTGAACAGCTTTCCAGGACCACCTGGCAAAAGAATGAAACCTGTCAGTGCAGGTGGGGAAATGCCTGCAGTGTCATGACACGACGTGGCCTTCCTCTGCAGTTTCCAGCAGTTATTTGCTGTTGGTAGGCATGTATTTAGTTGTAGCATTACCAGCCGTGTTTAATGTTGTTGAATCTGTTCAGCGAGCTTTGAATCTGCATGATCCCCCTTTTTTGTGTTTTGTTTCCTCTTCCTGACTCCATTCTTTCTTTCCTTTTAACGATTATGTTGTAGTTTTGTTTGGTTGTTTATCTTCACTCCATTACTTGGCTGTCGTCTCTGCATGAGCTGCTGCTTTCTGCTGTTCTCCTGCCTCATGTTTCCTTTTCCACTTAATCTGTTTGAGCTGAACTTATTCCTCCATGTTTGTTTTCCCTCTCAGTTCTTCACTGTGTGTGTGGTTGTTCAGTCACAATCCCATTCCCAACATCACTTCCTGGGCTGTTTTGCTCCCTCAGTTAAGCCCTTTGAACTGGCAGTGTTTCTGGACAACTTACTGCTCTCTTAAAGGAGCATGGGCTTCTTGGCAGCTCTTACACTGGTGTGTTATGTCTGTTAGTGACCAGATTTATTGCTCTTAATTCTGGACCCCTCATAGAGGTACTTAGTTTAGGAGTATGGTCATCCTTGACTTCGTGGTTAGTAGGAAGAGAAGGGCTTCTTCAAAAGCTTTTTTTTTGGATCAGGAGGAACCAAACTGATCTCAAAAGCATCTTTGGCTCTCAACTGATCACAGGGAGCTGTGAATGACTCTACTCCCAACCTGGGTGTGTCAGATTCCTAATAGCCACCTCAGTTCAAAGCATACAGCTTATATACATGTTTTTAGCTCTGACCTTCTAACGTGATGAGTTTTCAGGGCTTTACCTATTTTCCTCTAAAATCATCAGCACAACCATGCACGGTGATTTGGAAATGGCTTAAGAGAATTGAACTTAGGTGCTTAAAAACAAAACCAAACAACCCGGTCGCATCTTCAGCATAGTGAGTTTGTGGGAAAGAATATCCCTGCTCTCTGACTAATCAGGCCTGTGCACTGAACCGATCAACCCATCTTTCTGCTGCCACTTTCCTCCCTCTGCTGGAACACTGATGTATTCATGGCGGAGTGGGAAAAACTGTTACTAGAGGAAGGAAGCTTACTAAGGGACAGCCTGAGGCCAGAGCACAGAATTAGATCTGTAGTGGGAATGTATAGAGAGAGGGAAAGAAGAGGCTTGAAAGAGGAAAAATACAGCAAGAAAGAGGTAGTGGGAAATGTATGAAGTAAAGGTAGTATATTTACCTGCTTGGCACTTTAAAAGCAAAAGCTACTTCTGAGTAACTTGGCGAGTGTTCATGCTAGAACCTGAAAGGCTGGCAATATATTAGCTCGTTAAGGTACTTAGCTGATCAAAAGCAACTTCATCAAATTAAGCCATTCTACTTTTATGTGACTTGACACACGTTCTGCAGTAACGTTTAAAGGAAAGAATTGTGGTGTATGAACAGTAATTCAGTGTGTCAGTGTAAAATCTGTTGCTGCTGAAAGGCAGGTGGTGGTGTGCTCTGTATGGCCACTCATCACTATTTGCTGTAGGATGAATGGAAAATAAATAATAGTAGCGAAATTCTTTGTGAATTTCATGGACCCTGCCATCAGTCTTTCACACTGCAGCAGGGACAGCTGGCTGGCAGCTTTCTCCAGGACAAAGCAGAGTCATATGAACACAGTTTGTAATAGAAATCGGAGCATTTGACACCGAGAATATAACTCTGTTTGTAACGCACCTTGTTCTATGGCTGGAGCCTGAGTTCAGCTCTGGGTGTTTGTGGAGCACTGATGAAATCAGCTTGAAAGATATCAGTAATTGATTCATCTCCTGTCTGGCTCTTACAGCGCAAAAGTAGTTGAATTTCTGTTTAGAAGTTCAGGATTGTTTTAGCACCTGACTGACATCTCCCACTGACGTGTTTAGCTTTCATTGTAAGTAGTTATTTATATTATAAAATACACTCTTAGATAATTAATAAAGGCATAACGTCCTCAGTTCATTAGTTATCTTTCAACTCTAGTCCCTTAAGTGCTTTGTACTCATATGCGAAAGGAGATTTAGATGTTCTGGGAAATGGCAGTTCAGTTAAAGGCATCTAACGGATCGATCAGGGATCCGGGGCCCAGGTCCAGAGACTGATGGGTTACTACACCTGGCTGTGGTGCTAGTCACTGGGGCTCTCTTTATCTGAATTTTATGGTGTTTGCCTTTTAAGTTGCCTTTTCTTAGGGAGCCAGTGATCATCGGGGAGAAAAATCTCCCTTGTAACATTGTAATACAGATCAGCGTGCGTTTGATAGGCATGAACGCTGAAACTGTGCTTTGGAAAGGGGCACCTATAGCCTCTGAGCACCTATAGCCAGCCTTTAAGCTCGGTGCTTTTGGGGCTGTATATTCAGAAGACAGTGGAGCAGGGCCGGGCCGGAGCAGCTTTGTTCTGCATTGAGATTTACTGCGAGGGCACGGAGCGGGCGGTTCGGGGGCTACCGCGGCTGAGACAGCGGATGGTCGGAAAGACAACCTCGTAGTGAGAAGTGTAGCGTTGGAATTAGTTTATTAGAGGGCTCCATAGCTTTGTTATTAGCAGCTCGGGGGCGTGAAAGCGTCTTTCAAATACTTTCAGTTTCATGGAACTTGCGGAGCTCTCATCACTTGTAGCGCCGAGCTTTGGGCACGGGCCGCTCGGGCAGCGGCTCCGAGAGCCGGAACATCAGCGCTTCGGTGCGGAAATCAGCCAGAAAAACCAAAGCGGGGCAAGGAACGGGAAATCGCTGCGTTCAAACGGCCCGCGCCGGCAGCGCCCGTAACGGCCGCGCGGATCCCGCTGCCCGGTCCCGTGCCGGAACCGCTGAGCGCCCCTCGCTGCTCTCCGGCCCCGAAGCGCTGCCCCGGCTCGGAGCCGCCCCCAGCACAACGCAGCGCAGGTCCCGGGGTGGGGGGCGCGTTTCCTGCTCGCCGTTCTCCGTTGCCCTGCCGCTCGCCGACGGGCTTTAAGGAGGCCCGGCGGGGCGGGGTTGGGGAGCCCGGCCCAGCCCCGTGCCCGCCCCTCGGCCCGGGACGGCAGCGGGAGGGAGGCCGGGCGGGGTTGTGATGCGGCCGTTGTTTTTGTAGGGTCGCGGGTCGTGCCTGAGGAGAAGGGAAAGGCGGCCCATGGAGCCGGGGAGCGCCTGGCGGGCGGCGTAGCCCGGCCCCTGCCGCTTTGTTAGAGCAAACACACAAACACGCCCAAACGCGCCTCACCTGGGCGGTGAAGAGGAGGGAGCGCTCCCATACATAATGGGTACTCGGCTCCTGCCCCCCGGGCCGCCGCAGAGGTGAGTCGAAGCCGCCCCCTGGGCTCGCAGGCTCCCGAGAGGAAAGGCAGAGCCGGCGGGGATGGAGGGGGGTGGGCAGCGGGGCTGACAGCGGAGCGGCGCCACCTTAAGGCCGGCGCCACCTTAAGCGCCCGCTGACTTTTCTCGTTACATTGTAGCAGCGGAAAGAATGTCGGCGCGGGCCGCGGGTGACGTCAGAAGGGAGCAGCGCAGAGCGGCGGCGGCCAGGCAGCGGCAGCGGCGGCCCCGGCACGGAGAGGGAGGCGCAGGCGGAGGAGGCGGGAGCGGAGCCGGCCCCGCCGCCACCGCAGCGGCAATGGCGGCCGTCGGGGAGCGCAGGTCCCTGCCCAGCCCCGAGGCGATGCTGGGGCAGCCCTGGAGCCACTGGGTCGACGCTGCTAAACTTCACGGGAACGACGGTGAGCGGCCGGCCGGCCCCCCCCCGTGAGCCGCCCTTCTACCGGTGGGAGGGCCGGGGAGGAGGTGTCCCCCTCCCCCCACCCGCCCCCATTATCCCCCGCTCCCTAATCCGGGGCCCGATCTCTGGGGGAGCCCGAGTGCAGCCTGGGCCGGGGGCAGCAGGTGGGCAGCCCCCTCCTCCCCGCTCCCCCTGCCGGGCACGGTGCTGCCGAGCATCCCCGAGCGACGCTGCCCCCCACCCCCCCCCGGGAGGGTCCGTGTCCGGAGCCGGGGCTGTGCCGGGTGGGCGTGCGCTGAGCTCCGGGCGATTTCTGTTTCAGGAACTGCACTAGAAGAAAGTTTCAAGGAATACGGGAAAAATCGAGAAGCGATGAGACTCTGCCGAGAAGGTGAGTGATGGTGGCTCGTAGGGAAAAGTACCCGGAGAAGTTTCCCTGCTTGGAAGTAGGTATCGAAGGACTCACATGGGAAGGAGATGGGAAACTCCGCTTCCATCCAACCGCTTTGCTTTGGGTCCTGTGGCCTGTCAGCAGGCGATGCCATCAGCATTGTCATTAAATAATATCTAATCACAGCTGCAAGGTTAAGTACAGGTTACTTATTGTATTGTCTTTACCGTGTTTCTAGTGGGATTTTCTCTGGTCCTGATGGGTCTTTAGGAAGCTGTGTGACCAGCACCCTTCTGATTTAGGGCATTTGGATCATAACCTGTGTTGGTGCTCGGACGCTGCTCGCCCTGTCATGTCAGCGAGTTGTGTTTATTTCTCAGTGCTCAGTGAGAGTGACCTTTCACCTGTGATTAGCAGAAGCTCAGGAAGGGCCCTGTTGGTTTCTAAAGCAGCAGCCCTGCTTGGAGTTGTAACCAAATGACAGATGACACCTATGGGTTACCAGTAACTTTGTGACAGGCAGTGGGAGAACAGTAACAAGTCTGAATACTGACATTCAGTTCCGTCCCTTGTTAGTTTTTTTTCTCCCAGACTTCCAAACTTGCTTTGTAACATAGAAACATTCTCAAACTTTATGATTGTTAGTGCAAATTCACTTTGTCAGACTTAATGAGAAGTATAGCCGTGGAATAAATTGCAGATCAGTTGCACGTGAGTCACTTATTTGACGTTGTTAGGAATGGAAGGCTAAGTTTGTAAACTTTGTTTACAGTCAGAAAAGGCAGAGCATGTAGGGAGCTCAGGAGATGATCTGATTCAGCACTTCTGCTTGGGAGCTGCAAACACTAAAGGAGAACTGAAGCACATTGGCATAGACTTAATAAAGTTGGTAGGGAGTGATCTATACTGAGGATGAGTCAAAATATCTATTTATTGTCCAATTCCTCTGTTGCTAAAATTTAGAAAGAAAAAAGGAAGATTTCAAACTGAACCTTAGTTGCTATATCAGACTTCTAAATGTCTTTTTATTTTGATGCTATCGTGACGTGCCAACTCATTGTCTCATTGACTTACACGTATAGCTGGTCTGCAGGGAACTCTGCCTACAAAGCAGTGCAAAAGATGAAGTTGTACTAATTAGATTTGCACTGAAAGGACACGAGGATCAGCAAAACACACCAACATGTGTGTGTATTGTGTTAATCAAATCAGGTTTTGAGAACACTGTAAATGATTCCTTTACCCAGAAGGAATTTTGTATTGAAAATTGAGAAGCAAGTGTTTATTAAGCAATTGGAACTGCCTGAACCATGGGCTTCAACCTGGAAAATATTAAACAAATTAAGAATTCTGTCAAACCCAATTCTAACCCCAAGATTTTTGTCACACCACACAGTGTTTAAATAAGGCTAAACACACAATTTGTTGTGTAGAGAAAGTTCTTCCATCTCAGATTGGGATTTGAGTCAGAGGCCCAACTTGACAAAGGATTTCAAGGTTATTTAGGTTAATTTAACCTTGTATTGCAACTCTTCCAGTTTGCATAAAGGAACTAAATATTCATGGCCTGGAGAGAGAGAGAGAGAAGAAGGGACATGACTTTACAGTCCACTTATTCAAACTGGTTTCAAAGCCAAGAGCTGTTTATTTTATTTAATAATTGTCAACTTTCAGGTTGGGCTCCAACCAGCCTGTGGACCCACTGAGTTATAGTTGCTTCTTTTTCCATATGCTCTTTCTTTGCTCTTATTGGGAATTAGCTTCAGCATCGCTCTGCCTGATAGTGAGAAATAAGTATCAGGCTTTTAGACAGCAGAGTTTGGATCTCCTGAATGAAGAGCGTTCTCATTGTTGTAACTCTGTATTAAAGAGAGGGTTAATGTTACCAGCTTCTCCTTTTGTTATGCCTTAGAGGAAAAGAATGATGCCTGTTACTCTTTTAAAGAAATAAAGGACATAACAGTGCAATTCCAGAACAACATCTGCAAGCTTTGAAGAGATGCAGGATTTTAGGAGGACATTTGTTACTGGAATTTCCTATTTGCTGATCAGGCAGCTCCTCTCTCAGCATGCTGGTTGTTGCGAAGCCTGATGAGTCCTTAATACCTGTCAGGGATGCCAGTTCTATGCAGGGATCAGGAAACTAAAATTAGTTCTTAGTCTCAAATATTTTTTCTGCATCTAACCCTCCTTGACATACCCGATCTCTCAGCAAAGCAACAACTAGAAATTATGGCAACCCAAACTGTCGGTGTTCCTCTTGTGTTTTCCTGTTTCTTTTTCTCTGCTCTTATATGCTTTCTGTTCTGCTGATCCATAATATACAGTCTTTCCTGCTGGGATCCTCGAAGACCTTCACCAAAGTGAGAATCTCGCTGGTTGCTTTCCTGCATGTTGCTTTCTGAGGCAGTAAGAGTCCATGCTGAGCTTTGATGTAGAAATTAGAACCACAGGAATATGTTATGAGCCCAAAGCACTTGGCTTGCCTTGGTTATGGAAAATCTCCAACAGGTGAAAATGAGAAACGGGCATCCTTCATCATGGGGAAAAGTCTTATTTTAAAGAACTCTTTAAATCTTTCTTTGTACACCAAGATCTTTTTATGACAAATGGTACTATCCTTCTAAGTGCACATTAGAAGCAATTGTACTGCAGTTTTTTTTGTAAGTAGTTCATACAACAGAATCATAGCTCATCCGGTCACTTAATTACTTACTATTTGTGAACTAGCTGAAGGTGTGACTCCTCTGCCACACGTTTGCTGTGATGAAGAAACTTCAGCATGTTGCATTATAATCTGCAAAAGCATTCTACAATAGTGAAGCAAAAAACCTAGTTGTCTTCTATTATATTCTTATAGTCTTCTTACATTTTAAAATGAGACTGATGATATATCGTTCAAACTTGTTTGTGTGATACTTGCATAATGAGTGGATAAATAAAGCCTGGAAGAGCAGGGGAGAGATTCGGTTGGACAACTTGATGGGACCTGTGGAAATAAATAGTTTCAAACTAAAAGAGGAGAAATTTAGATTGGACATAAGAAGTTCTTTACACTAAGGGCGGTGAAGCAGTGGCACAAGGTGCCCGGAGAGGTCATAGAGGCTCGATGCTGGAAGAGACCCAAGGTCAGGCTGGATGGTTCTCTGAGCGCCTGACTGAGCTATAGATGTTCCTGTTCATTGCAGATGAGTTGGACCCAATGACTTTGAAGCATCTCTTCCAACTCAAAAGACTTTATGATTCAATTCTACAATTCTTATTAAAAATTGAGTGTTTCTGTTTTTAGTAGCGCATCTAGTGCATTCTGAAGTCTTGGGGTGTCTTGCTAGACCTTGAGCATCTTATTCTTTCTGTTAAGCGTATAGCCTTGTTTCTTAATTTATTTTTAACATTATTTGAGTTGTGAATCCCTTGATGCTGCATACATCAAGTGCTTTACTAGTTAACCCACCAATTTATAGATAACTGTCAACAAACTAGAGGAGGAAGAGAGAGCATTTGTGACTGAGGTGATGATCTGGATTTGATCAGTTGTCAATGAAAGACTGTTCAATCTTCACTAAAAAGAGGTCTTTGTCACCCTTATAGCATCTATAAAGTCTGGGAGTGCTTTAACTGTGTGTACTCAGAGGCTATAAGGTTCTTGGGGAAGTCTTGATTGCTCTGTGCGTATGGCTGAGCTATTTCAGGTGACATAGTCCAGTCAGTCATTATGGAAAGAAATGCCAAGAAGACAATTCATCACAGGCTGGGGTTTGTTCAGCAATGATCCCTGATGTGCTGGGAGGTGTCACAGATAAGAATTTATGTTGGCTGAGTAGCCTGAGTCTTATTGTATGGTATCACTTTTCTAGGTTTTTAGACTCTACTGGTCTTAATAAGGCAAGTTCTGAATTTTATGTGAGAATGTAGATTGTCAGATTTTGGTAGGTCTGGAAGAATTTGTTACCATAGGGATCTATCAGGAGAGCAGGTGGGGACAAATTCTGCTCAGCGTTGTGTCACTTGATAGCAGTTGAACTTCTGGTCTTGAACAGTTAATGTGTCCTGGAGGGGAATAAAAGAGGGGGAGAAAGAAAATAAATAAATAAAATAAATAAATAAATAAATAAATAAAAGACGCCATGAACCTCTCGAGTATTTAGCAGATAGCAGAAGCTTTGGGATTTGATTACATTAATTGTTATTAATGGGAGTTACCAGAGCTGTGAGAGTACTGAGAGTTCCTGAGAGCTCTGCCATAAGCTGGTGTTCTTCTTGAGCCTCTGCTGGGAAGGGTTGAGCAGTGAAATCCAGGGCTGGGCTGGAAGGAATCACTAGAAGCATCTTTATCCCATAGACCCAAGGTCTGGAATTTTCCCCAGTGGTGGGTTTAATAAATAATTAAAGCATGGATAAACTTTTCTTCCAATATTAAGTTGTAAATACAAGTGAGAGACAGCATCTTATTTTTGAATTTAAATTTGTTTTTATTCAGCCTCGGGAGGCACTTTATTGAGTTGGTTTTTTGTTGTGTTAGATCACGTCAAAGATGCTCACAGTGTTCTGTGGTCGCCGACTGCCTGAAAATACGCTGGGAATTTTTAATAGACTGAAATAAATATTTTAAGGTAGCAGCACAATGTGTGATGCTTCTTTTTGGACGTTCTGCGTAGCGATGCACAGACTGTAATCAGATAAATCTCCTCTTCGTTTCATTGCATTTTAATTGACTATTTACAGAAAGCATTTTAAGGATTTGTGGAGTGGTTGCTGTAAAACAATTACTGGGAATCTTTGAAAGTGCACTGAACTGTTGAAGAATTGTAGAGATTTTATGAGAGAAGTGGAGAAATAGGGTGTCTGAGAAGTAGTTGATTCTGTTGTTATCTGCAATGTCTGGCCCAGGTTTTCTTTCTCCTTGTTATTTTTTGTTTTCCACTTAAATTCAAGTTCTGTTTACAATATTTGATTATTTCTGGTGAGATGAGTCACATGTTATAAATAGAATGCTGTGAAGATACTTTGCAGGTTTTAGCTATTACCATAGTATTAGTCTGTTATTGCAGGGCCTGGGAGACTTTCACTGGAATTACAGCTCCAAAACTACCTAAATCTATCTGGTAATATGTGAAGAAACAAGATTTTTTTTTTGAAAAGAACCTTTGAAATAGGTATTTAATGCACGTACGTAACTGTCCAGGAATCCCCTGTTATCTAACACTTGTTTAGGGAGGTATATGTGAGTAGGTAGGTTGATGTGAGGTGATGTCTTAATAATTGAACGTTGCTTTTTCTATAGTTTTTGCTCTATACTTAACAACAGGCATTCAGTAAGAGAAGATGGATGCAGTAAGTATCGCACAGAAATATGGTTTTCCCTTGAGCTGGTAACACAGCACTATAGTCCAAGTAGATCAGGGAAGACACAAAGGCTTAGTGAAGGCTACTTCTAAATAAATGGGGTTAAGAGGATGGAAGATGCTTTCTCTGAAGTAACAGTTTTAAAAGCTGTTTCTCTCATTGCAGTGGATCCGGAAAAGGAAATACCTACAGTTCTTGTACCTCTTTGCACTATGCCTAGCTGATGGCAGTAATGGCCAATTGCCAGCTGGTGTTACGTGTGATCTCACCACTTATGACACAGGAAACATTTTGTCTTTCACAAATCCTAATAGTATTTAGTTTGTAATCAAGTGTTCTAAGTTGCCTGTAAGATGCTTAAAAGTTGCTTATCTCTTTCAATGAAGAAAATCACCACTGTGGAAATATGCGTGGTATTCAACATTATTTCCTAGATACGGTTGGAGTGCATTACTGAGATGAATACAACTTTGCATTTATACTTTGGTTTTAGCAGCATTGAAGCCTAGTAAAGAGAATTCAAAGTCTAACGGAGTTGTCATGGAAGGAGAGGTATTTATTGTAGTCAGTGTTCCTGTTGCTAGAAAGCCTTCTACAATCAAAAGGTACCCCTGCTTGTGGTGTTGTGAACTAGGGCAGGTGACACAGTGTCTCTCAAACTGTTTCTGATTGCAAGTTTTGGAAGCAGTTGCTTTGATGGTAAATATTCTAAGTTGTTTGACTTGAGTAGATGGTACTCAAAGACTTGCTTGTATTTGTATGTAAACTGCTTGTCAGCCTCTGTGGAATAAGCTGTTCTGTGGTAACCTGTTTTCCCATGAGAAAGATAATTTATTTACAAGCTCACTCCCGCCCTGATTTGGACTGTTGATAGCTTCAGACTAACTAATAGACAAACTTCACTGATAATAGGAGGTGAAAGGGATAATTCATAATGCCTCTCTCCCCTTCTGCTGGGATTATAACAGTCAGAAAACGTACGCAGTACTCTTGATCTGCTTTTCTCTGGATAAGCAGGACTTTACGTGTACCTCTTGTCAGCTATGTTTGTAGTGTAATAGGAAATACAGTGTTCCTAAGTGGCAGCATAGGAAAAAAATGTATAGAAAACAGCTGAACTGCTCAAATCCCATAGGGAGCAACTGTGAGGTTGTAAGACTGTCATGTGAACTTCTTCTTACTTCCAGATCTCGTACAGCTTTATTTCCAGAAATTTTGTTGGCCTGTTTGACATTGATATGGCTGCCTGAAAGTCTTACAGCAGCTTTCATTATAGTGAAGTTTAGAAGCTTTAATGCATTAAATTTGGAAATTAAATAGCATACTGAATACGCAGCAAATTGGCTGTTTTCCTTTCGTGACAAATTCTATTATACTTTACCCTTCATAAATTCAGTTTTATGTGTAGAGGGTTTTTTTCACTGATTGTATGAACTACACGGTATTTGTTGTCAGTGTGGAAACTGGAGTTGTGCCTGTTGATGAAGTGGTATCTGGGAGTATGAGTTCTTGTTGTGAGCCACTGAAGTTAACAAGGCTTTTGCTTGTGACTGCAGCCTGCACGCAGGATTGGGTTATTGGGCTCCATGGGCGAGATGGTTTGCATTTGTAAGATAGCCACATTCACTAGAACTTTGTGATCAAACAACCAGCAGAGAAGTACTTTGCTATGCAAACATTTTAATTGTCAGTCCCTAGATATTGTAGCCATTGCTTTGTCAAGGTGCATATAGCCTAAATGCTACCCTCTGGCTATTGTTTCAGGCTAAAATACAGAACAAAATCTATATCACTTTACACCCGGGGTGTGGTTTGTAATCTTTTATTTCCTCTCAGCAATGCTGAATTAAGCAGCCCCTCCATCTTTGCTGAGTAAACCATTTGTCGTATTCCAACTTAGTTGTTTTCCAAAACAAGATGATGCCTGCTAAAATGAAACAAATCTTTTCCAGCACATATTTTGTCTGGTACTTCTAAAATCCATTGGGACATACTTGATTATGTATCTTGTCAGAGTGAATCTGATCTACATTTTTTCCTTGTCTACCTACATGGTTTTATCACACAGTAGATCTTGTATCTTGTTTATCTTCGAGAGTGTTAGAGATATTATATCAGCGAATAACTGCAGTAGAAAGCAGGATTTGTTATAGTATGTAAGTGTATTGTTAAATGTAAACAGCAAGTAATGGTTTGTTATACTTCACGTCATGGTCAGTATTACCTCTTTTATAATTGATTTTCAGTAATTAGCTATGACAGAAAACTAGGTGCTAGAATTGAAAAGCTCTGCCTGGAATTCCTGAGGAGGTTCCCAGTGATACTCTGAACTGGAGGAAAAACCACGTGTATCTGTGTTACCCTGCTGAGCTGGAGTTGTCACCTACGTTTCTCTTAGTGGAAAGGTGTTGCAAACGGTGCCAAAAGGAAAAAGAGACATTCTCTGTGTCAGTATACATTAATGTGAGCCATACCAAACAGTACTTCTAAAAGCCTCACATTCTGCAAAGATTTTAAGTGCCTTTATTTTGGATGGATTTGTCAGTGCAGTGAAGATTGTTTCCAATTATCAGGCACAATGTGTGGTGGTTTAGCAGACTTTGTTGGCCTTTGGTTTGTGAGGAATTCTGGTTTTTAGGGTGCTTTCTTAGCGAATTTGTTTTCTGTAATATATGATCTGTGTGTGTTCAGCTCTGCTAAGGGAGACAGCAGTCATCCTGTTTTCCCTGACACTCGGGTACTGGGAAATATCCCTCCAGTTCTGCAGGGCTGTTTATGCCCCCAAAAAGCAGGGGTACGGCCCTCTGTGTTGTTTGCTGGAACAAAGCTCGTGAGTCTCTTCAGTAGTTCTTGAGGCCTGAGCATAATGATCTGAAGTGTTGCCTTGATAGCCTTGGAGATAAGAGAGCTATTTTTATCCACGGTGTAGGTAGAGCACAGGAGACAAGAGTAAAATCTAGACAGCGTGCTGTGGCTGTGCTCCTCTGGGGCTGAGAAGGAGCAGTGAGAGCCATGCTGCCCTCATTGGCACAGCCATGCAAAGACTGAGTGCTGCGAGGTGGGCCTGGGCTGCAGCAGGGCTGGCTGGTGCTCCTGTGTGTGAAGTGGGAAGGCCTGATGGGAAGATGCATGACTATGAGCTTTGCTTGTTGTTTAATGGCAAAGTTTTGTGTTGTGCTTGTGCTCCCAGCGCTGTGAGGTGACGGACTGGGCCGTGCCATGCTATGCACCATCTTGAGGCTGTGGGTGCCCATGGTGGCTCTGCAGCAGTGCCCTGCCTTGGGCTCCTGTGGCATCTCCCCCAAGTGCTGCACATGGCTGCTGGAAGCAGAAGCTGTTGAGCGATTTCCAAGCGCGTTGTGGGCTGGCTCTGGGCAGACTGGCTGAACAAGTTCGGCGGCTGCGGCTTTGGCTCCCTGCCTGCCCTGGCTAACCCGGGGCAGCTGGGTGCTGCAGCTGGGACCTCAGCCCCAGCCCTGTGCTGCACGCGTGTGAGTGCTGTGCCAGGCAGAGAACCTGCTGCTGTCGGAAAGCAAGGTTTCCTTGACCCAAAGACGTTTGCAGCAGTTCGTTAGGAAGGTGGCTGAATATGTGTTCAGTGTGGTGGAGGCTTGTAAACTACAAATTTGTTATGCTATCAAAGAATCCTGTTCACCTCTCAATTTTCTGTTATCATTTTCCTGTTATTAGCTGTTGTCATTCTATGTCATCCGTTTGGCAGTTAACCAGGGCTCTGCAGCATTCTTTCCTGCGTCTTTTTTTCAGTACAGATTCTGTATGTTCTGTGCTGTGCCTCTCAGTGCTGACTCCACATGTCCCCATGCCTCCTCTGCTGTGCCTTTGCAGATGGGTTCTGTACCACGAGGTGCCCAGATGCTCATGCTCAGCGGGTGATGGGGTTTGCGGGGCACCGCTTGCCTGCCTCCACTCAGCGTGTCTGATCTGCTACATCTGCACAGCGATGACTTTCTCTGGCTTACTGCTTGTGTAATCAGGCTTATTCTTCTTATGGCCTTCTTAACAAGAGATGTCCAAATATTAAACTTGGTGCCCTGTTTAGTCCTTTATTTTTCCCCCCTCTATAGAAGAACACTTTTGCTTTTTGACCTACAAAAGGAAGAACTGTTCCTTTCTTCTTCCCCCTGTGTATTTGGGCCCCTTCATACGTGTACCCATCCCCCTTCTTCCTGGAGGACTGACTGCAGGCTGCAGTAGAACCAAAGGACAAAAGTAGCCTTCGAAGTGTCCATCAAAAGCATGAGCTGAATGAAAGCCACCAGATCTATATGTTACATAGTTGAGTAAATTCTTTTTCTGATACACCAGCTACGTGTAGCAAGGGCTTGAGGTTTACTGGCTGCTCAGCTGAGTTACTGAGGTATTCAGTCGTCTTTATTTAGAAGCATGCAATATCCAAGTTTCAAATAAGTGTCACTACCTGTGAGCCCAGATCTCTGAGAAGTAGGTTAGGTCTCTTTACTATAACAACAAAAACATTGTTTTATTTTCCACTTTATCTTTTAATCCTATTAAATGTCAAAGTACTGTGAGCTGTTTGTTTTTTGCTATGGAACATTTATATGCCTGTTGCATATCAATATGCATAAATATGCAACTTGCATATATATTTTTTAACATCGTATCAAATTAACTGTTAGGAAATTTGTGGAGCGAAGGAAGCACATTTTAATGAAGAACCAATAGTGCTTGCCAAGCTGGGAGGGATGCAGAAATGTAGACTGGCATTCCAAAAACGACAGGCATCAGTTTCCTTATAGCTATATGATTGAAACAGTCTTATTTTTGAAGTGGATGTACAAGTGTATGAAGAATGGGAGTGGCAGGGTGGGGTAGTTTTAGGTAATTAGGTTGCCTAATAAAAGAAAATACTGAAGTAGAATTTAGCTGACGGGTCATCAGTATTATTTTTCTTAATTTTTGTTTTGTATCTGCTGATTTGTTGCCTCACATATTGAGTGCACCATGCGAAACAGAGTGCCCTGTGGAAAGCAGCATTGCCTTAGCACAGCTCAGGAGCAGTGCTGTATTGCTGTCACACAGCAAGTCGGGCCGGCTGTGGTCAGCAGGGAACGGAGCGAGAACAGGTTCACTTGTGCCGTGTGGCAGGGAAAATAATGTCTCAACTGCTTTGTTTTTAATGTGAAGGTAGGGCCGTCATTGCTTTGGTTTGATGGGGGACATTGCAACATTGCAAAAACTTCTACTGAGCCACGCATGCTTATTTATTTCTTCAAAAGCATGACTAAATTAGAGATAGGAGACGGTGAGGAACTTGGGTTCGTTCACAGTTTGCAGTGATAATGCATCAAAATACTGCTGCTGCAGAGAGCAGTTTAATGTAAACTGTACGTTTAGATTTAAATAAAGACAAACTTCCTTTTTCTTACTACAAGAGTGCAGCTGCTGTGAAGTACACGGGGTGCTGTATATAAAAGAGGAGGAAAAAAATGTTGATGTAAAAACAGTTAATAACAGTAGCGTGCTTTGAGGTACGTGACTTAAGATGTAATTTAGACTATTCTCTCTATGATATAGTTAATTTTAATTGGGACTGGGCTTGTGGCTAATTGTTTGGCCAGAGCTCTTTTTTCCACATAAAAGACCCTGCTTTTCTGCATAGTAAGTGAAGTGCCTCTGTGTGCCCTTTCATATGAAATTACACCTGCTATTAGTATCACTGTGTAAACTTTCTGTATTTCCTGAATTCTGTTCGAGTTTGGTGTCGCAATTGCAGAATTAAACTCAGTTCTGAGAGTCCCTCGAGTTATTTTGGGATGAGATTTGTAACTATTTATTTATTATTCTTTTGCCACGGAAGCATACCTAATAATTTGTTGGCTTCCCTAAAATATACCAATGACACGGTGAGCTCATGTCACCTAAAAGTAATGTGAGACTTTCAGTGAACGTTTGCTCTATGGAGAGTGATGACAAATTTATATATAAAGCATTTATGTGATATACAAATCGACTGGAGTAATTTAAAATATCCTCCGCTCTGAAAACTAGTTAATGAGTAAATGGGATAGTTTTTACCAATGACAGTAGTTTTTACAAATGGGAACCTAATGCAACAATGCGGTGTATGTGGAGAGTGTTCTGCTGAAAAGCTTCAAATATGGGACTTGTATTTTGCTGCAGATATTGTTAATTGATGGTTTTGAACACAACCTTCTTGTCAACTTGGAAAGAACTGTGTAGTAGTTTGAAGTTCGGAGTGAACCATTTGACATGTGTTTTGTGTTAGGCTTTTAGAAGATTGCGGGTAGCTGAATTCATATACAAAGAATTTAACTAAATACTTGGATGTCTGCTTTAATATGTGTTTTATATGTAATTTCAGGAACTTTCAAATCTTGGCAGTCTAAAATTAGATCCCCCAGCTGCATGCGAGGCTGCAGGTGCATGTGTGCATGACACGCTGTTGGTGATTGCTGCTCTGTTTTTTATCAGCGAGCACGCTATAGAAATTCCCCAAGACCATTCGATCTCAGAGGAGACAACAACTGTCAGTGCTGTGTTGTGCGTCCTCAGCGAGAGGAAAGACTGCAGGGAGAATTGCAGTGGTCGGGTGTTGATACCCTTGCAGAAGGGCTGGCTGGTGTTTGGACTTGCTGATTGATTCTGTGCGGACGAGTTGTGCTGCCCATGGGATGCAGCAAAGGCTTTTTGCTGGAGGTGGAGGGTTGGTCCAGGACATGGACCTTTGGCAGCGTGGTGTGGCTGAGTGCATGGAAAGCGAGAGCGGGCGAAGGTAGGTTGTCTGTTACCATTCAGGTTTCATGGTGCAAAACTCTGCCTGATATTTGAGGAAGCAGTATAAAAAACCATATGGTAATTTCTCCTTGCAGGATGGTAGCATGTATTCCTTGGGAAAAACAGACTATCTTGTGTTCAAAAAGGAGACTAGAGAGAGAGAGCTGTGCTTTTAGAGATAAAATGTTGTTATCCTGGTGAAGATCTGCAGCTGATCAAATCTAGTAATGCAACTGCTGTGCGTGGTTAAACTAGATTGTGGGTTGTTTTGGTCCTGAAGTGAAATCACTTCCCTGTGCCAAAACTTTGAGGTTCGAGTATTCTTTAATGAAATTATACGTGATTGTTCCATTTGCCAAAGTGGTAAATGCAGTAAAAACATTTAATCAAGGCTTCAGCTGTTCCTTCCTTCATCCTATCAATCAGTAACTGCGTGGTGAAACAAAGTTCATGCACTTGTGCTCAGAGCCCAAGTAGAGCGATGTCTGTCAAACGTCTCCTCAAATAGCTGCGCTTTAAAAGCTGTGTGTGCAAAAAATGTAAGCTACTTAAGAATGTACAGAGCACAGTTGGCAGGGAATTTCAGAGATAGGTTACCTTGCAGAAAGTACTGTGGTAGCAGCACTTCCCTTTGAGCTTAAATGAAACAGCTTGAAAGTCTTCTGGCTTTTAACTTTGGCAGCGTAGAGTGGGAATATCCATTTGTTGAGCCTCGCTTTGTATTAAAACCTTCTTTTGTATCTGAGGCAATGCGTATGAATTGTGCAGGGTATGGTTTTGTTTTCAAAGGTGTTTCTATAAATGTGATGGTTCTGTGTTGTTTGGTTATGCGTATCTTCTTTGCAAGCACAAATTTGTTGTGCCTGCACACGTAGTTCATGAAATATTTGTGTTCTGTGAGTGTGTATTGGAATGCTGCAAAAAGCCTCGAAAATGCTGCTAGAATCCCTTATCTTGTTTGAAGCTTTGTGCTCATTAAGCACTCTGAATATTATGCTGTCTTATTTATTGTGATCATGATAGCTCCTTAGGAATATTCTTCTTTTAATTATTATCTGGCACTTTAAAAAAAAAAAAAATTGCCAGTAGTTAGATTTCATTTTAACATTGGTAAATATAGAAAAGGATGCGTGTTTAGGATTGATAAGCAGTTCGATTTGTTTCTAGAAACAATTTGGTAAAATGTTGTTTAGAAACTAATATTGGCTTTGTGGAAAATTAAATGTGATCATGAAAGGTGTGTTTTGAGAAGCTCACTTAAATAAAAACAAAAAACGTGATCTAACGTTCATATCTGTTAGAATAAGGGGGCTATGTGACTTGCGAATAGATGGGAGCTTTAGATTAAGACAACTCACTGTGCTCCTGCTGTTTGTGGGCACAGCTCCTGGTCTGGATGGCGATCTGTCATAGCGCTATTGGAGCACGAAGCTCATTGCCCAACAGCTTTACATCCAGCATCCTCTTCCTACCTGGAAATTACTCATTATTCACAACTGATGTCAGCAACAGAACCTGCTGGACTCCTGCTGTGAGGATTTTTAGGCAGAATATTGGCTTTTGGGATAGATTACAGGCTGCTAGTCAGGTTTTAACTGAGCTCAGCCTCATTCAGTGCTTCCATTTGGTGTGATCCTAAATGCTGAGTGAGTCGCCTGCCTTCTCCCTCCTCAAGCCTCATTCCTGAAGTCATAAGCTTATCAGAGCAGCTATTTGGGGAGTTTTGTTTGCTTTCAAGTATTAATATGACATTCATGTTCTGCATGACTGTAAAGAATAAAAGAATAGGAAGATCTTGTTGCTCAAATGTGAGAATATAGCAATGGAGCAAGAGTCGTAGGAAGATTTAGGGAGGTGACACTGTAACTTTCTTCCTTTGAGATGGCAACTACTGCCAAGGTACTGCACCTGTGTCTGAATCACCCTACCAAAAGGTTATTTTACTATTATTTTTCTTTCCTTTTTGACCTTCTTTCAGACTTTAGAGAAGGATTGTGTTATCCTACAGAAAAGTTCTAATAAAAGCCCTTAGAGAAGGAGATCTACTGTTCCTGTGAGTTTAAAACAAGGTGTGCTAACATCATTTTTACCACAGTGTGCTCAAGACTAATTCTATCCTAACAAGAAGGGAAAACACAACTTGCGTGGAGTGATTGTACTCCAGATAGCTTTTGTGTACATTATTTGAACTTAAAAGTTTTTATCCATGAAGTCAGTGGTTCAAATAACTCAGATTTGGCAACATTTCAAAATAAATGGGATATATTTGCCATTTCTGTACATTATAGCTCTGAAACAATTTCCTGACATCTTACTGGAAGCCCTGGTGGTTTGGGGAGAGTTGGTACATTTGCTCAGGGTGGATTTGGCTCCAGCCCCGGTACAGAGAAAGCAAATTCTGTGGTTGGGGAGTTGTGAAGATAATGGGAAGTTACGCCTGCTATGAGTGCAGAGTAAGTAATCGAGCACAGTGCGTTTTAATGAGGATATATCTAATATTAACTGTAGCTGATTAAAAACTTTTTGGAAGTATAACTGGGTTGGAACACATTATGCTGTGCTGTGGAGGTCCTTGTAGTCGAAAGGTTCTGCTGTTCCCATTGGGCATCAACGTGGGAAGTGTCCACTGCCAAGATGCGCTGCATTGGAAGCAATACGTATGTACTTGTGATAAATAGACACAGACTTCTGAAAAATAATATTGCTAAGCAGATGTTCATGCTGGGAATGGGAAGGGAAGAATTGAGATTTAGTAGTGTTCTGTCTGGAAAATACTTATGCAGTATTTTTATGGTTTCTTGTAGCTTTTGTTTTTCCATCGAGCTTTCTGTTCTTTGACCATATCTCTAGTAGAGTTTATTCTTTGCCCTTTCATTTCTGTCCTTGCTGCTTTTACTTTCAATTCCTCTGTTTCATTTTTCACTCCTTGTTTTCTCGACTGTGGTGAGCAGACTTCTGCAAAAGGTCTCTGACAACAGCCAGGATCTGGGCTCCCTGTGCTGCGCCCTTGTAAAGGTTTTACAACTTCACCTTTTTGTGATGCTTTGCAAGAATTCTAGAAAGGATGTTTCTTCTTAGATTATGGGATAGTTACGTGACATGACAGTCCCAGACTACAAAGGATTTATAGGAAATTGGGTAAATTTGGGAGGTTAAAAAAAAGGAAAAAGCAATAAAAGAATATGCAGTGGAGCTGTGCTAGTCACTGAATTCACCAATTCTAATCACTCCATAATTGCAGACTGATGACCTGTTACCTCACTGCGTGTTTGTAGGCTGTTTTATTTGTTCTGTTGACTGTGACGTTCAGTAGCAGAACTGAAAGCACAGAGACACTTCCAGTGACTGTGAGTGTGACTGTCCCAAAGGGAAATGCTGAAAGCACCAAGAAGTTACCTGCTGACAACTTACTGCGTGCCTTGCTGGAAGAGGAAATGGCAGCTCAGAGCAGACATGTCCCTGGTGGTAGGGTATGTCAGGTCCTATGTTATTGTAATCTTTCCTTTTTTTTCAGTATTAGAAATATGCTGAGTTGGCCTTTTCCATGTGAAAAGCATTTTCCTTATTATGTAGCCAGCAAGTAATGCAGTTCAGGTATCTCAGAAGTATCTGTGACATGTGCTTGTGCTGTTCTTGGGGAAGTATACAGGAATATATCATTAGAATTTGCTTCTTTTAAAAGTGGAGCTGAGTTTCATTTGAAAGAAATGAATTCTGAAGGTTGCAATGTTCAGAGGTTTAATATGGAAGTAAATGAAATCATTTTTCTTCACAGTGTTAATAGAATTAATGTAACTAGCAGCTCGTGTGACAGTGTTTGTATGTAGTCACCATATAAATACTGTGTTTATCAAAAACAAATTGAAAGTTTGAGGTCTTGGTTTAAATTTCTTGTTTGACCTTGAAAAACATTCCCAGATGGAGAGAGTTAAATCAGCCCAGCTCTGAAAGAGGAACATATGAATCACGGTTGCTAGGCTCTTCCATGAGAGGCATGGGCTTTACATCCACGGCTAAGTATTTCAGAAGTCATCTTTAAACTCGGAGGAACGGAGTGTTTGAAATGATACTGGTGGAATACTGTAAACTTCATTAGACTTTTAAATGGAGAATTTGCATGTCATTAAGTGAAATAGGTATAAAGTATTAGACAGTGGAATATCAGTGGCAAGACTTCTGAATTGTGATCAGGGGCTGGGGAGGGGGGTGAGCAGAGAATTTGAACATCCATCAACTTTGCTTTGTTATGTGCATTTTGTTGAACTATTCTGTATATTCTCTAATACTTGCACAGTATATTTTGTGTCATTCTCATAACAGTTTCACGTTGGTGTTTGTCCTTTTGGGACACAGGAACAGAAATGAGAGTTCCCTGAAGCCTCCTCTTGCTCTTGCTTCACAGTCTCTGAAGTCAGACCCATTGTAAAGCTCATTTTGGATGTCTGGAGGGTGTTGGTGCTGCTTATTGCCCACTGGCACATGCACTGTTATTCTGTGGGCTGTTCTTGTGTCCGTGCAGCCTCTCAGCATCATCCCGTGCTGGTTGTATTTGGAGCCCTACAGCTACAGCAACAAAAGGATTTTATTGCACCAATTTAAAATAAATGCTGTGATAATTAGAAGCTCAAAGTTAATGTTATCATGTAGGAGAAAACAAAGTATTCCCGTTTAGGACTCCAACCTCTTAGTACTCACTCACCATCTGCATGTAGGTGCTGCTCTGTATCAGTGGCTGTAGTGTATTGGGGGCAGAAGTTCTTTGTGTGATCCAGCTGCAGTCTGGTCTGCGACTTCCTTTGAAATCACAGTTGTGATTTGGCGTGTGCAGCAAATCCTTTTTTCTGCATCAACCGTGTTTACTCCTAGGATGGGTTTGGTGAGTTTGTGTGTTTCGTAGTGCTTTGCTATTGCTTTCTGTCACCTGGAACTTTGATTTTCAAATTGTAAAGGAGCACTTCCCTGTATGTAGGGCTGCTCCTAAATTATTCCAATTTCTGGGGATCCCGAAACTGAAACAGGAAAGCACTTGTGTTTAAGTCGACTTCTGCTGATTTGTTTCACTTGTAGTGTAAAATTACTGCTCCCTATTTCCAGCAAATATTCATAAGGTGATACTTGAATTGAGTGACTGTGACTAATGCCAAGGAGCGCTTTATCTTGCAAGACAGATATAAGCAGGAAATCCTATTCTCATCTTTGGGGGGTCGTTTCCCCCTGCAATTTTGTACAGGCTGTTGTTTTTGTGAATTTGGTGTCAGAAAAGGTTTGGATCTGAGAAAAGGTTACAGGGTGTGGGTTTACAGTTCGTTAGGCATTATACAGTAGTAGCCAGTCTATGTGCTATTAACAGTGTAAATAGCAGGCAGTGTACGCTGTTATTGTCCCATTCATCACGGTGTATTAGTAGTCAGATGGAAGTGACCATGGACTATTTGTGGAAACTATTTCATGCAGGCCTACCCAAAGAACTCCTGCATGGAGCATTAACCAATGACCGTTAAGTTTATATATTTATATGGAATATAAATATTTGTTTGTATTTCTTTTCCTTAACCAGCATAAAGTTAAATCACATGAAGTAAACACTGAAAAATAGAAATGTATTATTCCTATCTGGCTTTCATCTAGGGTATGTTTACAGGATTTTGCCTAATCTGTGGTACATTAGATGTACCCGGAGGTCTCCAAACATTTTCCTTTTCTAAAATACCATGCAACTAAAATTATTTACAAAGCGCCACTCAGTACTTAATGAAGCACGAATCGGTGTGGAATTATTCTGTATGGCAACTGCTGCCTGCAATGTAGATAAGTGTAGCTGTGACCTGTCACAGCCACTTGAGTCATCGTGTTTGGGTCCATAGGCACAATCTGGTTGCAGCTGCCCTTGTACTGTACTGTATTCGGTTTCAATATAGCGCTATTAGTGTTTTTGAGAGCCTGGGATGTGCACCTCCTTTTATAAAGAAAAATAATGACATTTCTGGAGTAAAACCCTTATTCCGCAGGAGCCCTTCGCTCTGGGAGCTGCTCGGTGTGGATGCGTTCTTTTGTCTGCGAGAGGCAGCGGGGATGGCAGCGCTGCGGCCCCTGGTTGCCTTGGGTTATGTCAGCAGCGTTCTGAAAGTGCAGCGACTCCATTTACTCCACACCCGGTGTTCTGTTCATCAACGAGAATATCTTTCTAGTTCAACGCAGTGTGTGGTTACAAATATACGTCTAGGCACAGGAATAGCTTTAACACAAAACACTTCTAGAACAGGGGTAAATAACACCCTTAATTTCTAATTTACTACTAATATATAAATCTATCACTTGAGTATTCTTAGAAGAAAATAAGTTTTCTTATATCAGTCTTAATCCTTTAAATAGTGCAGTAAATCCCTCAGCCATGCTCTCTGGCAGTGATGAATGAACACGCCGTTATGTGTGCAGTTTCCTCTTTTTTGTCTTCTAATGAGTAACATTTTTTGTTGTACCAATGCAATAAACCTTTCAGTTGGGTTTTAAACATGAAACTATATTCTTAAAAAACAACGTTGGGGTGACTAATTTTATTAGTAAAAGTCTGCAAGTATGTATGTTATCTCCCAAATCCACACGTGCTCTGACATACTGTTATCTCTCTATTTCTCTCTCTCATGTAGCAGTTACGCAGATCTCTGGCAGCAGATGGCTGAACTATAATGCACTGCTAAACGAGTAAAACCATTAGGCACGTAATGCTACCTGCTCAACAATAGTGCTCTAAAATGGTTTAAAACAAAATGCAGTAAACTTCATTTTAGAACTCATTTAATGAAATAACCTTAGAATATATAGAAAATCCAGACCTGTTTCAGAATACGTAAAATATCCCTTTATGTTGTGTCTGTTATTTGACGTCGGTTTCCTATTATGTTCTTGCATCTGGTATAAGATGGTCAGTCCTAAATCAGATTTCTAATAGATGCTTTCTAGAAATAATCACTTGTTTTACATTTATCTTTGCAGGGAGATTTTTGCGTATGTAGTACTCCAGCACTGAAGTATCCGTTGCATTATATGCTCTTCTTTTCCCTCATTGTCAGATTTTATACACATGTATTGAAATAATGATTCAGCACTAGTGTCGTGGCTCTGTAATTAAACTGTTTTTCAATCATTGTAAGCAGCTGAGAGATATGCCGTTTTGTCTTTTTGTTTTTAGATATGCCAATATTTGGTCTTTGCCCGGCTCATGATGATTTCTATTTGGTGATGTGTAACCACTGTAATCAGGTCGTAAAACCACAGGCATTTCAATCACATTATGGTAAGTGCTTAACTATTTTTAATAATTAAGTGAGGTTAAATCAGGATTAAGCCTGGCAATTTTTATTTTTTTTTAATTGATGGTACATAGAGCATTAAATTATAAATAATGTCAAAGAACATAACCTGTGTTTAATCATTTCATATACATAACAATGCAGTTACATGAAGATCTTGTTCCTTTCAATTTTTAATGTCTTCCTGAAGCACTGCACACGTGCAGTTCAGTGTTGAAATGACATGTATACCGTATTTCCCAGGCAGGATGTGCAGTGTGTTTGTATGTGTCATTTCTCTGTGTGTATTTACATTGATTATTTTTTTACACAAGGTTCCGTTGCAGTTTGAACTGTGAGCTTAACCAAAAGCTAAACTTACAAGTTCTGCTCTAAAACATAATATGCTTCCAAAGGAGCAGAAAGCTTATTTATTTTCAGTAGTGTCAGCCTGTATTTATTTTAATGGTCCAATGGTTTTGTATATAAACTGTGCTAGGAAGCTCTTGTTACACTGACTGGTGCTAGCCAACATTTATAGAGGTCTGAGAAAATACAGAGTGCTCTGCAAGTTCAAGTGTTCTTTTGCTACCTACAGAAATAGCTGAGAGGCAGGCAAACCTTCTTTTCCGTACATGTCTTGAGATTAGAAATTGATATCAAGCATTTTCATGTGAATGCATAAATAGGAGGTTTTTGGTGTTCAGCTGTTTGTTTCTTGAGAAATCGAGGAGTTGTGTTAGTGCTTGATTAGGAAAAAAAATAAACATCCGAACTACTCCTTCTTCCCTGTGTCTGCCTGTCTGTATGTGTTCCTTCTTTTTCTAGCCCAGTATATGACTGCTTGCTTTGCTGCTTAAAAGGATAGAAAATCTTGGATATGGGTGGGGAGTCTCTTCCAGACCTGAGAGCAAGCTTTCCTTGCTTCTTAAATCCTCCAGCAAGAAAAGACACATTTGCTTCTGCAGCTTCCTTGGTACTGGGGAATGGTCTTCCTGTGCAATGCAGAGGGTGCACTTCTTGTCCTTTCTCAC
Source organism: Coturnix japonica (assembly GCF_054131305.1). NCBI lineage: Eukaryota > Metazoa > Chordata > Aves > Galliformes > Phasianidae > Coturnix > Coturnix japonica. Next base: position 6,536,292 of record NC_140677.1, on the reverse strand, counting down.
TTGGTTTTTGTGTTAGAATGCTATGCAGAATATATCCCAACCCGTGCTGTTGGATTTCTGCAGTCGCTCAGTGAAGAATCTGATAGGTGTTGTGACATAATTCTTACTAGTTTGTTTGCTCATCTGTGGATGGCAGTAGTAATAAAATAGAAAGCAAACCCAGCTTACGTCTCCGGGGCTATAGGGAGCCAGAAGAGCAGAGGGGATTATGCTTCTCTTACTCCAGTTGATGTAAGCCTTTGTATATGTTGAAAGCAATTCCACCCCTTGCCAGTGTGATTCCTCACCTGTCACTGAGTATCAGTTTGGGGTGTTCAAGAAGTCCTTCTGAAATATCATATTAAATGGATTCTGCCAGTTAAAAATAAATTTATGGGGGAAAACTGGAAGGTACCCAATTCTGAGTGTTGGCATCGTGATTCTTGCCTCAAAGCCAGGAGTGTAGAGCTGGCTCAGGTTGGTAGTGACGGAGGAGAGCTGCTGGCCTCTGCACATGATTTGGACTGATGTTCTGCACTGAGTTGGTGACTCCCAGCTACTTTCTTGTAAGTGGAGATCCATGCTGTAGGGACAGTGTTGTAGTTGTTGGCATGACAGCCTGTGGGGCAGATTGAAAATAGGTTTCAGGAGCTGTATTGCTTCTTGACTGTGGACATAAAATTATTGGGTTTTGTAATGCTGCTTGTATCAATGTTGAACTCATTCTGAGAAGCCTAGTATATTCTAAGGTTATTCATTTAAACTCTCCTGTAAGCAGTATTTGTAATTTGAAAGGAACAGAGCAAAGAGGGAATTAGAAAATGTAGGTATGGAAAATATATTCTAAAGATTAAAGAAGAAAAACTAATGCAGCGTTCCTGTTCCGTATATGTTGTAGGAGTGTAAGCCTACAAATGTTAGATTGGTTCTCCGTGAGAAATGGAGAAGAAAGGGATGGAAATGACAAGGCTTTTCTCGGTATTTCTTAAACCTATTCTGAACAATGAAGACGCTAAACAAGTGCTGCAGCTTGCAGAGGAAATGGGAGGAGTCAATCTGATGAGAAAAACAGGGTTGGGTGGGGTGAAAATTGTTATCAGACCTTGGTTTGCCAAATAGTCTCAGAAAGGTAAGAAGGCTGACTTTGATTCTGCATCCAGCTAGCAACCTTGTCTCCTACTTTTAAGTTTCAAGATCTATACGTGATTGTCCCTTGTTTTAGCAAATTGAATGTGAAAGCTGATAAATACGGGAGATGATTGATGACTCCAGCAGTGTACTACTCGCTCTGTGTACTTGGAGAAGGAAATAGCTGGAGTCCTCATATGGTACTTCTAAAACAAGAAGTAGGCTAAGAAAATAAAAAAGGTTGGATTCATCTCAGCCAGTTTTCCATGAATTGGGTCTTTTCTTCGTGCCTTTATTTCAGGGATTTTGAAAGGAGCGATTACTTTAATACGGTCAACAATTACAGCATGTCCCTGAAGCTGTACCTTTTTAGTAATGATCTTAAGCTTTTTACAGTTATTTTTAATTGTTACCAGAGAAAGTGATCTCTTCAAGTATTCCTAAACTTATGGTGCTGTGTGTTGCTTGTACTTGGAGTTCTTTAACGTGTCACATGGGAGTTTGTTTTCTGAATTAGAATGTGCCCTTTTAAAATGTCACTTTTGTCAAAGGAAGGATAAACAAACTATTAACTAGGCCTAATGAGCTAATTAATTTCTTCTAAAGCATATTTGTAATAAACTACTTAGGTAGGCTGAAAGTGCATTGCGGGACAAATGATAGGTGTTTTTTCCTCCCTTGTAGTCAGTAACAATTTGAACATAATCTTAAGTATGTCATATATTAATATATATGACATACTTCAATATTTCATGGCTTTTGATGTGACTAGAAGAGATACTAATTCAAAATTAAATATATTTGCAGGCAATCTAGGCATGTATTTGGAGTGTGAAGTGCCCTTCTAACAACTTTGGTAAATTGGTACTATAGATAGTACTATTGTTTTATGTACATATATATATACACACACACACGCAGTCATTGTCTTAAAATTCTGTGACATTTGCTGTGTATATATGACACTATATATGTATGGCAGGGGTCAAAATCTGTTGGCATTTTTGGGATGTAATCTGATTATTTTTTCCTAAAGCACATTGATCTAGATTTCCTGTGCCCATCAGCTGATTTCAGTCTGTTCAGTCAGTGGCTTCTCCCTCTGGGTGTGGGGCAGCCCAGGGGCTGGCCTGCTATTCAGAACAAATCTTCCTTCTGTCACACCTCAGCTGCTTCTCCTTCAGGTCTGAACAGATGATTTAAGTGTTTTATTGCCAGCGTTCTTGCTGCTGCTTTTGGAATGGTTGTGTTTTTGTGGCATCAGCATCTTCCTTGGAGCCGAGATCAATCAGTGGTGAAGGAGTGAAAAAGCTGTGACACCCAGGCACTCATCCTATGAGCAGAGCACCTGTGATCTCTTATCTTGGTGACCTCTTCTGAGAAAACACAGTATTTTTCTCCAGTTGCAGTTGACAGTCTGGTTGATCATGTGCCAGCCTCTTCAGCTTCCATGTAATATATAGGTGCCTTCGCTTTTACTATTTGGGTGTGTTTCTTAAGTCCTGCACAGTTTCCTTTCTACCTATATTAGTTCTTACAGTAAAACTGATTTTGTCTGTCAAATGGAGAAATATCACCCTTGTCAGGAATAATTCCTGGGCAGCTAGCATGTGTTAGGGCTGAAAACATTCCCTTAATTTCCTCCTCCTTTTTCCCCATTAATAAATGTGCTAAATGAATAGATGCTTGGCTGTACTACAGCAGAAAGCTGCTCTTTGCAGAAGCTGTAGCTGCACTTATTTCAGGTACTTTGTGGCAGCCCTGAAGTGTGGTGTTTTTGGGGCCATGTGACCTTTTGCTGGTATTTCAGCCATTCCACATGGTTACTTCATCTCCTTGTGGTGATCAGCCTTCTGTCTGCCCTTCCCCGTGTGCTTTGTAGTGGCTCACAGAGAGGACATAGCTCACTATTGTAGAAGCAGCACCAGTTTGGAGATGTGGATTTTCTTCCCTCTACTTTTTTTTTCTTCACCTATTCTTTCTTCTTTTTTCCAACAGATTTTCTTGTTTCCATAAATACCAAGTGGGGTTATAACTCCTAACAGTAGGTATAGCATTAGGAATGCTACCTGTAAAACTTAACCGATAGCATCTGTGAGTCATGCAGTGATTGTGGAAACCATTAATACAGTAAGTATTGGAAAGAGACCATTACAGTGTGTCAGGTTGTTGAGTCATTATAGAGGTATGTGCCATGTTTTGATTAACTTCCATAGGTTTGGCATGCAGTAACTGCTCTGAGCTTTGCTTTCTGCTGCTCTGTGAACCAAGGGGAAATACCCAAGCATCTGTATTTCTGCACAGGACATGTTTAAAGTATAGGATTCAGGAAAGGATCAGTATTATAGATTTGTACACTTGAACTTTCCAGGAGGCTGTGAAATCAAAATGAAGATTATCACACAATCTTTTACTCAACCTGCAGAGGCCAAGGAGGACAGATCCTGGCTGCAGAGAAAGGTGTTCACATGTGTTACTTGCTTGGGTCCATCCAGCAAGTCACTGTGAAATCTCACCTGAATCTCCTTTGTACATCCATTTATATGACCTTATTCTTTTCTCCTTCACCCAGTTCTCACACCCACCTTTAGCTATCAGGTTTATTGCTTTGGCTGGTCATAGTGGTGTTCTGTTGTTGTTCTTAATTCATTTGTTTGCTTTTGGTGTTAAGCACCTGGATTCAGAGAGTACAAATAACAGTCATTGTAGTTTTAATTGGGATGAGTGATCCATTAACCATCTCTGATAACATGCTCTTGTATTTTGGATATTGTATCATGAGTGATTCAGGTATTATCACAGAATCATAGAGGGTTTGCAAGCAGTGTAATATTCTTGGTTTCTTTTGACTCTATGTGAGTTGAATATCAATTTGCCCTGCCATTTCTGTGTTATCTCGTGCTTGGCAGCAGCAAATTCTGGAAATCTAACAGCAATGTTTAATATTTTAAAAGTTTTTTTGAAGTTCTGCAGATGTTTTATTTTTGTTTAGAGTGTTTAGCAAGGATTACAAAGTCAGAGATAAAGTGTCTGTGCAAAGCAGCATTTGAGGCAGATATGAAAAGAAAGGAATGTACCGAATCTTGTTCCAAAGCCATTGGACCTGAAGAGGGGGTTTTGTTTGCTGAGTTTTGTTTTATTATTTTTTTTTTCTTGCAGGAGATTGCATGAGCTCATCTGTGTTTTGGAGGGATAAGTTTTCTTTACGGCTTGCATGCTTTTGGCAGCAAGTAATTTGTTTTGGTAATGAAGTGTCCACTGTTCGCTAATGACTTCTAAAACAGTCTGAAAATATTTTCTATAAATCACGGGGATTTTTCCTGGGTATCAGTAATCTTCTGTAGGAGTCTAATAACCAAGATAAAACTTGAATATTATCTGGTGTGTCACAGATGTGCTGGAGTAATCTGCCAAGCGTATTGCCAAACATGCACAGGTGGCATTTGGCATATTATAGCCTGAGTTAATGTATATGATTTAACAAATTATCATTGGCAGCTTCAGCAACTTCTGTTTAAACACGGAGTCCTCTTGCAGTAGTTCATGCAGTCTGTGTTCCAGCAGTTGGGTCTCCATTCCAGTCTCTGGATCCAGCAGCAACAAGCTGAATTTCTCCTTGGCAGAGAGATGTGAAATTCTGCAACTTTTTAAAGAATCATCTTGGCATATTCCCAGAAAGGAATGGGCTCAGAGGTCAGCACAGGATTCGTTTCAGAAACCATTGCAACTGATCGTTTACTTATTTAAAAACAACGCATCCTTAAATAAGGAACTGCTACCACCTGGAAAGAAGCTCTGTTCTCATATTTGGGGTTTGAAATGTGCACCCCAAAGCCTTTAGCTTGTGTGAGTTGGGATTTAAAGTCTGAAACAGTTCTGCCATGGAGGATTTAAGGAGTAATGAAAGTGTGTGCTGTGGTTACACAGGCAGTTCATGTGCAGAAAGCTATTTTTGTAAGCATAATGGCTGTGGTCTTTGTTTATTACATGGAAACGCAGGGAGTCTGTTTGAGAAGTCGGTGTTGGTTTCCTAGTATAGTAGAGCTTCCCTTTTTTTGTGGGTACATGGATTTGTCAAGCTCTGGTTGAAGATAGAAGGCAATAAGAAGCATCAACAAACAAAAATTGTTACGTTCAGCTTCAGATGTACAGCAAACTGGCATACGGCTTAGGATGTAAGTCGTGTTTTTCTGCCTACATACAGCACCATGTGTGCTGAAATAATACGAGCTCAAAAACGCTCTGGTTTGCTTTTGGCTTTTCTTACCTCTGGTGAACAGGAATCAAATTTCATGCTGTTCAGTCCTAGCAGCAGGCCTACATGAGGAAATCCTTGTTTTATTGCTTGCTGGATAGGGAATATCTTTTTATTCTGTTCTACTGAAGTTAAAGTGTTTTAAAACAAGGCTAATATAGATAATTATACAAATGTTATGTGGAAACCCTGTTACTTTATAATGATCCCCTTGTGAAGTATTCAAAGACTGGGGCAGACCGCTCCCTTTTCAAGGTAGACATCGGCACGGGGAGAACAAGTAGAAAGAAAGAAAACAAGGATATTTATCTTTGTGGGAAAAGAGGAAGTTGTGCCATGTCCACTGTGGCTTACAGAAATACTTGTTCAGCAAGAGGCAGAAAGTTAGTGGGCTGATAATAGATTTGAGTATGATCTGAAGAAGGAAGGTAAAGCATTCTGATATAAGGAGCTGCTGAGTATAATTGTCTACAGCTTCACTTTGGAAAAAGCCAGTGGGAATAGTTGTCAGGTCTCCTATTAAAGAGATCCAAAAGGAGAGAGTTAACTCATCTAAAAGTCGATGCAGTGTTTCACCATTGAAGATTCATTCGGTGCTTGGAGCACAGTGCAGCTCTCAGAATTATTTCAGGTTTTCAGCAGATGCAGCGAAGGCAGTTCTGCATCGGTTTCCATGCTCCACATCCTTGGAAGGCTTCCTTCTAACTAAAAGGGCTCTTTCTAATGCCTAAGCCACTCCTTTGAGCTGGAGCTCCGCCAGAGGAGGTGGCACGCATTGCGAGGGCAGGCCATGGGCACACAGCCTTTGGCAGAGAGCCCTAAATGGAGCACAGCAGAATGAAACTGCAACCTGTTTAAAAGCTAAGGAGCTAGAAGGAGGCTGGATCAGTTGTTAAAAGAGCAGCAGGATTTCTGCTGTCATGAAGGGGAACTTGGGACTGGATCGTAGCCATCGAGATGTGAACATGCTGTTGGGGAGCCCACCACGTGTAAATCAATCAAATATTTATAAGGACTTCCGCATTTATTTTGAAGGCCCGAATGTGTGTTCTCATGCAGTGAGTAAATTATTCCAAGAACTGCAGACCTCAGATGAGCACCACTATAATTCCAGGGAGAAGAATTCTGGGAAGCATTTAAAACAACGCCGAGTACTGAACTGTCATGAAGAAACCTGTTTCTTTTTTTTTTCTTGTCAGCACGTAGTTTCAAGTGGCACAGGCTGCACCCTCTCATCCCACCAGCCATCCCTTGAAAAAAATGCCACATTTGGAAGAGGAAGGATTTACACGTAGCCCCGTTTTCCTCTGCGTGTGCATCTATGAATGGGAGATGGGAAATCTCAGCAGTACCATTCAGTCGGGTACCTTTGGCCAAGGTACGGCTGCTCCCAGCCATTTTGCTGCAGGAGGGCTGGGAGCTGTGCAACACCTGGAAGGGTGGAAGGGATGGGATGGCAGAGGCCAGCTAGCAAGGGCAGGAGACTGGAGGCTTTGGCAGAGATTGCAGTGCAGCCAGAAGTGGTTTGCAGTCTGGGTGCGTGTCCAAGAAGGAGAGGAGGGGAGAGAGGACACAGGGGAATAGCTAAAAAGGGAAATGTAAAACAAAGAACTGAAGTAAAACGTGTGGAAAAGAAATAGATGAAGACAATAAGGAGGAAACTAAATGAGGAAAGCAGGGGAAAATGACCTCACAGAAGGGAGAATGAAGGAGGTAGATTATTGCCTTTATTACTCTGTACTGGAGGGGGAGTGGAAGAAGAAATGAGAGATTTAATTAGACAAAAAAACAAAACCGAAACCAAAAGTTTTTTCAGTAGTGTTTCCCTTTCTTAATGTTTTGGCAGCAGTGTGTGTAAGTGTGATTTGTATAATTTCGTGGCATTCTCAGACTCAGGAAGTTTTTTTTTTGGGGGGGGGGGGGAAATGCTTTTTAATTGGGACGCTTCTCCCAGCTTCATGGGGCATTGACCATATAGAAAGGAGATGGATAAATGCATTTGTGTGCACCTACCTGTCTGTCATCATCACTTTCTTCTGCAGTTATTTTGCTTTTCTTTTTTTGGCTGATTTTCTTAATTGTGCTTAAAAATTCTCCAAGTAATTATTTGTAGAGAATAAGAAGTCCACAGGATGCGTGTAGCTTTCTCACTGCTGTTGCAGTAGAGCAGGAAGAGGAAACTGTGCCCAGTTCTATGAGCAGAGAGGAGACAGGCAGTGTGCTAAATGGAGGTAAGGTATCCCTGCAGGGCCCATGTGAAGGCAGTGTTTTGGAAGAGCTTCATCTGCTGCCTCAGGAGGTGTAGGGGGCATTTTGAAAGCTATAGTCTCTCACATACCTGCAGGGCACAAAAACTGTCATCAGATGTGTACATGAATATCACACTTGTGGGATAACTTAAGACAATGAAATTCCTACTAATTTAAAAGAAATCAATAGCAATTTGGTTTGGGGCACAGCCGCAGTGTATACAGGCTGCTTGTACATAGCTTTCGCTTAGGCATTGCATCAAGTAACTTTCACTTGTTATTTATTTGCTTATTTTCCGTCAACAGTTGGCTGTGTTTGACTTCTAAAGTAACTTGCAGTTATTGACATCATCCCTTTGATTTTTTATTTTTTTTTACCCAGGCAATGTGATACATTTTAAATCTCACATTTGATACAGTAGGTTTAGAAACAAGCTCTTTTAAGAGATTACCAGAAGAGGGAGCATGTATCACTTCGTCCACAGTGAAAGCTCTACATTTGTTGATGAATATCCAAGTGTAATCACAGTGAGTTTTAACAGAGTAGTAATATAAACTGCAGGCTGATGCTCACTTTCAAAAAAGTACAGTTAATGCCAGCTTTAAGCTTTTTATCAAGTTAAGTTTAACAGTTTAACGCTGAATAGCTGTATCCAAGTAATATAAGTGGTTTTGAAGTCTCTTCAGATTACTGTATGTTTAGTCGTGTCCAGATGCACCAAAGCTTCAAGTTGCTTTTCAGTAACAGTCCTGGGCCAGCTCTTGTTTTACCCATCTCTGGCAGAGCTCTGTAACAACGGGACACTTGGAAACAATGGCAACTATTTTTCTTTTTTTAATGCAGGAAATAGAAACAGATAAATATGTTATGAAAATTGGCATTAGTCTGTGGTACTGTTGTTGACTCTGTTGTATTTATTAGATATTTCAGCAGTAGCAACCAAAATACTTAAAAACCCTATTATCTGTAATTGATGAAAAAATACACAGTAGTTATTGAATAGAAAATTAAGGTTTTTACCCTATATCTTTTAGTACGTGCATCCTAATACGATTACCTGTTCTGCAATGTATGAGAAAGCTGCTGGCCATAGAGGTTGCAATTACATTCAAACTAGTTTCTCCAGGTTGTATTAGAGAAAGAAGGGCTATCATCAAGAGACTCTTGTCTTCTTTTCTGTTCCCTGTTCCACAAATGATGAGTTGCCCATGTTGGTATGAAACTCTCACTCTTCACAGTGGTTTCTAAAAGATGCAATTAGACAAGGTTCCTGGAGTGTTAAAGCAGATTCTACGTAACTGAGTTTTTCCTGTTTGGCAAGATTGTCAGAAAATCTCAAAACTCCATACATAGTACTTTCCAAAGGCAGTCTTCCCCTGTAGCCAGATGATCTTTTAATGCTTTTACCCCATAGGGTTTTGTTCCTCCTCTGGGTAGAAGTTGTATTGTGCTGTCTCCTCTGTGTTTCCCTGCAGGCTGCCAAGAACCTGTTTGTCTCTCTGGCAGTCAGAAACCCTGGCTTCTGCAGTATGTTGCAGTTCATTCTGTTAGGTAGGAGATGCAACACTTTCCTTGTGCTCTTGCATCTTGGATTCTGAAGCTTTCAGATGTTAGTGGATTTATTAACAGGGCTGGGTTTGAGCTGATCAGTAATTTTGTGTGGTATAATGTTGGTGGTTTTAAAAGCTGTTAGTTAGCATTCGTAGATACTCACATGGAATTCATGGCTCTTCTCCTTGCAGAGAGGGAAATTGGCTCTGTCTGCTTTGTTACTACATGGCTGAAGTCTTTGCTTGAGTCAGTAGACTAAGCATGTTGGATGTCCTTACAACTGTCAACTGTAGTAAGATGAGCTTAGTGAAGTAGTTGTTTTCCATTCCTTTCACATTTCTAGGTCATAGAGGGAAACCTTACAGTCCCATTCTGGCCCTCCTCATTGTTGACAGTGAACTTGCTAGTCCTCGTTCTCTTCAGTTTTGCTTTTGCTTTCAATCTATGACAAGCCACATGTAACCAACATTGGTGGTTCCATGATTCTATGATGACTAAATGCATTCCTGGAAATGTATCACGTTGGCCCTTTCCTGGACTATAAAGTTTTAAACCAATAGCTTTCAGTCCCCTCCCATAGTGCCATGTTACTCCTTGACCAAAGGTCATTGTGTGGGACACAGAGCTATCCACCATTCAGCTTCTGAAAATACCTGTGATGGCCTCAATAGCTACGGAGATGCTGTAACTCTATATGTGTATATAATGTTGCAAGGGTTGATGCTTCCATGTCAGTTGTCACCGAATGAGGATGACAGATTGTGTCGCTTAGTAACTGTCCCCTATCAAAATTTCCTCTATCCTACCTGCTTTAAAAGCTGCTCCAAATAAAAACCCACTGATTTTAAAATCCATAGTCCCATGGTTCTAGAGGGCAGGAATTTCATTCATAGTGATGTTTCAGAGCACTTCTTTCCAGATCTGGAGAAACAAATCAGATTTCAGAGACACATCAGAAGCACTGCGTTATTTTTTATATAGTTCTACTGCTGTATATGGTAAGGTTGGTTTTGTGGTGCTGCATCTTACGGTGGGATTCTTTCACTGCAAAGTGGTTTTTCCAAATAACCATGATGAAGTTCTCAATGGATCAGCTGTAAGAAGTTCAGTGTTGACTCAAGGCCTGTCATTCCCTTCCTTCCAGGAAGAATAATAATAGTAACCCGTAACCAAACAATCTCTTTGAAGCAAAATATTTACAACAAAATCATTTTAGAGGGTACTAAATGTAAACCTAAGCAGGCTGCAGTGTAAGCAAGCCTGCCTTATGCAGTGTTTATATCAATCAGATGAAATTCCTTGCAAATCTAAAGCTTAGGTATCCCTCGCAACTTTCAGGATCTGGGCAAAATGGCCGTTATCAGAGCTCACAACACAGCTCTTTGTCACGGCCAGTTGTTTAGGAGATGCTTCAGCCCCCTTTCCCTGTGATCAAGGCACTTCTTGCTGCTGGTCGCTCTGCTAATTGCAGGCTTTGGCACAATGAGGCGTGCAGTTTGGGAGGCTGTCAGGTCTCTGAGCTGATCATTTTGTCTTTGTTAGGGAGGGAGCAGATGGTGTGAAGGTTCGAGCAGAGCAGTCAGGACTGGGGGAGAGGGCAGGAACGCTTCTTGCTGCGGCACTGCTGGTTTGCACCAGCCAGCTTCAAGTGTTGTGCAATTGGTGCCTGAGATTGCTGAATTTCTAGAGAGGATAAATGAGCTGTTTCATGTGCAGGGGAGGTAATGGAACCGTGTCTGTGGCTTTGTGCTGCGTGTTTTGCCATTGCTCACCCTCCCGTTGCAACACCTCCTGCCCAGTGCGCGCACAGCTTCAGATTGCGGGTTGTGTTTTGTTTTGTTTTTTGCCTCCCAGTTTAATAGGATACACACATGCCACTTCCATACTGAATGTGTGTGTGCTTAGTGTCAGCAACACACATGGTATAAATACCTTCTTATGTTTGTGTGCTCAGTGAGTAAATGTAGAAAGGAGGGCACCAATGCCGCTCTGTTATCCTGAGACACAGGAAACAAACTTTATTCCCCTGCAATGGTTGACACTATTCCAATTGTCCTTCTATTGGCTGCTTTCTCACCAGCCAGGCCCTGGATGTCAGGCTCTGCAGCACAGCAGTGCTGCCTCCCCCCACATCCTGCACTAATTTCATCATCCCAGTGCTATGTATAACAGGTTGCTTTTATGAAGTCAGATTACTTTTCAGCTTATCAGAATGCCCATTCAGATTCCCCATTTAACTATAGCACATCCATCCATCAGTTTCAAGGTGAAACCCCCTAAATGCTGGCTGAAGTTGCTCAGAAGCCCTCATTCATTAGAAAATAGTAAATTAAAAAAAATCAAATGCTGTGTTATAATGTAGATGTCAACGATCTCAGTCTTTGCAAGGCATGAAACCCAGTGCATTCCCAGCAGCCGTGTGCTGTCAGCCGGCCGTTCCCTTTCTCACCATGTGAATGTGCCGTCATGCCTCTCGCTTCCATTCCAGCCCCAGCTCTGACACCCAGCTGCTGGGCTCCTACTGATTGGACTCTTTGTCCTCGTTCTCACTCAGAAGGAAGACAACTTACTATATTGTTCCAGGCTGGAATTGAATGGCTCGATCTCAGTCAGTTTATTTGTGGAACAAGAAACAAAATAAGTTACTCACCCTCTTGGTCCTAAAATGAGAATAGACCAAATCAAAGACTAAGGAAGGAAAATTCTAGTTGGTAAGAAAACAAACACATCGGTGCTGGCTCCCCACATGGTAGTTTAAAGTCAAGAGCTTTGTGAACCACTGAAATCTGTTGGAGTCTTACCCAGTTTTAATGATAGGTGTCAAACAGAACAGCATACAGCAGCAACAAGGCCTCCAAAAACATGCACTGCTGCTCTGCTACACAGGGGCTCAAATCCCGGGGGTTGGACTCGATGATCTCTAAGGTCCCTTCCAACCCACACGAGACTGTGATACTGTGATACTGATTTTGGCAAAGGAGAAAGATGGCTTTTTAAAAGAGCTCAGTGCAGGGAATTGTGTGTATGGCCGAGTTGCCTTTAATGAACAGGATCGGTGCTGGAGCTGTCAGCTGCTGGAGGAGCTGATTGCTGTGTGCCTTCCTGCAGAGATGTGGGAAAGCTGGTGTTCCAGAAATGGGTTTGAGGATGTCGTATTTCTTTCTGAGCTTGTTAATTGGAGGAGGAGTCTCCGGGGTTTTGTTGGTCTTTGTAGAAACAAAAACCAAAAAGGCAAAACCAGCCCTCCTGAAATGATGCTTCCTGCATCCGTTTGACTGCTGGTCAAGAGAAAGTAATACAGTGAGCAGATGCACAAGTGTATCTGCATGAGTGCGTGCATACTTGCCTTTCTCTTAGCAAACTTTAAGAGGAAAAGTCACTTTTTTGCCTTAAAAATGAATTTGAATGGCTCTTGATAAGAGAGGAAAGGCCAGAAACTTCAGCTTAAGGCGATGTGCATTTAAAACAAGAGCAGAAGCCACAAGTGATATATTTCTTCCTATTCTTTCTTTTTTTGTCATCAAGTACCACTGTGCTTTCTTTTCTCTTTTCTTTCCCCCCTTCCCTTCATTCCCTTCTGCTTTCTTTTCATTTCCCCTTCATTTTCCCCTTTTTTGCTCCTTTTCTTTCCTCCTTTACTCTCCTCCACTTTATTTGTTTGATCTTCCATCCCCTCCCTTTCTTTTCCCGTGCCCTTCCTTTCCTTCCTTTCCTTCCTTTCCTTCCTTTCCTTCCTTTCCTTCCTTTCCTTCCTTTCCTTCCTTTCCTTCCTTTCCTTCCTTTCCTTCCTTTCCTTCCTTTCCTTCCTTTCCTTCCTTTCCTTCCTTTCCTTCCTTTCCTTCCTTTCCTTCCTTTCCTTCCTTTCCTTCCTTTCCTTCCTTTCCTTCCTTTCCTTCCTTTCCTTCCTTTCCTCCTTTTTTTTTTTTTTCTTTCCTCCTCCCCTCCTTTATTTTTTTCCTCTCATAATTACTTAAGAGACGCCCCAGCAAACAGTAATAGCAAGGAGAAAAAAAAGAAAAGCAGTCCATCCTGCAGTGGGCGGCCCCGTGGCGCTGGGGGCCGCAGCCCGGAGCTCCGGGCGCCTGCTGGTGCCGCTGCCGTCCTGCCCGCTCGCTGTGCGAATGGGAGAGCGGCTTAACCTCCGGCCCCGCCGCGATGGCCATCTTCGATCGCCGCCGGCTCCACCTCCCCGCCCCGCTGGGCTGCCGCCAGCGCCGCCGCGACTCCAGCGCTGCCGGAGGTAAAGCTGCGGCCCGGGGCAGCCCCGGGAGGGGGGAGGGAATAGGGGGGAGGGGGGGGGAACGGGCGGGGACGGCCCGGCACCGACGGAGGTGGAGCGGGGCCGTGCCGTCGGTGGCCTCGGCGGATCGCAGCGGATAAGCTGAAAATGAGGATTAAACGCGAGCGGCCCGCGGGAGCCCTCCTGAAATGTCATCGGGGCGATTTGGCCAAAGTTCAATAAGCGGATGGGGGGAGAGGGGCTGTGCCCGAGGGGAGGGGGAGCGATCCGGCCACCACCATGGGGGGTTTCGTGCGGATATTTGGAATCCCACCCCGTTCAAATCTAGAAGAAAACAGAGGGGCAAATTGCAGCAATAAAACCGCAGGCTGATTGCAATCTTGTCAGGCCTCTAGATAAATGGGTGGCTTTTAATCAAAGCGTTAATTAAAGAAAGAAACTATTAAGGGCTTGTTCACTTGAGCTTGTTTTCCTGAGCTCGTTCATCCATGTAATTCCCAAACCAAGGGGCAAATCCGTCCCTCGGTGCTGCGGGAGGAAACGGGAAGCGCGTTGGGGCGAGCGCAGCTGCAGGCTCGCTGCAAACGCTCATGCAAAGGGCGCCGGGGCTGCACAGGCAGCGTCCAGCACTGCCGGGCGCCTTCACAGCACGATGGGAAAAGGCTGCTCTGTTTCTGTTTGAAAGGCATTGTTGTGCAAGCGTGCTCGGTTCGTGCCCTCGTTTGGCTGCATTAGCGATTGCTGGAAGACTTTGCTGTGCTAATGCTGTTGTACAATTTTAATTGGTGTATGGCCAGCGTGTTCAGTGCTTTTAAACATGGGAACAGTTGGTTCGTGCCAGTAATGATTGACCATGAATTAAGCTGCAGCGATCCTTTCTTATAATTAAAAAAAATGACCGGTGTGTGGGTGTAAAATAACGTAAGGATCTGACTTCAAAAACAGCAACAAAAAACTCTACAATTCAATTTATTCCCTTTTCCACTGAGGTTGCAGTTTAGGTATTAAGTTGCAAGAGATTTCACATTTCAGAAAGGCATTGGATTTAGAAACGTCTATTTGAAAATCATTCCACTTTGCCTTACCACCACTTCATTTCCCTTTTTCATCTCTCAAAGCTGTCGTCTTTAGTTCAGAACCTGTGCTGAGAAGCTGGTGCAGGGCAGGCAGGTCCCCTGGATCCTCAGTGCCACCCTGGTTCCTCTGCATCGTGTTGTCAGGTGTTTCTTCCTGCACTTTGGTGACAGTCCTGTCCCCGTTGGTGTGTCCTGAAGCTCCCAGCTCATCGCATCCCTGCAGCAAAAGGCATCAGCCAGCGTTCTCTATGTCTGTGCTGTGGATGGTGATGCCTGGATGTTCTCTGTTTTGATTCGCTAATGGCTTTTAAGTAGTTCTCACTCAGCATGTTTATTTTGTAGAAGAGCCGAGTCTGACAGTCAGCGTGCAAGGATTGAAGTTTACTACAGGTAAAGAAATAGCTGCAGGAAAAACTTCGAAATGCTCGATGTGGTGTGAAGAGAAGCATTAGGAGGATGAAAGGCAGGCAGGTGTTTACTACTACATTACGTTATAAGGGCTGGTGAGCAGCCTTGGTGGTGCTGGATGGGAAGAGTGCAGTGGGAAAGGCACATCCTGATCTCTGGGTTGGCACTGACTGCCCAGAGAGTGGCAGAGTCATCGTCCCAAGAGCCATGGAGATGAGGCACTGAGCAATGTGGTCAGTGGGCACTATGCAGTACCTCCATTAGACGGTGCTTTAGTTTGTCACTGTAGCTTCTCCTACGTGAGTTTCAAACAACACGTTTGTTAATAGTAAAAATACGGCTTGTTCAGTGCCTGTCCTTAATCAGATGATGCAGGTAGTGTCATGTCGTCAGCAGGCTGCCCAGAGATTAGTGCTCATAATGTGAATGTTATAATCTCTGCATGGCCCGGTTACCATCTAAGACACTTGTCTGTCTTTCTGCAGTAACTTCTGTGATATTTCTCTTCCCATACCTGACAGATTTACAGACCGGCTCCCACCCCAAAGGGTTGTATGGCAAGAAATGCATCCTTCCCCTGCCTCTGCTTGAGTCACTCTAACAGTGCACCATGGGTGTCCTGGAGCCCCCTGTTCCAACCTCTGCATTCAGGTCTGATGTATCCAGAAGACCTTGTTTTGTCTCTCAGTTTTCCCACATCATTCCTGGGAGCCCTCCTGCTCCCCACAAGGGTCTTAGCAGCTGAAGTGGACCCAATGGGAGCATCAGTAATTAGATTTTGCCCCTGCAGCACAGAGCAAAACATTGCCTGGGCTTAGAGCTGGCAGAGCTGTATCAGTGGGGGCTGCAGGGCTATTTCCCATCGCTCAGGGGCAACACATGCGTGTTAGGAAGAGTAATCCTACACCCTGCGGCATCTGATTGCAGAAGTACTTGTGTGCTCTGCGTGCAGGGCTTTGGGAGGGATTAGTAACAAATAGGGAAAAACTGAAAAATTAGCATTAGTAATATGCAGTGCCCTGTGGGAAGGAAGCAGTGGCAGAAAGGGTGCACCTGAAGGTTATTTATTTAAATATGTTTTAGTCTTGCTGGGTTCTTTTTGCTGCATTCTTAATAATTCTACTTGCAGTCTGCTCCCTCTCCTCTCTTTTCTGCAGTGTTGGTCTCTGGGGGGCAGTTGTGCTGCAGTTTTCCTAATGGGGAAAACCAAAGCCATTCCTGCTGAGTTAGGATCGTCTGGTTGGAGAATCACAGCGTCATCCTGGCTGTGCTGTAGCTGTGAGGTTTAAAATCCATCATTTAAATAATCCAAATTACGCTTGCAGGATTGTTTCCTTTTTGACAGCTGGTTTTAAAGGTTCGAAATTAGCGCTGAGAATCTTGTAAGGAAAATGAGCTCACAGTGAGACTGGGGAAGGATACATTAAAGTCCTGCTACTAATATATTGTATGAGAGATTGGGATTCTGAATGGTGCATTTGTCACCAAAGCGCATCTTGAACAACCCCCTTGTTCTTTGTAATTTTAAATTTCCATAATGAATTGGTGGATGCTAATTAAAGCAGAGGCAGATTTTTTTGTGCTCTTTAGGGAGATTCCAAGATGCGCGTTTCTAAGATGATTGACAGAGGAATTGCTTTAGGAATTCCCATCTGGAACAATGAGACCTTTGCTCTGGTTAGGACTGCAGGACCACCAGAGCAGGAAATGCACACCAGTGCTTCTCATAAACAAAGATACAGAAAATATATGAGAGGTGAGACTTGGTGATTTGGTGCCCTACAAACTTAGAAATGGCCCTGGAGCATCCACACTCAGTTCTTGGTGTATTTGTTCTATTTGTCTGTTGGCTTCAGGTTTTCAAAGAGGAAAGTGATTTTCTGTGTGTGGGAAGTTGCAGAAGCGACCCCTGGGTTTTACAACATGCTCTTCAGAATTGGTTAGATATTGCCCCTCCGTGGGTTTTTGATACATTTTTTAAGTAGGGTTTTATCATTGTGGCTTAATTGCCTTCTTATGGCATGGTGTTGCTCACAGGCAGAGGAAACGCAGTCTGTATATCTAATGTCCTGAATATTTTTTGAGCGAGGAACTGTTGAGATATGAGCTGGCATCAGTGTGGCTAATTTTGGCATAGTCTATATAAAAGATGTTACATAAACCTGTTTCTTAGATAAGCAGTTTATACCTACTACTACATATTTACAGGGAAGACAGTTGTGCTGATCAATGGGAACATGTACATGCTGTGTTACCCCATGTGTGTACTGCCCTGCATTGCAGTATCATTTCTAGGCCTCCTTAGAGGCGTTAGTGTTTTTGCCTCTCCTGTTCAGTTATTTCTTTTCTGTGAATGGAGTGACATCAGCATACATGGCTATCAGTCAGCCTTTCTCTGTGGTTTTACTAACACGGAGCATCAAACAATAATATCAGCTGCTGGTTGCAAGCAGCGCTTTTTTATGAAACAAGGAGTCCCTCTAGAGACATGACTGATAGTGCTGCTGCCAGTCAACCCTTGGCGGTCTGTCATGCTGATGGCTTGGGCTCTGTGAGTATTCTCTTCTGTTACTTTCTTGCTGGAGTGAAAAATCAAACTTAGTGTAGATGCTGCCTGCTCTGCTCCGTGTTGGTTTAACACCACCCAACTGAACGCGGAGTGACCTCGTCCTGACTGCGGTGCAAACAGAACCGATCAGATGATTAAAGGGACATCAGTGGAAGATTAAGGCGGAATCCTTGGTATCTGGGCCCTGTGATTAGTGCGGGATAATGAAGCAGCAATAAGTGAATGAGCAGCAGATGAAGGCCCCGTGCAGGCGATTGCTCCCAGCCAGCTGCATGCAGCCAGGAAGGCATCAAAGGAGAGGAGCATTTTGTCTCATGGGCCTTGATTTTAGCTCCTGGGTTTCTCTTGCAGCTTCTTCATTGATCTGTTTTTTGGGTTTATTTATAATTTTTTTTTTTTGTCATGGTGAGGTCAGTGCGGGTCATTGCTCAACACAGGCACTCAGGTTGAATCTACAGGCCAGTCTTTGGATGGTTGCTGCAGTTATATCTGTAGCTGCAATGAGATGCTCTTCCAGAGCAATTCACAACTGAGTGCAGTTTGGTGACTGAAGGCTCAAGCTGGCAGACAGTGCAGGAAAGGGTTGTGTCTTAAAGAAAACCCTTTTCAGAACACAGGACTTTGGGTAGTTCTGGTCAAATCAGGATTTACTGCTCAAAATGCTTTTCTGAAGTTGTGGACTTCATTCGTTTATTGAAGAAGTGGAGTAAGATTGGCTCCTCTGCCTTCATGTACATCACCTGTGATTGTGTCTTCTGTTAAATTCTTCAGTATTAAGATGGTATGGGGGAGGCGTCTGTCCCCAGGCCCTCAGCTTTCATCTACCAATTTTAGTCTGTGCTACAGAGACACAATGCCTGTATCTCATGTTAAAATGTGTCCTGGTGTGAGGATCCTTGAAGTACCCACAGGTAGAGAATCCTCTGGCTGCCAGCTGTATTGGATGGAAGCTGTTCTGAACACACATGAAAACAGAATCATAGGCACATGGGAACTTTTAGTGCTGCAAATTACAGCAGCCACAGAGCTCTAGGAAGCCACCTCATCTGACTCATGCTGGGCTTTCTCCAGGCCCAGTCTGTGTCCTCATGGCATGCACTGCATCCCATCTTTCTGGAGCAATTAGAAAATTAGTTCTCCAAAATGACTGTAGAAATGCGCACTGAAGAAAATTTCACCTCAGGTGAATGATGCTTGTTTTAATATGACTGTGCTAATTCATCTCTGGAGCGATAAGCCATGTGGATGAGTGTGATGAAAAAAAGATAAGCTTGTTTCAGGTAGCACTTAACGTGCTTTTAGTTTAGGCTGGACATGTCAGATAATAGTTATAGAAATGTAAGCTTATGCTTTGTTTCAGTAAACTTATTTAGCTCTGTACTCTGAATAATACTCTTACAGCTCAGCTAACCTGTGCTAAAACTGAATTGTTGTCTGAAGTCACATTTTTCATTGGGTTAGACTGGCCTGTGGGTTTGAATGGGTGTTCTTCAGTTTTAGTGATGGCTCTGCCAGGGCTGACACAGGTCAGTTTGACTTCTTGCCCGGTACATATGTAAGCAGTCAGTATTAAAAAAAATGGGTTTATGAAACTCGATCTGTACATCGTGTTTGCTGCCCATAGCTATTAATTGATGCACATGGAGAGTGAGCACCACTGAACACTTCCTGAAGTTTGGGGACGAAGCGTAGGCATGGGAAGAAAATTTGGAAGACTTTTACTCTGATTACATACTTATTTTTGTTAGGTATACAGCAAATTAGTATCTTAGGAAAATGATTTTCTCTTACATTGGTGTGGAAATAAGGTTATAAATCAAAATAGATCTGAGTGAAGCAGTAACCAAATATGATGGGAGACTTTGTTTTCTTTCTTCCTCCTCTCCTTTCCTTTCTGGGTTAACTAAACCTGATAAATTGAGGCTGTACGTAATACTAAACATTAAGTCATGCTCTGCAGAGCGCTGTGAGTTGGATTTGCACCTCATCACTGATTACACTGGGGACAAAATGGTGTCATTCAACTTGCTTTAATGTTTGTGAATCTTCTGTGCGTCTGCTACAAGTCTGAATGGGATCAAGGGGAACTTCCCAATTGTTTATCCAAAGCAAAAGCTCCTTCTGCTTTAAAAACAAACAGAAACCTTCCCTTGAGGTTTTAGAGATGAGAACCACGTTGGACAGGCTCAGTATTTGAAATACCACTTTGAAGTTTTGCAGGAGCAATCATAATATTAAAAAATACCATTTTGCTTTCGAGAGTTTTGTGAAGGGAAGGTGCACATGTGTTGACTTTTAATAGACTGAAAACTGAACACCTGGAGGTGATTCTATTTTTTAAGTATTTTCAAGTCAAGTCAGAATTAATGGCATATGGGAACTACATTAGGTTGGCAAATGATTGGTGGAATTAATCATCGATGTGCTGGCATAACATGCATAGTGGTCTTGGTTATTCGGTGACAGTCTGTGTAGTAATTTGTCCGTGAAGAGAATATGTCAGTCTGTCA
Organism: Coturnix japonica; assembly: GCF_054131305.1. Lineage (NCBI taxonomy): Eukaryota > Metazoa > Chordata > Aves > Galliformes > Phasianidae > Coturnix > Coturnix japonica. Next base: position 6,516,326 of record NC_140677.1, on the reverse strand, counting down.
GGAAATACATTGGAAATGAGTGAAGGTTTCACAGTTTTAATTTTCCCTCTTCCCCTTAGTGCATCCTAACATGCTTTGGAGGTTTTTGTAACACTGTTGCATCTCCTGGTCTAACAGGACTGTCAGATCACCTCTCTTTGCAAGCTGTTTTATATCATTCTTGGGATGGAAAAGTCATAGATCTGGAGGCTTTTCCATGCCCTGCGATGTGATGTACTGTGATGTGTAAAGGCAGTGAAAACCTGGTCTTGAAGCTCAGACCACTTATTTAAGCACCCACATGAAGATTTAAGGCTTCGTTTTGGTACTGGTTTCCCTCAAAGCTATTGATTTTTGCTGTGGCAGATTTTCCTGTAACAGATAACTGAGGACACGACCAGACTTGTATAGCAGGGAGCTCTGCCTCCTCCTGTGTCTTACACTGCAGTGAGAACAGTTTCCCCAATAATAAGCAATAGGTAATGGATTGAATCAGACAGTGTGTCCTGTCACTGAGAAGTCTGCTAACATCCCAAGGATAGCTGTGCTTACTTGTGCTGTGGCTGCCTGTGTTTAGCTAAATTAAGACACTTCAGCAGCAGTTCTGGCAGAGGAAACATCTTTGTAGTGTCTCTGGCAGACCGTAGTCTTGCGTTTTGATCAGCCCATTAGCCTCAGCTCTCCTAGGTCAATGTTTTTGATTATCAGCAGTAACAGATTTGCCTCTTTCATTAACTCACGTGTATTGAGACTGGTGCTATTAAACATTCATACAGGTAGCAGTCAGTAATGGCTCTGTCTGGAGCTAATTGAATGGTACCAGCTGAAGCTGCCAGGAGAGAAGTGTTTGTATCATTGAATCAATAACAAACATTAATATTTTGCCCAGTTTATTCCTAAGGCTGTGAGACAAGGAGGTACTCAGTGTTATCCTAGGCTTATTTTCTTCTCGCCTGCCAAGTTGTTTCCAAGAAAGCAACACTCTTCTTTCCAAAAGGAAAAAAATAAAACAAACTCCCAGAGATTACATTAGTGGGCCACTAGATTATTAGAGATTATTTGTGACTCTATTAAGTGCTCAGACTTTGGATTTTCTAAATACACAGAAGGTGGCAGAGTATTGAGTAATTTTTCTCATTATCTCACGGAGTAATCTCATAGGGTGTAGCATCGCTGAACTAATGGCCCTCAAATAGTAACTTATCAAAGCTGCTCAGGGATTCTTGCCATTGCTATAAAAAGACTTTTGGCAATAAGCAGCATGTCATATTAGAAGCACGGCCATTGGCTAGAATATGTTAGCATACATGAGAACTATTCAATGGCGTACGGTCCTAGAAAACTAAGCAGATCATACTGAATGAACATCACAGCTTCCAGCTCTGAGTGGGGTTCTTATCAGCCATCGACCCCCTATCATGTGATTGCTGTACTTAGGAGGGGAGGGAAAAACAAATCCCATAGGCAGAACGTGGATATATTACTTTGTATTTTTCACATGAGTAGCCTGCTTCCTTGGCAGCTTAAGTAAATTTAAGCCAAAGTGCATAAAGGATCCAGTGGTGCACATGGGCACCATTAGTAGTAACAGCTGGGAAGGAGGTGTTACCCACAGATGGATCTGTTCATTCTCAGTTCTTAGATCCACGGTTTGCATATACTAGATTGCCAGAGGGACATCTCTAAGCAGGTGTTGATTACGTGCAGGGATCATTTAGGAATCACAGGTGTCCAAAGATCAGCTGAGCAAATGCTCCCTTAGTGTGTCTGTGTAGGCAGAGCTGGGAGCTCTGTGCAGCTGTTGAGTATTCCATGTCTGAGAATTCATTATCCCCCCCCAAAAAACACTTGTGAATTATAGACTATTTTAACCAGAGTGGTTCTGGAAACATATTAATGGCTAATATTTAATGCTAACACTTTAATGTTAATTAAATATTTTCCTGCATGTCTACTGATAAAACCTGACTCTTCAAGTGTTTGGATATCCTTTCTCAAAGAAGAATATATGTTGCTCCTTTTCCTGCTAAATAGGATTCTTCTTTAGGTTGGTCATATTTTGAAAGGATTGATAGAATGAATAAGAAAACCAGCAGGCATGTAACTCCTTGCTTCAGCCCGTGTTCTCAGGGGTATTCCACATTGAAGGTCTAATAGAACACACTGAAAGATCATCAGAAAGTGGAATTTTGTTTTTGCTCCAGTATCAATTTGATTATTAGGAGACATGCTAACAGAGAGTAGTTACTGCTTGAGGAAGTCTGATATTTAAGCTTGCTTGGCCTGGGAAATAGAGCTCTCTGTTTTGTGTTTCTGAGGTCTGCATTTGAGTCTCACTTTCTTGCCCTGTAAGATGGAGAGTGGGGAGTGCATAGTAAAAGCTAAGCTGTAGTGATTAAGCAATGTAGCTCACCAGCAATGAATGGAACCTCGTGGCTTACAGTGAGGATTGAATCCTCAGTGAGTGCTCCATGTATAGCAGAGAACCTCCCAAGCCAGTAAAGGAAAAATGTTAATGGAATAACTGACAATATGAAGTATTTAAGAATTGTTTCTGTATGGCCCTTGCGAGTTTAACCCTTCTCCCACACCTTCTTTTTCTTTATTCTCCTCTCCAGAAAGAAGACACAGCTCCTCCAGCAAGCCGCCTTTGACTCCTCCCTCCTCTTCAGTATTTTCCCTCATTTCATCTTTCCCTTCAAAAAACAAAGGTAGCGGCGGAAGTGGGAGCAATCGTTCATCCAGTGGAGGTACTAGTGCATCATCATCATCATCATCATCAAGTTCCAAGTTGTTGAAATCACCCAAAGACAAGCTGCAGATCAGCGGAAACAACAGGTTAATGCATCCGGTACAGCATAGCAAAGTTCCCCATGATAAAATGTGAGTATATGTTTTGAGAAAGCATGGAGCATTAACACGTGCATAGAAACTGCTCTGTCAGGAGAATTTCTTGTTGTTGCAGAGGGTTTTCGCTTTGAGAGATCACTTTAAACTCCGCCAGATCTCTTTAAGCAGCCTAGTCTAAGCTGATAGGTCAACTAATGGAATTGTTGAATACAATGCTGGCAAAGGTGCATCTTGAGTCGTTGTAAATAAAGGCTGTGCTACTGGGGGGTCTTTGTTCTTTGATCTAGTCTCTATACCTCCGTTGTAGGGAAGTTTCTGAAGTCAGTGAGAATTAAAACTGAGAATTAAGGATGAGCATCTAAATTTGCGTTACTAATAGATCTGAGTATTGAGTAATACAGTATTTTAAGTACTTTTTGTAATTTATGTCACATTAATCTACCATTTGCAATTTTTTCTGTTTATTTTTCATAAACAATAGTATGACTCCATCTGTCAAAGTGGAAAAGATTCATCCAAAGATAGATGGTGCCCAACTGAAAGCTGCTGTTGGTCCAACTTGTTCTACTACTGTGAGTTCCTCAATAAAGACTGGCCTTAATTGTCCCTCAATACCAAAGCCACCCTTGCCTTCCCCTGGACAGATACTGAATGGTAAAGGTCTTCTCTCTGTGCCTCCATTTTTGGAAAAGAAACCTGAAGAAAATACAAATAATAGGAAATTTTTACATAAAAGATTGTCAGGTAATTGCTTTTAAATATTATTTGCTATATTTTTCTTTATTAGTGTACGTGTAGAAAAGACGTATATAGAAATGACCTTTGGAAGTATTAATATTTATTCTTAGAGCACTTAAGTTATAACAAGGTTTGCTTACCTATTAAAATTTAAGTTTATGACAGACACGTTCATAAGGGATGCAGACGACTTGAAATGTGGCTGTTGCTTTCAGAAACCACCAGAAGTTACAGATATCAGTTTGTCTTTTAAAGTTTCTCTCTTCCACTGTCTTTAAAGGGGTTTAATTTTCCTTTTTTCCTATCTGAAAACAGTGTTACAGTGCAGTAATTTCGGTTGTGGGGTAGAATTGTAGCAAAGTTATTAAAACCACCAAACACAACAGCAAAAAATCACCATGTGTTCATCATTACAGTGACATCTTAAACACGTTTTTTGTTTTGCGAGATCATTTGTGTACTTAAAAAAAAAAAAAAGAAGTATCTCCTAATGCAGCTGATAAACTCCTGCTTTCCGGTCTCTTTCAGCTGTGAATTTCTCACTTCTGTTTGCAGATTTGAGAACTGGGTCAGCACGCGGTTAATTTGCTGAGAGTAAAATATACATATATATTTGTATAGTATTATTGTACATATCTTTGCGCACGTTTGCATGTGTCCTACGCAAGAATATTGGCAGTATGATTAAATTCTGTAAAGAAAGTGTTAGTATTTCAGAATGTCTTTATTGTAACTGTTTTCAATGATGGGATATTTGTGCATCTTTGACAGAGAGAGAATTTGATCCTGATATATACTGTGGTGTCATTGATGTGGAAACCAAGAAACCCTGTACTAGGTCTTTGACATGCAAGGTAGGATGTCTTAACCAGGGTAAGATTTTGCAAGGTTTATGTTTGAATATAATGGAACACAAGTACAAGTCTTTGCAGTCAGTAATTACCTCTGTAAATGGTTCCTCTCAAAGCACATTGCCAGCAACCAAAAAGGAGCTGTTTTCAAAATCCAGTTAATTATTTATCCAAAAACATATTTCTTAAAGTAACCTGCAGTTCTTCATTCTTGTGTAAACCTTTTAAACACGGATGCTGGCACTGGAATACTTCTAACTCCATGTGTACATAGCACAGCCGAGCTGTACCCTTCCCATTCTCCCAGCAAAACCTGCAGCAAATACTTAGCAGGTGTTTGTGTAGATGCCAGTGCCACTGGATGGACCCCTGCAGCTTACTGAGAAATGAGTCTGCTGAGGATGCTGTGAGGTACACCTGGGTGTCAAACCAAAATAAAGCAATCTTTAAGAACTTTCCATCAGATAAAAAGCGTTCTTTGGCTCAAAAGTCTTTGGGGGAGAAGTGGATATCAATCAGACCCAAAGAACTGAAAATCCCAGTCCCCTGCAATTGTGTAGCGTTTAGCCACTCTTATGGGAAGCAGCTAAACTGTTAGAAAGGGAACGATCAGTTAAATAAGCTCTATGCAGAACAAAGGTAGATGAAGCTGTCGCTAACCCACAGTCACTGAACTTGGGTGATGTCTTGTTTTGGAAAGACGTTTGGAAGACCTTTGAAACAAATTTTAACTCAGTTGCTGTTTTTTGTTATTTTGTATCAAGCAATATAATCACATCCAGAACTGTCCAAGTTTGTTCTATAAGTCATTCTTCTGTTTTGTTTTTTTTCACTAAGCCACAAACAGGGTGATTGTCTGTATTCTAGAGCTCTAGACATGTGTCTTGAGTGTTTAATTTCCACAGATCTAATGGCCTGGGATTAATGATTTATTCATGGCTTTGCAGACACATTCCTTAACACAGCGGAGGGCTGTACAGGGTCGAAGAAAACGATTTGATGTGTTGTTAGCTGAGCACAAAAGCAAAACCAGGGAAAAGGAACTTCTTCGACATTCGGATCATCATCAGCAGATGCCCCCTCTCAGGGAACCACATCCCTCACCTACTAAAACTTCCCAGGAGCTGCACCAAAATTCTCATGGAGTTACTCTTACAGAATCAAAGCCTTTATTACCTAACAAACCCAAAACTCACCCCCCCAGTCTTCCAAGGTAAGAAGAATCTGCATATCCAATAGTATGAAATTAATACTGATTGCTTCATCGTGTGGATAAAGAAAGAGAGAATTATCTTTGGGACAGGGTAGCATTTTTTCTCTAGCCCTGGTGACTGTTTGCAGTTCACAGTTACACACTGAGTTGTAACTCATAGCAAAAAGGGTTTGTAGTTCTAAACAGTAGAAGCTGACTTGCATCAATTTAAACATTTTTCCAACTATTGCTGCTTTTCCAGGGGTACAACACCTCCTGTCCTTCCCCTAAGTAGGTATGTTGTGTGACTCTGGATCGTATCAAACAACTGTTAATGTATATTTCCTTCTGTCGGTACTAAAATATCCATAAGTGCTTATTGCCAGGCCTTGCCTTAATAATACCTTTGCTGCTTCCCTTGCCCAGGCCTCCAGGCTGCCCAGCCCAGCACAGTGGAAATGCCCCTAGCGATTCTCCTTCTGTCCACGAGTCCCCTCACCCTCCCTTGCCTGCAGCTGAGCCAGCATCTCGGTTATCCAGTGATGAGGGAGAATGTGATGAAAAAGAAGAGCCTGTTGAAAAACTGGATTGTCATTATTCAGGTCATCATCCTCAACCAGCCGCTGTATGTTTTAAGTCAAAGTTAACCTTGGTCTCTCACTGGCTCTGAACTTGTAAAGTGGGTTGTAATGTAACTTGGGGATTTTAAGGGTGGATTTCTATTGTGTATATATCTTTTTCAGGTTTTAAGGTTCTTATTTTCTTACTAATTGATAGTGCAAGTTGATTTATTATTACTGTTTTTGACTAAATGTTGACTGCTTAGTTGAAGAAGCAAGTTGAAACTTAAGGTACAATCTTAGCAGTAGATGAGTCTCTCCTCCAATTTCTGCCTGTTAAACCACTTAGTTTATATTAAATCACAAACTTCATTGCCTGGTTAGGCTATACAGGCTATAAGCAGGTAAGCTAACAGCTACTCAGAAGTGATGGTTGCATGTACAAAATTCTTGCTTTAGACATCTAGAAATGATAAAACTTTCCATGTATGTATAAACAAATGTTTTGTTACTGAAAGTAGAAAACGTTAATTAAAAAATCTGTCTTTTCAGTTTTGCACATTTGGTAGTCGGCAGATTGGAAGAGGTTATTACGTGTTTGATAAGCGGTGGAACCATATTCGATGTGCACTTAACTTCATGGTGGAGAAGCATCTTAATTCGCAGATGTGGAAGTGAGTACAAGTGGAGGAGTTCATATTCTTGCTGGTATTTGTAGAAGTAAACAAAACCTGTAACTCCAGTTACAGATAAATAATCCTGTCTTTAGATTAGTGAGGCCTAAGGTGGATGGCACATGCTTTCCGTCTTCATAGAACCATAGAATGGCCTGGGTTGAAAAGGACCACAGTGCTCATCTTGTTTCAAACCCCTGTTATGTGCAGGGTTGCCAGCCACCAGCCCAGGCTGCTCAGAGCCACATCCAGCCTGGCCTTGAATGCCTTCAATGATGGGGCATCCACAGCCTCCTTGGGCAACCTGTTCCAGTGCGTCACCACCCTCTGAGTGAAAAGCTTCCTCCTAATATCCAACCTAAACCTCCACGGTCTCAGTTTAAAACCATTCCCCCTTGTCCTGTGACTACCCACCCTCGTAAACAGCCGTTCACCCTCCTGTTCATATGCTTCCCTCGTGTACTGGAAGGCCGTGATGAGGTCTCTCTGGAGCCTTCTCAGTGCTAAACAAACCCACTTCCCTCAAACTTTCTTCATCGTTTTCTTGCAACTATTGAGTGCTAGGAAAATAGTCACTGGAGTGACTGTGTCTCGAGATTGATTAATGATGCTAAATATTATCCCAAAGAAGGGGAGCTACTTGTTTCTTTGTTTTCCTGTTTACCCACAGGAAAATTCCACCAGCATCTAGTAGCACAGCAGCAGTTCGTGCACCACACCGGACAAATGCGATACCTGCTTCTCAGTATGGGGTGAGCACGACAGGTTTCCTCCTCCCCACCACCGTTATGTCCTCTCCAGCTCTGGTGTCTCCTTCCTGTACGTCTCTGAACAATAAATCGGTACCATCACATGGAACTACACTAAATGCAAATCCTGCTACCTTGGGTGCAGTGGATCCTGTCTGCAGTATGCAATCAAGACAAGTGTCTTCGTCCCCTTCAACACCTACAGTGCTTTCCTCTGTACCTTCACCTATGCCCAGCAAACCTCAGAAGTTGAAATCCAGCAAATCTTTTAAACCTAAGGAATCTTCTGCTGGCAGTGGCACCTGTAACAGCACCGGCAGCGTCAGCAGCGGCGGCGGCTCAGGAAAGAAGCGTAAAAACAGTTCGGCACTGCTAGCACCTTCTCATTCCACAGAGTCCTTTAGAAAAAACTGTGTGGTTAACTCTGGAAACTCTGGGACCTCCTATCATCCGTCGGTGACATCTTCGTCCCACAGCGTTGGCCTCAATTGTATGACTAGCAAAGCTAACTCCGTTAGCCTCAAACATGACCAATCAGGGAGGGGTCCTCCTACTGGAAGCCCTGCAGAATCAATAAAAAGAATGAGTGTGATGATGAACAGCAGCGATTCCACTCTTTCCTTAGGGCCATTTGTTCATCAGTCCAGCGAGCTGACTGTGAACTCGCACAGCGGTTTTTCACATTCTCATCCTTCCCTAGACAAACTAATAGGGAAGAAAAGAAAGTGCCCACCTGGTTCAAGCAGCATAAACAGCAGCAGCAGCAGCAAGTCAAACAAAGTTGCCAAATTGCCATCGGTGAATAACGTTCATGCAAAACACACTGGTGCAATCCCAGGGACACAAGGACTGATGAACAATTCCCTTCTTCATCAGGTAGGAACTTTTGTCTCCAAGTAACCCAGTACAAACGCGTCTCTTCACGTGCTGATATTTAGATGTGCTCTCTTAATTATTAGTAGCCAATTTCAGATGCTTCAAGGAAAAGACAGCTCTCTTACTTGGTCATACTCTTTGAGTCTTTTTTATAGTACATTTGTGCAGGATTTTTATAAACTGTGTAGTATAAAGCGTGAGTTTATTTATGTACTTTTGAAGCCACCTTAAACACAACATCCCGGGTTCCCACAGGTGTTCTCCCTGTGAATCGCTCTCAGATGAAATTCAATTCTTGCATTTAAAAACAAATAATAACGATTATAAAATCTCGCAGCCAGCCGTGGGACTGAACTGAATGTGTCAGCCTAAATTCCTCTTTTTGTGTCAGTAGTAAACACTCTACAAAGTGAAACATAATGGTGCTGATAACAGAACTGTGATAAAATAAGCCTATTATCCCAAGGTGTCATTGACTAACTTAGTATTAACGAGATTAAATTTTCTAAGTAAGACAGAAACCTTTGTAGTTTATAAAACAAATATTTACTATAACTATAAAAAAGAAAAAGTTAGTTTGGAGTTTTACTCTTTTAAACAGATGGCACTGGAATAGTATTGGGAAAGAAGTTCCTTGATAAATTAAAATGAGCTTAAACTTCATTGCACTTCAGATTGGTCTGAAAGATCATTTGGAGGGCTAAAATGATTTCATATGCAATTAAAAGAGTATAGAAAACGGAATTTTAGAGGGCAGATTTGGAACTAGATTTTTCCAGATGAAAACTCAAGGCTCTTTTTGTTTCCCCTGGTGCTAAAAAGCCTGAAATCTGAGCATGCCAAGAGGTAGGAGGTCAGCGAGATCTTTTTCAGATCAGCTGCTGAATTTTGAGTTTCAGCTGTAAAGGCGGCTTTCACCACTTGTGTTTAAGATAACAAACAATCATTTATTTGACTGAACCTTCTTTTTGAGCTTAGCTGACAGTTGTTACTCCAACTGTGTGATAAAAAATAAAGGAAAAATGCAATTTGAAGGAAGGAAGTTGTGTCCAAAAGCGCTATAACTTGAAAAAGCGCTAGCTTGAGAATTGTGAAGTTTCAGATGAGCCAACTGTTTATGAGTGGTGTGTCAGGTTATTCCTGCTGGTTCTCCCCAAAATATGCTCTCAAATGTCCAGAAAATGTCTTTTAGGAGCTCCTGCTAAAACAGCCTGGCTCACTCATACTTCTCTTCCATTTATTTGCTCAAAAGCCAAAGGCCCGTCCCTGATAGCTGAATATACCATGGTGAGAAAAGAACTGGACAGTTTTCACTACAAGCAAAACCTCCATCTGGAATTCTGGACTCCAAGATGCCTTGAGTTTTCCCAGCTTCCCATGGTCCTCAGGTGTGGAAATCTACTGGACTGTCACTCAAACAAGGAATTTCCCTGAAGCCATGTCTGTAGCAGTGAAATTACTAGAAATGGACACTGGATGAAGTTCAGCCACATAATTGCTCTTATCAGTGTTAACGGTGGTCTGGACTGGTTTGCTACAAATCTGTGAGATTTTACTTACAGGAGTACATCATCTTGCCACTCTTTGACATAGATTGGCTGGGCAAAGGAATGTTTTCTGGGGGGGGGGAGGGGAAATAAACATTACTGTGGACTTATTTTTATACTGATGGTGTCTTTTGTAGGTGATAGCTGCCAGGTGGACACTGTCAGCACAGGGGAGCCCGCAACAAGGGGCAAAAATGCGTGAGGCACAATGGAAAGAAGCCCTGGAGAAGGGAAGATGGCTTTAGTGTTTTTATAGCAATGTTCCTTTAATGGGATATAGAAATAGCACAATTCAAACAAGCAGTCTGTGTTTTGCCCAGCCTTTTGCAAGTGATTTGGGATAAGGAGGTATCAAGAGTTTAATAACAAACAAATGTTAAAACAGCGATCGGAACAGTAAACACCAACAACTTGTTTAAGGCCGTGGCTCAGAAAAAAACAAGCATAAAAACGTTACGCTTGGGTGATACAGGAATTGTTTTTAATTCTTTTGGATGAGATCTGATTGCAGAAGGAAATGAAAAGTGAATTGTTTTTGAAGCAGTCCAAAAATATGAAGCAAAGGCAAATAACCTCTAGAACTATGTGCCCAAAGAACGTATTTCTTGACCTTTACTGTATGCCGTCAACCTTTGTTATTTGTGAAATAACAACCGTGTTGGTTACGTTAGGCTGGGTTGGCCTTCCAGCCTGTAAAAAAAAAAAAAAAGAAATAGCCCTTTTAAAGTGAAGTATTTAAACTATTTAAATATTTTCTAAAAAAATAGTAATAATTAATAATAATAATAATAATAATAAAAAGTCCCTTATTTTATGCCTTCTTTGTAGAACTGAAGCATTCGTGCTTTCAACCACTCAGATTTCGTTTTATTTCCCCAGAGCTGGGGAGTGGATGATGGCTGAGTTCCGGATCAGGTGCAGCTGTGCACGTTGCAGCCCTTGTGCTCCCACCTGGCACTGTGAGTCAGGGGGCTCTGCACGGTGCTGTGCACCCACTCAGCCTGTAGGCAATGTTTTGCGTTGCTTCAGAACACCTCAGAAGTGAATTCTGCTCAAGGGCTCATTGTTGTGTTGCGGTTTGGTTCGTCGGGGTCCTTTTGTTAAGTTTTTAGGTAAAGTCTCAAAAACGGACTGAAATTTTCTGAAGGGGCAAAGCCAAGGCAAACAGAGTATTGACCAAGAAGACATTTTTCTGCCTTAAAGGGGCACCAGCCGTCGCTGAGAACAGACAATCTGAGCCTGTCACGTTGTTCCTGTTGCCCAGCCTTCCCCATTCCGGTGGCAAGTTGTACATCAGGGAATCCAAAGCCACTACCAGTAGCAGTCGCTGAGTTGTTTACCTGACGATGCTTTCAGTTCCACCTGAACTTGCTACAAAAGTGGTGTCGTATGGCAAACCTCTATGCAGACACCTGAGCTTTTGAATTGATATAAAAGATCATTCTTAGGAAGCGACATGTTATAGACTCTTTATTATGCAAACTTTGATTTTAAAATAAACAGAATCCCACACAACTGTTCAGGAACAGGAGGATCCGTAATTAATAAGGCGCCCTACTGAGAGGATTGTTGGAACTGTGATTGGTTTGATGTGAAAGGAACCAAAGTATTACGCCACAAAGAGGAATCAAAATGTATTGTTAAGTCTCAACGTGTGTGGAGTGAAACCCGTGCTGTGATGAAATCTCTGGGGCAGAAATGTCACTTTGGGACGGTGTCAGTCACAAGTGCAATTCGACTCTTAAATACAACAGAGACAGCGATTTGGCAAGAATGGAATCTCGTGAGTTTGTGCCCAAACTCGCCCCGCTAGTGAGGTTCTGTTGATCTAAAAGCATAATGGCAAACTCGTGCCCCTCCGGCAGAGCTTCAAGTGAGAGCAGAGCCAGGCTGGAAGCTGCTGGAGTAGCGGGCTGCAGCACTGCGCGTCCACCTACTGTGGGCATAAATCTGCTACCACGGTATGTTTTAGATCTCGGTTCCAAGCAGTGCGTTGTCTCACGTCCCCCGGTTCTGACTGTAAATAACGAAGGAAGCTGAAAATCCATTTTCCTTGCAAAAAGGAATCAGCAGTGGCTGGGTTGTTTCTAGACAGATTTTGGTATTAATTTAAGAGAGACACTTTTTATAGTCTTTCCGACTTCTCGTTATGACTCCTGCAGTTTTCTTAACCTAAAAATAAATTGCTGCAATGATGAACAAAGAATTATACAAGAAAAAGAAAAAACATACTTTTGTATCTTTATTTTGGAATTTCTTGTTCTATTATAAATATTGAAGTATCCCTATTTCAGAAGACGTATTTTGTTAATTGATTGTACATATTTAAATATGTATTTTTGCACAGGTCTTTTTTTCTGATATCCAGTTTTGGTACAATTGAGATCATCTAGTATTTATTTATTGATTAATTATAAAAAAATAAAAAATAAAAAAAAAGAAAGAAATAGAAGGAAAAGCAAATACCTTTTCTTATATATATATATATATATATATAATATGTGTGTATTATATATATATATATAATATATGTATAATTTTAAGTGGTTCACTGCCAAGCCAATAGCAACATGCCTACTTTGCAACTCAAGGGATGCCTCCATGTGCCTGGAGCTGCACCCCTGGCCACGTCCCTCACTCCGGCGTTGCTTCTCAGTTGCCTGATTCCCAGAGGACTCCATTTAGTGACACACTGCTTCTCTTTCCTTCGCGTTGTTGTGAGCGCGTCCGTGTGGGTCTCAATGTGGTTTCAAACTAAAGGAAAAAATGAAAGTGCCTGATATAACTCGATCTGAGCTCGGACTGTTGAGACAGCTCCTCCTTAAATGACTTGAATGTTCAGTTGAAATCTTGGAGCTTTTTCCACCTATATATAACAACGTGTGTGTATATATGTGTGCACATATATATATGTACGCGTTTATACATATATATATATAAGGTTGTTGAGATCAATCGACAAAAGGAAAGCAAACGATGCTGGTAACCTTTGTGTGATGTTTTTATTGGAGTACCTTGTGTTGGAATGATCCCGTTTTAATGCAGAGTTGGGGTAACGCCAAGAGTTTGGTACGTGGGCTTAGTTTAACCAGCAGTCAGTGTAACTGTGTCATTTGGGGCAGGAAGGGGATGGGGGATTATTCATCCAGAAGTGAAACCATTTAGGAAATGTTCAAAATAGTCCATAAGGAAAACAAAAACCCAGGAAGTACCTCTCGACACCACTCGGAAACAGAGATGCGATTTCCAAATGACATTTCTAAGGCAGTTTGTCTTCCCATAAGAGTTCTCTTGCCAAGGAATCTCTCATCTCTCACTCATTCTGGCCTGGAGGTGGGAATTGGGCTTGGAAAGATACTTCACGTTTCGCTGTTCAGCAGAAAATAATCATATATTTCTTTTCCGTTCTGTGCGGGGTGTTTTACGTTGTAAAGATGGTCATATTAAAAACGAGCACTACGTGATGTCAATGTGAATGTAGGCCTCGAAAGCATCTTTTGCTCGGTGTTGAGCCTGGTTCTAAAAGCAATCTCCTGTGTACAATGTGTGAATAGTTTGGATCATTTGTATACATAATCAAGAGCATCCGATCAGCTGAACTCCGCGTTGGCTGCTGTACAGAACATGAACAAATGTCATGGGATAGAAAAATTACTTTGGATATTTAAAAGAAAAAAAAACAAATAAATATATAGTCTATTTGTTTTGTAACAAGTTTCTGTAAATAAAATAATTTATACTATTTATAAGAAAAAAGTTGTGCTTTGCTTCATGACGAAGATTAGTTTGTTGAACAAACATGTTACTAAACAAGGCAATAAAATTAGGACTTTTCAATAAATGAGGTTGGTTGCATGGAACGCATCCGATGTTTCTGCTTCATTTTATGATCCCTCGGAGGAACCCAAGGGCTGTGATGGGACGGCTGAGCTGTACAGAGCTCTACACAACCAGTCTGACTCCACAGCCCAGGCATTGCTCCTCTTTTGGTTTATTTATTTCTCCTTTTTTTCCTTCTTATTTTATTTTAGCATCAAGTACAAAGGAGTTTTTTTCATTTCATTTCATTTCAGGCCATTTCCAATACCAGTTTCAATACCTACATCACTGTAGTGTTGGCTGAATGTTTTTATCCATCTATCTCACCTTCCTGCAAATATCCATCTACCTTCTGCTATTTATTTTCCCCCTTTTTCTTCCTAACTCCTGCTCCCTGCTCTCAGCTGCTGACACTGGAGTTGTGCTGGGCTCTGCCAGAGATGTACATCAGATCCATCCGAACTGAAGGTGCAACTGTTGTCAGCTGCATTTAAAGTAGCGTCTGTATCCCCTAAGACTGACAAGGTAAAGAAATACAGCTCAGTTTATCCCTGTAACTGAGCTCTGTGAGGTGTCCTGGAGCTCTGCATGTGCTGTCTCTCCTTTTGCTGCACTGGGCACTGCAACTCTGCATTGGAGTGAGCAGAGACTGCCACTGGCTGCTGCTTCTCCCAGCAAAGCAAGTTCATCTACTCAGTAGCAGAGGTTTGCCATGGAAAATGCCTTTTGATCGCAGCTGGAGCGTAGCCCAGCCATTGCTTAAGTCCTGGAGTTTGTGGACAGAAAGTAGTGCCTCTGCTGCCACGCTCATAGGAAGATGCCTGTACCCAGGACAAGGCATTGGCTCCGTGCCTTCACCACACATGCAGTGAGCACAGCAGAGCCCTATGAGCCCTGGCACACCACAGCCTGCCCTCACTTAAGCCAGCTACTGAAGCAGCTGATAGAAGAGCTTTGCCATTGGCTTTATTTAAATGCAAATTTGGGTTCCTTTATTATCATCACATTCTGCTGCAACAAATAATCAAACACACGTGGCTTGTATGATCTGCTGTGAGGCTCTTAATTTGACTGAATGCTTTTCTCAGTGCTTTGGCTCAATACTGCATTAACTATTGGATTGGTTCCTAACAAGCAGCATGGGACCTTTGTTGCAGAAAAGCAGCATGTGCTCGATTTGCTTTTGTTCTTCTGGAGCACCAAACTTCAGGAGACACTCATAAACCTTTCCTGAAGTTGTTCAAATGAACCTGGATTTAAACTTCATTGCAAGGAGGGAAAAGCAGCCTGAGACATGCAAACAGCAGGCAGTGTCCAAGCCAGTGAGGTACAGTTGTCATTGTGACAGCTGTCGTCCAATCCATACAAAGCAGCAGGGCACAGCACTGCTGCTTGGTTCTGCTGCTCTCTAACAGTGCTGGAAGTTTCCTCCATGCTCTGCTTTATAGATGAGCTCCATTCACTTACCTGTATCCACTTCTGTCCACAACAGGTTGTTTCAAAAGCAAGTAAGTGAGTTTGGAGCCTGTATAATAAGCTCAAGCTCTGAGTCCCATCTTCAGTGAGAGAGGAAATGGAGCCTTTGGCAAACCAGCAGACACAGGTGAACCAAAGGACAGACACACACAAATTAGATTTCAACTACTTTGTAGAAGAGCTTTACCCACAGACCATGATGTTCCCACAGCTTAACGTAGGGTCGTAGGGCTGCAGCTTGGAAGCAGCATCTGAGTGTGACTACCTCGGTGCCAGAGCTAAGTTGGCCTCCCAGGGGGAAATTGGAGAATGGCAGTAGTTCAAGGAACTGCACAGGATTAAATTACAAGAGAGCATGTACAACTTTGGCATGCAGACTATAAATCTATGGATAGGTGTCAGGACCAACGTACAAATTAGGTCAGCCTGACACAATCAGAACTAAATTGAAATCACGAGCTGAAACAAGCCAAAGGAAAATGCACCATTATCACCAGGCACTGAGAGATAACAAAGTTACTTCACGGTGCTTGAAGGAAGCAGAAATCCCATCACTTCTGCTTGATATGGAAACTGAAGTGCTACATTCAGATCTGAAAACAAACTGAGGCAAATCGAAGGGTCTTTAAGAACCATCCGGTGCAATTCCTGTTGTTCCACACAGTGCTGCTGGCTCGAGAAATACAAAGATTTTGGAAGGAAAATTCAGTTCTGCACCAGAAAGGAAATCCCTCAGTTCATTGAGCCCTGTGGCTCACACTGTTTGTAGTACTGCCATCTAATATCCTTAACATCTGTATCTGTGGACAGTGGAAAAGATGTTACCAAAAGGCAGCCAGAACTGAAGCCTTCCTGCTCTGGTCTACATTAGGTCTAGAAAATGCCTCTTATTCTGCCTTACACTGCAATTCCCTCATGGTAAGAACTCATCCTGTTTAAATAGTGCTCAAAAACCAGCACATCTTTGGCTATTTCCTTATTATTCAGTTATTTCTTTTCACCTTTGATTCAAATATAAAGGTCTTAGAAAAAAAAGGATCGCTGTGTTCTTTCTGTACTGATCCTGCTTTGCTAGGAAGCGCTGAACTTATGTTCAGTGAATGTATGTTCACACATTCAAGCGAAGAAATAAAATACATTACAAGAGCTCAATTGTACCATACATTTAATAAATGAACTGGGATCCATACACCAAAACAAAACAGCGTGTACATAATGAAGTGGAAAGTAAAAACGTGAGCGTTCTCGCTACTGGTTTTGTTTTACCTACAGTATAACAAGTTATACAATATATTTATAGGTTATTTCCAAAATGGTTGAAACATCTACATTTTGCATTCCCTTGTATTAGAAAAATTACATATTAATTACTCTGGAAAGCTTCTGAACTCTGTTTAGCAGCAAATCTCCTTTCTTGATGGTTTCCTGGTACTGCCAATTCTTGCTGTCCGGCCTAGAAAGTGTAAATGGGAGGGAGAAAAAAAGCAGTCAGAGCTGAGATCTTTTACCTCATGAAAACTTACTACATAAACGTGATTAAAATATACAGAACTCCACAGGGCTGTAAATGTAACTCCCAGGGATCGATGTCTTACCTGTTGGTTTCTACAATCTCATTTACTTTGTCTATTTTGCAGTGCAATCGCCCAGCTGCAATAAATCTTGACAGCTCCCTAAATAAAGAGGAAAAAAACCCATCAATAAATGACTGTTCAACACCTCTTCACAAAGGAACTGCAGGCCGACAAGCACCGAATCTGCTGTTACAAAACATCACAGTCACCTATTTCTGAAGTACATGCAATATATTCCCATGAGGTATCTTATACACTCTCATCTTTTTAAAGCTTGGACATGAAACAAGTGCAATCGTTCCAACAATCCCAACACAAGTTGTCTTTGTATTTTCTTCTGAGGCCAAAATCTCCCTTCAAGTTAATTGAGGCTCATCTTCATGCTCAGCCGTTCAGATTCGGAGGTGGCACTCAGCAAAAATCCAGAATTATTATATTACATCCTGCTGTAAATATTGCCAGTCCATTTAAAGAGTCTCTGAGCAGCTCCTTATTTCTTAGCAGTTCTAAACACTTTGTTTGCTGTACTTCATCAGCTGCTGTTCCATGTGACGCTACTGATGTTTTAATATCTAAAGCTGATCTGATTTCTTACAGCAGAAAATGAATTGCAAATGAGATGCGCAGGGCAGGTAATGTGTGTGAATGTGAATATTTACCTTGCTGTATTTGTGAACTATGTTGTCTTCTAGAATGTTAAAGGTTGTGGCTTATTAAGGTGCATAGAAACAGCAGGATAAAGAACAAAATTAGGCACAAAGGAATAAGTTTTACACAGAACCCTCAGAGTTAAAGCAGAACTGGAATCGTTTTCATGACAAACTACACTCCAATTATTTTCTTTCCTGAAACCTTACATTCAAATGCAGCCAATCTCCTCCACGAAAGCATAACTTATGTAGGTTCAAAACAAACATTTGACTTAAAGAGCTTAACAACTTACTGATCTATGAATTCTACACTGACTCCAAAAGCTTCTGCCATGTATCCTAATGTCAAGGAGCGGTAGGACTCAAGGAGCTGGCTGTATGCATGGATCCTCATCTCCCGTACGTAGTATCGATAATGAGGTGCAAACAACCAATCCTTCTTCATCTCTTGCTCTACAATAGCTGAAACAAGAGAAAGAAATCTAATGAGTAAGAAATGTGAGTTACCATCTAGGTAAGTCAAACTGTTAATACTTAATCAATGTGAACACAACTACATTATACTATTGCATAGTTCTGGATATGAAAGGTATTCTATGCTGTACAAAAATCAGCTTGTAAAAACTATTATAGTTCTAGAACCAGAAGTAGTAATTAAATGCCATCGATATTATGGCAAAGCCAGTGACCCTACAGCATCAAACTCTACATCACTGTCTAAATCGCTTTTTGTTTCCTGCTCTATTTGTGCACTGTAGCTACTCCACAGAAGCTGTAAATGATATGAAACAAGCCACTATAGCACCTGAAATGCTCTTACTAGAAACAAAATAGCTTTACCTAATGACTGGAAAAAGGCTGAGTATCTGCATTCGTACAGAGAAAAGAGGTACTGTCGTACAGCCGGCAAACTGTGTAACACCTCCAGAATCTCTGCTCCTTTAATAACCTGAAAACAAACAAAAAACACATTCAAAGACTATCCCTTTTAGCCTGGAGATAAGCAGGTTAAAGAAAGGCTGGGTCTGCAGCTCTCACTTGCTTTCCTTACCTTCTCCCTAAGGTCAGGTCTGTCTAACGCGATCATGCTGACGTAGACAGTGTAGGTTACAAATGTTTTGTAATCCATAAGTTCATAGGATGTAAACGTTGAAACTGTGTCAAGGAAGAGCTCTGCTGCCTGTTTGAAATCTCGAATAGCCACACAGTACAGACCCTGGTACACCTTTAGACGATTTCTCCTATCCCAGTCTCCTCCTTCTTCTATTAGACTTAAAATAGAACAAAATTACTTATTTAAAATCATTATAAGTCATACGAAACAAGTACAGTAAATCATATATGATACCACATGATTACAGAAGGCAAAATCTCTTATATGCTACAGCTTGTAGGTACAGTCCAGGTTTCATGTATCTCCCAGGGGTAACAATGAGACCTTCCTTGAGATACGTACATAAATATCACCATCAACCTCAGCTACGACAATAGACCTCCACTTCTTTTGCTGCTAAAATCAAAGCTGCCCAACCAACAGCATAGAAAAGTTACCAATGGAACAGCCAAACTTTCAACAACCACAGCAGTCTCATCAACTTTATGTTATAAGATTATAACAGTGATGTATTAAATGCTGACAGCACAGAGCTGTGGATATGAGGGATTACCATCCTGGCACCGGGCTCTTACTTCTAGAAGAGAAACTGGCACTTTATCAAGCCAGCTGGATGTGCTGGGTTCAGGTGGCATCCCTGCACTGCTCTTTATTATACAGCATCATTACATCCAAACTTGTCTTCTAACAGCTACAGAAGAGAAAGTGGGGTGGGCTACAAAGCCCCACTTGTCTGACAAGTGCTTCATTGTCCCCTGCCAACCCAAACGGTACCTTTTGGCCTTCTCAATGTTCCGTGTGATGAGGTCGTTGTCCATGTAGAACAAACCGATCCGTAGGAGATAGAACACAATATCCAGGCGATGTCCCAGGGCCACGGTCTTGTCGTAAGTCTTGCGGAACGCGGTCAGAGCTCCCTCCTAAGCAAACAACCATTTGCCTTATAACAAAGCTCAATGCAATCAGAGCATTTGAAATACATCTGCCGTGGGTGCATTTATTGCATTCCATCAACTACAGACACAAAATAAGTGAAAATCAACATCTACAAATAGAAAATAGCTTTCTCCCTTTTCAGGAAGTGTTTCCTTTTACAGCCTACTTGCTTCTTCACTGCTTCATTTTAACTTCAGTAACACCCTACCCCCATCTGCTGCCCCTGTATGTGCTGTGCCATAGGAAAAAAACACTGCAAGGCAGCCAGTTTCCATTCAGCACTCTGGATTCTGAGCGGTGTTTCTATATGAATTCATAAAACTCGTGCTATTGCCTTATTTTCAGCTGGGATGGAGCTGTTTTCCTTCAGGGTCTATTATGAGGCTATGATTTGGTTTTAGAAAGAATCACAGAATTGTAGGGCTTGGAAGGGACCTCTAGAGATCATCGAGTCCAACCCCCCTGCCAAAGCAGGTTCAAAACAACGCTGATAACACACTGATGTTTCCACTTGTTGCCAAGCAGTGTTGCACAGATCCAAAGCCATTCCAGTTCCTCAGCTCCTATTAGGGAAGGGCTGAGGAGGAGGAGGGATTCCAAAGAGCTGGGAGGGGACAGAATTAGGCCAGCAGCCAAGGGACAACCCCATCCCATATGACATCATGCAGGAGGAGAGTTTTGAAGGGGGTGGGAGTTCATCCCACACACATGTTTACATCTAATCATAATCATAATTTAGTGAATAGTTTTATCTTAACCCACCAGTTCTACTCCCTCCCAGTTCTCTCCCCCATATCCCAGCAGTTCTACCCCCTCCCTTTTCCCTTTTCAGTTCTCTCCCCCATTCCCACTGGGAAGATGAGGCACCACAACAGCCCTGAACCCACCTTATCCCCAATCCTACACAGGTACTCAGCTTTAGCCATCATCGCATCACGGATTTCACTCTCCCCCAAGATCTTTTCAGCATCTTCCAGCTCATTATCCAGCCGTTTTAGTTCCTCTTCGTTGGCTTTCTTCATCTTGTTCAGCAGCTCCGTGTCTACCTGCCACTCCAACGCCTTGCACAGCGCTTCGTAATACGGAGCCATGTCTAAAAGAGAACCCGCAGTGCTTTGGTTACAGCCCCACACTCACTGTGTATATATATATATATATTCCTATATACCCCTATAGGGTATATATCATCCCATACACCCCTATAGCCCGATCCACTCATACACCCCTATATATCATCTCATATACCTATATACCCCTATATATCATATACCCCTCATACACCCCTATAGCCCGATCCACTCATACACCCCTACATATCATCTCATATACCTATATACCCCTATATATCATATACCCCTCATATACCCCTATATATCATCTCATATACCCCTATATATCATCCCATACACCCCTATAGCCCAATCCACTCATATACCCCTATATATCATCTCATACACCCCTATAGCCCGATCCACTCAAACACCCCTATATATAATCTCATATACCTTATACCCCCATATATCATATATCCCTATATATCATCTCATACACCCCTATATATAATCTCATATACCTATATACCCCTATATATCATATACTCCTCATATACCCCTATATATAATCTCATACACCCCTATAGCCCGATCCACTCATATCATATACCCCTATATATCATCCCACACACCCCTATATATCATCCCATACACCCCTATAGCCCGATCCACTCATACACCCCTATATATCATCTCATATACCTATATACCCCTATATGTCACATACCCCTATATATCATCTCATACACCCCTATATATCATCTCATATACCTATATACCCCTATATATCATATACTCCTCATACACCCCTATATATCATCTCATACACCCCTATATATCATCTCATATACCTATATACCCCTATATGCTCCGCCCGCACTCACTGTGAAGCCTCACAGCCGCCATCAACTCATCCCGAGCGGCCGGGTCTGGTGTACGGGGCCTGAGGCTGAGGAGGAACCGGAGCTGGGCGATCCGAAGGTCGGGGTTCTTGGGCAGCCCCTCTTCTTCCAGGTTTTCCAGCGGCATCGCGGCGGACCTCGGGACGGATCGGGACGGCGGCGCGGCGCAGTGACTCAGCCGCGACGGGAGGAAATGGCGACCTCACTTCCGCAATGCAGCGCCCCCTGGCGGCTCGGAGGTGTCGGTGCACAGAGAGAGGGGGGTGTGTGATGGGGGGGTTATGGCCACGCGTGGTCTATAGGGGGTGCACACAGTGCGTGTGTGAGTGCAGCGGGATATAGGGGGGTATGAGGTGATATATAGGGGTATATGAGGGGTATATGATATATAGGGGTATATAGGTATATGAGATGATATATAGGGGTGTATGAGTGGTATATGATATATAGGGGTATAGGGGTGTAAGAGATGATATATAGGGGTGTATGAGATGATATATAGGGGTATATGAGGGGTATATGATATATAGGGGTATAGGGGTGTATGAGATGATATATAGGGGTGTATGAGATGATATATAGGGGTATATGGTATATAGGGGTATATAGGTATATGAGATGATATATAGGGATATATAGGGGCATATGAGGGGTATATGATATATAGGGGTATATGGGTATATGAGATGATATATAGGGGTGTATGAGATGATATATAGGGGTATATGATATATAGGGGTATATAGGTATATGAGATGATATATAGGGGTGTATGAGGGGTATATGATATATAGGGGTATATAGGTATTTGAGATGATATATAGGGGTGTATGAGGGGTATATGATATATAGGGGTATATGGGTATATGAGATGATATATAGGGGTATATGAGTGGATCGGGCTATGGGGGTGTATGAGATGATATAGGGGTATATGATATGAGTGGATCGGGTTATAGGGGTGTATGAGATGATATATAGGGGTATATGAGGGGTAGATGATATATAGGGGTATATAGGTATATGAGATGATATATAGGGGTGTATGAGTGGATCGGGCTATTGGGGTGTATGAGTGGATCGGGCTATTGGGGTGTATGCAGTGGATCAGGCTATAGGGGTGTATGAGATGATATATAGGGGTATATGATATATAGGGGTATATAGATATATGAGATGATATATAGGGGCGTATGAGTGGATCGGGCTATAGAGGTGTATGCAGTGTCTATGGAGTGCACCGTGCTGGCTTCGTGCTCACATACAGGATTGTAATATACACACATGCAAACGATCAGCACTCAAACCTTAAAGGCTGCCTTTGATTTCAGGTGTTATGTTCCTCCCATGTCACAATGCACAGACCAACACCTCCTTCATATGTTTGGTGGGACACATCATACACAGCAGGGTCTGCTTCCTGTTCTTCCTATTGCTCATAGAACCTCACGAGCCATCATTAAGGTTTGTCTCTCCAGCTGTCTCTATCTGTGTCTATGTAGCTAATTTGTGCTGTACACTTACACTAAATGATCGCTTTATTACATGTGATTCCTTCCATTGGGTACTTCTCAGTTGACTATGATTACTACCACGCCAAGTAGAAACGCTCCTTTACCGTATAATTAACTTTATCTGCTTTGCTCCGATGCCTCTCACTGGTAATTGCGTGCACTTCAACTCTTCCTTTGCATTTCTAAGACTTGAAGAAGCTCTGATTCTTCTTGCCCCCATCTTTGTCCAGACTGGATGGTTTTCACACGTCTACAATTATATCTGTTTCCATGTACTCTGGATATTGATTTCAGTACTATCACGTGATCTTTCAATAAGCCATCTGTTTGGAATCCATGGTGCTTTACATGTGCTGGTAGCAAAAAGCTCACTTAAACCCTTTGGTGTTATATAAGGTCTCCTGGATGCTTTATCACTGCAGACTTTCAAGGTGAGGTTGGATCAGGCCTTGGGCAACGTGATCCAGCTATGGATGTCCCTGTTCATTGTAAAGGATTTGGACTAGATGACCTTTAAAGGTCCCTTCCAACTCCAAGGATTCAGTGATTCTGTGATCCTATAGTTGGGCCTTTTTTACTGGGATAATTTGAAACAGAGAGTGAGAATGTTAAGATCTTCCCATGTTTCTGCTGCTTTGGGAGTTGCTCCATTTCCCCCCTCCTGTCAGCCCTTTTTTGAGGTAACTTTTGTCCTATGTGGATTTTTAAGGCTTCTTTTGTCAAAGGAAATAGCCTCACACAATCATACCGCCTGCCTGTCAGTCTGTGTGTCTGTTCTCAAATGCATTTTAAACCCCAGGGTCAACCTGAACCAGATTTGTCAGCTGTCGCAGGTTCTCAATGATGGCCAATTGCTTGAACTCAGGTGCAAGCCAGGTAGGGCTGAGATGAGCTGGGAATGAGAAGCAGTTGTAGTTAACCCATGCCTGCATCTCAACACCAATGCCAATAGCTCTGGCACAGACTGCTCTTAGGGAAGGAGATCAGCAGTGGGGTTGGCTGTATGGCCATCCCAGGATGAAGGCAGGGAAGGGAAACGCAATGGGTATTGATGAGGCACGTGGGAGCAAGATGGGAGAAAGAATAGCTGATCTATGGGAAACCAGCCCTCAGTGGTGTGTGCACACAGAGCAGCACCTGCCACTGTAATTACAAATATTGATGTGCTTTGGCAGGTCTTTTGCACAGCTTCTTTTCAAACACACAGCCTCGTTTTATTTTTCACTCTTGGTAATGACAGGTCATTTTCACATCATGCAAAGAAAAGCGCTTGGGGCTGAGAAGCGTCGTGTAACTTCTATTCAGATCTCATAGCAAATCAGGCAAACATGTATTAATCAAGGCATGCAGTGTTTGATGCAAACATGAGTGCAGTCTAACATTAGGCTGTCTTTTAAAATAAACTCCATGTTGGATGGATGCAGTCTGAGCAGACTGCTGGATTCACAGAGCAAGATGCTCAAAAACTGATGGGAGTTTGGCTCTGACTTCTGCTTTTTAAGTGGAGGTCATCTACCTAAAGCCCATTGATTTGGGTATCAAATTAGCTGGAGAAGCCACTGATGCTCCTTGTCCTGAGTGCACTAAGTCCAAAGGTGGGGATGTGAGCTGCACCAGCATGGCAGTGCTGTGATATCTTCCTTTCCTCTTCCTTTCAGCCATGCCTTTCCCTTTCCCATCTCTTCTGCTCCAGACCTTTCCTTACCCCATGTGCTTTTTGCATTTGGGGGATGGCAATTCACTTTGCCTGGTAAATGAGACAGTTCTCCTGCTGTCACCTCCTTTCAGTTTGAGTTTATACTGCAGTATATCAGATGCTGTGTTTTACGTGGTGTGATTTAGAACTCCCTGTAACTCATGTGAGCAGGGTACAACGCCTGTGCACTTTGCAGATACTCACCCTCTGAATCAACCTCTGTTTGCCTTGTCCTGACACACACAGACTGACACCTATATATATATATGTATATAATACTGCTATATATATACTGTATATACTATACATACTACATATATAGTTACACATATAACTATACATATACTGTATATGTAACATATAAGTATATCATGCTGTATATAAGCAAACACACACAAGTGTGACTGTATCCATCTATGTGTATCCGCCTATGTAACAAACATTGCAGGATGCTTATTTTCATTCATTCTTTTTCCTTCCAGAGCATTTTCATTTTGCTGAGACCTTTACACTATTTTTCTTTATCCCCTTTAAAAACTATTTTTTTTTCAAAGAACATCTGAAATTACCAAACAATTTATTCAATTGACTTCTAAGGTCTAGAAGCCCTGCAAGGAGACTTTCCTGCAGCTGCTATTTCCAGTGCCTTTTTTCCTGCCTACCTTCCCTGGCACTACGTGCTACTTTCCTTGTAGTTTCCATGACAATTCTCAGAGTTGCAGGCAGCCTTGTCCTTGGTTGCTGTTTTGCAAAGCTGTCCTTGCTCTTGCCCATCTGAAGAGCTGACTGCAGCCATGCATGCACAATTAAACCCCTGATTTTCCTATCTCAGGTGTAGCGCATTTCGTACCCATCACTGTAACAGAGTGATGAGAGCAAGGGATGGGGGGTGGAGGGGGAAGGTGCTGTGTGCTCTGTTAACCTGCTTAGAATGATACAAATAACTCTAACTTTCTCCTTTAGCAGCTCTCACCCCGAAGCCCTTTGCCATTTCTCTGCCTGCCTCTGCTTTGTCTTCATTTGACCATTTCCTTCCATTATCCCGTGCGCTGCCTCCATCCACGCTCACCTCCCTGCCATCCCCCGGCTTCCTCTTGTGAATCCACTTCAGTGTAATCTAAAACACACTGCATGGATGTGGGAGCCCAGAGAAATATTTGCTCTGGCTCTGGCTCTCACCTAGTGATGCCAATGAGCTCGGAGACGGCAGACTCTCAGCCCAGCAGTAAAATGAGCCTTTCCCGTAAGTTTAGAATTGGAGTCTTTCTCACACGCTGCAGTCAAAATGATTGTCAGCTCAAACAGCTCCTTTTAACTCAATTCAAAAGAAAGCATTCAGAGTGGATTCTGAATTTGCACCGTGATAAAACTAATTGCAGTTACCTGCCCGTCACTGAAACAGATCATCCCGAGTGCCACAATATTTGAAACACTGTTCTAAGGCACAAACACACCGAATCAGAAAGAAAAGCTTTAAAGGCCAAAGCGATCATCTTCTAAGCGTTCTTAATTTCCCTTCAGGTAAATGGAAATGGGTGTTCTGGAGGACAGAGAGAGCAGCACATGGTCCACTTCAATTGTCTGCGTGATTAATAGAGCATCCATAGACCTCCCAGCCTGTGCAGTGAGGTGAGCTCTGGAGCTGCCCAAGGGGTGGCAGGAGAAATGGAGTAATGAGAAGGATGGGGAGGAATGAGTAGGAAAGGGAGAAAGGAGAAGGAAAGTGAACTGTGCAACCAGCCCCATACTCAGAACCCCAGGCCCAGGGCTGGAGGTGGGACCTCAAAACCTGGGCTGGGGTAGCAGCAGGGAGCAAGTAATGGAATGAGCCTGAGAATCACAGCTGGGGCTCTCAGACAGCAACATTCTGCCTGTGGTTGGTCTTGGTGACCCGGGGATATGGGCAGTTGAAGGGTCTGGGCTTGTTTCCCCATTGAGCACAGGGGTTTTATGACTGGCTGTGGTTTGGTACCTGCTTCTTGTTTTGGCTTCACCCCAGCTGTGCGGTCTGTACATGACAATCCCCTGCAGCACATGGGTTTGCCCTGAGATCCAGGAGCTGAGAACACTTTATCATTAATGGATTCACCCTTTGGGGATTGACGGAGTTGAAGTGTGGCTGCTCTGCAGTCCCCCACCATCATTACAGGGCAGCCGGTGTCTACCTCTAAGTTGGATGACCACGAGAACACAGTGGGCACTGGGTACACAAAGGCACTGACACTCCTGAGAATAGGGATTTTTCCCTTGGCACAACGATCCACATGGAGAGCGCTCTTGTTTTTAATAAGCTCACAAAGCTTTCTTCTTTTTTTCTGTCCTGAACACGAGGTATTTTCATTCCATAATGACTGTGTGTTATGTCCAACTTCCAGAAAGCCTTTTGCCTGAGAAAATAGCAAAAGCTTTTTCAGCTGCTGCAGTGAACACAGTGGAAGTAATCATGGAGCAAAATGCTGAGATATTTGCTCTGTGCTCAGAGGTTGTGTGGCATCTTGTATTGTCTGAAACAGAGCACCAGAGAGTAATCACATCTGCAAATCTCTCAGACTGGGGCAGCGGGGAGAGGAGCCAATCTCTGCGACTCTGCAGAGCTGGAAGAAATCTCAGATATTTCTGTTTGTCTGCAGAACAGCTGGGGACTTCTCAGGCATGAATCTAATTAAGCATATTCCTTGCCACAAACACTTCAAGTCCCATTTCTGAGATCTGGATATCTGACCAAAATGAATCCTTAGCAATATTGCTTTCATGCATCATGCTTTTTCTTTTCTTCTTCTTCCTTTTTTTTTTTTCCCCTTTCCTTCGATCTGGGTGAAATTAAATTACATTTATAAGCTCAGCTCGAAATTCACTGAAGTCGATACTATCGATTGATATCTGGCTATCAGCAGAATGCCATGCATTAATTATAGCTGTGTTTAATACATGAGCCCGGAGAGGCTCCTCTGTGAGTGATAGCAAGCAAGGAGCATCCTCCCTGCTGTGGCACCAGAGCCTTTGTGCCCTGGGCTTGCGGTGCCCAGGAGAGCCCCATAGCACCAGGTCTTGCATAGTACAGCTGTGGCAAGGCGTGTTGGCAGAGCTATGAACCCTAAAACCATTAACTGTAAAAAAACTTCCTTGAGTCTCTTATATGCAAAGTTATTTGCCTGTGCTCCTCAGTTTGATTTGTGTTCATTTGCATATACAATGCATGGGCTTCAGACAGAGAATTCTCCTGATACGTTTTCACTTCTGTAAGAAACATGATGGGAAGTAGAAGATATGATCATCTCCCTCCCTGGTGGCATCAGTAAATATCACACATATCAGATTAAACCCTTGACATTTTTCCAACAGTGTGAAATTTGCTTGAAGATGTTGGAAAATGAGTTATAGATGTGAAAGCAAGGCTTGGAATATGAATACAAACCCATTAACCCTAAAACCAACGTAATTGGTTCTTCCCTGCATCCTGGAGCACAGCACTGGACTGGGAGAGAGGGAGAATCTGGGGGTGCATGGGGTGAGCTGTGAGACAGACAGGGACCCTGAGCAGCAGTAAAGGGCTGAGCTTCCCCTGAAGGGAAGAGCTCGGGAATGGATGCCAGCAGTGACACAGACATCACCCATTGCAGCAGCACATGCAGGGCTTCAGTGTGCAGCATCAGCAGAGCAATCCCCGAGAGATGGGAGAGATTTTGTGCATCTTAAGGAAAAGGCTGATTTTAATCCAGCAGAATCATGGTGGTAATTACAGTATTTAAAGCAGTTTGCTGCCTCTCATTAATTCCCTGAGCATTACTCCAGGGCCCCCTTAGAGATGACCAAGACAGAACATGATGACATCTGCTTGTTGTGTGCACGCTCGGAGAGCTGAGGTTACGTGCAGTGACTGTGAGCATCCCTGATGTTGCCATGGAGATGCCAGGGCTGGCTGTGAGACACATCGACCACAGCTATACCCACAGCAGAGCCCCTTACATCCCTCCCAGGGACACAGGCTGCATGTGGGAGGAGGCAGAAGTTCAGGATGCTGCTGCTTGGAGAGGTGTTGGGGACACCAGGGCATGTATCAAGGGCTGGGTGGGCTCAGAGGGATCAGAGTGACATGGCTGAGCCTGAGACCTGTGTCTGTAAAAGCAATAGGGGAGGAGTTCTCTGTGCTAGTTGTCACAGCCAGATGTTCATGCTGAATGCTCTTTGCATCCAGGGGGGCCTTGTTGACCTGGCTGAGGGTTGTTGTGCTCCCCTCAGAGGCTGCTTAGTGCTGGGAGTTGGCATTAGGTGGTGGAATCACCATCCTTGGAGGTGTTTAAGGAAAGGGAATATGTTGTACTTAGGGATATGGTTTAGTGGACAATATGGGTGGTAGGTGGTGGATGGTCAGACAGGATGATCTTAGAGGTCTTTTCCAACCTTAATGAATGTATGATTCTGTGTGCTCAGTTAGCTGAGAACATGCTATGGCACAGCAAAGGTTGCCATTCAGTGGCAGGTGGCTGGCTTTCATGCAACAGATATTCTGCCTTTACAAAATATACATCTACCAGACAAGAAGGTGACGTGGCTGACACACGGCTCATCTATTCTTAGATTTGGCATTTGGGAACACAGTTTCACCACTTCTATCTGGCTGGCAGCAGGTACCGTTTCACGGGCAGGAAGGTTATCACTGTTAATTAATCTCGACTCTCATTTGGAGGCAGGATGATTGCATCCTCTCTGCATGCCCTGCACAAGCTTCCCTGAGGGCTCAGCCACAGCCTGTGTATCGCTGCTCTGGGTTTGCCAAAAAGATCAGAATTCTGCAGGCAGTGCCACCAGCAATGAGAAAATGCCTCTCATCTCAACGCCAGGTCTGGGGACAGCCATTGGATGGGCTGGTGGCACTGCATGGCATTGTCCATCTCCCATTGCCCACCCTGCCAAGTCCTGCTCCACGGCAGCAATTATCCCTTCCTAAAAGTTAGTGCAGTTCCTGTAGATCTCGGTCACCTGAGGTCAAGAATACTGTTTTCATTATCAGATATAGAAACAGGGTCAGAAAGCCATGGATAAATAGGGCAGAGCATCTAAAGAAATGACGGGAGACCTAATTGTGGGATTGGGATGCAGCAGATTTTTGTGTCTCTTTGTATTTCTGCAGGAACACGAAATGCTCTTTCTTCTTGCTTCAGCCCGTCAGCAATCAGTGCATTTTTAGCTGAAGGCTGGAGATGGGGACCAAATGGCCTTGGAATTAAGCAGCAGATTTCAGCTGTCTAGGAACAGCTGGAGAAGTGTTAGCATTTCCTTCTCTGTGTACAGGACAGAATGGCTGACCTTGAAAATGGAGCAAACAGTTGGGCTTTTTTTCCCACTTTTTCAAATTGGAGTTTGCAGTCACCACCACCACATGTCCAACAGTACGTTCTACCATCTACCCACTCCATATGCTTTATTTAGAAGGACGGAGTTATGCTATACCAAGCTATTACAGTATTATTACAGCAGTAAATTCATCCTCACTGCTTGCCCTGCTGGAATGGCATGGGCCGCATTTGCTAAATTTGCAATGAATAAATAATGCAGGATGAAAATGAAGCCAGCGTGGTTATCGGGGCTGTTGGATGAAAGCACATTGGGAACCAGTGTGGATTTGGATATTCTGACTGCAGGGTGATGGAGTGGGTATTGGAGAAATCCCTGCTCTGGAGGAGCACACGTGCTGATGGGAAGGGGTACCCCGCAGCTCTGGGGCTGGCTTATCTCTGGGACAGAGATAACAAAGCAGCTCGCTCTGCGGTGGTGAAACTTGATTACTGCCTTATCAGCCAGAGCTCAAGGGGTGTGTGCATGCTGGTATTAAAACGTGTTATTTCCTCACGGTGCTTCATGGAGATGATAGGGGCTGTGATGCAGAACTCTGTGTGTGTGAGAGCGCATTGTGCTTGCCACTGTCAATGAAAATCCATCTGCTTTCAGAGCTCACTGCAGAGCAATGTCTGCTTCTTTTGTCTTTTGCAGTGTTCTATGAAGGTGTAAAAGTTGCACGCAGCAGAAATGGGAAACTTGCAGTAACTGGCTCAGGACAGGTAAGCAGCTGCTCTGACAATGGAGGTTAATGAACAGGCTTTCAGCTTTCTCCCAGAAGATCCCCTGGATCCCAAACCTGCCCAGTTTAGCAGCTCAGAGTCCTCCGGAGAGTTCTTTCATCCTGCAATGCTGCTTCTGGCTCCTGTGCAGAAGGGACAGAGATGAGGACAAACCAGCCCAGTGCTGGGGTGCTCCCATAGCAGCCCAGTCCCAGCACCTGCTGGGGAACGCCACCCCCAGGCTGATCCCTGACACCAACTCACTTACCCCAGCAAATTCAGGGGCTCGGTCCCCACTTTAATGCAAGCAGGAGAAACCTGCTGGAGATGCTGGGGAGATCCCAGGCAGTGGCTGTGCATCTCAAAGTAATAATTTCATTGAAAAGGATAATGCTTTAAACCGTTCTCATTTTGCTCGTCATGTCTTCAAACTGCCTGAATATTCTGTCAAGAGTTTTGGGTTGTTATGACCTGAAAGAATCAAACCATCTCTGTTCTGACAAGACTGATACACTTTGACTGACGCTAACTAAAATCAGCTCGTTCAGCCTACGAAATGTTACAGCATCATTTGCATACAAACTGGGAACTAGACAAGCACCTGGAAATCTCTTGCACTTGCAAATCCTGACTCTTGAGAAGAATAAAAGGAATTTTACGCCCTGAGCCCAGTGGATGCTCTGCAATAATGATGTCCTCACAACCTTTGGTTTGATATTCCAAATTATGGAGGCGATTCTGGGAGCATTCCACCTTTCTTTCCCCCAGTCAGGCTCTCCAGCACTCTCATGGCTGTTAACAAGCAAGCATTATTAAAGCTTCAGATCTCTGGGGCTGCCATAAAGCCTCCATGGGGAGCAGTGCTTGTTTTCTCCAGTTCTCTGTGCATCCCAAATCAACTTCCTCTCTGCATCTTTCACCATGAGTGACTGTGTTCATACATATATGCAAAGCATTGTTCCCCTGAGCAGAGCCCTCAGCCGTCATGGCTGGGCCAGGTGGTGAAGCAGGCATTGCTGACTCTCAGCACTAAAAAACCTGAAATACAAGCTGTTGGAGATGGATTTTGTAGGGAAGAAGGCTGTTCAATAATGCAGGCTGATGGGCACAGGTCTCCAGCGCCAAATGGGCTCCTTCCCTTCCCTTCCCTTCCCTTCCCTTCCCTTCCCTTCCCTTCCCTTCCCTTCCCTTCCCTTCCCTTCCCTTCCCTTCCCTTCCCTTCCCTTCCCTTCCCTTCCCTTCCCTTCCCTTCCCTTCCCTTCCCTTCCCTTCCCTTCCCTTCCCTTCCCTTCCCTTCCCTTCCCTTCCCTTCCCTTCCCTTCCCTTCCCTTCCCTTCCCTTCCCTTCCCTTCCCTTCCCTTCCCTTCCCTTCCCTTCCCTTCCCTTCCCTTCCCTTCCCTTCCCTTCCCTTTCCCTTCCCTTCCCTTCCCTCCCCATCCCCATCCCCATCCCCACCCCATCCCCATCCCCATCCCCATCCCCATCCCCATCCCCATCCCCATCCCCATCCCCATCCCCATCCCCATCCCCATCCCCATCCTCATTCCTATCTCCACCTCCATCAAACCCACATCAATCTGACCCCAAATGTCCCCAGAAACTTGGCACGGAGAAGTTCTGCTCCACCCATGTTCCACCCAAGTGTGAGGGTGCAGGAGGGGTGAGTCGTAGGGGTGCTCATAGCTGGGTGCCAGATGAACATGTGCACATTTGGGCATATGGGCACATTTGATTTGTAACATCACTCACTGGTTCCCATTTTCTGCCCCTGAAAGCTGAAAAACATGATATGCAAATATTTCACTCGATATTTTTAAACTGTTTTTTACAAGGTTCTATTAATTGAGTAAAAGTTCTTGAATATTCATAAACTGTTCACCAGGCGCATCATCTGACGAAGGATGGAGTGGACCGGGGGTGGGATTTACTATTTTGAAAAGTCATGCCATGAATTATTCGACAGCTCTGGTTTGACCAGCTGTATTTACTATCGATGGCCAAGAGCTCCAAAGGCTGCTGCCTCCAGACTCCAACCAGAAACGTCACTGCTTCATCTCTTGGCTCAGAGTCCAGGAACAGCCAAACCCATGTGGGATGGGAGGACACTGGGGGCTTCTTCTGGGTCCTTTCATCCTGATGGCAAAGCATCTTGTTGGTTCAGCATCCCCTCCCCTACCATGTGCTGGTGGGCATGTGCTCCTCTGATCCCAAAAACAAATTATGGGAGAGAAAAAAAATAGATGATTCCATTCATTTTTTTTTCCATAATAAATGGAAGATGATGTAATTACATTTCATCAGTTTCCCAGCTTATGAGAATCATAATTGAGCACCTCCAGCACCACAGGGTACCACAGATGGGGAGCTCCTCGCTGGACACACCGCAGCAAAAACCTCCATTTAGCCAAAACACTGCTGTCCTTTCTAACAGGCAGATGGGCTCTGTCACGTGCTCCATGGAGCCCTTGTGCATTGCAAACAATCAGTAATAATTACAGCACCTCCAGATGTTTTGTATATGCTTCACTCTTTATTTATTTGTTTTCTGTGCCGAGTTACTTGGGATACTGGAAATGTAAATAATGAATATGTGATGAGCAGCAAGAATGGATATTGCCCTGCTTTGCTGTTCCAAAAAAGCTAATTAAGCCAAGCACGAAAATAAAAGCTTCTTGAGCCTGCTCCAGCATCAGCCATAAAAGAGCACTCACAAGCAAATAGTTAGGGCCAATTAGATACCGGCACACAGAAAAGAGCCTGAGATTCTTACAGATAAAACATTATTACAGTGGAGCTTTGGAGATGGGGAAACTGAGGCACCAAGCCTGGGCAGAGGCAGCAGCTGGGTTGGGCTGGAGCTGCTATAAATCCCTGCACACACTGATGTGGGCATGGCTTGGTGTCCCCTGGGGCTGAAGCTGCTGTGGGTTCACAGCCTGGGGGCTGTGGGTTTGATTGTATGAATTATGTGTGTGTATAGAGACGTGTATATAGCTGTGTGCATGTATATGTATGCGTGTATATGCGTATGCTGTGATGTGATGTGTGCTCTTCAGAGTTTAATGCTTTATTTAGACCGAATTAACTTGCTTCGCAGCACTTTGTTTATCCATTTTAATAAATCAGTTCTTTCAGCTAAATCTCACTTTAAGAGTTGATCATATCCAGAGCCTCGAAGAGAGCAGCAGATATAAATATTTGCTTTTACAACGGGAAAACTCTCCTGAGGATGCTTTAGCAAACGGCTGCGGCCGTGCTTAGCACAGGGGCACCAGTAATTTTCTGTGTTATTAATCAGAAGCATAGCAGCACAAAGGTGGGGCTGCAGATAACAGGTCCCAGAGCAGAGGGGTGGAGGTGCACTGTGTGGCTGTGAGCTCCCATGCTCCCAGGTGGAGACCAAGCATGGATGTGGTGTCTAAGCAAAGATATCTTCTTAATATTGTCAAATAGAATAGTGGAAAATGGGAAGGCCTTTTGTAGGGTGCACATGGGCAGATGCTCGCAGAACTCTCTAAAGCAAAAGCATGTATGGAAATATGGAGAACCCTTTGGTTGCAAAGCCCAGCCTGGCTAATGGGGCTCCCGTGGTGCAGAACTGAAATATTCCATCTGGTTCTTGAGGGAAAAATGTTATTATCAGGTAATGCTGTGAGTGCACTGATACTGCAGTGTGATGGCTTGCAGATGCTTTTGGAAATAGCCCCAGCTCTTTTGTGACATGTTTGTGGCCCTCAGCATCCCTGGCCACCAACTCCCCTTGTACTCTAATGGGACTTGAATTCCTAAATAGTTGGAAAGATCTGGGTTGCAAATGTGCTGCTCTTCACTGTCATGTCAGGAGGTGCAAGAAAATGGGACACACACAGCACACAAACAAAGTCAGGGCACTTGAGCTTTCCAACGAAGTAGTCTGAAATTGCTCTTAGCTAATGAGCTTCCCCTGGCCACAAAGGATGGCAGTCTAATAGGTGGTAATCTGCAGGAGAATGAGGGCAGCCTAGATTTCATAAATAGCACGATTGTATGTAAATGCAAAGAATGGGGAGCTTGCTTCTTTTTCTCATCCTGAAAGAGCAAAGTTTGCCAGCTCAGGTGGCAGCTCCCTGTGCCAACATGGCAGGATGACAGCTCGTGTCTGGCTGGGTTTGGCTAAGGATGGCAGAAGGTGGCTGCAGGGTGGCACCTTGCATCGCCAGAGCTGTGTGTGCTGTTTGCAAATACGGGCTGAGCTGTGTGCTACAGAGCTCCTGACTTTGTCCTTCCCATAGCTATGTCTCTTTGCAGAGCCTCTGCTCATCTGGTTGTAATTTATCTGCTAGGCTTCAAGCCTGCGTGGCTTTTGGCTTCCTGAAAAAATAAGGCTCAGTGTGCTGGATGCTTCTCTGCAAAGTTTGGTGGTTTTTGGGCCAATGTGCTGCCCACACAGGGCATGTTTGACTGTGGCACTGGGCTGTATAGAGCCCTGAGTGGTCATTAAATCCTCAGTGCTCTTTCTGGGGGCAGGAAAAAAAAAAAAGAACAAAAAATATCCTTTGAGGAAAAAAAAGAATGTTAGCAGTAGATCTAAACAAACTTTTAATGCTTTTTTTTTTTTCTTTTTTAATAGCAAAGTTGACGTGGTGCCAGGATCACTCACATTCCACAGCTGTCAAGGACTCTCTTGGCAAGGCCCCTCCACCAGCATCATCCCAGCTCCCCACCACCTGGTGCTCATCCCCACCTGCAGCTGGAGCCACGGGTTCCAAATTCTGGGAGCAGGGGAAGGCAGCAGAGTGGGTGTGAAGGCTGCTCCTAGGTGCTGGCAACCTGTGTGTAGGCAGTGGGTACACCATGGTAAGCAACCCAGCGGGGCCAGATGGTGTGGGAGCAGGATTTTACGGGCTCATAGCTCCAGCCCTCAGGCTCAGTGGGTTTGTCAGAAATGGTTAATCATATTCTGAATAACCCTCCCAGAAAATCAACCAGCTTTTCCCCCATGGGACTGCTGGAGCCCATATGAAAAATGAAAAAGGTTTGGAAACTAGGTTTACATTTTTACTGCTGGAATTTGTACCAACTTGGTGTTTTCTTTCTTTGAGAACATGATGTGAGACCTTTGTGCTGTCATGGCAAAGGGCACGGAGGAAGGGAGCACAAGAAGATACTGGTTAATTTGCTGCCTGTCTGCTCTGACTTCAATACTGCAGTCGGACTGGACATGGTGTTGTGAAGGACACAGCCCTGCTTGGGGTGCTGAGAAGCCTCTGCTCAATGAGCCCATCCATTTATTAAGGAATTGCATTGCAATTCTGATGGTCAGTAAGTCTTGAATGCTTATTGGGCAACAGGCAGAATTACCCTGCTTGAGTTAATTTGCAGAGAGGTAACGGCTGGTTGGTTATACCTAGGGATTAGCTCTTGGCCATTTCCTGGGCAATGCAGAGCTTGCTGTACAAACAGTCGTCAGTCCTCAGGCAGCTCAGCTGTACAAGGTACTTAGGGCTGATAGGCAACACTCATTGTGCGGTTAATCAGTGACAGAGAATTAAATTGTACATATTAAAAGCCAATTATATAATAACCTGTAGTTAGCGTCACACTTGTCACTGAAAGCAATGCCCCTACCCCCCTCACCAGGCCTGTTTGGGAAAACAAGTGAGGATCTGTGATCTTTCTAAGGAGAAGGCTGTTATTTATAAATTACAGGTTGAAGCCTTGCCTGGCACAATGCAGAACAGTGCGATGGATGGCAGCTGGGTGTGCTGATTTGCACCAGGTGAAGACCTGGCTTGTTTAGCACAGAGAAACCAATGGGGGCAGAGGCCCCCACCCTGCTTTGAGAGATGGAGCTGGGGGTGGGACCCAGGTGACCCTTATACTGTGACTGTAGTAAGGGCCGAGTGAAAATAAGGCCTTTGTTAATTGCTCCACAATTAACCAACACGCCTTCAGAGTAAAAACATACACCCAAGACGCTTCCCTTTGGATGAATACTTCCATTTATTCCAACTGGAAAAAAAAAAACATTATTTTTTTAAATATACTTGTCATCTTTTTTTTCTTTTCCAAGGAATAATAATTATCACATAGTCCTTTACAAACAACAGGAAAAAAAAAATCCTAGCAATATTTTGTGGCACGGAGACACTCATCTTCACAATTTTTCTGCATCTGCTGCTGTGGGTGGGCAGCCCCACATCCCCCACCAGTGCTGCTCCTGCGGTGGGGGAGAGGTGGGGACCTTCTGTCCTCTCCAGCTCCCATTGGGAGGCAATGGGGATGCCAGGGCTGCTGCTATAAAGGGCAGAGCACGCAGAGCATCCACCTCCCGCGACCCATTTCGCTGCCCCGATGGTTGAAAGCGTACAGAGAACAACTCACGTCCACCAGAACACAATATGGCTGAGCCCTACCGCTGCGACACGTGACGGCGTTGGCCAGCGGGGAGCAGCTTGCAGTTGGGTCTCTGAAGTGTTAGGCAGTAGGCAATGCTGAGACTTCCACTTGGTAATGAACAGCAGTTAACATAACCCAGGAAACTAGAGCACCATAAGACAAGTCTATATTCAAAACAACGTCATGCTGACATCACACAATTGCACCATTTACACTTTTATTTACTCCAAAGAATAGTTTGACGTTTAGTTAACTTTAGCATTCTCTACAGAGGTGTAAAATTCCTTCTCCAGCTTTGGTCATTGACAACTTTGCGGACATTTGGTAGTTCTGTTCTTTCCTATCTAACAAAGAAAAAGTCACTTTTGCAGCTGTCAGGATTCCTGTATTTGACTGATAAGTGTACCTGAAAACTACAGGTTTGAGCAGGCTTCAAAGTGCTGCCTTGGGCTCTTCAAGATTTAATGAGTCTGAAAATGTTTTCTTCACCTACCAGGAATAAAACAAACAGAAAAAAAAAAAAAAAAAAAAAAGAGTTAAAAAAAATCAAATTCTCACTGTTACACTTAAAAAATCTGATGATGAATTGAACAGGGAGGGCCCAAAGTTCTCTGTTCAGCTCTGGCAGAAAACAGCAATGGATGTGCATGCATTTTCCCAGTGACTCCTAAGATATAGAAATTCCTCCGATATTACAAAATACAAAAATATTTTCTCCAAACTCTCATTTACATCTCATTTACAACAGTCGTGGACAATAACTTAGGCTCCCACACTGAGAGAGACAGAGGCGTACCTAAATGGGTCTTGGAAA
Organism: Coturnix japonica; assembly: GCF_054131305.1. Classification (NCBI taxonomy): domain Eukaryota; kingdom Metazoa; phylum Chordata; class Aves; order Galliformes; family Phasianidae; genus Coturnix; species Coturnix japonica. Next base: position 6,478,326 of record NC_140677.1, on the reverse strand, counting down.
ATGATGATGTGGTGGGAAGCAAAAGCTACCAGTGACCAGATGGTGATAGCAAAGAGTGGTAACAGAACAAACTCAACAGGGTGGCATCTGGGAGAAAGAAGATAAACTACTTGGTAAATATTACAGGCTAAAGTGAACTTCTTTTTTCTGTGTTTCCAAGGTAAGATGTGCAAAATATATTCACCGTGCCCAGGATTATAACTATTTATAGAAGCCAGTCTACAGCCTTCTTACAAACCCTTCCTCTTCAGGTCCTTTTCTTACAATAAAAGCGCTTACATGATCTAGAACAGTGCAAGTTTGTGAGTTAATCTACATTCTCCGAAGGTGCCCCGGCAAGGATGCCATTAGGATATGATACAGTTTTTGCTCTTTTGTCTTTTCCGACTGTGCAACTGTCCCCTGCCGCCCAAGGTGGAAGACTTGGGCATGCTGTAGGAGCCGTACTTGTGCAGCAGCTCCTCGCTGGTCACATACCGCAGGCGGGCGGGTTGGGGGATTGGCTCCCCAAGGAAATAGCCCTCGTTGTCAGACTCGGAAGAGGAGGAGCATGTCGAGCACCAGTCGTACTCGGCAAAGTAGGGCCCCCACCGCTCGCCCAAGTGGTTCTGCAGAGCGAGGTCTGACACCGTCCTGGGACAGTGGCCGTAGGCATCCCTGCGGGGACCCTGCTCCAGGCTCTCTCTGCAGCTCCTCTGGTGCATGAACTGATCGTAATCCTCCCTGGCTCGCAGCGAGGGCCTCTCCTTCAGTCGGCAGCACTGCTCACTGGCCAAGTGCAGGGCGTTATCTGAGCGGGAGCGCCTGGAGCGCCGCGGCCGGTGTGGGCGGTAGTGCCGCTCATCGTCCCGCAGTGGAGTTCGCCGGCGTGTGCGCTCGCTCATGGGGGCATGCCTGGTGCTGTCCTGTGCTGTCAGCTTGCCCCCGGGCACCCCGCTGCCGTAGTCAAAGCTCTGGTGCAGGCGGCCATGTGCTGGTCGCTCACGGTAGCCCATGGGGCTGGCCAGGACATGCAGGTTGGGCTCTAGGTCTTGGTACTGCTGCACTGAGAGCAGGCTGCGGACTGATTCGGCGCTGCGGAACTGCACGGAGGAGTTGAGAGTCCCCATGGTGCTCAGCTTCTCTGAGACGTTCATGCCTGAGTCTTTGCTCAGGTCCGGCATGGAGAAGCGGGAGAGGTGTTCCTGGCGCTTGGCTCCGCCGTCTGCAGAGAGACCTTTATAGGGAAGGGGAAAGGGAGGGAAAAAAGAGAGTTCAGGAGAACGTCCTGTCACCAAGGATGCAGGGAAAAGGCTGTCTTTGGTCTGTACCTGTGGCCTTTTATTTTAAAATCAGCTCAGTTCTTGAGATGCTGTCCTGAAGAGCCCTTCAAGACTATTTTTTTAAGAGGAGACAGATTCTCCTCTGGGGAAATCACACCAATTTAAGGTGTTTTGAGTTGGACTCCAAGGACTGCTAGTTGCTTTTCACAACTTCCTTCTCCATATGTCTATGCTGTCTGTAGCTTGATAGGAATAACTACTGATGCCAGCAACAAACCCATGCGTCAGAGGTAACCCGAGGCCTCCTGCACACTGAGATAAGTAGGGTGCCATGATCCAGCACCCACTTCTTGCTCAGCAAAGACATGTTTTGAAGGACTGAGCAGTGACAGGAGCATACAAAAACAGGGCCATCAACCAATTCAGGCTTGTCACTGAGCTGCACTGTCTGGTCCTCAGGTTACACTCATGGTAGGACAGCAAGTGCAGTCTTAGCCATGTACAAGGGGCTTCCCTGCAGCCCAAGACACCTTAATCCCACTACAGAGAAGTGGGGTTTCTGCTTGGCACTATCACATGGTCAAGAAATTCAACATGCCCCATGGCACCATAGCCCTGACCTTTCTTCTGGGAATTTTATGCCCTGTACTTAGAAGGGTGTAAGGCCAGGCTGCATGGGGCCCTATGCAGTCTGATATGGGAGGAGGCGACCAGCCCACAACAGGGGCTTGGAACTGGATGATCTTTAAGGTCCCTTCCAACCTAGGCCATTCTGTGATTCTGTATTTTCTGACCATTTTCTGACTACCTCCATGTTGGCTTGACTACTGGCAGCAGCGAGTGCTTACATTTACAAGCTCAGGACAACATATTTTGCAAGCTGTTTCAAAGGAAATACAATTCATCCCAAATCAAATGCAGAGTGTTTGCTTTGGCACTTTGCTCCCCGTCACAATCTCCCCGTGCAGACCGAACTGGGAGCACTGTGCACCATCAGCAGGATTTTCAGCATGACACACACCCCTTATGCAATCACCAAGAATTTACGACTTTGTAAATTAATTAGAAAACCCAACAACCCAACCCTCAATTCAAGAAGGAACTTTTTTTTTTTCCCCCTTAACAAAAGCTGCTTGCATTTCATCAAGAGCTCAGCTCCTTTGGCATTAGCCATTGCAAGCCAAAAATGAGTGAGAACAAGGGCTGCTGTCACTAACCCTGCTCACAATCCACTTCAGTTCATCTTTGGAACTCAGCAGCAAGATCAGGCTGCCCAAAGGAGCTGTGGGTACCCCATCCCTGGAGGTGCTCAGGGCCAGGCTGCATGGGCCCTGGGCAGCCTGACCTAGTGTGGGGATACCAGCCCTACCAGCCTAGAGCATAGGGTTGAAACTGGATGATTTTTAAGACTCCTTCCAACCCAAGCCATTCTGTGATTCTAAGATCCTGCAAGGTTTTCCAAGTTCCCAACCCAACTACATTAAGGCAATTCCTGAATGCTGCAGGGACAGGGAGAGGCAGAGCTTAGAAAAGCAAAGCTGTGTTTTGTTAAAGAAGGATGCACTTCACACCAGGTCGGTGCCTCTCAGGAGGATAAGCCCAACCCTGCCAGCTTCTGCAGCTGCCCCCCACCTCCTCTGTTTGGAAGCAGCCCCACATGATGCTTCCTATCCCTGCTGTTGCCTTGCAGCAATGTCTGGCTTATAGCACTGGAGCTGCTGCCGCTTTGGTCCCGGTTACACTGGGATCACATTGTGCACTTAAGCCCAGTTCCCTCTGTGTGAGCACCCTCACAACGTGAGCAGAAGCCTTGTGCATGGGCAGTGCTGATCCAAGCGTGAATCACAGCTGCCGCCAGCTGAACTCTGCCTCAATCGGCTGTGTCAGACAATAGCTGATGCCAAAGCAAATGAACCCATGGTGACATCCACGCAACTCCTTCTTAAAGAAGCAGCAAAGCTCTGTGATGAGAAAGAACGTTACAGTGCTTTGCAGGATACATTTTGGCAGCATCGCTTGCAAGGGCCTTGCCACGTCTGACACAGCACCTGTGTTCTCAGCTCCTGTAGGGCTGCATACAGTGAGAATAGCTGGGAGCATACAGGGACAGGCTACCAAGGCACAGGCAGAGCAGAGCATCAGTGGGAACCATGCATGCAGGAGAGGACTCAGTGATGCTCAGGTTGAGTTACAGAGGAGATAGGGATACATGCACAACTCATGTCCCAGCACAGGGTTTAATCAGTGATTATTAGGTCCAAGGGATGTTTCTGGCTGTTGATCTGGATGGCCTGGATATAATTAAACACACGCATTATAAGATCTTGCGTCGCTAGGAAAGCATTGACTGTAGCAAGGCTGAATGCTGAGCTGGCTTCGGAGAGCACAGCCCTGCCATGCAGAGGGGGAGCACCACAGAGCTGCAAGTTGAAGATTACAGAATCCTGTCCCTCTCCTACAAGCCAAAGCCTCAGTGAAGCACAGCAGGAACCTTCCAGCCTGGGTGCAGGGAGCACAGGGACAGCAGTAACAGTTTGTATAAAAATGTCATCTAGAAAACACAACCTAGGAATAAAGTTTGAAAGAGCGGGGCTTGTTTAGTCTGGAGAAGAGAAGGTTGAAGGGAATGTAGCAGCCTTCAGTATGCAGAAAAAAATGCTTGCAGAGAGGAGGGGAATGCATTCTTCTCCAGGTTTGCTGAATTCCTGCAAGGAGAATTTCAGCAATAAAAGCGGTTAGAAGGCTGCAAAATGAGATACTAGAAGGAAACAGAGCTACTCAGCACGGATGGCTGCTGCTGCTCCTCAAAGCCCTGGGGACACTGCTGTGGTCCTGCACTGCCCTTCCCCTCCTACAGCCACTGAGCCCGCAGTGAGGCCCAAGCTCCTCCAGTTACCTGCACTTATTTACAGCTGCCGCTGCTCCCTCTTAATGATGTGTTTCATCTGGGAACACAGCTAATATAACCCAATTGAGCCCTAACCTGGCAAAAAGGGAGTGCAAAGGGGAGGCTCTGCCATGCAGTGGCTATCCTCTAATAGGAAATCTGAGAATCTGTTGCACAGGGCTATGCAGGAGTCTTGCTCCAACCTTGGGGTGACACAAACCTAGTGATGGCTCCCATGGTGCTTTCCTTCTGCAAAGTCATGCTTGGAGCCCCACCGGTACATGCAATAAATGCACCACACGGGGCTTTGGATGCAAAAATCCTAAATGTTATTGAGCGTCTCCTTGCCACACACCACACCCCAAAGCTGCAGCTCTGCACAAGGACACAGTGGTTATTTAGCTGCCACTCGCTGCTGTGTGCACTGAAGCCATGGAAACGAGTACGCTTCGGATGAACACAAGTGAAAGCTGCAGCTCGTCTGTGGGCACTCGACATGAAGCTGGAGCTGGCTGCAGCACTGGGGGCACAAAGCAGACTTCTGGTTAGGAACAAGCAGGATAAGCCCCTCTGAAAGTCCTTCCGTACCCGACAGCAAAAGCTGTGTCAATCCTATATAAGGGTTCCAAGGAAAATAACAGCAGAAGAAGCAAACCAACAGCACGAAGTCCAAAGAGCTGATATTCCCTGCATGCATCACCTCAAAAACCTTGCCACAACAAAGCTCTTCAGCGCGCTTCAATTTCCCCGGCTGCGCTGTGTGTGCTTTGCTAAACCAGGGCTGCAGGTTGCATTAATTATGGATTATTAAAACACTGAGCAAATGACAGCAGAGGGGCTGCAGTGAGCACGTAGGCTTGGTGTGAGGCTGCAAATGAGGCACCCGGGAGGGGAAGCAGCTCTCAGTCCCCATTCCATTAAACTCCCTGTGAAGCTTGGCTAACACTGGCAAGGCATCGCTGCAGCCCATGTCCCACTGCAGGGACAGTGTCATCTGCCTTGCCCCAACAGGGGAATGCAGAACTTATCATACTGCAAACAAACAGGGCTGTTATGCCTCACTCTCCTCACCTTCACATTGACCAGAGTGCAAGCAATCACTTGCACATGGAGCTCCTTGGCACCCCACACCAGGAGGGATGCACCCACTCAGGATGGGACCATGTGCCATCTCCTATTGCCCCGTGTCAGAGCTCAGTCTCTTCCACAGCTCAGGGCAGGCATGTCCTCCTCACCTCTGAAACATGATTTATTTTCAGTTCAACCCCAAGAACTAAAAAGGAACCTAAGGACAAACAGCCTTCCCAGAATTTGTTTATAACTCAGCCTCGCTTCACTCCTGACCGACCTTGGGGTGTGCAGAAATAAAGCAGAGCCATTATGTAACTGAAAGGCACAGAAAGTAAACAGGCTGAGAGGGGAAGGCCAGGTGCCCCACAAGTTAGGGAATTCAGTCCAGCCCCCTCTGTCTGGCTCACTAACAGAAGACCTTAGGTGGCCATCTCCAGCCAGGCTTCTCCACATCACCTATGAAACAGGGACATCATTCCTCTGTTACCAGCAAGGATCTCCCACAACGTTCACAGAGTGATGTTTAGTTGGAAGAGTCACAGTGAGCTGTGACTTGCAGCAGCTTCTTTTGGAAATCTGCACCACTGGCCCCACAGACAACCACCATCCTCATCTGAAGGGTAACTGCTGGGAAAGCAGCAGTGAATCCAAAGGCCACCACCAGCTCCTGCACCATCTTCAAATATAAGACAGAAGGGAACAGACTCTTTAGTAAGGTCTGTTGTGATAGGGCAAGAGGGAAATGGCTCTAAACTAAAAGAGAGATTTACATAGGATATAAGGAAAAAATTGATCAGGATAAGGGCAGTGAGTCACTGGCACAGGTTACACAGAGAGGTGGTGGATGCCCGACACCTAGAGACACCCAAGTTCAGGCTGGATGGGCTCTGAGCACCTGATGGAGCTGTAGGAGTACCTGTGCATTGCAGAGGGGCTGGACCAGATGGCCTTTAAAGGTCCCTTCCAACTCAAATAATTCTGTGATTTAGCTGGCCAGCACATGGGGACAGGGATGTGGAGGACCTGATGTGCTACTGCTGCCCTCTCTCTTCTCCCTCTGGTCTTTACTCTGCCTCTGCAGGTCCATGTGCAGAGCAGAAGAGATGAAGCTGTACAGAAGCATGCCAAACCTCATGACACTCAATGACAAAATGCCAGAGAACAGGAGAAGAAATGTTCCTGGCACTTATACAGTACTTCAGCACTGACACATCTTCACATGCTGGGCACATCCCTCTTGAGCTGAGCAGGGATCAAAACAAAGCACAGGATGGAGCACAGGGAGCTCTGGACATCCCCTTGCAGTGGGGCACAGGGCTAGGATCAGCCCCTGGACCCTGCTCCTCCTGAAGTCCATCCCCACCGGAGTGTGGGATGAGGTCAGGAGCTGCTCTCAAGCTCTCGCTGCAGGAGCTGCTGAGCCACTATATGCTTTCTTGGAAATCAGATCTCAGCCCTGAGAAACAGCTTTTTTCCCCTTTTAGTCCCAGCTTTCAGCCTCTCCCACACAGAGGAGCAGGGGCTGTGCCATGCAGTGACACAGCACAGTGTTGCAGGGACCAGCACTCATTCATTTCCTCGCATTCATACATCTCTCTCTGCTTTCTGGCCAGATCACAGTTGTTGTTTAGTCCTGGAATAAAACAAACTGTTTCGGGCCTCTGGGCATCTTGTAACAGAGAAGATAACAGAGACGTGTGCCATACATGCGCAGTCACACTGCACTCTGCATCAGCACCAGTTAACATTTTTTCTCCTGGATTTATGCCTGTGACAGATGAGAAGCGGAAACGAAGCTCATCTGTTACACTCACACAAACACATTTCCTCAGTATTTCTAATCTCTGTCTCCTTTTGCATGTGACAGTGTCACCACTCAGTGCAGCTTCCCCTCCAAGCACTCACACTCTCTGCAGGCTGCACACAAAGAGGCTGTCACCACAGAGAAACATTTAGCCTGCAGGTACTTCCTTAAGTGAGCTATTTGACCAGCTGGGATTTTGTGGAAATGGCTTGGAATCATTAGAGAGCAGCTCTTGGTGTCTGATTTAGCTGCTAGGCACACACAGCGCTTGCAAAACCTTTTTAGAGGGCAATGCAACCAGCAGAGTCTAGCTGCAAGAGGCTCCTAGGACCTGAGTTAACTCTTCTTTCTATAGGATAGGAAGCACCGCTGCACGCCCATGTTGCTGCCTGCTCTTACTGACATCTCAGCTAATTATTAGTTAAGTGGTAACAGAAACATTGCAGCACAATCTGCTGCCAGGGAGGAACGACTCCATTTTTAATATGTGCTCTGCAGGTCAGGGACTGTTTGCCCTTCAGCTCTCCATAAAAAAAAAAAAGAATGTTTTCAGCAATGCTGTAAAGTATCAGATGGACTCAGTACTCCTTATTTAAGCTGTAAGGTGAAGCAAACATACAGAGTTGGTAACACAAAGGGACCTGGGCAGGAAAGGAGCACTGGAGCAGCTGGAGTGTGCTCTGCAAGGGGCTGCAAACCAGAGGAGCTACTGGCAGACCTTGTGTGCTTTTTTAGTGTGATTTAATGGATGTGCATGGGAAAAAGCAAGCAGTGCAGCAGCCTGGTTTGTATTTGCATGATATGTGCCACAGAGCTTGCTTTGAGGGGAGAAGGAAAGGCAGAGACTGTGCCCCACAGCTGAATTTCAGCTTTGCACCTGGGTTCCAAATCACAGACCTTGTCCAGGTCACCGAGTCTGTCCTCCAAATGCTGCCTGTGAAATGGGATAATTCTGCCTTTGTTCCTGGTGCTCTCTGCCAGCAGCACAGCGCTGGGAGCTGCCTGTCATTAGCCCAGTGCCCCTGCAAAACTGAGCCAGGTCCAAGAGCAAAGGAGATTATTAGATCTTACACATTAATAAAAATGTTATCACCTCCCTCCTCAGAGGTACTGCTTACATGCGTTACAAGCCCCATCACGCTGAGCTACTTCCCCGAAAAGCAGGAAAGAAGCGAATCACTGCGCAGGCACTGTCTGCAAGGAGACACACTGCAGCTACACAACAGAAGATGCTGCTGGGAGACATTCCAGCATTTCTAAAGGGGTTCCTGAAACAAAATCCATATTGAGTTTTCACTCTAATAAGAAAGATTTGCCACGTTTTTTGTCTCTTGACCCATATCCTGGAAACCTTGTTACACTTCAGTTCCAAAGAAGGAAACAGTCACTCCAATATTCAAGATATTGCTCATAGGAACTCGGTGTTGCTCAAAAATATTCCTACTGGGGTTTGCACAAGAGGAGTTTTCAGGAACAGGAGTGGTTTCTGAAACATGGGGCTTTGCTTTGCGGAGCAGTCCCAGCTCCCTCTGCATTTCACATCTTGTTTTTCTTTGTGCCTGTCTGAGGCAGTGTGAGCAAAGCCTGCTCCAGCTCATCACTGTGCTCCCCCTGTACGCTCACATTTGCTGGTTATGGAGATCCTGGCTGAAAACAGAGATTGTTTCACTTCTTGGCATGGGGCTGGCAACTACCTTAAAAAACATGCTGAAACCCATCAATGGGGTGAGGAGGCACGGGCGTATCAAAGGAAACCTGCCCAGCCAGGATGGGAGGACACTAAGCTGGGGTTCAGCAGCACGTGGTGATGCTCCCAGCATGTCCCCAGGTGGGGACCCCTCAAGAGCATGCACCAGGCAGCATCCAAGCAGCTCATGGATGGGGATAGCAGAAGAGGAACTTGATTTCACAGGGCTATGATGAGCCCAGATACAAACAATGCTTGGTAAGATGGGAACAGGATGGGGGAGGAAAGAGAAAGGCAGCATCTCCGGGAAGGAAAGCAGGCTTGGTGTTTTTTTACCCATAAGTTTTAAGTGCAGAGACTTTGAAACGATTGGTAGCTGTGTCAAATGAGCATGGCTGAGATGAGAGAGCTGTCATGCAGGGCTGCAACCTAACCTAGTGCTTTATCTCCATGGTGCTACTCCAAAAAGCAACACCCAAATGCATCTGCAGTGAGATGACACACTGAGATGCACCTGGGACAAAAAGGCCCAGCACTTGTGCAAGACATTATGCCCAATTTGCATGAGTTTTTCTCACCCTTACAGGAAGACTGGAAGAAGAGAAAAAAAAAGCTCTACAGAAAGGGGAAGGAATTTGCCTTAACTAACCATGAGCTCCATAGCTGCACATTGTGTAAAAGGGGTTAACCGTGATAGTTTCAAAGCATTTAAAAATATTTCTAGCCCACAATGGCAGCTGACAGCAGTCCTCAAAGCGCTGAATGCTGGAATCTGTCTCTGCTTTAGCAGTTAGCCTTGATTTTTTTCTCCCTTTGCACAAAAGAAAGGATTAAAGAGCTTGAAAACATTTGTTTCGAGCTATGCGGAAAGGCCAACCATTTACAAAGCATTGCATCTGCTAAATGGACAGATCAAGCGAGAGGGGGCTGCCAGGCAGGCAGCCGGTGGCCCCCAGCCATATCCCTTGGTACCCACCCTGCCCTAGTGCCAGCATGACTAGTGGCAAGCAGGAGAGAACTAGAAGCACCCCACTGCCCCCTGAATTCATTACAACAGGTTATAATGAGCCCAGCTCGTGTGCCCCAGCCCAGGGTGGCCATGTGCTTTTTCCGGAATCTGTTTCAATACGAGGAAATGCTGGAAGACCCCTGCCACAGTGACCCTGTACACGGAGCCTTGCTGAGCACCAGGGCTGTGTGACATGCAAAGGGAAGTGATGACATACCTGTGGCATTGGAAAGAGCCAGGGACTCCATGGAGCCACGGGGAGTCTGCTCAGTGGGCGTCAGGTCCTCTGTGAACTTCAGGGCGTTGATGGGGTGCCGGGTGCGGCACTGCGGTGTGGGCATCCCACCTTCCTCTTCCTCTTCATACTTGGGGACTTTGAGGCTTCCCCGGGTCTCGGGAAAGCTCTGGTTGGACATGTCGCTGTAGCTCTCCTGAGAGCGAAGCCTCCCCGAGTAGTAGTCCTCTCTGCAGTCCTGGATGAAGCTGCCTCCGTGCCCCTTCATGGCCAGCGAGGAGCTCCTTTTCGGGTTGCTGAAATGCTTAGCCCATAAATCTGGCTGAGAACCTGGGACCTGGCTGGGGTTATAGGAAGTCCTGATATTGCATTGGCTGAGAAGCTGAAGGGGGCTTTGGGCCTGTCCCTGCTCCATTTTACTCCCATAGTGGTAGAGCTCATCCCTGCTCCTCCATACGTGTTCCCGGTTGAGACTTGGTGTCTGGCTGGCCAGGCTCAGCAGGTCCATCTGCAGCGAGAGAGGGTCCACGTCGGTGGAGAGGCGGTTGGAGGTGACCTGCAGCTGGTTCAGCGCCGCCTCCTCCGCCTTGCCCTTGTTCTTGCCTATCTTGGCGCTGCGGCGGGACTCCTTGGCCCTTGCACTCTGGAAGGCTGAGTCAGAGGAGTCGGAGCCATTGGGGTCATCACCCACACTGCAGGCCCGTGAGCAGAAGATCTGCCCCTGCTTGGGCAGGAAGGGTCGGCCCAGGAGGGACTTCTTGCACTGAGCACAGCAGAAGCAGGTCTCAGTGGCGTGCCAGTGCTGCCCGTCGTATGTCATCTGGCCCTGGTCAATACCTGGGGGGAAAAGTACACAGAGTTAGGCCACCTGATGTATGTTCATTGCTTCCTGCCCCAAACCGTATGTGCTCACTGCTTGGCCACCCTGTGACACCTACCTGTACTTGCTCTTAAAAGCCCTTTGGTGGGGTTTCTCTGGCGTGTGAAGTTACGCCCATTCCTAATTCTTTGCAGGTTGCAGGCCTTTGCTAGGGAGTTGCTCAATGTTGGGAAAGGCAGTGGAGGCCAGCCTTAAGCTATTTCACATTAAATGGGGATATTTCCGATCATAAAGCAAAGGAATGCAAGAAGTTCTCCATAAAGTCCTCAAAGCCAAAGCAATAATATGCTGCCTATTTAAAAACCAAAAAGCGTCCAACCAAATCATAAAGAGGGATCTGTAAGTACGAAACAGAACAGATCTCATCCTTGCCCCTCGCTGCTCCGGTCCTGACTGCCTTCCCAGCTTTGCTTTATTCTGGCTGCTGGGGCCCCTTTTCCAAAAGGCAGACAGAGCCTGCTCCAGGGATTTAAGTGCATCCCCATGTTCCTACTCAGCCAAATTTTCTCCTGCCAAGCCTCTTGGGATAAGCAATGGAATGAATGCAAAGAGCCTGTCCCCAGCCAGTGACACCCCAGGCTAGTTGCAGGCGTCGGCCAGAGTCGCTGCAGCACGTGCCTGCTTACAGACATCAGAGCCATGAGCAGAGCTTCCAAGGCTTCAATTACAGCATTTATTTGCTGTTCGAGCTGCCATTCTGGGTAAAAGCCCCTGTTACCTGAGAAACGGCTGCACAGGGTGCAGGCAGGCTGAGCTGTGGGGAGCCTTGCTGCACGTGTGCACGGCCCTGCTTGCACGCACACTGTAGCTCCTGCTTGCACACAGGCAGCAGCCCTGCCATTGGAAGTGCCTGATGCCACTGGTTGACTTACACATGAACTATATGTTCACAATCCCTTTTATTCCAAGTCAAACTTGCTTTAGCCTAGTTGTTTTTTCCTGCCCTCATAATGAGTGAAATGCTTTTATACAGAGGCTGGAGTGCCCTTGCAGACAAAAGAGAGAAAAGACAGCGGGTGGGATTTCATCAGCTCCTTTTTCAATGATCCATAGCCATCTTGCAGAGACGGGGGCACAGCTTCCCTGCTCAGCAGCTCTGCCATACAACCAGTCCCTCTAAGTCTACAGCACATGCCCAATTCCAATTTCCACAGCTGCTAAGCACATTTAGCAACTACCACGAGCAAGTTGTAGCAAAATGCCTGCAGCCATTCTTTGCTAGAAATGTGCAGACACACAGCAAAACGGGATCTGGAAGGAAAACCAGGCAGTGGGCATGCTCAGTGCCAACTCCCTGCACCAGCCTTGGCCAAAGTGCTCACACCAGGTGATCAGCCATTGTGTTTACCTGTTACAGGCACCTCTCTTCTAATGAGGCCTGGCAAAATGCAATCCCATCTGCTATGGGGAAGGGAATGCAAGTGGCCAGTTAGCTGGGATCAGTCTACGCAGGGCTCCGTACCAAAGAATTGGCAGCAGATGGGTGGAACACAAGGGAAGGGACCGTGAGAGGCACAACAGCTGCTTCTGCACTGCTCTGCAGCTGAGCTTTCAGAAAAGATGTGCTATAGGTTGCAGCAAACACATCTTCCAAGTGCTTTGTTGAAACCTCGTGTCTTCCCCTGTGCCACCTGCCTGCTGCACAAGAGCAAAATGGTTTTGCTTTCCCTCCAGCCTGTGAACAATTGGAACACTGCACAAGCACATGAGTTCACCTCCACAGACAGACAAAGGCTGCCTGCGTGTCACGCATGCAACCGTATGCAAATGCTCAGCCAAAGGGCAAAGCAAGCCATGCAGCCCTGCACCGAGGAAAGAGTCAGGCTCGGTGCAAAGCACACCCCCAAGTCAGCCCATCTCCCTGCTCCAGAAAGGCAGGTTGACTCTGATGCATTATTTCTTTCTGTCTGAGAACATCTGTCTGCAGATTAATTAAAAAACAGGCAAACAGAAACAATCATGATGCCTAATAAGCAACCACCTTTTGCATCAGTAGCTCATTAACTCCTGTGCGAGCCGTCAGCTAGCTGAGCTGGGAGGAAGCTGAGATTCAAAGACATAGGCTGCTTGCAGGAAAATGAGGTTTAAAAGAACAATGTGTGCCCTAAATTCTGCCAGAGAAAGCCCTCCCTAGTTACACAGCTCCCGGGACTGCTCTGCCATGGGCAGGGAGGAGCACACGTACCGATGTGCTGGGCGCAGGTGTCGCAGTACTCAGCATAGAGGGACTCGAAGCAGCTGCAGCAATAGGGCCTCCCATCCTTCATGATGTACCTCTGCCCCCCCAGCACGGTCTCGCACTCGAAGCAGCAGAAGTGCTTCATGTGCCAGTGCCGCCCTTCAGCCTCGGTGCATTCATCAGCAAAAATGATCTGGGGGAAGAAAAGCAACGATGGAGCAGAGTCAGTCAGAGAGGGGACCCAGATGTGGTCTTTGTGTCTCTTTTGCTCACACAACCTCTGAATTTCACAGCTGAACCCCCAGCCTCACACTCTGTTAAAATGCAAATTGGTGCACAGACCAGAAAGTGTTAATGCCCAGCTTGCAGTAATGGGTCCTGGGGGTGCTCGTAAGCACATCCATCAGCAGAAGGGGTCGATAAGGGTAATAAACACACTTATATACAACCCATCGATCCGGGGGACTTTTGAAGAAATGAACAGCCACTTATTAAAACACATCTACCCGTCTCTGAAACAGGGACCTGACTACAAAGGATGACTGAAAGCACAATGAAAAGTGGCAGGTCTCTGGAGGGGAAACAGAGCTACCTGGCTCCTCACCATCATCCCCACCCTGCTGCCACCTGCTTGCACTGACAGCTTTCCTCTTTCTGAGTTCCCTTGTCACAGTTATTGCTGGATGCTCCAATGGAAGAAGCGTGTGTGAAAGAAGGAGCTGAATGAAAGCCTAGTATGAGAATTTGCAAGGATAAAAAGTACAAGAAAAGAAATTACCCAGCCTAAACCACGAGGAAACTGGGCCAGTTGCATGGTTAGGAGTTGTTTCTTCACTGGTAACATTACAAAATAATTGGATACATACATCAATGTTCTTCATATTTCAAGTGCACATAGCCCTGGATTTTTACTATTATACGCTTGCATAGATGGGACTTGGTATTTTATAGTACATATGGTTTTCCACACTATGGTTTTCTTAGCTTTAGAAGCCAGAACAATTTCCTTCACCAGCTTTTTATACAGAGACTGACACTTGAGAAATGTTCAGAGTCAACTCTGCACGCTCTTCTATGTTCGTTTTGTATTCCATTTGTTCAGCTTCCTGCATCCCTTTAATCTCCTCTCTGCAAGCCTGTTTTGGCTCGGCGTGCACTCAAACACTACTGCTTGTAAGAAACACAACACTCATCCCACCAGAGGCTTCCTCTGGGGGAAGAGAGGAGAAGGAAGGAAGGGCACACAGAACCAGGCTGAAATTACAAAGCATGGGTGGGTGTGTTGTTACTGGAAACGCTTTGGGTAGATTTCAACACAAAATCCCACAGGATGCCAAATGGAAACCCTACAAAAAACTTGCAAGGCAAAGCCAAAGCATCATAGTTTGCATCCGCTCCCACTGTGCACAGAGAGGAAATACCTTATGCATCTGTGCTGGGGTGCATCCTTTTGGTGGCACCCCTTCAGTCCAGCTCTTGGCTCCCAAATTCAAATCACTGCCTACTGTGGATTCTGCTTTATTTTTATGAGTCACTCAAGGAAAAAAACCTCACGCTATAGAAAAACAGGGTACAGAGGTGGGTAGTGGGGATCTAATGGGGTTTGTGGGCTCTTACCTCATCGCACGCTGCACACCGAGGCTTGAGGCACTCGGCATGGTGTCTGCCACAGTAAATCTTGCCGTCCTGGTAGAAATAGATCAAATCGACAAGCAGTTCATTGCAGACGCTGCAGATGAAGCAAGGAGGGTGCCAGCAAACACCGTGCCCAGCTCGTGAGGCGAAGACGGCGATGTCCCCTCCATTGATCTGCCCACCGCACTGTTAGAGAAACCGATGTGAGACATGAGACCAGTGAGTCCATCCCTAATGAGATGCTTTTGTAAAAGAGGCAGAAAATGCCAATTTGCTGTTCAAGAACCCCCTTCCTGCTGCCTCTCCAAGAATCTGTCCCTGGAGGTGTTCAAGAACTGTGGAGATGTGGCACTGAGGGATGTGGTTACTGGGCATGGTGGAGGTAAGCCAATGGTTGGACTGGATGATCTTAGAGGTCTTTTACAACCTTAATGATTCTATAATTCTATCCCCAGGATCCCAGAAGCTTTCTCTGCACAAGCTATGGGATTAGTCAAAGTGACTGCTCTGGTGCCCCAAACCCAGGTACTCCTACCACTCCATTGCCTGCTACCCACCTGCTCACAGATGGCTCCTGTCATGGTCACAGGGAACGGCCGGACATTTCCTCTCCCTAAGTTTTCTCTCTTCCTTTGATTGCTGAAGAGCTTGAGCTCCCTCTTCTCCTCCTCATCCAATGAATTGCAGTAACGGACCTAGAAAACAGAAGTGATGCTCAGTACTCTGAGCCATAACCCCATAGGAATCTAAGAAAATGTACAGCCACCTCCATAGGTGTGATTTCAGCAGAAATTCAGACCCTTTCCAGCCACCACTTCAACCGTGCATAAGTGAAAAACAACTGGAAATGTACAACCAGGCTTACTTCCTCCACCAGCTGCCTTATGGCAGAGACGTTACAGCAGCATCCAAATGTTTTGTTGGTGTTTCTCAAGCACGGCCCACTTTCCCTGTGTAAACGAAGGAGTTCCAGCAATTTGGGAACTCCAACTGTTGTTTCTCAACACTTCAAGAGGAGCAAAACCAAGCACGAGCGGGAACTGGATGCAAAATGCTCAGGGAAGCAATGCTCAGGGAAACAACACTTGCTCGTGGTTCCAGCCTGCAGCAGCTTTGTTTTGCTGTGCATTTATCCCAGCGTTTTCCAGCTGTGGGTTTCTGATGCTGCCAGGGGAGGCAGGCAGGCAGGTTTGGGCCCAAGGGTGAGTGCGAAGCCCCTGCATGGTGCCGGCAGTGCCGCGCTGTTCCAGTGGCACCCAGCCACGCATGGGTAAACTCATGAATTCCTGACCTAGATGAGACAAAGTACCCACTTGTCTTTTCCAGAGCAGCTTCTTCAAAAGGAGCACAAAACTCTTTTTTTCTGTCGTTGTTTACAAAGGGAAATTTTGTGGGCTAGCAGCAGCCAATGTTCTCCCTGATAAAAAGAGACGTCAGAAAGCAGCCCCTTTCTGCTGCCTCACATGTCTTTCCTGCAGGATGCAGCAAGGCGTGCTTGCTCTGCAGGTGTTGACTCAAACCCCGGCCTCCCAGGCTCACAGCTTGAGAGAAAAGCACCTCACCAACTTGGTGCATATCAAGGTGAGCTGGAAGAAGTGCCTGGGAAAGACTTTTGTTACTTTGCATCTGGCTGAGATAAACAGCACTTGGAGTTGCTTTGAGCGTGGCTTCCAAGGGCTGAGGTTGTGCTTTTATGTCAGAGAAGCGCAGCTAATTTCAAAAACAAAAGCTGATACTCTAAAAACAAACAGCTCCCAACCTCCAGCAGAATCCTAACAGGTAGCAAACAGCTCTGTTGAAACAGCAGTGCTGCCAAACTCCATGGAAAAGCAGAAAGGGCTGCAGAAAGAACCACCCGCACAGAACAGAGAGACCCCAGGAAGAGCATCCCATCCCCTTCAGTCACCAACACCGCCTTGTCACTCACCTCATTGTCATGAGGAGGCAGCTGGTGCAGAAGCTGCTTGATGCGAGATTTTTCCCCCGGGCTGTTGACGTAGGGCACCTTGTCTTCTGGAAGGCAACTGTAGTACTGGTGCACCTAGTGAGCAAAAAACAGACACTGGTTAATTCTGACCGAGCAGAGCAAAGCAAAACAGCCACGTGCTGCCTTGGTTTTGCTGCCTTTTTCTCAAAAGAGGGCTCGAGGAGGGCGGCAGCACCCGCCGGCTTGTTACCGTTTGCTCTGTCAGCCTCCATAGCGTTAGCATGCTTGGCCGGCTGCGGGGATGTGTCGGCACCTGCCTCGGCAGGGCAGGTTACAAAGCCTGTGCCCCGGCAGCCTCTGTGTTTCTGGCTATATCTCAGCCTCCACCTCCATCAAAACCCTCTGGGCCTTTTCTGCAGCAATTTGTGAAAATAAACAGCAGATAACATCTGTTGGAAGGCTTGTTTGCTGTTCTTTCCTTCTCTTTCGTCTCAGAGTATATAATTAAAACAATTATGACAAGCGCAGCATGGTGGGGCCTGGCGTGCCCTGGTGCAGGAAGAGCCTGGTGAGGAAGCACGCCCTGAACTTTACGCTCCGGCTGCCACACCTGGGACGTGCATGGAAGGGCTGGGATGCGGCTCTCTGGCCCTGCAACAGCCCCAAAACGGCCATGCAGGGGTTCAACAGCATAGGGAGAAGCAGCAGAGGGTGAAGGTAAGGAAAGCTCTTGTTGCTCGGCTGCGATCAGGAGGCTCTGGATGCTGGGGCAGGAGAAGGGGGATGGATGGCTTCTATGGATCTGTGCTCGGCTAGAAAGATGCAAACTGCTTTCTGCTTTTGCTACCATGGGACGAAACCCCCCCCCCAAAGTGTTTCCTCTGCTTTTGGGCGCTTTTTGGACACCATTGCTGTGGTGTTTTCCTCTCAACGGCTCCATTCCTCTCTGAACCAATTCTTGGATCCAACTAACCCATCATGGGATTTTATGACAGAGGAGCTTGTCAGCAGGTTTCCAGCTGTGGTGCTGACAAGGAGACTTGCTCATGTCACCAAGCTGAGGAACACACTGTGTGTGTGCCATGTGAACACCTGAAGTTGCTTTGCTAAAGCACAGGAGGAACAGACCCACCAGCTATAGAAACCACCAAAGGTTGAGAAGAATTTTGTAACGTTAAAAAGGGAACAAACTTATGCAGGTTATAACACTTACTTGGCACTTATAGAGCATCCTTCATCCAAGCACATCAAAGCACACTGAAAACACATTCCTATGACATGCTACACGAGGGAGCAAATATATCCACTGGAAAGCACGATTTATGGCATAACAACGTTCGGTGAGCTTCCTGACTTCATGCACCAGGTCCACAGCAGAGCTCACAGCAGGGTTCTGGCTTCTCCCTGCAGCACTGTTCTGGGGCTCTGAGCACTGCTAGCTCCTCTAGGTCAACCCTCAGGGTGCACTGGCTGGGCTGCCCGGCTCCACCTGCACTCAAGGTGCTCTGTTTGTCTTCCTTGTGATGAAGTTCGTTTGCCCGTTCAGTCCTTGAAGTTGGCAGCAACCAGAAATCTTTTTGTATTTAGTTGTTTGTTTGTTTTTTTTTTAAGAGCCGCCAAATGACATCAGGCTGCTCCGTCCCCTATAGCAATGAGCTGTGAGACGTGCGCCCTAGGTGAGAAGCAGGGATACGCGCCTTTCCCTCAGCATGGGGAGCCAGGAGCTGCCTTCCCAGGAGCTCAGCATGGCACTGCGTGTGCGCATGGCTCCTTTTCCTGCTTCCGCTGGGAAGTTTTCCATTTAACCCCAACAGGTCTGTGGGAACCGGCTCTCATCACACCAACAACATTACTTGGCAGGGATGGGCAGTTTAGTTTGAAAAGCAAAACAAATACAACATGCTCCAACCTGTGTTCTGCTGCCTGCAATAACCCAAAAGGGTTTGCTTTGGGGTCAAGGCAGCCAGCAGGACCTTCTGCATGGCTGCTTGCAGAAGCGCTGCAGAGGCAGCTGCTAGTCCCTCCTCATGGCTATGGGTAACAAACAAGCCCCACTGCATGCAGGTGATGAGCGGAAGGATGCCCCTTGCCCAGGTGAACATAATTCAGGTAACACAACCTCTCATTTGTTGCCAATTCCCAGCTGTAGGCTGCCAGAGTTGGACTGGCAAAACCCAGCCATGAGGCCGTGATGCTTGAGAATGAGGAAAAATAAAGGAAAAAGGGTTTTTCAGATACATTTGGCTTTCCAAGGAGAAAGGCCTGCAGAAAATGTTAACCCACTGGAAAAGTGTGAAACTGCTCTGTCTGCACTTTGCTCCATGAGGAGAAAAAAAAAAGCTCACCCTCCATTCAGTTCTGGTTCAAAAAATGCACAAGCCTTAGAGCTGTGAACACTCTACAGAGCCACTGTGGCCAAGGGGCTGATCCCAACCCCTGGGCATTGGTGGACAGCTATCCGCTGACCTTCCAGGCCCTGCAGCATGAGCTGCGCCAGATAATTGCTTTTTTATTAAATACTTGTGCTGTACAATGCAGCAACTCAATGTCTTGCTATCTCCCTTTGCAACAGACCTACTTTGTCCATAATTATCCTAACCAAGAAGCTCAGGAGCCACTTGGGACATGGCTGGCATTTCCTGCTTGGCTTCCCCACTCAACCTCTCCGCTCCCATCCTCATGGGAGAATCCCCTGAAGAATCTGAACAACATCACACCAAGTCGCAATAAGACTTCAGTGTGGGCTGGGGGCCCCAGATGTCACCAGGGTTCTTTCCATGCTGTGCCTGGACCTTCCCAGCCATCCTCCCCATTCCGTGCATAATCCTCATCTTCAAAAAGAAATGTTCCAAGGGCCCTGTGTTTTAGTGAGGGCACGGATAACGACTGCTGATATGCACTTTGGAACTTAGCATCTCCTCCAAGCTAAAAGAGAAAAAGGGAAGATAGAAACCAGGAGAAAGGAAAGAACACAATGTAATATGAGGGTAGAGAAAAGCCTTTAAAGTGGAGCCAACTTTATTCAAAGGCACTGAGGAAAGTAATTACATTAGTTTACAAATGCCTTTGTGTTCTGCAGCCTTCCTAGGTTCGGGCTCTGTTTCCAGTTTAACTTTGTCAGCTTACAAACCCACCCCATCCCTGCCAAACACAGGCAGAAGCGTGGCTTCTGCTGGTGGCCCCACAGGTTCCTCACCAAAGGCAAAGCACCCCTGGCCCCTTTGCGGGCAAGGTTCTACACCTCCTCCAGGAAGGAAAGGTTTGCAAACAACTTGTGAGCTTATGGCATTTATGAAAGATTTCTTTGATCAAAGAAATAAAAGTGGGGGTGGAAAAGCAAGTGCTTTCAGGCAACGCGTGCTCAGGTTGCAAACACAACACCCTTCCGCCAGGTGCACCCCAATCACAACACCCCAAGCACCCATCAGGCAAGGCTGCTCAGTGTGACCGTACTGCTGGAAGGGCCATAAAGGAGCATGAGGTGTCCCGGCATGCTGCAGCTGCAAGTGACGACTTGCAGAGCCACAACAGCTGGGCAGTAGTCCTGCTTTGCCTTCCCCAAACCAGCCCTGCCAGGGCAGGATGCACCTCATCCAACACAGCGCCCGGACATGACCCCAAAAAGGGACCGTGGTTGGGTAAGCAGGGGCGTGGGAGATTTGGGAGCATGATGAATTTTGGCCCAAGCTGCTGCAACAAGCCCATGCTGGCCTTTTAGCGGCACGTGAGACATGGGGTGATCATAGAATCGTTTGAGTTACAAGGGACCCTTAAAGGTCATCTAGTCCAACTCCCCTGCAATGAATACAGACACCTACGGCTCAAACAGGTGCTCAGAGCCCATCCAGCCTGACCTTGGATGTCTCCAGGATCTTCTACACTGAGCACTTGGAATCTACAGCAAAACAATGCTGATACCTTTGTTAGCTCTACAATTCCTGCTGGATTCTGGTGGAAAAAAGAAGGTGGAAAACAAACACACCAGATATAAATAACTCTATCAAAGCATCTGCAATATTTTGCAAGTGCTTGCACACATACACTCACAAAAGAGTACTACAGATCACAGTCAGCGTGAAGCTAGAAAATGGGTTCAGTTGGGCCCACACCTGGCACGTCCTCCTCCTCCATAGACATCATGATACAAAGCGCTTCTTTATTCCTCAGAGCAAAACAGCCCTGGCAGCAAGGCCAGGCGTCCTGGAACAAAGCAGGAGCGAGCATTGCGGGGCTGCAGCCGGGCACGTCCCATGGCAGCAGGACACCCTGCAGGGTAACCACAGGCCCACCTCCCTGCTGTACCCACAAGCGGGCTG
Organism: Coturnix japonica; assembly: GCF_054131305.1. Taxonomy (NCBI): domain Eukaryota; kingdom Metazoa; phylum Chordata; class Aves; order Galliformes; family Phasianidae; genus Coturnix; species Coturnix japonica. The sequence goes on along the minus strand of NC_140677.1, from coordinate 6,457,434 downwards.
CCCTACAACCAGGGAGCTGCTGCCAGATGGGAGACATTAGAGGCATCTTGGTGTGCTTGCTTGCTGTTATTCAGGACTATCTATCCTATCTCATAAATGAGGAACCCCCAGGGAGCATGGACAAAACTAGCGTCTCCAGGGCTGCAAATTGTGCTGGAAAAGTGCCACAAATGGGGAGAAATGTGGAGAGAGACACACAAAAGCCTCAGGTGGGAGATCACTCCCCAAACCCATGTGCTGACAGCAGAGAGCATCCCCAGTGCTGGGCTGTCCTGCATCCCTGCTCCCGCAAACCTACCCCAGAATCAAAAGGACAAAGGCAGGGAACAAAAAAGAAACAATTCCCGTAACATCTATTTGTTCTGGCACACTGTGCAGCTCTCCATGCACTCCTCTCTCACGGCTAATGGCAACGCATCCACTTGAGTGTTGCTGTTCCCTGGTTTCTTGTTGAGAATGACATCAATTTCTGTCAAGCTTTTGGAGCAGCTCTTGCTCTATAAAAGATCCTGCAGAGACATTGCTTCCTGCTGGCACTAAAGAAGAACATTTGAATCAAGGACACACATCCACAAGTTTTAGACTTGTGAAAGGACGTGCCATGAGGTTTCTCATTCGGAGCAAAAAAATTAGATTAAACAGAGACAGAAACAGCACTTTCCAAAGCATATGAAGGTGGTCTGGCTGTGGTGTACTGTCCAGCAGATCCTCACAGCCCCTAGAAGCACCAGCAGTTATAGCAATCATCTGCTGCATTGATTGCAGCTGATAATTCCTCTGGGTATGCCACTTAAAATGCTCTTGTATTTATAAGCTGTGGGATAGCGTGCTGCAGTAATGCTGCAGTGAGTACAGGCTGTAACTGTACACTGGAATAAAGCTCCAGGACAATACACTGGGACGGCTCTGTTTTACTTTCCATTCCCTGCTCTTCCCCTGCCTCTTACCTCTGTCATCCATCACACGGGTGCTTCAAATCCGAGAACTGTGCAACCCATGTCAGATCAGTGGGGTATTTTTTTGTTTCTGTGGCCGACGAAAGCAGCCAGTTCCTTCCCTGACAAGACAGCTCAAGAATTAAATTGTTTTAACAGCTCCCATCGGCTCCTAACCATCGAACCAGTGCCTTAGGACACAGAAAGAGAACAGAGGCCCAGATGCATCGTTGTACACTGTTTTCCTCTTGCAGTGTGGGGACATTCTCACGTCTTTTCCACTGCTCCATTGCAGGGTGGGGAAGCAGCTCGGCTCCAGGCCACGAGCTACAACTGCTCTCAGCATCAGGATAAGATCAGGAGTTATTCATAGAGATCTTGTTATTCCTGGCCACAAATTCTCAATTTCCCCTTGTTTTGGGGCTTAAGACATTGGGTTGTTTTGGTCTGTCTTGACTATCCCTCACTGTACACAAGGAGTGAAACAGTTTGCTGGATTTATAGGGCTCAAGAAAGGGTGAAAAGGTAAAATGCACTCGGTCATGATCCATGGGCCCAAGTGAGGCACGTCCCCAGAGACAGCAGGCCCAGATAAATGACTTTCTGCCGCACTGAGGAGGTGAAAGCAGCTATTTGTAGGTAAGGTGTAAATGCATGCTTGCTGTAGGTTTGTCTCCACTATCCTTCGCTCACTTAATGAGCAGCAGCTGATGGAGCCTGGAGGTTCTGTAACTCAGGGCCGTGCTATAAACCTTGCAAAAGATCCAAACATGGGAATCAACACGTACATCAGCTCCTGAACAAATTCCCTGTGACACCGACAGCCTCACACCACACTGAGAAGCTCTTGAGGTCCCGGCCCTTGTGCCTGCCTTAGAAGAAAATAGTCTTCTGAATTTTAGCATGGCTAATTTTAGCTCAGATGAGATTTTCCTAACTTTTAAGAGGCTCAATTCGAGCAAGCGTGCTGTCAGCAAGAGGGAATTAAATTCTTACAGCACATAGAAAGGTCTTGAATGCTGGCATGTTGGAGCCATACAGAAAGCCACACCGCAGCTGAAGTCGAGGCCCATCCTTTGTTTCATTTGAGAGCTGTGCCCACAGCCAGCTGCTCCTATTATTGAGACACAATAAAGACAAGAATCCTCAAAAGCCCCTTGTATCCAGAAACTCAAGCTGGCATGTTGTAACATCTTTGGGTTTCTCCAAACCACAGGCCCAAGGAATTCAAGGCTGAGCATTCACATGTATTATTTACACAGCCCTTGCCTAAATATGTGAAAAACACATTACAGAAGCACTTATTCTCATGCATCTGCCCCCAGATGTGGTGTCAGCGTGAAGCAGCCCAGCGCTCAGGCTGCCAGCCCCAGCAGACAAGCTGGCTCCCCATCCCCGTGTCATGGGATTTGGGTTTGCTCAGGATGGGTTTCTATTGCTGTCTACTCATTTCAAGACTTTCACATTTATCTCTTTATCTGTCCAGGGAACTGCAGACCGGCAGAAAGGAATACTCTGAGCCCCAAGCTTCCGTTTCTCCTTCCATACAGCCCCACTGCTCCCACCCACAACAGCAGCTGCATCTTCCAGAAGAGAACTCCACCTCCTACCACGAGATCATTTTTCATCAGGGTCCTGACGCAGGTGAGATGAGAGCTCACTGCAACCTCACGGCCACCCTGGACAGCCAACTGCTATTGCAAGAAACCACATTTTCTGATCGCGTTGTGATTTATGGAGCTCACTCTTGGGTTTTCACCCTCCGCCTTCCCTGTTGGCAGGCTGCCGCTGAGCCTTACACCTCTGATAGTTTGAAACTCCTTCCAATTTCCTGCCTGAATGCACTCAGAGCCAGTTTCTATCTGTGTTTGTATGCCAAAGTTTTAGCTTGAGTAACTGCTCTTCCTCCTATAATGCATAGGGAGTGATCCAGCCCTTCGGCTGGGGACACCAAACAAACCAACTCTTCTGGACTCCTCCACACATTAATATTTCCAGTCTCCTTCCTGTTCAAATTCCCTTTCTTGAGCATAGGCATCATTAATTTTAGCCCATTTTCCTGATGAAATTTTACCATAACTTATGCAGTTGAATTTGAACATTTTTTTAATGTTACTAATTTCAAGCCCCGTGGTATGAGCTTTCTTAGAAATGTACAACAGACATGACTGTTGTCTAAGGACTTTGTAGTCTTGTATGCTGATCAGACATAATACAAGGGAAAACTTGAGCTCCACTCTTCAACACAGTGTTTGGATCAAGATCTGTAAACACCGGATCACTGCTTCAGTAACCAATGCTATTTTCACACGGTTGGCACATAGCATGGACCAGCTGACCTCTCCCAAATCAGCGTCCAGGATTCCAATGAGACCTCATATGTTTGGGCTGGTTTCCATTTAGATTATATTTAATAAATATTTTAAGGTACGGATGGAAGGGACTCTCCAAATTCAGGATGACCTGATGAAACTGCCAAAAACTCATGTTATGGTTACTGGCCAACTTCCCCCCCCCCCCAAAATCCTGCAAATTGCTGTGCTGAGTGAGACACGAACACTGTCTCCCAAGAACAGCAATGTAGAAAGGCTGCTGTCCAAGTACAATAAGAGAGCTGCATTAGTCTTTCAGGGGACTACTTACCTCCTCGGCTCATATGCTGTGCAGAGATTTTAATAATGTAGAATATTGCAGAAAAAGTTGTTTCATCTGTTTCACGTCAGAGAAATACAACAGCGAGTCAATGGAAGGCAGAGAAAATTTCACTGTCTGCAAATGTGTATTTTCACCCCAGCCTGACAGCAATGTCCCAGCCGGCAGCTGCGTCCACCACCCAAAGCTCCCAGCAGCTGCAGGCTCAGACACCAGCCTTCAGGAGGCTGCGCAGCACATTCTCTCCACACCACAACCATCACCACCACCTACAGGCATAAACCAAAATCTCATCAGCATCCAGGTCCAGCAGAACCCACACAGAGCTCATACAGTACAGTACAAAAACTCAAGTATATTCAGTGCTATATGCTTCCTCTGCCAGACCTCTTGCAGCCCCACTCAGATGGTGATCCTGCACTTTCTCTCACCTCAAACACTGCCCCTACCCTGAACACAAACAGAAATCAGAAACTCAGGGAGCTGTTCTCCATGCAAGGACAACTCCTGGCCTCACACAGCAATTCTGCAGCCACACCTTGGTTTTGTCTCTTTAGAGGCTCATCTGAGGTGTAAAACGTACCCAGGGGACCAGAAAATGAGCTATGCTGGAAGGACTTCAGTGCCTATGGCTGCTCTTCATCTCCATGGTGCTTAGAGAGGTCAGACCTGCTGAAAACCCCAGCAACGCACCTAGAGAAGTGTAGTCAGTAAGTCATTTGTATTGAGGAGCACGGTGAACTCAGAAAGAAACAGATGCTGGAAGAACATAAAAATACACTATCCTGGGTAACACATGAGACTTCAGTGCCTGCTGGTAGAAGTACCAGCTTGGGCATGGTCTTTGAGGGGGACTCCTGAAACTAATCTGGTTTGTGCCCCTTGTTGTGGAGGACATCAGCACTGTCTGTACCAGACCATGCACCCAATGCCTCCTGGGAGGCTCAAAGGGAGCATCTACCGCAGGGAAGTGGACAGAAGTCAAGGCTGCTCCTTGATTTGCATGCTTGGCTGGCACCAAGTGAAACGTACAGTGCTGTGGAGCTGAGAGCAAGCACTGAGCCAGGCTTGCAAAGACCAGAGGGGTGAAAAAAAGGAAACCCAAACAACTGGATTTTCTCTAAACAGACAGATAATATTTACAGCCTATGGATGGTGCCAAAATATTTCAGGAAATGCCTAAGCCCTTCTGAATAAAAGCTCAGGAAAACACAGTATTTAAGGACAGTAACTGTAACAATAAGAATGAAAGCCTTCCACATTCTCCCAACCTCCTTACACGATTTAAAATGATTGCCATAGCAATTATCAAGGCTAAGCGCATTTTGCAATCTCCTCTGCAAATTAAGTTCGGAGTTGAACATGTAAAAGAACAGCATAAAAACTAAACGAATCCTGTGAAGTGCACAGAGCAGAAATCAATGTGCTTTCCACACAGCATGCTAAGGTCTAATCCATCCCATTAAATTCCTATAGCAGAGATGCTGGAAAGAACTGCTCCTGTGAAGCTCAAGCAAGTCACAAACATCGTGACCGGAGTGCCCAACCTCAAAGCCTTTGGCCCATTTATACAGCAAGCTGCTGGTGCTGGACCTCCATGGAATGGCATGGAGGCCCAGGGGAACAAGACACATGCACCAGCTGCCCTGGACACACAAGCATCCTATCAGTCTTTCCCCCACAAAACAGCAGGCATGTTTTTCCTATTTCCTTTCATCACTGCAACAAACCCCATCCTAATGTTACTCTGTTTCTCCATCTCTCAGTTGCCAGTTATACCTACAGACACAACAAAACCAAAGTCCCATAAGGGTTACATCTCTACTTTGATTCATTGGTGTGTTCAGAGCAGACATGAACTGCACTCAGCAAGGGCTCATATCCATACAAGAAAACAAGAGCGATTATTTCTGACAGTGAATTCATTCTACATATTTGGGAAGCCCAGCGTTAGGGTTACCTGCTCAGGTTTCAGGCCAGGAGGCACCCATGCATACTCCTCCAGTGCACAGCCAGAGTCATCGTCAGAGGTGGAATTCCTTTGGAAGTCGAACATCAGCTTGGTGACGGTCTTCTCCATCTCCAGGGGCATAACTGTTACAATGTGCTCTTCCTGGGAGCACTTACAATGGAGACAAATCTTCCTGCAAGAGGGGAAAAAGAACAGATCATAGAATCATAGAATGGTTGAGTTGAAAAGTCTTTAAAGCTCACCCACTTCCAACCCCGAGCCGTGGTCTGGCTGCCCCCCACCAGCTCAGGCTGCCCAGGGTCCCATCCGTAGCCTTGGGCACCTCCAGGGATGGGCACCCACAGCTCTGGGCAGCCGTGCCTCTGCCTCACCACCCTCTGAGTAAAGAATTTCCTCCTAATATCGAACCTAAATCTGTTCTCTTTCAGTTTAAAGACGAGACTCCCCAGTGAGCTGTAAATGGGAAAGAGGAGAGCTTCCTGCCAGCCACTGGCCCATCACCGCTCAACACAACCGTTATTTTAGTGCTCAGGCACTTCCTAACACAGTATTTGTCTCTCTCACATGAAGCAAATAAAAGTCCATATTTTCTATGACAACATTTGGCAATCCAGCTGGGTCAGGCTGTCAAATGTTTGGGGCTAAGTAATTGCTCTTCCCTATACTGCAATGCAAAGAGCATTTTAAAGAGGCCACTCAGTGTGAGGGCCACGTGCCTGCCTGGCAGGAGCAACGTGCCAGCTGGTAATTGTAGGGCAGCGACCAAATTTAGGACAGCAATCAAATTTAGGACAGTCGAGCACTTGGCTAATGCACAAAATGGTGGATTGACCGGGAAGCTGTGAATGACAAGTCTTTTTAGCATGCTGATAGCATAAATTTGCTTATTAAAGTAGCATAAAAATTGATTATAGCCTGAACATATAAAGCTAAATTAAATTAAGGGAGGCAACGTAAGCCAGGGTTGCAAGCCAGCGGGATGCTAACAGCCTGGCTCAATGGCTTACACACTGCCCCGGACACATAATAAAAACCAAAAGCACAACCAAAGGTTGCCATTTAGCACACATTAGCTTAATTCAATGCAACTACCACTCCTTAACATTCCTTTTGAAGGTTTATTCCTACAGCTGGTGGTTGATGGGAGATTTTTTTGTGGGCTTAGAGCTGAGCGAAGGACAGATAGGGGTGAGAGGGAAGGACGAACTGGGCTGAAAACCTCAGAAAAGGGGTTATGGTGAGCACTGATAAATTAGTTTCTATTTCTGAAAATACAATGCTCCTCCACGATATGGGTCAATGGTATCTATTTTGAAGTAACCACAGAGGATTTTGAATTAATCTGTGCTAATCAAAGATGGGTGACTTCTATGGAATTAGGTATCCTTTCGCTTTTCTTCATGCAGTGGAAGGGGGAAATCAGGCCTATGTCTCAGAAATAATAAGGTAACAGACAATAAAGGAAGAGAGAAGTTCCTGTGAACATTGCAGCTTTCTCTGCTATAACCGAAACCAAAGAAAATAGGAGGGCAGCAATAGTTAAACATCAGGGCTTGAATTCTCAAACACCTTTCCTTCTTTTTCACCGCTGCATACAAGCCAGCGAAGCATACCAGTGCTCAGATCCAGCTTTGAGTCTAAATTTCCACTTGGCCATTACAGCACAAAAAATGCACTCTAGCAAAAGTCAAGAGGCTCCGTTCAGTCAAGCCAGGGAGATTTGCCAGATTTTCCCATTTCCTGCCTTTCATCAGACCTAACATACACACAGACCCAAACGCACACCGAGCGTCTGGTTCGCATCCAGCCAGAAAGTCTCGGCACCGCCTCTGGCTGTTACCTTAAAAAATAATCAAGGAGCAACTTCACGTGAATACTTTAATTTATCAGCTACTGTGGAAAGGCTCTGCCACAGCGAAGCTGCTGGTTTCTTAGCTCTTTCCATCTCATTTCACGATACGATTAGAAGCAGCTCAACGTGCAACAAGATGTTAAGAATAATTAATAGCTGCAGAGCCTCAAATTCAGTGTTTGTGACTTGGGCGGTTATCCTGGTGGAGCTTAGGACTCTTTTGCCAAATTTAATTTTCAGGACATCAATCACACGCTTCAAAGGGTGACAGCCCAGCAGTCTGCTCTTGGAAAACTAATGAGAGAAATGGTGGTATCAGGTGGCAGGATGCAGAGAACAGCCCCAGGAGGGAAGCTGAGCAAGGGCAGCCTCTATCCCAGAGCTCTGGGATGCACTATGTGCCAGGGGCCATGGGTACCACAGCAGCATGATGGAAAGGAGTTCCCACTGCCATCTGGGTTTTGGAATCAGCTTCACATCTTCCAGTGGTGGCTAGAAGAGGTTTTCATGAGGATTATTCACTAGCCATACCCTCCTGAGGGCAGAAGTCACGTTGCTTAAAAACTACTTGGGAAGATCAGAAAAGCAAAGGCTGAGAAGGAAACACGGAGCCCATCTGCTCAGCAGTGATGTCCCCAGGCCAGGACAATAGGCTTTGTAACCACTCTCCACTGTCAAATAGTGAGTGTCTCCAGGCATGGTTCTGCCACCTCCCTGGGTAAATTACACCAACTTCAAGAGCTTGCCCTTGAAAGGTTCACTTCTCTTTCTTTCCCCTTGTTAAAAACAGAAGATTAACAGTTTTAATTACAATTATTTTCTTTACGTTAGGATATGTTGTTTCATGGGAACAATACTAAGCGTCTTAGGAGTATCTTTCTACTTCTATGATATGGTTTCCATGACTTCTTCACATAGGTCTCACTTACTCAACTTTATCATCTTTCAGCTCTCTATAATTAAAAATAATTCCCGGTAGTAAAAGCTTAATATAAAATTGTACATTTCAAAACGTGAGATGAAATTGGAAAAGCAATATCCCCAACCACACTCAGAGTGGCGTTAAGCAGGATAACAACACTGCAACAAAGTGCTGATGCTGGATCGCATGGATGGTGGCATAAATGACAAGATCCTGGTGGTGTTGATACTTTGGTGCAGAGCCAAAGGCTTTGGGAGATATTTGAGGCTGCCAGCACGCCTCACAGCTCCCTCCAGCTCATTAGGCATTACCGAGGTTGAGGGATGAGCACACTGGGGTGTCCCAGAGAAAGCAAAAGAGATCTGCAAGCTTATCATGTAACAGTGCTGCCCTGGTGAGTATCACTGATGCCCAACAACAGAGAAGCCACTGATGCTGTTCATGAAATGTCTCAGAAACTAGCTTGACTCAGAGCTGAGTGCGGACTGCTGAACAGAAGCCTAGTGACGCTATGCTTGTTAATAAAGCACAGAAAGTTGATGGCATCCTCAGTCTTGGGCCCAGAGAGCAAACAGAAGAGCTGCCAAGCAGCAGGAGCCTGTGGGCAAAGAACAAAGGAGAGAGGGAATGTGCTGCTGTGGGAAGCATGGCTACAGAGCATCCCCAGGAGCTGTGCATGGGGCAGCCCCACAGCCAGACTGAGAGGGAGGGAAGAACACTGGGAGAAAATAACATTTCCTGGTTTCAGATTTAGCTGGAAAGAAGCCCGCCTTGAATTGACTGCACATGGTACAAAGCAGCAGCGGCTCAAAAACAGATTGAAAAATTTGTTCGACTTAAGGTCAGTAATTCGTCTGATGAAGTTACAAGATGGAGGGATGTGATTTTGCAAAGGCTGCTTGACATGGTGCTGCTGGCATACACGGGACCCACCGTCCCAAGCAGCCCTCAGCTGAGCACTCCTCCTTCTACAGCATAAAAACGAGACAAAACAAAACCCAACAAGGGAATGTGAAGGAAGCAGGGCCAAACAGATCAGAGGAAAATCCGGCTCCCAAGCCCCTCTTGCTTAGGATGCAGAAGCATGTTTCCAGGCAAGGTCCATCTCTATCAGGTTCAACAGGAGCCCAGTTGCAGGGTCTGTAGGACTAGGATGTCTCTTGTTACATACAGCAGCTAACAGGGCACAACCTCTGCCATTGCCAGAGCCCATAACCTCAACAGCACCAACAGTAAGTCAAACTGCTGAAAAAACCCTGGGAAAGGCAGGACTAAGTGCAGAGAGAGCCTGAAGCCAAGGCAGCGGGAGGAAGAAAACAGCTCTTTGCAAATGGTTTGGGACAGCAGGAGTGGTGCCTGCCAAGCTGGCCTCATGCTGCGTCCCTCCAGCCAACAGCTCTCAGGCTACACGAGCAGGGATTTGCTCTCCTGGGCTTGTTAATGCAACGCTCCTGCCCACATAAACCCTGTCTGCCTTGCTGAGGATCTTATTTCCAGCTCAACTGGATGGGTATATGGGCATCACGCAGCAAACGCCACCATGTTAAAATCCTCTTGCATATAGAAGTAACTGGGCAAATAGCGATTATCACAGGCACTGCTTATTTCTGCTCGCTTTTTTTTCCAGGATGAAAATAAATGGGTTGCACGAGGGAGCAACCCTGACACTGACACAGTGTGTGAATAGAGCCTCATCTGCAGCACAGGGCTACCAGACGACTGTGTTACGCTCTATTATAAAGGATTTGCATGCATTTGTGCTCACATTAGCATGCAAGATTGGGAATCCCTCAAAAAAAAAAGAACAATTCTCTACTCAGCTTGGATGCTATGCGTAAAATACAATGGGTAATTCCCTTGCATTGAGGTGTAAGAGGTATATGGTGGTCCGATTTCTTCCTAGGATTGAGCCATCATTCTGATTGCAATCAGACTTTTCAGTCACCGAACTACAAGACTTCATGGGAAAAGGGAGAGGCTGAGGATTTGGAGTGGTTCATGTGACCCCTGAGCCTCTTAACAAGGGCTTCTCAATGACCCTGCCTGTTATCTCCTCCCTTCATTTGGGAGCTAATCAGGCATCCTGCCACCCTGAGCTCCAGCTACACGGTTCCATTTCCCCAGATCCCATAGGCAAGGCAGAAATCTGCCCCAACTGGAAAACAAACACAACCCTACATTTCCACACAGTGCCCTGCAAATCTCATCCAGAACAGGCATTGCTCTGCCATTTTACAGATGGGAAAGCTGAGACATGGCAGCAGGAGGTGTTGTGGGGCTCATAGGGTACACACAGCCCGGGTTTCCCTACTGACACCTGCAAAGTCAGCTTCTTCACAGGAACCACAGCTACCTCCAGTAGCAGCAGTCCAAAGGACAAGGTGCTCTTGGTGTCCTCCTAGGAAAGCTCACTCAACCCAAGGTGCTGTAAGAACAGTTGGCTTAAAAGATCAATATAAGGCAGCACAACAGAGTACAGCAATGCCGTGAAATGAAGGAAGGAATAATCCAGCAACCAAACTGTTCCCATAGATGCAGCTCCGGTGCTGACAGTGGAGAGGGCATAGCTGCACATCTCCTGAAAGGTTTGCAATAAGACTATTATAATTCCTCCTGATCACTCTGGTGCCAACAGCAGCAATTGCTAATGAAGACAAAAAAAATAATAATCAAGAGCTACCCCTAGCACTGCAGAAACAGTCTCAGAGGATTTCTTGAGCTGCCTTCTTGGTGAGTCAGACCATCCGTTTGAGGATGGGTCCATACCACGTTTTCCCCGGTCCCTGCTTCCCTGGGGCACAGCCCAGAGGAGCCCCCAGGCTGCCTCTGGTTCTGCTGGCTGTGGGTTTGGCATCATATGGCAGACAGGAACCAGCAGCACAGAGCTGTCCCCATGGATTCCAGACACAGGGCTCAGCTGTGGCTGCTGGGGACTGAGCCCTGGCTTTGGGCTCAGCATCACTCCCATGTGTGTGCTGCATGGTGCTGCCCTACGCCACGGCTGATCTTGTCAGATTTTTAATTAGACCATTCAGCAGCTTTCCAGACCAACAAGATACAGAGCTGTATTTCAATGGGTTTCTTCCTACTGCTTAACCGAAGGAAGAAAACTGCCTCCAAGCCACAGGTTCAACACAATGTCCTCAGCCTTCCAAGCCTGTGTGACTCAGGTCCCTCTGTGAGCAGCATCCATCCCCCTGCCCCTCTCTCTTCATCCACCACTGCAGCTCCAGCAGTTTCTCCCTTTTGCAACGGCCCTGCCAGAGCAGGAGCTGGGCTTTGCCCTGGGGCTGGATGTACTATTTAAAGGGACAGCACCGGCTTACATTTGTGGCATGACAAACAGAAACCCTGAGAAGCAGTAAACACATTTCTATCTGAGCACATCCTAGGCCGTATGCCCAAAAGGGAAAAAACAAACAAACAGCTGATAGGCCAAATACTCAGACACAGGATGAGCTGCTCTGGAAATGGTCATGATTTCAAAAGTTGAGGCTTATGCAGCATCCCCTGAGACATCATAGTGGCCCATTTGTGCAAGCAATCACTGCCAGACCGCTTGGTGTGCAGCTAACCCCGGCCAGCAGTGAGGGCACGGCACTGGGTGCTCGCTTCGGCTGAAGCCGGCTGGTCTGAAACAAGCAGCAGGAGGAGATTAACATGCAAAGTAAAACATAATCTGGTTAGCTGCAGATCGTTTTACTTTACAAATCTGTAACCCAGGCTTCGCACCAGTACCCTGATAAATACAAAGCGTTGATGCCAGACATGAGAGTGCTCCCGCAGCAGGTGAAATAATAGCGGAATAAAAATAAGTCAGATGGGTTACATGATAACAGAGCTAAAACTAAAAGGACGACACTGCATCTGGTGCCAATAATTATTTTGGCATTATTCTGCCCAGTGCTAATCCTCAACAGCTCAAAAAGATTCAATCACTGTTTAACCAAGGCATCCCGACTGCAAAACTGGATTAAAATCTTTCCGTGGTCACAGGTCACGTCCGTGTCACATCTGCTTAAAATGTTCCTCCAAGGAACAGAAAAAATAGAGGAAATTTGACTTTACAAGACTGCGCTGCAAAACACAGCCTCCAGGTTTCAGTTCTAGGTTGGTTTATACTTAGGCATTGTGGCATTAAAAAGAAGGATGTAGAAAGATTATTACTCTAAAACTCCCTATCCTCGGGAATCCAAAAGCAGCACAATAAACATCTGAGCTGTAATGTCATCATCCAAGTACAGCCTGCACAGTCTGCTCAGCAATGCCCAGAGAAGCCAGGCTTCCTAGTGATGCACTGACCAAAGCAATGAAATCGGCATTGAGAAAGGAGGCTTTTGTAATACTGATTCTCGTTTAAAGCCAGCTGAGCCTCTCTGATCATTTTTAAAATGAAAAAATCTGTTCAAGTGGCATCCCCACGTCCGCCTTCCTGCAGCTGCAGAGCTGCAATTTAACCATTAACCTTTTCCAACCATAAACAACAAGAACAGCGAAGGTTGGGAAGAAACCCACAACCCCTCCAAAGGTCACAGCTTACAGAGCGTGGAGCAAAGTTAGCGCGCAGTGATGCGCACGCATGGAACGCTCCTCATCCCTCCACTCCTCCTCCCTTCTCCTATTCCCCCCTAAAGATGCATGACAGCTCCGAAGTTGTTCCAAAGGTGGCCTCTTACCTGCCCGTGTAGATGACACTGCTGCTACTCGTGCCAGCTCACTCGGGGCTGCCCAGCTGCTCGCAGCACCGCAGCACAGTGAAGCATCCTGGATGCGGGCAGAACGGCACGACAGCCCGCGTGCACCCGCTGCAGGGCGGTGGGGCGAGACGCAGGGCTGCGGCTGGAGCTGCTCAGAGCGGACTCCTGTAGGATGTTACGTGGCAGCAGCGGAGAAAAATCACCCCTGGAGAAACAGCCTGCTCTTCCCCCACACGCTAAGCTTTCGCTTCAGTTGCTTTGCTTGAATTCCAGCTCCCAGTCTGGACGGATCCCGCCTTCCACTAAAACCTTCAGTGGCTGCAATAGGACGTCCGATTTGCTCTCCAAGCACTAACAAGCAGAGATGCAGCCCGCAGAGAATAACTGCGGGTGCGGGAGCGGCGCGGGGCTCTGCTGTTGCATTGCTCTCCTCTCCTGCATGCTAATGAGCAATGATGTCAGCAAGCCAAAGTCACCGCATCCGGACCGCGCGCCGCTGCCCGGCCACCCTCGCATTTATTTACATGGAAATCAGCCTGCTCTTATAAATCAATAAGCCCCGCAGGCTGCTTCGGGGAAGGGAGAGCAAATCCTTCCCTCTGGCTCGCATGTGCGCCTGGCAAACTGTTGGCTCCTCACCAGCTGCCCCAATTGAATGGTGTGAAGCCGCTAATTATCCTTCTCCGACTATCAGCTCATTTGACACTGACCGAATCGCAACTCGCTGTCAAACTTAAAGTACTGCTTCGTAGGTAAGCGGGCTATTAAAGCAGCGATCTGCTGGCTCCGAGCAGTGGATCGTTTTTCTCCTGGCTTTTAATGCCCTCTTAATTATTTTCTGCAGTCATTTGCTACGATTCCCCACTGTTTTTTCGACACAGCCTGTTTGCGCACCAGCAGGGCTAAATATTCTGGGAAATGCAAGTTATTAGCGCAGCCTTATGGGCACCGCATATTTTAATACATTTTCTTTCACATAGTCCTGAAAGATGCCCCATTCGCACCTTCTGTGTCTCCCAGGAGCAGCTGCCCCAGCAGGGAGGCTGAATCTCCCCTCCTTTAATTCCCAGTATTCACAGCCATTACTGGAATAGTTGAACACTTGCAAGTCTTTTAATTTATTTATAAGCACAGCTGCAAGTGCAGGAGTTGAGCCCTCAGCCTGTTGCTGTGCCCAACTGGGTCCCTGGTGCCAACAGCATCACCTCTGCCTCTACTGCATGGTGATGGAGAGGATGCTCTGGAGCAATGCTCATAGGAAATAAGCTCCTGCAGCCCCTCAGCCTCCTGCACTTGCACATCCTGTCCCTCCCAGCTTGTGCTGGCATTGTAGGCAGGCTGTCAGCTCGCCTCTGTCTGCTTCATGTGCCAAGGCCCCACGATAATGTATTTTCCTCTTAGCTTCAGAACATGTTAATTAAAATACAAAGGAAGTGAGACAAAACTAAGCAGGGTAAAAAGCAAATAAAGAAGCCTGCTTGTAAAATGATAGTGTAGAACAGAAAGCCTGTATGCAGAGCAGAAATTACCCATGTGTACTGTAATGATCTTCCTGGAAATATGTTGTTAAAAGCAGAGTAACGAGGGGCTGCAGCTGGCACAAGAACATGTACCATGCCATGTGACGGGTCCTGTAGGTGCTCCTTTTCGCTGAGCATCAGTAAAATGCCTGACTTTATCTGCATTCACTCCCAAGGAGCAAAGGCCCTTGGCTATAAAGCCTTGGGAACAGAGCATCTATCAGTGCTCTGACTGCCTCTCAAGCAGCAGAACCAACCCCACCCCCATCCCCATGATGCAGTCAGCAGCAGATATGACCTCCCGAGATTCACCCCAATGTGGGACAGATGGAGGTGTGAACCTCATGTCCCCAGCTCGGCGTCCTACAGCAAAATTGCATTCTGTTGTATGTTCTGCTTGGCTGTCCTGGCCAACAGGATCATCCCAAAGAAAGGAATCACACCAGAAACTGCAAATATACTCCAAGGCTGATGCATGTAAAATGTGGGTGACAATCATGAGCTGATGTAAAGGATCAGCAAAACCACAGCTTATAGTCTCTCAGCTTCATGGCTAACTATAAGTAAGAGAGCTTTGCATCTCCAAACAGCAAGTATTATCATTGTTCCTGGCATTCTTCCTACTCCAACACTCACAGGCCTGAACATCCACAAAATCCAATGAGTGGGCTATTCTGAGACTAGAAATCAGATTAGGAGATGCCACTTTTGGACATGTAACTGTCTTAGGCAAGTGGAAATGAGCCTTTCTGCTCTGAGCACTAACAGACTGCCGGCAATCTCTATGTATTACTGTTCCCTAATGCAACACTTGAGAAAAGGCCACGTGTTGGGATAACTCCAGAAGGCACACAGCATTCCTTGCTGGATGCGGGTGAAATGGGTGTTTTGTTAAGCAGCACTGTGAGGACTGAGCAACTGGAGCACAGTTCTGAAGGTCACAAGGAGGACTTGTACCTCTACAAGGAGGGATGCTAACAGCTGTCTGCAGGGAAGCCAACAACCCGAGATAAAACCTTAGCTGCTGAAATACAGAATGAAAAGCAGCTTCACCAAGAGCAGGGAGCCCATGCTCAGATTCAGAAGCACGTGATGGATAACTTGTGATTTTAGCCATATCTTTTTGTCCTTTGCTGCTAATTGTAAAAGCAAAGACCTGAACGTCACACTTCCTTCATTTGCACAAGCTCATCCCTGCAGCTAATCGAACAAATCGCTCCACGAGCCCCCTAAAGTGCTGTGTTCTCCCTTCACTTGGCATACTGCTCAGCCAACAACCCACTGCGCTCCACATGACATTATGGTCACAGCAGGAGACAGGGCACGGCCACCTGCAGCCACACAGATACTGTTGAACCTGATGGGTGTCAGGTCAAGTTGCCTTTCTGAATTATTTATTGAACATCCTCTGCTGCAGCTTGACAGGGATGTGCTGCCTCAGGATATCTGCTGTCCCAAAAAGCTGCCCATGGGGTGTAATTTAGCTTTTAAAACACCATCAAGCCCAACAGCAGACACACAGTCCATCAGAACAGCCTTCTGTAGTCCTTAACAGCAAACAGAACTGCTCCACACAGCATCATTCAGAGCAAGGCACACTGCTCAGGACACACGGTGCTGGCAGACTGTCCCTATGCTGGAGCTGCAGACTGGATTTCAATCCATCACTGTATCACTCCCCCCCAACCCCCCCCTTTTTTTTAAATCACCTTAATGCAAGAAGCTTTGCAGAGCTTAACAACAATACGGCTTTTCATAACCTCCGGCTTTAACTCTGCGCTGCAATGCTTTTTATTTTAGTATGTTACAATCAAATTTGTAACAGAATGTGAACAACAATCTGCATGCTTATGCTTTATTTTTTCCCCCCTTTGCTAGCCTGGCAGTATCCTTATCTAAAGGCTTTTTAGCAGTGTCCTTTAATAATGTCTACCAAAGCCTTATTAGAGCTCTGTATCAAAACTTAAGCTAAACAAACTCAAAGCACTATTTTTTTAATTAAATATTTTTCTTGGGGCCTTTCCACAAACAATAAAGTGCTCCATGAAAACAGGCTACAAAGGAAATCCATAAATCTTCAGCTTATCTCATGGTAAATTTTCCAAAGATCTAAATCTTAGATCGGCAACGCAAATTAATTGTCCATTTACACCAAGCTGAAGATGCACTTACAGGACAGCCCTGTTCCACCATGCACCTCACCACCTGATACAGCCAGGGTTGCTGTCATTTTACATGAATTTTGTTTCATTTTTTTGCTTCAAACCTGTCTGATCGGGTGTTTCGGGTCAGTAGTTACGCCCTGAGGGTTTCATGTGTCTGCTCACAGAGCTTCTCTCTGTGCCATGCACAGGAAGGCTCTGCCTCCACCTGCTGCCCCCAAAAGCTGTGCAAACCCCTGGTGTTTTGTTTCTCCCTTTTCAGCTGTCCCTGTGCTCAGCCGCCAGATGTGAGTTGTTCCAGGGTCCTGCAAAAGCAGCACATCACCAAATGCCATTCCAAAGGCAGGGAGATGAGTCACAGCCAATCACTCGGAAGGAAGAAAGGTAGCAAAACAGGTTTTTGCTTCCTACCCAAGAGTGTGAAGCAGACCTGGGTGAGACATCCTGGAAGAGCAGATGGGCTGTGGCGCATTGGTTTGGCCCACCCCAAACTCTCCTCATTACAAGGCTTCCACATTAACCTTGACATTGTGATAGGGGGACGGTTGGACTGGGTGATCTCAGAGGTCTTTTCCAACCTCTGTGATTCTATGATTAAATTTAAAATAATAATAATAAAATGATACAAAACGGGCAGTTCCATTTAATTTCACCAACCCAAACTCTCCAGGATCACAGACCTGAAGCACACATGTCAGATCAATGCATTTTAGGACACCAACAGATTTGCATCCTGACTGTCCTGGCATAAAGGTTTGATGGACACCACATGTCCCCGAGACCACTTGGCATCGGATACATATGACAGTAGTTGTTTGCTATTCGTCCTTTTAATTAGGACCAACAATTTGTTATCATAGCTTGACATTTGTTCATACTTAGAAATTGCTTCCTTGAATGATACGCTGAGATTACAGTGGGTTTTCTGTGTTTGTATTGGTTTTAGTAGCTCATAACAAACCATGAAATTCATTACTCTTGCCACAAGCACCCATGAGATATGCCAGCCAGGGTGTGATTTAAACAGAGCTCAGCTCATGGAAGTTAAAAGGTTTTTAATGCTGCCTGCAAGACCTCCAAGATTTGATATTTTATTCTGTTAATAAATAACGGGTGCAGACTATTCTGTTGTTTTATTCGCCTGAGGAGCCCAAGCGTTAAAATCAGGGTACAATCAATTCACTATATATTCATTAATTTAAGTATATAATTCGAACAGATTTTTTAATGATAAGCCTTTTGTCCTGCAAGTTACTACATCCTTATCATTTTTAATAGCACAGATGCTGTATACAGGCAGATACTTAACAGCAAAACTTCTCTGCTACAACATAATCCAGCAAAAACATTCTCATTGAAAGAAATCACAGGAAAGCAGCCTATGCCCTCAGCATCCTTAACAGAACAGGCCTGTCAGTCATCTCCCAGTCCCATTTCTCAACGCCACGTCAAGCCTTATACATCAAGTACAATATCCAAATCGCCAGCCCCATCAAGATCATTAGAGCTGCTCAGCCCATCATGAAAAGGTCAGCGCGGTGCGGAATCAATCACAGCCCCCATCAAAGGCAGCTGCGGTCAAGAAGCCCCAGTCCCTCCCTCGTATAACCTGTCATCTCCTAAACTGGTTTCCTTTATTGTAAGACATGGCCCAGCTTTTATCTTATCACAATCTACAGGGAAATGCAACTAAGCCAGCTGCAAGATGAGCAGGACTCCAAGGGAGGGATTAAGACCATATCAGGTCTGTGTTGACCACCTTGCAAGGAGGTGATGCTGTCACAGCAACAACAAGGCACAGCTTACGGCTGTCCCCAGCTGGGGAGTTGGATGGCTGCATCCCACCCATGGAGGAGCATGAGGATGACACTAGTGTCACCACGC
Organism: Coturnix japonica; assembly: GCF_054131305.1. Classification (NCBI taxonomy): domain Eukaryota; kingdom Metazoa; phylum Chordata; class Aves; order Galliformes; family Phasianidae; genus Coturnix; species Coturnix japonica. The sequence goes on along the minus strand of NC_140677.1, from coordinate 6,438,838 downwards.
CAGCATAACATCAACTGATAGTGCTTCCAGCAGGGCCACCTGCCCACAGCAGGCACCAGGAGGGCTGAAGGCACCCAGTCACTTTTTAGTGGTGGACAACAGCAATAGCAACTGCAGTTGCTCCTACCAGATGCTACTTGTTCAACAAGCTGAAAGCTACAGGCCATTTCTTCTTCCTTTTTCCCCCTACCAAACTGTGATGCATTAAGCATTATCTTCAAAGGGGCAAAACAAATTTGTTTGCTAAACATTAGCAGACTAAATACATTAGACTTTTAGAAGCAATTAATGCTGCTAGAGACTTAGCAAGCCTCATTGTTCCATGGTTCAGAATGGGCTGCTCTTCAAAGTGAGAGCTGTGTGACTGTGAATAACCCCCTACAAAATAAAAACCAGGTTGGGAGTCCAGAGGAGCTGGGATTACATTTTGTTGAGCACGTAACTTGCATTGTTTCCTTGCCACAAAAGAACAGCTGATATTTTGAAGCTAATTTTGAGTCCAAAAGTGGGGATCAAAATGCTTTGCTCCCCCAAGCTGTCATGGCACAGAAGAGATGGGGAGCACTATGGCCTGAACAACATCTTACCTGGCTCTGAAATAAGCCCACAGAAACCAGCTCAATGCCCCAAATTCCTTCTATGTGTAAACCATGATGACCCCCTACATCAGCACGGGGAAGGAGAGGGTGGGCAGCTGGGCTCCCTGCAGCACCGAGCACTCCAAACGCATCCTCCTAAAAGACTGTTCTTATCTCAAAGATGAGCAGCTATGGATGGCCAAACAGACAGATGGGGAAGGAGAAGGGGAGCTCACGATACTGGCGAGAATGTTGTAATTAGTGTAATAAGCAGCAATCACTGCTCAACAGCTGCCTTCCCCCAGCGAGCGTCTGCTCCATGTAGCACCAACCCGAGGACGAGGAGCATTCTGACACTTGCTGTGCTTTCAGCACCTCTGCTTTGAAGTTTTGACTTTGCTGAAATTTTCCTTCCAGTAAGACACGGGGAAAGCATCCATCCTGTTCTGCAGCCACTCCACATGAGCGAACAGAAGGATGGTCCTGAATATGGACTCCGCTTTGCTCCTGCCTGATTTCACACAAGGCTTAGACCAAAACCTCATCACCTCTCAGCTGAGACAAACCTAAAGCCCATGGAACCTCAGAGAGAAACCATTGCATAGAAAATAGTGAAGTATTTCTATCAGATTTTGCTATGGGCATTCGATGAGCTTTTTGCTTGGTGTCAGACTTATGCCACACACTATGCAGTTCAAGAGGCCCTTCCCCAAGTTTTGGAGAGCCAAGGACCGAGCTCTCCAGTGTACCCCTGCTATCCCAAATGACCACTTGCTGCTTCTCATCTCCTTTTGGGGACCGCATTGCGACAGAGGAAAATGACTCACTTTACTCATGCTGCTCCACCACCCAACCCCTTATCAGTTTGAGGGCATTACTGGATCACAAATGCAGCAAGCAGTGGGATGCCAAGGATGCTTAAGTGACAGCCATGTGTCCTAAAGAGGAAAGTACATTGTGGCTTAGACACAGGCAGCTTCCAAGACCCCGGGCACACTGTGAATGCAGTCTCAGGGAGGATTGCTCCATCTCTCTCCTTCCTTGCCAGGTCTTTGTCAACAGAGATGGCCAAGGGGAACAGTAGGCTGCATGGGCCCTAATGGATATTTGGGCAGGAGTTAAGCACTGAGCTCCTGCTGATTTTTAGTGGCTGTTAGTCACTGATAATGCGTCTGATGTGAAGATGTTTGGAAGTGTGAGCTCTACGCTTATTATGCAAGGGGCTGTTTCCCACAGTGTAGGTTCGACAGCGCTTCAGAAAATAAGAGCAGTGAGAAAACAAATAACGACAAGCTCCAAAAGCAGAAAATGTTTACCACAGAGGAAATTTAACCCCTCTGTGAAACAAGCTCTGGGTGAGGCCGGGCTGAAGGGCTCAACAGTAATTGCAAGCAGGTGGTGAACTGCTGGGACCAGGATGTCAACAAACACCATGCTGAAGGGTTAAAACCATGCCACAAGAAGCCAGAACAAGGCTTTCTTTAATTTCCCAGTGCAAAGAAACACATTTGTACTCCCCTGACAAGCATCACGTCAAGGTAACAAGAAGAGCAAAAGAGCCATTTGCTGTGACTTTGATCATCTCTCACTCCCGCAAGTGATGGGGTTCACCAAGAGCCTGAGCATCCCTGAGCTGCCACCTTCTCTGTTAACAAAGGTTAACAACCAGCTTACGTTAATCAAACCTATGCATGCAGTGATGCCTTGGTTCATGCAAAGTGACAACATGTGACACAACAGTGGTGTGCAGTGAGCAATGCTCAGCACCATGTGATGGAACAAGCCACACAGTTTGTGCTAGTGCTACTGTGACTGGGAGCAGAGAAGCTCATTTCTGGTAAAGCAAAGGGCCTGTGTACACTGAAGCCTGTGGAAATTAATGGACCTCTGAAGGATGTAAACGGACCCCAGAGACATCCACACTGAATCTATTAGCTCATTAGTTAAGATTAGCATTTATTTTATACAAAAAGCATCCAGGTAAAGCAAGTATTTTTCTTATATCTGCATATATCACTTTTACATTTGCAGATAGAATACCAAGTTTGTCTCATGATGCTCTGCAGAAAACCTGTGGCAGATGGCCAGCACAAAAGGGACATGGCCAGCATCATGCACACAAGGCTTCCACTCCAACCCCCAAATAAGACAGACATTGGCAAGTAGTACAGTCTAGAAACAGGTATCCTAGAACTTGACACAATACCCCACCTCATCTTAGCCTACCAAATAGCCATGGCTTCAGACTTTCTACATACTGCTCTGTTAGTCCAATGGCCTCTGCCATGATCCTTGTAGCCAAGGATGCAACAGCCAGCAAGCAAATGTATCTCAATCAATTAAGTAGCGTCACTTACAAAATACAGGAAATATTTTAGATTTATGACACCAGAATAATTTGATGCCTTCTACCCCATTAATGAAACAAGTGTTAATGTCATTTTATCATCAGTTCTAATCTTCCTGGCACAATTTCACATGACGAACAATGTACTCCCTGACTTGGTACCTACAGCCGATGTTGGATACAAGCCCCAGGCAGCAGCTGAGGGCTCAATCTCTGCTAATCCCATCCCTTTAAAGCAACTCCAAGTTGAGCAATCTAAAAAGGAGACACATGAAGTCACTTCGGCTTATCTCTCTAATTGCCTGCCTGTGAATCAGGGGACTGGTGTCAGCCACCCGCACTCACACAGGCGTGGAGATGAATTAATGCCAGGCAGAGAAATCAGGCCTGAAATATTTACTGTGAGCATTTTCAGGACTCTAAGTCCTGAAACTGTGGAAATACTGCTTGCTGCTGCAAGTCCAGATCCAGGAATGGAACCTGCAGTAAGGTGAGAGCCCTCACCTTCCCTCTGCTGCATAACACAGCAGTTCCACTTGACATCTTTCATGCCCTGCCCAGGGCCAGCACAGTTAAAATGTTAATAGATACAGCTCCATGAATATTCAGTGCACATTTTCTTGTGAGTCCTCCCCTGGTTAAATAGCCTCCTCATTACCAAGGCCCATCTTTCTTTTGTTTTTATCTTTGCATCAAGTTGGAAATGTCAGCACAGAAACCAACAGTAAAAGGACAGAAACCAAACACAAACCTCAGGGGAACATAAGGAGAAATCCTGCCCTTTTGGAGCAAGCATTCAATCTCTGCTGCCTTTCAAGACATGTAGATAAAGGCAGAGGGAACAAGCCAGCACCACAGTTTCTTTTTGACTGTACTTACTTGTCTGATATTGCCATCCCTTGGCTTTCTTAATTGCATGTGGAGGTTCCCAACCCCAATGAAGCACAACTGCCCATACTGCCTGGATACAGCCACACCTGGGAACCACTGCCACGGCCAGCTCTGCTCTGCCACCTACACGCAAAACAGGGGTTGGGCTGCTATTCCCACATCTGAAGCCTGAGAGCACATCCATTATTCAGCTGTGGCTAAGCAAGGATGGACACAGGGAGGGATAGGATTGCCCCATCCTCTCCCAGAAGCATCACCCTCTGGCATTGCAACACTTGGCCACACTCCAGCATCTTAGAATACAGCGGACTTTGAGAGCTCACCACCTCTAGAGTCAGAACAACCATTTAGGAATCAAGACATAAAACTAGTAGGGTATTTTCTGCCTTCCAAGCCATTACAATTGGTGCTTTGGAATACTTCCCACCAGCCATTCTGCACACTTTTGGATGGGGTTCTGCACACCCCATCCACACACAGAGAACTGTTCCAGCCGGATGCCAAGCTCAGGGTACCAGCAATCATACAGTCACAGGAAGGTTTGCTAGCAGAGGGGAATCATACAGCCCAAATTCATGCCACACTGCTAAAAATATAGAAGACTCCAAGGAATAATACTCGTGTATGTTTAAGCTCTCAGTAATTCATCCCAAATACATAGTTTCTTGGCATCAATAGTAAAATTTAACCAGAGGGCAAGCATTTAGTTCTGTTTTAGCTGGGAGAGTACCAACTTATTCTCTCCAATGTATACAGCCTCCTTACGCAATCCGTGTTTCATCAAGTTCTGCATCAGGGAGGTGTGAAGATAAGGCTAACAAGGGAAATGTCATTAAGAGTGATACACAGTACAAAAGCAAGAACAAATCGGCTGTCTGAAGCATGAGCCACTCTATGTGTATCACAAGGAGTCCCCAAAGTCTACACTGAGTCTTTCTAAGATATGGGGGTGAAGGCAACAAGTGGTGGTAGGAGGGCTCCCTAAGACACTCTCCCTTGTGCCTCCAATACATGAGCTTTCCCAAAGACGACTGCACATCCTGGCTGCACAGTGAGCACACCCAAAACCTCCTGTGCAGCGAGGAGGCTGTGCCAACACTGTTTCAAATAATTTTAATTGTTAATACACAAGAACAATGCATTTATACTGCTCTGTTCGCATGACACAGGAACAGTCACACACCTACACCATCACTTTTTAAATCCCCAGTTATCAGAGTAGCCCCTGGGGAGCATGGATGCCCATCTCTCAGTGTCACACCAGAGAAGATTGGCAGCATGTCCACCACTGGACTGAGATGGCTGGAGGGCTTCCAGGTCACCAGCCTCAGCTCTATTAGAAAGGCCACCAAAGTACACCAAAATAAGAAGCTTTTTGGGGAGTCCAGCCCTGATGCAGGAGCACATAAATGAGATAGCAGCCACGTTTTGACGAGGACAAGACTTAAAAAGTGAAAAAAAGGGAGATTTTTTTCTTTCTTTCTTTATGTGAACAGACTAATTTGAGGTGCAAGTAGATCAAGTGACTAATTAAGGAAATAACCGATAATTTAATCAAGATCATTAGAGGAATCAGCATGCTGCTGCCATTATTTAAATGGTACCAGAGCACAAACACAATTTCTCAACAGAGCTGTAAGGAACTCATTGGGTCCGGCCCTGCCAGCAGCTGAGCTCAGGGACTTCCACGTAACACTGCTCGTTTGTATGAACCAAAAGCTGCACACCATCTGAGGCTGATTCAGGAAAATACTGAAATCTCCTGGTAATTTCCTGCAGACAGAACATTTAATCATCTCCCAGCCTCCACCGCAAAAATCCCAACTCAATGATTCACACTTCCAAAGGAATTTGCCCCACGAACAAGCGCAGTCCTGCTGAGGGATGCAGCCCTGCATCTGCCCAGTGAAGGGGAAGCAGCTTCTAACAGGAATACAGCCCAACAGGTCGGGCCATGGGCATTTCTCTTTTGGCATCTTTACGGCTGCTTATGGGACGTGCTCTGCTCCTCCAGGGGATGCAGCAACACATCGGCTCCCTGCATCCATCCATTCCACATTTATTCCCATTGAGAGCTACTTTCTCCTACAACACACAGAACTAGAAATCTACATTTATCACCACCCAGGCACTCTCAGCACCTTTCCCCCAACAGCCACACACTCCCACGTTCTGCTACCCGAATATTTTAAGGCTCCCACCCAATGCAATGGGTGTTGGGTCTGTATGCATGCATACCAGCACCCTGCCTGTCTCTCCAATTGCCCCCACCAGATGCACGGATAGAAACATCTGCTTCCAGAGGGAGGCACGCAGCTCATTTGTGCTGCTTAAACAAACACAAACAGAGGTAAACAAGCAGCTCAGTGCAGATTCCTGCTCCTCCCATGTAGGAATCCTTTTTTCCAACCAAACACATAATTTGTCACCGAGCAGCCGAGTTGTAAAATGCAGCTTCCTCTCTGCTTAATTCAAAAAGCATTTGAAAGCAATTGAATCCAGAAAGCTTGATTAAGGACTTTGAAGCCTTTGTTTCACTTAAAAGAAACCTTTGTTTTGCCTCAAATAAATTGGACATTTTCCCCAGAATTTACAATAACTCAGGAGAAGAAAAAAAAAAAAAAAAGAAGAAAAAAAAGCAACATTAAAAGTTAAAAATAACCCTTTCCTCTCTATTAAACACAGCTGCCAAAGGTTCAGAATTCACATTTTGTCATGCCACGCAAATCCCTGCAGCAGCTGAGAAGACACACACCATGTCTGGAGAGTGAGCACTGAAGATAAGCTCCAGGCTCCCACAGGGTTCCTCACTTCAGATTTCTTAGGCAGAGTACGAAAGCAGCACAGGTTCAGAAGCTGGGACAGCAGAGCCCCTAAAGACTGAATGGTGCCCATAGGTCCAAATGCCAGCCCCACGCTGCCCCAACACCACAGGGGCACTGGGCACCAAACACAGCAGGAAACGCAGTGAGGGTGGAAACCCAAGCTGGAAAGAAAATCATTTCCCAATGCAAACATTTGTACAGTACTAAAAGAGCTTACACTTTCATATGCTGTAAATTGAGGGTGGTTACTTACTGGGCTAAACGGGCACGCAGGTCACATGCTGAAAACCCCCCAGGTATGGCACAGGGGTTGGCAAGAGGCTGGGGCTGAGCTCGGCGCTGAGGTTGGTGCCAGGGCCAGGCTGCATCCTGCTGCAGCCGCTGTGCCTTCAGCTGCCGGAGGTCATCTGGGGAGTTGGAGCTCAGGGCTGCTTCCCCAGCTCGCAGAGTGACGCCCACCGCCGTTTTTAGCTTATTGGTGAAAATCGTAAGCCTTAATCCAATCCTGTCCCTTTACCCAAATTTAGCTCTCGGTGGAGCCAGCATCCCTTTGACTAGCGGTCTGAGCACGCTTACCTTGCCTGTGTGCAAAGCACAGAAAGAGAAGCAATAAAAAACCCACACTCGGTTTGCTTTACCTCTTTCTCCCCTACCCACTTCTAAGGGACCCCTATCTTCCTGCAGAAAGCCAACCACCATCCTGTCTTTGCACATACCCCTCGATCACAACTTGCTAAGGCCAATAAAAACAGTACGTATCACAGGGTCCAACCATACACCGACACACTTAGGGCATGACCGTACCGTGTAAAGAGAGGGCTTATAGAAGCAGTGAGAGCACAGTTCCTGAAGTTGCACCAAATTTCACGAAGCTGACTGCTGAATCACTAAGTGCTCCTGGCAAAGAGCAGCCTGCCTAGCGCCCACATATGGTTCTCCTTTCCTGCAGACGTTAACTGTCGAGACGCAGCACACAGACCTGGCCATTCCTCACAGCAGCAGCTCCAGAGCTGCCCCATGTATGGTTGGCTCCTCCTGCACACAGCAACCTAGATCTGCAAACAATGGGTGGCCACAGGTAACAGCCCCTTGCGCAAATGCAGATTTCTGTGTTTCGTTACAGATATTCAGCTCTGGAGTGGCTCCAAGATGCAGACCAGCATCTGGGTGAGCTTTGCACGCGCGTGTGGTTGCATTCTAACAGAGGGGCCCAGAGTTGTGTGCTCCAGGTGCATAGCTGCAGGGCCAGGTGCAAGCAGCTCCATGGCCACGGCAGAGGTTAGGGCTGAATGGGCTCCATTCATAAGGAAGCAAACTGGGCTCCCCACCACTTGGAAGGAACATTTCTGAAGGATATTCCCATTGTATGTCTAATAAGTCCCTTTGCAAGTTTTAAAGTTAGAAATAAGCCAAACATGCATTAAACCAAAGTTATTATTTTGGACTGGGCAACATGGCGAGCCTCAAGCCATCTCTCCCAAGGGAGGGACCAAAAAGCCCCCTCAGTGGGGAGGGCTGGGCTGGATCTCCAAGAACAAAAGCAGCTACAAACCAGGTTCGCCACGTGAGAACCTCATTAGAGCCCAAAGCCCACACAGCAGACAGACTACAGAGGAAATTGGAGTCTAATTTACATGGAGAACGATTACTTACTGCAACCAATTAGTGTCAAGCTGACTGACAGCCGACCCAAAATAGGCTTTCCCCACCCTTGTACTGCAAGTCTGAGCTTTCCTTATTGCTTTGCTTCTGGCAGGTGAGCGGTAGCACCTTGCCATGAGAGACAGCAGGGAGCATCCCCATAACAAACCATGTTAGGGCTGCCCACAAGGCACAAGGCTCAGCCTAGTCAGAGACATGGGCAACAGTATCACAAATGTTCTCCCTACTGCTCTTAAATGCCATCCTAAAGGGCCCAACAAGACATACATGGTTTATGAAAGGTGTTTCCCTTTTCCTAAGCATATATCCTCCCTGCACCTGGGGCTTTCACTCCCTGCTTTGCAATTGCATCCGAGACTGAGGGGGGTACAGTTTGTATCCAGGCAGCAACAGAGCCTGCAAAGCACTCAGCAGCAGGACTTCATTGTGTTTACCAACGTGCAAACTGTTTGCTTGCAAACACTGCAGAGAAACTGCCCCTCCTCCACACCAGATGAGTCCAAAAACCAGCAAACAGACTTTAAAACACCCTGACGTACACACATGGAACTGATTAAGTGCTGTTCATCTTCCATTCATTGTTAGAAAAGAAGTGCCTCAATTTTGCCATTACCTTTCCCTCCCTCCCGGGAACGCATGCTCCTTATTAACAGCACTGTCTAATCACTGCCCTTTGCTCCAAACAACAGACTGGGTGTGCATTTTGAACACACAGATACGACAAGAGTATTTAAAAGCAATATGCTGTATTATCCTTAATGAACTTCTAAGGACGGTCTCTATGTGACTCCCATATTTAAAGACTTTATGGGTCTTCTGCACAGGTAAGACACATTAGTCTTTTCATCTCTGCAGGCTGCACGTCATCTTTAAGTAAACTTCTCTGCAAAGATTACTTGGAGGAAACGCTTTGTGAGGTGTCTATGACTGTTTGGGAATACCTGGAGACAGCCCGGACCTCAGGTGGTGTCAGGCAGCAGCAGGGATGCTTTGATTCCAACTCACTTCCCATCAACGGTGATAAATCAATTTACACCACAGGAGCACTATCAAGAGATGGCCTCAACTCAGCACATCTGATGACAGTCACCACAAAGACTGTGAGTGGTGGCCCTGTTCCCCCCTTGTTAATCTGAAAGTCTTTGCTAATTACACCATGAATGCAATGAAAATGCACGTGCTCTCACACTCCCTGCAATTAGGCTCTTAATCTTCTGCCTATGCTCAAACCTACCTCCTCCACACTCACTTTTACCCAGGAACTGCTTTACCAGCAGCTTGAAGGGCAGCACAGCACAGATCCAGTTCTGTGTTCCCCTCGGTGCTGTTCCCTTCGGAGCCAGGTCCACAGCGCCTGTAATTCCCATTAATTCCCACTACAATTAACAGGGCGACTCACTGAGCTTTGATGACAGCGGGGTCTGCAATAGCAACTCTATCAAAATTATCTGTGGATAAAAGAGAGTAATTATAGGAGCAAATTCCTCGCTGAGGCTTTATCAGCTGCGATGTCTAACAGTGTTAGGGAGCAGGGAAGGCTTCAGCTCCCTTGGTTCTGCAGACAGCTCTCCTGGGGCAGGTGGTGGTTATCCAAGACAGGAGATAATTGCTTCAGGAGGACAAAACTGGAGAAGCCTTCAGAGTGCATCCATACTGCTCCCAGGAAGGCTTGTGGAAATGATGCACATTGATTGAGGAGGCGGGGGGCTCCTGGGGCTGCACTGAAACTGCAGGGAGGGGAAGGGTAGTGAGAAAAGGGTGGAAAAGGGTGAAAAACAAATTAACCTCCAACAACAGCACAAAGGAGCGGCCTGCTCCCTGCAGGCATCCATGCCTGGTGGCCACTGGGAGATGAAAGGCAGCAAGAGCAGTGGCAAAATACTTGTAACAGTGCTTATGGGCTCAGGACCTTTGAAGCCATCCTTGAGTGCTGCTAAATCACTTGTTTTCTTCGCGTTCTGCCTGGGATTTTCTTGGCTTTGTTCTGATTATGCTGCGTGCATTCAGAGGCTCCAACCATCAGGTGCTGATCCAGTCTGGAGTGCCCCAGGTGTGGGCAGTGCTGGGGTCCCCCCAGTCCTAGAGAACCAGCATTCATCTTTTCAGAGCAGCCTTTCTCTACAGTCTGATCTGGTGCATCTTTCTGGCTCCCTCACTAGTTGCAAATGAAGAAAAGCAGAAACCAACACAACGCCATCTTCCTATGCCTCTGAATATGCAACAACAGGAGCTATTGTAATAATAAAAACCAGAAGGAAAGGCGAGAACTCCAGCTGCAAGCAGCCTTGCAATCCTGACCCTGACGCTCTTGACAAGGTGACAGGTTATTAAGAAATATCCATATTAATCCCAACCAAAAAGTGCTCTGTTCAGCCAATTAAAGTGCCTGAGCGCTCCCAGAGACCTCTGTACTCTTTTTATTTTTTCTCTAAATGCCCTCTTAGGGAAAGGAATGGCTTCTGCAGAGATGAACTGCCCAGCTCCTTCCCACCTCACCACGAGCGGATAAAATGTTCCTGGCTGCTTCCAAACACTGCACATTAATCTGCGCAACGGAGCCTGTCTCTTTCAGCATCCGAATGATTTCTCTCCGGGGTGGGTAAGACAGAGCTGTTCCACTTGGCATCACATCCCTCCCTGCCCCCTCCTCGCGTTCCTTTTTGTTTTTTTGGCTCGCAAGACATTGCTTCAGGCTCATACGAAGCTGGAGAACTCGCTGCTGCAGGACATGCAGATATATAAGGCAACGGCGGCACTCAGAACAGAATCAGGAGATTATGTTTTTTAATGCATCAAATTAAGAAGAATCCAACCACCCCTCCCCACAGCTCAGGGCGCGTCGCTTCTTTCTCCCTCAGCCATTTCTCTGCCTGTGGCAGAACCGAGAGTGACAGTAACTGTTTCTTGAATTAAGGGCTGTTGGAAATGAGATACAGGAGAGGTCCATTTGTGGCCATTATTGGAGTTCTTCCCCAGGCAACACAAGTCCTGTGTTGCTGAGCCTCATGCAGTGATAAATCCAAACAGCCCCACCACACAAAGGGCTCTAGGTACAAAGCTGGGTGTTTCATTAACACCACACACGAGGGTTGGATTTTCTACCTGCCAGCCCCACATTTCTGCCAGCAAGAATCCTGGCTGCTCCATCAGCTGCTGGAGGGGCTGGAGCTGCTCTGGGCTGGCGCTCTTCATACACATTGCTATGGGCCCTGTTACACACATGCACCGAGGCCCAGCTGGGTGAAATCATACTATTTTGTAAAAGTTTTCATTAAATCATAAAACGTTCTTTAGCTGCAGTCACTCTGCTACCCACAGCTTAGGCTTTGGCATGACCCATGCAGAGGAGATGCTCAAAGCTGGACAGCCTGGTCTATTACCACTATATAGGGTGGAAACTCCTCACCCCACTCCCATCACCTCTTATTGTCCTCCAGGAAAAGTATGCACCTGAAACCTTCTCACTCCTGGAAACATAATGGCTCGGGCTCTCAGGACATATCTCATCCCTTGGAAGCCAACATGAGAACAGCATGTACTTTCCCATATTTCCAAGCATCCCCAAACCCTGAGCCCTTGGCACTCTCACAGCAATTGAATACAGTTCTCAGTATTGCAACCCCATTAACGAAAAAAAGAGAAATAACACACAGAGGGACTGCCCTGCCCCATCAGCCAGCCAGCACCTGCCCAGAGCAATAATCCCAATGACACCAGATCTGCACAATGAAGAAGCCCATTGCGCTGGGGCAGGGTTTTTCTATAGCTAAAATGGAAACAAATATTGGCTCACAAAGATGAACGATGCCTGCGACAGATTTTTGCTGCACTTGATTAAATACAGCACACTGCAAACCCATTTCTCCTCCTTGAACGATAAACTCTATAGTCTAAAATTAAGCCCAGCAGGGTGAGATCTTGTATAGATTTCAAGATATTGCAGATTTTTTGGAAACCCTGACTGCACCGTATCCACGCTCTGCAAAATCACTTCAGAACCTCTGGCACCAAATAGAAACACAGCAATAGCTAAAAATCACGTCGTGTTTTTACCTCGACACAGCCCGCACCATGGCGTACAGCTGGGGTTTGCCTTTCCATGATAAACCACTCTTTGCTTTTGATCACGTTACTGTGTAACTGTGGATGTGAGTGTAAGATATTATCATAAAAAGAAAACGAGAAGAAAAAGACCAATCAAAGAAGTGTACCAACCTGGAACACGCTTTCCAAAGGGTATTTGTAGATACCAGAATTACCATTTCTCTTAAAGACAACTGATCCTTTTCATGAAAGTACAATAAGCCCTAGAGAAATTCTTGTTGATGGTTATTAAATGGGCAGGCCTCATGCATTTTTCCAGTAAAACGACTGAAGCTTGGCTTTAGCATAATCCTGAAGATTACTGACATCTTCTGCAGCTTTTTTCCCCACTCCTGCTGAATAATCAGAGTTCCCTAGAAAACCAGTCCCAGACAAACATCAATCCTTTTTCCCCTCCCTTCCTCTCTATTTTACCTGTTTTTATGCATTCTTTTTGGCACAGCAGCAATGAGGAGGTTAGACATCCTGATAGCTAAGGCGCAAACCCTCGGGTCAGTGATCCCCATGCCATAGCATTGTCTGTTTCTGGGGGGCAATACTCTTATTTCCCAACTTCCAGATCCACCTGCTTTAATGGGAGCTTGGGCTGCCTTTTAAATGCTTTTTACTTATTTTTTTTTTTTTTTTCCCAGAGAAAGTCTTAAAAATAGCAAAAAATTGCCACTTCTGAAGGCACTCAGAAGAGCTGGTTCTTCTCTTTGAAGGAAAGGCCTCCCTAATATTGGGAATTACTTGAATATTTGGATGCTTTGTGGGAGAATCTTGCAAGGATGCTTCAAAACAAGCACTTGGTTTTCTACTTCAAGGTCCACATGGTTTCCAGTCACACAAACACTTTCTTCCTTGCATTTCCCAGTTTAAACCCCCCACTACAAGTGGCTCTGCACAGAGAATGGAGACAATTAAAGACTCTCCAACAGTAAGGGTTGCAATTGTCATGTTAATGAGGCCGTTAAGCTCCCTGGTGTGCTTTCTAAAAATAAAATTCCATTCAGGTATACAGCTCTCAAGGCCGCAGAGTGCCCAGGGAAGTATCTGAATGCAGATTCCCAAATAGCTGGTTGGTTGTGCTGTCTCAAAGCCATCCTGGCCCCACCAGTGTCCTACAGATGTAGAGCTTGGCTGCTGGACTGGGCAGGGTCCCAAATTTCAGCTCTTCTCATGTCAATGGGAAGCCCAGAGAGATGGTGTGTGACATAGTTGGAACTGATGCTGGAGCCAAGGTCATGTCCCAGCAGCTGGGCACTACTAAAGGTCAAGACCTAAGATTGATCCACATGCATGACATGGTGGACACGGCCATAGCTGGGAGGGTCCCATCTGGATAGCAGCAATGACATGGCAAGCTGTGCTGTAGAAGGCTTGCTTGCAGTAATTAGAAGCATCACGGGAGGACTTCAAAGCACACTGCGAACCTCAACGGCAGAAGCCTCTTTTTAGTGGTCAACAAGCAAAAATTCACAAGAGCCCTCGAGCATCTCTTAATAAACCTGAATTACACAGAATTCTGTTTTGGGAAGAGGTACCTGACAGGTCACTGCAGAGCCTGCTAAAAGGAAAGCTAGTGGTTTCTTTTTTTGCTCTTGTATCTTTTAACTCATGCAGCTCACACATAGGCAGACACACACTCTGCTTTTCCTCTGCCTGTCTCTAAAACTGAATACAAACTAGAGTTCGTGTATATTGAAGTCTGTAGGAAGCTTAACATTTACTTGGCTTTTGTGTAAACACTTACGTGAATTACACAAGTTTCAGCCAAGATGCTTGGCACCCCGTCGTGCAGAGCCATATAACTCATTACAATTAAAACCAGAGTGCGAGGCAATCAGGCTCGCCCGACAGCGTGCTGTTATGGATTTGCACTTCCAAATAGCTTCCAATTTGTCTTCACAGCAGCTCAGCCTCTCGGGGAGAAACCCCACCAGCTTGATCCTGCAACCCAGGGCAGTAAGTGGCTGCAGAGCCACTGTCCTCCATGGACTGCAAAAGGTGTGGTGGTGGCACCCATTCAGACGGGTGGATATGGAATAGGGACGCGTACCTACTGCCACCAGGCTACAGCGTACAGGCTGTGTGTTTACTCACCCTGATGGTGTAAAGATGGTCTGCATCCTGCCCCTATGAAGGTGTCCCAGTAAATGCATTTGAATAATAAGAACCTACCAAAAAGCCCAGTGAAACGTGCATCACCCCCAACTGCAAAGCAGTGTCTATTCCCCAAGCCTTTCTTATTCATATTATTCATAATATGCTAAGCTATTAAACCATCCTATGGAAAGTGCTGTGGCTTACAGTGCTGCAGACAAGTGGTGTTATCACTTGGTATTTCTTCTTTGTTATTACAGTGAATCTTCCTACATCTCTGAAAATAATCCAATTATTGCTCACCACTGGTAAGGTCACTGCTGCTTTGAACAGAGATTTGGGTAATACCTGATTACTTTTAAGCAAATATCGCTAGGACTTCAGCAGAAATTTCAGAGAGATGGAAAATCCATTTTACTGGAAACCACAGATGGAAAAATATTCCCACTCTAGACGACACAAGCGGACAAAAATAAAGGTATTATTTCTCAGCCTTATTAGAAAAATATTGTTTTATCTGAAATTGAGAGCATAGATATATTCTGTTATTAAAACAATATGTAATTTTTCATATCACATAACCTTCGGAATAAGGCAATCATCAAGTCTCTATTAAATGTCCCCATACAGGCTCCAAAATGTATTGAGCTACTTGAACACAATATATGGAAAATGGCAGAGGGTTTGTATCACTTGTGGGAATAAAACAGCTCAAAGAAAAGCAGATATCAAAGATCAATCTATAATAAGGAATATGCAGTTAACATCCCTTACAGCAGTCTCGGAGATTATTTTTCTGCATTGAGCCAACTAGATAACAGCAAATTCAGACAAAACGCTTATCGTGCCAAGAAAAGGTGTCTATTATATGTCTTTTGGTGCAATTAATCACGGGGTTCTTTACTGTCAGTCCATCTTTAGGCAACGCCGGGAAAGAAAAAAATACCCAACTCTTTCTTTCCCTTAAGAAGAAATTAATCACACTGTCACTGAGAAATGGTTTTTCTAACATCACTTTCCCTGTGCTGGCCAACTGACATTAGAAACGAAACCCTGTTAGTGCTCATTCTGCTAAAGGAGGAAGGATGCTCAGAATTAACCCAAGGGTGCCCTCCCAGGTGGGCACGGGCACGTTCCAAAGACTCCAGCAGAAGACTCAGATCTAAGGGTGCTGGGGAAGGACGGTGGCTGCCAGCAGCTCCCATACACTTCAGTTGTTTTCTGTTTTGAACAAATAGCACAAAGAGAACGAATGCTGCACACTAGGGGTAAAGACTCATGTCCTCCGTGATTCTTCCTACAAGAACACAAGGAAGTTGCCAACTAATCTTCTCTTTTCTGAGTAATACATACGTCTGCATTTCTTTATGGTTCTGCTTTTTTGAAGAAAAAGCGGCAGCCTAAAACACTGAGAACTGAATATTTAACAAGTGAACTCTGTTTACTCCTTACAAAGAGCACCGACTAGAATGTTAGCCAGGAAACACAGGAAGAAAAACACACAGTTTTGTGCTCTGTTATCAAAGTAAGACCCAACACAAAGGGGATGAATTTTTAAAACCTCCCAGCGAGCTGCAGAATGAACTCCTGGTTAGAAGGGCACTCTATTCAAAATGTCCCTGTCATCTCATGTCACCCTGTCCTGAAAAGGAGCCTGGGTGAAAGAGAGAAAGCAGCCTGGGTGCAATAGGCTGAAGTAAAGCAGGGACCCAAGGGAAGGAAAAGGCATGGTGGCTTTGGAGGACCCAGCAAAACACCAAGGCACAGAGCAGCCTTGATGCCAGTGGAAAAAAAAATGATACAAATCAACTGGCAGATGCTTTTCTAAGGGTGTTTTCACCAGATTCCAAATGAAGATCTAAAGGGAAGTTGTTTTTGGTATTGTTGGTTTACAAAGAGCATCAGTAGAGCGGGCTGGGTGCAAGGACTCGCACCTGGAACAGGACTAAAGGAGGATCATTGCACTCACATTTCAGCTGTTACTTTTAAACAGGGCTGCTTAAATGAGAGGCGCCTGGGGAGGCCGGTGTGAGAAGAGAAAGCAGGACAGATGGAATTAATGCAGAAACCCAAGACGGCTCATTAGTGTGGAAGCGAGCATTGTCAAAGAGCTCACGTCTGCACCAAGCATGAACCTGGCGTAATTGAGCCCAGCTATTTAACAGATTGAATTAGACATCAGTGCACGGAGGTGAGACGGGGAGCATAGCACCGACCTGGTTCTGCAGGAACCGTGGTGGCCTGGAGACCTTCCACAGCCTGACAACCCCAACAAACACCACACATGCAGAATAACCAACTGGTTACACTTCTTATTAACGCACTATCATAGCGCTGCTAACTGCTCCCACAGTCTCCTGCTGCAAGAACTCTGAGCCTCCCTGACATTTCACTTTCTTCTGTTTCCGCTCGATTCAGTCACGACTGTAGGTCCCTGTAGAGTTACAGAGGTAAAGCAGCAGCATCTACATCCTATTAAACACTCAGGAGCCAGGTTTTGGGGGATTTTTCAAGTCAGGTAGGACTAATTGCCATGGGTGACTGAGCTCCACTGTAGCCAGAAGGACTGTGCTGCACAGAACAGCCTTTCCAAGGCACAGGTGTTTTCTCTCCCTGTCCTTCATATATCTAGCCAAATAATCAGTTTATTAGCATGAAGCAAATGCACAGTGAAGTAACAACACTCGCGTTATCGAGGTTCTAACTAGGGAGGAGCACATCATTAATCACTGTTAATGCCAACATTAAAATGGTATTGACGCTAAGAATCCCAGGCATCCCATTTGGTGCTCATCTAACATATGGCACATGTGCATTTTATAGCTTTTGTATTAATCTACCCGCAATGCCATCACTTTGCAAGATTTCATGAAATATTAAAATTACGGAGGATAATTTATTTTAGAGCTCCAGGCAAAGGCCCTGGGAATCACGAGAACCTGCCCATTAAATTCACACAGGTCTGCGACTCACAGTCCTAATATCCCGTGTCTGTTTGCTGAGCGAGAGAACGACACGACGTCTTTCAGCCCCGTTATTTGATGGATCAGTCTGAATTTGCTTATTAAGGTTTCTACAATCCATTACCACTCCAGGAAACAGAGAGAGAGAGAGACTGAGAAAGACATGATAGACTAAGGATGTTTATCAAAACACGCAAAGTGAGATTGACATTCAAAACAAATCACTGCAGCCTCCTGCAAGAAGTGCTGGGCATCTTTATCAACAGCTGAACCATAAGTCACACCGTTGACTTTCAATACTCAACAAAAGGCTGTGGTGCATAAGGTCAGTGTAGAAAAACATTGGGTTTTCACGGCTTATGATTAATGTATCACAGCTCCGCACATTTCAAAAGGATTGCACGCGCCTGGGCTCAAAATGGCTCACAGGACCCTGGTATGGGCATGAAAGCAGAGTGATGCCATGCAAGATTAACTTCACGCCACCCACTGGTGATCCCACCAATCACACAATAGGGTATCTGATCTATGCCTTTCAGAACCAGGCAGGATAGATCTGGTCACTGTTGAGATATTCCCTGCTATAATGGTTGCTGTGGAGAAAGGTTTCTGCAATAGCTATCAGGGAGATTCAACATCAGCAGCTGCTGTCAAGTTTGAACAACCACAAAATTGAATAGTAATTCTCTGATGAATGCTTACCACCTTGCAAAACTCTTTTCAAGATCAGGAATTGGTATAAAACTAGTAGACTGTTGCAGAACTATGTGTACACAAGATATAAAGTCACTATTTCAAACAACTAACCATAAAAAAAAGATCATGCAAAGTCCTTTGGCCCAGCCTCATGCCCTGAGGGTTTGATGCACTGACTGCAGAGGCAATTGTGCACACTGCAGGAGGAGGTGGAAGAACTCTACTGCAAGACCACCTTGTCATGAACAAGTGTGTAATAACCCAGGTTACACCTGAAAAAACAGTACTTCCTGCACCTTAACAGCAGCACACACAAACCTCTGCAAAACTTACAATTCCCTTGTTTGTCATTGCAAACTTGGCTTATTGAAATCCTACAGGTCTCACAAGCAAATCATCCTATTGAACTCCAACTGGAGGAAATGGGTGTGGATGCATCTGCTTAATTGAGCACACAACTGGTAGTAACTAAGCATGCATTGAAAATTTGAGTCTGTATCTGCAGAGATGTTTCCCATTAAAAAACAACTTGGAAATAGCAAATATTCTTGGACCGCTTCTCCGCAATGTAAAATATAACGTGCAAAAGTACACTTTACTTCCAAGATACCATAAACATACACAGCAGAAAACCAATATTATAAAAAATGAAGCTCAATGTTTTCGTTCTTGCCCAAAACGGCAGTGCCACAAACCAATGTGCAAACAGCAACCTCAACAAAACAGCCATCGTGTGTCCAACAGCAAGATTGGTGCCCCAAGTCAAGATCACAGATGATAAGGACAACGATGAGGATAAAGCTGAACCAACAGCAGTTGTGCTGCTCTGAACTACACTATGATTCAACTACTCCCGTGGCACACATGCTAAATACATTGAGAATGCAGCATGGTGACATGTGGATTTGTGCATCAGTTTCAAAGAGAGGGATGTGAGCTTGCACAGAGTGAGAACGCGTGCTTGTCCCAGCCAAGGCACTCATTTATCCCCATATGCTTTCATGGGTGGGGACAATGGGCTCCTCAGCAGAGCTGCTTGGTTCAGACCTAATTAACATCTAGGTGCCAAAAGAGAATGAAAGCTGCCACGAGACGTGTCTTCCAAAGGCTCTCTCAACTCTTCAATACTAAATACTGAATTAAGACCCAAAAAGGAGAATTTTTCATTTCCAATTTAAACACATACTAAATCTTACAGATGTGTTATCCCAGGGTGTCGACTGAACTGATAAAAGATGACCCAGCGGACTGAGCAATCACACAGCACAGTGTCGGAGCAGAAATGGGGAGATTCTGCCTTAATGGTTATTTTCTGGAGAGCAATCAAGTGGAATAATTTCTGTTGAGTTGGGGGGGGGGGGGGGTGGGAAACAGCAAAAAGCAAAAAAAAGCCCAAAAACATTGGATGCACCAACAAAACATTATGAAGACGCAGATAGCCACTGCAGCTCTGCCTCCTCTTGTCTCATGTGGGATGCTTATCAGAGAAACAGACCCTGAGGTTTATACATTAAGTCCCTGTGCTCAATAACCCAACCCGGGACCCTGCTCGGGGTGATCATAGCATTTAACTGGCTGGGATGCAAAATTGTAACTGGAACCAGAGAATCACGAATTGGCATCACCATTTCATTTCTGGAAACTTCCCTGTTAGACAGCCCCACACTGCTCATGTATAGCTTCATTCATTCCCTGTGCTTTTACAGGCCCATCAGACACAACTAAAGGAGGAAATGGACAAAAACACCTGGAGAAAATGTCATTAAAATACTTGTAATGCTCCCTTAAACACTCATGGCTGTGCTTTATCGGAGGACACCACATGCACTCTGCATGCTAAGCACTTCGGTAAAGGAACTAATCCTGGTGCTTTAACCCACAGCAAATCAATCTGGATTATCCCATTATACCTGTCCTGAGAAACAAGGAAGCATTTCTCCAGGGCACTACCTCCTCCCCAGCCCAATTCCTTGCTGTGTTCAGAAGAGCTGGATGTCCCCAGGCACAACCAAAACCTCACTGCCTGTCCTTCGCGAAGGCTTCCTCCAAGCCCTCAGCACCAAAGGTCCAGCTGCTGTGATACCCTCCAAACAGGGCTCTCTTTTCTCAACATTGCTTGTTCACTGCAACATATCACACTATCATAACTAATTTTATTAAAAATATATATGAAGAAAAAAAAATATTTTTCCAGAGTTGCTAGCTATTGACTTCATGCTTTGAGCATCATCTCTCCAACACACGTACCACACCAGGTAGGTGGGACTATCTATTGGAATAACCTCATGCAAGCATATAATCCCTGCTAACACTCTAGGAGATGCAAGGTTGAGGCTGGCAGACATTTTGCTTCTGAGTGGCAGCTGGAAATGGAAGCAAAAACTCAGTGAACTGATGGCAGCCCCACTGTAATGGCAGGAATGTGCGTAACTCTCCTGTAAGTTCACAGCCACGCTTTCTTGTCAAGCAATTAAGGATAGACTCTATCCGCTATAAACGCGCCTTTTGTTTGCAAAGTAAATGAATGCCACAGCAGTAATTAGCAGAATGTTTCCACCAGTACTTCTTAAAAATGAGGCTGAAAAAGCATTTCAGCTTATCCCAAAGCAGATTTGCCTATTCTGTGCTAGACAGAACATCAACACTGGCCTCTTTGACATACAATTTCTCCAAAGAGAAAGAAAATAAGATTAACTACTGTACTTCTGGCAACTTGCATCTCCACTAGGAAGAGCCCCACTCTCTGCATAAACCCAATTATCACATATCAAAATCCAGAGTTGCTTACAATAAGGCCTTGAGGGTTTCATCAAATGAGGGAAACTCAGCTTCAGTTCCCACTTGCAGAAGGATGCTCTATCTTTATCTTTTCAGATGCTCCAAACATTCAACATTAGAAATGCAGCTCAGTAAGTCAAAACTGAACACAGGGCAATGCTCTGGGTCTCTTCAGAACTACAAATATTCATCGACAGCAAAGCTCATGCACATTATTTTCCATGTAGCTCATGTTTTCAATCTGCCTAGCACAATTGCCTTGGGTGATTTAAATAGGAACTGAAAATCTTCCTGAAAGATGGAAGCAGCACCGTCCAATTTGTAAATACCTTGGGCTCCATGGAAGGTTGTTAATGTTAATACAGGGAATCTGTTTGATGCATGTGAAAAGAAAAATAATTCTCATTACAGAGTTTCTTGTAATGACAGTGCTCAAATATAAACCACAACAGTCTGCTTTTGATTAGAGCAAGCCATTTAGTGCCGCTGTTATTACTTGTTGTTTCTACGGTTCCTTGGGTGTGCATAACTCTTCCCAGACAGACGCAAGGAAAGGCTTGCATGCTTCTTCACTGAAGTAACAAATCCTGCTGGGTTTCAGCAAGGTCGAGCTTCCTTGCTATCCTCCTCACTTGTACATGGCCCAGGGCAGGGCTTGATGGGTCCAGATCAGACTGGGCAATTCTTGATCCTGGGTCTTTCTGCATTGTTTTTTTTTCCTTCTTTTTTTTTTTTTTACTCATTTTTTCTTCTCCTTTTAGGAGAAGGGAGAGAGTTCCCTCATGCATTCATCCATATTGGAAGTGTCCCATGTTCTCCTATCCACTTGCAGAGGACAACGTTACCATTTATATTATGGCATTCCCACCTTCAGGAGACTTGTTTGAGGGTCATTTAAATCAGCTCAGCATCATGGATGCAGAAAAGCTACTGGCTGAGACAAGAGTATTCAGATTAAGCACACAGTCCCCATTCAGATGCCTCCAAAGTGTAACATTGGCACAGGTGGCCCAACGCAATCCTTCAGCCTGGCAAAGCTAATTCCAGCCATTGAGAGATGGTCTGATGTTTTTCCTCACTCTAACACGAGTCTTACATAGATTTAAAAAAAAAAACAACATTAAAAATAAACAAGTAAATAAATCCTCCAGCAATCTGTCAGGTCAAAAGCTTAGAGAACAGAGGCCACGTTTAATTGGCCGATGGTGGTTAACAGCCCCATAAGCATCTGTGTGCCCAGATTTGTGACCTCAGTTACTTGGCACACACTTTTGTTTGGCTACAAGAGACGACAGCAACCACACAAAAGCGACTGCACGGATACAAGGTCACTATGTGCAGTATTAATGAAGCAATATAGATGATAAGAAATACATCCAGTGCCTGGATATACTGTATGCTCAGGGGAGCCAGACTGATATTAAACAGCAAAATACTGATCTATTGTGTAGGATGCACGTCTGAAGGAATGGTTTCCAGATGGGACCACTCATAAACAGAGATTGCAAACAGCTCTCTTTTTTAAATAAAATAAAAAGAATATATACCACACAAAGTGGTCATATTTTTCCAAGACGACTCTATAATAGCTCTGCTTTAATTTGTGTGTCTCATGCACATACCTTGAGTTTAGGGTATTTTATTGGTGAAGAATAGGCCTTTTTAACTGAGAAGAGGCTACTTTCAGTGAGAATTGCCATGTCTTGCTTCTGCCCTGTTAAATTCTTCTCCCAGCCTGCTGGGCGGCTGGGATGGATTGCAAGGCTGGAGCTCAGACAGCAAGGAAAACAAATGTAAGTTGTTTTAAATTTTATAATACTTCCATGTGCAGTGCATAAACCCCTATTCAGAGTAAACAAAACCATTGAGGAGCTGGAGGGGGTGATAATCAGTGTACACAGATCTCAATAAATACGTCAAACTATCAATTTTCCAAGCTTGGCTCTTTCCTTTGCCATTCGAAAGCCACCAAACAAACTCTTGGAATTAATCAAAAATCATTTACAAAGGCCATAAAACGATGAAGCTGGTAATAAATCACGTTAGCAGAGTATCACAGAACAAACCGGCACTTGTGTTTTGGAGAAGCTGATACTGGGAGAAAAATGCTGTTCTCCACCCGTCTGTAAACGTTATTTAAAAGTTGTTTAGTTGCCATTGACATATTGTTCACAAAGCTGTTGAAAAACGTCCTGCTTGCCAGCAATGTAAGGAAATGTTCCGCACGGGGTGAACGTTAGCGCACGTCCCACCGGGTGCTGCACTGGGGAAGGAACAGGGACAGAAAATGATTTTACTCCTTGCAGATCGAATATTTGACTTCTGCTCTGCTGCTTGCCTCTGCTCAGCAACCTCAGCTATGCGCTCATCCCTTTCATTTAAACATCATTTACCTCTTAGACATAAACAGTTTATCGCTCGAGAGCTACTCTACACCAAACAAGGGCTTCGAGCAATATTCCACCCTCTTACTTATGTAAATACCATTTATTAACAGGAGGCACAAAGTGCAATGCCTGCGCTGAGGCCCTGGAAGCCAGAAAATCTGAGAGATGTGGGAAAGCTCAACGCAAGGCCATCAAGGGGGATAAGCCAGGGGGATATCCCTGAGCACCATATGCCATAACACGCCACGGCACATCGCAATCTAATGATCACAAGTCATCTAAAGGTGCAAAGCAATTTTCTGCAAGTCCCAACCGGTTCAAAAGAGGCACATATTTCTGGAGAGAAATGACAGATGATGGCAAAGCTGGGGTGGCTTTTTGCTTTGCGGCGCTGTTTTGTCACAGAGTCAGGAGGGTATTGGGATGCACCATTGGGAAGTGTTGGTTTGTATGGCCAATCACTGCTTCAGTGATGGAAATAAGCACTCCTAAGTTAACTGGCACTCCCAAATGGCTGAGCAAGCAGCTGATACAAGTTTGGTGCCAGCGACAAAATCCATAGGACAAACTAATTCAAATCCTGGCTCATCCTTGCTTATATCACTAATGACTCCCAACCTTCCTATTACTATTACTATTACTTCCCCCATTCACCTGTGTTACTACTACTTGCTTCATAAACATTGCAATGGTTGTTCTTTTCCCTATGTTTATTTATACTTCCCATTAAGAGGAAGAAAATGCCTTTTGAAAGAGCAATGTACCTGGTGGCTGCTGCTAGCACAACGAAATCACTGCAGCTGTCTGCAACCGGAGCAAGCTCTCATACAGACAGGACACCAAGCAAAGGGGGAGCAGCACAGGGTGGTGTGAGGAAGCAGCACCACATGTCAGGGTGTATTAAAACAACATCACACCTGCTTCCCACATTCAGAGAACATCCCCTGCGCAATAAGACTTGCTGTTGATGGAAATAAAGGAAGAAGCTGCCTGTGGCAAAGCCCCGAGTGGGGTGCAGCCCAGTGGAAACACCCTCTGACTCACTTTGTTACTGAGGCTAAGTGCAAGCTAATTAATTGACTGTATCTGTTTCTCTGCTCTGTATTTATGAAATGCAATCTCCACAGAAGGGCTGGCTGCCTTGCAGTTACAACATTCAGATGTTAGAAATTCATGAGCCAGAATCAGTAAACATGATGCAATTATAAAAATAAATTGATGTGGAAAATCAACTTAAAGAGTCCTCGAGAGAAAAAGCACTTCTAGATAAAATGCCTCATAAAAATGCACGTAGCAGCATCCTGGCTGCAGCACAGCAAACAACCAGGGAGTACATTTCAGTTCGTCCTGGGCAAATCATAACCCAAAACTGTGCTCTCTGCCTTTCTCATCACCACACGTATCAGAGATATGAAGCCCCAGACCCAGTCCCACTTCTGGAGCTATCTGCCAAGCCCAGACCAAACATTTGGGAGCATATAGTCAGTAGGAAGACAGACAGAATGGGGCTTCTCCAGTTGTACATCTTAGCATGTCCCAGCATTTCTGTCTGATTTTACTGCCATGTTAGTTCTCTACTATAATCACTCTTAATCCAGCTGCCAGGCTCTGGGCAGTTGTTATTTTGCCATTTACTTTGAGTAAGGTGGGAAGCTGCCTTATCCCACCAGAGTCAAGTCAGACATGAGTTTCTCATCTCAGCACCATTTACAGGTTCTTTGTTCCTAGTTGCAACACAGTTCCTGTTTGGGAGGCAAGTACATCCTTGCACCAAACCTGCCCTTTCACTCGGTCAGCACATTTTCTCCACTGGCTCCCCAAACCACTGACCAGCGCACTGCCCACTTGCAGGACCCAACACAGGAGGACAGGTTTATTCCTTTTTCCTTCCTCAGAGAGTTTCAAGATGGCCGAGGTGGGCAAATCTAATCTCAGAGGGCGCCTTTGAATCACAGCTTCCCAGGCAAAGCCTGAGACCAATAAACAACTCTGGTTACATGATCACCACTCTGGGGCACTGCCCTACATCTCCAGCTGTGGGTGTACAGGCTGAAGGGAGGGCATCTCTGCACTGGGAGGGAGCTCAGAGACAAGCCAGGCACCAAACCAACACATTACCCACACAGGGATAACTACACCAAGACTTTGAAATCCCCTCAACGAGAGAACTGGTTTATCCTACTTGGTTGTACAACATAACCCCCTAAAAAGCAGAAGGAGACAAGAGTGCTCCCCACTCACTCGGAGCAGCATCTTCTAACAGACCCATGAGGAACACAATAAGCCCCGCTGGTCTGGGGCCACAGTGACAGCCCGTGCCCACCCAGCCCCAGCTCCCTGCCCACCCAGCACCTCCCTTCTGCACATCAGGATTGGGGATATTTCCTTTCTTCCGGCTCCAGGCGATGAAAGGAACTGGCTGAGCATCTGGACAAACTGTTAACCCAGCACTCACACCAACCTGTGTCAGACACCATGGCAACTGGTGTGCTAAGCTAATTATGTCTGTACACAACGCTTCATAATGAAGCATTATATTGCCTCATTAGAGAGCCTTTGCCTGGCTTCATCCCTACACCCTGTGCTGGATGCAAGGTGTGGCAGTGTCCGCCAAAGCTCTGCGATGCTGCTGGGACCAGGGACTAACCCATCCATCTGCCCCCAGCAAAAAGAGCTCTTTGGGTGTCCTGACAAAGTGACAGAGCCAACAAACTGCTGCTTTTCCAGGATACACTTGTGCAAGAAGGAAAACAGCAGAGGTGAGCTTCCAGCGCCAGTCCTCCTGCCGCCCCCCCAGCACCTCCATGTGTGGTCTGTGTGTAAGCACCATCTGTCTCCAGTTTAGCACAACACTGCCACAGTCCCACCAATTAAAACAGCCTGCTGGAGTTCAGTTCTAAATAAATGCAAAGTTAAGTAAATGATCAGCAGCGAAGATAGATAGGAGGGGGAAACCCAAGTGCCGGCATGCATCCGACGAGGGTGGGAGAGGGACACTGTGCCACTGCAGGGGAATGGGACCCATTCCCAAACACCACACCTGCCATCCCTGCAAAGCCTGGGTCCTGAAACCTAAAGCCATCCTGAGCCCCAGAATGCAGGAGGGCAATGGATATCCAGAGACAGCTCCCTGATCTATCCACATGCTGCAGCTTATTTGCCTCCACGGCACTTTGCTGCCTTTATCACCTGGAGAGAAAATCAGGTGCTATGAAAAGGGAATGAGGAGTAATGGTCTGGCTGTGCCACTGAAATCCAGGTCACAGCCCTGTGAGTCTGAGCCATTCCCTGTCCTGGCCATTACAGCAGTGTCAGCCACACAAGGAAATTGCTGGCCCTTAATGCAGATGTAGTCGTTCATTGCTGCTACTGTAGCAAGTTCCAGAGCATTGGCCAAGGATGAAAGCTGCACACGAAAAAGCAATTTTCTGTGAACTAGGGGAAAAGCAGTATCAAAATACAAATCTTGTTTGTTCAAGGGCAGAAGGAGTTGAAAGGCTTATGCTCTGGGCAGGAGCATCACCTGGACATTGTTCTCCATTCAACCTCTCTGAGAAGAGAGCATGGCCACTTAAAATCAGGGCAACTGCATGTAGGCAATGCATGGAAACACTGCTTGGCCTTCACTGGGTGAGCAGAAATGACCAGAGCAATACAACACAAAACAATGCCCTCAAAACCTAAACAGGGAGTGACCATCTGCATGGGGCGGGGAGATGACTCCTCAGAGCACAGCACCACACTCACATTTCCAACTGATGAGCTTTCCAGAAACCCTCACTAACACACAACCTGCAGCTGACCCCGGCTACTTTTTCCTGCTTAAAAAGAAATGAAATACAGACAGAATCGTTTCCTCTTCGGTTCCGTGAAGAGTTGGAAAGTAAAAAAGACAATTAAAATGAGCAGAAATGGATCGGCAGCACTGCCCCATGGGGATGTACCACCAACTCCAAAGGGAAGGGGACCAAACCCTTAGCACAGGGGATGCAAGGTGGAAGCTGCTCAGCAGGGATGGTTTAGATAAATATCATATAAAACAGCTCAGCCCCCATTCCAGCGCAGCAATGTATTTGCTTGTATTTACCACCCACATACTATTTTATTAAGGCATAATCTCGAATGAGAATTGTTGCCATTGCTGAAGTTTATTTTAACATATGGTTAACTGGAGCTAAGAAAAACATGTAAAATACATTTTAACGTGCTATTCCTGCCTAATGGTTTTTGTAATTCTTTTTAATACCTTATATATATTTCTACATTCCAAACACTGGGAGGGCAGGTACGTTAAAAAATTATATCAGTCACATGGTGATTGCTGAATGAAAAAAGTACTGTGGTTCCTTTGTATTAACCCCAAACCACGAGCACTGTTCTAGTTTTCTGTGGGCAAAAGGTAATTTGTAGTTTCATAAATTCTGTTCAAGACATCATAATTCTTACCTGGTCACAGCTGTC
Source organism: Coturnix japonica (assembly GCF_054131305.1). NCBI lineage: Eukaryota > Metazoa > Chordata > Aves > Galliformes > Phasianidae > Coturnix > Coturnix japonica. The sequence continues at coordinate 6,411,061 of NC_140677.1, read as the reverse complement.
AGGTGCTGATACACCACGGTGGCGGGGTTTTAAAAGCAGAGATGGATGTCTTGTAAAAAGCCCCAGGCATTTAAAAGCCAGAAAAATTCTTTCAGTCCTGAAAAAGCCCAGTTCAAGTCTTGCTTGGGGTGAGGAGCTTTTGCTAGGGTTCAGCACGGCACTTAAACCACATGCCTACTGCTAAGCACAGGAGGAGGCTCAGCTGCCTGTGATAAACCACCCATGTGTGCAACTTTAACCATGCCACTTAATCAAGGTATCAGCACACCGTTAATGGGAAGCCATTAGCAGAACCAGCCTCACATAAAACCAGCAGAGAGCCCAAAGGAGGGCTACAAATATGGGGAAGGGTCTGGAAGGAAACAGGAGATGCTGAGGTCCCTTGAGAGCAGACAGAGGGGAGGCCTCATGGCACATCACAGCACCCACTGAACAGTCCCTGCTTTTCAGCCTCAGTCCTTTATCCCCTTATGAAAGCCCGCTCTGCAGAATTTAATTGGGTATATTCTAAAATATCAGCTTTGTTTCTTCACCAATAAAACAGAAAGCCACTCTCTCACATGTTTATTTGAAATAGGGATTTAGCGAGTATTAAACGCTCCCCTCTCAGCTAAGGTTCCAGGCCAGGATTTAAGTATCTGTGTTACAAGACGAATTTGAGTTTTAACTCGCAGTAAGCACATTCTAAAAATGGAATAAAATAATGAAATCCATGTGCAAATCTCAGCCCTCCCCCCCCAGTAACCCTCCTGACCCAAATACAACCCACACTCCGACCCATGCGGGACATTCACCTCTGCTCATTGCTTGCTGGAAAGAAAACAAACCAGAAAGCCAAAAGAGAAAACACTCCCTAATTTTGTAGTTTTCTGCTGATTTCCCTCAGAAGAACAGAAGGGCAGAGCAACGGGGGGGATGAACTCAGAGGCCACTTGAAAAGGCCACTTTACACACATACACACACTGCATTCTTTACGCATTGTTTACATCTCCACTCGCATCCTGTTTTGATGTAAATCCTACTTCATTGCTGTCTGCAAAACTAGCAGATTCCTGCAGATCTGGCAAAGCACTTAACACACTGCTTAGCTCCAAGCCCAGCAGCTGCTCAATGGGGCAATTCATGGACAGCCCTTCTTGCACCCAGAGGTGCTGAGCTGCCTTCCCAGATCCCTGAGCAGTACCTAATATCAGGCAGATTACTTCCACCTATGCCCTTTGACTGCAAGTGACAATGGCAAAACCAAGCAAATCAAACAGAATCTGATGACTGTGATTTGTTTTGAGCCGGTTGCCTGAAGGCAGCTGTGACTGAGCACAAGTAATGGGCAGCCAAGGATGGGATTGCTGATCCCAGCCCAGCTCGCTGCCAGTGAGGTCAAGTGGTATTATTCTGTGTATTCCTGGAAAACTCTTGAGATGGGCCTCACACCAGTCATTGGGTTATCATCTCATGGCTGGTTTCTTTTCTTCTTCTTCTTCTTCTTCTTCTTTTTTTTTTTTAATAAGAAAAAAAGGAAGAACTGTAGCTTTTTATATCCACTGAATCAAACTCCTTATAATTAGGGCTGCTGGTTTCCATGGCAACAAGGATCTAACTCCTTTTTATGTGAAATAAAGAAAGAATAGCTACAATCCAGCTGTCTGCGTGGCCTGGGCAGTGCAGCCAGCAGAGGGACAGCACTGCAGGGTGGATCCGCTCTGCTCCCGGCAGCCCTGTGCTGGAGGGGGACGCACACTGAAATACCCAATCTTTGGCCAAAATCACAGTGAGAAATCGACAGTGATTTCTCCATCCTTCATCCCCTTGCCCAAGGACATCACCAGTGCTGCTCTTTCTGGAAGAACAGCATTGCTCCCACCCTTCCCCAAGGGCTCCACAAGCTCCTCTGCGATGACTTCACCTATAATAACAACTTCCAGAGCCCAGTGTGCTCCAGAGAAAAATAAACTCCGGTTATTTTTTTTTTCCTTTTATAGCACTCTTATTTTAAGAATTTGATGTGGGTGGAAAAGAAAAAGACACACCTATCGCGGCTGGAATAAAGCGCTGGGCACGATGTAGCTCTGGCAAGAAGGGAAGTGAATCACATGAGATCCGTGCTGACTTTCTGAAGTAGTAATTTGCCTGGGCCAGGCTGCTGTCACAGATGCTGTCGTTTATATGTGTAATTTTTGTGCTGCTTTTTCAAGTGTGCGAGGAAAAAACAGCAATGTAATAATTCTCAGCAGCACGCCTGCATCGCTCTGCACATTGCTGACGACAAACACATGCAAAAAAATAGAAGTAAAACCCACATTAAATGCTGAGAAGCACCGCTGCAGAGCTCAGTTAGGGGAAAAAGAGTGTTTGAGCAAAACTGGGTGATCATGGACACAGCCTGCCTCGGCATCCTCATGTGCAAAGGGGAATCAATGCCAGCATCATTTTCTGCATCAGCATGTGGCAGATAACACTGCCGCCAACTGAGCCTGATTTTATTTCACAAATCAATACTGAATGCTTAAGAACAGAGCTGGCTGGAAAAGGCCATGTTTGGGGATTTCCATGAGGAGAAAGCAAATTTTCTGTTATAAAGTTCAATGCTGACATTTCAAACAAGGAAGCTGACTTTCAACCAAAAACTGGGCACCTGAATGGCTGAGATGGCCAAAAGCCCACAGACCTCCTCTGAAAAGGTGGACCTGGTAATGTTCCAGGTGGTTCCTCCCCTTCTCCCTACTTCTGGCTACACCACACTGAAGCTTGTACATAAAGCAGCTTAGAGGGTCATGCACTTGGATGTTACCTCTAGACATCACACACCCCATGCACATCAGTTGCTCCAAAAGTAATACAAAGAATACAATAACACTATTTGACAGAGCAAATTCTCAGCTATAATACATTGCTTTTCAACACAGCCACCACCATTATCCGTGCATTTTCACCAGTGATGAACAAGAGACTGCATGGCATGCTCATAAAAATCTGCACCAGCTGAGGTGGATCCACTGCTTCATAGCTGCTATGATGGTGTTGTTGCCAGGAAAATACTGCCCTTGCACTCCAGCTTTTACTGTGCTACCATCCACTGTCGTAACATCCACTTCATAACATTTAGTACATGTTGATGAATGCCAATGGGTGCTATTTTTGCCCATGTGGAGAAATTCAGTTCCACACCTTTGCTTCTTCAAGTGCACTTCCATGTCAGACACCATTCAGTCAGACTGCCCCTCTGCAGCCATCTGTTGTGTGGCAACAGAGTGTAATGGGATACTGGCAGGAAGGTTCAACTTCTACTGTCATACCACTAACATCCACCTCTGATAGTGCGGCCAATGTAATAAAAATAGGAGGCATTACTTTTGGAGCAGCACTTGTATGTGAAAACCCACTTGGATAGGTCTTTTCCCTTGCTCCACTGTTCCTCCTTTTCCCCCACCTCCACCCTCACCCCATAGAGCTCCAAGACTTGCTGCAGGAAGCCATTCAGCTTTGAAAAACAACAGAATGAGGAGGTGCCATCCCAGCAACACCAGAAGGAACTCTGAGTGCCAACAGCAAGCGTGGATTCTCAGGGAGAATGGGCAGCTCAATGGACAGAAAAACACCTGGGGTTAAGAACTGCTGTGAGTCGTACCTGGCTCAAAAAGTCCCTGCCTGAGCAGTCCACGTTCTGGGTGGGGAAGAGCAACCCAAAGCCATCAGCACTGCTCCCCGCGCCCCGCCAGCCGCACCACTCCCTGACTCACCGCCTCTCCTTGCTCCCAGCTCACAGACAGCATCGTGCTCCAAGAACCACAGCCATGGGATTGCTGTTTGTCTGGGCTTTGACACCAGAGCTTCAGTAGAAAGAACAGAAATGCTACATTGGAAGAGTCATTCCCTTCGCTCCCAGGAACTTGATAGACCTGTTTCTTCCCCCGAAGCTCTAGCAGGTTGCAAACACCAGGAAAGTTTTGCCAAGGAAGCTTTTTCAGCCCAAGCCTGACATTAAATAAAGCTCAGATTCACGGGATGCTCTAAACGAACTCAGCAGGGACGGAATGTGGCATGAGGCATTTGCAAAGCTCACTCTGGAAGCACGCAGAGGTACTTAGAACGATATCCATCCCGATCAAAGTGATTTATATTTTTCACAAGTGAGCAATTCGCTTACTAGGAAAGAGACAAATTTAATTTTTAATTCGATTTCTGTCAAAACAATATTTTCTTGTTGCTATGACAGCTAAAAGGAAAACCTCTTAACTGCAACAAGCAGCTAATGGTACTGCTGCACGTCCCCAGAAGCAGGAGCTCAGGGAAGGAACATGGCCACGTGCTTCATGTTTGGCTCTTTGGTTTGATGGGGAGTTCTGAAAAGGATAGGCTGAAGCTAAGGAGAAGGGAGTCTCTGTGGAGCTGCAGACCATTGGAGCCTCATATGCTTGGGACCCAGCAGTGCCCAAGGATGCTCAGTGGATTTTCACATCAGGCACCCATAACTCTCATCACACTGAGATGTATGATCCTGGAGGGGAATGACATCTGCTGCCCATCAGTAGATATGGCTGCAGTCCAACAGCAATAATGGAAAGGCTGAAATATATAACCGTGTCTTTTCCTTATGTTCCTCCTCCATAGCTACCAGCTTCACAATGTGAAAGAAGTGCCCCGATGAATAAATATCTTCTTTTCCTTAGCAACAGTTAGCAACAGTCAAGTCTTTTTACTTGCTCAAAAGAAACACATCTCGAGCTAACACAGACGATTTAAACAGCAATAAATATAGTATGTGGGTGTAATCAAAATCGCTGAAACACAAATCACACTTTTTAGCCTGGGTTATTTTAAAGCACGAGTAGAGCTGCCAGTGATCTGCAGGAACAGAGTGGAAAGGGCTGGAGGGGGGTAAGGAAAAATACCCCAAGATGTTTTGGAAGGACAGAATGGTACCGTCCAAGTGAGCTTTGCAACAGTGATGAGATCCCAGTGTTTGTCTTCAGTTTTTGCTACACCGTGAGCTGCTGCAAGAGATTTATCTGTCTACAAACTGCAGAGGTCTCCAATAGTCCAAAATCTGCTAAATGCATAACCCCGGCACACAGAAAACATACTCTTTTCACAGCTCTATTCCTTTAACAGTTCATTTAAGACGTCTGCCTTGCATTTTTCCATTTGGTGTTGGGAAAATGTTTTCTTTCACCTGGCTTAGAGCCCGATTCAACAGAAAAAGAAAGCCCTTCCCGTTTCCATGGGGCCCCGCACCACAAGGCATGGGACTAATGTTACCCTGTGCCGGGCACCTCTCATCTTGGCCACCAGGTACACAGGGCCCTGCCTTCTGCCCCTTGTCATTTATGGGATTACTTCATCCTCTGTTGGGTCACATCTCCCATTGCTAATGCTCTCAGCTGGGCAATCCCAGGTTGCCAGTCTGCTCCCTGCAGCCCTATGGGATAGGAAATACTTCCCGCAGACACGGATGGCTTGGGGTGTAAATGAAACCTCACTGCTCCTTCTCAACCAAGTGAAATACTCCTGATTTTCACACCTTAAAACCAGCAACAGAAATCACAGCCAGACCACAGAACAAAGCCTGGTTCCTACCCAAAGCTAAACAAAGCCGAATACCACTTAATTGCAAAGCAAAACCATGGAGTTCTCGATCACAACACAAATCCTGGCCTTAACCATGGTTCTTTCCACCCCCCAGCCTCACTCCCAACAGTCCTGTCTCCAAAAATACCACTGAGGTCCTTTTGATTCAAGCCAATGTATAGATGATCCTTTTCACTAAATCTCCCATAGCTACAAACACCACTTCACTGCCATCCCACCTGAACAGAGCAACAGCAGCCTGCTGTCAGCCACTTTAGTATGCACTCCTGAACCACATCACAGATCTGGGTGGTGGCCACAGTCACCATCTCACACTGTAGGGCAGAAACCTTTGCATGTAGGATTCCTCATTTCTCTTGTCTCGCTTGGCTTGCAATATACCATGTGCCATCACATCCCCCACCAGAGCACTGATAACACAGAGCTTGAAGAAAAAATTGTTCTAGAGAAACGAGGAAATAATGCTCTGCAGGACATCTGGCTTCAGGGGACACGTGGGCAGGTAAGGGAGATGGTAATAGAGCTGGGCAGCTCCGACGCACTGAGCTTTTATTTCTCTGGAGACCCAGGGAGATAACAGCATTTGGTTCCTTCTCTCTGACTGTTTCAGGATAAAAGATTGTTTCAATTTTATTTATTTATTTTAAACTGGAGCTTAAGATTGCAGAAGGCAGCTGCAGAAGCCCAGCTCCTCCGGCTGAAACTGCATTAACAACATAATCCCTTTCCAATCCTGCTTTAGGACAATAAGGGAAATACTTCAGGTGCTTTTGTCTGAAGAGCTTCAGAGAAGGAGAAGCCCATGACAGAGGCTGGGATCCACTGGGGGCCAGTTCTCATCACACCCATGTTTGGGACACTACGCTATACTACCCACTGTGAGGCCTATATAGGTGCACAGCCACAATGATCGATGGGATGGTGTCAGACTGCACCAACCAAGCTTTATGCTTTCCTATAACACGTAGATATTTAAATCCTTAAGCCTGGAGTGAAAGAATTGAGAAGCTCCAGCTATAAAAGATCTGCTCCCAAATCCTCATCGCTTTTCAATCCAAGTCTCACACACATTATGCTCTTTCTGCATTGAATGTGCCCTAAAGGTGGGGATTAGGCAGGCATTTGATTATGCCTTTTATGTTTATAGCAATTCACTTCCAAACCTTTACTAACTTTAATTAAATGCTACATTTTCACTGCCTTGTCCTGAATTGAGAGAGAGCAGGAGAGGAAAATCTGTCCTCAAACAGAATTTATATTTCCAAAGCACCTTTTTCTGTACAAGCACCTTGGGACTACTGCATAAAATTGTTCTGAGCTGCCTTAAGAAGTATCGATGCAGACATCAAAGCAGCTCTAATACCAGGACTCACACAGACTTGGAGACATCTAAGATCACATTCGCAAGCAAGAAAAATCCTAGGACAGTTCCTAATAAAGCCAACAGTGGATCCCTTCAAAAGGTTGACATTGGGAGAGCAAGAGCAGCCAAGCCCCAGGGGTAAGGGTCCCTTCCAATGTGAACAGTTCTATGATTCCATGATCATCACGACCCTGTGAAAACAGGCAGGAGCCGAGGGGCCACAGCAAGGAGAGGGGAGATGGTTGATTTAGGCTACATTGTAACTGCAGCTTAGAAATTAGGATTTTACCTTATTTTAAAATCTGGGTAGAGAAGAAAGCACTCTCAGGGTCAGATCAGATCAGAGCCCCATGGGTCTCGTATGATCAACTGAGCTCAGCAACCCTGACCTTTGGGGCCAAGACAGAAGAACGACATCAAATTTTTATCAGTGAAGAAATTCAAGCTTAGCTGGAGCAGCAGCACATCTCTGCAGCCCATCGGAACAAATCCACGCTGCACAAGGAGAATACTAAACAGCCTCAGTTAAAATCTCACCGGTCAGCCAGCACCAAGGCTGAAGCTGCAGACAACTGCAGAAAAGCAAAAGAATGCTGAATCTGGAACAAGATCCCCATTTGTTCTGCTATTCTCCAAACCTGTGTGTCTCTTAAATGACAGGCAGGGACTCAGCCTCCAGTGATGCTGCACTTAGGTCACCATTTCCCTACCCTGTGTGCTTGAGGGCAGCAAAAAGAGAAAGATCTCTGCAACTGTGGATGGTGCATGAAATCCACCCAAGCAGAAAGCTCACCCCGAGCGATCACAGCCTGCTTGAAGACCCCAAACAGCTTTAGGGGGGATTTTAATCATTGATAAGCCTTGTGCTCACCCTCAGGGCCGGTCTGAAATTTCAGTTGTTGGGTTGCCATGGTTAGAAACGCAGTGAGGGCGTGCACCGTCACCATGCTGCAAACCCATCCATTGCTTAAATCAAAACAGCTTAACTTTTCCTGGCTTGCACAAAGGCATTTCCCAGGGAGAACCACCATCGAGACAGATTTTGGCCTTTTAGCTGCAGTTCTTGCCATCAAAAAGCATTAAGAAGATGTAAAGCTGTATTTTACCTAGCCTAAAATGCCTATAAAAGGCCGAATACTTTTCATTCAAAGCCTGTCATCACCTGCCTAAGGCTGAAGACCACATGTCAGGTCCCTGAGAAACTCAGGGCACGTCTCCCACCAACTTCCCCAGGGCCAGGATCCCACCCAGACCTGGAGGGGTTCAGGCCAAGAAGAAAGCTTACACAGTTCCTGCGTGCACTCAGAGAGCGGTTGGAGGAAAAGCCAGCGTTTAACAGCACTAGCAGCCCTGCAAAATTTTACAATACACAACTCTCACGTTAGAGGATACATTTCTTTCTTCATAAAATATATTGGGCTTTTCCACCAACTCCTTTTATTGGTCCATTTGGCTACTTGCTCCTTTTATGAACTACTCAAATTCCAGCATCATCTGGAAAAGTCCAGAAGGCAAAATGACGTCCAGGAACCCCCTTAAACACATCTCTGCCACCAGGATTTGGGCACCACGTGTAAAGGCAGAGAGGACAAGAGCCAACAGACAGGGCAGCTGGGCTTTGAAACCTGAAAGCAACACAGCACCTTTTAAAATCATTTCTTCTTAACATCTACAAGGTCCTTAATCTGCAAAGTTGATGCAAATGCTCCAAACCACCGTGCTTTCACCTCTGTGCACAATCTGCTCAGTAGCCAACAAGTGGTTAAGGCCAGGTATGGCTTTAAGCAACCTCCTATAGCTCTTCCATGGGGGTCCCTTTAATGGCTACAGTTAAAGAGCAATCTTGCACGAAGGTCCACACGCTAACATAACAACATATTTTAATGGTGTATTTAAGTAGTTTCATTTCATTTCATTCATAGCTTATTGACATTGGCTAAGGTGAGCCCTGAGGCTCGAAGGTCGCTCCTACAACGCTGGCTGCCCACAAGCGCACTCTGTCCAACTGCATGCTGCCAAATCTGTGTTAATGATGCAAAGCTCCTGCAAAACATGTTGTAACCCTCATTTCCCAGTGAGCTGCCTGTCCAAAGCAGGATAATGACCAGCAAAGCCTATAGGATAGGCAAAGCCAAGAAGCATGGGTACATGTTGGGGTCCTGGCTGCGCTGTGATACTGTTGTTGTGCTCTCTGTTCCTGTCCTGAAGCTGCAGGGGGTTAAATCCCAGTGTCTTCCAGTTAGCTTAGGAACATCTATCTGGTGAGATGGTGCCTGGCTGATCACCTAGTTCCAAAATGTGTAAAACAGGAATCGGTCTAACAAGTCTGATCCCATCCCATAGCCCAGCAAGGTCTCCAGGAATGCTGCCCGTAGATAATTATCGGTATCCATCAATGTAACTGCACTTTTACCCAAGTGGGAAGGGTCTCTGCAGTATGCCAGCAGCTGCACCCTCACGTGTGTCGTGCCTGAGCTGCACCAAGGTCTTACAAAACACTCAGACAAGGATGAATACTGCTTGTGACAACCCCATACAGACTGTTTGCAGCCTTGCAGCACAGCCTGCTGCCCTCCCATCGTCTGCTTACAAAACCCCTATATCTAATCTTGGGTTACTCCCATAGATCCAAACCTTAATTAGTGCCTGTTACAATAAGGCCCCTCCAACATTTCCCACATTTCTCTGATCTTCACACTCCACAACACCCAATGGCAAAATCCACCTAGATGTGTGCTTGGCTTCTGTTGGTTATCTCCAACCTCATGCCCTCACACACTGCTTGCTGACCTGTATTTCATGCAGAGGTGTCCACATGTCCACCTCTTGCAGTACCGCTGTCAGGGATTCAGATTAACCCAACCCAAATACGGGGCTCTGAGCACCTGATTGAGCTGTAGGCATCCTTGCACCCTGCAGGGGAGTTGGAACAGATGACCTTTAAGGGTCCCTTCCAAATCAAACGACTCTATGTTAAGCAGCTTCCTGGGGATGACAGAGGACATCTGAATTCCTCAAGAATTAACAACTAAAAAATTCATCTCTAGTCTGTGATAGCAATGAAGACCAAGCTTGTTATCCTTTGCTACCCAGTGCCTCTTCTATTTGCCTTCCCACACTGAGCATGGAACATCACAGCACGCACCCCATCCAGCTCCAGCAAAACTGCAAGCATTTCAGTTGTATATGACAGGCTAGGATTATTTTTATACATATGCCACCCTACATCTTTTTATATGCACACACACATATACAAGCAAACACACACAGGATTTTGTTTCAGCAAAACAGAACGCGAGCCCCATGGTTTTCTCCACGAGCCTCCCAGCTCAGCAGCACCGAGTGCCCTCTGCTGTACACAAAGACAAATGCTTCTTGATTTAAAGAGGAGACTGATATCATTTTAAATACGTGTAACTTCACTTAAGATAAAACATTAGTTAAAATGATGTGCCACCACCTCGAATGCAACGTGCAGAACTAATGCCATGAGGTCGCTGCTCTCGGGCACCAAAGGGCTCACGATGTCCCCTGTAGGGTACATCAGCACAAAGTAAATAATCTGCGCTTAACTGTGTGGTGTACACTTCAGAAATGTTTTATTTATATGTTTGAAAATAGCTGAAGGAAATCAGAGCAAACAATATAGCTTTATCATCCAGGCATTTATCAGATAGCCTTCATGCTTCGGTGCATCCCACACCTATTAGAGGTACACGCTGGAACCAACGAATGGAAACATGAAATCATTTTTCTTTTGTTAAACACCATTGTTCCTGCTACTGGAAGGAAAGATAATATTAAAACATATTCAAATGTATGTATTGGAAACCTCTACATACTGTAATAAATTATGCACTTGATATTAAAAATCTGAGCTACACTGCACATACTTGACTTCAGAATATTAACTTTTATTGTCTTCTCGCTTCCCAGCTCCTCTCCAACCTGACATTTAAAGGGGCCGCACTACCAGCACATGGCCTTATTAAATCCAAAAACAGGTTTAATAAGGCACAGACAGGGCTCGGTGATGAATGTTACCATTTGTTTGGCACGTGAACAGGGAAAGCTGATCAGCCCCGTCCTTCTCTGCCTGCAGCTTCCTTATACATTGGGCAGCCTTGAGCAACAACCTGCTTCCCACAGGGCTGTGGCCTTTGCAAGAATTGTGCTTAAAGCTGCACAGCACCCATAAATCCCAGCTGCCTGCCTCTGCTCCTGCTGGGAGGACTCAGAGATATGATTGCTCAGAGATATGATTTAGCAGAGGGTCATTAGAGTACTACGGTTACACTGCGGTTGGACTTGATGATCTTTGAGGTCTTTTCCAACCTGAGTGATTCTATGATTCTATGACTCCACTCCCAACACAGGCGGTCGCTTTCCAGCCAGCATTTCCTAGAGGTGGCAGCACCCCAAAAACTCTCCTTCCCTTTCACCTTCTTGTAAGTGTGTTCAGATTAAGCTAATCAAAAAGGGCAACCTGATCGAGCCCTACATGTCCCTGTTCATTGACCAGATGGCCATAAGAGGTCTCTTGCAACTCAAGCAATTTTGATTCCATGAGAAATACTCTTTTTTTTTTCTTTTAAATTAAACCATCCATCAGTATTTTCCCCCTACAAAAAAGTTTTGTATCCTTAACAACTTTTCAGCTTGCTTGTCTGAGTGATTCTTGTCCTAGTTTCTCCATCTTGGTTGTAGGCCAAGCATCACTGGCTGAGCCAGAGGGAACATAAAAGCATCTTTCTAAGACGCTATAAAAAGGAAGAATTGGATCCTGGAAAGCCTATTCACTGTCATTCCGTGGGTATTTAAGGATCAAACATGCATTTGTGAGATGACAGAAGGTAAAAGGTGGCTTTGAGACTTCTTGGCATCTAAGGAACCCTCTGAAAACATCTTTTTAGCAGCCAGACAGAGCCTAGAACACAGGCACAGCAATGCATCCCTATGGCAATAGCAGGGGACAGTAATGTGGCCAGTCACTGCTGGTGCCACACCGGGCACACTGCAAAGCAAACAACTGAAGGCAGGGAAACAGGACGCACCCTGCACACATTGGGGAGGTCTCCTGTAGTTACTGCTGCCATGGAAATATTTTTTTGTTGGCCTACTTTATATAATACCTTTCTCTTTGGCTATAGTGCGCTCCTCGTGAGGGCCAGACTGAAGAGACCCACGCACTATCAGCTGTGGGGCTTTCCTTCCTGGTTCCCCAGGGCCAATGGGTTGGTTTCAAGAAGAGGAGGAGGAAAAAAAGTGGGGAGGGACGGAGGGAGAGGAGAAAGACAGTGCTTCCTAATTGCTCCCAGCTGCGGCCAAGCAGCTCCAACCCGGCTGCCAGGAGCTGCAGGCAGCTTCCCCAGAACAGCCAAGGGCTCATGAGCACGAGAACCCCTCACAGGGACTCCTCCACCCACGTAAGGATTTCAGTAATTACATTTCTATACTCTCCTTATCAGTGAAAGCAGCCATTATGTCTTTTATCGCCGCAGCGGCAGCATCTGTACAAGGGCAATGGATAGGGGATGAAATATTTGCTGCAACGGCAGAGCACAAAGTGCCTCCATAGGAGGTGAGAATAGTAATTGTGATCCTTAGCACTCCGAGTGCTAAGCTCCAGCATCAGGGTCCTGGAGAGAGCCACACAAGGGGAAAGGAATGGCCTCTCCAATGGCAGAATGTACCCTGAATTTCTTATGGATCTATTTTGTCAAATTGGAGGACAGCTCCAGCTATTGGGGTTTCCCTAAGATAAAGGCTCATGCCAACATCGGCCATGCTCACCCCATAATCAGCTTCCTTCATATTGGACAATTCTGCTAACATTACAAATTCCTCCAACATTAGATAGCAACCACAGAGCAGAAGGATGGGGAAGAGTCCCCAGCCCAGCTTTCCTGGGAGTTTATTCATCAGAGAAAAAGTAAACATCCAAACGAGCATCATCATGAACTACAAAACCATCTGCCAAAGAGCCAGGCTGATGCTATCTGCAGTCCTTAAGCTGGGTGATATACTTACAAGGCAGACAATGAAAACGCAATTGATTATTTGAAGACTGACTCAGTGGTATAATAAGGATGGATTACCGGGGCTGGAGGGCGGGGAGCCTGAACAGAATAAAGGGCTGCCGATTGACTTTTTAACAGCAAGCAGGGAACAAAACCCAAGTGAAACTCTCCAAAGGGCTGAGCAGCTCAGGGCAGCAGAGGAGGGCATTCATCCCTCTGCTCCTCCCAAGTTTTTGATATGCCCCATTGCTCAGGCTGGGGGCTGCAGGGGGCACAGCACCTTGCCCACCCAGCCACGGCGAGCTGTTAAATCACTGCATCACCTACTAAATCATATGCAATGTGGCACCTGAATTTGTAGCTGTAGCCTTCAGCACTGACAGCTTTCTGCTTGAAGGAAACCCCTCATGCAAGCCCATCTATCCTGGCCATGCACTTTGTGAGCTCTGTGTCTTGGGTGATTTCATCTGGGATGGAGATGTGTTTGGTGATGACAATCAGCTCAGTGATGTGGCTGAGGGTTGGACCCATGCACTGAGAAAGGGTGGCTGCTGCCCTGCTGCCATTGGGAGGTTAGGACACACACATTCATGCTCACACTAGGCAAGGAGCATGGGAGCACCTCACTCATTGCGTGCTGAGATGCAGCTGAAGGCATTTGTCCAAAGAATTAGTGCAAACAAACAAAAAACAACCAATAACAATAAAAAATCCCACAAAGTAAAACCTCACACTTACAAAGTAGTTATTTAGTCTAAGAGCAAAATATAAAGTAAAATCAGAGCTCAGTGTTTTTCTGCTCTACCCCCTCACTCATCAGGTCTACTCATAATCACAAGAACAAAATAACCCCCCAAAAGCAGACTAAACCCCACATCACACTATTAGCCTTTTTTAACCCCATTCATAAAACTAGAATTACACGAGGCTGCTTTAAATCATATCCACACAGCACTTTCCTATGAGAAATTTTGCTTTTTGGGCTTTCCTGGGCAGCTCTGCCTGCAGCAACTCCAGTTACACCAGCTGCAGACTGGGGCTCCTGTGTTCAGATGAAATTTAATCAAGAAGCGTCCCAGCTCCTTTGAGCTCCTGCAATCCAATCCCCAATGGCTTGTAAAGGACTTCAGACAGGCTCCCTGGGCTTGCCCAGATACAGGCACGTACCTAACCTGCTCCCCTGTACATCACATAGAAAAAAAAATTAAAGAATTTATTTTAGGCTTTTTGCCAGTGACAACACTGCCTTGTAATGTTGTGGTGCTGTGTTAAAATGGATACGGTGTCTCTCAGCCAATACAAACAGGACACCTTATCTGTCCCTGTTGGCTTAGGGGCTGTGTTAACAGTGGGGTATGACAGCGTACAAGGGACAGCCAAAAAAATCTGATTGAGAGCCCCCAGACTCAGCTGTTCTCTGGGCATTTATGGAAAGGATTATTCCAGGGTGAAGCTGGAAAACCCACGGGGATCTTTACTTTCTGATGTGTCCAGAGCCATATCCTGATGTCACGCCACCCTCTGGCAAAGTATAGCGAGACCCATAGGCAGGATGTGCCCGCTGCCCACCCAAGGCAAAGCCCTAGCCTGCATTTGGGGACCTCAACATGGCTCAAACACCTTCAGGGAACTCCCCACCTCTGCTCTGAGTCTCTCAGAGGAAAATTCAGCCTTGAATTTTCAAATGCTTGCACAAGTGCTTCATCTCACAGGTGCAGGTGAATAGGACAGCTGAGGTCATTTATACCAAGGGAGGTGCAGCATAGGTGATGGGCTGCCACCCATCCCAAAAGCTGGCTCAACAGCAGCTGAAGGACACCAGCTTTGGCAATGAGTCACGGGGCAAGGAACAGTTTGGCTTCTCCCTGCTTGACCTGCTTACAACAAAAACCCCCAAGAACAAGCTCACTTTACCAACCCAACAACAAGCTCAGAAATCAGCCAGCAAAAACCACTTCTGATTACTCTGCATCCCTCAATATCCTTGTGGGATAGCCACCCACAGCCCCACGGGGACTCACCTCCTGGAGCAGCACTCCCCACTGGCACAGCTTTCCCATTCCTGTGGGTTCCCCACTGCAAAATGGAAATCTGAACAAAACACCACAGGACTCAACACTGCTCACCGGGGAAGCAATGAGAGCATAAGCCTGCTCAAGATAAGGCATTGCTGTTCTCATATCCCCAAAGCCTTTCAAATAAACATACAAGGAAGTGAAGAATATCTGAATCCTAAAGGGGAGAGAGGCACAAAGCATGTTATTCATGAAAGGGAAAAGCTGGGAGCGTGTGTGTGAGAGATACATAACCTACTAAAAATGCTGGAAACATATGGAAGCAATAATCTGTACTTTTTTTTTTTTTTGGAAGTAGAAACAAATGCTTCAGGATTTGGTGCTATTCGTTCACGTGCTGCATTACAAGTGTTATTACTTCTCTGGATGAGGTAAAAGTCACCAGTGGGGAAGGAAGATGCATATTTGGGCTGCAAGCACACAGCCTCCTGTCACCCCAAAGCCGTATGTGCTGCTCTCCATGCAAGGGTGGATCATGTCTGGGGACAGGAACTGTATAAACATGCAAAGAACATAAAAAACACTGCCACTAGCAACTCCTAAGCTACTGTCAACAAAACAGAGGCACGCGATGCAACACGACCTAGCCACCACCATCCATCAACCCAACACATCTCCTCAGTTCTGTTCTACCACTTACTTGGTGGGTTTAACATACTACACGTCTCCTCTTTCCCTGTCTATGGGCTTCTGTGATGCACCATCACTCAGCACCCTGAGCAGGCATTACCTGGGCTTCACAGAGTCATTAAGGTTGGAAGAGACCATTAAGATCATCCAGTCCACCCCACCGTGCCCACCAACACACAGCCCTCAGTGCCACATCTACTCTTTTCCCAACATCCTCCTATTCCCAGACCTGGCAAGGCCAGATGTCAGCAGACTTCTGTAGTAGATGACAAAGAAGCAATGGGTTCTGGTAGCAAAGAAACGCCTGAATAATAACCCAGAACACTGCTGAGTTCTGAGTCAGTTGGCCCAGAAACAGCTGCCCAGGGCCAGGCACGACCTGGGACACGTCACCCCACACTGCAGTGAGACAGGGACAAGCCGAGCAGATCTCCTCACCCCATGTGTTTGCAAGGGACAACAATTACGCATGCACAAGAGACACCAAGAAAAGATGCAAACCAGCGAGGCAGCCTTATGTCATGTTTACTGCTGTTATTTACCACTTCTGCAAGCGAGAATAATAACTATGGCAACAAAGACTTCTCCCGATGTTCTAAGACAACTGTTAAAATTATCTGCCACAGCACCTGACTGCCTTCACTCCGAGAGCTACAGCACTCTGCTGTCTCTGAGCTTTGCAGCACAGGTGGTTCGTGTCCCCCACGCCTCCCAGCACAGCTCTGCTGGGTTCAGCCTTCAGCAGTCTGGGTGGTGTCGGAGCTGTTTGTCACCTTTAGGGTTCGCACACCCGCACTAATTGCATCAGGCAGCAGCCAGCAGTTCCCTCCCTTCTCCCTCCTCCCAGCCCACCTCTCTGCAGGCTCTTCTCTGCGGGACATTATGCAAAAGACCCTTCTAATGGCCATCCCTTCACCCAACCCCAGTGACAGCTTTATTTAAACCAAAGCCTGTTAACAAGCTGAATGGTACCCGGCTTAATGTAATGCAGATCTGATTAGAAAACGACAACCCGGCTCCCAAGGAGCTGGAGATTTTTATTGAATTTGATTTCACTTCTCCCACACACAAAGCCAGCTTTCAAATATCAGCCTCCATTAACGGGGATTTTGTTGTGTGTGCCCAGTTTCCATCCTCAAGACCATGGCCCACACAGGTCCTTACATACCTTACTGACAGCCTGCCATAAAATAATGTGACAGAATTAGTGGAAGGAATTGCTCTGCTGTTCAGGATACGAGCAATTGCAGGTTATTGTGGTTGTATCCCTAAAGCTGCATCCTCACAGACTTCACACCCAGGGATGATAGAATACAACCTTTAGTCTGTTCAGACGTGGCTTGCTTTGTCCTCTTTGGGGTTAAATAATCTAGCACTGAGGATGGAACTTGTGTCTTACAATCAGAGATGGGATCTGGTAGCACTGGGTGAAAGCAGGCAATGTGTCCTGGTCTAATGGTACAGGATCTGCAGTTCCCTGCCTGCAACATGTTATCAAGGGAATTCATCCACCAGCCTGAACACAAGATCAGAGTTTAAGGGTAAGATTAAGGATATTCAGAAATGTACTCTAAAGCCAGGGATAGTTTTGCATTACTTGGGAATCCCCTTTCATCTTTTTTTCCCCACATCACAGAGATTGCCTTTATTCTGAAAATACAGCAGTTCTGCAGAATGCAATTTACTTTCAAGTGGTTTCCCTGGCTCAGAAGGATGCGTGTGCTCCTAGGAATGATCAATGTAGCCAACGCTCAAAGCCACCTCTCCATCTGAGCAAAGTGGCTTTCAAGAGAGTATGTGGGTGCAGAAACCTTTAGTGCCTCACAAAGCCATTTGCCTGCTTGATGGACAGATCACACCTAGAATCACAAGTAATGAGGCAATTCAGTCCTGCACAATCACATATATATAGGACAGCAACAGGGATGTACTCTGGTTTCAGTGCCTACAAGCTCATAAATCCTTTTATTTCTCCCCAAAGCAAATCACCAATTCCTGTCTTTGAAGAAAAAAGCCCAATCCCCATTTATCAGCAAAATTCTGCTGTTAAAGGATCTTAAAAAGCTTTACGAATCTCCAGTGGTTAATTGATCTGGGTTTGTATCCTTAATCTCTAGATCTCCTTACAGACCATTGTTGTTTTCCAATCCCATTTGTGGAGTTAAAGTGGCCCTTGAGCATCCCCAGCAGGAGCTGCATGGCCCCATTCACGCAGGGCACTGCTCCTGAGCGTTCATGGGGACCGACAGAACTAACTGCTATTACACATCCTGGGCACTAATAAACCATTCACTAGTAAAACATGTACATCCTTCCTCTCTATTGTGCTTTGGCAAACAAGCTGCCTTTCTGTTTTTAATTGCATAATTACTCTTACATCGAGGCAATTAAATGTGAATGCATATGCAGGAGGGCTCAGCCTTACCATCCCCTGCAAGGCATGCAGCTGGAGCACACCTGCCCCACTGCGGGATGCAGAGCAGGGGACACTTGGGACGCACACCCAACCCTATGCACTGCTGCCCTAGGTAGGTAACCCCTTCCTTCACGAGAAGGATCTGTCTATTTCAACCCAAATCCATGGTGTGACCCACAGGGAGCAGCTGCGTGTGGGTGCTCCTGGCAGGGCGAAGTCTGCTACTAAAGGGTTCTGTAGAACAGCACAGCAGGTATTGCTGCTGCAGAGGTCACAACCATGTCACCACTACACATCTGACACCACCCGAGAAGCTCAGTGGCCTTTGGTAAGACTGTATCGACTACTCGCTCCATTTTTCAAACCTATTGGTAACACAACACAGAAAAATCATGGCACAGTACTCAGAGTAGAGTAAAAATCCCTCTGCTGACCATCCCTTTTCTTTTTATCTCACACTTGAAAGTTCTCCGTGACACTTCAATGCATTAAAAGGCACCTCTGTGACAACACCTGCTACCCCAGACCTCAGCCATGAGAAAACCTGGGGCGGCTCTTGAAAGCATTTTATAAGTCCTGGGAATAAGACACTCAGGGGTGACCTCATAGATCTAACACACGTGGCAGATCCCAATTAGCAGGAGGGCACAGCTCCTGCAGCAGGGAGACATCTTCACCTTCTGAAGGTCTGAGGTGGGGCACAGGACACTCAGATTGGCACCTGTGTAGGCTGGAGGAGCAGGGCTCATCCATCACCTCCACTCATCCACCACCTGCAGCTGCACCAACGCCACATCCCCAGGGCAGAGTGCAACCCACGGGCCCCACTGCACTGCTCATCTGCAAGGCTGGAGTTTTAGACACAGCTCAGCACTCATAAATCAATTCAGCGTCCCTCTCTTTGCTTTGGACCCATGCTTTAATCTGCTGAGATGCAGCTTTGAGAAGTAGGACATGCAAGAAGCACAGCAGATACTGGGGAAAAGAGGATAGCCTACAAAATAAGGCTAAAAGGTCACTGAGGGCTCTAAGTCAGTACAAGTTTCTAGAGCCCCCAGTTCAGGAGGTTTAATATCACTAAATCCCAAATCACTTGTGAACAGAACTCACTTCCAAATAGCACAACATGGGGAGGAAAAATGGGGCTGACCCAGCATGAGGCCAGGGTTCTCCGTGCTCCATAGGCACTGTGTTATTGTCTTTATGGACACACAGGAGAAATAGGTGTGAAGACTCGGTCTTTCCCACACACTGCTGGAAGAGAGGGCTCATCCATCTCAATAGCTGTATTACTGCTCAGCATCACAGAGGGGGCAAAACCCTGATGCAGGGTCAGAAGGGAGGCAGGAGCTCCACAAAGTCACCTACGACTACCAACCATGGGTCCCACACAATGACCCCTTGCCATCCCACTGTTGCTGTTCGCTGCCAGGGTTGACTCCATGGGACAGCAGCATGTGGTATGGAACAAACCAGGGCTGCACCCCACAGCAGGTAGCAACACACCCAGGTCCTGCTCCACGGGGCAGAAAGCTCCCACGGGAGACAGAGACCCACCTGTTGAATCAGGGGCATCGAGACCAGCACAAACACTCCCTGAAAAGCCACATTTACACTCCTGAAAATGCTCCGTGGAGCTCCAAAACTCCGCGTGGGGGGAGCATCGGAGGAAGCCCAACCCGTGGGACCCAGCCTCGCTGCATCCGAGTAGTGGGGACACGCGTGTCGCCGGGCCTTACCTCCATTTGTGCAAGGCAAAGCCGGGGCATTGATCCCCGCAGGTGTTGCAGGGCTGGCCCCGCTCCGGTTCCCCCGACGCCGTCAGCTGCAAGAAAAGCAGAGGTCATCCAGGGATAGGGGGGGAAATAGGGAGCACAGGGACACGGGGAGGTGAGGGACACCCAGAAAAGAGGCATTCGGGGACAGCGGGGACACACGCGTGCAGCGGGACGGAGCCACAGGTGGGAGCCGGGAAGGGCTGAAGGGAGACAGACCCACCCTCGCCCCCAGCACTCACCGAACGGCCCGAAAGCCGCTTACGGGAACCGCGGCCGAACATGGCCCCGCCGATCCGAGTCCGAGCCCGAGTGCGCGGCAGTGGCCGCCCCGAGCCGCCCCCGCCCCTCAGCCGGGCCCCCGCCCCTTCCTCTCCGCCCCCGAGCCGCCAGGCACCGCCCCGGGAGCGCCCGACCGCCCGCCGCCCCGAGCCGCCCGGTGCCGTCGTTCCGCTTCAGAGTGAACAGCCCATCTCCCCCCACATCACCGTGCCGCTGCAGCGCTCCGCAGCACGAAAGTGAAAAACGGAGAGACCCCGAAGAGATGGGATCGAGCTGCTCCGAAGGGGCAAAGGCTGAGGTTACAGCTGTGACCAGCAGTGTGGCTGGCTTTTGAACCTCTCCTGCAAAAAGTTCCAGGCTGATTGATCATGAAAGATAATCCTGTTGCACGGGGTTTATCCGTGTCAGTGGGAAAACATTAACATTCCTTCCCCATTCTGTTCTGCAGTTGCTATTTTTGCCCCTACAGTCCCCCCCCCCCCCCCCCCCCAGCTTCTTCTCATTGCTCCTTTCTGCCAAATGTTCTCATCATTTTCCTTTTTGGTTTCCCTCTCCATTTCTTGTTCATGTGCTGTTATTGCAAGGATGTGTTATGAACTCTCAGGGACAGAGGCAAAGTCCTCAAACACATACAGATCGTGTCACATTAGAACATCCCTACCTGTATAGAATCACAGAATCCCAGCCCACCCCCACCATGCCCACTGACCACAACCCTCAGTGCCGCATCTCCACAGCTCTTTAACAGCTTCATGGATGGTGACCCCACTACATGATATACCATATAGGACATGGTAACACGACCATATAGGACATGGTAATATCAGAGGTACAGAGTGACTGTCATCTCCACTGAAGGTCAATAGGATCTCAGGGAATGAACACTGTGCAAGAGAGGACCTGCAATTCGGCAGCACTTTGGGTGTCTTGCATAAGGTTCAGAATATTTAAAACTTCAATTAAAACTGCTGAAATAAAAGCATTAATGGATAGAGAACTTATAACAAGACTCAACGTGCTGTGGGAAATGCTTTAAAGGTGACCTGCAAATCCTTTTAATTGCTTTGCTGTTGCAAGAGATGCTGTGTGCCCTCAATAACAGGGCCAGTGAGGACATCGGCTCTAAGTTTAAAACAGCAAAAGTAAGTCAAAGTTGGAGGGTACAGTCCTTGGAGGTGTGGCTGTGCTGAATCACAGTCTGCTGATGGAGAGGCGGGTCTGAAACTTCAATGAAGTGAAGCTGGTCTCCTGTCCTCCAACCCAAGGTGTTCATGGGGCCACCAAACCTGCCCATCACCCTACACCCGTGTCCACTGGCTTAGGTTGGTAGGCAAGAGGAGTGCTCAGCACCCAGAGCCACAAACACATCAAGGTTACACAGCCCCCATGGGATCGGGTCCTTCTGGGAAATCTAACTACCAGCACTTGTTCTCTCTGACCTGAGACATCAAGGACAAAGTAGGAGTCATTGTCCTCCTCAGGCCCAGGGCTGTCAGGAGGACTCAATCCACATTTCTGGGATGCTCAAATGCTGCATAAGAAGAAAATCAGGCCAGAACATGGTCTCTAGAATGTGTTTGGGAAAGGGAGGGGAAACATTATCTCACTGCCCTGAGTGCTCCTCTCTCCTCCCCCAGAAAAGCTGCTGAGAGTGAAGACTTCTCAGGAAATCACTCCCACTCCCTTGTGCTCGATGTATTCAGGGGGATGATGCACAAATGCTGGCATGGCTGGGAGGGCAGGGGACAGGCACACAGCTCTGGGCCTACCTGTGCTGGCACATGAAGTACATCCTAAAGTTTTTACTTTGTTTTGTCATATATATGTATATATATATATTTCTTTTTCTGAACACGTAGATCTTCCTCTCAGGAGAAGACCGGCTCAGCTTGGAGGTGGGGGCTGTCAGATGCTGCTGTCACATAGACTCAGAAACTGAGACACATGGATAATCTATGCCAGACAGTTTGTCTGACAAATTATTGTTGCTGCTGTCACTTACATTGTTCTATACATCATCTTCTCCTCCCATACGTGTTTCAACCAAACCTGCCTCAGGATGACACCCGCAGCCCTTCTTGTGACTAAGGCAGCCTGAATCCCAGTCTTCT
Organism: Coturnix japonica; assembly: GCF_054131305.1. Lineage (NCBI taxonomy): Eukaryota > Metazoa > Chordata > Aves > Galliformes > Phasianidae > Coturnix > Coturnix japonica. The sequence goes on along the minus strand of NC_140677.1, from coordinate 6,388,802 downwards.
CCATTTGTACGTAGCAAGAAGGACCTTTTTCACTTCTGAACAGCCTCATTTTTCCTGCTGGTTTCTCCCCAGTGCCATATCCAGGTGGGTTTGGTCCCATCATCCTCTCATGCATCTCCTGGCAGCAGTCTGTGATGTACAGCCCAACGTGGATCCTGTTGCCCTAAAAGTGATAGGTGCCCAACTGTTATTATCTAAAGCCTTCTGACAGCAACAGGAGGGCTTAAAAATGTCTCTCAGTGCCACGTCTGCTGAATGGGCATGCAAAGGACCAGGCGTTTATTTCTCCTCCCAAACCTCCTCCCTGGATAAACGTGCCCCCATGAGGGTCTTTCAGGAGGGGAACAAGTCAGCATTTCCTCTCCTTCCAGCTCTGAGATTTGCAATGACTGCAGGCAGAAAAGATTGCACATAAACCTCAGTTTGAGGTGGGGATATGGAATTTCAATCTGTGCTGTGCATAACAGGAACCCAGGCTGGGATGAATCATGCTATGTTACTTCAGTTTGAAATGTTTTTTGCACTGCGTAGGCTTTTCTAGGGCATATTCCATCAGGCTCGTTCCGGTCAGATTTACTCTGAACATTTATAATCTGTGCTACACACACTTGAGATGTCAAAACCAGTAACAAAGTGGGTTTAGCAACTCAACAAAACCCTTCCGCCATTCCTGCAGATGGCCGCACGTTTACAGAGCGCTCTTTAATCACAGCCGTCTGACTACTGCAGGGAGGTTTTTTTTTTGTTGGGTTTGTCGATTCTGAGGTGTTTTGATTAAAATCACACTGAGTGATCCCACCTTTTTCCTCCGTCAATACAGTAATTTGTAAATATCACATGGATCTATTTTCTTTTTTGTCTTCCCAACCAGGAATGCAAATGGCCATGACGCGCTCCCTGAGGTATCTCCAAATAACCCTTCTCCTTTTAACCTTAGGGTTTTATTGTGTTAGTTGCTAGGGAACGCAGTAAGATTTATAGTCAGATATTGTTAATTTTGAAGGCAGTCTTCAGTTTCCCTGTAAATAGCGCTGAGGAGTTGGGCTCTGCACCAATAAAACCTGCAGCCCAGCCCCACTGTGCGGAGGCGAGCACCTGCTGGGAAGCATGGAGCCAAGAGGGAACACAACGATCCCAAATAGTAATAATAAAACAAGGGAGAATAAAGGGGAGAAAAAGAAGCAGCGTACCCTCCCCTCTAACATCGGGGCTGTGGGATCGGGAAGTTCTGCAGGACGGAGCTAAGCTCAGGCTCCAATGCCCTCTGGTGCCAGCGTGGCGAAGTGTGCGCTGTGTGCATCCTTTGGGCACAGCACATCCTCACTCCCTCAAATTGCTGCTTTATATCTTTGTTGCCCCAGAACCGAGTTTCTTTGCTGTCTAAATCAGCCGTGCTTCTTGCTTCTCACTGCAGATGGAGATATGCTACATTGCACTGCTCCATGCTCAACTGGAGGCTGCACAGAGCCATGCAGAATGGCACTGCCAATTGGTACACAACCTCCTCTTTCTATAGCAACGAGCAACTCTTTGCTATTTCTCACTCCCTTAAGCTTGCTTGCTACCCAGCAGGATGATTTGCTTTGCACCTTAAAGCCGCACTCTTTCCAGGCTACTTCAACATTTCAGGAGCATTTCTGAAGATGAGAAAAGTACAAAACACACGTGGGGTAACACAAGACAAAGGGAATGGTTTTTTAACTAAAAGGGAAGACTCAGGTAAATTGCTGGGGGGAAATATTTCAGAGGGCAGTGAGGCAGAACTGTGGGTGCCCCATCCCTGGAGATGCTCAAGGCCAGGTTGGATAGGGCTCTGGGCAGCCTGAGCTGCCGCCTGGTTTAGTGGCTGGCAGCCCTGAGTGAGGCAGGGGGGTTGGAACCAGATGATTTTTGAGATCCCCTCCACCCCAAGCCATTCTGTGGTTCTGGGAGGATTCTATGATAGTCACTGCCTACAGCTTGCATGCTCCCGGGTGACATATTTCTGTGCATTTAGGCTCTTGAAAGGCCCAGGCATGATGAAATAGGAAAAATCCAAATGCAAGTCATATCTAGAAAGCTTCACATACCACTTGCATAACGCAGAGTGAAGATGATGTAGCGGTGGAAATTATCAGATTATCTCAGGCATCTGACGAAGGCAGCTCCCAGGTCATTCCAGGTGAGCCATGCACAGAGCTGTATGATGCTGTAGATGTTGACAAAAGCACTGGGAGGATTTTAAGACACTCCAAGGCACTTTATGCAATCCAGTCAGCAGGATTTAGCAACACCTCTAAAATAGAATGTAATGGCTGAAGGTCCCTTAGATCTGATGTGTCACAGACCTGGGAGCATTGGTCCCCAGAATGCCAGGATTCAGAGATATGCCCACTCCCAGCATCACCCATCTGGCCCTGCTCCAAGGGCTGGCCAAAGCTGGGGGCTGGAACTAGATAATCTTTGATGTCTCTTCCAAACCAATCCATTCTATCATTCTGTGTTTCAAAATCCAGAGGCAAGGGAGCAAACAAGCCCCTGCCACTGTTTGTTGGCCATGTTGGCTTTTGCTGGGCTGTTTGCAGGAAGCTGTTCTCCTTCCCTGCTACGGGAGTAATTAAATCATCTCACACCAAATGTTCTTTTCTGCGTAGGGTGGGGGAAAGCAGCAGTAAGCAGAGAACAGCTTCAAAGGGAAAGGTCAGCAAGCCAGAGAGGATGGATTAGAAAAGGACAATGCAGCAAAGACTTGATTAATTTAATTGCCTGTTTGAAATGTAGTCACAGATTAGAGTAGGATGAAGAAATTATAAGCATGTGAATGGAGCCAAATAATGATTTAAAGGGAGAATGTATGCAAAGCCCTGCCTCCCCTGGCACCCTCTGCCTCTTATACAAAGGAGAGGATTCTGTGGACTCCTGGCTCTTCTCCTCATGCTTTGAAAGCCAGAGATGCCAACTACCAGCAAACACTCTACAGCTGGATTCCACAGCTGACAGCACAGCTTTACCCCAAAGCAGGGCTGAGGTTTTGCTGGTGACAGTGTATTGATGGGCATGGCCATGAGTCATCCTGTGCCATGAAGGACCAACCCCTGTCTCAGCTTCAGGAAGGACAAATGTGTTTCTGCCTTCTCCTGGTGCCTGCATCAGGTCTCTGTGTACTGACAGCCAACAGGTCCCAACACTTCAGAAATTCCTTTTATAACCAGAGAGGGGCAGAAATCATTTCACAGAAATTTCAGTTCTGATGTTTTTTATTTCTTTTATTGGAACAAACAAACCAATCTTCCCCTAGGAAATAAAATACAAAAAGCATGTGGGTTAGGTTAAAGCAGTATTCTGTTCTCATTCTGAGTTTTCAAAAACGGTGCCTTATGTTTGGTATAGAACATAGCTTAAAAATTAAGCCAGCTTTGAAGTGGAAAGTCAGACTCTTCTGAGAAGGCCAAAAATAACTTCCCAGCATTCTTCATCTCACTATTGCAAAGAGAGGTCAGAAACTTGTCAACTAAATCTGCTTCTGGAAGGCTACAATCCCCGCTGCCTGGATTGCTCCAGAACAGGCAAAAATACTTGGAAAATGTTGAGAGACCGACAGGCACCGCTTTGGGCATTCTGCTCCTTCCTCCTGTACAAAGCTACAGAGCTGGAGCCAGGAATTTGTACTGGGAAGGCACCCATCCCCTCCCAGTGAATGAGCAGCAGCTCAAAGCATAGAGACTTCTGGATGAACTCAGATGTCATTCTCGAAAAGGCGTTTCTCTCAGTGTGAAGAGTTCAAGTGACGGGAGGACTTACTAACTCAGCTGGGTGGTTAATGCCTTCCCTAAGCCAGCCCTCAGTCAGCTGTTGGGAACAGGACTCGGTCAGGAGATCCAGTCTGTGAGGGCCTCAGTGGGAAATGTTCACCATCCTCGGTCTTTTCCACCTCCCCCCATTTCTCAATATGATTTTCATGGCCATGCAGAAGACAGCTTTCTAGTAAACACCTTGATTCAAATCAAGCTCCCTGAGACAGGCATTTCCAGCAGCCTTCAACAAAATGTGTTTCTCTAGAGAAGAAAAAATGCTCACTGTTAGGGCAGGAGAGAAGGCTGAAGAGATCAACTGTGCCTCTGAAACAATTAGTACTTGTAGGTTGTGCAACAAGGCTGGAGAAGCACACTGTAATTTTCACAGAATTACTGGAGCCAACAGTCAGAAGTGTTAAAATAACCCCATCATTATATTGGGCTGGAAATTGAAATATTATTCAGAAGCCATTCATGGCGATGTGGCTCCACAGCAGGCCACATTTGGAGTCTTTTTAATCATTTATTAAAGAAAAATGACAGTGAAGAAGGACATTTTTGGTCACAGGTTAATGGCTGTAGTGCCAGCAGGGGCCATTAAGGCCATTCCAGCTGCAAACTAAACAGCCAGGGGAAGGCTTTTCTTCCACCTCCAGGTGTTGGGAGCTGGTGGAGTGGCAATTCCATGCTGAAGCTGATCACGATCGGGTCACAGATCCTCAACCTGACTTCACAATCCTCTCCAAAGCAACATTTTAGAGACTGCATATTTTTCCCTCCATAATCAGTGAAGATTTCCAGTAAACCATTAATGGGATCATCTAATTCCTGATCCACCTCTGCTTTTGAGTCTCATTTTTAAGCACTGAAGTTTATTTGGAGCTGTGTTGACATAAAATTGCTTATAGGAAGTCGACTAATTAGCAGTGCTCTTTGGGACTCACATTGCCTGCCGCAACACAGGAATACAAACCTTCAGCTCAGAAGGAACTGCTTGTCTGCAATAATCTGTAACCATGTTTCTTTGCTGGCATCACTGAAATTAACAAGCAAAGGGAGCTGCAACAGAGTCCAAATTTGCTAAAAATAAGTAATCTGCAAATGGTTAACGAAAAGCTGTAAAGAAAAATAAGTCTCCTTTAAAATGTATAATTGCCAATTTACAATAAAATAGATTATATTTTAGGAAATATGCTGATATAAATATATCCCTACTGCTACATAATTGCAAAAAGAATGCAGTTGGAATGCACACTTGCATGTGGCTCAATTTCCAAAGCAGAATGCATACAAGAACAGAGAAATACTTTGGCTTCCTAATATGCTAAATTTGGCCTTTGAGCCCATTGGTGAATCTGCACAGATGCTCCATTGCTTGTCAATGAGGGCAAAACCCAGGTTTTCATCTTCATAGGGATGGAACCTCCAGGCTGTTTGGGATTCACTGTTTGGAGAGGGTTGGTACAATTAGAAGAGAAGTGTGCTTAAATAGGTGTGGGGCTGTTCTGAGGGATGCTGCTGGAGTTGGCTGTGGTGGCTTTTACTCAGTTGATTTAGTTTGGCTCATTTTACTAAACAGCATTGCTAGGAGGTCAGGTTACACCAGCTCACCCTTCAGGAACATACATCCAATGAATAGCTGGGTTCCTTGTTGCCCATCTCACCCCATAGCAGTGCAGAGGACATGCACCCCTCTGGAAGCATCATTCCTTTCCTGGACAGCAGTTGGGGAGCACCCAGAGCAGTCACAGAGCACTGTGTTCTGCTGAAGGTCCCCATACCACAGGCACAGCACTGTGCATGCAGCTCTCCTCCTCCCCACACCACTTTTGCATGAGACAAGACAACAGGGAACCCAAGAGCATGCAAATAAATACCAGCACAGAACAGAATGTTTACCATTCACTGTATTATTCCCTTGTGTACAAAGTATTTTGCCTCTATAATAGCATACAGGCATTAAAATACGATGGCAAATGCAGAAAGACCAAACAGACTCGTCTTACAGATCTTTCCATTTCCTTTTTGAATATCACCAGAAAGAAAAGAAAAAAAAAAAACAAAAACAAAACAACAAAAAAACAAAACTGTACAGGAAAGTGCTTGCAAAAAGAACAAAATAACTTCCCTTCCCCCCCCCCAAATCCAACAAAAGAAACCCCACAACAGTCTGTAGAAAAATAATGGCATTGACATACAAAACTCAGAGCTGTTTCCTGAGCTGGGAGTGTCTCATGTCTCTGCTCCTCAAAGTCTGATCCTGTTTAATGAAGCCCAATGATGAATCATAAGAACAGTGATCTATCAATTCTTATAGTTTTACTTGATACTTTTCTTCAGGTTCATCTGGCTCTGCTAATAGCTGTTATGAAACTATATGGCAGAAAGGAATGCGAACAGGTCAAAATATTTCTCTTTATAAATAGCCATTCCTTTCAGTACAGAAAATATAACAAGCCTGTACTTTCTAAGCACACTGTTTCTCTCTAAAGTTCAAAGTGCAATTTTCCCTTTTCCCCTACACAAGTTACACATGAGCAATTATCGTTAAAGACAAAAAATATCACTATTCCATTTTATCACGTTTCCCTTTTCTCTCTGTCTTTCCCTCCCCCGTTCCCCTTTTCCCTTTCCCTTTTTCCCTTTTCCCTTTTCTTTGACCTTTGAAGTGGTATTTTTGGCATTTATTTTTTTTTCACAGGGAGGTATCAATTCTTAATATTGTATAGGCAGAAGACATAAGTGAAATAGCAATCTAAGATATAATCACATCCACTTATTGTATGTGCTATTAAACAACAAATAGCCCTCCCCTCCCACCCCTAATTATGAATACAATTCTCATTCTTCCCTTTAAGCCTGCATATTAACGAGAGCGACAGGGGCACACTGGTGAGTGCCGAGCACCAATTCTTTAGCTGCATTTTAACCCAACCCTGCTCCCACATCAGATGCCCATCAATTTACATCAATATGTCAATGCCTGACTGTCAGGCTGACAAGTCTCACTCTGTGGGCTGGAAAACGCATGGGTTATGAGTCTGGGGATCTTCAATGCAGAAGATCCTGAGGTCGGGTTTGCTGAATATCTGCACCCCTAATTTAAAGACTTAGCTGGGCGAGTCTTCTGAATTGCTGGCAATTCTGTGCTGCAAATTCATCCTTCGTGCTCCCGGCTGCCCCAGTGCAAGGCGTTGGGGCAGCATTTTCCTATTGCTACGTAGAATCAAGGAGAAAGAATTAAGGGACATAGTCATAGACTACAAAAATAATCAGGTCACATCACCCCCGTTCAACGTGCTACGAAGCTCTGCGCAATGCTGCAAGCAGCAGGCTATGTACAGGCGGGGCATCGCACAACCGCGTTTATCCATTACAAAAGCATTACAGAAACCAGTTAAGGTCTGGTTGTACATTGGATCGCAGACAGCAAAGAGCACAGATGCCTTATCACGAGGATAGGAAGCTGTACAGAAGTAGGCGTCAAGCAGCCTGTTTGTTGGGGGGGGGGGTAGCACTCTGTGAGTACAAGCTGATCCTGCTGGAAACACAGCAGCGCTGATGCTGCACAGCCCCACAGATGGGCACAGTGCGTGGGAAGCATCATTGGGATGTGGTCACCCAGCCCTGCCCGTGTCCCTACCAGCCCCACGGGTGGCAGGACCCCACACAGCCAACATGTGCTGGAATTTTGTGACCATGTCCCTAATGAGCTGCAGTTCCTCAGCTTGCAGCCCAGGGAACATATGGCCCCATTGCCCTGCTGCCAGATGGAAGTGGGAAGCACAGTGGCACATGCAATTAGCAGGGAAATGGATGTTTTTTGGAGCCCTACACAAAACAGGGCTCTGCTGAAGATCCATCTGTAGGAATTTTCCTGAACTTGGAGCAGATCTCAATCTATTGCAACCAGGAGTTGGATTCAATGATCCTTATGGGTCCCTTCCAGCTTGGGATATTCTATGACTGAATCTATTGATGATGGATTCTATGACTGATTCTATCTGAACCACCTGACAATTTTTCTGCTTTCTTCCTTTTCCCACTGATAAAGGCAGCGGATTAACTAAAATTACTGAGCATTAATAAATACCATGTTAGCACCAAACCAGTGCTTTCAGCACTGGCCACAGAGGTCATGTGAAATTCAAAACATACCTAAAAGATAAAGATTGCTAATGCAATGAGCACTGTATTCATTGTCGTGTTTTCCTTGAGTGCTGTCAGCCTAATCACTAAATTAAAATTTAAGCACATCTTGTCTATTTTCCTTACATCAAGACAGATTGAAATGCCAAAAATACCCCAATGCAGATTGTGTAGCACCGTGGAGGGCTAAAGCAGCCCGTAACTGAAGGAAAATTACTGATTGAAAGTAAACAACTGAATACAGTGACAATAAAGTATCACTTGTCATAATGCTACATATAATGTAGAGTACGCAAAATGCAGTGGTTTGACTGCAGGATTTAACAGTAAAAAATAAAAATAGTAAAAGCAGCCTTAATATAATGATTTTACGTACAAAAATATTAAATCAAAATAAATAATTCCAAACATAAATATTATACTGTACATTAAGAATATGCGATCTATATACACACATCAACAGGTTAAAAAAGTGGGAGGCAGAGGTATTGCATCACTATCCTTCATCCATCTCATCTCCATGGGCTGCTCTCAGAGAACCTGTAAGGAACAGATGGGAAACACACGTCATAGGCTCTGTCTTCTGGGGTTCTGGGGGCAACTCCTAAAGCCCAAACCCCAGGGCTGAGCAATGAGTTGGCTTCGGGATATGGGAGCCAGATGCTTGGTGGCCATGGCCTTACCATTGCTATAACACCTGCACGTCAAGGCCTGTTCCAGATGACGGGGTACACTTCCCACAGTAACCACCACATCTTCCTACTACTTTGGTACCATCCTGCAGGCAGAAAGAGAAAGGACATCTCACATGAGGGCTCCACACTCTGAAAGAGCCAGCTCTGGGTTATTCTACTGGTTTCAAACTAAAAGAGTGGAGATTCAGGTTGGATATAAGGAAAAAAGTTTTTTACAATAAGGGTAGTGAGGCACCGAAACAGGCTGCTCAGAGAGGTGATGGATGCCCCATCCTTGGAGACATGCCTTGGCTGGGCTAGGCTCTGAGCACCTGATGGAGCTATAGGTATCCCTGTTCATGGCAAGGGAGTTGGACCAGATGTACTTTAAAGGTCACTTCCAACTCCAACGATTCTATGATTCCAGTCAGGGCTTTCATAGGAAATGTCTCAGAAGAAAAACAAATAATGCCTAAATCAATCTACAAAATTACAGTTATATTTAAATGTATGCAAATGTGAGTCCCTTTAGTATTGCCAGGTCAAATGCTGAACACAAATAAGAAGGGGTAGCTTTGATTAATCACACTGCAAGATGCCCAAGGAGAAGGCCATCTGAAGGGCTACCTCAAGAGCATCTACGTTCTTCAACTTGCCCCCATCGAATAACCCCTTGTTCTGCTGTAATGAGTGCAAATCTTGGATCATGCAGGATGAAGAACACATCTAGTCAGCATCAGCACTTTGGTGGTGAGTGAGCATGTGAAGGGCATGGAGGACTTTTGTAGAGAAACATGTTTGGGAGGGCAGAGGCTGGATGCAGAAGGGCTATGGTGCCATTCCCCCTCAGCTCTACATCTCCAGAGTCAGCACAGACTAATGAGAATGTTGACCTTGGGCTGGAGAGCTCAGCAAATGGGGCAGCAAATGGGGCAGCTCCAGCCTCAAGCCAGAGGATTAATGCCAGCATCAGCAGGACCTATGTGTGGCCTGCCTTGTCCCACCTCTGCAGAGTTCTGCTCTTGGTCATTACAATGGTCAGACAGTCCTTGAGGGGAATTCAACCCTCAATTACCAGATGATTAGACTTAAGTGCAGGACAAAAGCATTTATTTTTAAACTATCACCATCCCACCCTTGACACAATTGATCCATGATTGCAGCAGGTTGCTGTCATTCTTTCTCACTTTGCTTTTCTTTCTGCTCCTGCTGTAATTACACCTCTGGAGCAGTGCTTGACAGATGCCACTGGGTGACAGAGGCAAGAGCTGTCCCTTAGCCTCCCAGACCCTTGTTTTAATTCTGATTACATCTGCTCTCTGCAACCCCTAGGGCTGCTTGGGCTTCTCCTTTCTGAAGAGGACAGAATTGCCAAGCACTGGTCAGAGGGAACATGTAGGGTCTGTGCCAATTTTCTTACACCTGCTGTGCTGGAGCATGGACCTGCAGCATCCAAAGCTGCCAAAAAGACTCCTTTAACAGCTCTGGTACCAACAAGGCTCAAGGGCAACTCTCTCAAAGGAAACTGAAAGCAGCCCAAGAGAGGATATTTACAAATTACAAATTGCTTACTGTTAAATGCCTCTGGTGACCTCTGTAGGGTAGAATTCATAGAATCATAAAGGTTGGAAAAGACCACTAAGATCAACCCATCCCCACCAGGCCTATAAAACCTTCATCCTCAGACCCTCCTGGGGTCAATCCCTGCTCATCAAAACCAGCACTGCCCACCTCAGCCAGCTTATTACAGGTAGCTCTGTCCCACAGCACTCGTGGCATGCAGCTTCACCACTATGCAGGCTCACTAATTAATTGCAATAACTCTGATCAAGTTAAACTCACTAGGGTCCCCCCATTACAATTACGGGCAACACTTCGTTTCTAATGTCAGATTTCTGTTAGCGTCTATTTGAGAGATGTCAGCAATTATAAACTTCCCGTGAGTGAGCAGAACCATAATTAACATTACGACTTACTGGGGATTTCTGAATTTCTGACACTGCATAATTCCCTTGGGAAAGCCACTTCGCCGTTGCCGTTAAAGACAGGCCTGTCCCATACAGGTCTATGCTGAAGCGACCCTAAAAAGCAAGGAGAGAAGCCTGGTTACCCCCAGAGTCCTGTGTCACAGCCACACTCCTCACAGCACCAATTGTATAATGGGATCTTGATAACAACGTTTTGAATTTCTCCGTCACTCTGACAGTGATTTGCAAACATTGCACAAATCACAGCACGTCTCCAGTTAGGAATTTCTTCCTCATCTGTAGCTGCAGGGAAGGAGGGGCTTTTGCTTGGTTTTTCACTGCTCTCTCTCAGTTTTCTGCTGCTTTTTCATGGTTTGCCGATTGAGGGCATTCTTGGCTTTCCCATGGCAAACCGTGTAGCCTGACACGCTCCAGCAGCTGATGGAGGTGCCTAGGAACACTGCAGCTGCTCTCACTTTCCCCTCCTCATCTGGAGAGGGCACACTTGTCCTTATTTTCCACATTTTCCACTGAGCTGAGCTTTTTTTTTTTTTTTTTTTTTTTTTTTAATTCAGCCTTCAGTAAAACACAAATTCTTTTCATTTATTTCTTAAATACGTTCTTCCCTTCATTCCCCCAGTCTCAATATACACAAAATGGATGTAAAATTCATGGCTACATCAGCATCCAACACAGATCTCCCTGGCAGGCCCCATCCCAGCCCGTTTCTGGTCACAGTCCCAACCCATCATGATACCAGAGGGCTGTGAGCTTTGCTCCCCACGATTGCTGTCTGGTTGGTGGGTGGACATAAGCAGTCAGGAGCCTACCTAAGGTAAGAATCCAATCACTAAGCTGTTGAGTACTGCTGTAAGTGCCAGTCCAGAAAGCAGAGAGGGAAGGAGATGGAGGGATGCCCTCTGCTGCCTGTGAGTGCAACTCACTGCAAACTGCTGTTTGCAAATAAGGTCTGGAGAGTCCAAGGTGGTGTTGGCCCTGTACATAACCAACAGCACCAATTCCTACTGTCAAATGCTATTGTCAAATACCTGAGGACATTTGGCTGCACTGTAGCAGTCCCCAGCAGTGGCATAAGGAACAGGTCGTCCATCATGTGTCCGGGCAAACTGCAAGTCAGTTGCTGCAAAGAGGAGTTGGTGAATAACACAGAAAGAAAGATGCAGAGAGAGACAAAACACACGTAAACGTACTCTTTGCTAAAGTTTGAATTCACTGACGTGTTTTTGTACATTAATCAAGACCTCACCTTCTAGACTTTTAATATTAAACCTCAATTCATCCCAGACATGACTCCTAGCACTGAATTCCACAGGATGCCCATACACTCACGTTTACAGATGCGTTCAAATACACTGCTGATGTATGGCTTAGATATGAATAACAACAAAACCAGAAGCCATGACTCTGCTTTTATCTCTCTATCAGATAATTTCACGTTTTGAAAAAGGATGTGGGACCTTCTAAATCTTCCTTTTGAACAGAGCCAAAAATCTATCCCACCCAGGGACTGAAAGGGATTTGGGATATGTTGCTCTGGATCTGAAGCCTTATTTTGGTGGGGATGCACGACAGCTCCGGCCTGCCAGGGGTACCCAGTGCCTCCTGAAATTCACAGAGAGCTGGTATTGAATTTTCTAAGGATCCTTACCTAGAAGCTCTTATGGCAGCTTTTTACAATAACAAAACCCTATCAGATAGAGGGGTATTTCAGGAGAAAGGATTTTGGTTTGTTAACAATTGCCACTGTTTACTGAATGAGCTCCTAATAATGTCCTATGTTTTTAAAATGTTTGCTGGAAACTGACAGCATCCCTGGAGCCAAAGGGACTGAAACTGTCCCCGTGCAGCAGGGAAGCTCCCAGCTCCCCAACATGCTGGTGTCAGGGAACCACTTGTTTTGCACACCTGAAGTCAACTCCTGCCCTGTAAACCCCCAACCCCTCTCCCCACCAGTTATCTCCCCTGATTCAGCCCCTCCAAGAGTCTCCTCCACTCATCCATACACCAGCAATACCAATGGGCATCTCTGATGCACTAGGGTTGCATCCTCTAAGTGCAAACGTGACCATGACCAAAAGCTTTCAACAGGAGAGTTCAGCAATAAGCTTCACTGGACTACTACTGCTTGCAGGTAATTACAGCTACATTCGTGTAAAATAAACATGATTTTGTTTTTAATGGCAAGGCCCTGTATTTACTCACTTATTATTTGCATAGTGTTCAGGTCCAGCCTTACTTTGCTGAAGGTGGAAAACCCAGCTGCTGTGTAATCTTTCCTACACTGGCAGTCTTCTCGTCTGCTCCCGTTATACGGACATTCAGTCGGGTTATGCAATCTGAATCAAAAGAAAACCCTTTCTACTCAAGACCGGAAAATATTGCCACAGAAATCAAAGACATTGGGAAGTTCAGAACTAAAGGGATTCCTTACCTGTATCCATACACTTCTGAAAAGTTCTCTGCGTCTCCATTTACAAGGGTCACGTACTCCTTTGGGCTGTCAGTCTGCATCCCAGAGCAATACACCTGCGAGAGAGAAGCCGTGATGTTGTCAAGCATGGTATGCAAAGGGAATGCCCAGAAAACCAAACACAGAAAGAGTAAGTGGAAATTGAGGAGCACACACAGTGTCCTCTACCCCTTGGGAAAACGCATAATCTGCAGCTGTAACACACCTTTAATGTCTTCCCTTTGACTTTAAGGAAATATTCACCATCTTCAGTGACACCTTTGAGATTTTTAACGTCATTGCAGCTCCTCGGTAATTCACCTGAAAGAAACCAGAACTGCATGTCATCACTGAGCGATGGTATAGCACATTTCTTTCACAAGGCATCTCAAACAGCAAGGCAACGTGTTTATTTTTAAGAGGTGTCCCTGGAGCGCCTTAGTGCTTTGCTGGATGGCTCCCAACACTTGGAAATACGGCACATCTCTAGCAGCTTGACAGGAACAGATGCTTAAGGCATGAGAAAAGCAAAGGAAGGTGCAAAGCTGCAGACTCACAGTCGTGGACGTTATGGCACGTCCTCCTCTCCTCGGGTTTCAGATCTGCATGGCACAAGCTGCTGAGCTGGTCATCGTTGGTCAGGCACTGCACCGAGCGATGCATGACTCCAACCCCACAGGTCACAGAGCACTAAAAGACCAGAGGCAGAGGGTTGTGTTTTATCTCAATGGCTTCTGGGCTTTGGACCATAAGAACACAGACAACCAATTTCTCTTCTATAAAGAGGCAGCAGCAAAGGTCTCTGTTTTGCAAGGATTTAATTTTAATCACAGAAGTAGTCACTCTGATTATTAATCCCTTCATTATATCGTCATCCTGCCTTATTTCAAGAAGATGGTACTTCACTTAGCACTTACATACTTCAGTGAATGAGACTATGATGGTTAAGGTCAACACTGTGCTCAAGCAAAAATGTTCTCTTTTTTTTTGCAGTGAGGAAGTTGCACAAGAAAGAAATGTTCAGTAGAAGGATGGAATGCTGGACGTCCTCTCCTGGTGGTTGGAATCATTGTTTGGTCACTGGCAGGGGTATGTGAACAAGCATGGCACACTCTGCTGTATTCTAACCAAACTGTACCAAGAATATGCCATCTCCATGCTCCCTTTCCCACCTCTGCCCAGAAAAAAATGGCTAAATCTGCATAACTTCTGTGCTCAGATGGCCCAAATAAAGGCAGAAATACCAAAGGTTACCACACCATTTGCAACCTGGCATTTACTCTTCATTAGTTCCAAATCTATAATACTTCACAATGAAGCAAAGCAAAAGGCAATGGTAATTTGCAGTGAACCCCTTGAAGATCAGAGGTGAGCAGGGTCATGGCACTTTGTAGTCACTGATACCTTCAGCAGCCCAAAGAACATGCTCTCTGAAATGGATACTCTCTTCAAAAGAGCTGCATTAAGTTGAATGTTTTGCATCAAAATTTTGGGGGGAAACACCAACAAATTGAGACCGAGCTCCTTGCTGCAATCCCTTCTGCTCTGACTCTCAGGGAGAACCTGAGGCTTCCTGTGGGGCATGAGGAACTTGGGTTTCAAACAGCCCTGCCATTTACTGTGACAACTACATCTTGCTTGACTTGACCCTCGTTGCCTTGTAAAGGTTTGACAAATTCCTACAAATGCCTGAGCTGGGTTAATAAATCACATTTATGGGAGAGCTGCCACATTTCAAAGAACGTCAGAAGCCCAAAGAAGTGAAATGTTATCACCTTAACTAAAATTCGATCTTGTGTGGAGCCATTTCTGGGGCCTGAAGTACAAATAACTTTAACAGAAAGGTTAAGTTCCTTCCCCTGCCCCATCCCAGCACTTGTAAGGAGGAGGAAGAAGGCAGGGAAAGGCAGACAAACCCTTTTAAGGCTCAGATTACCAGAGTTCAACTTGTTGCTGGTTCATAAGCATTGCTCACACACACGGACAAGCAGGATTGCCCCAGCTGCCAACTATCCATCACTCCCTCTACTCTAGCACAATGGTTTTGGGCTCTTCTCTGGCAACGATCTCACTTTCTGGCTATGAATTCAGTATAAACCACAATATACCCAGAAATTTGGGATACAACTGAATTGATATGGTGACTGTGGCACTCACGGCTGCCATGAATCCCCCATAAGACAGCGCTCAGCACAGAGCATAGGACCCTACACAGCATTAACAACACTCAATACACTCATTCATGCAACTCTCCAATGCTCCCCTACCAAACCTTAGGGAAATGTAACAGAGAAAAACAGGTTTGTTAAAATTCTTCTGGATAAAAAACACAGTTTGCCAAACTTACACTTCCCCAGTTGCTGACGCGCCAGGAAGCAGAAACAGGGCACTCCCCGAGGTAGCAGGGCTGGATGTTGGGTGGCTGTGTACCAGGGCAGCTGACCGTGTTCTGGTAGCCATACTCGTAGTGGTCCTTGCCAGTGTAAATCTCGCTGCACGACACCAGGCGCTGCCTGTAGCCCTTGCCGCAGGTGACGGAGCACTGAAGGCAGGGGAAGCATCTGTTAGTGCTTGTGGGAAGAGGGAATGCTCTAACTATTACACCCATTGGCATGCAGAATAGCTACAAGCCCTTGGGCCCCAGTGATGCTCTAGGACCCCTGCCCAGATGGCTCCTGGGCGCAATCCCCCATGTGCCAAGAAAGGAGCAGGTAATCCCTTGGGAACAGAGATGTCTCTATTATTTGGGTTTTCTCCTTTTATTTTTATTTATTCAATTTATTTATTTTTGCCCATGGGATGCATAGTGAAAGGAAATAGTCAAGACTGATGTTGAACTGAAGGTGCTGGAAAAAAAGGAGGCTTTCCTTGTAATCAGAAGAAAACCAGTTCTCAAGATGATCCCATCTCTGCCTTCCTCCCTCCTGTGCTTTCTTGGATGGCACGCCTTTCCTTCCTTCCCCTCAGCCCTAGAATGTTTGCTTTTTTCCTTTTTCTGGCTCTTTCTTTTTTAATCAGGACTATGTCAGCAACTGCCTCCTCACTTCCTTCTGCTGCCCTTCCAAGTGGAAAGTAATTCTGTGCTTGCTGCATAGGGAAGCAGGCTGAGATTATACCCTGGGTGCCCCTGCTTGCAGTGCCCACTGCAAAAAGAGCCCATGAGTGGAATAGAATAGAACCAAGTCCATGAGTAGAACAGAACTGAACTCATGAATAGCACAGAACAGAACCCATGAATAGAACAGAACAGAGCAAAACAGAATCCATGAACAGAGGAGAGCAGAGTAGAATGGAGTAGAGCAGAATAGAGAGTGCCTGCTGGATGTGATGCACTATGGAAGAAAACTGCCTCCTGCTAGCACCTAGGATGTTGAGCACATTGGCATTCGTGTTTTAGAATCTTGGCCATCTCCTGCAGCCCTTCTCCTCTCTGTCCATCAGGGAAATTGCACACAGGAGCAAACCAACTACTCATTAAACCACACAGCTCTGCCCTTGTTGCAGTATCTCAACAAGGTGGGCAGCAAAAGGAGGGAGTGGGGTGGTATGGCCAGGTTCCGGCTTGGGGATGGGGATGATGAGGACTCACCTCTGACCACTCCCCGGTGATCCAGATGTATTCACAGGGTGGCAGCCCGCAGCTCTCCATCTCTGGGGGCCGTTTGCTGGCATCGCAGTGGTCGCTGCTCTGCACCTGCTTGTTCTCATCCACACAGAACACCTTGCGGTACCGAGCTGCCTCCCCGCACGTCTTCATGCACTGCTTGCAAGAAACAGCAGCTCACCCAACCCAGTGAGGGCTTCAGTAGATCAAACCACAACCCCACACCCAACGAGCCTTCTACCAGCAGCCTGAGTGAGCTGGACATCTCGTGGGGGCTTATCTGTGAACAGAGCCAACCTGCACCCTGGGTGCCCATTTGTCCCCAGTCTCTGGAGGTGCCAAGGGGCAGTGCAGGGATGGGGATGAGCTGAGGCAGCAGAATGGGGTCCAGCTATGGTGGTACCAGGAGACGCAAAGAGACATGCCAGGACAATGAGAAAGAAAACAGCCAAGCCCCTCAACTTGCCCCCACCAAACAAAGACAGCTGCCCTTTGCACAATACACCACCACTCCCAGTTTCATGGATGACCAGTTTCATCCATGCATCCTTCTGACTTTGAAACACTGCCTTGCCTGATAACAATCCAGGCTGGCTGAGCCTAAGCCATTCCTGAGGTCTAATGAAGACTTTAAGGGTTTGAGTCTCTGCTCAAATCCTTTCCCTGGCTATGAGACTGCTCTTGTTGCCCATGAAGCCCTCACAGTGCTCCTGGGAGCAATTTGTACGGCCAAGAAAATGCAAATGAAACAAAATAAATCAGCACACAAGTGACTGTCTCTGTAAAACCATATTTTTGTTCAGAATTCGTCTGTAATGAGCTCCTAACACTTCCAACTAACTGGATTAACAAGGAGGAAAAGTGCATGAAGGTAATCATTTTATGTAATGTGCAGGGGAGGTTTTTTCCTCAGGAAAGGATAAAACCCTCAACCAGACCATCCCTGGTGGTACAGAAGCACTGTTTGAAGTCTGCCAGGCTCAGAGGACTGTGCCAGTTTAATCTAGTTACAGCAGCTCCTGCTTTCCTGGCTCACCTGCAATTAGTGGGATTTTAGCAGGTCCACCTAATTGCAAAATGCCGTCAAAATTAAAATAGCAAAATATTTGATAACGTGGGGAAATGAGATCAATACACAGTGTAATATTTGCCATAAATAAGTGATAACCATGCAGGAGGGGAGGGGGATCCAGCCCTACAAAGCAGCCTTGTTCTGAAGGAATAACTCAGCAGCTCTTAGGCAACAGCCAACATTGCAAAACCCACAGTCTGCCAAGAAACCCCAAGGGCTTCGTGCGCTTTCAACCTTATTTACTCTCTTGCTTTAAGTCCTCACAGTGGAAGTTGCTTCTAGGTCTGTGCTGAAGCACAGCAATGCTAAAGGGGCTGGAGGAATTTGCTGGAGTGTGATTTGCCCAGAGAGCAAAGAAACCGTGCTGTGTGTGTTTGCCTCTGATAGCTCCCTATTACATAAGGAAAATGTGAAACTGGGTTAGTGCATGGAGCGCAGCATCAGTGGCGCACAGTGGGATGCTCAAAGTTTCCCTGCTCTCATATTTCCCCTTCCTCGCATATATTTAAGCCTAAATTTGATAATTTTAGATGAATGAACTGTCTCTGCCATCAGTGGGTTTTCTGACATTGGTCGTGAGCAGTAACCACACTGAAAGCCCATACTCCATCAAAATCATTGATTGCTGATGAGATTGACATGCTCAGACACACAGAACTTGAAAATCATTAAGGTTGGGGAAGACCACTAAGATCATCCAGTCCAACCATCAACCCATCCCCACCATGCCCACGTCCCTCAATGCCGCATCTTGAACACCTCCACGGGTGGTGACTCCACCACTCCCTGCACAGCTTGTTCCAATGCAGCACCCTCTTTTTGAGAAGAAATTGTTCCTAATAACCCAAGCTGATATGCCACCTTGCTTTGGTTTTCTCTGCAAATAATAGTCATACGGTCAACTAAAACTACACCAGCTCTGTGCATCTTGCCCTCATCAGTTAATTGCAGTTTGATTCTTGGTATTTTGGGGATAACTGGCAATTAAAATAATCTCACTGAGATATGAAACACAACACAAAGACAGCGAGACATAATACAAGTACTAAAACAAATCAAGAAATGCCGCAGAGGTTCCAATTGGCCACAGTAAGGTTATAAGACAGAACTCGCACAAGAAACAGACAACTCAGCTCACACGAAAAGGCTTTTTCCTTTGGTACGAAGACAGATTTTGTAAGAAATCTCATGCTCATGATCCATCTAAATCTCACATAAAACAGCAAGGCCAGGGGACAACAGAGACGGATGGCAAGAGCTGAAAAACAGCCCAGGCATGTGATAGAAATAGTCTCTTTCACCCCATTTCTCAAATTGTGAACTGTTTTCCCCTCAGATCAAATTAAGGACTGTTTCAAGCAGTTCTGCAACACTCTTAGAATAATAATAATAATAATTAAAAAATTAAATCCCAAAGGCATTGGTTTGTGCAAGCATTCATTGTGCTTCTTGTTTGTCTAAATCAAACTCTGAAGTGCAGATGAGAAGCAGCCCCATTCCAGAGGCACTGCAGACATCCCTTGGGTTGCTCTGCTATCCAAAGCATGCAAGTATGCCTTCATTTTCCCCAAAAAATAAATGTCAAAAGATTCAAGAATTACACTGCAGCTTCCAGAGCTGCGCACTGTCCCTTCCCACACGTTTATACTCAGACCCTCTCTATTGCTTTCCACTTTTGGTGATCCCATCCTGACATAGCTGGGCCTATTCTGCTGTGGACACTGAGAACAGCTAAATAATGATGACCCAACAACTGAGTGGTAAATCACAGAGTCATAGGGGTTGGAAGGGACCTCCAGAGATCATTGAGTCCAACCCCCCTGCCAAAGCAGGTTCCCTACACCGGGTCACACAGGTAGACATCCAGGTGGGTCTTGAATATCTCCAGGCTAGACTCCACAACACCCCTGGGCAGCCTGTTCCAGGGCTCCGTCACCCTCACTATAACAAAGTTCTTGTGCACATTTGTGTAGAACTTCCTACGCTCCAGTTTCTGGCCATTTCTCCTTGTCCTGTCCCACACACTGCTGAAGAGTCTGCCCCCCACACCTCAGATATTTATAGACCTGGATTAGGTTCCCTCTCAGCCTTCTTATCTCAAGGCAGAATCCCTCTTGACAGATTCCCATTAGAGATAACAAATCAAGAACAATACAGCATGAGGATGCTATTTTACATCCTGCTTTCATGTCAGTTAGGGTTCGTTACTTGGAGAATACTAATGCAATCTGTGCCTCTTCACTGCAGGTAGCACAACCAGGACTTACAGCTGGGGATAAGGTGATGCTACATTTATATCGGTACCTCAGAACAAAATAAGTGCTCTGAACTGCTTGGAATCAGCTTCGGGGCTGAGCTCACAGTGGGTGACAACTGCACGTTCCTATTAACCATCAGCTTCGGGTGAGGAAACTCCAGGAATAAAAAGTGACTTGAAAACATCTGAAATTTCCTTGGCACAATGGGGAGCCCTGGGAAACTTAGGAACACATCAGCACCCACCTTAGGGTTAGGGTGGGAAGAAAGGGGTTATCACCACTGGCTTCAGAAATGCAGAAATATAGGAAAGGGGGCAAAAGGAAGATGTAGGAGAAACATTTCTGTGCCAATGATGCTGTTGGGCAAGGACTGTGACTATGTGCTGTTTGCTGCCTGTAAATGTATCAGCAAGTGGCACTTGAGGGGCTCTGTCAAAGCAGAAGGTCAATGCTATTGCCTTCTGGGCTGCTGTTCTGCATGGAGGGGCTGCCCACAGTGTTCTGCATGGAGGCACTACTTGGGATTGTAAATAGATCATATGGAATGAAACTGAGCTCGTTTGCATCAACTGTTTCATAACAATGAGCATAAGTCATGTTTGTCCTGCTCCCCAGGGCTGCTGCAGGCATTGAGGTGAAGAGGACCGGGCTCTGATTCCACACCTGTCAGTGGGATCTTTGTTGCCTTAAGGGTGCAAAATCCAGCACTGGTTCTGCAGGGAGGCAACTGACTCTGACAGAGGGTCTTCTGCCTCCTCTATTTCTGCATCTGCCACTGAGGGTAGATCCCTCTCCTCTATGGGAGGACAACCCTCTATGGGACTCAGCTTTATCACCTTTCCCTTTTCCAAGGCTGGCAGTTCCTTTTACAGTCCAGGGACAGCAGCTCTTTCTCCTCCTGTCCCAAACACTTCTGACCCTTTGCAGTCTCTGCTCCACGGCATTTTAGGTAGCCACTTTCTGAGAACCACCAGCACACCTTCAACCCATTCCCCAGCACCACCAGGCAACTCACCCTGGCAGCTGTCAGAGGGAACAGGGCAGTGAAGGGAGAACCACCACGTTCACTATTTCCTCCAGATCTATGTGCCCGGAGCAGCAGGGCTGGCTCTACTTGTAGAAGGCCACAAACCTCAAGCACCAGACCCAAGCACACCGCACCATAAACCCACTCAATATTTGCATAGGCCCCAGCCAAACGCAGGGCAGCACAAACCAATAAACTCACAGCACCATGCTATTCCTCCGCTCTCCCTCCCTCGCACAGCAAGGAAAGGGACACAGCCAACCCACATTAGCATCTCCTCCGCCTTCTTTTTTTTTGTTTTGGCAAACCCAGCATGCAACCCCTAAAGCCCCAAAGCAGACAGACCCAGACCCCCCACGCCTTCCCCGTGACATCTTCCCCCCACCCCCCATTAAGAATCCGAGCGGGGGCTGGCAGGAGGGGTCCCGCTTACCGCTTGCCATTCGCCCGCAGCCCAGCGGTGCGTGGGGCACTCAGGGAGCTGGCAGTCCCGCTGGGAGGCAGGTTGGCTCGCAGGGTCGCACTCTGCCGTCGGGCCACCGCCGTGGCACTGCACCGCACGCCGCTGGACACCGCGACCGCAGGACACCGAGCACTGCGGGAAGGGATAGAGGTGGGTGAGCGGCACGGGTTGCTGCGGGGGTCTGTGCTCTGCTATGACTCCAGCCAAGCTGGAAGGCAGAGGGAGTTCTCGCTGCTGGCTTCAGCAGGGTCAGGTTTGCCCCCAGTCGGGTTTATGTTTGGGAAATGCTTGTAGGTAGCAGCTCTGTTCAATGGAATGGCAACCCAGTGCTGCGAGGCTCTGTGCTTTACTTCTCATGTGGTCCGGGCAAAAAATAGAATCACAGAATAGCTTGGCTGGGAAGGGACCTTAAAGATTATATAGTTCTAGCAGTTCAATATGCACAGTTCAAAATACATCGGCTGCCACGACTGTCAGTGCAGCGGGCTTTAAGAAAAAGCAAACTTCTTTTAGCTAGAAGAAAGTGCACAGCAACCAAGATGTAAAGTTAAGATGCAGTTGCACTTCCTTCCAGCACACACTCCAACATACACGTGACTCAAGTCAGGATACACTGTATAACTGAAAATGAACGTCTTTATAAATGAACTGCTTTTCTTATCCCTATTATACTGTGGGCACATTTCTGCCCGCTTCTAGGCACAGCAGGAACTGCCCGAATTTCTCTTTCTCTGACATGTTCAAGTTATTATCTGCACTACAATGCTTGGAACAGCTTGGTTTTTCCTTCAGACAGCATTTCCTACTGTTGTGACTGCACACTGTAACTCGTTTGGCAGTACTTAATTTCCCTCTGATGTGAATTCTTTCTTGCTAGGTCTTAAGGGATCTAATATAGACAGAAGAGAAAGAATGCGTGTTTCTAAAAGAAAGCATGTAAGAATCAAAAGGCATTAATTTAAATCAGGGCTTTTAGCGAATTACGCTTTGCCGAATTGATAATTAATGGGTGCATCCTTATTGATCCATTAGGAACTTAGAAAATGAGCTCACAGCCCATTATTGCAAAGCCAGGGTGAAGCTTTTCCTTATGGCTTTTCCTAAGGGGATAACTGCTGCCCGGAGAGCATCTTAAACAAGTTTCAACCCCAAATACAGGTCAGCAGCTTCTGCCTGTCCTGGGAACACACAGCCCTGGGCTGCTCAGTACTAGGAGCTGGTGGGTTGAAGCCATTAAGGCTGGGGGAGACTGACGTGTGATGCCTTAGGGACTGCCAGCAGCCTTTTCGTCCTTTCTATGCAGTCTATGCGCTTTCCTTCTCTTGAGGTCTATCATCAAGCTGCCGAGCAGCAGCTCAGCTGTGGAGAAGCTGTGCTTTGCAAAAACACAAGGCATGGCTGCAGCCTGTAGCTGGAAGGTGTAAATATCAGACCGAGGGAGAAATAGCGGTGAAAAGTAAATGGCCATAATTGATAGCACTTACAAGATCCAAACACATTAAATCTGACATTTCGCTGCAAACATAAACACACTTAGACCTCGGGAAAAGAGAAAAGCCTTTTTTTTTTTCCTCCCTTCCCTTCCAGTTATTAGAGATAGTAGAAACGCTTTGCTGTAGGACAGCGGATTGGTAAGAGCATAGAAAAGAACTGCCTGGCCTCTAAATGCAGAACACCCAGAGAGAGCGGAGCGCTGGGCCCCACTCATGGGGTGCTCCCCCCTGTTCATGGCATCCCAATATTCCCTAATTGCCCAGCCACAGGAGATACTGCAGGCCATAAATCACCTCCTTTCTTTCTCCCCTTGCATAAAATTAACTCCAATCATGCGGAGGAATGTTGGAAATTTAGAGTGCTTGCTTTTGTCAATTATTACGAGCCCATTTAAAAGCAATCGACAGAGCATAGCGTTATTATGTTTACAATTATTAGCTGTAAGAAGAGCTGCTTTCAGCGGCACTCACTTTAAACGAGGTGCAAATGGGATATGACAAGCGCATTTAATGGCCTTTTATTTTCCATCCTAAAGCCGCCGTGTGTGCCCAGGTGTGTTAATGGTTTATTTGGTAGGCAACTTGCATGCAGTGAGAATTGGTGTTTTGCACCTGAATTTGCAAGACAGACCGCGAGAGAAAACGATGCTTTACATGGCAACAGTTCATTTAGTCGGGGCCTTCCAATAATTCTACTGATTAGCACACTAATGAGGTAGATAGAGAACTGAAGTTCACAGCTAAAAATGGGATGCGGTGGACTCAAGGTGAAAACCAAACCATTCTTTTCAGGAGAACAAGGGTTCAAGGTATGCTCTCAGCAAAGAAGATGCTTAAGAGCTCCATGTAATTTCCCACCTCACCAGGCTCTGCTCTGTGCATCCAGTGTGCGACTTGCTAATGAAGCAAAGTTAAACGATGCTGATATTAAGAAACAGAAGGTAGTGAAAAGTGTTTTTAATGAGCAGCTCTGATTGTTCTTCAGGCTTTCGCAGCAGGATGACAGTAAAATTAATTTTAGATTCCTCAACACTAAAGCAGATTTTGCTTGTGATCTGACATATTTAAATAACAACAATATTAAAAACGCAAATAAATAGTAGTTTCTCTTTAATATTACACACTAACAGCTTTCCTAGCAGAAGCTCAACATATACAAGGAATTTGCTCAGTTAGACACCAAAAGCAAGCTGCTGTGTACAAATCAGTGCTGCTTCACTGCTGCCCATGGAGCTAACATGGTTTTATACCACCTGAGGAGCTGGCCCAAGCCTTAACCCTTGTTAGGAGGACAGAAGTGATGGGAAAACCATGTCGGCTTCTAGCCATTTTGATAGAAGAGGAATATCAAAGGGTGCAAAAGGGTATACAACATGTCTCACCTGTCCCCAATCTCCTGATTTCCACTTCGGACATCTGCCCCCTCTGCATTTCTTTTGCACATTGGGCTTAACAAGGTGCTTGCAATAATCTTCTTCTACATGCCTCCCTTCCTTTGTCAAACAGTACACAGTGCGGTGCCTTTGGCCCCTTCCGCAGGAGACAGAACACTGTAAATATAAAGTAACAACAAATCAGGTCTGGTGCAGGGTGACCTATGTGGTTCAGCAAGGGCCATGGCTATGCTTTATTTCAGCTGGACCAAGAAGAGCACGAAAGGGACCATTTCCTTTTACCTTGGTACAATGGGAGGTCAAAAGGGAGTATATAAGGGAGGTAAAGTGTGATATGCACCTTGATAGAGGGAAGTAACTGCACAGAGGACCAGGCAGAGGGGCAAAACACAGTTTTTCCATGTCCTCAGTAGTAAAGTTCCTGTTTGTTTTACTTTACACCAGCACAGACTAATTCTTCTTCTTTTTTTTTTTTTTTTTTCTTTTTTTAATAAAACAAAGACAGAAAACCAGGACACACTCATCCTTAAGATTTATGCATTTTGAAAGCAACCCAGAAGAAGGCAGAGCCCGAGGAATGAAAGCAAAAAAAGCAAAGCAGCAGGTATGTTAGCTGCAAGCTTTGTAGTGAGGCAATGCATTTCAACCTCCCTCTGCAGGTTCACTGAACTTTTTCAAATGTGACCGCTTCTGGCATGCAAACCCCAAGCAACTTCACTTTGATTTCAGATTAGTCTCCTCCAAAAGATTTAGGAATCAAAGGGGTCTGGAATCACGACAAGAATTTAATATGACAGTTTCTTGTAGAACAAGCCTCTTACTCAGCATGATGCACCCAGAAACTCAGTTTCAATTTCTTCATTACACGTTATGCAACTCATTACATGCCGTATCACAGGCATCCTGGCTCAGTCCTTGAGCGCAAACACACGGATCCAACCATCTTTCAATATAAAACGTTCTGCTTTCTTGTCAAAGAGGAGCAACCATGCAGAGATCAGCCTTCTTCCTTCTTTTTGGAGCTGCTCCATCACTGTATTTGCTAAGAAATAAATTACAGCCTAAACTCTTCCCAGCCTACGAATACTTTTGAAACTTAACACACCACAGATCACATGTGTAGT
Organism: Coturnix japonica; assembly: GCF_054131305.1. Classification (NCBI taxonomy): domain Eukaryota; kingdom Metazoa; phylum Chordata; class Aves; order Galliformes; family Phasianidae; genus Coturnix; species Coturnix japonica. Next base: position 6,363,334 of record NC_140677.1, on the reverse strand, counting down.
GGTTCTGGAAGATCCATTAGACCAGAAATTGGCACTTGCATTAACAACTGTGATCATTTTAAATTACAGCACTGCTTCCAGATCCTTCAGCCCCTATTGTATTTAGAGGTATATGGAGAAACAAGAGAGCAGAAAACTTGCTCTGAAATGAATAAGTCCAGGAAAACATGTCAAGAAAATGATGTTGGTCATACAGCTGCTGTTGTTAAAAGCTTGCAAAAAATGATACTCCGAAAAAGGCTGTTTTCCTGTTGTAAGGCCACTAATAAGTAGCCAACATCCCTCAAGTTCAATAGGATTTAAGGGCCTCTCAAGAAGTCAATCCAAATCTGGCCACATCGTGCTGACCCATGTGTGATGTGCTGGTATAGATGGCATAGGGACACCCAGACCTGCTCTGCTTTTGAAAGTATGGGGACAGCTGTCGAGGTTCCTTTTCCTGCTGGAAACACTCATTGCTGCTCTCCACCTGCACAGACAACAGGTTTGTGGAGCATCCCCAAACACCAGCATGTCCCTAACAGCACGAAGTTGGAAGCTGCTCTTCACCAACACGCAACCTTACCTTGGAAAACAGAGAATATGTCCCTTGTTCTTAAACGAGACTTTCACAAGCCACTGAGATTCATAAACATCACTTCTTTTCAATAGGAAAAAAGGCTGAGTTATCATTATCTTAATCTTGTAAACCTTCAAATTTCATCCTATGTTCATTTTTTCATTCTTTCAACATCTCTCCACAGGCAACAAACATCGGCAGCACAAAGTAAACATCAACTCCTACCAAATCCAGTTATCAACTTCTATCACATCTACCATGAAGCTGGTTGACAAACACTTGGTCTTGCAAATATGGCACCATTTCCAAAATTGCTATCCTCTATCCCTCTTCTACACATCACTTGAACTTGATACGGAGCCAGACTGCGACATTTATCTTGGCATCCCACACCAAGATGTGGCAGGTCTACATTCACATTTTGGTGCATCTAGAGATGGAGGCGTAATTAGGCTAATTTTGTTAATACTGAAGAGTAATTACCAAGATGCTGGAATTAATCATTTTGATGTCTGCCTTTAATATACATTACAGCGAGGCAGCTGCATGTTTGGTTTCATGCACATGTGAGTTATGATCTCATTTGCACTGATAGAAAAGAGAGGTTGGATAACCTGATGTAAGCAAGTATTAGAGACTGAAAATTCCTTTGCAAAGAGCCTGCTTCGTAACTGCCTTCTAATTCTTCTCAGGTACTTCCAACTTTTACTTGGCACGTAGATTTTAAGCATATGTGAGCCATATGCACAGAACAATTCAAATAGCACACTTATCTCAGTGCCACACGACTGAATGCAGAGATATACCTCGCTGCTGCAGGCACCCCTTAGCCCTGACCCCAGGAAACTTTGCATTTCATTAGTAGGGTTCTTTCATCGCTGGAAACGCTGCCACCCGCTCACAACTTCCATCAATAACAATGCTGCAGTGAGGTAAGCCTTGACCTTGCATTCTTTAAAGGTTTGAAAAGCGCAGACAAAAAACACTCCTTTCACAGACTCCTTTCTTTCCTTTCCCCCCACTCTGTAGAAAATACTTCAAAGTTCCAGGGGGTGGATGGGGGTCTCTCCCATTCCAGGCTCTTTGTAGTCAATAGAAAGACTCGTACTGGTAGAATTGTCTCTGGATGCAGCCCCGAACGTGTAGCCAAGGTACTGTATTGCCTTTTCCACTGACCAGCTCCATCAAATCGAAGATCACGTGCACTTGGACGTGCCAGTGATCAACCTGTGTCTGCCAAAGTGCTTGGAAACATGACTGCTGAAAAGCTGTTTCCAGCCTGTAGCAGAGGCATGGCAACAAATGTCAGCATCCCTGGCTGGACAGCCACACTGGTGCTGGGAAACAACAGATGGTGTTGTTTCTTAAAACAAACAACAGCAAACAAAACCCACAAAAACCCCAACCAGCCAACCAAAAAACCCAGAAAAACTGCGGTACGTAAATTAATAGAGAAGCAGTATTTCAAAAAATAAGCCATAGTCCTTATGCTATTGACACTGTAAACCTTCCTCTTGTTATCACCTTCATCTCCTAAAACCACTGCAATCACACCTGGTGCTTCACAAAGAGAATCCGAATGAAAGGACCTTCCTAACAGCATTAGGATCAAAGTGTTTGATCACAGATTTAAGGGAATTATGTTTATTGCGTGATTAGTTTTGTAAACATGCCAAGAGCCGTGGATTGGCATACTGCTGATTTTCCCAAATAAATATACCACGTAGCATAAATAAATGCAACAAAAAGGATTTAAATGAAAACAAGAAAAATATTTCCATATCAGCTGTTTCTAGAAAGATCAGAATATGATGCTCAACATCAATGAAAGGAAACAAGCAGCACAGAGCTGCCAAAGACGATGGAGTGGCTCTGCTTTCGTTACCTCTGAGCACTGGACACTCTGCTAAACAGGGGGCAGAAAAGCCAAATGGTGGCAAGAATCTGGGTGAGTTCTCCACCAAAAAGGAGAAGTTTCAGAAAATGCTGTCAGACCACTTTCCCTCGTATGGGCGATTTGGGAGGTATTTGAGGTAATGAATGCAAGCTGCGGTGATCGCCCAATGAATTCCCCCAGATAGGTATGCTCAGATAGCTTGGGAAGGGCAGCAGAGGGGGCTGGGAAGAATTAGCCTAAAAATGTCTTTATCAGATTGTGCCAGGAGCAACTTTTCAGAGGAAATTAAAATCAATCCCTGTAGGTTTAGATTTCCACACGTTAAGGATTATGTGGAAAGTAAGTCCGCCTAAGTAAGCCCTCCTTCATCCTTTCCAACAATCTGAGTTGAAACGTGTGCTGGATGAAATAAAACAGAAAAACAATAGTGCTACAACAGTCCTACGCACTCACATCCCCTTTGCATTAGGAGATGTGCTCCTGGGTATCAGCAAACCCTCCTCGGCCAGGAGAGAGTCACCATGGGCACCCCTGTAGAGACATTTCAGCATCCCCTTAGTGCACATCATCCCATACGTACACTACAAAAACAGCCCTACGACATCTGTTCGTCTGAATTCCCTTCAGCACAAAGGGCACTGGAAGACACATCACCACCACAAGTCATAACAGCACCTTCTCCCCTCTTCCACCCACCCACATCACCTACAAAGACTTCACCAGGTGCAGCAATTAGCAGGGCCATGAACACACAGATCCTATCCTAAAAGCTGCATCCCTGCTCCAAGCTACATAACCTAAACAGCAAACAAGCAAAAGCCACCAAATAGTGATGGCAGGACCCTCCAGTGAGGGATGCGATAGATCTTTTTTCCCTCAAATGAGGAGGAAATGTGCCAGATATACCCAAAGAAGCTGGTATAGTGGGATGTGGAAAAGGCTGATTGGAGCCTATTTTCCATGCTGCGGCACTTTTAGGAAAGTAGCAATTGAAGCAGCACGCAGCTGAGGCTAACTGACACCTCGGTTCTTTAGTTATGTGATAATGTCACTTACAAGTCTCATTCAAGGAGAGGATTTCTCCATGTTGGATGGCTGAAAACACAGAATAGAGAGTTCACACTGGGCACATGCAGCAGCAAGGGGCTGCTTCTTGCTCTCTGGCTTTATAAAGGAAATTCTGCTTGATGCACCAGTGATCAAACGTTGTGTCAGCCTGCATACAGTCCCTGGGCATCAGACAGACTTTCACGCATGCTCACCTTCCCTGTGAGCTAGGAAAAATTAAAACATGAACAGAACATCGAGTGCTTTTGGAGCAAGATTAACAACACTGTTTTTCCTTAACGACTGTACTAATGAGACACCACAAATGTCAGACATAGAGAAAACACCATTGTGCTTCGCATCCCTCATCATTTCACATTCTTGTTTCTAGATGCTACAATCCCACAGATCCCAGCAATAGCAATTACTGCATTTGGGGTCATACGGCAGGATCCTGGAACATGGGTAAAAACCCATGCAGACCTCCCAAGGCACAGCACAGGGACCTGCTGAACCTCATAGCTCATTTCCATATGCACTGCTTATTTCTCCCATGTCTGTGAGTGTGGTCTGCAGACTTGGGGCCAACTGTGACACAGAGGCCAAAGCCACTCCTATTGGAGCAGCAGTCCCTCAGCCTTTTATACAAGATCAGGCCAGCTGTGCCTGGAAAATAACCATCTTGGTGAGAAAATGTATAAAAAGGGAAGTAGAAAAGGGATTAATCAGGGAGGAACACAAAACTTAGCCTTCCCCTCCATGGGGTCTCTTGATCCCTGTGCTTGTGGCTGCCATGGAGCATCCCAAAGGAAGCCACTGGCAGGGAGCAGAAAAGCAGATGTCTGAGAATAGGTCAGGGACAGAGACACGGACTCTGCAACAGCAAGTTAAGCAGCAGGAAAACAACCCTGCAAGGAACTAATCCAGCAAAGCACATGGTCAGTACTTTGTTGATTGTATTCCTGCATCAACACGGCAGAACTGATAGCAGGAGCGTGTCTATGGGGTTTTCCTTATTTATGGAGAAGTGGTAATAAAAGACAACTGGGGAGAAGTCCCACGCACAGCGGAGCCAAGGGGTGGGCTGCAGGGTAGCTGGTGAGGCTGTGCCCATCCCAGGTGGTTTTAAGGTGGATGAAGCCGACTGCAGCCATGCTCCAGCAGCATGACACACAGCAGAAAAAGGCTGGGGAAGGTCTGGTTTGCTTTTTTTTTGATGTTTTTGTTTTGTTTTGTTTTTTAAACAAAAGCAAAGAGGTCCGCACTGTCAGTGGCTTTCTTTTTCCTGACTGGGGAACAAAAACAGACAGCTTTTTGCCTTTTATCAGCACACCAGAATGGCAGTCCCTGGAGTCTGTAGGTCTGCCTGATCCTAAAGAGGAGACAGACAGGAACCCAAGGGAGACAGCAGCTTTGGTGGGCTAGTCTGAGTGAACAGTAAACAGCTCCGAGACAGAGACAGCTTCAGACAGATGGCTGAGGATATCCATAGGCTGAAGTTCTCCTTTTGGTCTGTATCAGCTTTATCAAAGCATCTTTTTCTGCATGTTTTTCCAAAGACGTGCAAGTCACACAGTGCACCCCTCTGCCTGGGCTATTGTTGCTGGGACCTTATGTCCAGCCTTCATCTACTGCTTCAACATTGGTCCTTCCCCCACTCAGGCTGACTTGCTATTTATTTTCTGACAACCCCTGACATACAGACTGGCTACTACAGCCTCAGAGCCTCAACCAACATCATTTGAACGAAGGACAGAAAAAGCAGCATGAATATCTGAGTGACTGGAGAGTCCATATGCCTATCACTTCATTTTCAAGGTTGGTTATGTTACTGAAAAAACACATGTAAGGAATCATACGGCAGCTTGGTAATGCTGCTGTCACAGCAAATTCATTTTCTGCAGAAGAGAAGAGGAGAACAGCAGAGTTAAATAAACTCGCAGCCAAATCTGCCCCTGGTTATCACTTATGCCTTAGCAAGAGTTGACACATTGCCTTCTAAGAATGCTATCCAAACAACATGGGGAGTACTGCTGCTGAACAGCCCATTTCCAGCAAGCTTCATAGGGAAGGCATTTTGTAAACAACGGGTTGAATTTTGCAACAACAACCATTTTTTAGGATTAAAATTCCTAGGTAGCAGCTTCCTGGCAGGGCTCCTATGGCCCCAGAGAGACGCTGCCACTCCCCACGTCCCCATGCACGGCCATAGAACCACCAGTGCCACCAACTCCCAGCTAATGGCACCGTGCTGCAAACCCAAACAGAATTCACAGCAACAGTAATGGCGTCTGGATGCCAGCCAGTTAACATCCTAATTATTTTATGATAAGCTTCCAATTACAGAATCATAGAATTGTAAGAATTGGAAGGGATCTCTAGGGATCATTGAGTCCAACTCCAATTCTTCACTGATAGATCAAAAAACCTTCAAAAAAACCAACAAAAAGTATTAAGAAAAAACCCAACTGGCCTTTCAGCCTGTTTGGAAAGGAGCTGGGAAGCACATAGCACAGCTGTACACAAAAGCTCAAACTCTTGATAGCAAAGAGCGATAAGCACTTGTCAGAGCAGATTACATTTGAAATGATAATACTCCTTAGGAAAAAAGCCACCCACCCATTGCCCACACGTTACCATCCCACTGCAGTGGGGTCCCAATGACCCACCCGCACCAACCTAGGCAAGGTGCTGTCAGATATTACTGTATGCCCTAATCTGTGCCTGTTTCCCAGTTTGGGAAGACTGAGAAGGCTACAATAAGGGAATCCATCATCACCCTCAAATGGTAACGGGGTATGGTGTATATTAGGGCTAACTCCACGCCACTGACATTTCACAGCAGCCACTGCAAGGAGCAGATCTGTCCTGAGAGGAGTGGGATGAGGTTTGGGTTTGAAGGGATGGATAACACATCACGAGCATCGCTTTCATTCTGGAGAACGTGGCAAGATTTCTTCTCGTTATTCAAGGGCATGGACAGACAGCTGTGTTCACATGGTAAGGCGTTCAGAAGAGAAAAAAAGACTCTGTCTCCTGGTGACAGTCTCTGCATGTTTTCTAAAGCACTATTTTAATAATAAAGAAGTCAGGTCTAACACACGGCTTACAGTTCTGCAGTGTTTTGAGTACATGTTCTTAAAGCAGCAAGGAAATAGAAGTACCACCTCCTCTCAGACCTCTTTGAACATACATCAAAGAATGACACGGCATCTCACCAGCCTCCTGTTATAAGATTATCATTTCCATACAGAACCTGTTTATTCATTTAACTATCTCTGTAAAACCTGGATTTAACTAGCCAGATAGAAATCACTTCTTTCCTGCATAAGATTGCAGTGGAATATTGCCTTAAGGATCAAGGGTTGAACCCTTCGGACTCAATTGATTTTAATATGCATGTATTTAATCATGCTAATTCCATTCCAACCTGTGTGAAGCTAAGCCAATCAGATGCTTACGAGAAATTACTTTAACCAAACTTCACTTTTAACCGTGATTGTTTAATTATCAGGAATGACAGTAAAGTAAAGCAAGTAAACCATTTCAGAAAAATAAGTAAAGGTTACCAAAACTAAGTAATACGATCTTAATTTAGCAAAAGACTCAAGAAATCATTATACAAATTCATTTATGATTACATTCTACTTGTCTTTAATTTTCACCATTCAACATTAACATTAAACATTGTAAATGTATGCAATATTTATATAAAATTAAATAACAATATTGGAAAAATAAATACACTTTTACATAAATACATAAATCCATACTGCTGAAAAGTTTCAGCTAATACTATACTCTTGTTTCAAAAGTGACCAAAAAAATATGGTAGTGACACTCCATCCAAAGAGATGAAGTATTACAGCTACAGAATGATGCTTGCAACCGATGACAGAGCTTAGGCAAATCAGGTGATCCCACACTAACCAAAAAGATTTGGACGTTACTACCTACAGTAGTAGCACGAGGTAGACACACATGTGGAGCATTCCGCAGGATGGACACAATGTCCTGTTGACCCCATACATAAGAGACAGCGCAGCCTTCAAACAGCCCGCCAAGGGCCTTCAATGGAGGCATTCTAGGTCAATATAGGTAAGAGATTATTAGTAGAGTCAAAGGAAATTCCTTCTGGGTACGAAACCCAACACCACCAAAAAAAAAAAAAAAAACAAACCAGAAAAAAGGAACATTAGGGACTGCACTCTGCATTTTCAACACTGAGGAACAGATGCAGCCCTCCAGCCTGCTGCCAAACAGTGGAAAGGCTGAATGCTGAGTGGCACCAAATGCAACACAACTCTGCCTGTGGATCTCGCCAATGTCCCAGCACAGGTGATTGATATAAAGGCTAACAGCAGTCCTCAGCTGAGAGTGCTGCAGGAAAGCTGCTGCACAGCTGCTAGTTCTGTTGAGCTCACCGCCCTCATCGTAGCACCAGCTATCAGGGTACGAGGGATACATTAGCACCTCGAACGGGACGTGTCGTGTCACTGCCCCTTGTACTGGTGAAGCACCGTAGAAACACTAGTCCAGCAGTTTTATGGCTATTGCATAATGCATTGAGGTATGATACAGATATTGAGAAATGTTACTGAAGGCGTCCGCGTTACTGAGAGCATCCACAGAAACTAGCGAAGTTACGTGCTAGCAAGACAACTTTCCAAACCATAACAATTAAGGAAGTCCAATACATTACAAACAGGTCTCTCTCTCTTTTTTTTTCCTTATAAAGTGCTTTTGAGTCAAATTCTCTTTTTTTTTTTCTTTTTTCTTTTTTTTTTTTTCCTTTTTTTAAAAAGAAAATCTTCTTGAAAAGCTGTTACAACAAAACACACTAAAGGTCAACATCTGTTTGAAGGCGACTCCAAAAATGGGCAGGTCCATGGTTTCCAGCATGCCAGAAGCACCCCCAACCCACACAGGGGCAGAGAGAATAGCAAAGAACACTCAGAACACATCCCAGCTCCCAGCTCAGGGCATTCAGCCCTCATAAGCCACTGCGCAAGCATCTCTGTAGCAGATCCTGGCCAACTCCAGAAGCAGAGAGATGCATGCAGACAGCTTACAGCTGCCTTTGCACAGCACATCGCACTCATGTTTTGTATGGGAATAGAGTTGCAGCATGGGTGTGAACACACACGGATTTCTATATTGAAGTGCACAGGGTGGCACACGCACCCACACACACTTGCTGAGCTTTGGGATTTGATGAAATTTAGTACAGATTTCCCCATCAGTTTGTTTTTGGCACAGAGCATGCAACTTGTAAACCAGTAGGTGCACAGTGCAGTGTTACCATTAAACATCAGTCCAATTTAACTTCAATGCAAAGGTACTGCTTAAATGCCAGGCTTAAATCCATGTGCAAAGAACTCAGTTGGAACCAAGACCTGTAATGCACGGCACTCACATGGTGTAAAACAGAATGGACAAAGTTGTCTACTGAGCAGAAAGTGCCTTTCAATTGAAGCACTCGAGCTTCTCTAATGCAAGCCCCTACCAAATCGGTGTTATTCCAAATATATCATCAATAATCCTCTTAAGTGCAGTTTTAAGACACGAAGCATTAGCACCTTGGTTTGAAGCACATTAAATCTGTTGTTACGGGACATCCACGCAACGGTTCACAAAGAGAAAGCTTACGGCCGTACCGAGCTCCAGGGACCAGCGCTCCAGGCAGCATCTCTAGGACAGTCCTGCACATTGCACTGCTCCCTGTCTGGCGGCTTGTCGAGGATTTCGCAGCTCAGATCTGTGAACCTTTCTCCATTGGGGCGCTGGCAGACCACAAGCCGCGTTCTTGTCCCGGCCCCGCATGGCTTTGTGCACTGCAAGTCAGCACAGGGGACAGGAGTCAGCACCAGGTTCCTATAACACTCCAACCCTGGAGCTGCTTCTGCTCCCACCCTACTCTCTCATCACCTCCCCACAGTGATGTATGATGATGCTTCTCTCTCCCAAAGCCATTTGTGCTTCCCTGTGATGACACTGCCAGGCCCAGTGTGGTGTCAGAGGAGCAATTAGATGTCTCTAATTGCTTCTCCAGGATAAATATGCAGAAGGGAGTGAGTAGTGTTTTAATTACAAAGAAAGCTTTCAGTTCAACTAGACTTATTTTTTAATAAATAAATAAATAAATAAAAAGAAACCTCAATTTCTTTAGATTTTGCTTTTGTCTGGAAACAAATTGACAAATAGAATCAAAAACAACACCAAGCAGCTGCTGGGGCTCACCCATTTATCAGAGGCTGCCATTCACACGCTGATATTTCTCATTTCTAACAGCTACTTTTTTCCTTTTCTCTCATTTTTCAGCCACCCACTAACACAAACCTCCCCTTTATGATTTTATATATAAAACACCTATCACCACATTGAGAAACATTCTTCGGGACCATTCTGATGTTGCGCTCACCTCTCCCCAGTTGCCATAAGCCCACTGAGGACAGGGGCCAGACTCGCATGATCTTTGCTCCATAGGTTTGGTTTTCTCATCGCAGTTATTTGCAGTGTATCCATTTTCATCCTGGCACACTACGACGCGCCGCTGGAACCCCCCTGCACACGTGCTGGAGCACTGCAAAGACACAATTGCCCACAGCCTCTTTGAGCCTAGGAGTAATTGTGCATTCCCAGCTCTTTCCCAGAGTGCTGCACTGTGGGAATGCCCGGTGAGAAACTTAATACAGTTAACAGGCTTTATTAACTTCAAACTTCTGCTCTCGCTAATAGCAGTACAATGACCTAGGTGCTGACTAGGCAAAGAAAATAAACACGAGCCTAGTTTTGAGCAGGTGAGTAACCCCTGCTGCCTTTAGCACAGTGTTTAACATCACATTTGTGCTTAATTCCCTTTAGGGACTTGCACGATAAAGTGTTTTGAACTGGCTGGGGGAGGGGGGGGGGCAAGGAGCTGGCATCAAGGCTCTGCTGTGCTCTGGCAGCTGTAAATGCCCCAGGAGGCAGCCAAGAAGCAGAGGCTGGCCTTTGGCATGTAGAAAACAATGCTATCTGCAGGGAGATGCACGGTGCAAAGGGATGAGAGGCAATGCCCACACCCTACTGCAGCACCTGGGGAATCATAGAATGACTTGGGTTGGAAGGGACCTCAAGGATCATGAAGTGAGGAGGGAGCAGAAAGCAGGGACAAGGGTCATTCTCTTCCCTGCGTAGTGAAATTTAAAAAGAAAAAAGCTTGAATTAGCCTAGGAAGAAACAATCAGAAATAAGAAAAAAAAAATAAATCAGTGCACTCACAGCCCCCCAGGGACCAATTCTCCACTGATTGCCTCCTGGTATATGTGCACGGTTTCTGTTGGGGCTGCCTCCAGGATGCAGCTTGAGGCGATGGTCCGGATAGAGGAAGGGGTGGATGGGCCTGCCATAATCGTGGCTGTTTGGATGACAAGGAGACATGGAGCAGTCCTGCTCGGTGGCAGGGAGGTCATCTGGGTCGCACTCGCTCCTGTCCACCAGCTGGTCACTGTAATCGATGCAGATCACTTGCCGCGTTGCCTTACCTTGACCACAAGTCACCGAGCACTGCGTTACAGTGGGAAAAGGAGACACAGTCACATTCCCAGTTTTGCACACCAGACCAACAACTATATAAAACACTGCTCAAAACCTTCCTGCTTATAAAGGCAACAGATTAATGCAGTGTCTCCAGCAGTAATGCCTACAAGGCTTTCCTGCAGGATGCACTGTGATGCTTACAGAGCTCCACTCCAAGGCCTTCCACTGCCCGCAGGGTGTCACGGTGCACACTTCTGTGGCTGAGGGTTTCGGCAGGTGGAAACAAGCGGACTCATCAGCCACTGAGCCCTGCTCATCCCGACAGCTGACGTACCGCATCCGCGTCCCCTTCCCACATGTTGCAGAGCACTACGAAAGAGCAACCAAGCACTGCACTAGAAAACTTTCCTGTTATATATTAGAACAAAAGCTGGGCAAATGCACTTAAAAACATCACACTGTCTACTGTAAAATTATCCTGAAAGTATTATGGCATGTGCTTACTGGTGTCCAGGATCCAAATCTCCACTGCGTCCTGTGAACGCCTGATATGGATCTCTTGGCTTCAGGACTATTTGGATGGGGAGGACATGCTGCAATTTCACAGTCCTGCATGTGAGACCCATGAGGGAAAAGAAGAAAATAAAGCAAGTGATGAAAGATCTGCAGATGTTTCAATTAGTCCACCTCCTCTTCAATGCAAACATTAATGATACACAATGCCTCATGAATGTGACCTGCATGCTTGTGTGCTGGCAGGCTTTCTTCTAGCATGCTCTTGCTGCATCAGCAAAATTTGGTATCAGTTCCCTCCTATGGGCAGAACTCCAATGGACTTTGACTTATTAGGAACACTAAAACTGGGGTTCTCATAGCCAATGCTTCTGTATTGAAACAGTGTGACAGAAGTAACAACCATACAACAAGAGCTGCCCCAGCCCAGCTTGGATTCTCACCCGCTCCCTTCCCTCACTGCCAGAGGGTGATGACCCAAATGGGCCACTGAGCAGCTTAGCTACAACTCAGCAATACTAGACAGAGTCAACCGCTGTCATTCTCTCAGGCCAGGCCAGGGCAGCCCTGGGTGAAGACCTGACCTGTTGGTACCCAAAAGAGCTGAGGAGAGCATTGATTCCTTAGCAGTAGGGACAGAATGCTAAGAGGAAAGGTCCCACACTGTTATCACTGACAGGGGGAATGAGAGCCTAAGATGGAGGGGAACAGCAGGATTCACCTGGGTGTCTGTTGGCTTGGTTGCAGCATTGCATTCATTATCGTCCACCACTGACATGTAGGTGCCCACGACACACTTCACTGCTCTCATCTGGTAGCCTTGGCCACAGGTCACAGTGCACTGAGAGAGGGCAGATGGGAGAAAGAAGTGCTGGGTCTGAGTGATCGCTTCAGTCAGAGAGAATTAATCAGCCCAGCCTACATCCAGGAATGAAGCATGAGCAGCATTATAAAACCCAGCTTCCCCTTCTGCTTTCTCTCCATTTCCCACATTTCCAGCTTTAAATTAGGTCAAAGTTTTAATTCACTGAGCCCATCAGAGCCTTACATGCTTCACTTACCGTCCTCAGTAATGAAGGTGTGAGCATTTCAATGATTTACACACAGTAAATCATAGCCTGGGAGAAGCTACACCTTTAAAACCGGTTGCTCAGCACCATGTAGTAGCAGAAGCACTAAAGGGATATTTTTGCCGATGGGCAATTAGTCTGGCTGGGACGACTCGCCTGGCCTTGCTGCTGATTCTTATTTTTAAGAACTAACAGCTTTGTGGAAAATAAGATGCCAGAACTCTGCGGGAGAAATGAGCAACTCTCATTTGAACAGTGAAAAACACCAGCGCCCCCCCCTCCCTCCCACCCTGAGAGCGGAAAACACTGAAAGCAACAATTGCTACTGAGTGACAGCAGCTTTTTCTCTTTTTTTTGGTGAAAATTAGGCCACATATTTGTGTGCCTAAATATGGATTTAGGAGCGTAACCTTGGCAACCGTTTTTTGACAATCACGGCCCATTTAGTATGCCACATTACATTTAGCACAAAGGGCGGGTGCTGTTCCTGCTGCCCATAGAGTGCACCCAAGCCAACCAATCCACAAACACATTGCTGGGATGAACTGGCTTCCATACCTGGCCCCAGGGCCCCACTTGCCATGCTGCACACTCCTGCTGCTGGCACGTCTGCACCGACTCCGGCTTCGTTTCGGGGTCACAAAACCTGTCATTCAGCCGATCTTCCCCAAATTGGCACCAGGTCTGGCGATGCTTGTGCCCCTTCCCACAGGTGACCAGGCACTGCCAGGGGGAAAGCAGAGAATCATTGTGTTGGAAGGGACTCTTAAAGGTTATCTAGTTCAACTCTGCTGCAATGAACAGGGATAACTACAATTTGATCACACTGATCAGCAACTGGTCCAGCCTGACCTGGAATGTCTCCAGAGATGGGGCTTCCAACACCTCTCTGAGCAAAGCACAAGCTCTTTGCAGCTCCTGTCCCAGAGAACAGACTGAAGATCTTGGCTTAAATACTGCTAGTGAGGCAACTTGGCCAACATATAATACAGCCTCGTGGCTATTTTCATTGTTATTATTCCAGACAATAGTTCTTCCATTATGCCAACAGCCATAGAAAAAAGTGTAGCAAACACGAGTGCCAAGCTGGATGGCCAGAAAGAGACAGGGAGAGCCAAGCTTACCACCACGCCAAGGCAGATATAGCCTGGTTCTAGGGCTAGCTGCATCTGCCAGCAGCCCCTGTCAGCTGTGAGATGCAGGGTAAAGCTGCAGCACAGCTCTCTGGGAGCATGCATCGAGGTGCCAGAGGCTTGCACTCCAAGTGCAGATAATAAAGGGCTGCAATCACCCCATCCAGCATCCTATCTGCTGCCATGGACAGCAGACATAATCTGCAGAGAACAACGGTCAGTTAACAGCCCTTGTTCCCATTTAATTTCTTCCATTATTTTCTAAAAACACGTGATTCACAGAAACGAGCTATTCGGACATAAAGGTGACAAGCTGACTTTGGAGACTATTCCCTTCATCCCAGCTGCTGTTGGGAGCAGCCTGTTAAGATGAGGCTCTGTTGCATTAAGAAGGGCACCATTTGGAGTGGAAGAGGTAATGGTAATAAAAAAACAGGGTCAGGGCTGAGCGTGGAAAAATTGGGGAGGACTGACTGTGAGATCAGAAAGAACACAACACTATAGGGACAGCAGCAGGAGAGGGGACGTCCCTGCCAGCCCCTACCTCAGACCAGTCTCCAGTTTTCCACTGGGGGCACAGGAAATCACTGCAGCGCTGCACTGTCAGCTTCTCCTGTTGGCTGCACTTGCTGTCATCCAGTACGTCATTATAGGTGCTCACACACATGGCCCGCCGCCGCCGTGTGCCCCCACCACAGCTCTTGGAGCACTGCAAAGAGCAGACACTAAGCACACATGTCCTCCATGCCCATATATCTCCTTCCTCCTTACAGGCAGGACTACAAAGAGACTGCAAGAAACCTCTGGGAGAACAGTTTGTACTTTAAGTAGCAGTCTATTACTTTATATATTCCTCTAAAAATCCAATCTCACTAAGCTTAACAAAAATATCATGGCAACGAGTTTCAGAAATCCATCTTGGGTTATAACCCCATTATTACTTCTACAACTGTCACCTTTCAGTCCCCCCAAATGGCTGATGCTTGATCTCATTTTACAAGAGATTAATTCCCTCCAACAGCCCACCCCTCCTTCCGTGCCCTCCATGGAGAGCCCCAGGCTCATCATTCTCTCAGTGCCACATCTTCACCCAGGGATATTCTCGGCCACTCAACAGCGTTCTGCTGAAAAGCATAAAAGAAACAAACTTCAGGAGTCCTCTGCTGATGGCACCGTGTCCCCTCGCCACCCAGCAGTGTGATGGCTTTGATGGGAGAGGACAATCCATGGTGCTCAGCACGACAGACCTCAGGATACTCCAAAGCATAAAGCAGCGGAGAATAGGAAGCACTGGGCTCATTTGCACCACGGTGTCCTCCAGAAAGAGCAGGGAAAGCTGAGTTGCTACACCTAACTTTCACACGCTGTTTGCAAACAAAATAGCCCCCAAAGAGGACGTGACAGCAGCAGCCCTCACCTCAGTCCAGGCAGAGTACCTCCAGCCTCCCACGTTACAGTCTCCTGTGCACTTCTCCCTTGCGCTTGGCTTGGTTTGGCTGCTGCAGAAGCGGTCATCGACCTTCTCTGTCTTCCCCTCCAACCTGTTGTACTTGGAGCAGTAGATCTCCAGCATGCGGTATCCCAGCCCACACTGGGCTGTGCACTCGCTCCTCCTTGCCACGTGCCACCTGAAAGCAAACATTGGTGACACAACCTATGAGAATGTCATGGCAGCTGTGGGGCTCTGGGACATGGCAGATAACATGGCTTTGGGGTGTCTGACATTAAAATATACATTCTTGAATGGGAAATTTTGATCCTTCCTGGTGGTTTCCAAGCAATTGGGAAGTACTGGGCAGTCAGCTCTGGCTTTGCTTTTGGGAGGGAAGGAACAGCCTCGTGTTCCTCCTGATGGGAAGTAAAGGTGATGTGGCAACAGGAGAACACTCAGGATACAAAGCCAAGCACAGAGTGGAGCATTGGGGTCTTTCTGCCCTATGGTCCACTACAGGAGAGCCACCTGAGCAGCAAGTACACAGCACTGCTCCTATGCTCAGAGAGCAAACTGCAGCAAGGCTAGGAGAAGAATAAGATCAAGGGGATATGGAGTCAATAGTTCCTGAACTACAGAAGCCCCCGTGTCTCTGACTGCTTTCCAAAACTTGGGCATTTCCCCTTCTCAGGTTTCCAACCTGTTGCAATGGTGACAGCTGTTACCTCAACAACTTGTCCCACAGCAGCCCTGTAGTGGCTGTTTACACCCCAGATTTAACAAACCAAAAGAAACCCCTCCAAAAACCCAGTAATCCAAACTGCTTTGCCAGCAGCTGGTTATTGTCACCATGTTTTATGCTCTTGAAATAAAACCAGATTGCTGCTTAAAGGAAAATGGGTTGCGATCACTTAGGGCACACTCCATCGATTCCAGCTCTCTGGCAGTTGACTGGGGACAGCCCCAGACTCACTCTACACTTCAGTCCATTCCTCACTTTAAGCAAATGATAAATCCAAGCCTTAGCGACTCTTTGTTTTGAGCACATGTGGTTTTTTCCCCCCTTCTTTGCCCAACACCATCCTACAGTCTGTATTTCTATCCAGGCAGAATGAAACATCAAGCATTTGTTGTAATAGTTAGCACTAATTGAATCCAACATAGCAAACTTGAAAATGCAGAAATGTGCCTCCCAAAACACAGCTGGCTGACATCAACAACTCTTGGGTGACAGAGAGACAATGGTTAATCCCTCTTTTTGTTTGTTTTTATTAAACCTAACACAGGCTGCTGAGAAAAGGGGTGACAGCCAGGAGTGAAAGAGGAGTAAACAATAAATGCTATGCATATACATGAGTAATCAGAGCACACCTTAATTCGCACTCCGTGCCACAAGGCTCCATTATAGGGTCAGGTTGGGGAATCCGATCACACCTTTGGTCTGACACCGTGAGTTGGTCTGACTCCCTCGTACACACAGGCTTCCTTTTTCTTTCTCCTACACAGAAAGAAAACACAGACTTGACACATACAGGACAGCAATTAAATCAGTTATTTCTCCTCTTCCCTTAGTAGTAGTATTTCAGAGATGGGCTACAAAGGTTCCCTGCTTTGCAGCTGAAAAGCACCACTGCAGTTTTACACCTTGCAAGCGGGGCATCACAGGTTATCTATCTCCTGCTGCAGGCAGGGAAACAAGCCCATAATGCAAAAGTCTCCAAGAAAGCACATAGAAAAGAATTTGCAAACATTGCTGAGATCCCAGGTGAACCCTGTAATGGCTTCCTGAGCACTTACCTTGGCAGAGCTTACTACAGGGCTGCCAGGGGCCATAGGCATTCCAATAAAACTGCTGAGGTTTGTCTTCAATGGGGATATTAAAAGTGTAACGAACGTCAGGATTGTACAAATTGCCCACTGATAAAACCTAGGAGAAAAGAAGGATAAAGTGGAGTAAACTAACAGACTTTGCCTCCGGTTGTTTCCAGCCCAGTAACACTTGGCAGGTTTTTCCACACACACACAAATACTTCACCTGAAGTGTTATTTCTTGCTCAATCCGATCTGTAGAATTAATCCTTTCGATAGCATTATCCGATCCGCTGTATTCAATCACAGCATTCCCAACTTTGATTTCCCTTTTAAACATACTGACGACAAAGTCTCCATTTAATATAAAGTCTCCTTGACTGTTAGATAAGGCTGCATAGGTGCAAAAAACAAGAACTAAAGATGCAGAATTAACTCAGGTGTACATAATTATGTGGGTCATGTGCTCAATCAGTGCTCCCTTCACTGTGTGGGGAAGCAAAGCTGACTGGCACTCTCAGGCAGAAAGGGTGGAAAGAGAGCAGCAGAGATTTTACAGACATGGCTCTTATCCCTTTTTCCTTTGTAAACCACACTAAAGTGAAGCCTGAATGCCTGAAGTTGTTCCCAAACAGCTTCCCCATAACCTAGGGGCAGGCTGCTGCAGGCAGTGTGATACAAAGCCATTCTGCCCAAGTATTTGTGTTAGTTGTTGCAGATAGGGTGACTTGCATGTTGTTTCCAGGTGTGTTCTTAAGATAAATTTCTCTGCCCTAATTGCCCAAACTTTGTTTTTTTTGGTGGATAATTGCGGGGAGTTTGGTCAGCACCTCCTTCACCCTCCTCCCTGTTTACTTTTTTATTATTCCAAATCTTAAGGTATGTGAAAGCACTGAAGGCTTAAAGCCTAACTGCTTTATAAAAGGAATGGTTTCCTGAAAACAGCAGTCTGCTGCACAACTTCACACTAATGCGATTATGTAGCTAATTTCCTAAGTTAGTTTCCCCACCATTTCACCCATCACAGCTACGTTACTACAAAGCCTCTGTACGGAAAAACAATCCAAACTTAACACCAAAACACCAAAGGGAAGGTTTTTACACCAAATGAGGAGAGATAATGAAGCAAAACACTGGTGGTTGTGTACAGTTATAGGTGGATAAAAGCTCAAAAAGCAAACTCTATGCTCAACAAAATTCCATACTGTGGAGGCTTTAATGTCATTTGGCAGCAGTAAAACTCATTAAAGGACTCCTCCCTGTTTACTGTATCTTCCTACAACAGTAGATGCGTGTCTTGGACTTGATGACAACATCAAATTCCTCCTAAATTGTTAAGGAACTGCAAGTTTCACAGTACAGAGGGCCCAAGATTTCACACTCAATGAGCTGCAAAATAAGTGGACAAATGCACACTTCTCATTTGCTTCTCTTCAGGCCTAATGTGAAGAGATGCTCTCCCAGCAATATTAAAGCAGCATTAAAGAAGATTTGACTTCATTGCTTCCCAAGAAAATTAAAGGGTCCCCCAAGATGAACTGAGAAGCTCTTTAGGGCTCATTTTGGAGTGAACCACTTTGAATAGGCACCACTTGGGAAGTGTGCAAGGCCAGGCTGGACTGGGCTCCATGCAACCTGGTCTAACGGAAGGTGTCCCTGCCCATAGCAGGTGGCCTGGAAGTTGGTGATCTTAAAGGTCTCTTCCAGCCCAAACCTTTCAATGAATCTGACTGTTTTTCTAAAAAAGAGAAATAAGGAACCCTCTCTTCCTCTCTCAGGACAAAAGATATATAAAAGATATTGCATTGCTGTGGGATTTTGTTGGTACTGATGTGCATCCACTTCACTGCACTGCTGTGAAAACAAGGGCTGTGCAGGGCCAAGAGGACCCACTTGGGTTTTTGCCTCTATGAAGGGTCTGGAAATGTGGACTTTCAGCTTTTCAGAGAGACAACTAAAACTGCCAGTATCGCTTCCCTTTAGTGAACCATGGTCTCCTCTATTTGTTTCCAAAGTGAGACAAAGAAGCAAGTTTCTTCACCTCCCAGGAGGCTATGAACCTCCAGCCCAGCCCTTCCCTGGCATATACATTTATACTGAGTGCAGACCTCAGTATGTGTTTTTGCTCAGCATGGTGAATAATACCCAGACATGACCCTGAGGGCACACTTCTCATCATGTAAGCCTCCCAAAGTTTGCCTCGAGGATGGCATGAACAAAGAGAAGGAGCAAAATAAAGGTGACCAACCTTGGTAGATATACAGGATATATTCTAAACAAGAAAACACCTCCCCCTCTGGTGTATTCTTCACCTCCCTTAACAAGGGGCAACCAGACTTATCCACGCAACCAGAAAACAGCTGCATCCAGGACTGAAAACTGCACTGCAACTCACCCAGGTAGTTGTCATCCTCTGGTTTCCCTGAGTAACTGTGCTGACGCACATCAATATTTGTTGCACCAGCTGGAATGCGGACCACAACATTATAGCCTAGAACAGATTTAATGCAAAGTCAAGGCTATTACACAGATGTTTCATTTGCTTTTTATGGGGGGAAGGGAGATGAGCAAAATTACCTCACATTACACAATCCAATACTCTTCATTTAGGGATAGCATAAATAGTTATAACCTGGTATATCCTATAGCTAGAAGGATTTCACATTTTGTATCAGTGTTTTTGTAGATTAAGTGTGGTAAAGGCCTTTATAGATCCTTTATAGACCTGTATTTTTCACGATAAAGTTTTTAGCAACAGATTCTTACCGTAATGCACCGTGTTAAATGTGCCCGCAACAGTTTTGCACGAAGAATTATCCCCACCACAAACACCACATTTATCTCTTCTTGCTTTTGAATTCAGCACATGATCGCATCCAGCTTGCTTTAAGAGAAAAATTGAAAAACAAGATGGAGCAAACGCAAACTAGAACAGCATTTACAAATCTCCAAATTAAGCCCCACAAAAGCTTTGTGTGGAAGAGGCTGCCATGAGACAAATCACTTCCCCACATTTTTGTGCTGATTTACAGCATGGCTATCCCACACCAATTGCAAACAAAAAGCAAGATTCAGGACCACTACTGTCCCTGGAGGTTTTCAAGAAAAGGGTAGATGTAGCATTGAAATACATGGTTAGTGGGCATGGTGGGGATGGGTCGATGGTTGGACTAGATGATCTTAATGGTCTTCTGCATTCTTTCTATGACTGCTACCTTTGCCAGGCAGTGCCTGAGCTGAAGCAAACTTCTTGAGTTGGTTGTATCCAAGGAGAAACACATGATATGGAATCCATTCTTATAAAAGAGAAGGGAAAATAATTACCCTGCACAGGCCCTGCACGCAGATGTCATTGGTATCAGGGCCACAGGGGGTCCCATCAATGACACGGTCCCGCAGCTGGTAGTAAGCGGTATTCCCTGCCACGCGGCAGAACAGCTTGCAGCGATCCTTCATCAGGACTGGGGAGAGAGAAGACCAGGAGTGTGTTACCCAAATTGTTACCCAAATGCCACTGCCCAGTAAGCCCCCAGAAGAAGGCACCGTGTCCCCAGCACTTACTGCCACTGTACTTGGGCACCCAGCGCACGTTTGTGGGCAGCCCGTTGATGTTGAAGTGCTTCCCATCAAAGTCGGCACACTGTTCATCCCGGAAATCCTTCTTCAGCTTCGAGCACGGTTCAGTGTTGCAGGATTTAAATTTCATTCGACGTCCCACACAGTATTTCCCACCATTTTTAGGTCTGCAGGAACAAAGAAAGAAGCTGTGAAAGGTTTGAACAAAGGGAGTATTTGCCCTGTGATTAATACAGCTGAAGCTGGAGAAGACAGAACATCTTCCTTGACAGGGAATTCAGCTTCACACTTAGGGTCATGGGTTAGTGGGCATGGTGGGGATGGATTGATGGTTGGACTGGATTATCTTAATGGCCTTTTCCAACTTTAATGGTTCTATTCCCGTAATGTGGGTCCACCCCTCCATGACACCCCACTGATCCCACAGATTTGATGTTTCTTAGCTGAACAGAGACAGGAAATCCTCACATTCTGCTAACAATCTCCTACAACTGATGTCAGCTTTTCAGCATTCTTAGGTGCAGACGCATCAGCTCAGCAGTGTCTTTTCTCCCACAAATAACAGTTCTTCTTTCTACTTGTGACTCAAGTAGCAGAATTTCTGGCCACAAAGGGACATCCTGAACATCTCAGGGTACAGCACATAGGGAAATGTACTAGCAGCAGCACACTCCAGACCTCAGGGAGCCAGAAGCATGCATGGGGAAAGATCATTTTTGCTTTGAGAACATTTATACTGCAGTAGAACAGTTGCAATCTGACAAAGCTCTTACATTATGCAATCTCTTCATCGTTGAGGGCTGGAACACCACATTTCAAAATAACCCCAAACCACTCTAACAATTTTTGGGTGTTTGTAAACCAGTGTTGCTCTCCACAGAGGCTGAGTAAACAAAGAACTGCCCCTCAGAAATAAATCAGCCTCATAGAACACTGATCTCCAGTGTCGTGAAGAAATAATACTACATTCTTCAGCATTGTGTGGTATTTCTATGAATAATCATCAACAATATACCACAGAGATGGGAAGGAGCAATACACACATAAGAACCTCCTTGTTCTGGCCTCAGTTTGGCTCATCTCAGAATCATCTATTTTATCAGCTAATGGATGGCATGGACCATTGTAACATTGCTCCCCTCTCACAAACATCTGCTTTCAAGCTGGAAATCTCCTTAACAGCAACCTAGGGAGCCCCGGGGCCTGAATGCATACACATGTCCAACACAGCTCCCAGCACACGTGGATCCCTTGGAAGGACCAACATGCAGACATGATCAGACTAATGTTCACACAGAGCACTCACCCATGCAGAGAAGCATCCCCACATTCAGGGCTCCTGACACCAATATCTCATGACAAACTCCCTTTCTCTTGTAATACTGCAACTATGCCTTGCTCTACATGCCATGCTGCAGCTAGCAGCTCTTCTAGGGCCACCTGGTCCTGAGTTCCCAGGGGCAGCCCAGGTGGGACAGACCTGTTCTGGTGAGTTAATGGACTCCTTAAGCCCATACCCAGCCTGCTTCCTTTTCAAGTGCTCAGAGTTTCCTTACATGACTGCAAAGTGCCCTTCAGTATGGGTGCAAGAGCGGGGTACAGACTGAGTCAGGAGCTGCAGCCTTTTCTTCAGTATCTTGGCATAGGGGCTCATTTTTGACTGCCATAATATCAGTGTAGTATCTTATTGGCATGCAAGATATCACCCCAGGTCCTAGAGCAGCCAGAATATATACCTTTGAATGTAAAAGACTTGAAAACCATTTCAGATCTTAATCCAGGTTGTTTTTGCTGCCGTCAACAGAGCAGGAAAAAAGAAAGATGTATACTTCTGAAGTTCTTTGAAAAACAAGGGAGGCAGTGAGAGCACCCAGCAGCACCTCTCCATGTTTTATTCCTCCTTCATTCACTTGCATCACCCCAGCAGCCCATGTTAAGGGAAGGGCATGTGGTGGGAGTGCACACTACGGTGCCAGACTACAGGGACAATGCAACAGGTTTGGCACAAAGCTGTGTGCACAGTGTTGTGGTTGATGGAGCAACAAGACAAATGGAATTTTAAAATCCCTCTGTTAGCCTCTAGGTTAAAGGTGATTTTCCAGCAGGAAAGTTATCAGTCCAAATGGATGCTGCTCCAGAAACCAAGAACATGTCCCCACTGACAGCATCCAAATGTTTGGCCACATAACTTTTCTTGTGCATGGAAAGGTACTTATTTTGTGTTTCCATGGCTACTGGAAGACTGCATGGCATGTGCTGACTCAGCACAGCATGATGAGCACTCCTTCATGCTCGTGCATTTCTTAGCATCACTTTAATTAAGAGACTGGAGTCCATCTCCCTTGGCCTCACCCCTTCTCTTCCTTTTCAGTGCTTGAGCTCAGCCAGCCCTCCTGCCACTCCGCCTCTGCAAGCATGAGCTCTCCTTTCTCCCACCAGCCCTCCCCATGGCTGGCCCCAAAGGCTTGCAGCAGGTTTCAAAGAGGGATGCAGAAGCTGTTACATCAGTAATGGCAATTCCCTTGGCATTAAGCTGCCTGATACCAAAGGTGAGACATAACAAACCTGGTTGGCATTTTTAAGTACCTTCCTCTAGCCAGACCCATCTGCTCTTCATCACCTCGCTGTGTGTCCCTTATAAGAGCCTGGGAAGTGCTGTGCCCATGCCTTCTTGTTCTTGGGGCCAAAAGGATGCAGTTAAACAGCAACCAGCACAGCTCACAGTTTGTGCAAACACTCTGCTTTCATACCAGTTGCTCAACCAATTATTAATATTTCAGACCATGCATTCTTTTCCTTGAAGCCCACAGCCAAATTCCCTGCCATTCCATATGGGTCAGGATTTAGCAATTCAGGCTGATGACAAACATTTTTCAGTATCACTTTCTAATAGGGCACAGATTTCTACAAAGATTTTGCTAGTCTGCTCCAGCTGAAACATACAAAGATAAAGGATCAGCTGCAAATGTAGCCAAAAGCTGCAAAACCAGCCAGAGCAGGAATAGGATAGTAGAAAGGATGAGAAAGGGTCTGGCTTGTAGGAACAGCTGGAAAAGCAGTCGGAGTAGGGCCAAAATGGTGAAAAATGGATAAAAAACACAGCCCATCTTGCTCCTAGACTCCTCTGATCATTAGGGCAAGAAAAACACCATCAGGATTAAGTGGGAAAACAGGAGGCAATAAATTAATGCAGACGTGACAGCTCTTTCCTTGCCCCTCTCCCATCTTGGTGCACTTTACCCATGACTCAGCCTTACCCCCACATCCAGGCACTTACTCAGGCCGGTTGCACTCCCTGATGGCTGTCTTGATTCCGCCTCCACAAGTTCTTGAGCACGTCCCAAAAGGGCTCCAGGTACCCCAGGCTCCATCCACCACCGGTGCCTCGCGCTCCTTGGGCACACACATCCCAAAACGGCAGTGCTGCGGGTAGAGATGGGCAACTTTTGCATGGCTTTGCCATTACGAATCAAATCATAGAGTCACAGAATGGTTTGGGTTGGAAGGGATTTTTAAGATCATCTAGTTCCAACCCCCCTGCTATAGGCAGGGATGCCTTCCTTTAGAGCCGGTTGCTCAAAGTCCCATCCAGCCTGGCTTTGAATGCTTCCAGGACAGGGAATGCCAGCAACAGCCCAAGATTCAAAATGCAGGAACTACTTCACAATGAAAAAGCAAACTTGGACTTATTTTTATTATCATTTTGATAAAACAAAAACCAACAGAGAAGCAAAGACAGAGCCCACGGCAGTGATTTACGGGAAGGGGACTGAGGATAATAACATCTACCAAAGATTCCCTGCTTGCTGGTGCCGAACAGCACAGCAGCGCTCACAGCGCTTTGGAAAAGCTGCTTATCCGATTTCCTGGAGAGCAGCAGGAACCACAAAGTGTCAGAAGAGGAGACAGACAAAAGGGAAATAACAGAGAAAACACAAACCTCCCCACAGCTGTGCACAGCCCAGGACAGAGGAGGGAAAGGAAGCTTCCCAATCCAAAGGGCAAATTAAGAAAGAAAAAATGAGTTCCTCAATCCAAAGTATATATATATATATATATATATATATTTTTATTATATATATATATATATATTTTATTTTTTTTTATTCAGCCATAACCTGGGACTTGCCAAGGCCTGCTCTGCACTTGTGTTTTCCAGCTCTAATTGTTGTTTTCTTTCATTTGTGAAACTGGTTTAAATTATCCCAGCAAGTCCCTGTCCCTGGTTTGCATATTATAAATGGTGTCTCCTTGGAGTGTGTCTGCTAGCACAACTGCACAAACAGGGATAGCTTAGGGCAGAGACACGTTCTGGCCCCACTGAGCAAAATGGATGGATGGAAGAATGGGGTTCCACTCTCACTAAGCTGTTCTTGCTAATGCAGATTCACTCCCAGAGATACACTAACCTGATAACAGATGCCCAAATTTTTGCAATTACATGAAGCTCAAACACTGCTGATTGCTCCCAAATTAGATTAGGTTAGAGAGTCAAAGGAGAAAACGCATAGATGCATCACTAAAACATATCCATGCTTTAGTTCCTCCCACCAGAATCTGCTCAGGCTCTGAAACACCTGACAATCTTTATGGTAATTGGGTCACCTTTACAAACATGCTGCATTTTTCCAGCCCCTTCACTAATACCAAAAGGTTCCACCATGAGCCCACCCTCTTCTTTTAGACTTACAAAGCACTTCAGGGAAACCTATCTGGGAAACAGCAGATTTAAAGGGCTGAGAAATGCAGATGGGGACCCCCATATCAGTCCCAAAAAGATCTAAGAGCTATCATCAGCATACAGAAACACATGATATAAATACAGCAGTGCTGTCCCAGAGAAGAACTTCTTGCAGACACATTGATGCTCACAGCTAAATATATAACCACAGTCATGCTTGGCACCACTGACCCAGAGATGACCAAATAGCTAACTAGTGAATGCACACAGCTATTGAACTGTGATATGACCTATACGTTTCCCATCCCATGATTGAGAATTAACCAGGAAATCACCTACATCTCTTGATTCTATTCAAAACCAGGAGTTTGGAATTGATAGCAAATCAAGGGTGTTAAAAAAGAAAAAAAAGAAAAGAAAGAAAAAGAGCAGCTGTTTTAAATAAGCAGCAAGATTATCTTATGGAAACGCAATGGTGTTTCTTGGAACCACGCTGTGAATAGTCTGGCTGTGCAGCCTTCGTGCCTTTTGTATTTCAAAAATAATTTCTATGTTGAATTACAACAGAAAACTAAAAAGTCTGCTAGGGCTCTCTCTCCTATGAGCTTACAGATCAGACAATGAAGGGAATAAAAGAGTTTTTGTCTGGAGCAAGTTCAAAATAATTTAAATGGACACAAAGTTGAACAGGAGTGCAATGGCAGGGACAGGAGACACTATAACAGACTTTCCTTTCCTTTGTCTTGTCGCAGGAGTCCTAGATAATTCACCAAATCCGGCTCCCATCCATGGGCTGACTCTGGCTGAATAGATTAGCAGGGGGCAGACAAGTGCTGTGAAGCATAACAGATACGCTACCTGCTGCCCATAAGGCAGGAGACAGAAATGATTACCCTCCCTCTACTCTTCTTTTACCAATCCTCAAACAACCCCAAAACCCACAAGAGACAGAGGTCCAAGTTTACTACCCTCTTTGTTTTCTTTCTTGGTGGCACAGTAATTAATTTCAAACCCGTAATGCATCGGTGCTGTGAAACACTGTAAAATATCGTGACTAGTATTCATCCAAACTCTGGGCTGAGCTCGTTGCTTGGGTTAGCAGTATCACATTCAGTATCCTCACATGCAAAATATGCATAAGCTAATGCTCCTGTGTTGTTTTAGTACTCCTGATTGAAGAATAAATTGAGAGCCTGATTAAATCTCCATGCCAGCTATTTTTGCTAGATTTGTCTTAGCTATTCAGGCTCCCTCATTTCCAAAGATATCTCCATAAAAAAAGGCATGGTATTTTCTCCATCTGCCAACCCACTTATTGTGGACTTTAAACATGTAGGCTTGAGGCAAGGCATTAGTCAGCAAGCAGAAGTTTGATGGGGCTCCTGGCCACAGCAGAGTACCAAAATAGTGATTTATTCCAAAGAAAAGCACTCCAGACTCGCACCTCAGCATTTCACAAGCCCAAGAAAACACTTATGAGGAGGGAGTTTATGATGATTCAAACCTTAAGCTTGAATTAGATCAACACAGAGATACAAGAATTACTTCATAAAGCCCTTTTATTGAAAGTATATTCAAAGGCCTAGGCATGATTGGATTGTGTTGTTTTTCCTTCAGTTCTCGGTTAAGAAGCTCAGGTCACGTTTGTCTAAATTTGCCCAGCCTTGTCAGATTGGCTAAATTTGTGGAGTAAAATGTTTTCCATTGCATAGGCTTTAAGATCCACGCAAACGCACTCAGCCCCCCAGCTAACACACACTAAATGCGTGCAAGTGCAGATGTTTGAACATCACACTGGGCCATCTCTGAAGGTAATTGAAGGCTCGTCTGAACTAGACTGCAGCTCAGTTTTTGGAATATCAAAACAAAATGGTTATTTCTGAGATTTCAGAGGTAAAAGGAGCCCAACCTCACACACAGTTGAGACACAAGGTCTTCTCAGGAAGTGAAGGGACACAAAAAGTCAGAGGAACTCCTGGGATAACAAAAGTTGACCCTGATTTTTAAAATAGGGGAGATTTTACATGAAAGCATTAAATATGGCTGAGCCACTGGCTCCAAAGAATAACACAGGAGTAGGATTTCCAGCCAGATCCCTAATGCACAACCACAGCAACAAAATCAGTCCTACTGACTGCTCTTTTCCATGAGAAAGGAATGCAGATAGATACATTTTGCCCATTGTCTTGAATGAGATCAGTCAAGTTGGTTGAACGAATGACTTTTCAGATCCACAGCTTATATAGGAAATTATATCTAAGATAGCATCCATACATTTTAATGAAAATACATTGCAAGGACTATGAATTAAGATGTTGAGTCTTTCTATGCAATGAAAACTTCAACTCTTTATCATTAATAGTCAGAAAAGCAAATTTTTAAGGCATTCTTTTAGAGTAATGGCACACTTGATATTACAGCTGGATGGAGAAACCTTTTCTACAGACAAAAATGAGGGAAACCAGCTAAGAGTTTCTCTTCAATAAGTGTAGGTATCTCAATAAAAAGTAATAATTCTTTCCCAACTATTTTTCTTGAGATCCGGATAACTGAAAACTAAATACTCATAGTAGAAACCACAATGCTACTTGGAAGCTAACAGCATGCATGGAAATTGAAAGTTACTATGAATTATTGCCAGAACTGTTCCATAAAGAAAATGTCAACCAGTTCTATATTTTACTCTGAAGCTGCCAAGTTGAGAAGCCAGTTGGCAAATTTATGTTAAGCAAAATTACTAATTACTCACATCACATAGGAAATTTCTAATAAAAGCATTGGGAAACTTTGCAGAAGTTTTGCTCAGGAGTTCACTCGAGGGCATAAATTTAAAAAATCAGCATTCCAAAAAGAATACCTGCTTTAAACAAAGTTATGCCGTGCAGTGCATTTTAGTCACGTTACTGGGATGGAGTTAACAACTCCATACAACTGGCCACAGGGATTGGATGATTTGGATTGATACAATTATAGCCTGACCCACAGGAAATGCACTACAGGGAACAAACCACCAGGTGTTACAGACCTTTCCAGGTTCACACTCTGTCCCATCAGCCCAAGGCGTGTGCTGGGTACGACATCCCTTGTGTGCACCATCAATGTTAATACACCAAAGTCGCCGACACTGCATCTGCTTAAGATATTGGAAACATCAAAATATGAATAGATTCTTCTTACATGCCATGTGCCCTACAGGATAGATGACCCTTTGTGAAATTATCCCCCTAGGATCCATCATTAAATCACAAGCTTGACAGTAACTTCATGGCTTGCCCCATCTCTGCAGCCAGGAAAACCAAGGACCAGCTAGTGGGAGCAGCCTTGACACCGATCCATTGCCCTCCTCACCCAACCCTGGGCAGATTTACTATGCTCTGGCAACACCAGAAAGACTAAAGTGTGGAACTGCACTTACCATATATGGGCACACTTGGGATCCAGGTCCAAAAATTAACTCACATTGTTTATTGACGTCATAAATGAGCCCCGGGAGCTGCTGAGGCAAAGTGTAAGTTCTTGATGAAGGTTCATCAAGCAGGCATTCCCCATAGCCAGTGCTGTAACACAGAGCAGAAAAACAGCATTAAACAGGAGGTGATGAGACTACAATCCATTGGTGTTTATCTGATCTGGCCTCAGGGCAGATGGGCACCAGACTTCCCAAGTTTAACAGCTTTTGCAGGCTCCAGCATAGGAGCGTAAGAAGCTGCTTCCCCATTCACCATCCTCTCTTCATGCTGTGCTAAACAACTTTCCACCACAGTACAGCCAGCTACCCTCACAAAAGCATGTCTGAGCACGTACCACATGCATTTCATTTCTGAGTGAGCTTTAGAAGACATTTAGAACAAAAATAATTGATTAGCACCCAAAGGATTGAGCCTTTGGTTCTGCCATGGCACCACTGTGGTTCTTGTTCTGCTTCCCATCACAGCTCATGGGAAGGCATCATGGCAAAGTGGGTGATCACTGTGCATCAAGCTGACCTGAGGGCTCCTTCAACAGTGTCTCCACAATGGACTAGTGCCAGGGCTTTATCTTGACCTGTGGAGCAGAAAGGCAGATTCAATCTGCCTCCTGAAATGTGTTTCTGTATCTAGGCCACAGGGCTTGGAAAACTCACTCTTCAGGTTAGAGGAGAACACACATTCCTTAAAAGCAACATCCATGGGGGAAGCCTTATTCCTCCCCTTAGACAGGCCAGTCCTTGCCAGCTTATCACGAGGCTGAACTGGCAGGGACTGGATGCCAGGGCTGCATTCCTGTTCTATGTAAAGGATGTGTGCACACACAAATCCCTCTTATTTCCTCCAAACGCTGCACACCAGGATTTCACATTAACTGGAGAACCCCATGGGATACAGGCACACAAAAAACAGCCCAAAAAACATCTGGGAAGCCTTACTCCAGAAACTCAGTGATGTATTTCCTACTGCATTTTGACCACATCCATGGATTGGTGTAGAAGTTCAATGTTGGTGCCATGACATGCTGTTGATTTTTACCTCCATCTTCTTTGCACTTATGATTATCATCATGTGGCATATTAAACCTAAGAGATACACAACAGGGATAAATTCAGTTGAATAAATGATGACAAGCAAGTATACAGCATAGAAAGAGCAATAGTATGAACTAAGTAAAAATAAACCCATCACATTTTCATAGAACCCCTGCAAATATGTATTACAGAATAAAAGCATTACCATTCACATATTCATAAGCATCAACAAGCACAACTGAAATGCTTTCAGAACACTTGTGTTCCTAGCACTGGTCTGCAGCACCCCGCTAAGCTCTCCACTGCCCATGTTCAACAAGGCAAGTCCTTTGGGAGCTCAGAGTAACACAGCTGCAGCTGTGGTTTCCTTTCTAGCTGATGGTTCAGATCCTGCAGGCAAATGCCTGTCTCCACCTTCACAAAAATGGCAAGTTCCCTGAAACTGAGCCAAAAAGCCATGAGTAAGTCCCCAAAGGAGAGGGATGATTCAAGCCTACTGGCAACCTGAGCCCAAAGTCCCTTGTGTACATGGGCAGCACCCTATGCAGGCTGTGAAATGGGCTGCAATGGGGACAGACTTGGCTCCTACACTTGATGTGGCAGGTTTACAAAATGCCATCAAACATCAATATCAGCATGAACCCACGTGAAGTTTGCAGCACATGATGTTTTGAAGAATGTGGCAAATATGAGACGGAGACGGAACGGCTTAAAGCGCTTTGCTGTTTGAAGTAGAAAAGGGGA
This sequence comes from Coturnix japonica, assembly GCF_054131305.1. Classification (NCBI taxonomy): domain Eukaryota; kingdom Metazoa; phylum Chordata; class Aves; order Galliformes; family Phasianidae; genus Coturnix; species Coturnix japonica. The sequence goes on along the minus strand of NC_140677.1, from coordinate 6,332,851 downwards.
AATGACCCACTGTGATCCTGTGCCTGAAGGCCGGGGAGTTTATATCCCATTAAGATCACCTCCAGTGAACCACCTTGCCTCAGCTCCCTGCAAAAGAGCAGAGGCATTTCCTGCTTGGGAGCGCCGCAAACTCCTCAGCAGCACTGGGGCAACAAAAGTGAGGGAATTAACCACAACTGAGGTGTGAGGAAAGCAAAACCTTGGGGAACTCTGTCAGGAAATAGCATTTAAATAAATATTACTGATGTTAAAAATAGAACACCTGAACCAGCCCTCCATGCAGAAACAGGGAGTGTAAAACAATGAGTGATCTGTTCCTGAGTACTCATCCATCCCACACCTACAGGCTCCCACTGCAAACGGAGCATGAGGTCACTTTGGACTGAACCAAATGCCCAACAAGGCCACGGTGAAATGGCTCAGCAGGTGGGTCAGGCTCATTTATTCATCCCAACCAGCTGCCAGATGTCCTGGGTAAATCCCTCCTTTTGCATAGCTGCTGTGCAATGCTCACATCCCTCACATGGGTCCTCCCCAAGGCTCTCAGCATCTCCCAGTCTTGGACGAAAATCCAGCTTGTTCTCATGGCTGAGACACTATGGCTGCTGAAGTTGTTCCTACTGACATTTGCATGTAGAAACAACATAAGATATTTTATTAGCTCTCCTACCCTGCCTAAGTGTTTTGTGGGATACTGTCAAACCTCCCTCGCAAAACATGAATCTATTGGTTTTGCAGCTCTCAGATAAACTCTGTAGCACTCCACTGCTTCCAAGTCACATCACAGCTTAATCTTCCTGGGCAGTACACCTTGTACCCAAGTATATTTATCTCCTCTCAAATAATTAGGCTCAGTGGGTACCAAGTCCTAGCCTGGCTGGCAAGCCTCAGCTAACATAAATCTCAAGCTATTTAGATGTAAATGTATTTACATAAAACATACACATGGCCAAGTTCATGTGCTATTGTGAAAGCAGTACTCAGTCCGTTATCTTCGCTAATTGAGCAGCTCCTGTAGGGGTCACAGACAGTACCCAGCTCTGCCAGACCTAGGAGAGAACAGAGATATTTACAATAGAAAAAGAAGCATTGCCCACAGTTCAGCACAGGCAACTAACACTGTTTTTAAATTACAAAGAAAAGGTTTTCCTTACCCAGAGTATCACACTTGTCATGCGCTCTGCATATATCCTGTCTGAAAGCAGAAGAGACCTGACACATTAATTTTCAATGCAGCAGTGAGTTTAAGTACAAGGACAATAATAAAAACATTCATAAGAACTTCTTGGTCATCCACCAAACCTCCTCATGCTGTTTTGTCATATCATCCAGCAGGAATCAGAACCAGCTCCCTCCCAGCCAGAGGGTTGCACCACACACTGAAACTTGGTCAGATCCTGGGCAGCCCTGAACTTATCATCCATCACCATGGTGGACAAGTTATCCCAATTACGCTCATAATTACACTGCTCTCACAACTGTATGTCATCACACTCACACTGAAAACGTTTCACACAGCTACAGTTATGATGTACTGACAGCCTGACACATGGCTGGCTATGGTATTTGTGAGACTATTCACCATACCTGGTGACAAGCACAGCTGTATCGTGCTGCAGGTGACTTCCTTCAGGGTGGTTCTGGGATTGCTGCCACTGGCAAAAGTTTTTTAAAGTCGTCTGGGCATTGTAAGATATTGCAGGACCATCCTAATAAGCAATACACATAAAGCAGGTATTCAGTCATTCATCACGAGGCCCGCTACAAATGCCATTGTCAAACAGAAGGAGAAAACCACTTCCATTACCTGCTCATTATGTATCACAACCAGCTTCACAATTACAATATTGATTAAATTTCCAATGCTTGGGTCTTTGTAGATGGAAGCCACCTGTTTTAAGAAGAAATATTCAATGTTATTCAAGGAGCACGTAAAACAAAGCATGCATGCTTTCCACTCTGCAACCATTTTTCTCCTGAGCTGCTCTTCTGTCCCACTCTGTGCTCCAATTCTACCAGGCTGTATATACCCATGAACTCACTGCATACTTGAGAAAACTCTCCCATCAGTAGCACAATTTTAAGTGAAACAAACCCACTCATACCACAGAAAGTCAATATTTTCTTTTGCTCTATTAAGCGTATCTCCAAATTAAAAGATCCCTTTGCTCTGAGATGCAATGGCTATTGATCAAGACTGTCATAAGTGACTTATTTTCTCAAGTGCACTGAATAGGATGAAAATCCCTGCAGTGACATCACCAGGTTGGATACTCATCTCCAGTAACTATGCGCCCATAGAGCTGCCTGAGAAAGCATCCTACCGTCATTAGCAAATAAAATGCTTGCCTGCAGCATGGAAAGCCAATCCTAGAACTGCAGCAAAGACCAAGGTGATCACAGGCTCTTCTTCTTTTAAACAGTAATAGAATTGAGGTAAGCACATAACCTACTAGCATCCATCCCTGGGAAGGCATGGTCCTCAAGGCACAGTTTTAATTCAGCTGCTATTTCTCATGGGCCTAAATAAACAGAAGAGTTCAATCTGTGGATCATAGAGCCAGTGGTGCTTCTTGTGCTGCCCAGGGTTCAGAAAGCAGAAAGGAAACAGAGTGGAATGGGTTTGAGAAGGTAGATAACTCCAAACAGTGTTTCCCAGCCAAGCTTAATGCTCATCTCCATACCTAGCTGAGGCAAACTGGTGGTATCACACAAAAATTTAGCTCAAAGTAGGATCTTTGGCTGCTGTGGGAAATCTCTCTGCCCAGCTGAATACTTACTATTGACATTAACGTTAGGACATAGTGCTGCAGATTAGCCCCATGGTAGGCAACCATCCTGCTGTCAGCCACCACCATCACTTCCACAAATCGTGGGTAGGAGAGAAACCTCTTTGTTCTTCTGTGGCTCTTCTTCTCACTGACATTCCCCGTCTCATTGCTATCTGCAGAAAACGGATTCACTTCCAGGCTGTGTTTCAACATTTCCGTGTCAGATAATAAGCTGCTTTCTACCCATTGTTTTCTCCAGTGTTTCCGCTTGTTCTTTTTATGGCTGTGTTCATGGTCTATGATTAAAAAGCAGAGAAACATAATGTACATTCCAGAGCAAATACAGATTAAAATCCACATATTTTATGTCACAATACCTATTTACCTCATCTGAGCATTAAGCAAACATGTTCTAAACAGCTAACCAAGCCCTGTGTGGAAGACCACCAGGTTGTCTAACATACAAGCCTTTGCTTAACTTTTAAAGGCTCGGGTAACCTCACTGAATCCAATGACACTGCAAGCAACGGTGGGGCCACTGTAGGACCCAGGATGTGATTGGACTCCTTTGCCCAAGTCCAATGATGGTAATTAGCCACTGTGGTGTGAGGATTCTGGGCACGTCCAAGGTGGCCAGGAAACCACAGGAAACAAAGGTTCAAATCCTGTATTTCTAGCTCAGGCATGAAGGACGGCAGGATTTGGCCTTCATAGTGAAGCAATTATATATGATTTATTTCTGTCTCTAACAATAACATGGCTGGGCTTCAATTCCCCCCCTTCCTTTATTATTCTGTGCTACAGGAATGGTAAAGGTCATCTAATAGCACAGCTGCCACTGGCTAAAGAATAGAATTCAGGAAGTTTCACATATACTGCTTTTGATATTCAATTAGGCCAAACATAAAAGCAGCCTGAAAATATATTCCATGCTGACACAAAGACGACAAAGTGAAGAGGGAGAACAGGCAAATAAAACATATGGAACATGTACAATTAAGATTTACCATCTGATTAGTGTGTAATTATAGCATTATTTAAATGTAAGAGCAAAAATCAGTCTTATTTGATGCCACTTAATTTTTAATCATTTCATCATAGGAAGTTGCTAATTGAATGTGATTCATCCACGAGAGTCTGTTCGCTTCTGCATTTAATATAAAGCCAGATCTGAACGACTCATCTAAGACTCCAGGCTACAGCCCTCACGGTCTTTGTAGCTGTAGTTTAATTTAGTCATGCTGGTGAAAAATATCCCATTTCCTTATCTGACCTGCTGAGTAGGTTAGAGGAAGCATAATATTAGGGAACAAAGGAATATTCAATGTTCAAACAAGATTTAAATGATAAGAAACTTCTTAGCTATTTTTGATGTGTAGTTTCCTTCTAGGATATTTGGTAATAATTTCCAAAAAAAGAACGATGAAATACAAACTGTAACATCACGGCAGGCAAAGGGGGGTTAGCCAACATCTACCCATCCAAAAACATGTTATTTTTCCCCACACTTAAATGGACAATGGAGTATTTAAGAAGTAAACTCTTTTTACTCTGCACTAACTAAGCCTTGTGAACTCCACTTTTCTTGATATAGTCCAGACCACCTTAACACAGCAGAAAGTCCACAGTTATTCGAGTAAGAATTTGAGAAAGCCAATGGCATTTGTGGTTATAATTGGATTGCCCTAGTTCCTCTGCACTAATCAATGCTGTTGTGCTAGCAAGGTTGTGCTCTCATGCTGGCACGACTTCGTGGGCAACCGTGACATTATCCTGACTTGTGCAGTGCCAATCAGTGCAGGAAGCCAGCTCTGCATACAAATAACTTATAGGTGAGAAGACCAGATGGTGGAGAAAGTGCTAACCTCAGCTTTCTGGCCAGTCTCCTGCATGCTGTGTGCCCCCTCTCAGCGTTCTTGGCCAGTTACTTTAGCATCCCTTGTAAACAACTAACTTCCAAAGGGGTCAGGTACTCGAGGAAAGAATGCATGAGGGACTGCAAGATGCTCAGCCAGAGGGCTGCAGTGTGGAGGAATGCAAAGGAAGAAAGAAACATCAAGGACTCATTGTGGATGCACCTGTTACATTGGAGATACTCAAAGAAATTCATTCATGCTCACCAGACTCGCACAGAGAAAAAAACACTTTTTTTTTCTAGTTACAGAGGTCGTGCACAGTGCTGGTTCTGTATCAGTGCGCTCCCTCAGTCCAACACACAACTCATCCTCCTTCAAAAATGAACATACTTTTTCCATATATGAAGCTACTCCAGAACTTAAAGCACGACATTCGGACAGCAGTCATGTATAGCATGTTTGCCAAACTAGTTACTGTAAAACCAAGACTGGGGATACCCTGCATGTAAAGTCCCTTCTGGACTTTGGTAGTAGTAAGTGTTATCTTCACCCATCTTGCGTATAATTGCACTCAGGGCTGGTGCACATTCACCTGTAAAAGATTAAACCCTAACGGCAGTGTACTGCTCTCAATCCATGCGTGAAAACTCCCACCAGCCTTACTGAGAACTGCACACGGGACTACCAGCACCTCATGTGCCCAATGCTGCTGATCTCTCACGCTGTTACAATGACCACGACATAACAGAAATGCTTTTCCTGAATGGTGCAGCCTGCTGCAGTTTCATTAAGCATTAGTGAAAAACTCCCACGGCCATACAAGAAAACCTAATTTGATGACTCCAGCTTCCCACCGCAACTCACAACTCCAAAACAGGGCGTAATACTTTTCCACCTGGTTTTGCCTTTTATATATTAACAGAATTCAGGAAGCAAAATGGTTTGGCAAGCTCTGTTTTGGCAAATGACCTGAAAAACATCTACCTACACATGGCAGTGATTGAGTGGGTTTAAGTATCCAAACATTTTCTTTAATTTACTGAAGAAACAAAACCCCAATGAGCAGACAAACACTTCAAAACCATGCAAGCTATGGACCAATAATTCAAGTACAAAGCTAGCCTGTGTGCTCATTTAACAGCTAATGCTCATTTCCAAGGTGGTTAAAAGCTGCTGGAATAATATCCATTTTAATGCTTGCTTTACTAAAGCAACACTTAGTATTTGCACTGTCTTTAGACAAACCTGGAAGTGTCTATGGTTTTTCTCTTCTTCGTTTTCTAGCTTGGTTTCTTTCTTTTGTTATGTGAAACTTAAAAAACACATCCCATCCTATGACACTCACTATGAACAGGGATGTCCCTTCCTGATGGCATCTTCCAACCCATGCTATTTATGCTGGCTTGCTCAAGAAACCTCAGCCCAGAGTTCATGGAGTTGATTTATAGACGCTCCCCACTGAGTAACGGTTACCGGATCCATGCTGAGGGAGAGGGCAGGGGAGAATCAGGTCCTACCCCAGTACTTTCCCTGCTTGGAAGGGTGACAGGGTAGAGCCAGGGACTGCTTTTGAAATAGTAGCTATTATTATGCTACAGCCAAAATTTAAAAGAAACAGCAATCAGCAGTTCTAATCTTTTCCATTTCTGCATTGACTTGTCCTTGGAATAGAAAGCAATTTGCACAATTAAATAAGACATGTGACAATGAAAGCAATTCCAGCTCAGCTCCAAGTTCATGAGGGCTGCACATAGCAAGGGAAGGGAAAATAAAAAAAAAAAAAAAGAGAAAGCAGGAGAGGGAAAAATAATCTGTTTCTTGAGCCAATAACATTAATGGCCACTCTCTGATAGAAAAGGAACATGGTCTTCATGACCAAGGATTTTTAACATGAATTTTACTATTCTGTGGCTTTACTGTACCATGCCTAGAACTGCTCTGATCCAGTCCTGCAGATGGTAACACCATAGTCTGGAAGTTAATTACTTATTGTACACCTTCATTAAGCAGATCAGAATTCAGCTGGGCTCCCTGAAGCAGCCTGTACCCTGTCTGACCCAAAGCCTTGGTACAAGCTTTGGCCACAGTCAACTTAACCAAATTTTCTACCCACAAAGGTTACAACAGTAGTCACTGAAGCCATTGCTATTGCTGTGACAACTGCAACCTCACTCTCACAGCAGCACAAACAAGAGCCATGCTGGCAGCTTCGCGCCCCACTGGGACAGCAGCCAGGGGTGGAAGTGTGAGGCAGGAGGAAGCGAGCACCTTGCTTTGCTCCACTTCAGTGCTGTGAGGAGGACAGGTCCATTTCTTGGCATTTGTCATAAATTAAAACATGCAAATGTCAACAAGAAACACTACAGCTCCACAAGCAGTTTAGATGAAGCAGAGTACTCCTACCAGTCCACCCTATAGTTCTGCTAGGGTTCACATCTTGTAGAGGAGGCCGACAAAAAGACTTCAGATGCTAAAAAGATGCTGAACCCAACCTTGGCACGATCCCACCTTTCCTCCTGCAGTTAGAACCAATCAGTGTCCCATTGAAAGAAAAATGTTCTCTGTTTTAACACCATCCAAGCGCCAAAGACCACACATACTCTTGACATTTCCTTTCCTAATGATGTATGAGTATGAGAGAATGCATTCTGGTTTTAAAGAATTTTTCTCTGCCTAAGGTAGAAATTGTACATGAAAGCTATCAGTTTTGCACAGCAGACAGAAACTAGATTAATGAACAAACCAGTAAATTGCCTTTTTAAGGCACATACAAGTTGAGCACATGAGGGAAGATGATTCAAGGTGATCTTACAGACAAAATAATTAAATAGCCACATCTTGCAACTGCAAAAAAACACAAAAGCACCACTGAACTGATACAAAATTGGTTTAAAGGATGGTTGACACAGTTGTAGCACAGAAAATCACTGGTACCAGTTCCATAACCCACTGCTTCAGGAGTGCCAGCACACCTGGACACCAGCTGGGACTGCTGCCTTTGGGCTCACCAAAACTGCCTGCAGAGCTTCCAAAGATGCACTTGCTGGGCCTGGCCTCTGTCCTGGTTACCCAACCCCTGTGCTCACTGCCTTGCTCTTCATGCAGCTTTCAATGTATAAGACTCCTGTTTGGCGGCCACAGCAACAAAACAGATTTCACACCTAGTGACAGCTCAACATCAGTGAGAAACAACACTGAGATCACCACATCTTTGTGCTGGCACTCCATAAAATGAGAACAAAAAACCCATTAGGAAGAAAGAAACCTGGCCTAGGAGATGGCCACAGGGATGCTGTTAATGACAATACAGGCATATGAGAAGAAAAGCCACAGAACAGTCAGCCTGTTCGTTTTCATTAGGATATGCCAGGGGGTACAGATGGAAAATACCAAAGTAATAGCTCCCTGCCTCACCCACCCTCTTCTTTAGCAGGCATCCATGCAGACAACGCAACAGGAGTTGCAAAACTGCAAGGACATCCCTTTTGATTCCAGGAGAATAACTTAACCACATGGGAGTTGCAAAACAATAATCAGTGAATACCAATGTGTCACAGCGCTGGTCTTCCACTGTTACAGAAATGACCTTTCTTGCCAAATAACAACAAAAAGCATGTACACAGCTTACAACAAACACACTTGCAATTACAGGATCTGCATCAGTAACTGTGATCTAATTTTTTTATTCAGAAGTCTGTTTGAGTCTTATTTCACTCGCACTGCGGAGAGATATATGAGGGATATGATTTAGCTGGGAAGTATTGGTGATGGTTGGACTGAATGATCTTCTAGGTCTTTTCCAACCTTGATAATTCTGTGATTCTGAGATAGCACAAACATTACAGCCCGATCCCCTTCCCATCTCAGTATGGGAAAAGCTTGTGTCGGACATCCCAGGCCCATTTAACTAAGCACTAGTTGGCTGTTGCTGTGCTATTACCTCAATGGGAGGCCAGAAATAGAATTAATTACATTAGCATAAGGACTTGTGACATAACTCTCGTTTGCTGTTTTCAGGAGGGAAGGAAACCTGAAATAATTACTCTCTGACTATAAATTACAGCTCACTTCCTCAAAGTGATAAACTTTTCAGAAGGAAAGAACGAAGTCAATGTATTACCCTGAAGCCAAAAGCAGAGCTGACAGCTTAAACAGACTTTTGAAAGAGCTCAAGGATTGCTCAACCTGGAAGTAAAGGCTTAGGAAAACCTCCCTGCAGATCTTCTGCAACCCCAGTTACGTGAGATCCAGCAGTACAGAATTTGCCTGAAGACCTGCCTGGAAACCAGACACCTAGCATGCAAAATACCACTGGATCACCTACTTGAAAACCATAACAAGACCATGCCTAGAGGCAAGACAAACAGTCCAAAAGAAACAGCAAAAACGTGAAGAGGTTTTACCTAGTTTGATACAAAGTATCCAGGGTTTCAAGACTAGCAACACTGTGAACACTGAGCCCTATGGAAAAGACATTCCAAGTTTCCACCCGTATAAAATCAGAGTGTAAGAACTATGAATACTCAGCAGAGAGCATGTGAGGTGCTCCACTGCTGTCCTCTTCAGCCCTATCCCCAACCAGAGCCATTTCTCACACTAAGCACACACCTCATGCCAGACACAGGCAGGAGATCCAACACTAACTCACAACACATGACAGGTCAAAAGCAAGGCTCTACCCATGGTATACAGTTCCCACCACATCCCTCAGCCATAGCACTGCGGTCATGGCAGCGGGATGCTTGCACCATGGTCCACCAATGACTTCCCATGGGTGGCACCCAGAAGAGACAAAAACTCAGCAAAGGCTGAGTGGGTGGATGCCAATTATCACACGGGAACAAGGCTGCAGTCACTGAGTTGGCAGCACCACGCATGTGATCACTCAAGGCACAGGGTTGCACCTCTTTGCTTTGGTGACTCCCCAGTGCCCTGCTCAGTGGGAAAGGGTTGTTAAAAGTTACTACGAAAGAGTAATCTATTACAAACTACTCATTAATCAACAACAACAAAAAATAATCAGTGACATATTACCTATCATTCCCGTGTTACACTCGCTCAGCAGCAATATCTTGTTCCCACTGCCAATTTGTCTTACACTTATTACAGCCACTTTCTCAACACAGCTTACACACACTTCTTTCCTCCTCCTTGCCCAAACCAGTACATGGGCTGTGACTTCCCAGAGCTGCCATGCCTGGCTGCAGAAGCCAGAGGCAAAATGCTGCCTCCCAGGAAAGCAAACTATTTCAACACTTTATGACTAAATACCCAGCTGTAAATATGGGACCCTCCTGTGTCCATTGCTGGCAGGTAATGGGATATGCCAAGCCTGGAGGCTGTGCTCAGTACAGGGATCTATTTGTTCTTTTTTCCTCCCTGAAAACAAAGTCATTAGGCTTCCACATCTCCCCTAACAGCACACTGGGCAGAGCCAGCCCAACTCAGGTAACATCTGCCCCATTGTGCTCTCCTCTGAGCCTGCAATGAGCATCTCACCACTGCAACACTTCTTGCTGGAAGGCCTGTGCCTTGGCTGCAGCCCTCTGGCTCTCCTCCAAAAAGAGGAAAAGCTCTAATCATCTTCCTACTAGTCTGGCACCCTCATAGTGTTATTGCTGCTTCTGCATGAGGAGTTTTGCCTGCACTGGATATTCCTGTTTGAAGTGGTCTCATTAAGGCACCAGGTCTTTGTGCAAGTTCCTCACTCCCAGCCCTAGAGCCCACATCCAGCATCAGCCTCAGGATGTGCAGGGCTGGCAAGAAATGAAAGCCTTGGTAATAGCCAAAGCTCACTGTACGTGTAGTCCCCATCTCAGCCACGGGTGGGTCTTCGATATAAAATCATTATGAAAAGTGAGGCACGAGCAGGGAGGCATTTAGCTAACAAAGCTCTAGTGGAAACAGCAGAAATCAGGAGAGCAGAAATGCAAACACAGTGGGAGCAAAGTAGGAGCTGCCCAAAAGAGTTCATTAAGGAATTCTGTGTGAGGGTCACAGTCAAAGCTACAAGGAATTTGCAAAGTTTGGAGCAATGAAACAGCTGAGCTTGCAGCAAAAATGTCCAACTCTTGCATTTACACTGCTGGCCATGGGACAGCTGTAGTACACGGGGTCACCAGGTAGATGGAGGCTATGTCTGTCTCAAAACAAGGGGTGGCCAACAGGCAGGGTTACTCAGTTAAAAAGAAAAGACAACAACCACATGAGAAACGTGAGACAAACGAGAGGTGGCAAATAGGAACATGAGGAAAAGGAGAGAAGAAGACAGCAGAACTGAAGTGTGCCTTCTTGGGGAGGGTCTCGCCAGGCGGCTTCCAGCAGGAGGTCACAGGGCCAGCTGGTCACAGCCTCCACATCCCACAGCACCCCAGGATGCAGCTCCGTGCCTTTTATCATCCCAATCAGATGGTTCCTCTGCAGAGCTTCAGGAAAGCTCCGCGCTCCAGCTCCGCAATGAGCAACTTCCTTCTCTTCTTTTTTTAGGATCGGAATATCTTTTCTCTTCCTCCCCCACCTCAAAAGGGCAGATATTAATAATGCGGATCGGAAGAGCTTGCTATGGTGAAGCGATGGGTGGTAGCGGTGCTGCACCTACTGACATCACGCCGGCCGCCTGGCCAAGTCTTCATCCTGACAGAGCTGCTCAGGAAAGCACAGCTAATTATTCTGCCAGATCCTCGGCCAGATGACAAATTGATTCACGGTAGTAACTAAAAGAAGGGAAGGAGGAGAAATTGCACCATTTCCTATGACCGAAACGACATTACTCGTTACCCCAAGGAAAACTCTGTCCAAAGTGCTCATTGCAGCTGTTGAGCTATACACCAGACAGCTGAAGTGCATTGCCAGGGGACTCTGCTGGTGTACTACATGAGTTTATGCATTTGGTATCCATCAGCTCTCAGAGGAGGAAGGTCTTTTTTCAGAACTTCTACAGAGCTCTATATGTCAGGGCACCTACACGATTATCAGAAGCTGCTGATTAACATTTAACAGAATCAAATACCTGCTTTCCTAAGCTGGCCTGAGGATGCTGGAAACTAAAAGCAACACAAAGGAGGCTTTAGAAATCAGTCAGCTCACAAGGGACACACTTTTCCTGAATACCACAAGCAGTCCATAATTACATCATCACAGTAAGGGCACACAATATGTGGCTTATTAATCATTTCCAGGAAGAACACCATCAGAAGGTCGTTGTTAATAGCCCCACTGCCCGGCAAGGCAATCTCCCATGCTCCACTGCAGGGTGGGTACTTCAAACCTCCCTCACATGAATTTCCTCTTTGAGCACAAGAACACTCCCTTCCGAAGGCAGGGGTGACAGTAAGAAGGAGAGTCAGAGGTGAGGAGGATGGGGTGGAAAGCAATGCTATCATCACAGCTACCTGGAACTCTTATACGTGCATCTGTGAGGCAAAGACCTCCTCTTTCCACTAAAGCAAACAACAGAAAACAGAAAGGAAACAAAGGAAAGCAAGAAGCATTCTGGAAAAGAGGAGAACATAGGTACACCATGAAGGATCATCATGGAAGAACATCATGGATAGAGCATTACTCCTGTGAAGAGCAATATTTTTCTTCTTATTCAGAAGAATAATGGAAGCTATGATACCTATAGGCTGCTCTCCCTGCCTATAGCAGGGGTTTGGAACTACATGATCTTAAAGGGTCCTTCCAACCCAAACCATTCTATGATTCTGTGATTTAAGGGGAGCATGGGGGGAGAAATACAGTGAGCTGTTATAACTACACAGAGTCAAGCAATTGCCCTCCCAGCTACCTTTAGTTCAATGAGTCCTGTGATCTGCTGCTCCGTTCCTCCAAGGGCTACTGATGAATTGTGCCAGATTCCATGTTTCTTTCCAACTGTTCTGAGTCTCCTGCATCTGATCTCAAAGAAGGGAGCAGAAACAGCTGGAAGAGAGAAACCAGAATGGCATAGTCCAGCAGCAACCCTTGGAAGAACAGACAAGAGCCTTGTGAGAGGCACCATTGTCCCCCAGTACATGTTTGCAGGTGGACACATGTCCACATGCCTTCTAGATGAAACATATCATTAGCACATCAGCTCTAAATTGTCACAAAGCACCAGAGCAGCTCAACAGCATGGCCACAATCCACAGCTACAGGTGCCAAAACAGTCACACCTGCTAAATGCAGGCCAAATCCAGCACCACGTTTCTCTTCCTGCGCTAATTTAGCTCCCTGAGGAACTCCATCTGCTTTACAGCATGTGAGTGACTCTCAGCCCACGCAAGGGAAGCCACTCAAGGTCTACTCTATTTAGGCTTTGCAGCTCCTGCAGATCTAACTTCAGGCCAAAGGAAGAGGGAGAGACAACAGCTGAAATGGGGCACTGAAGGAGTAAGCCTCTTCAGAGAGAACTTAGGTCCTTGCTGCCAAAGGAGAGGATTAGTTGTGAAAATCAGGAAGTCATGGAGGCAGAGAGCAGCAGGAGGCCATTGCAGATAATAGGGACAGTAGGAGCAAAGCTATTGCTCACCAAGGCTCGTGAAGAGGAGATAAAAAGGCTTGTGCTCTTTCATATGTGCGAAGACTAGAAAGAAAGAGTGAAGAGGTCAGGGAGATGGTGTTGATGGAGGATGGGCAAGGAGGGGAAAAAAAAAAAGAGCCTTTGAAAATGAACCATGGAAAAGTGATTAATAAGGGCAGAACTGCCAGGGTGGGTGGTAGTACCTTTTCATTTTCACTAGAAAGAAAAAAGACATTGCAACTTCCAGCCAGGTCTGGGGAGTGGGGTCACAGCAAGACCAAGACAGAAACAGTGTCATCAAAAGGACAGAAACAGAATTTCAGACAGAGAGCAAATCAGTTTGGGATGGTTAGGAATTACATGGAGGTGGGAACAGAAAGCAGGTTTAAAGGCTCATGGGACAGCTGTGGCAGGACAGCCTAAAGGATCTCCTGCCAACCTTACTGCAGGGATGAAACAGAAACCAAAATGTATTTCCTGACCACAGCTTCCTTATAACCAATTACTAGAAAGCACAGGCACACGTCTTTTCAGGGCAGCAGTACCACTGCAAGCCTCTTCCAAGCGCATGTGGTACCAAGTCCTTAACCTTGCATCCCTTCTGCCCCACACCAACCTGGTGGCTTTTTACTGCAAATCGAGTCTCTTTCCTAAGGGCCAAGTCATTAAGAACAGTAATAAAATGAATACCTGGAGTATCACAAGTCTGCCTGTCCTCTGAAGAGTTGGTTGGAGGTGTCCGGTGTCGGTAGACGAGATGTGGCTTATTATGCTCTTCTTCATACTCTTGCTCAAGTGACAGCAGTGGCTCTACAAAATAGTCCCCATCATCAGACTTGAACGTGCCTAGCTGAGAGGGACAGAGAAGAACTGAGTCAATGACAAGCCATGGAGCAGAACTACCCAATCTAACATTAAACAAGAAAGGTGGGTGAGCTGGTTCTGCAACAACCCCCATGAAGGCACAGGCTGGAAGTGCAGCTCTCCATCACACTGCTCAGACCTGCCTCCTTCAGCAGTCTTTCCAAAGCTTACAAGAAGCAAGGTCTTAATTTGTAGGAGTGAACACAAGGAGGGGACACCTGCCAGACCTCATCCCTATGCCAAAGACTGAACCTTTCCTGCCCAAGGGGACATGATGCTCCAGCACAACCCTAACACATTGCACCATTTTTTCATGCAGCAGCTCAGCAGCTCTCTGTGAAACAGGCTTTAAACTTAGAAGTGAGGACCCAAGAGAAGTGTCCAGACAGTGGAATCCCTGTGTGTGGAAAGGCACCACTTCAGTGCAAAGTATGGAAGAACTGTCAGTTAGTTGTATGTAAATATGAATACAGGGAGGTGAAACAAAACAAAACATCCAGGACAAAAAGCATCCTGTAGCCATCCTAGGCTAGGAAACAGGGTAACTACATGGGATATAGTGCTGGAGGAAGGCCTGCCCAGGCACACACATGCACCAGCCCAATTCAGGCCCCAGCCTGACCTGCTGGGATGGGGCCTGGGGCTGAAGCAGTACGACACGGTCAGCCTGGAATGCCCTGGCAGGAGTAGTGACCAACAGAGACCTCCCAGGGGAGCACCAGAGGCAGTCATTGCTTCCTGTGCCTCACTGGCACTCCAGGGTGCAAGGAGTGTGCAATAATCTGCGATGAGCATTGCTGGGCAGTTTCTGCTCTTCCCTCAGCCAGCATCACCTGGTGCAGCAGAGCACCAGGACAGGCTGCAAGGCAGCCTGTGTTCATCTCCTCTGAGGTCACAACTCTTTGCCATACTGCAGGAAGACTCTGGGGGCAGCACTCCCGGGGACCCCTCAGCCACCTCTCCAGACTTCGGGGTGCAGGTCGGTGTCGGTGCCAGGCAGTTTGCTGGGGGCTCCATAGCAGGGCTCTCCCCACCCGGTGATCTCCGTGGCGGGGTGCCGCTGGGTGGCACTTTTGCCCCAAAACCCGCGGAGCAGAAGGGCTTTCCCCCAATCCGACGGGATAATAAAAGTGGGCTGCGAGAAAGACCAAACCGGGGCGAGCCGGCCCTCGTCTCATAGCCCCAGTCGAGGGCGGGGGAAAAGGGCCGGCCCTATTCCCTCTGCCCACCCTCCCTCGCCTGCTCCTCCTTCTCCTCCTCCTCGCTTCCGCCCGTTCGCCACCGCCGGGCGCCCGGCGGGGCAGGGACCCGGGGCTCACCATCCCGGAGCAGAGGCTGATGACGGCGGTGTGCCGCGGCCGGGCGTTGACGTGCCCCCGGTAAAAGCAGTGCTTCACGTCGGTGTCAGCAGTCTCGGCGTAAAGGTTCCGCTGCTCGGCGGCGGGCTCGCCCAGGATGCTGACGGTGAAGAGCGGGGCGATGAAGGCCGAATTGGCCGTCAGGTTGAAGAGGAACTGCTGCCCGAAGGCGGAAAGCCTGTAGTGAGCCTTAGGGGAGGAGGATGAGGAGGAGGCGGCGGCCGTCCAGGCGTCGGGGGCAGCGTTGGTGCTCCGCCGCCTCCGCCTGAAGTGGACATCGGTGGGGAAGGGCTCTCCAAACTCATTCACCCGGGTAGGAGTCACGATCTCGTACTCGCTGAGCTTCTCCAGCAGCTTCGCTGCAAAAGAAGAGAGGCACATGTCCCTGAGAGGGGAGGCCGGGCGCCTCGCCCCCCAGAGGCGGCAGCCCAGCACCCCCGGGCCGCTTCCCACTCCCCGAGCATCTCCGTACCTTGCCTGGGGTGCAGCTTCTGCCTCCTCGCTCCCGTCCTCAAGCCGTCGATGAAAAGCGTGGTGAGTGCCAGCGCCAGCGGCGCAAGCTGCATGGTGCTGCGCGCTGTCCTCAGAGGAGAGCAGCCTTCCCCCGCTTTGCTTGGGCTCTTCTTTTTCTTTTTTTTTTTTTCCCCTTTCTTTTTTTTTTTTTCTTCTCGCCCCTTTCTCCCCCCTCCCCGCCCCCCGGAGCAGTGCCGGGGGAAGCGCCGGAGCCGGGCGGCGTTAGGGGCGGGCGGGCCGGAGGGGCGCGGGGCGCCGGGGGCCGCGCATGGTGCGCGGGGGGCGGAGGGGCCGGGACGGACCGACGGGCCGGGACGGGGGAACCGGCCGGCCGGCCGCCTGCCTGCACTCCCTCGCTTTCCGCCTCTCCCCCCGTCGGGCTGGTGGACGGGGCGCTCCCGGGAGCCAATTTAAGGGGGCGGGCTCCATAGATCAAGCAGGAGAAAAAGATCCCGCCCTGTAAGAGCAGGGACAGCCCTTCCTCTCCTCCCACCCACCCCCCTTATCCAACATGTCACTTTCTTTCATTCGGAGGAACGCCGGATTCGCAAGTTTTCGCTGGCAAAGCCCTCGGCAGTACCGCGCCTGGACGGGGCAGGCGGGTCCGAAACCCCACTGGGGCCCGGGCAGAACGAGGTACAGGGGGGAAGAGCCACTTCCTCGCTCACCGGCAGCAGAGTAGAGTTTTCTTGCATAAAAGAAAAGAAAGAAAACCGCCGGTTCTGGAATCTTGAAGAAGTGAACGCATACTCAAAGAATCCCACGTGCAACACTTTTTATAGCATTGCTTTCCTTCTGCATTTCTCAGATACGAAGCACTTTAAGCAACTTTAGAGTTATTTTTGTGTTGTGTTTTTTTCAGCATCCTGAGGGAAAAGAAAAATTTCCTCGTCTAAAAGGTGTATTTTACTTTTCTTTTTAATCTTGTCTTACAATTTGGAAGCTTTAGATAGAAATTTTAGCCATCCTTTAAAGCCAAGTGCAACTCAACATTGTTTCCTGCTGTCCCTCACACTCGTGAATTGGTTGTTCTTTCCCCCTGCATGAGGAAAGGTGCTATGAAATTTCGAGGCAAAAGAAATTAGATGGTGGAAGTGTAAGTTCCCACCACTTGCACTTCCCTTGGAACAAAGAACAGAAGCACCACTACTTTCTGCAGGAAGGGGAAGCCTTAAAGTGATCAGTTCAGAATTGACTTCTGGACAAAACAGCGCCTCCTAAGTATTCTAAAGTAAATGCTGAAGCCCTACAAAGCTGTTAGCAGATTTTACATGATCAATACAGAAGAACGTGTAAGCAGATCATCACCTGCAAAGCCACTCATAGCTGCTGCAGGCTTACCAGGTGGAGAAGGTCACATCTCAGTTCTGCTATGCCTCTGTGTAAGAACTCCATTTAATTTAAGGTAATTCACTTATGCTGCCTTCTCGGGCTCAGCAAAGCTGGAGTCTTCCAGCCTTGGATTGCCAGCATACAGCCAGCTGTAACAGTGGCATTGGGTCTCTTGCATCCAGCTTTAGAACTGGTGCAAGCAGTCATCTGCAAAGGAACAAGCTCTTCAGAACAGCTAAACAAGACTGCATCTCCATGCACTCATCTGTTGTGAGTGAGCCTATGCCACATGTGCTGCTAGTGCTGCAAAGAACTAAATGGTCTTTAGGGTCCCTTCTAGCCCAAGCCGTTCTGTGATCTTCCTGTCCTAATGGCTAATTTCTTGCTTGTGCACACATTGAGAAAGAAGTCCTCAAAACAGGAAAGACACCAAAGTATTCTGAACTTACTGCAATCTGCAAAGCCTGCTGGGGCTGCTGTGCAGCCTCCTCTGGCTGGTCATGAAGGAGCTTGACATCCCCATCCTTCCCATGCTCTGTTGTGTCCTGATAGAGTCTGAAAAGCCACCGTAGTCCTGGGGGCTTCTGGATGAAGAAAAATAAATGGGTATCTTGAAACATCACTGCGTCATGGTGAGACTGCCTTGTTTTCTCAGCCTTCTCTGCCTTACCATCAATGCAATATCTCCTGTGCTGTGGTGCCAGTGTGTTGGGATTTTTGAGCCCCTATCAGTCTTCTAGAACCTTCTCACCATGTCCACATATGCCCCAACTCTTTCAGTCTTTGGAAAGGAGGAATATGCTGTGTCTGAGCATGGGCTATAGCCTGGATGAGATAGGGGAGCATTGACCGCATCCTGCATTTAGGTGAGGCATGCATGGGAGTAGGAGGCCTTGAGCAATGCTGGGGGGAGAGAGTGGAGTTGCCCGAGAAAATGGAGAGAAAAGCTGAGTCAGAGCAGAGGGAGAAGGGTTATGTGGAGCTGGTTCTGTGTTACGGATGAGGGACACAGCCCTGCTCATCTCCATTCACACAGGTATTGGGAAACAGCTCTGCTGCTTTATCTGTGTGCCCCTGGGGCAGCTGCTCTGCCGGGATGGGATTTCACAAGCACCCTGCATCCTACTGGGTTGAGCCTTACCACCCCCTCACACCAGGGCTGGTGTTGGCAAGAGCTGAGATAAGAAAATCATAGAATCATTAAGTTTGGAAAAGACCACTAAGATAATCTAGTCCAACCACCAACCCATTCCCACTGAACTATGTCCCTATAAAGTCTGTTACTTTCTTGCTCAGATTTATACCAGACAACCAATTAATTTGGCTCAAGGGGTGGGGTTAAGGAGTTCAGGAGGTGATATGTGGCAGCTCATACCTATGACATGGGTGGGTTGGATGGGATGGACTGAAGTGTTGCATGAAGAAACATCATCACGGGTTCTCTCTCTGATCTGAAACCTTGGCACATCTGCTCCAGGAGAGAAGGAAAGATCAAAACCTTCCTTCTTCAGAAGCGAGGAGCTGACCCATGGAGCAACTAAATAGGCTCAATTGACGGGTCAGAGTTGGGAGGATCCTAAAGTGCTCCTGGGACCAGATCCAGGCTTTCTGATGGTCCTAGGAGCATGGCATTGCCTATAACAATGCTGTTTCCATTTCCATGACAGGAAAGTGGCACAATGTACAGCACTTTGAATTTCTGCAGCTGGAGATTAGGAAGTGCAGAATGAAAGCTGTAGCATAAGTAAATAGGTTACGTGGAGATTAGAGAAACTAAGCTACAAACTTAAATTCAAATAACCTTCCTATTAGAAAGGATCAGTTGATAGTTACAATATGGTAATTGTGCAGGCTTTATGTCCTCACCTGGCCAGAAGCAGCCTCTAAGAGCCCATACCTACCGTGGAAAAATCCCCTTGAAATACTGAGAATTTTACCTACATAAATACTGCAGAAGTTGAGCTGCAAATGCCTCTTCTGTAAACTACAAAAGGAGAACTCAGTCACGACAACAAAACTTTGGTAGGGAATTCAGACAGTACAAATGGCTGCAAGGATACAAGAGGAGACCACATTTCCTGCAGTTTTCACACTCCTTTTCACCCTACTTACCTTTTCCTCACAGGTGAGTGCAATCCCCAGTCACTCATCTTTGTTCTTTGCTGCTCTGCCTCTCCAGGTAGGTGTCACCTACCTTTATCTGCCGCATCCATTCTCTTGCCCAGTGATTATCCCAGGAGGCAGATGTTTCCCTTTGATGGTTGTTCTTCAGTGCCACCAGATAACCAAAGAGAGCAAACATATTTTCTCCTGGTGTCTAATCTGTGCACTCAGAAAGTGAAAGGTTTAATTCCCTTTAAACAGCCGACCTCAGCCTGGCTTGTTTCTCTGCCTATTCTGGCAACAAAGATATCACCCTGAGCTTTATTTCTCTCAGTTTTGGAAGACATTCTGCTCACATAAAGGTTTTTCTTTAAAGGCTACGTACATTAAGGCTGTTCTTAATTATTATTTTTAATAAAAGCTCTTTTAATCTTTTTCTATTACTTTGGAGGGGCTGAGAATTACAGGCTCATGGTGTGCAGTTAATTTTCAATCTGATTTTCAGTGCCGAGCACGCTCTTTTGATCCAGATTATAAGGATTTAAATGTACAGAATAATTCATCTACAGTAGCCACTTAAGCTCCTGCAAAGGGCAATGATGTGAAGAGAAAGATTCATCTCAGCACATGCTGGGGAATTAGCACTTGGGAACGGAAGGAGGAAAAGAAAACACATCCCTTCGATCACTCCTCACAAGCAAGGGAACTGACTCTCCGTTCACCTTAGAAACGGTTTTAACCCTGGAAAACAGATTCATGAGTAGAAATAAGGGACTGGGTGGGAGGATCAGCAAAGCCCACGTAGATGCTGCGAATGTGTGGGATTTTTTGGTTTCAGGTCAGCACGGATGGACGTAATGATCCCTTGAGGCTTTCTGTTTAGAAGTGCTGGTTCCAGTTTGCCCCTCCCCGGCTCCCAGCATTGCTGCTGACCATTCACATACTGCGTGCACCTCTTATCTGAAGGGTGGGACAGCATGCCCTGAGCAGCCCAACCCCTGGGTCTCACTACAGCCTCGCAGCTCTTCTGGCTTGACAAGCACTTACAGACCCCATCCCCAACCCTTTTTACTGCAGGCAGCAATCTGGGGCAGGTCCTAAAGTAGCTGGGAAACAATTCTGGATCTTCCCGGATTTGTGCAAATTAAGCCATCAAGCGAAACATTGTAGTGGTTTGTCCTTTGTCTTTGACACACCATAAATTAAAGGGACCTGAGTGCACTCCTTTTGACTTTTCATACTACATACACGTGTAGCCTTGCTAAGTTCCAGGTGTCTTTGCCAAACCATTAGCAGAAGGCCTAAGCAGAGCAGATGTGTCATCCCACACCAAACAGTGACCTGGGAACGCTGGAAGTTCTGCAGGTACAAAAAGCTTTACTCTTTGAGCCAAGTGCTTTTATTCCCATAAACAAATTATTGTAATGGCTCTTCAAGGTATCACAGTTGCATTATGAAGAGGAGACTCAGAGAGCTGATTTGGCAAAGGGCACAGAGCCCTGACCTGCGATCATTTCTACCCTCCCACCTAAGCTCACACAGCATAAGTATACGATGCCATATTTCAGTGCAGGGATCATTTAAGCACAAAACTGTATTTTAGGAGTGTTGTTTTCATTCTTTCCCTAAATAGAAGATTGTCTCCAGAGATAATAGGATACAACCCTCTGCTAGAGTGGGAAA
Source organism: Coturnix japonica (assembly GCF_054131305.1). Taxonomy (NCBI): domain Eukaryota; kingdom Metazoa; phylum Chordata; class Aves; order Galliformes; family Phasianidae; genus Coturnix; species Coturnix japonica. The sequence continues at coordinate 6,311,871 of NC_140677.1, read as the reverse complement.
AACCTCAGCAGCTTTAAAGATACCAAGCTCTTCTTCCCTAAGGGTGTCACAAGGTAGCTAGTTAAAAGCAAAGGCATCTCCCCAGAGGAAGCATTGGCAATGTTGTGTTTGAATGGTGCTAGGAACCCTGCTCTGGTTATCAAATCATCACAAGTTCATCAATAGTTGGAAAACATCTTTGCTATGGTCCTAATCCAGGGTCCTGTTAAAACCAGTTCACTCAGAGATGTACAGAAGCTGTGCCATTTCCAGCAGGCATTTTACAGCCTCACAGCATGCTCATTAATACCTACCTGACAGGCATGTATACAATGAAGTATTTCATCATCAAGGTGGAGTCTCCTACGCTCTTGTACCTTTGAGAGCAGCGCTGATGAGGAATGGACAGCAGATGCCTAGGCAGTGGACATTATATAATGTGACAAAAGTCTAAAAAGTGATTTGATCTCTCCCCAGCTAGGTTGTGTTTGCTGTGGATGAGTGAGGGTCGAGCATGTTCTGTTTTCAGACATATAATGCCTGCAGCCACATGCCCATTTCCCTCAATGGCTCTGAGCATTGGGCACAGCTAGAGTGGGATCTATCACTCCAGGTTTGTGCCCAGGCCACTGCTCTGCTGCCAGGTGCCTACAGCTCTGGCTTTATTACCTAGCTTTACAAGCTCTGCTTGTGAGACCAAAACAGGGCACTTTCCCAGTAGGAATTTACTGATGGAGTGTAAGAGATGGAACGGGGTCAGAACTAGTGGGATGCAACAAAAAGTGAGCAAACACTGGATGATCTGCAAAGCTGATCCTCTCCCATTTCTACCAGCCTCTTCTGCTCCACACCTCCCTGCCTTCTCACTCACTACCTACCTTTCCTCATGGCACAGGTCTGGTAATCTGCAGGTGCAAGAGAGCTACGAGAATGAAGTGAATTAGCTGCAGCCTTCATAACCACATTCGTGTCATGCCACTCAGCCTTGGCTGTCACAGAGAGAATTAATGGAGTGTAAATCCCTGTTTGGAAGTGCAGAGCATCTCCAGCTTCTCCCTGTAACTCCTTCACTCCCTTTGAAAACCACATGAGATTGAGATCTCCCCCAGAGAATCGCAGCTGGACATTTTGGGTCATGATAGAAGGAAGTGGAGCATCTGCACAGCCAAGCTGCCTGGCTGACAGTTTCAGAGTGAGCTGTGAGACTTCCAAGGGGATCTCTAATCCTGAGACGAAAGTCTTCTAGAAACAATCTTCCTTTAAAGTAATTGTACGGCTTGGCTACAAAGATAAGGCACCAGATGGCTTGGGAAGAAATTTTAAGAGACAGTTGTGCTGGTATGCCTGGAAGGATCTCGAGAGTTTACATTTACTGTAGAGTATTTCTTTGGAGATGAATGTTTGTCAGGCTCATCAGTTTTAATTACCCAAAATGCAGGCTGTTCCTAAATGCGGAAGGTCAAGAGGAGGAGGTTTTTTTTCCTGAAGGGAGGACAACTAGCAAGAATCCTTTCCTTTAACTTTGTAAGTAGCAGGCTGAATTGTGGAGGCTTACAGTTTTCATTCCAAATGATATCCTAAAGCTCTTCCTTTCATTGATTAATTATTAATTGTGCAAGAATGTATTTTCTTTTGGCTGTTTTCAGCCCTATGGAGTAAGCAGCTAATTCTGTCAGCTTCTAAGCATGCAGAAACAAAGATCTCTCAGAATTCCCCAGACCTTTACACCAAGACTTACTTTGACATTTGCATACAAGGAAAGACAAACCTGGGTAGGATTTCACTCCATGAGGATGCCAGGAGAAAGAAGTACTATGGCTGAAGGAGTTAGTTAACAACCTAAAAGAATTTGTCACATAGTGCTTTGACACTTCCTCTTCCTTCTAAAACCAAGCATGATCAGTTTGTGGTGAATCACAACACCACTACACAATAACAGGGACTGAATTTGATGACCCAGGCAGTAAAGCTCCCAGGACATCTCTATTCCAGCCAGAAGTACTACCCAGACATGGTTAGAGGGTTTGGCCCTTCCTAATAACCGCACTGTCATGGGAGCTGCTCGTAGTCTGGAAGCAGATGGCAAAACCAAGGAGATGTGCATGTGGATAGCTTGCCTCCTATGCATGCAGCTATGGTAGCTCTGCTGAGGACTTAGTTTCTTGCTCTGTGACCCACATCATATTTTTCAGGCCTCTATACTTGCTGTATGCACTATAAGTAACTTATAAGTAACATTACTGAATGTTGGTGATAGGAATCAGGCTTGAGTTTTAAGCCAGCTGTTTCCATGTTTCTTTTCCCATGTTCTAGCAGCTTAATTCTTAAATATTCTTAACATTTCCACCCAGAATGCTTAAAAGGTGGAAGCATGACTTGGAAATCACTGTAACGTGAATGGCTTTGTTGACTTAACTGACATTGTTTTGACATGACAGGGCCTACCGAGGAACCAAGACCCCTTTGTGCTAACTGCAGTACAAACACAGGGCTGAAAACGAAGCCGGTATCAGAGTTCGCCTGCCTTATCACACTCAGTTAATGCATTACTCCATGCTAGCTCACCAGCAGAGTGGCATTTGTTACAGGAGCAGGACTAACTTGGACATAGCAGCAGCATTTTTTTGCTATACTGTTTTCATAGCAGGTTTCTGCCCACAGCTCTTTGTAACTCAAAGCCTGTATTCAGAACAGATAATTGCCCAAACCTTAGTCTTTTCTCCAACAGATTAGGCTTTTGTGTTCACACAATGCCAGGATGGGGAGATGTTAGCCCTTGGCTGAGGGTCCTGGACCCATCATAGCTCATGTGTTGGCATCTCTCAGCATTCACGGGTGAACCAAACACCATGACAGCTAAAACATCACTCTGCAGCAAATGGATGTGTAGCACTGGGCTCATGAAAACAGAGTTGTGCATAACCTGTTCAATTCTGTGAATCAACTAAATCCTCAGAACAGTGAGAATTTAAGGTTGTAGCCTGAGCTATGAATATATAAAACCATCTGCTTTAGAGCAGCAGTATCTGGTTGACTGCAAGAAATTCGACTGAGCACTACTATGAATGGAAAATAGGCCCAGAGCCAGGAGTCAGCTTCTGACAATCTGACATGCTCTTACCAAGAACATCAGGAAAGACCTGGAGTCACCACAGCTCTGCAGTTCTTGCAGTCTGGTAACAGTTCAGACCAAGAATTGTCTCCCTGTCCCTTCTCTATTGCAGCTGTTCCCAAGCTGCTCTCCTACACTCTACTGCATGGTGCAAAGAATGAAAGAGGAGCTTCTGCATTGCTGAAACATACAAGAACTACTGCCCTGCTAGGGGCCACCTCTGGGACATGCCAATGGTGGTAGTGTAAGGAAGTGGTAAACCTACAGCAATGCCTCACCTGAGCACCAGTCCATCTCCCAGAGGTGTGCTGCTGGGTGAGCCATGCCAGCACTGATGTCTTTGTGCTCCTCTGCTGAGCTGCTTCAAGAAAAGAGGGATCTAGGACTTGCCTGAGGAGAGACAATTCCAGTATAAGATTCACCCTTTTGCAGATGCAGTGTTTGTATTTGAAAGCTCAGCCTTGTGCTACCCTACTGTCTGACCAGCTAAGCGTGACAGCTTAGCTTGCACCAAGCATCCAGAAATGACATGGCTAGGGAAGCCTCAGCACAAATCCTGATTAAAAAAAAACCCATAGTCTCATAGGTGGCTTTCAAATGCAGCTGGAATAGGATTGCCAATGGCAGTGAGCTTCTAGCAAAAAGTGCTGCGATATCTTTTGGTGCACAAAGCTGTAACTACAGTTATCAAGGACAGAAATCCCTTTCACTTTTTTGTCCCCTTCCCCAAGATTTTCTCATGCCCTGACCTCTCCTTGTGTCCTTCCTCCAGGCCACATGCAGTCTGCTCAGGTCACCAGGGAGTCAGGTTCCTGTGCACAGAAACAACCAGCTTATCTTATTGATGGCTCTTCTTTCTACATCCACTGAAATCTATAAAAAATAAGACAATGCATGAGTAGCATTTTAATTTAATTACATTTGTGCTTACTTGGCAGAATCCTAGATATTTTGCAAGCAATCTATTCAGACCCAACAAAAAGCTTCCAGGAGAAAAGGCGTGAGTGTGTGATACAGTGACCTGGATGGATGTTGCCAGTTATCCTACTTATTTTTTCCTTTCAAAATGCTGTAGAAGTTTGCACTTCCATATCCAAGCCCTTTAGCAAAAGACCGAGTAACTTATTTCTTGAACTCAGGAAAAATGCACAGATGCAATGAGCCTCACAATGCTGCTGAAGGAGCCTGGAGTTCCCTGCAGTCGTGGGCTCAACACTGTCCTGCCCTCGTTGTGCCACCACAACCAACCCTTGGCCCTGGGGGTGTATGAATGGAATGGTAATTGGAAAAATTCACACAGATTTTGCAAGCAATTTTGCTGGTTGAAACTTTGCCCAAGGGACCCGGACTCTCCTACCGCTATGAGAAAGGAGGCTCCTTTTCGTTTATAGCTGAGGTCAGTGGAGGGACAGAGCAAGGAAGTTTGGATTGCAGCAATTTGTACCTTATCTTGTTTATAGATGTAAACAGAAGGTTTACGCTTCCGTTACTGAGCTCTCCTCCACCAAAAATATTCAGTGCACAGAAGTGGAGAAGGATAGGCAATGCAAGCGTGTATTTCTTGAGCATGATTTGAGAAGTACAGTTAAAGAATCTGGAGCTTCTGAAGGGTGTGGAAATTAGAAAATCCTTGCAGTGATTGGAAACAAAACAAATGAGGGGAAAAAAAACAAAACAACAAGAAAACAATCTTCCTGCAGACTGCAGGGGTCATTCCAGGATCTCCATAACGTCTGGATGTAACTCAAGTCTCTTATGGACTTGGGTCAACACCCATTGAAGCCAGGAGTCCTTTCATGAGCGTTAGGTCACTCCCAGTTGCTTCTGTAGTCATTGCCCAGACTTTTCTCATTTTAGTCACAGTACCAGAGTTTTGTATCGTTTGAAAAGCTCCAAAGCAAGGGACATATGGAGCCTACAAAAGCATAGTTATTGTGCTAGCTAGCTCCAGTCCCATGCCAAGCAAATTATTCATGCACACTCTGTGGATAGGAGGCACAAGCTTTCATGTGGTTACATGGATAAAGGGAGGAGAATTTGGGCCACTGACTCAGCCTGTCAGCAATGTTTCCCCCTAAATACAGCCATGGAGCTGCAAAGCAGATTTCTCACAGCACTGGCGGTGGGGCAGTATTCTCTTTGGAAAACGTGACCCCTTATTTACATGCCACTGGGAAATGAGTATCATTTAAGGGTGCTTCTAAAATCTGGCCTTTTGATTATAACCTTTCATGAAAGTGACTGATTGAACAAAAGCAGCTTAGAGATAGCATTTCAAACAAGAATCAGACGGCTTGTCTGGAACATGAGCAATAGCAAATTGCCCAGTCTGCTAGAGGAACGACCATGCTATGTGATGCTGCACTCCTGCATCCAAAAGGAAACCTGACATTCAACAGGTGTTCAGCTTCTTGGATAGTCTTGTGGAGAGAGAGTTTGAGGATACACTACAAAAAGGTACTTGAGAAAGGTACCTACTCTTCTGTTTCAGCTCCATGACCAATTTGTTTTTTTAGCTTGCTGTCAGCAGATGTTATTCAATTACCATTGCAGTGGCCACTTCAGAGTGTGGGGTACATTTCTGCTTCATTTGTCTTTGTGTCCACTTGGCAGGAATCCTAAACACCCAGAAAAGCATTTTTACTTTCCCAATAGGAGTACTTCTTATTCGGCCATGTCATGCTGAAAAAAAAACCCTCCAAAAAAACCCAGAACAACCTTATGATCCATTCATAAAGGAATTACATTTAGTGTGTTATTTTAGTTAGTGGAAATAGAAAAGCCAATCAGGTGGCTGTAGTTGTAAAATAAAGCCGAGAGTAGTTCAATTCAATCTTTGTTCTGTAATACTTACATAATTCAGACCTGGAGACAAAAGCACCAAGGTCATGGATTAACTGTGGCTTAAAGATGAAAATAGCCTGAGGAAGTAAGGATGACAAAGTAATTACTAGTGGGCAAATCATATGTTAATGGGCATGGGTATGGGAATGATTTAGCGTATGACATTTAATCAACATAAACTGAAGAAATATAAAAGCAGATTCAACTTTCAAGGTCTCCATAGATAAAAATGGCGAGTCTCTATAATTGAAATAGATCTACAAAAAATTAAAACTGAAGTGACGATATATTAAAATAACTGATTTTGTCATCATCAAGACTGGTCTGGAAATAGAGATAGTTCTCATGAATAATGCTTTTAATGTTTGCTTTGCTCGGGGATATACAACACTAAAATCTGTGCCACTCATCTGAGACACCAAGCAGCTAAAAAACACCACAGTACATAAACCCACCCCAAAACACTTTCAAAAACTGCATTTTTCTAGATAAAAAGTCATATCTCAGAGGTAAATAATTTTGGCAATTCACTTTGCTAAAGCATTTGAGGTAAATCACATCAACAAATACCCAAGCAAATTAGTTGGAATCCACAATAAAATCTGAGGCAGGGTCTGTACTCACCAGTGCTGAAGTTCACAAGGCACCAAGCAATGCTGCATTAGGATCCCCTGTTGCAGGAATTACAACTGGAACAATAACAATTACTGTGCCAAATATAATTGCAGAGATTGCAAGAGTGCAAAATGGAGGAAAATTAAAGAAGAAATACTGTGACCAGAATGCATGCAGTCGTTCACACTATGTACCAGGGGAGTAAATTAGATTTCTAAACACATGGCTGAATATTCATTTGCCAAAGTAACAGCTCCTGCTTGCACAGAAATCAGCCTTGAGAGCCCATGGGATGATCAAAGCTGGGAACAACTGAACACATCCAAGGGGAACAGCAATCATTTATTTTTTTGTGCTTCTGCAATTAAAGACATAATACTTGCACACATTATCATTGAGAGGAAAAGCACGCATCAGTATAAATGCACACGAGATTAGATCTGGAATCGAACTGACCGCCTCCAGCCACTGCCTTGAATGCGTTCTTCTCCCCATGGTCAGGACCTATTGTTAGAAATTCATCTTGCCTTAATTCATTGCTCAGAGCAGAGAATTTACAGAGACCTTTTGGTTCTTTGTAACATTGTTAGCAAGAGCAGAAATAGAACCGCTCTTTTGGGATAAAGCACCTTCTTTTCTACAAACATTTCACTGCAAGCTCTTAAGTAGGCAATAAAATGATGTTTAGTTCTATAAATCTTCTCTTGTTTAGGTTCCTAACGTACTAACTCACCACTTACATTCCCCACATTCAGAACACCTAGAAAGCTCTATCAGTAACCGGTCCCAAAGCAAACATGCTATTAGATTCCAAGATCACCTATTCTAAAGAAGCATGTAATCCTCCTGAGTGTTTTAGCTGAGGAGCTGGTGGCTCTGCACAATTCCTTCTTGAGAGACAGCAAGAAGTTAATGCCTGCGGCAAGCAGCGCTCAGCCAAAGCAAGCACTGAAAGTGTTAACTCAGAGGCAGGATAATGTCTTATTTGGTTAAAGTAAAAAGTAAATAAATACAGGATTTACTGCAATTTAAGGCTTAAGATGAGATCAGATGCCTGTCATCTCCAAACACCTCTCAATCAGCAAAAAATAATCCTTCACAATATAGATTGTTATTTCTTGGTGCGAGTTTCTCTTTTTCTTCATCTTTTTTTTTATTTTTCCCCCTGGAGAAAATGGAGCCATATGTAATTCCTCTACAGGCTGGAGGGAGGCACAGTATAAACTCAGCTAAAAACTTATCCAGGGCTTCTGGCAAGTGCAGGCCAGGAGCGTGTGATTTGTGCTGCTTACCAGATCTCTGCTGTTCATGAATCCCAGATGATGTGCGGGGGGAATCTCTTTAAAAGGATGTAGGAAGATGAAACTGTCATCAGCTAATGAAGAGGGCAGGGAAACAAAAGTGGAGCAAAAGGGAAAGTGGGTCTAAAGCTCTGCTCCAGCCATGCAAGAGAGAGAACTAGCTGGGAACTGCTGACTTGAGCCACCTGACTACGTGGTTAACTTTCCTCCCTTCTTTATTTCAGATTAAAGGAGTCAACCCAAGCTTTACTTCCAGACCTAAGTCTTGATAACAAGCACAGCAGTGCAGTCCAAATGCAAACACAGGCTGCAGCAGACCTATTTATAAATACTTTAGAAGGACACCATGAACTGCAGAAGGAGGGGAATTCCTTCCCTCTCCCTTAAGTTTGCTGCCTCAGTGCACATGTTGGCATGCTTGAATTTACTCTCTCACATACCAGAAGGCCTGCAGCAGAAGATGAACTTAAGGCCACGCACACAGGCTGCGGCGGAGCCAAGTGGCAGCGTTGCAGCACAGAAAGGGGCCATGACCACAGCCAGGCTCTCATCCTTCAGCACAGGACTCCAGGCTCCATTAGCGATCCTGATGGTGGGAATGGCCCTGTACAGGGGAGCCCAGGGGAAAGTCCTGACCCAGGTCAGCCGGCAGGGAGGAGATCTGCCCTGAAGGAGGCCAGGAAGAGCCTCCCAGGCTGCCTTTAGCTTCCAGCTCACTCCAACTGAAAATGCTTCTCTTTGTAGAGTTCATAAAGAACAAATAAACAAGCCTCTCAACTTAGCTGCATACCATATTAACATGAACAAATCACAAAGCGAGAAAATAACCCCAAATAGCCAACACCCAAAGCCCTTACAGGTTTGCACAACAATTCAGATTTATCGGAGCCATAGACTTGAAATGCAGCTCTGCTCACATGTACCATTAGCAGCACTCTTCTACTTCCAGTTTTGAACCTCTGCCCTACAAGGACTGACCAGATGGCTAACCTTTGTTTTAAAGCATGTCATATGTAAAAACATACTGGCCTTGCAATGCTTCCTTGTTTATATCCTTTTTGCCCCCAGATTACTCAGAAAATAATCCAATAGATTAACTTTCCATTTCTGAGAAGCATTATCTAAGTAGCAAAGCAGCACTGGTGTCATCAGGCAGATGATACAGTCACTTTAGTGCAGCTACTTGGTCAGTAGTGAAAATTCAGATGTTGGAAATAAACATTACAGAATGAGCAAAAACCCCAAACACTTCCAGCACGTTCCTCATGGAGCTTTGGCATTTACGCTTTCGTTTCATCCCTCCTTCGAATGCACCACGTACACAAACACAGAGGATCAAGGGAGCTTTTTGGTGCTTAACAAAGCTAGAGCAGATCAGAGAGCTGTCTGGCTGTATTCTGTATGGCTGAAGAACAACACCTAGTTACTCATTATAATAGACACATCTTTTTCTCTCCTACCTGCAGACATCATAGCTCTCTCTTCATCCAGTTGAATCACAACACTTTTGCAGCTGTACAACATGAGTGCTGGGAACAGAAGTCAATTAAAGGTGAGATGCAGAGAAGAAAACCACACACCTCTGGTTCATTACTGTAAACAAAAGGTTAATCCACACGCTCCTTTTTGCAGGTCAGTTTTAAAGCAGAGGGAGTTTTTACCATAGCAGACCTTTGCTTTTACCTTTATTTTCTTTTTTCCATTTCATTTCTCCTTAAACCTCTCTCACAAAGTTCATGGGGGGTCTCAGGAGCCAGAGTGTTGTCTTTCTATTTGTATTTCATAGCCCTCAATAGAATTGTTTTCCATTTGGTTACTCCTGAACTTAGGAGACTCACAGAGATCCAGCTGTAGAAAGGAATAGAAATTAGATTTTTTCTTTTTTTTCCAATGGTAATAGATGCAGACAGACTTCTATCTGCAACCAGCTGCCTGAATCATTCCATTTGATTTCATAGCAAATTATCTTCGAGCTTAGCTAGAATGGTCATTGAGTGAGTTGCTGGCTACATCAGTGGCAGACTTGCTCTTCTGGGATAGCTGCAGCTAAGTTACATTACAAAGAGGAGAGCCAGGTCCAGGTGTGGCATCCCCAGCTCTGGACAAAAGCAGAGTCCCCAGAAGTTGATCTGTGTCACAGGTCCTCTACAGACCAGCTCCAACAGGGACCTGTTAACAGCAGGGGTGGCAAGGGAGAGAGTCCAGAAAGTGCCATGCCAGCATCAAAGCTCCTGATATTACTAGCAAAGAAACCATTCCATTTGTGGGCTTTGGATTAGACTGATTAGAGGAACAGCTGGTAAGGTGAGTGTCTTTAATTAAATGGATGATAATTTATGGACTACATCGGATGCCTCAATGTAAAAAATAAACTGTTTATTAATAATGGTTTTAAGGCTCAGTTCCTGTTTTTAGCCAAATAAATTTAAGTAAGCAATCCCAGCTGAACTTCTGGAGAGAAGAAGTTTACTGGAGAAAGTAAACAACCTAAAAACTAAAAAAAGAATAAGAGAGAGAGAAAAAGAGCTACTCAGAACTTAATAGCGTTCATTTGCCATCAACAAGTTCTTAGAAGAAACCACATGCAACACAGCTCTCGCAATTCAGATGTTCCAGTGAACCGCTACCAAAAGGAATAATAATCCTTCTTTGGAAGGGAATATGGAGTCTCCAAAGTTCTCTTACTTCCTTGACTTGTTTTCTTGCACCTAAGTATACTTATTTCTGATGCAAAGCATTCGGGGACTGTGAAGAATTTGATAGCTGAAATGTGCCCAGTTCAAACTAGCAGCTCTTCAGAACACAGCACATGGGGCAGAAAGGCCAGAAATTAAACACCGTTTTGTTGCTGGAGAAGGATCACTTCCTTGCAATACTTCAAATTCCTTCTGTAACTAGAGGGGAATGATTTAGTGACAGACATGCAGTAGGATTTAGGTTTGCAAAGATGCAAAGATGTATAGGAATGTCTTTAATTCCTGGTGCCAAGGGAAGCAGGACATCTGGGGAGAATTCTGAGGACAGCTCTGTGTACCTCTTTCCATCTGATTTAGTTTTCTCTGCCCCAGCTCTTCCTTTTTAGCAAATAGCAAAAGCAGCACTTTTCTCCCTCAAGAAGAAAGATCAGGGAAGTGAGGTGCTCCAACAAACGAGCTGAAAAACAGAGAAAGAGGTTGGAAAACTCAATGTGTCATCTCCCCTTTACCAGGCATCAGTGACTGCTAATGTACTTGCTAGCAGAAATATACAAAAAGAACATCAAAACCACTACCTTCATGTTAATCCGTGCTACCTGGAGCCTATATGGCGTCATTGCTTCCTGTATATTGCCTTCTTTCTTCTTACTCCTAGCAATAAAATGTTCACACAGACTTGGAGGAGAGCTTCAGACCTGAAAGTGACATTCAGCTCCAGCACCTTTTCTCAGCAATGCTTTGTCAAGCAGTTGGTCAAGCATTTTGGTTTTAAAGAGGCCCCTGTCCCACTCCACGGCAGAGATGAGGAATCTGTTGAGGTCTTCCAGGCTATTGCAATCCCTGATGTCAGGTTTTGGAGGTTTATGTGACACTGGGAGCAATGGTCACATTGGTGGAGCCTGTTCACCACTCACAAGCAGCAGTCTGTGCTACAAGGCGCCAGGTGTTGCCTCTGATGGTGACTGTCAGACACAGCCCGTCTGCTTTCTAAACTACATGAAGAAAGCTCAGTCTGCTGGCAAAACACAACAGCAACATAATTCTGCCTTGAATGTTAGCAACCAAATAACCAAAATATGCATTATTTCACAATCCTCTCTCAGAGAGAGTGATGACAGAGCTCCAGGAATTCAGTCTTTCCTTCCTTAATGTACTTATCAGGAGAACATCTCACCTACCTCAGTTTTACAGTGTTTTTACCTCCCTTTCATTCCAGCTTTTCACCAGGCTCCAGCCATGCTATAGGGCAGAGCTGGAAAAAACAAGTGATTACGTGAATATCTTGAGGAAATGCAATCAGTGACTAGAAATAGCAAATATGTTATTCAGCTATTGCTTGTTCGACATTATGCTCATGAAAAAACAAAAATCCTGACCTTAGTTTATTTCATAACTTTAAGTCTAATATTAAGCATTTTGATGCATATTTCTGAAACTTCTGCTGAAGCCTAAGGAAAGATTCCAACCACTTGAGAGTTTAGAGCATCAGAACAACCAGAGTTTTCAAAATGACTTGCAGATGTCCACTGTCAAAATTAATAGGTGCACTACCATTTCATGGAGGTACATGTTCACTGCTTTCCAGAAGTCTGGCATCTTTGGCTTGAGCAGATACATTTGCTTAGTGCAGATAGGAGCCTTCCTTCTCCCTTGGAGAAAGTTCAAGTTCATTTTCTCATACGAATTTTCTTTCTGGTTTTGATTCAGCACCACTCAGCTGAAGCCCTGACCCACATCACTGTGCCTGACTACAGACCAGAGTGCAAAAGCATTGGCAGCCATGTCCTATCTTTATCTGAACATCAAAATGTTGTCTTTTCTAAGATATCTTCAAACAATTTGGATCTTCAGACTACTTCACTACCTGTACACCTATACATTAGGCTGGAGTATTAATGTCATAACTGAACCACATAAATCCTGAAAGGTTTTTAAAGCTTAGCTATCTTCCAACACCAAGAAGGTCCATTGCAACAATATATGCTCTCTTAAGCAACGTAGTGCTCACATTCCCAATATATTTTAAAATGATATAAAACTTTTCATATGTCAAATTAAAACATACACAGAAAGCTTCATGTGGACCATCTGTGTTTGACCACTCAGTTAATATTCGCTGCTGGAATCCTGGGTCACAAAATTCTATTCATTTCAAAAGCTGGCTAAAACATCACTTGGACTTCATCCTGTTGGCTTGAGTCTTGTATATCTCATACAACTTCCTGGCTGTGTAGATGACATGTTGCAGCAGTAAGCACAGAATGCTTAAAGGAATAAAACTGAGCAGCCTTTGGATACTGGGACAGTTTTCAAAGGGCATTGCAAATACACTCAATCCATCATTCGCTTTACATTACTTGAGAACACTCATATTCCCAGGGAATATAACTAATTCTGGGGGGAACATTGATTGGGGGCAGGCAATAGGGGAAGCGGAAGAGGACAAGAGAGGGAAATCAAGTAAATGTAAATATTCAAGTTAAACATTAATAGTGGATAAATACCTATTTGTGCTAATCAGACAGTCCCAGGCTGAATATGAAACATTTTCTAGCAAATACAGACTGAATTATCTGTTTTATATAAGTATAGTTGAAATAATAGTTAATTTCAAGAAAACACTATTTTTATAAATAAAATAATTAAAATAATTAAAATAATCACTCAAACTCATGAAATACCTCAGTACTTAAGAAAGGATCTGCATCACTGCTAGAATTCTGAGCATTCGGTTTCCCTTTCTGCTCCCCTCTTGGCTTGGAAGAGCTCTTAACTTCCTTTTCTTTCACTTTCCCCGGTTCATGAACCCAATAATCAGTTTATCTCATATTGCCTTTTTCCTTTGGTCTTTTCCTCATTGGGAAAGTGCTTCAGTTTTTGTCCAGCTCTAAAATTAAATCAGCTGGAAACAGTAAGCAGTACCCAGTTTAGGGAAATAGCTGAGACAAGGGACAAAACCTGGACTCCTCCTCCTGTCATCCTCTCAGTTTCTAGAAGTCTTGGGCCATCATTCACAAACCATTCACAAGTGGTTTCCCACGAATTTGAGCAGTTCCTTTTGATCTCATTCATGCTTTGACTTCCTCAACATCCAGAATTAAAGATCTTTGCAGGCAAATCTTGCTTTTAGGGCCAACCATGCTGGAAAATGAACAATGTGAGAGACAGATGGCATTTAGCTTTCCTCACTATTTCCCCATAGTCCACTCACAGATGCAGAGGCTCATGCTGAAGATCTGCAAACCCAACCCATGCAATCAGACACCCCGAGCTGGGCATGCACTGAGGAGACACATCAAGATGCTTATCCAAATAGTCTTTTTGTTAGTCCTGTCCACAGCTCCCTCCTTCTTTTATTGTAATCATAAATCTCAGAACTGAGCAGAAAGGGACAGCTTCCTTGAACACGAACAGAATTTTTCTTGCCCTTACTCTGCTCTGGAGTGACATTCCCAGCAGCTTTTATCTTCTCAGGCACCATCAGTGATAGAGCCTCACCCTCAAGAGACAAACCGATCCCATTCTCAAATACTCTTGCAGCTACAAAGCTTACCTTAACATCTGCTCTGAGCCTTTGAGTAAGAGAGCATCCCATGGAGATAGTGAAGTATAGCATGAAAAATGCAAAGCAACAATAGGAGCACATCAAGTCTAGCAAGAAAAACCTCATTAGAAAGAAATGGTTTCTAGTCTGGAACCCTCAGTGAACGTTATCTTCAGCAAAGTGGGTTTCTTGGTTCTTTTGATCAAATGAGTTTCAAAGGTGATCACAGACCCATAAGTGTTTTCCTAAGCAGCATCCTGTGGGATGGGGAAGGCCAGAATTCAGGCAGAAGCTTTCTTCTGTACTTGCCACTGACATTGTCAATGGATCTGTTGCACTCCATTGTGTCCATAATCTTCAAATTAAAGCTCCCTAAATCCACAATAGTCTAATAAACCACAAGCCTGTAACAGCCCCTTCAATTTTCCACGTTAATAATCCATGGATTAAGAGCCCCTCTGCTGCTACAATAGACAGAACTGATCTTCTCTACTGTGTCAATGACCCATGAATTATAGGGCTGTGTCTCAGATGGTTAGATAATACTTCATTCAAGTCCTTGATGTAGATTTTTCTAATGCTGCAAATTTAGGACTCTGTTTTGGAGTAAAGACACACTGTGACTTTCTCATGTTTTGGTCATCTCTTCATATTGCTCTTGGCAGGATCCAATCTCTGTTTTCATCATACCAATCCATTTGGTTTTCAATAAATTGCCCAGTCACCTTCCATTTATAACTGTACATTTAATACAGCATGTGAAAGTTGAGTCAGAGAAACAGTTTCATAGCTAGCAAATGAACTGATGCAAAATCCTTCTATATTCTTGTAATAGGGCCTTATAATAACCTAGAATATTTTATATTGATCTGTGGATAGCAATTCTTAATGCATTTGCTCCACTTAATAATCCTTTATTATATCATTTACTACTAAGTACGTACAGCCAAATCAGAGGGCAAAAGGAAGCAGAGTGGAGTCACTCCAGATGATAGGTTTGGGCAGCTCTTCTGTAAAATGCTCATCTATGTTTCTGGTCAGGAGCAAGCAAGCTTCTTCAGCAGCTGCATGATTTCACCTTTACAAATATGACTGCGGCTGGTAGCCTGGATATTGCATATGGATGGAAGTGTGCCGCCAGCCACCGGCATGGAAAGAAATGTGATGGGTAGGAGCGGACAGATTGTCTCCATGGCATTGCCACTGGGGAGCACAACCCCTATGGCACATTGTTTGCCAGAACAGAATGCCAGTGTAACGTTTTTCTTGTTTTAAAGCAGAAATCTGAGTGCTGAACTCAGTGCTGCACAAATCATTGCACGTTGCAGCAGGGCTGTTAGAGACAAGGAATGCCTGTTAAGTTAGTCAGCCATGTCTCCATCAAAGCTGTTTCATACCATTTCTTTTACAGCATTTGGTCCCAGACTTCTGTTACTTAGGATACTTAAGACTACACTGTTAGCTCAGACAGGCATGGGAAGAAGATCTGCTCTGCTCTTCTGTCTCTTTATCTGCATCTCAAAGTGTGTTTGGTTGTTTTTTTTTTCCCTACCATTACTGAAGCAAATAAACATCTAGTTAAAAGTTAGAGCAGACAGTGCTTTGGGAGAGATAATATATGGCCAGGATGACTTCTAGTAAGGAGGGTTCTATTCTATTACTGGCTGAGGAAACATATTTGCTGATACTATGTTTTTCCAGAGTCAGTGAAGATGAGTTTTGTAAATCACCCTTAGTAGCAAAGAAAGTCTATTAAATAAAATTGCCCCAAATAAAGACTTGTTAACATCGATTTTGGAGCTTCACTCCACCATTCAATCTTTTAGTGTCAGAATAAAGCTCTGTGCAGCATCTATAGACAATTAAAATTACAGTCAAAGCAGTGGCAGTCACAACCAGTATGGTGGCTGTCAGGGAGTAGTGATAAATCTCTTCTAACGCTACACCACGAGAGCAATAAGAATATGGAGCAGTGATAGATAATGTGTTTTTTCTGGTTGTATAACTCTTGAGAACAAGTGCCGAGCCAAAGTAAGGTAAGTCGTATGCTGCTGGCTGCCACATGTGATGTGCTTCTACTACAAAACCCAGCAGTGCCATAAATAATTGGATTCACCTTAGCTGGCAGCCTGGTTTACAGCTATCAGAATCTCACCTCTTATTTGACCCTGGTGGAGATGTCCATGACTTACTTTATCATACTTTAGAAGATGATAAAACAAGGTTTTGAATTGCTTCTGTCTTGGGCTGCATTTCAGATTTGTGAAACAGGATGTACAAAGCTAACTGGCAAGAAACAAATATAAAACCTGACTCCTTTGCCTCATGGAGAGGCACTGCAGTTCTGTCCTCAGTTCGTTTCCCTTCCCAAACAAATGTAAGAACAATAACTGTATTGTCATTAGCCAACATATAGAACAAATAAAAGGAACAAGTTCATACTAGCTGATCCATATGTGACAGAAAGTGCTGCTTTATCTCCCATTAGTACTGGGACCTGAATGATGGGTCTCTGCTGACTGTGACACAAAGTCAGCATTGTCTTCTGAACACATCTCAGCCTTTAAGTTGACCCTGCAGTATTTTTCTTGGTTGTCATGCTGAGCACAATGTTTATCTAGTTATGCTATTTATATAGAGCTATTTCCATAAGAGAAATCTCAAGTATCAAGCACCTGAAGTTCCAGGAGGCCATTCAGTTGGGCCAGGATCCCTGCTCCACAATTGGGCCATACGCAGTGGGAAAATCACACCGTGGAGATGGCTCTGGGACCTCCCTGCAATACAGACATGAGAGGAATCTGATACATTCACTATTCAGCCCCGACTGGAAGAGTAATTGCTACTGAGTCCTTCAGTAGCTGGGATGTTATACCCATTTTACAATAAAATACTAAGCTCAGTGAAATAAGGACAGTGTTGACCCACAGAGAGCCTATCACTTTACCTGTGCAGAAACCTGGTTTATGGATAGAACCAATGTACTCTCAGCCAAGCAGGTTTCCATTGGAGCTGAGGGCAAGAAGGACACCTAAGGAAGCTCGGGATAACCCTAGGCCCACAGTGCTGAGCGCGATGCAATTTACATCTCTGCTTCCAATTTTTACTGCCTTGTATCCATGTACGCAAAGCTTGTTAGCTGCTTCACAGGGTCCCAGCAGCAGTAAACGAATGGCAGCCAGGATCCTACCAACCAGCTTGGTTTCTTTTGCCTTCTGAACCTCCCTCCCCAGAAGGAACAACTCCTGAGGAAAGGCCATGCATCTGTTGCTTCCCTGACCACAGAGCAAATGACCTTGTTTGAGCTACATGCAGCATTCCCTGCTACTGAGCCAATAGCTACCCTACAAATGCTGGTAGTACATAAACCACCCCAACTCCGCCGTCTACTCTTCCCTCCCAGTGCAGCTTAATAACCAGCGTGATGCTGCTGGCTGCCTCTGTCCTGCTGGGCTACAGGAGCACTTCAGGAAAAATCACTTCAGGAAATATCACTTCCCTTCTCTCCATGGCATGTGCACAAAGACGATGCACTGAGCTGGGCTGCTATCAAAAAGTAAAAGGGTTCAGAAAGCTTCATGGGGGAGCGGAAAAGGTGGTGGGAGTGTTATAGGAAGGGGGGAGAAGTGGGAGGGACCCCCAGTCCAGAAAAATAATGTCCTTACAAGTGTGCTGCAGTGCTGCCACTTTCCTAAAAGCAGTGAGGGATCCCCAGAGCTCACCATTCACAGGGGGGATGCATTGCTTTTACAGTCCGTAAGGAAAACTCAGGGACACAAACTCTTAGCTGCAAGTTGTGCTCCCATCATCGGCATCCAGAGCTAAGTGGATTAAGGCTGTTTGTTAACCCCTCCTCTCTGATACACATGCCCTGTTATTAAGAGAACACACCACATCCCCACTGCTCTTGTGGTGAGAGCAGGGTTAAAATGCTTTGCTGGTCCTCCTTAATCCCTCTCACATGATTTAGTCAACACAAGTGGGGGAGAAAGGCAGCAGATTTTGCATCCACTATTCCTCCCCTTCATTGTACTGGAGCTGTGTCTGCAGAGCTCCCACTCCTAAACTCCTCCTGCACAGACACAACACTTGCTTATTTTTTCCACTACAGCACCATTTAAACCTTGAAACAGCAAAAGACAAGTGGAAACTGAAAACTCTGATTCCTGCTCCTGCTCAGAGTTGCTGAAGCATTAATTCAGTGATAGGGAGAAGTTCATCATACAGGAGAAAAAGCCAGCAGGTAAGGGGAGCAATTGCACAAAACTGTGCTGGATACATTCCTTATCAGTGGTCTTGATATAGCAATGATCTAACCACAGAATCTCCTTTTCAAGAGCAATAAAGCTCTGTTAGAGAAAACAAACGTGGGCCTTATTTCTGGGAACTGGAGGTAGCCCAGAGTCAGCAGCATGATAACATACTAAGCAGAACTTTGGAGAAAAATAAATAATAAAAATAAAATAGGAAACCAAAGCAGCTCACAATGTAATGACTGGTCTTCACTTATTAAAAACCACACCAATAATAAAAAAAATAAAAAAATAAAAAAAAAAATCCTTTATTACTATATTTTTCTATTTCTTTCATCCCCCTCCTATTTTTGTTCCTTGAAAACCTCTGAGACATATATTTCAATCACTTTATGCTTGCTACCGGCCAGCCCCTTTGTCCTGATGATCTAACAGCAACAGAAATAGCTTAAATCCTGTATGTTT
Source organism: Coturnix japonica (assembly GCF_054131305.1). Lineage (NCBI taxonomy): Eukaryota > Metazoa > Chordata > Aves > Galliformes > Phasianidae > Coturnix > Coturnix japonica. The sequence continues at coordinate 6,293,062 of NC_140677.1, read as the reverse complement.
AACTTCCTTCCAAAAGCAAAACACAGGATGGGTAGTGCAGTCTCTCTCAAAGAGCTTTATAGGCACGAAATGAGGACAGTTTTACAGACCCCATTCTTGTGCTGGATGATTCGCTGCTGCTGCAAGACAAGGGTCTTTTATTGAAACCCCAGCAGAAAAGTAAACATTTGTGAAATAAAGCTGAACAAGAGTTCAGTTGTTGTGGAAAAGACAGTCATCTGTCAGCATTTGGCAAACATGCTTTTCTTAAGAGTGGCCTTCCGCAACGCTGGACTGGGACTCCAGCAGTCAGATTTAACCACTGCAGCCTGAATCCCTTCTACCTAATGAGAGGGCTCCCTGCTGTATTGAATTTGCAGCACTGTTGGCTGCTGGAAGCATTATTCATTTGCCAAATAGATCTTAGGAAAACAAACTGGGGTTTCAAGTCTTGGGAATACCAAAATATGCTACTGAAGGATATTTCTAAGGAGGAGACACAGAGCTCGCCACCTCTCTTTGAAAGCCATTTGCAAATGGTGGTGTCTTTCTTTTGGTTGTGCAATCACTGCCTTCCCTCTTTGTCCCACCAGAACTTTTATGTGCTATCCTCTACCCAAACTGACCCCTTATGGGAGATGCAGAGACATGTGGAACAGGTGTGTGGGCTCCAGGCTCAGAGATAGCGGTCAGCGACTCAGTGTCCAACTGGTGGCTGATTACCAGTGGAGCTCCTCACTACTGGATACTGGATACCACTCTGTTTAGCCACATAATCCTGGTTAATGTGATGGAGTGTACCTTCAGCATGTTCTCATAAATACCAAGCTTTGAGGAGGGGTTGGTTTAGATTAACTGCAGTCTTTCTTTCCATCCTTAATCAATCCATGAGTCTATGAATTTATTCCACTAAGAATCATTTGCAGAACATGACATTTGAAGCTACTTGACTCTTGAAGAGCACATAGAGCTCAAAGAAAAAGCCACAGGGCTGCTTCTCATCTACCAAGTCTTTCTCTTGAGCACTCTGGGTGATGTGCCAACCCAAACACCTGTTTCATGTGGCCAGGGTGCAACAAATAGCTCACCCATATCTGTGATTAATCTTCAGGAAATTTCGATGTTTCAGAAGATTAATGCACCTAATGTTCTCAGTTGGAAAAAAAAAAGGTAGCCTAAACAATCCAACCTTTCTCAAAACCGAGCAAAACCTGAAGCAGATGGGTAGACAACGGCTGCAAAACTAACAAATGTTCTACGGTTCAGCTCAACTTCAAATAAGTTCAGCATTAAAAACCTGAGTAAGCAAAGGCAGCATGTTACCTTTGGCAATCTGCATGGCTTCAGCTTCGTAGTATCATTTCTGATCTATGCAGTCTGCTAATCAGAAATGACTATTCAGATCCTAATCAAAATAAACGTCCAGATTACCCTCAGATGCAAACTATGGCTGAGACTGAAATGTCAAGTGCTCAAGTGTTTGAAAATGTTCTTTGTCTGCATACCCAAACTCAATCCCCTCACATCAACAGATTGTGTTCGGTTACATGAAGTGTGTGAAAACTAATAGGGGAAGCAGCTTACAAGCCCCATTTACTACTCTGCTTTATAGGAGTAACATAATTTGACCTTGTAAAGAGTAAGGCACCGTCTCACATGCCCAGGAGACAGCAAGGCTGGGACATGCTGATAATCGTGAGATGACTTTTTCACGAGGCATTTTTCATAAATACCGATCCAGGGCCTGAAAAACAAGTTCCTTTTCAAAGCCGTCTTTTACTGCAATAATTGATTGAGTCACATGTTTAAAACTTATTTACTTTAGAAACTATACTTTTCTTCCTCTTCAAATTTTCACTTGCTACCCAATTTCTCTGTCAGAAGAATGACAGGGAGAGCACATCTTATTAAAGATGCAGAAGTGCTCTGTGAAACCCAGCGCTGGATTATATGGATGAGGAGGGAGAAAAGGGAAGAAATATAGCACGAGCACTTCTCACTCTGGAAGAAACTGGCATCCTCATGCATGCTTTTCACACCATGATTCCTGCAGGTGTTGAAAGGCGTAGAAAATTTTGCCTAGAATGGAGGATGTGCAAAAGATTAGTTACGGCCTGTGTTAGTGCATCTGATCTGTTTCTAATTGAAAAACCTCTTCTGAAATTTCTGTTGGTGTGGCTACAGGGAAAATCCTTGTTGCCAGATACTCAGTTTATCTGTTATCTTATGCTTTTTGGTGCCTACCTGCAATATAAAGGCTGGCCTGCACAGAGGCATGACAAAGCAAGTTCCTTCCTACTGTATCCCAGCCCCACTGAGACCAACTTAAGGCCATGTACAGCTTTTTTTCAAGCATGCATCTTCTTGTCAAGAAATGTTAACAGTATTTTGGTACCAGCCTCTGGCAGGCACAGCTAAAGTTTCAGTGTGTAAATCAAACTCCTCCACACTGTCTTCACTCATCTTGGTGCACAACTCCTTTTCTTGGGGACTCCTTAAACCGCCACATCCACTGGTCTCCAGTACCTCCAAGGATGTGGATTCCTCCACTTTCTTGGGCAGCCATTCCAATGTTTGACACTATCTCCAAGAAGAAATTCTTCCTAATATCCAAAATTCATATTATTCCCAGTATCCAATCTAAACCTCTCCTACACAACTTGAGACCATTACTTGTAATGTCTTTCAGCAACAAGACCACCACCTGTAATCAGATACATTGCACACATCCATGTGTATAAGAGCTCCTTTGATCTTCAAAAGAATTGTGCTTCTTTGATTAGGAGTTTATCAGCAGCGCGTAATCAGGCTGTAGACACAAACCTCAGCTTAGCCTTAACCCATTTTGTCTGTAGGTACACAGCCAGCAAATGTCCTTTTTGTTTTATCCAAGCATTCATTGAGATAAACTGCCTTCACTTTTCCAGGAGACAGTCTCTCTTGGCAGGTGTAACAGAGTCAGTTTCTCATGATATCAAGAGCTATCACAGCTAATAAACTACCTGCACTGTGATTTTTCTCCCTTAAAATAAACTTTTAAATATTCCATATCCCACGTCAATCCTGATGGCAGCACAATACACAGACAGCATCTTTTCACATGGTTTGGCTCTCAGGCTGTTTTTAAGAGAAGATGGGTCAGAAAACAAAAACAACATAACATACCCTAGTAAAAATCTATAACTGGAGATTAAAAAAAATGTTTTTTTCTCTTTTGACTTTGTTGAAAGCCAAGCCAGAGATACTAACCTGGAAACTTTCCTGATTGAAAGGTACAGCTCATAAATGAATAGAGAGATCCTGCAAAGACAGAATTGGAAACTACTGCAGAAGCAATTTGTGTCATATTTAGCAGCCAGTTTGGTTTCTGACTCACGTGAAGTGCTGGCAGGACAACTCAGGGCACCCACTGCCATTTAGGCAAAAACTAAAAGCATCAAAACAAGGGCAAAAAGTAATTACTATTTTATGTCTGCAGGCCTACAGCTCATCAGTTAATGTTCTGAAATCTATTAGATGTTAATAGCATCCTGTTCAACTGTTCTTTAGAAGGAGATGAATTTCTGGGTGAGCTGCATGGTCAAAGTTGTGTTACATGAGCACATGGGGAAGAGTGACTCTCATTAAGCCAGCCCCTCCAGCTGTGCCCTGCTTCCCCCTTCCTGCTCTCTTCAATTCATTGCTGCTTTCTCCAGCTCACTGCTGCTAAATCAAAGCTCTGAGCTCTTTGCATGTCTTTTCCCTAGGCAGCATCAAACCAAATACAAGGACCCTGTCAAAACACGACCTTCTGAGAAGTATTCAGAATAAGGAAAAATAAAGGTCAGGTTATTTTTCCATAAAGAAGATAAAACCTTTCTATAGCAGCCGAGAGAGGATGAGATTTTTCAGAAGAGTGCAACATGCTGTTTATTATATCCAAATGCCTCAGAAAACCTGGCCTCCTTTGTGAGCACTGAACACCTGGAACTGACCATGATTGTTTTTGGATGTCTGGTCTTAAAAGCAACAATAGCTTGTGCTACATTGGATAATTCAGCTTTGGAAGCAAAAGCCTTGTTTTACACAAACTCCATGCTAATGGAGAATTACTTCCAGTTTGTTACAGATTTCAGCACTGAAATTAAGTGACTTTCTTGCCAAATTCAGGACCAATATGATTCCAATTGAATGGGTTTTGAAGAGCTCCAGCTCCATTATGCACTATAGCTCGCAAGCAGCTTTTACAAGTTTGGGGTTACCCAGTGCTACAAATTGTTGTTTTATCAGATGCAGCTGACTGAAAAATGAGGGGAAAAAAATCCACTCCCTCCTTCCTCCCACTCTAAAAGCATTTAAAACACTGAGTTTCCAGGAACCTGGTTGGGTGGAGGGAATTGGCAGAGTAGATTGGGCTGTATTAAGTACAGAGGGACAGATGTTCAACTGAACGCTTTAACAGATTCCATGGTGACACGAGGATAACAGCTCTATTAGATTTCAGGAGGTGGTGTGTCACTCGTTCAGTAGGCCACTCCACATCTTCATAAAAGCAGTTTTTATGGGGTGAGACAAGAGAAGTTCTGATAAGGGCGACGTAAGAATGGTAGTCAGCCATAATCACGAACGTGATGCAAGATTTGTTAGAAATCGCATTAAATGGGGGCTCAGATCTGCAGATCACTTGCATGGCATTCCCAGCCGGCAGCAGGCCTTCTCTCCTTGCAGCCCAATGCTCCCATCCATGCTTTCTCTTCTTGAACTTGCACTTTTCGTTGCTCTTTTCAAGCGTAGTGAACTTTTCACTGCCCAGATCATTGCTGCACAATGGACATTTAGAGAAGATCCATGCCTGAGACAACAATATCCCAGTAGTGCTGTGTCACTAGAAACCAAGGCTGGAAATTCCCATGAGACAAGGAACAGCCCAATTATGCCTTCTCCGTGCTATTATTTTAGGTACTCCCATCTTTAATTTCTGCCTGCGATCTTCTCCTGCTTCAGTTTGCATTTCCTTTTGGAATTGATTTTTCAGCTCTTGAATCCCAGGTGTTTCTCTTTCTTCAGCTGACACTAGGGCTGTGCATCAGGCAACCATCACCACTTGGCAATGGCTTACTGGGTCAGAGGAGGAAGATTCTCAGATCCAGGTTTCTACTATTAGAGTTGTCAGTCACACAAGTCCCTAGAGACTGCAAGAGTATGGAAATGTGATCTACAGATTGAATTATCCTGCGTTGTTGTTTTTTCCCCTTCCCTAAGTGCACATGTGGGCTTGTCATCTTGTCATTTTTTATCATTGTTAGTGACATTCCTGAACAAAACACAGAACAAAACCATTCGATTTGGTACTCCTGCTGGGAGCTGAATACCAAATATGAGCTCCTCAAATTGCAGTAACTTATTCTACTCTGACCGTCGCACCATTAAACACAATGCTTATGTAGCATTTGCAATAAACAGTTAGAAAGGAAAAAAATATATTTTTATAGGATAAAGCAAGGAAGGTTACCTATTTCAAACTCCAGTTCTACTAAGTTGAGGTTCATAAAAAAAGAAAGTAAATACACCAACAACTCAGAGCATAGAAGGAGAACTACGTCACAGGCATCAATGCAGGAAACTATGCCCTTATATCAACAAGTGGTGCTACCTGAGAACATTTGCAGCATGCCTAGCAATCAGTCAAGTTGGAAGAATAGGTAAGACTAGTACAATGGCTCTGACCTATAGATCTCAGCCTCTGACCAATCACACGCAGTGATTACTAAGACACTTACAAGAGCCCCTGGAAATCCAGGGCATGGAAGATACGGTTGACAGCTATGGAAAAATTGTGCTGTTCATTTTAAAGGCAAAGTTCATTTTTACCAAGCTTTCAGTCCAAAATGTCAAGTCAACCGAGAAGAGACAAAGACACAAACCCATGAAAAATTCTGCTTCATATTCATGAATTCTTCAGCAACCTCATTTTTGCTAATATTAACATAACACCCTATTAAAATAGACAAAAAAGAAATCTAAACAGTTCTTTCCTTTGGAAAAATAGAAAGCAGATAACAACCAGCTGCATGCAAAAGCTGCACAGCAAATCATGCTCTGCAGATGCAAACAGTGTGCTGAGAGTGGCTACAGAACAATATGGACAGGCTTCAGTACCTCTACTGTAGGCATGCTGGGTCTAAACAGAAAGAAGAAAGAGGTGACTAATTGACAATAAGAGTTTCAGGTGTGATGAATATTTTTTTTTTAAATCAGCTTCTGACAGAGCAATCTTATATAGGGTAAATAACTCACAGACACTGAGGAAAAGGTTGGTTTGCCACAAGGCTGGATTTCCTAGGAAACTAGCAACAGAGGACAGGATTGGGGAAGTCAGACCATCGGTGAGCTGAGGTCTGTTGCCTTCTCTACAGGTCAGCTGTCATCTGTTCAATGTCAAATCATGCTCTGTTTATCTGGGTAAATGTCAAAATGAAGTGAGGCTTCATAACACAGAACAACAGAGTTGAGCACCCTACACATGGGCATTAGGAGCCAAGAAACCCCTCATTAAAATGTAACAGGTTTTGTCTTAGATTCATTATCTGGGACTTTCATCGGTCTTGAACAGGACAAACATCTTACATTGATAAATGACTGCAGCATGTCAAGCCCTAAAGCAAATGATGTTGTGTCTGTACAACCAAGCAATCAATCTGACATCTTATGTCAGCACTAAATATTCATGTACGATTGAAGAGGAAATATTTGAGGGAGTTGGCTCTGAGAAGCAAGCTTGCTTCTAAAGTTTCACAAGATGTTCTATAAACAATCTCATCAGTAGAAACCAACTGTTTCAATACACAGCAGGCCTTAGAGCTCGTCTTCATGCTGAAGTACCCCAGAATGTCAGATTACATTGGAGCATTATATATGTAGCTCCTCCAAATATGTCTCTCCCATACCTGTGTGTTGTGCCTACTCTCAGCTTCTCCCACCCTTCCCAGCATTTACTGACTCCTGGTTCTAATAAGTCCAGAGTTCTGACAGGCAATATGGACATAGGTGTGACCCGTCTATTCTTAAAAAAAAAACAACACTACAATGAAGAGTTGTGATAGACTCATTCTGGCAAATACAAAACATACAGCTCCACAGTTTGGTCACATCTACTCACTTTTAGGGTTCAAGGATAATTAGGCAATTGAAAGAGATGTCTTGATTGTGTCCCTCACCTGAAGGGGGATGAACATGGATCCACTTCTCACCCTCTACGATGAGGAATTTATTTCCTAATTCTTAAAACTTAGACCAGCACATAAGATCAACTCTAACCCAGCGGTAAGGATTTCTACATATCAACTACACTGCTACATCATTTGTATTCTGTCTCCTGGAGTAGCTCCAACACAGATTTATTTCTGATTAAATTGTATTTTTTATTTTTATATAAGAATTGTGTAACTGTAAAGTTGCATTTTGTTTGCAGTTTAGTACACTGCCCCACTGGTGCTTGTTACATGAAGAACTCGAGGGTACAAATACAGAAAATGTTGTGCAAAATGTCAAGGTTGTTTTAGCAGTTTCTTTTCCAGGGCTGCATTGCAGGAGAAAGGTAGGTCCACAGGGAAAGGGGAAAAAAAACAAACAAAAAAAGAATATACATACTCAGTAAATTCTTTATGCTTTATGAAAAATCTTGGCCAAGATTCAGCCATGGCTAATAGCCCAAAATTAGGCTAGCAGGGAAAAATTTCTTGTACACAAATGTGTATTACTACACCCACACAAAGTATAAGGCATGGGTGATGAGGTATCTGAAGAGGTGTGTACCTATGTCATCTGCATGTCACTATTCCCATGGAAAGCTTCTCCAGCATGCAATAAATAACACTACAGGAACTTTGTGGGTATATTTGGGAAGACAATAGAAGACCTGTGTATGACTCTTCCCTCAAGGGCAGAACAACTGCTAAGCAATGTCCTCACTATAGGCATTGATAAAAAAAAAAAAAAAAAAACCAGAGCTAGAGATAACCAAAATCAAATGTTTTCTTCCTAAAACAAAAGCCAGCCAACCAACAAAAACAAAACACCAACATCTGTCATTTGAAACCAGACAGGGTTAGTTTGTGTTCCTCCCTCTATGAATAGTCAATCCAGCCTGGTAGCCCAGCCCACCATGAAGGATTGGAATGCGAATCCCTCATACTCTCTCCCGTAGTGGCACCACTCTGAATGAAAATGTTTAGGCTGTTAAGTGAAATATTATTGTGCCCATAGGAAATACAAACTTGAACGAAACAAAAGAGTAACTTTCATTGGAACAGCACAATTTTCTATTAAGAAAGCTATTAAAATTGGGCTTCTTAACAGCCACAGCAGGACATCATTTCTTCCACTGTTTTACTCTATCTCCACAAAGAAGAAAACAAACAAAAACAAGAAACTAAACAATATCCTAAGTTGTCTCTTCACAAGAAATCCATCCCTTGGCTTGATATCTCAAGCAAAAGTTCCTTCAAACAAAATAAATAAATAAATAAAATGGAGAACAGCTATGGCCTTTAAGAGCATCAGGGATTTGGCCCTCAGACGTTCAGAAATCAAAAACATACACAGCAGATGCAATTTTGTCTCATAGCAGAAATGAATATTCAACTTACTACAGGAATGTCCCAAAGGACATCTTTTCTAGAAATAAATTTCAACCGGAATTCATTTAGTTTTGCAACAGATGCTTTGAATCTGAGTCTGCCTGCTCTCAAAAGCATGAGGCAACAGCTGACCATAAGCCATATTTTTTTTTCTATCTCCTTCATTCTTGTATCAATTTATGAACTGCTGAATGAAGTCAAGAATAGAATTGATCACACATTTAGGATTTACAAATCACTTGGAAGAGTTAAGGCTGCCCTGACTTTATTTCATTCACGTTGCTAAAACAGTCATTAACTACCGTTAAAGAATCACTAAATGGCATCTAGAGTTTGTAACACAGCTATTAAAAGCCTTTTGGATCTGAACAGTAGTTGTTCAGCACCAATCCATCTCTCCAACTCTTGACAGGCATCACGCAAGAGGAGCTGATAAAAGTTTAACTGAGCGACCTGCTGGCAGCGGTGAGGTTGCACACCTCCAGTGTTTGTGCAGGGCTTAAGTCAGGGTGCACAGTATGAAGGTGCCCGATGTCCCACCAACATTCGGTACACTCAATCATTTGTGCTTGAAATGAAAGCAAATCTAAAACCTCTCTAGTAAACGTTGTTTATAATCTTGGACAGAAAACAATGTAGGAGTTAACATGCACATATCATATGTATTTAAAACTCCCTTTCTGTTGTCTTACTTGTTTGAAACAGTCCAAATGAAAGTAGTGATATTCCTTTTTTGTTATCTGACAAAAGGAAACATTTACGTTTGTGCAACCAGACATTTAATATCCTAATTAGAGGTTTGGTTTGCTATTGATATTTGAAGAAAAATATACATTCCTGATAACTACAGAGTAAATATTTACACCTCCTAATTAATAAAAAGAAACAGTTCAGAAACAGCTTTAATCCACTGTTATGCTATTTGCTAGCAGCATAATGACTTAAAGCATCGTGAGCATTAAAGAGAAAATCAGTGCTGAGAATAAGGATCGCTGTGATGCGTGAATAAAGTGACTCCTCAGAAATTAGTTCAACATGAACTTACAATTATTTATGTCTAGAAAAAACACACATTTACACCATCACTCTTAAGTGTGCATTTAGGCCTAAAGTGTTCTTCAGTGCTTAACTGCAAAGGGGTGAAATCTGATTTAGAGACCTCATGAGATAAGAACTTAACAAGAAGCAATTCTCTCATAATTGGAAAGTTGTTTACAGCTAAGAAGCCACACAGAAAGCTTAGTCACTAAAACTGCTGAGCTAAACTCTGGCCTGTTGATCTTATCCTATTTCTCAATAAAAAAAAAAAATAAATAGATAGCAATCAGGCAACATACTTGGATTATCCAAGCCATGAGTGAGAACACGTACTTAGAGCAGTTCTGAAATTAGAAATTTTCTGTTGGAAGAAATAAGAATCTTCAAAGCAATTCTGAAGTCCTCCTGTGGGGAATCGTTTTTCCTCCCTACCCTTACCATTTGCCTATCCCAAATTCTATACGTCTGCAAAGAGTGGGGCATTACTGACTAATGATGCAATTTTTTGTGTTGACAGAGAAGAAATGAAACAGGAAAAATAGGAAAGCTTTGCCCTCAGACTGCTGCTGAACAACAATCATTGCCCAAAGCTTTTTTCCAAGAACATTCCCATCCCCCAAAATCAAAATTAGGGACATCAAACAACTCAGGGCAGCTCTTCGCTTTTCTTGAAAGTTTTGCTCTATCACCTACACTTGGGTCATGAAACACTGCATGCTTTTGGACTCCGTGCAGAAAAGAACTCTGAACATTTCACAGTTTGCAGGTATCTGTTATCAGCTGTCACTACACCACTCCCTGGGTTTCTTACTGCTTTCATTCTCCCAAAGCACCTGGTTGCACCAGGTATCAGGAGAGACCAGACAAGTTTGTATGAGGTGTCTCCATCCCTGTGTGGGACCAATCTCAACCTTCCATTTGAGATAAGGAGAGTGCTCTGTATGTGATCATGGCACAACCACATTATCCTCCTAGTTCCTCCTTTCTCTCTACCCTCCCATGGCTGTGTTCCCTTCCTAAGGCACAAAGCAGCATTGGGTGTTCCAACCCACCTGTCTGATTCTCACTTCAGTGCAAAACCAAACCTGCAGCTGAAGTTTTCTGATTGCCAAGTTAATTTGGTTCCATGGAGTTGTTTGGTAATGGTGAACATACTAAGCAGGAAGAGGTATATAGTCACCTAACCTTGGCATTCCACACTGCCAGTGAGCACAACATCCATTCATCTGCACTATGCACAAGAATCCCCTGACCAATGTTTCTTATTCTATTTTAAGTCAGCTTCTATTAAGTTCTTCACTTCTGAAACCTGAAGCAGCAAGCCTTGGACACTATATTATACATGAAAAATACACTGCCTTTGCCCCTCATAGAATAGTCTGCTGACTTACTTAAAAGAAAGAAAATAAAGAAGAAGAAGAAGAAATGAAATCACACAAAGATGCTATTAAAAAAGTTCCTTACTTTGAAGGACTTTTCTAAATAGCTCAACAAAGCATAGCAGATGAATGGCTGAAAAACACTTCAGACAACTGCCTAAACAAGAATCATTTTTCTTATTTTAATCTGTGTGATGCATACACAAGCAATGTTAATGATAGCAAGGAAACAATTTCTGTAAGTACTCTGTGATAGAGTATAATAGAGTAAATAGGCTTTTGTTGGCTGGGATTAGGCTCAGGTGGGTTCCTCAGAAGAAAACCCCCCAAGATATGGCTGGACAAACACCAGACACAAATACATGCAGAAATTCCATGAAGCACTTTATTAGCAGGACCATTCACTGAATGGCAGCCGATAAGATTTTCAATAACATGGGCACTGCTAGCTGTATAATGCTCTGTAATCTAAACATAATTAAAAGTGTTAACAATTTTGTAGCCTTTATCTGAATGCATTTTTCCCACATGCTTTGGGTGACCGGGTCATAATCTGAAGACAAGCAACTCTCTTGTTTAACTCTATTAGAGGAGCAAGCAGCAATTTTGTTCCTGTGCTCAGAGGTCATTGTACCCCAGGCAACATCTCTTGTCAGTGTCTTCCACAAATCCAGGATGCACCAAAACAAACACAGATGGATTACATGGTGTCTATTAGCTCAGCATTTCTCTTCCTTTCCTCAGATGCCAAAAAATAATTAAAGAGCATTTGTGTGCAAATGGTGGTAATGAATTCATATAATTTGGCAATTATCTTGTCAGCTACCTTTATTAGATTCTCAGTACTGTAAATTGCTTTAAAGCATGTGCTATATGGCTCTGCTGTACTTACTGAACTATCTTCTGCAACTGCAAGCTCAGAGATAAGTTTTAAGGGTAAACAAATTTTAGAAAATTTTGGGATGTATTTATATAAAAGCCTTCTATTTGTACTGTTTAAAGGAGCCAAATCTTCTCTGGGAGGTTAAGTGGACCTTCTCTCTTTGATATTTTGAGAGGAACTCAGTGCCCTTCTAGATATGTACACCAATTACCAACTTGGAAGGTTGCACAGCACTCCAGAGACCTACCCCTTAGGCATCAGTACCAAGTTTTTCAGTGGATTTAGAAATCTAGTAGAAGTATGTCATCACAAAATGGGGCAGTAGGACAGGAAATGAGGATGTGCATCTCCATGGAAGCCCAACTTAAAATATAAAGCTTCAGTCAAAAGGAAAAAACAGAAAGGCTGGGCCACTGGTAGGCAGAAATACAGGGATATGAGAGCTTGAGTCCTCTCCTTGGGAACTGGAAGGCCACAGGAGTAAAAACATGAGATTCTGGAGAGAACAGCATAATTTCTGATTACTATTCTGGGTTCATCAGAAATTATGTACCCAGTATAATGATCATCTTCCCCTCCTTTCCCCAACACAGCAAATATGAAAATCTCCAACAAAAGAGTTCTTGGCTGGCTCGGTTTCCCTACATATTTTAAGGGAAGATTTATCTGTCTCCAGTTTCCAATACTTACTGACATAATGAAATAGACCACAACAACAGCAAAGCCAAACTGCTGCTGTCATGCTGAGACGCATGCAGTGCATCTGAGCCAGTAAAACCTACTTCAGTGCTACTTGGAACACTGAAAGATACTCAGAGGATAATTACTATCTTGCTTTAATTTGCAAATGCTTCTCATAAGCCAGGATAATTGAATGCTCTATAAAACTATTTTAATTGTTTGAACAGTATGTTCATACTCCAGTGCCCACCTAACAAATGCTGATGTTATTTAGGGTATCTACTCAGCTGCTCTCTTAACTAATGCCTACAAAATGCAATATTTTCTGCTCTGTAGAATATGGGTATTCCTAAATAATTGTAGGTAGGACCATAGTATCTCTCCCCATGGAAAATTTTCCTTCCTGGATGACATTTAACCACACCCAGTGTATGCAAGAAAAACACAGATGTGCGAAAAGTGAAAGATCCTAGGAGTCGCATGCAAAGACAGTCCAGTTCAAACATAGGAGTTTCTGCCTTTTCCATCATGATACAGAAGCACAGAAGTGGACATACCATGCTTGATTTCATAAGGCACAATCACAGCACTGAGTATGCAAGGCTTGATTTCACAATGCAGGCAAAATCACAGAGCAAAAGCTGACATACTCCTCGTTTGACTGCCTCCATTTCTCACCTGCTTCATGCAACATGCGCAAGAGCTGCTCCAGATCTAAGCTGAGACAGCTTTGCCATCTAAATGACATCCTCAAGCATGAGATCTGGCCTCTCCAGCAGTTTGGGATGGATACTTATGAACCCAACATCAGGCAGTGGTGATGGGTGACAAGACTCGGATCACACAGGCAACATATAGAAACCCACAGTCACCACACATGTAGGAAGATACTGCATTATCCCTACCAAAGGTCAGCAATAAGGATGGCAGAAGTTACAATAACAGTCATAAGCGCAATGGGAAGCTGGAGCTGAAAGTTCCTGGGTTGGGACTTTGAGGAACAGACAGTCTAGAAGGGTAGCAGGGTTACATCCTATGCCTGATCTCTCCAAAGTTCAGCTCATGGATTTATATATACTCTCTTCTCAAAACATTACGGCTATCAGATAAGCTTAAGACATTAAAAAAACCATGAAGAAAAGCACTGCTGCTCTGTAAACATACAGAATACATACTTTCAGTGTTTATAACTAATTAGGTTCAATACAAAAGTTAACAAGAGTTCATTCCAGATACAATGAAACAGCATCATTTGAACATTCAATGGATGTACATGGAAATTTTGTAGCTATAGCACAGTTTCCCAATTTATAAGTTATGCAGTTTAGTACTTATTTAGATCTGCTAAATGAGCACATGAATATTACTTGTGACTTCTATGGATTGTCTGTATCTGGAAATCTTAAGTAGGGGAAAGAAAAAAGACATATTTCCAAATTGGAAATCTCAGTATTTCAGCTTCCAGGTGAGTGTCTTAACCAACACCTTCCAGACTCACTCTCATTATTTTGCACTGTCTTTACTCTCTTCTTTGAGTCATTTGATGGAAATAAGCATAATTGTAGCTGAGGAGCCCCCTGCCCTGCCTTTCTCATAGCATGATGGTTTGGGCAGCCCTGGTAAAAGCAGAGAAAGGAATATCAGCTTGATGGGGGCTGAGGGACCCACTCCACCTGGATCCATCAGCCATAGGGAGGATGTTCCACTCCCGGAGCTGGCGGGCTAATGAGGCCTGGCTAGTTGTTGCCTTTTCTCCTATGCTACACAGGCACATGGAAATCCAGCAGTAGATTATTTTCTCTATGATATCTTCACCAGCCAAAAACATAGATAGCATTGTTCTTGTACTGTGTTAAGTGTTGCTAATCCCAAAGGCAGTGCTTCCTTTGTTTGTATGGAGAGGAAATATTGCTAGCTAAATAGTTCAGCTTTTCCCTTGGCATTACTCATTTGTGTAAGCAACCACCACTTAGCATTGCCTGGTCAACTCATTTTAGTATGACACTGTCACTATCACAGATATTTTTCAACTAGAACTGATCTCTGCCAGCCTGCTTCCGAACTCACATTAAGTTCAAGCTCAAGCCATATTGTGTCTAATCCCTAAAATGCCATTCCTAGTTATAAGCCTGTTAACGCAGCACATTAGTCACTGTGCTTTGGGTACAGCTTAACACATCTTCCCAGCATCAATGCCACTTGCACCAGTTAAACAAATGGGATGAGTCATCCTTCCCAGGAGAACATGTACCCTAGCACGATTGTCCTTTGCCCCACCGAGATAGTTCAGGTGGTAAGCTTTGCCTCAGTGATACCATTGCTTGGAAATGGGATTAAGGGGAAAGAAACAACAATTGCAGAGCCGGTGCTAGAGGTCAGCTCACACATGCTTCCCTGTACATATCTGGCAGCCTCGGAGAGGCAAATACATAATCACAACGGTATGTAATCTGTATGGAAAGTTCAGACCAGATACAATTACACCATCAGGAAGAAAATAATCAGCGCTCATTTGCAAAAAGCCACATTAGGAGGGGACAGTCCGATACCTCCCCGATGATTTATAAGCTACGATTGTAATTACCTCTTTGAAACAGCACAGTGAATGACCTCTCACCAAATGTGCATACGGCACCCAGCCGTAATTTCTAACCTCTTCTTGGAAGAAAGAAAGGAGATGATTATTTCATTCCAGTAACAAAGACCTTCCACAAAGGGAAAATGATTCACATTAAACAATTTTGAAGTGTTGAGGGGCCCTGGAAACAACAGTCCTGCCTTTGAACCTGAGGGAAGGGACCCATGATCCTGTCTAGTAGAAAAAAGATACCTGCTCCATGCCAAAGGTGGACATGACTATAGTTCCTTGTCCAGATAGCTGAAGCCTTTGAAGATGAAGGCATTAGTTGAGCTTTGAAGATGAAGACATTAGTCAGAGGTGTACCACTGTTCGACTGTTTATTTATACTGGTGCATGAAGAATAGATGAAGAGTAGCCAGGGGAATGAAGTAGAGGAGGAGGGAAAAATCAATTAAAACATACTCAGGAAATTGCTAAAGAGAAGAAAACAAGCTAGTGAAGTAATGGTGGGGCAGAGGTAAAGGTCAGGACAAGATCCTTGGTGCAAAGTTTGGGCAGAGGAAGCAGAAATGACCATACACTACCTCTGTGTAACAGGGCTCCCAAGAGCAGAAGGTGCAGAGGATCCATAAACCTCAAGCTGATCCTGCCTCATACATGATGATCACCCTAAAACTGCCTTTTCCCTCAAACAAGAGGAGAGGACTGGAGCACAGCCTGAGGATAGCCCAGCAGCTCCTAAATGCCCTGCTCAAGCAGTGCTGGCAGAGAACTTCCCCCAGAACCACTGGTTGCCTTCAGTGAACACATTCACTCATCAATCAAGATACTGCAGAGAAGAAGGGTTTGTTAGAATGTTTCACAGAGAAATAGTGAAATACCAACAGTTTTCAAATATTGCCTCGATGGACTTGCTGTTTCAGAGCACATTGCAAGACATTCCTTGATTGCATGATGCATTTATTTAGTTTTGTATTACTTATGCTCATTTAAGACAATAGGAAGGAAGGAAATCGTCCCTAGGATCTCTTCTTTAAAACAAACATTTACTACCAGTGTTTCCCCCCATCCCTGTCTGACTCAGTCACTAATGCACATTGCTTCCCCCAGCCACCCACTCTGTGTATTCCAAGACTGTAACAAGAGCTTTTCTTTTAGGCAATGAGACAACTCAGAAGCTGGAACTGATTGAGCTAAACTGGGGAAAAAAGAGATACAAGTCACTCCATATCCTCATCCCAAGGGTTCCCTAGATCTCTTGAGGTTTAAAGTCAGGCCTACCTTTGTTAAACTGAGATAAGGAAGCATATCTCCCCTGCCTGAGGGATGTCTTCCCTCTTCCTTCAGATAACCTCCCAGATCAGCCATTTGACAAAGTCTGAAATCCTCTGTCATTCTGCAACTGAGAGCCAATTACATACAAGTTCTACCTGGATGTCTCCAGAATGTGTGCAGGGGCCGATATCAGGAACCCAGTACAGAGTGTGGATGCACTGAACTCCAAGCAAAGGACAGCAAGAAATTCTTTTAACAAGACTAAGAGAATGAAGGCAATGAATTAATGAAATAAATGGATGTAATTAAGCCATTCATAAGGAATCAGGTGGGCAAAAACTCATTCTTGTCCAAATGGACATAGAATAAGAGTTATTTCTCTGTTCTGCAAACATTTCAGAAGCGCTTAAGTGGAATGAGATAGTTAAGTAAAACAAAAGCAAAAGAAATGCAGAAAATGTACAGCTGGTGGGAAAGATTTCCACATCGCTTTTGCCAGGAAAAAGATGTGTTCTCATGTGAAGACCAGGGGACAGAGTAAACACTGAGGCACAAAGAGTGCAATGCATATTGTACGAAAGACAGTGCTACAGTCTGTGGGTAGCGGGGACAGAGCATGACTTGTGAGCTCCTGCGTACCAGGTCCATAGCAGAGTCAAACTTGACTTCTGTCTGCTTTCTGTAGACAGAGACTTAGAATCATACAGCACCAGGGTGCAGGTTTTGTCATTCAAAAGCTTGACACAGAGCCATCTCTAGCAGGATAAAGAGCCACAAATGATGTGGATGAAGATGAATCTCCACAGCACGGTGGAAAGGAGAAAGCCCCTCACAGCTGCCAGAAGGGGACTCCCAGCCCTAAGCCCACACCAAATGTCACAACTGAATGCTTCTTCCCTGAACCAATTCTCCCAAACCCAGAGCATTTTCCCCATTCTCCACCGCAGACATTTCCCCATTCTGAGAGTCTGCTTCTGTTCAGCACATTTCACTTGAATGCAACACCTTCTGGCACGAGCCTTGGTGTGTGTGTGTGCATGGATCTGTACCCTCACTTCATTTGCTAGCTGTGAGTCACAGAGAAATAGAGCACCCTCTGGTTTTAATGAAAACAAAAGGTCACACAAAACCCAGGAAGATGTCAGGAAAGGCTCGAAACAGCAAAGCTATTAACAAACGCAACTGGATTAGTAGTTATTTTCCCAAGGACCACACAATAAGAATTAAAACTACCGCAACAATAGAAAACCCCAACACGCTGCTCTGCTTCACTTCTGTCTTCACACTGACTCACAGCTGGCTCCCACTGCCAGTGGAGTTCTGGGATGCATGTTAATCAAAACTTCTGTTGGTAATCGGCTGAAGGTTACATCACTTTCTACAGACACCACTGATTGTGCCAGGTTACCGGCAGGTTGACAGATGGCTGCTTGGGAACAGCCTTATAAAATCCCCCAACCCTGGCAGTTTGCTTTGACAGAGCATTATGGGGTGCAGAAGGCAGATTCATCCCAGTCTCTGAATATCAGAGCAGAGATAACAGATTTCCACATTGATTTTGCCATCTCTGATCCTTGAAGGTCAGACCACCCATATGCCAAAAAAAAAATATCCATTTTGTCAGCACTGAAGCGGCCAGTAGAACCAAGGTGACTGCTCTAGTCTTTCCATCCCTAGTAGCCTGGGTGATGAGCCTGATGTTAGATACAGGAGTTAACAGTCAGCTCTCACAGATATTTATCCTGCACAGAACTCAAGAACTGGAAGCCCACCACAATGTACTGTATGTATTACTCAAGAGGGCTATTGAATAAAGTCATATAAAAATGCACAGGGTTACAGCTGGACTGCAGCTTGTTTCCCCTAACCCCTGCAAACCAGGAAAAAACTCTCTGTGCAACTGGAAAGTAAAAAGAGAGGGAAAAAAAATTATCAGAGATTTATACTGGCACTGAGAGGCTCATGGACATTGTTCAGCAATATGAAAAATAATGTGCAAAATTCACACAGAGGCAAAAGGGACCCTGTCTTAACCATAAAAAATGTCCGTGCAATTCCACAATTGCAATGTATACAAAGTGAAGAGGATGAAGAGGACACTCTGGGAAACCGAAGAGGCCACTGAGTGGGGATGGGAGAGCTGGCTCCAGGAAGCATCTAAAAGTAATACAGCTGATGAGAGAGGAACCTTCAGCACTTTGCTTATCCATCTTGTCACATCTCAGAGGTGCATGGACACTCAATAGAAGCACTGGGAGCTCCTGGTGGATGAGTTATGCATCAGACCTCTGGGCAGATAGCTCCATTGGAAATTTACCTTTGAAATGTACATTTAAATTACCCTGGATTGAGTCACTGAAATGCCCTCACGTTGATGAGCCATCAGACTGCTAGACGACACATCCACAGACACAAGGATGTTCAGTAACCATCTCACAGTACACTGTGGAACATGGAAGATTTACTTCCTCGGGTAAAGAAGGGTATTTGAGAAGAAAAAAGAAGAGTTAAGGAAGAAGCCATATCCTCACTATTCTTTCCTCACTGGGAAGTCATGGAAATCCCCTAAACTTGTCCCTTCTCAGTCACCCTCTTGCCAGGAAGGCTGCTCTCGCTGCCTGGGAGTCCCGCAGGAAATCACGATCATGTCCCAGGGCAACTGCCAGTCTGGGCAAGGGATAAATTAGGCAAAACAAGCTCAAAGCAAGAATCCGTGACCGCATTACATTTCCAGATTGACTGCCAACGTGTTCCCAGAAAGGTGCAAACGAGTGAATCGCCCATCCCTTGTGGGTTTTTTTAAGTGCATCTGAAGACAAGTACCAGTATTATCTGCTGCTCACTTAAGATGGATGTTACAAAAAACTTTCCGTTGTGAATTTCTTTTCTTTCCAAGAGTAAAAATATGTTTTTGATAGAAAACAAAGCTTCCAAACTAAGATTTCACCCTGGACAGAGCTAATTCAAGTGCTTTCCGACTGTGAATTCACAGTGGGAGAGAGAAAACTGCTGAGCACAAAACTACAAGAGCTGTTTAGCTGAGACCTCTTCAGATTGCTAAGAAGTGAGTCATAGAGGCAACACCACTAAGCTGGTCATTCATCAAAACCAATCTGGCCACAGACACCACAAGCCCTGTTATCTCGCTGCCAGACACTACATTTTCCCATATCAGTCTGCCTTGCAGCCTGGTCTCCTTGCGGTCTTGCAGTCTTCATCATTTTGCCTTTGTATGGATTTCTTTCCTTTTTTCAAACACTTTAATTTTGCCCCCAGGTAAGAGGGAGAGGCTCAAACAGAGCATTTCCATATATATGTGTGTGTGTGTGTGTGTGTATGTATATATACATACACACATATATATACATATATATGTATACATACGATATCTGGTAGGCATAAAGAAAGAAATATTCTGCCTACAAATAGCAATGAGGTTCGTGTTACTAACTTTCCTTCTCATCTATTAGAGAAAAATACAAGGCAGAGGGGAAAAAAAAAGGAAGAATAAAAAGCATCTTTTAGCCAGATCTCTCATCTGAAAGCGAGCAACGTATGAATTTGGGGAAAGAAGTCACACTAAAATTAAAGCAGTAAGCAGATAGTTGCCCCCAGATGAGAAACACATCAGATTGATATCAGCCATGTCACTTAGTGCATGATTAGTGAGTATTACAGTGACGAGACAACTGCAATAACATACAATCAGGAAGTGAGTGTATTTTTTCCCCTGAAACAGACCTAAATTATATAAGTGCCTTCAGAAAGAACCTTTGCAGAGCATCCTGGATTTTAAGCTGGCCAGTAACATGTGGGCAAGCCATTATTTGCTTGCACTGTGCAAAAATCAGACATCCTGAATGGCAGCTTTGTTTCTCCATTTTTAGATTTAGGAACCAGTTCTGCATTAACTTCTCATGCATGACAAAGCCAAAGTTGCTCTGTGCACACATTAGGCTGCCACTCATCCAAGATGGCTCAGCAGCTCCAGGCACATGTGTGGAGCTCCACTGCACCCCATGATGTGCAACACATTTAGGGTACCTGCTCACTTTGAAACCTCGCACTTGGAACAACCACAGTTTCCAAACACTGCTTTTGCTGAATGCAATAGAAATCAAATAGCTCCCTAAATATTTGTACCAGTGCTCCTACTCAATTTGTCTTGAATGCATGAGCACCTGTTACACAAACATGCCATCTTCAGCTGGGGAATGTGAACACGGCTCCAGTGACAGCACTGTGCTGAAACCATCTCACACCCACCAATACCCAGACCCAGTGCATTTTCCACCATGTTACAGCAATTGATTCAACTTCCACTCCTCTTTATGGCATCTATGCTTGTCTGATTAATTCTACTTTCTTACAGGAAGTCCAGCTGCTGTAGACTACCATTCTATTTGGTAGAGAACACACAGATGATTTCAATAAAACACTTTAAAAAAAGGAGTCTAGTTTCCTGGTATTACAATAAAAAATTACTCGGAAGGAATAATTTCAGATGATAAATCTGCTGCCATTCATCAACTTTTGTATAGCTGATTAGAAACAGTCCATTGTCCAGAGCGTGCCCTCTCCAGCTCCCCAGTGCTGCAATGCCCATAAGTATAGACATGGAACATATGTCTGTAGGGTGAATATAACACTGGTGATAAAATGGGAACACCTACAGTTTTGCACTAGGCTTCCTTGCTTGTTTGCACATATCCATTTTTACATATAATATTTAGGTCCCAATATGTTGGGATACCTCCTAACATCTTTTTTTTTTTTCCTTTGTGAGTTTTTATGAATCAATACATCAAATCTGGAGACATTAGAACTACCCACTGCCTACATGGAAACCATCAAAAACCAACAGATTACATTGAGGACAATGACAATAGTGTCAGTGGTGCACACAATAGAACCCAATTGCATCCACTATAAATAGCATATTCTGGCCTGGGTCTAACTTTTCATTACGCACTGAAGTACCATTCTGCCACAGCAGTACTCAGGAAGGCACACAGGCAGTAGAAAGAAGAGCATGAATAAGGAAGAGGAGGAAAATGAGCAACAAAACCCGACCAGTTTCCTGCTTTGACCCCGTTACAGCACAGCTGATGCCTCTATAACCACACATTCAACATCCAGACCCCAAATATGAGTTAAACTGATGAGAACTGGGTGATTGAAACCTCATCGTAAGACTAAGCACAAATTTGGAGTCAGAAGTCTGTGATTAAGTTCAAAAAGACTTTTAAATGCTTATTACAGAAGTTATTTGTACGGCAAGAAGAAGACAATCTGTCTGCCCATAGATGTGCTTAAAAGAGAAAACAGAATAGATTCTGAAGTAGGAATCTCTGCCTAGCTAACATAATAAAGGCTAAATTCATGGGCAAACAATTGACATAAGTCAGCTTCCTGGTTATCCAAAAGCCTGTAACTTTTGAAAGAACACCCGGACACCACAATCTATAATCAGCCTGCAGTAAATGCATCTCTCTGGGCAGAAGCCTACACATCATCCAACCTCATTTTAGCATCAATAACTGCAGCTAACAGTCAGAGTGAAATCACAGCAATGATTTTCTATCATATCTTGGAAAGCACTGCTTTAATTAAGACCTGAACTAGATCACTGTGTTTGTGTAGGTTGCAGCTCTGGGCCATCCCTGTAGCGCTGAATGTTTGTGGTCTGTTCAGCTTCCTGCCTCTCAGTTGCTTCTTGCTTGGTGTTTGCCATGAGACGTGTTGGATGCAACATCTGTGCACATAACATCAAAGATCCGCTCTAGTTTACATTCTGGTGAGATGAAGTAAATGCAAGTTGTTTGAGTCACTTTTTAATTTATTTTTCCTCCAATTTTTTGCTCTTTAGATAAAAAAAAAAGCATGTCACTGATGGGTCTGAGTCCAGCTCCAGGCAAATACAGCAAAACGTTATGGTTGCCTGCCAAGATTCTTGCATGTTCTCCCCATGATATGGGGGGAAAAAAGAAAGTGAATATACATAAACACACACACACACACACACACACACATATATATATGTCATACATTCTGGTATAGGGGGCATTACAGGAAAACATCATCTATTCCAACTCAAAAATGAGAACTAGATTAGCTGTAGCACTTCTACTGTTGTCCTTAATTAGGGACTAGAATATTTTGATGAATCTGGATGCGACTCCCAATTTGATACTCTACTGTTAGAAAGAAAACAGTACTATTTTACTAATACACGCATAGAAAAAGTGTTCATACTAGGATATGCTTTCCCAAGGGCAATTTCTGGCTATTTCCATATCACCATGCACTGAAAAGTAAGAACTGCAACTCCTAAGCTTGGTAAGGCTCATGTCCACATGGGCAAAACCCCTCGTTTCACAGTAAGGAAAAAAAAAAAGCCACAACACCCTTAACATCTGTTTTTTCTTCTTTGAAATGTGCATATCTCTGCACTTCTTCATCATTCATACATACATGCATTTATTTCTATATCCAGTTATAACCATCCCTGAAATAGTCTTTCGAAACTTAAGGCAGGAAAAAGCCACTGATTCAACACAGAATATTGACATTTTATTCTTGCTGGCCTGGATATCTGCCCAAACAAAGGGCTGGTTAAAGGCAAATTACAAAGAACTCTTTTGTGAAGGGCTAAGTTCACCTGGGAGAAGTATTAATGAAGCCCCACAGGGGTGGGGACTCAAACTTCCTAGCTTTTAACTAGAATAGAAACCAGGCAGAGAACACCAGACTCCCCTACCTTTCTCACCTCTCTCTTTAAATGGCGAGAAGGAGGGTTAATGTAATTGAGAATTAGGGGCCTTTCTGCCATTAATCTACAGGGTTTGTGGTGAAAGACGCTGGATTTTCAGATGACATGCCAACTACAGCATAGCAGCAGACAGCCTAAAATAAAGTTCATCAGCCGGTCACGACAAGATGGCTGTTAGCTCAGACAGAAAGACCTTTTGAGAAATCAATACCATAAGCAATAATTACACGCAATAGAGGTACGAATGACTGAACTCGGAATATGGATGTTCTGGGGTATATTAGGTCATTGGATCAATTTTCCTGCTGTTACAGAAGACAAGAGTGTTGCTCTGTCAGATGAACATCTACTCCAGCCAAATATAATCTACAGCATCACTGTGCAAAATAACCCTCCTAATTAAGTGAAAAATAGGAGACTGCTCTTTTTTTGTGCAGTACAGTGAGATTTATGCAGTGCACAAAGAGAAGCCTACAGAAAATAAGATGCTTGCAAAAGATGATAGAGGTTAATTAATTCCAAGAGCTGAAGATTTACATGCCTCTTGGACTGGAAGAAGTGGTTTTCAAACACAGCCATTCTTATCATCACCATACCTATTCTATGGGCTTTCTCAAGAGCTTTCAGATACAAAGGCACTACACTAGAAATACCATCTCGCAAGGCTGCAAGGCCAAGTCGTCGACAGGTTGGATACCAGGAAGAAATTCACCTCAAAAGGAGTGACAATGCTTTGGGTACAGGCTGCCCAGGGAGGTGGTGGAGGTGTTCAATAACTGTGCAGATGTGGCACTGTGGGACGTCATGGGGATAAAGTGACAGACAGACTTAGTGATCTAAGTGGTATTTTTCAGCCATACTACTTCTATGATTCTAAGACTTGGCTACGGGAATAGCAGAGCAGCCCTGGGAAGAGGGGCTGATACACCCTTCTTTGCTGAGGCTGAATATATCGGTTTCAGCTGTGACAGAGTTAATTTTTTTTTCCTTTGTGGTGTCTGTTATGATGCTATGTTTTGGCTCTAGGAGAAAAACACCGTTGATAACAACAGTTTTTTAGCTGTGCTATACCAAGCCAAGGCTGCTTCAATTCCTCAGCCTCTCATACTGTTCTGCCTCCCAGAGGGCTGAGGGGACAATCTGAGCTGGGAGGGAACAGCGGACGTAAACTGGTCCAAGGGATAACCCATGCTATTTGACATCATGCAAATAAAACTTGAAAACAGTGGCAAGCTGGCAGGGCTGGGTTCAATCACAACAAAGAGCCGGGCTTTCAGCTGTTGGTGTACCCACAGGAAGAAACCATCCCTTCAAAAGAGAAAGGAAGAGATCTCCATACAATGTTGTCACTTCAGAAATGGCACAAGAGGACAGCCAGGCTGATAAGTTTTTCCTTGGAAACAATAGACTGTGGTGTCTGAGCTACCAGAAAGCTTTGAACCAGCTTCACCCACCTGTGGCACAACCATACCACCTACTGTGCATGAACGCAGCCCAGCTCTCAGAGACACATCCCACTTCCAAAGGCCTTTTGTAGCATAAGTTCAGCTCCTTAACAGGAGCATCAAAACCACTCCCTGCAGCTCTTCACCTGCGCAAAGCATAAAGAAATCCATACAAGGCTTGAGGATTCAGCTACTTCTGCAGCAGACACAGCTTTAATGAGAAGGGCACGTTTCCAGGTCATCTCCTTCATTCTGAAATCCACCACTTCAAACTGCCCATCTCTGGAAGTACACTCACATCACAATGCACTGAGGAGGGCTACAAGACAGCCCTGACAGAGTCAGGCATGGCTCTTACTGAAGCTTTACACACACACTCCTCTGCTGAGCACAAGCTGAAGATACAATCGCACATCTTTTTCATAATGGCTAAGTATCACAACTGAATGTTATTAAGGACACGTATCTTGAATGAATAAGTCAAAGCTAGGAACAATTAAGACAGGCTGCCAAAGCAGAAAGATTTATGGCATTCAGGAAACCACTATTTTGCAGCAGACATTTTTCAGACTTGCACTAGAAAATAAAGCAAAATGGTTTTGATGAGCCAATTTCCTTTTCTCTTTCCATACATTCAGACCATACACTACTGAGTTTTTTCTATTATTTAACTTCCAGCAAACTCAGAAATACCAAGAACATAGCAGCACTTGACACTGATGCACTGTCATTTCAAGTAACCCTCATCACTCAAGAGAAATACTACAACAATGAGCTTGTAACGTGCTATTAAGTGAGACTCTCACTGAAGAAGCACCATAAAGGAGTTCCGACTGGACTTCAAAAAGTGAAAATTCCATAGCTGGTAAAATGCTTTTGTTCTGGGTAGCTTATTTCATTCTGACTGCAGACCTGAATCAAAATGAATCTGGTTATTGTTCCTAGATAAATTATTCTGTCATTTAAAAAACAAGTCTGCAAAGGTAACTACTTTTTGAAATTTGATAGAGGTTACAATGACACCATTCTAGCTACACTAAACAGGCAGCCTGTTACAGTAAGTCAATATAACATTAAACAGGATGCAGTATGCTGCCTTTGTTATAAAAAACCTATTACGAGGAAAAAAGAGGATTTTCCCTCCCCCCCCCCAAGCACAATCCAAGACATGCTGCAAAGAATCCATGGATATCACACAATCTTCCAATTCCATCAATATTCTAGGCTAAATTGTGAGCACAAATTCCTTACTGTAGCTGCACACCCACATGCAGATCTCCCATCTTCACACAAAAAAGGGCACAAGGTAGATTTTCGTTTAAACCGTGGCACCTAGCGATAAGCTTTGCTTCTGGGAACACAGAAATCCCTTTTCCACTCCAACCCCAAAGGACTCACCACAAGACCAACTAATTTCCCCCCTCCTCCCCCTTAGAGGAGAATGATGGATATGTACTTATCCCCAAAAGAAAACACCTTGACTTCCTTTGAACCTGCAAAGTTCACACTTCCTCTGTTAGAGCTAGATTGCATAGAGAGCTGAGGGGCTACAGGTGGGCAGTGTTACCACCACGACTAACAACCCCCCCACCACCTGCAAGCACAACTTGAATGATGACACTTTAGCTACCATATATAACGCTGTCCTCAAAATTCTTACAAAACCAACCTGCATAGATGCATAAATATATATTAGGAAAAAAAAAAAAAAACAAACACACCACACTGACCAGATTGGAGATACATGAATGAGAAGCTCTACGTGTATCAAAGTTAACAGGCATCCTACTTATATTGTCTAATGGGATTTGTCCCACAACCACTTCTTAAAAATTTCACTGTGTAACTGTTGTAAGTAATAACAGTATCAGTACAAGTTTGGCTTTCTTGGTTTAATCTAAAGACTGATGGATATTCTCTGGACTCTTGTTGAAAGACTTTATTTGATTAGGTCATTTGCAGAACTGTCTTGCTGGAGAATGATAGAAATTCATCTCCTTGGTGATAGCATGCATGACTGACATGATGCATTCACCAACATCTTGCAGACAGCTGTGAACATTTTCAGTGGTGCCAATTAATCTATGATAGCATCAGTGAAGAGAGTGAAACAAAGGGGCAAACACAAAAAAGCTCTATTGGATAACATAATAAATGAGCGATGCAGGTGTTCTGTGACTTGGTTTAATTTTTTCCATCTTACCAAAAGATAATGAGTCAGCACTGGTTGTGGTGTTTCCCAGTCATTGCCTTCTATCAAACAGCAATACACAGCCTGTGGGTTTTACATACATGTACAAAGGTTGTAGCTATAAACACTGTTTTATTCATGGCACAACTGGATGTACATTGGTTTCTTGAGCAGCCCCCACAGCTCTGACTTTGATGATTTTCAAAGGATATATAGTAACATTAAAAAAAAAGTAATCTGCACTAACCATTAGAAACAGCTAAAATGTCCAATTAAAAAAATAAAAGGCAAAATGCAAAAAGATGAACCTAAAACTCACTTAATATAATGGGACATAATGGGATGTACTTTTTGCTTTGCTGAGTGGGGACCTTACGGTCATAGCATAATGAGTTGCTTTGTAAGCTCAAAGCTAAATGGAGCTTGGAATCTTTAATGACCAATCTGTGTAAACAGCAGCTACTAAATAACATTTTAATGCCCTGATGATCTTTTAATTCAATAGACAAATGATGAGACAATTTTAAGTAGCATCATAGCATTAGTGCAATAGGGAATGCACACTGGGAAGAGCAAACAGACTAAGAAAGCACAAAGGATGAACAGTATCTGATACAACTTAAGTACTCTGATCTGCTTCCCAGAAATCAGATATCCAACATTTGTCCCAGTTCAGAATGCTCATATATTCTAGCAGAATTGCGGTAAGGTGGTACTTTAATCATGATGAACACTGGGTCAAGGTTTTAGAGCCATGTTTCCACTAATGCTAAAGGATACAACATGATTAAAGCACAGCATTGAAAAACCTCTTGGCATGCTCACAGTGAAAACTGAGATGCAGCCTGGTAATATCACAACTGTGTCAGGCAGGGCTGTGCAAATGAGGAGTAATAGAGCAAGGTCATGATGATCGGCACAGTCATTTACAGCTCCAAGTGCCTCTGCCACAAGGACTGGGTTAGTTGTCAGTCAAGCAGTGAAATAAACTCTTTAGGAAAAAGGTGTGGTTGAGACCACATTGAAAGCAAGGCTCTATGCTTACAGTGTGTTGCAATGTCTTTAAAGAAATGCTGACCATTCACCTGGAGTGCCTGAGCCAAGAGTACACCTAATGTCTGCATTTAATCTGCTTATGTGCAAACGGAGACTGCATGTGAAATAAGCAGACTGCAGGTGCAAGTGCTTTGTCAACTTACGCTTCTGAAACCTGGCTGCAGCTCTTTTCTCTTTAAAATCCATTATGGTCTAATCCTATGGAAGATGCCAGCTACCTACGGGGTCACTTGGGTTGGATCAGATAGGAGAAAACACTTCCAATACATACTGGAATGGCCTCTCAGCTCAGGCTGTTCCTTTCTTCTTCCCAGTTCTGCTCCCTCTCCCCAAACTCTTTGAACCCCATTAGACTCCTTGGTGCCCATCAGAGTGGTCTCATGGGCTGGTGCTGACAAATAAGGCTCTAGATCCACGGAAAATACACTTTCAGGCTTTTCAATGGAGCTTTTCTTTTGGAGATCCTCTCCCCAAGCTGTCCACATTGCTCCCATCTGGCTTAGGATATCAGCATCTACCTGGATCTCCCAGCTGCAGGATGCTTGTGCTCCAGGTAGATGAGCTGGCACAGACAGTGGTGAGAAATTTCTTTCCAAAACTCAGTTAAATGGGTTTCCACAAGTAGATAAGCTGTTCTTTTGCATTTTCATTATGTGGCTGCTGATCCATTCTATGTTAGTTTTTATGGGTACATAAATGCCTCTTCTTTGAAGGCTTGCCAGTTCATTATTTAATGGCTCCATCAAGACTAAAATTCCCTCTCTGCAGAATAAGGTCTGGCAAAGCCTTTTGCCCCAGACAACATGCAAAGGGATGGTCATCCTGTACTTAAGCCAAATGTGCTGTCACGTCACTCTATGGCCATGCCTACGCCTTATCTGTACTGCTGGAGGTGGCAAATCTCTGTGCCAGCAGCCAAGGCAGCTGTCCTGGGGGCTTCTTATCTCCAGCCTACATTTCCTCATTGCCCTCAGGATGTATTTCTGAAGCCTTATTTTTTCTACTTATCAGATGACAGCCCAGCTGGAAGGGAAGAGCCTGTTGATTCCATAATGCAAGTGAAAAAGCAGCTGAATGATTGGCAGTCCTTTCCTACCTCTTGACTTACTGAGTTCATATCTGACAAATTCACACTGCAACATCTTCCTTTGCATTGGTTTCCTCTTTAGTTTTTGCAGTTACTAAAGCTTTGGGACAAAGAAAAGGTGCTTTCCATGCTCTTTGCACTGCAGCTCAGAGATTTTCTATTCCCTTCAAGATAGGGTTATTTACAGAGTGAGGGACTTCATCAATAGTTAACAAAACTTCCTGTCTCCAAACTTGTGGTTCTAGACATTATTTCTCCTTGACTGAAAATGAGAACATCACTCACCTCCTCTTTAAGACTGATGTGCTTATCAATCACAAATGATCATGGACAGCAGATCTGGACAATAAGGCTCTCCTTATCTTCTTGTTATGAGATAAATGCAAGACAATAGCTAGGACTTTTCTACCACCCCAGGCTCCATTGACAGTTCTGGATACAAACTCACCTCTTACACAAAGCTCACACAACACTAGTCTCGCTGTCTCTAGAGGCTGAATCCCACCAGACTGCCTGTTTCCTTCCCATCCTGCCTTTTCCCATTCTCCAAGCCTCCAGACGCTGCTCTGTGTTTTGACGTCTCTCTTAGCTGGGGATGTGCTGACTATTAGCCTTCGATAGTCTCTGATGGACAACACCAGCGACTGTCTCTAAATTCTCTCCCTCCCCCATATTAATCCACATGTGTATAAATATGTTCTTACTTACATCCTGGCCTCAGGAAAGATTCGCTTCCTAAAACTATTCAGTCTGCCAAAAATCATCCCCAAATTTAAGTGCTGCTGCTTAAAATGTTTTGTTATTCATCAAAGGCTACTTATGACAGCGCATGATAGAAGAAAATTATGTGTCACATTCAGAATTATCATGTAAAACCCTCTGTAAACCATCATGTGGATGTTTTTTAAACTGCTGGCAGACTCCATCAGAACAGCTGTCTATCGACAAATCCCCCACCAGCAGAGCAACAGAGCAACAACTAGGGGCCACCACACCACGTGCTCTCTATGAATTCTGCTGCTGGGAACACAGTACTATTTCTACTTCTAAATACAAAAAGCATTCTAAGAGGACATAAGCTCGTTTTACCTGGCCATATGTACACATAACTAGTATGCACAAAGAAGAATGGAGGACTGGCAGTCAGCATAGGACAACACTATGATTTAATTTTGTCAGAATCTGTCTAGCCTGCTGACTGCAGTACAGAGAGCTGGGAGCTTTCCAGGACTTCACGTGTGACAGAATTATCATAAAGCAGACAAGCACTGAAAGTGAAATGCTCTGGGAGGCTGATCAAACCAAAGGCAACATTAATAGCCATCTCTTTCACTGCGATCAGCATTCAGATTGAAGGTTTTGTTACAGGATGCTTTAGATATTTTCAAACAAAGACAGCGATACTTCTTGGATGTTAAGTAGCCAGTTCCTGTGCCTCACCATCATTATTGTAAAAAAAACCTTTGTCTTAAGCCCAATCCAAATCTACTTTTTGTTGTTACTATAATATAGGTCCAAAGCTTTTAAAGCAAAATCCTGAGCTCTTTCCATT
This sequence comes from Coturnix japonica, assembly GCF_054131305.1. NCBI lineage: Eukaryota > Metazoa > Chordata > Aves > Galliformes > Phasianidae > Coturnix > Coturnix japonica. The sequence goes on along the minus strand of NC_140677.1, from coordinate 6,262,525 downwards.
CCTCCTGATACCCATAGCAGGCAAGGATGCTAGACCTGCACTTACACACCCATCACAGAGACTCTGGGCATCACAACTCCCCCTGCAGCACCTCCTAAGGTCCAGGTCTCTCCTGGACACTGAGGTCAAAGCAGAAGGTTCTCCCATTTCTTGCTTTGCCAAGCTGGGTTCATCTCTGATATAACAGTAGCTAGCAAGAGAAAAAGCACGCTTGTATTTTTAATGACTGTATGTGGCCGGGGAGTTTGGACTTTGGAACTCAGTTTTCATTTTCCAAAAAGCCATATGTTTTTTTCTGCACTCTAAGCAGCCTTATTTAATATGGAAAGTAGAATATCTTTTAAAACAGAAACCAGCTGTGCAGTTTATGGGTATCATCACATGGCTCTGCTTTTTGTTTCTTTACTTAACCGGAGTTTGGGGTTTCCAAGTTGCCAAGCTGCTAACACTAGTAAATGGAGTTTATTAGAGACAGTGTTTGTTGAACAATAACATTTTATATAGTCTGTCACTGTCTAGTACCTTAGATGAGTTACACATTTCTGGTCTCTATTTTTGCCTTGATTGTTTTGGCGCTTTAGATTCCATTTTCAGCTGTGCTCACTGAAAAGCAAAATGAAAGTCCTGATCTCGTGCTTAAAGCCGTTCCCAATGGAGTCACCCAAATGACTGAAGAGAATCAGGCCTGCAAGGGTTAACCCTGCAGCGCCTTTTGGCTGAGCTCAGCCAGCAGGAAGGGATTGGATGGCAGAAGAAATACCTCCCCGGGAGATCTCTTCCAGGAGAGGGGCCCCTTTGCCCAGTTGTAAAAGATAATGGGTCCATCAAAAGGCTGTGGGCTGGGGCGGGTGGGAAGTCTGGGAGAGATGGGGACTGTCCCCACTGCTGCTGTCCCCTCCAGGGTCCTCCCAAACACTGTGAGGGTGCAGCGTGTGGCCAGCATGCAGAACAGGGTTACACAAAGTTCCTCCCGCTCAGGAATTATGGCTTCTTTGACTACTGCTAACTCAGCTCTAAAGGAGGTGATTTATCTTCATGGTTCATAAAAATACTTCTTGAGACATTTCCCTTTTCCTGTCTCCTTTGGAATAACCAGACTGCAGCATGCCTCAGATTTAAAAACAAATATGGCCTGAAAAATTGTATCTTTGGATTTCCCCTGCTCATACTACACGATGGCTTCGCTCCCAGCTTCGAATTAGATGAGTCCTATGTTAGCAATATACTTCACATAAGGACTGAGAGCAAGGCATAAATAATCCCAGCAAATGGGCTCAGCAGACAATTGTTTGCCAAGGGTAAGTTGTCACTAAAAGGTAATTTTGATTCCCAATTTTTAAGAGGCCCTTACCAAGAATAACAATAAAAGAAGTTTTACAGCTTTAGTTTCTTTGAATTATCTTTAAAGAAATAGAAAAATTACTTGTACTGAGAGGAAGCTCTGACATCTGGTGAAGTCTGTTGAACTGATTCAATGTATTTATTTTATCCCATGTACCTTAATCGTGGTCTGTGCAGGGATTGGAGTTAGTCACTCTGTTAAAGGAGCTCTAGATCCTTGTGCACATGGAGTGTGCATCCTTGGGTGCTCTGTTGCTTTTCTATGTTGCCATTTAGTACAGAATTCATGGGTCAGGAATTCATCACTGTTCAGGCACAGCACAAAAGGGATGTCTCTGTCCTAAAGTTATGGGAGAGGTTTTGTTTTTGTTTTTTACTCTTTTGGAAAGATCAGAATACGTTTCTGATCCTTTCAAAACCAGACATGCCTTTACACCATGCTGTGCACAGTCCAGTGAGATCCATAAAGGCAGTATCCATACAAAAAGTGGAACATATAAACACACTTTTGCAAGTCTGAGGAATAGCAAATGTATCCCCCTGAGTTTTAGCAATCAGATAGCATACATATTAGTGATGTGCAATACCCTGTGTGGTGCATGGAAATCCACAAAAATGTGGACCGCTGGAGATGAGTTCCTGCAGACAGAATTCCCATGCTCTCAGAGGTATATCCATTGATATCTACACACAAATCAACTGCAACAGTAAGAATTTGTTTGGCACAGACTTCCAGCAACTAATGGATAACACAGACCACAGCACTTCCCTGGCCTTTTGTTTGCCCTGGAATGTTGCTGTCACTGGAGACATCCACAGCAGAAACATACCCTGGGGCTAAACTGGGAGGGTAGCTACAGTTAGCCCATCTTTGTCTATAGAAACCTTCGAGCCACATAAATGTGTTTTACAGATGTCCAGTGGTAATTCACTCAGCTCAGAAGAATACACTCCACAGCACAAAGAGGGATGCTGGGTTTAATGCGCAGCCAGCGAGCTGCATGTCACCACCACCTGCAGCTACAGCAGACGCTGGAGACCATTTTATAGCCAAGGGGCCTGATCCACTCCTATTGGCACAAGGTGGTGCCAGCTCCCCGTTCCCATGGAGCCGAACATCAAGGGGTGACCCTGCCTTCAGTCCTGCACTGCAGGTGCTGCTGCTGGAGCCATCACCCCCTTCCACTCTGCTTTGAAGCAAACAGAGCAAAAGCGATTTGGACTAGCATGTTCCTAGCAAAGAGGATGGAAAAAAGAAAAATAGATATAACCATACTGGGAACTAGAAAAACAAATCTCCCACTTTGTTCTTCTGCATCTAGATCACTCACGTTGACACACACATTTGAGCCTTGCAATTGATCCTGTGCAAGCATTTGTATCCTCAATCTGGCACTGAACATGGAAAAGGAAACTACTAGTCCTTTCCTGAAAGTTAATTACTGCTGGTTAAATCTCAGGCAAACTGGAGATCTCTCAAGTGGCCATCAGTACATCCAAGGCCAAGTTTCTACAGGTGTCCATGCATTTACAGTCAACTTGAACTTCTATGAACTTTGTGTCATCACAAAGATGCAGAGATTAAAAATAAAGAAGTAAATATAAAAAAAAAAGTATTAAGGAAGCCATTAATTTCTTGTCAATTCCTGAAAACACTGAATGTGATTTGTGAAAACATCCTTGATACCAGTTGGAGCATAAGGGGTATTTCAGATACATGCTGAGAAGTTGGATGAGTATCTTAACTTCCCCCCAGTTTCTGATGTGGTTTACAGATCTTTCTTGTAAAGGACCCAGAGTCATCTGATGGGGAGTAAAAAAAGACCTCTGTAAAGGTTGAAGAAATCACTGAGCCTACCAAAGCTGACAGGAGGACTCAGAGCTCAGCTGCTCCCCACGGGAAGGACAGATCAGACCCCAAGTTCTGCTTAATAAAGGAGTTCGCTTACAGAACCCTCCCTTCAGCAGCTAAGCCAAAATCCTCTGCAGGAAGGAGATACCAACAAACAACAATTTAGAAAGGAAAAAGGAACAGCTTAATGGGCAAAGCTCGCTTTGCCAAGGCATGCCCCCACGCTCACCCACCAGAGCTCTGCCATTGTATCCAGCAGGGCTGGTCCCCCACACACAGTCACAGGGTGGGACACACAACCACAGCAGCCTAAAGGGCTCCAAAAACGTTCCAGTATTGGCAGCTTTCATTTCCTTTGCCCATTCCTATTCAAAGCATCTCAGAGAAAGATTTTCCATCCTCAGGCTGGCTTACATCACCCCCTGCAGCATCAGACATCGCACTGAGTGCCTCTATGGTGATACAGGTAAATACAACCTTGTCCACTCTTCATTTTTTACAGCATTAACACACTTAGGACCAGCAGATTTATTTTTTCATAGAGAGCCTTGAAGATCATGTTGAAACTCGAACCTAACCGTAAAGATTAAAAATTGCATATTGGAAATGAGATGCAAAGGTTTTTAAGGGAAGCATGAACACATTGCAGAGGTTGAAGTTATGAGCAAGAACAGCAATGAAATTGCATGTTAACAGCACAGTTCTGATAATGCTGCAGGAATCATTAGTTTATAATGGAGCTTATTTCAACCTTATGTGAAAAGATTCAGCAGCAGAGTAAGTGCAGTCATACGTTTCTAAAAGAGCTACAGGAGTTCCTTTGAGAAACTTATCTATTGGTGAGCTGCTCTTCCAGAGCTGCTATCTGGCTGAATAAATTCACTGGATGCACTGTGCGTGGTACAGACGCATGAGGCAGAGCTGAATGAGGGTATTGGAGCAAGCAGGTTTCTGTCTTTATGTATCTCTCAATTAGATACAAACCTTAATGCACTGCAATCAGTAACTGTAGGTGGTAAAAAGCTCAAGCAGCACAACAGCACTCTGCTGTTTTGCTTTATAGGATACCATGGAAGCATCACTAGTGCTTGTGAAACAATATTAGAATAGTTGTTTGGACATCATTCATCAGAGAAGGCTTTAAACTGCTGCTAAACACCTGACAGTCTTTTATTTAGAGGAGGCTGGGAATCTGCCAGAGAAACATCTACACTGCAAAACGTCAGCTCAACAAAAATCTTTAGGATAACACATTGATGCCAGTGTGACTTAGATCAGGAAAGGTTTCTCAGCTCCTGGCCAGTATTCTACAGCAAAAAAGCCAAGAGAGACTCACTGCAGAGCAAGGAACTTCCTACTCATTGGGCAGCTCCTGAGGAACGTGGGAGAACCAAACTCAAGATCCTGCACTGTGACTCAGAGTAAGCTGCACCTCCCCAATCCCACGCAGCTGGCCCTGCCCTTGGGCCCTCCCTTGCTCCTCAATAGGCCTCTTTCAATCTTCTTGTTTTCTGCAGAATCATTTGGGATGCCTTGACTTTGTGTTGAATCAGAACGGGAAAAAAGAAATAAAAAATCTAAAGAGTAGAAAAACTTTGTGGACAGATCGCATGTTTCTCTCCCTCCTCTTCACACCAGCTTCTTTTTCCTTAAGCTATTGATTCAATAAGTGGAGTCTGCAAAGAACATCATCACTCCTCTTCACAGCTCAGCTGCAGTCATTGCCAGCATCTCAACCAGATCAGAGCTCTAGAGCAACTGCTTGATTCTCAGTTCTACATTCACTCACCATCTTAGGATTGTTAGAATTATTAAGGTTGGAAAAGACCACTAAAATCATCTAGTCCAACCATCAATGTCAGATTCATTTTCTTCCACCCCAGCCTTCCTGAAGGAACGGCTCAAAGCTGCTCAGGGTACACTGCCTGCAGCCCACTCATCAGCCAGCCCTGACTGGGTCACTCTGCACATTTGCAGCCCCTGGCTTGGTGCTCTGTCAGCAGCTAACAGCTTGGCACACAGACCCAAACCTCCTCCTGTTTATCACTGTAGTTGCCAAGATACACTTTAGACATGCCTGGCTTCTCTGTGGAGCAGGGCATGACCAGACGTTGCAGCCATAGAAAGACAGGCGTGGGGGAAGGCAGGAGAGGGCTTGTTGCACATCAACAGAGGGTAAAACTTTGTAATTCATTAAAAATCTCTCTGGAGGACTCTACTTGGATAATTCCTTTCAGCACAAAACCAGCATCCAAACTCCTCGTTCTCTCACCTGTTGAAAAGATCATGGAGGGATAAAATATAACTAAGAAGCCAGCTTTCACTTCATTTTCCACTTGAACTTCAACAATAAACTAACAATGTTTGCAGGAAATGTACCTTTACAGCTGCAGTATCTGCAGGTATGCAGCGTCTAGACCTGTAAAAGCATCTTGGGTTTGTGCATTGCCATGGGAGCTGAACTACCAAAGAGTTCTTGTGGCTCTGCCTTGGTATTAATAAAGAGCCGTGATCATTTTAGGAAGCTCAAACAAAATAGTTAAATATATATCTAAATAAATATAATATATATATATATATATTAATACACTTTATTGGCTGTTTTCCCCTCAGCAAGTGGGTTTTGATCTCTAGGAAGTTTTATCCATTTCAGAGGTTGTTTCAGCTCAAATCCTTGGCTCTGTTAATGCTTCATTGGCATGTACAATTGCAGCACTTGCAGACATGATTGATGGAGCTTTCCACTTGTACAGTCCCACAGAGAGCCCAGACTCAGACTTAGAGGAGGTATTAGCTCAGATACCTAAAACACATGCTTACCACCTAAATCTGGTGTCTCGTTGCCATTTGGGCACTATTTCAGGACAGTGTTTTGGCTCACATCAGCTCAGATCCTACCTGCCACTCCTTAGATTAACTGAGATTTTCTCCTCTATGGATGGAAGGGCAGCAGCATTAAACCAACCACAGTAGCACACAGCCTTCTGCCACACCTCCTACCACATGTCTGTCACCAGCTTGCCATGCATCCCACTTGTATCCCATGAAGAGGGGAATGCATGCCTTGAGCCTCTTGCATCTTCCTCCCTATGAAAAACCCTACGCCTCTTTTCTAGACACTACAACTTTCTTGGTAGCTCCCCACATCCATACACACATTTTATTGCACTACTCCTGACACAGGGAAGTAATGAGAATGGGTGATAGTAAGATATCCACGTTTTCTTTTGCTGACTCAGAAACTGGAGAACAACAAGAAGCAGCAGCAGACGACAACATAACCGTATAATGCTGGAATCCAGTTGTGTGGCTCGCACGGAGAATTTCCAAGGCAGGCCATCACTCTTACTGTTTACATTGCATCACAGAAACAGCTGGAAAAACCGTAAACTCCTTCGTTTTGCTAACTGTATAGGATACTGGTTGTTTCACTTCAGAGTATTACACAACAATGGCAAAGATTCTTCTTTATATTTTTTAAGGAGGGAGAAGAGGTGGAGAAAACTGTTTTTGTTGTTGCAACTGCTGCAAAGGTTCAGACTTGTTTAAAAAAAAAAGAAAGAACTCTGATGACTGCCAACTATAATTGCCAAAAATGTGCTTTCAGTTATTAAAGTCCTAATGAAGTAAGTAGGGGAAAGGACAGTTTCTTATTTCTTGTTTAGGAAAAAAAAAAAAAGAAAAAAAAAGAAAAAAAAAAAAAAGAAGAGAAAGAAAAGCAATAAATAGCTAAAGAAGTTCTTGGGGTGCAGATAAGGCCATGACCTATTGGTCAAAGCCATAGGCCCATCGGTGCTGCAGTGCCAGCCAAGCCATTTTTTTCCTAAGGATATGTCTCTACTACCTAATAGCAGTAGTGAGGTATTGCCCCACCTCCAGAGAGCAGAACCATTTTTCTGAGGCCACTGATTGCCTCCTGACATGTTGGGAGAGATTGGAGCATAGAAGGGGGGAAAGCAGTGAGAACACAGGTGAAGGACAGACACATTTTCTCATTTCTGGCCAAAACTCATTCCCAGCAGCTCCAGTGAAATAAGTAACCTCTTCTCCTGTGTGACTAATGCATCCACAGCTCAAATCAAACTGCAAGGAGACTAGACAGCAAATCTTAAATCTCTACAGCCAGGGAGCCCCCATGATGAAATAGGATGTAGTCCTCCCCTTAGCATCTGTAACACTTGTGCAGCAATAGGAGTGGGGGTGAGAAATGCTGCTGAACATCTTTGTGTGGAAATAACACTGTTCTGGAGACCGTGTTAGCTTTTAAGAGTCAATGAAAAGACAAGGATTGTTTGGTTCAAAACAGAAACCAAAAAAATCATCAAGGTCCACACAGTTCATCACTACCTATTGTTTTCCTGATCCAAACATTTGCTCCACTGAAAACCCTAATCCATTACCTGCCATGGACAGCCCTCTTGTAATGCCCTCAACCATACTGCAATGCTTTGCTAAGCTTTGATATTTTGGAAAGACCACGAGGCTCTGAGATTTGGGATTCACAAACACCCACCAGGCACAGTGCAGACAGTCCAGCATGAGCTCATGTTCCAGCATCTGAACCTAATAATATCATGCCAACATTTGCAAGAGGCAGCAGGGTGATTCCTCTATTTTGGGTGGCCAGGAGCACTACTTGAAGCCAAGGCAGGCTGGAAACATGCAGTGCTATCTGCAGCTGCTCTGCCAGAGGGATGTCATGCACCCTGCCATCATCCATGCGCCTCCATCCTAGGGATGCTCAACATGGTTAAACACTGAAATTGATTCTGAAGAGAAAGATATTGAGCCTTGGGCAATGCTGCCCCAAAGAGGCAACACTTTGCGTGTGTGTGTCTGCAATGGTGTTTCTTAATCCCTGTGCACATACTATTCTTAAAAAAAAAACTAAAAAAACCACCAAACTACAGTATTTCCAAATGGTGGCTTACGTGTCTCAGCCATAGGCTAAGAAGACATACTTTCAGCACAGCAGGCTTTGAGCTTAGCTAGCTGTTTGCACCAGACAAAGCAATAGCTCCAGCAGGAACAGAATCTAGCTTGCATATACAGCTAGGTTGAACAGCAGTATCAAAGACATGAAAAAAAAAATACATATCACACTAATCCCTTAAACAAAGCATTCAGCATCCTTTGCACTAAAAGGAAACCCTGGAGATCCAGACAAGAAATCATAGATTACTATTTCTCTCTTAGCTGAGAAGGTGCCCTTGCTGAGCTCTAAGGCTGGCATCAGATATGTTGTCTCATACCAGGATAGGGTCTGTTTATAATGTTCAGAAAGAGCAGGAGTAGGTAACGTTCCAATTTTGGGATAAACAGCTGCAAACTAAACAAAAATCAGTTTTGGTTTTTACTAATATGTATTTTCTGAGAGCATGGGGCTCATTCCTGTTGTTGCAGCTGGAAATATCAAGGCAGCTGCAAGGTAAAAAAAATTAAAAACCAACAACAAAAAAAACCAGAAACAACTGAAATTGTACAAGCAATTAGTTCACGGTAATGTCTAATCACTGCTGGCATCTAGAAAATACGAAGCAGCAGGGATAGTTAACATTGAAAGCCAACTACTACACAGATGCAGGAACTTTGTTCAGGAAGTTTTACTTGGCGTATTGATGCGAGCTGTAAGAATTGGCTCAAAACACAGTGATATAAAGGCCACAGATCTGTAGAAGAAAGTATCATGGCTAATCGCATCAGCATTTCAGGGCAGCTCCCAGGAAAACTATTCCCAAGGATCAAACTGTTCCTAAGGGTCATCAGCTTCCACCACATCAGTCAAATTATTCCCAGCTGTTGTGAATAAGCCTTAACTTTGTGCTCTTCTGAGCCATGAAGATCAAAGGTGTGACCCTGCATTTGTCCCTTCCAGGGACAGGTCCCTTTGCACAAGCTCTGCAGCAGCCTCCAGGGGAGATGAAGTTCACACCATGGCAGCAGTCACTCTGAGCCATGGGCACAAGTCCTGTTGCAGTGGTGCTGACTGGGAGAACCAAAGCATCCCTACGTTTTCAAACATGGCAGAAGGCCAGTTTGTTTCCACTCATTCAGTACTTCATGACTGCTGTGTGATCTCCCAGTGAGCAGTGGGGTGGGTGTTGAGCTCACCACATGAGGATGCTGCTATTGTTTTTACTCCTATAGTTACTGCTGTGGTTTATTGCTGTTTCCAGAAACGTGTGTCCTAGAAGGATGGGCTGCAGGATTCAGAGATGCAGCAGTTGATACCTTATTTCTCCAAATTAACTCAACTACTAGAAAACACTGGAAGAAACAAAGATTTTCTAATTCCAGACCCAGAAAACACTACATCAATATTTCATTGTCACATAACCCACACAAAGCACAAGAAAGATCTACATAGCTCTAGTGACTGCACAAGAACCATCTTCAAGAAGAGAGACTTATCAGTCCTTTCCTCTTGTGATCCAACCCAACACCAGCACCCAGCTGTATCAGAGCATGTCATCTTACATATCACACTAAATCCATTCTGGCTATATTATTACTCTTTAAAAACCTTCCCTGCTTTGAGTTAAACCAGTACAAACTAATGAAGTCAGTGGGACACAACTACATATAACTACTATAACACAACTACACCAACTACTAACCCCACATTTTCAGCCGAAGCAAGAAAAAAAAAGCATCACACAAAGCCACTTAGAATTACATTAGAAAGTAGAGAAGTAGTTAAATACACTCCACAAATCTCCTACCTGATACAGCCACTTTGGTCAAAGCATGTGGTACAAGTCATCTGAAGCGTATCTCCTTCCTCCCCACGTGGGACCATGTGGTACAATGGAGGACCTGCTCCTGCACTCTGGAATCCTCAAAAGTAGAGTAAGGACAGGACCAGCAAGTAAGGCAAGCTCAGGCCTTAAAGCTTTTAAAGGATTTTTGTGAATCCCTAATGCTCTACCATGAGTGGCTGAGCTTCAGGCTGCTCCCCAGCTGCATTGTTCATCAGGCACAGGAGTACATCATTTGAGCAGGTGCAACATCTTAGTAATTGGGTTTAGAAGGCACATTCATTTGTTTTCTAGTTAGAGGTTTATTTTCCTCTATCAACTCCCACAGGTTTCATGACCCAGTAAAGATGAAACTGGTATTTAATTCGTGTATATTATGTGTCCATCAGAAAAATATATTGGTAGTAGGTGGACAGCTAGACTAGATGATCTTAGAGTTCTTTTCCAACCTTAACAATTCTATGATATTATGAGTCTATGAAAACAAAACTGGAGAACCATCTTGCAAAAACTGCATAAAGAGCCACTGTGTATATAGTATTAACTTTCTTTAATCCACAGCTGGGCATGCTTTCAAGGCAGAGAAAAGGAGATGAAGACTTAAGTACTTTTAACATAATCCTCTAACATCACGTAAATCATGGAATTAAAAACCAACTCCCACAAAACACCAACCTGAAAATGTACATAGGTAAATCTGGTGATTCTACAGATCTGATGGAATTTTGCTGAACAAGTCAAATAAGCAGGTTCAAGGCTGGCTGAGCATCAGTATTATGTTCAAGTCTAGCCCCACCATCATATATTTAATCTTCAGTAATTAAACTTCTAAGTGAATCCATTTCACTGTGCATATAGTGAATTGGTGAGTAAAAGTTTGTAACCCCCTGTTTGACCCCAGGTTGGGCTGGAGCTGCTCTCTGCAACAGTCTATGGAAGAGATTAAGTGGTAATTGGCAAAATAAAGGCAAAAGAAACAATACAAAGAACTTTCGTGTCTCAACATTTTCAAGTTCTCCCAGAAAGGGCACAGCCTTCTTTAGGTGTGTGTGAGCAGCAATGCGATGCTACCAACAGTGCTGGTGTTTGTCTTCTGAAGGATGCAGAAAAGCAGGAGGTGCATTTAGTGACCTGAGCACCAGGGAAATACTTATTCAGTCCATTCTTAGAGAGCTTGTTCTTTGCAATAAGAATAGGACAGAAAAAACCTTTGGGAGAAAATACTAGGCACTGAAAGGCTATTCAATAATGAGGGAAGACAGTGAGAATGACTGGGTAGGGACTGAAGCCAGAGAGATTCAGATGAGAAATAAGGTATCGCATGTTCAGAGTGAGAAGGATTAACCTTTGAAATGAAATACTCGATGAAGTGATGGATCATCTGTCTCTTGGTATCTTTAAACCCGGACTGGATGCCTTCCTGGAAGACATGTGCAAGCCAAATTTGGATTTCTTGCTTTACACAGTGATAGATGGGTGAAGTTATACATCCTGAGACACAAGGAGGCTAGTTTGAGTAATCTAGTGGTCCCATCTAGTCTTTAAATTCTCCTAATGTGTGGCTCAATGAAACATGATGCAATGCAGAAAGGCCCTCAGGTCTTTGGATTACTGTTTGCTACAGGTTGCTGTAAATTGTCCCTTGCACAATAGGCAGTCCTACAAATCTTCATGGCATTGCTTACAAAAGAAGCTGCTGTGCCACATGGACAATGATGGTTCCATCTGGACATACGGGATCATAAAAATTAGTCGATTCTCATCTCTGCAGGACAAAAAGAGCTAATGAACTGCACAGGTCATCAAAACTTAATCTTATTGTCCTTACCTTCTGGCCTATTAGGCTCAGAAATACTTAAAGCAGAATATTAACAGTCTCATTTTAAACACATCATTTCTAACAGGGAAAAGATTCTTTCCCCCACTCCTTATAAAGTATGCCCTGATTCCAGCAGACACCTAAGCCTCATTGATCCCAAGGGGTCACATACCTGTCAGCTCCCCCACAAACTTCCCTACTTGCTGTACAGGTGCTAACAACTCCCTGTAGACATTCCTACTAAGAAACAAATTCATCCATAACAACACTGGTAGGAACTCCCAGGACTTCAAGCAAAGTTCAAACTTCAATGAGAGAATAATAAGGAGACACATGAAACATGAGGCTGGCAGCGTGCCCCAAGTGTCAGACCTCTAGGCTGGCCCAGGAGCAGAAGGGATAATGCTTCCATCAGCGATGAAGGATGGCAAATCCAGAAACTCTTCCCCAGAATCAGCAACATGTGGCAAACAAGGCCACGCAGTGCTACCCTTCTATGTTTCACCTCAGTTTTTATCCATTCCATGTGTTGCTTTCTTGCCATTTAGAAGCTTAGTTCTCATTTGTCAGCATTTTCACATTTCACTTCTGGGCGCTGCAATCCATACATTAACCATCCTTTTTATCTCGCTGTTTGAACTGTGTTCTGCAGCTCTGTTTCAGTTTTACTATTCATTCATCAGCATGAAGTTAAACAATTACTAAATGACTTGGGTAGCTGGCAAGCAGCGAGGAAGCAAGATCCATTTCTGCCCAGAGGGAAGAAAGATTTTATACAATAGCATGGCCTTTGTTTTGCATCTCATGGGCGACGCTATTGATGTGAAGGTTATATCGCATTATGTGCCAAACCGCTTGAGCTAGTTTCAGATTGCAGTTCCCCTTGGGGTATTTCCACTTGATATATAAGAAGATAACCAGATCTGTTCTCTGTCCACTCCTAGCCTGGACAGTGCTTAGTCAGCTCCCCCAGTCTTGGCAAGACAAAGCAAGAAAGTGGAGCTGCACTTCCCCAGTTATTACCGTTTTATCAATGATCATTCCTCTTAATGCTTTGGAGCACAACACAAAACAATGAGCAAATTGCCTGTTCTCTTGCGGTGAACAGAAAGCAGTTATGTGACCGTAAAATACAATACCCCATACGTGTCAACTTTTTCTGCTTATGTCTGCAGAACAGTAATACTTTGTTTCAGCTTTAATTTTTGACCACAAAACTGTTTATTTTCTTGCTGTGAAGAAATGGATTTCGGGTGCACAGCAGAGATGCAATTCTGCTTCCCACGCATTGAGAACATCAGGATTTGGAGAGCTGATCTGTGTCACTTTTTATTTTTCTTATTATTTTTTTTTTTAATAGAATTACATCAGTTAGTATTTCCCACTATCAGGATATACAATATAGATAATAGCAATATTCGCTTTGTTTTGTAGACCTTGATATATTTTTTTCCCCCCTGAACCTTTCTTTCATATTGTAATTGCTGTTTTGCTTTGTTCTTTCACTGTGCTACAGTGAAATATCAAAGAGATTTTTGCAGAGTTTAATACCTCATGGAATAACTGCCACTGGCTTGCTTGGAGTGAACCATCACTCCAGAAATGAAGCATGAAGAGAGGCCACCCAGCTAAGGGCACCCTATGGCTCCAAAGAGCTGCAGTGCAGGAGATGGGATGTGTGCTTCAGCCCAGGGACGCTGTCCAGACCATGTGCTTGGAAGGAGAGGGGAATGGGGTTGAGATTTTTGCTGATTTAACCCTCTCAAGCTGTTTAAAAATAACATTTCCTGCACTTAAAACATATCTCTGCTAATCCGGCATCCCTTGGTCTTTTATCACATTTTTTCTTTTTTTGGGTTAATGAGGTCTGGAGGCACGTAGCTGCTCTAGCAAAAAAGCTTTGGGCTTAAGGGTCTGCACCTTGGGGCCCATCTGTCCAGGAAAGATGCCAGATATGGGACTTTGCCTTGAAGGGTGTGCAGAGGTAGTTACAGGATCAATAACTAGAGGGGGTTTCTCCAGCATGAGGGACTGGGCCAAGGTTAAGCAGTGCTGGAAACAGCCAGCATATCTAGTCAGGGTCTGGTGGCAGTCTTAATGTCAAACAAACACTATGAGCACAAGGGCAGTGGGTCTGCAAAGGTCTTATTCTAGTGCCCTGAGTCTGGAAATTTAATAGGTCATTGGGAGACTACAAAGGGAAATGCCTTAAAACTTGAAGCCATTACTAAAAGGCTGAACTAAAAACCTCCCTAAAGAGCCTGAAAGCACTGACAAATCCATCATCTGAATACCGTGGGCTGGGCTTCTTAATGGTCAAAAGCAAAACCTCCTCTTTCATTTGAAAAATATGCATGCAAGTACTCATCTCAGAGCAGGAGGCTCAGGTTCACTTCCTATTTTTGCTCATTACAGGCTTTTTTTTTTTTTTTTTTGCTCCGTCCTGTTGAAACTGCTTAATTTGTCTGAACAGTGAAGCATTCACCGGATTAGAGCGCCTGCCAGCATAATCTGGTAGTCAGGACAACACCAGGGAGATGGAAACCCCCGTGCAGGTCTCCAAACCAAGCACAACAAGGCCTCTTGCATTGCAGGGAAGCATTGTAGCTCTTTCTGAACCCCCAAACCATCCCAACCAAATGTTTCCCACCATCCCATTATTGAGCCTGGCACATTTCCATCGATCAGCCTCACGCAAAGCAACTCCAGTGCAGGAGGACATTTCTCACTGTATCTAATCAAGGTCAGCAGAAAGGGGATGGTGATTTCATCCCATTACAAGTGCGAGTTCAAAGGCACCTTTCACTTTGAGTATTTGCTACATGTAGACGTGGCCAACATTTGTTAACAGTTAAGCTGTGTTGCTTATCAGAAAATAGAACAAAACAGATTCACTCTGTTTTCTCGCCTCACCTAATACAAATCTATTGTTTATTTTGAGTTGAGAGAAGAAACAGCAGAGGAAAGTTCACTAAAAAGTTCGCTGACATTTTTTTACAGAAATATTTTCCACTGGAGGTCAACTCCACATTTCCAGCAGTAATTTAATAACCCAAGGCCATCGTATTGAAAATCCCTCTGGACTCGTAACAAACTAGACAGACATCCATAGGTCATTTTCGAAACACTTTGAAGACGACTCCAGAATCCATGCTGCACTATGGATCCATGTTGGACAAATTGTCCCTGAATCTATTTATATTTGTTTTGTATTGTTATGAGGAAGCATTGGCTTATCCAGTTAGAAGGGTCTAGCACTGGTCACACAACTTAGCTAAAGTCTGGCAGAGCACAGCAATGGTGATCGAGAAAATGAAGGAACAGATAGGAAGGCATCGAGGAAAGATTTCTTTACTCATTTCTTTTTAGCAGAACTACACAGTTTAAAGTCACTCAGAAAGTGAAAGAGATACTGACAGTGGCTTAACCGAGTCCCACTGCTTGTCCTTCCTGAAATGAAGATCCATTCATTATGTCAGTGTTTTTTGAATCTTCAACATGCATACTTCTGTGGTGGATTTCCTTCTTTTTTATTAAAAACAATATAAGGGAATTCAGGTTTACTCAAAAACATGATGTACTCAAACCTGAAAAAAAGCCTTGCTCAAGGCTGGATTTGCCAACCTACAGATTACACTGAGCAGCAGCAGGCAGAAGCTGGAGTCGATCTGTGCTTTCCATCAAGCAGCCCTATGCCATGGAATGCTTCTTGCTGTGTCGGCCAGGCAGAGCATCCCAGGTCACTGAGCCACAAAGGACAGCACAAAGTCCAGCTCCAGCCTTTTACTCTGTGACATGGAAAGAACATGAGTGAGAAAAACCCTGATCTAACCCATTTTGTTTTTCAATCAGAGGATTCAGGCAGGAGTCAAGCACTGGACAAAAAGGAGATGAGCAGCTTTTCTCCTCCCTCATACCTGCACCATGAGTAAGAGTCACAGTTAATATTCTTTGTCTGCTCCTGGAGCAGCACACGCATCTAATATATTTTTTCCTAGACCAGAGGGGACCCTATAAAACAAGCATTTCCTCTAAAAAACAGCTCCTTGCATGGCTCCGGATAATACACAGCTGATGTGAGTTGATCTGGCTGCAGAGCTTGGCTGGAATAACACTAACAAACCCAGAGTGCAGGCATCCTCCGGCTGCCCCAGGAAAGCTGTCAGCAGCCAGAAGAAAATCCGGCACCTTCAGATGCTGCCTGACCGGTGTCTGCGGTGGTCTGTCCATTCATCTACCCATCCACACATCTGTCCATCCATCCACACATACATCAGTCCCTGACTGGTGAGGAGATCCATGCAGGGTGCATATCGATGTCTCTGCTAAGCAGCAAGGACACACTGGGTTTCTCCAGAGGAAAAACTGGAAGTGTTTGTGTCCCTGGACAGAGTCTGGAAGAGCGTGGGTGTTTCTTCAGGCTCTGAGGGCCTGGCCCCACAAAATACTTAGGCACATGTGTAACTAGAAGTGACGTCCAACAGAGTGCTGCAGACACAGGCGCTTCCAGATCCAGCAGGATCCAAGCAGTTTCCAGGATCCCAACTTTCCAAGAAGTTTTAATTTGCTGGGTTTTTTGTTTGTTTGTTTTTTGTCCAAGGCTTCTTTCTGCCTGCCCATGCAGCAGCCAGATTGGACTCCCTGCAGGGTATGGCAGGTCTTACCCCGCATGAGGAAATACATCCACAGAACAAGACTTTGCACTGCTGAACACTAGTTATTAATGAGAAAACCAGAATTAATTCTGGACCAGAAAGCTGGGAGGAAAGCAACAACAATGATGGGCACCATCTCATACCACAGCTATTTTACAGCAATTCCACTTTACATTTTCTGGCCAGCAGAGCTGCTTGAATAATGACATAGCCAGATGACACACAAGCAGAAAAGGCTTGAATGTGAATGAATATCAGTTTTCCAGTTCTGAAAGGAATTTAATCATGCAAACTTTCTACCATATTCCAGAGAGCCAAAAAGCAGTGATAGCCCTGAGCTCATCTTTGTGGCGCTTTCTCCAGCACCAGAGGAAACCAGAACTGTTGCCTTGTGGGGAACCTGTCCATGGGGTACAGCTCCTGAAGACCTGGGGGGGGGAACCCCTCATGAAGATCTAAGGGGAGACTTCTTTATAAAGGAGATACCAATCACAATCCCGATACAAGAAATATTGTTTCACCTAACAGTATCCAGCATGCATTGCATTGCAAATGCTGTCTGCTAATCATCTTATTTGAAGACACAGCATTTCTCAGCATATAAAACATCTAATTGCGATACTGACTCACATTTGAACTGCAAAGCTAGGCATGCATGTTTTCTGAATGTGCCAAATAGGCCAAACACCATCTAGCCTCCGTATGTAGTTAGAACATGCTTACACCACACGCTGAAGGAAACATGAAAGCTGAACAATTTCTCTGTGTGTGCCCTAACATTTTCAAATTGAATCAGACAAGTATGAAAGTGAAACCATGGAAGATCTCCCATTTTGTTTTGAAAGCTGTCATAAGGGGAGCTGCACAGAAACAGTTTGTGATCTGCACTGACTTAAACTACACAACGTTTATGGGAAACCCACTTCTCATCCACAGCATTAATTGTTATCTGCCAAGTTTTTAAACTGAGCACATTAAAACTTTCCTTGCTGGATCTACATTTTTGTTCATGTAGGACAAGATTCACTGTATTCATTCAACTATATCACATCTGATAAACATACTTTTCCATCATACCTTCTGGGTCCTCCTTAAAGAAACTACTGAATCAATGCCCAGACCTGTGAGTCACTGCAAGAAAGCTGTTGGCGAAAGGGCAGTATAAGAAGAATTTACAGCAGCTGAATCTTGTGGCAGATCAGTGACTGCATTACGATGGTGTGTCATAAACAGAAAAGGTATTTCCAGTCTTGGATTATAAGGCAAAGGATGGGAGATCTGACTTATGAAGGGAGAATAAAACGGTAAAGCCCCCAGTTACATATAACTGCAAGAGCATAAGCTCTGGTTAGAAGTGCACATGGGGATCCAAACTTCCAATGAGTCACTTCAAAAAGAGCAGTTTGCACATTTGTTGCCATACAGCCTGGGACGGCCTGCAGAACAATAGCTGTCTTCCAGCCCTTCCAGGCATCAAACACAGGGCTTCAGGTGGGTGTTAGCCAGTGGTGCATCTGCACCCACCTGCCAGCTGCCTCTGTTTTGAGAAGATCTGCTCCTGTCAAACATGATGTGGTGGTGCTGCTGTTACACATCTTGGGTTAGCAAAGCCAGCATGAGGCTTTCCTGCCTCTCCATCACTCATGCCTGTCAGAACACCTTCATCTGTTAGCCCAACTGATGCCTGTTAACCTGCTGCCCCAAGTCCAGATGCACCAGTGCAATCCACAGGTGAATCCTTGCAAGTCTTCCTAACGTGTTCTGACCAGCACCATAGAAAAGACCTGGCAGGAGCCTTGTGAAGATAATATCCAGGCTTCTGGCTGTGAAAAGGCTTGCAGAGAAATACCAAGGAAGAGGATGGTGGTCAAAACCTTCCCAACTACATTTCTGCATAAGGAGGCAGAAGCACGAGACAGGTCCACAATAGGGTATGTGGGATCCCTGCACAAAAGCTCGTTGGCCTGAGCTATTCAGTACAGTGAGGATCTTCATTGCTGGGATCTGGTCTGAAGCCTGCCTCTAGGATTCCACTTAAAAAATCTGTTTGATTCTCATTTTGTAGATGTAGCATCTGTCCTGCTTTTTCTACTGGGAGGAGGGAAGGAGTTGTGTAATTAAGTGCAAATAGGGTTCTCATGATGCAATACAGACCCATATAATACTTCCCAGGTGCCACTGTCTCAAGCAACTTGGCAGGAGTTTCCCAGTTGTGAGGCTCAGCTTAAGAATAGCAGCAAACTTGTGTGGTCCTGCAGAAGTGCTCCTTACGTGCGGTGCTCTGATAGTGCACTTGGGAACAGCTGTGCAAGTCCTTGCGTATGGCTGGGATGGTGTTTGGAAGGGAAATCTGGGTTACTTCTTGTGCTTTCCCATCTCCCTCTTCCCTTACAGCCAGCCTTCACTGAAAAACCAAATCGTGTAAGTTTATCACAGGGTGATGGTGCTGTGAAGCTGCTGCAAGTGGCTGGTTGGTGTGGTGTTCAAAAAACAGCCTAGGACTTAAAAAAAAACCACCCAACAACAGTAGAACAAATCAATGCAATCGCTTTATATAAATAATCCTTACAGGAAGCAAAGTGTGGTGGAGTACAGTAAGTTGCATCCAAATACAGGATGGCAATTTAGGAGAGCTGACTGGTTTGCCAGTTGCAGGCATGCAAGAAGATGGGGAGTGGACTGGCACCAGTGCTGTAAGTGTTGTGATTCCTGAGCCCACAGAGACTCTGTAGGGCCATGCTGAGATTTCCATCTCCCTCAGCACCACCATTTCCTCTCTTCTGTGACCATGCTGGTTGAAATAGCCTTATTTTTCTGGCAAATTCTCTGCTGACGGATTTCAGCTGCTTACCACATTCTTTGCCTTTTGGCTGGATCCCAGAAGCATTTAAACTTTTGGCAATGGAAATAGACAGGTACAATTTTATTTATTTATTTTATTAAGTAAAAGTACGAGCCGTTATTTTTTCTCCAAAGTGATGGCTCATCCCAGCTTATGTTCTCACTGCTGCTGCTCCTGTCTCAGGCATGGCAGGTGGCACAATAAATAGATAATACACTGCACAATCTGACATGGAGCTTTATCAATCAAAACAAGCCTTGCTTTTTTGCTCAGCAGGAAAGTTCAATCGCTCTCCTCTGGTGGAATCACAGAATCACAGAATCACAGAATCACAGAATTACCCGGGTTGGAAGGGACCTCAAGGATCATGTAGTTCCAACCCCCCTGCCTGGCAGGGCCACCAAACATACACATTTACTAGATCAGGTTGCCCAGGGCCCCGTCCAACCTGGTCTTGAACACCTCCAAGGACGGGGCATCCACAACCTCACTGGGCAGCCTGTTCCAGGACCTAACCACCCTTCTAGTAAAGAACTTTCCCCTAACATCCAACCTAAATCTTCCCTCCTTCAACTTAAAACCATTTCCCCTAGTCCTGCTATTATCAGCCCTTTCGAAGAGTTTACTCCCCTCCTGGGAGTAAGTTCCCTTCAGGTATTGAAAGGCTGCAATGAGGTCACCTCGCAACCTTCTCTTCTCCAGGCTGAACAAACCCAACTCCCTCAGCCTGTCCTCATAGGGGAGGTGCTCCAGCCCCCTGATCATCTTTGTGGCCCTCCTCTGGACCCTTTCCAAAATTTCCATATCTTTTTTGTACTGAGGGCTCCACACCTGGACACAGTACTCCAGATGGGGCCTCACAAGAGCAGAGTAGAGAGGGACGATCACCTCCCTATCCCTGCTGACCACCCCTCTCCTGATGGAGCCCAGGATCCCATTTGCTTTCCGGGCTGCCAGAGCGCACTGCTGGCTCATGTTAAGTTTCTCATCTATCAGGACCCCTAGGTCTTTTTCAGCCGAGCTGCTCTCAAGGACAACTCCTCCCAGCCTGTACAGGTGCCTGGGGTTCTTCCGGCCCAAGTGCAAAACCTTGCACTTTGCCGTGT
Source organism: Coturnix japonica (assembly GCF_054131305.1). Classification (NCBI taxonomy): domain Eukaryota; kingdom Metazoa; phylum Chordata; class Aves; order Galliformes; family Phasianidae; genus Coturnix; species Coturnix japonica. Next base: position 6,242,152 of record NC_140677.1, on the reverse strand, counting down.
TGAACCTCATTAGGTTCACCCGAGCCCAGCTTTCCAGCCTGTCAAGGTCCCTCTGAATGGCATCTGTTCCCTCCACCGTATCGACTGCACCACTCAGCTTGGTGTCGTCAGCAAACTTGCTGAGGGTGCACTCCATTCCCTCATCGATGTCATTAATAAAGATGTTAAAGAGCACCGGTCCCAGGACAGACCCTTGAGGGACGCCGCTTGTTACCGGCCTCCACCTGGACATAGAGCCATTGACCACCACCCTCTGTCTGCGGCCTTTCAACCAATTGCTTATCCATCTAGTTGTCCACCCATCAAATCCACCTCCCTCCAATTTGGAGATGAGGATGTGATGGGGGACCATGTCAAAGGCCTTGCTCAGGTCCAGGTAAATGACATCGGTCGCCTTCCCTTCATCCACCAACGCCGTCACTCCATCATAGAAGGCCACAAGATTAGTTAAGCATGACCTTCCCCTGGTGAAGCCATGCTGGCTGTCTCGGATCACATGCTCGTTCTTTATGTGATCAAGCATGTTGTCCAGGAGGATCTGTTCCATAATCTTCCCAGGCACAGAGGTGAGACTCACCGGCCTGTAGTTACCCGGGTCGTCCCTGCTCCCCTTCTTGTAAATGGGAGTGACGTGACCCTTCCTCCAATCATCCGGGACCTCACCTGACAGCCACGACTTCTCAAATATGATGGAGAGCGGCTCAGCAACCACCTCAGCCAGCTCCTTCAGGACCCTGGGATGCACGCCATCTGGCCCCATAGACTTATACTCATTCAGTCTAAGGAGGCACTCTCGGACTTGCTCTACCCTTACAGTGGGGAGGGATTTACCTCCTTGGTCCCCACATGGAGGTATGGGGGTGCAAGACTTAGGGACGTGAAAAAGACTAGAATCCTGGCCACCAGTGAAGACCGAGGTGAAGAACTCATTCAGCACCTCAGCTTTCTCTTCATCTGTTGAAGCCATTTCTCCTTTTAAATTTACCAGAGTAGGCACGCCCATTTTGGCCTGTCTCTTCTGGCCAATGTACCTGTAGAAGGTTTTCTTGTTGTTTTTCACATCCCTCGCCAAGTTCAGTTCTGCCTGCGCCTTGGCTTTCCTGATCCCACATCTGCAAGTTCGGACGGCATCCCTGTATTCTTCCCGGGTGACACAGCCTTGTTTCCAGAGCTTGTACACCCCTTTCTTCACCCTCAGTTCTCTTAGCAGGTCCTTGCTGAGCCATGCCGGTTTTCTACCTCTCCTGCCCACTTTCTTAATCAGGGGAATGGAGACCTCTTGTGCTGCCAGGAGGGCATCCTTGAACAGTAGCCAGCTCTCCTCAACGTCCTTATCTTTGAGGGCAGCGCGCCAGGGGATCTTGGCCAGCATTCCATTGAGAAGCTTGAAGTCTGCTCTTCTAAAGTTGAGCATCCTGGTCCTGCTCTTCGCCAGGCCCACATCGCTTGAGATCACAAACTGAACCAAGGCATGATCGCTGGAGCCCAGGCAGCCTCCAACCTTGACGCCTTTGATGATCTCCTCAGCGTTGGTGAGCAGCAGGTCCAGCAACGCTTGACCTCTGGTCGGTCTGTCCAATACCTGAACCAGAAAGCTATCATCAATGGATTCTAAGAGCCTTCTGGAGCTCTTGCAGCTCGCCGTGTGGTTTTCCCAACAGATGTCAGGATGGTTGAAGTCCCCCACCAGGACAAGAGCCCGTGAGCCAGACGCCTCACGCATCTGGAGCAAGAAAGCCTCATCAGCAGCCTCCCCTTGATCAGGTGGCCTGTAGTATACCCCTAATACCAGCTGACCTTTATTAGTCCCATCTCTAATCCTAACCCACAGGCTCTCAACCTGTTCTTGACTGTTTCTCATGGGGAGCTCCTCACAGTTTATCCAATCTCTGACATAAAGGGCGACTCCCCCACCCTTCCTACCTCGCCTGTCTCTCCTAAAGAGCCTATAGCCATCGATGGTAGTATCCCAATTGTGGGAGTCATCCCACCATGTTTCTGTGATAGCAACAATGTCATAATTTTCAGAGTGCATCACAGTTTCCAGTTCCTCCTGCTTGTTACTCAGGCTCCGTGCATTAGTATAAAGGCACTTCAGCCGGGCTGTCCGTCTCACCACCTTCATAAGCGATCCAGGATCCACTAGAACAGTGGCATCCCCAGCATCCCTCTGCCCTACTCCCTCCTTTTGCACTCTGCAATCTTTGCCCACAGAGTTTGGTACAATCCCTCGAATGCACCGTTCAACCCCAGTAGCCCTTATTTTGCCCCCTTCCCCCTTCGTTCCTAGTTTAAAGACCTATCAATGAGTCCCGCTAATTCTTCAGCTAATACCCTCTTACCCCTCAGGGACAGGCTGCTTGCATCAGCAGCCATCATTCCAGGTGCAGTGTAGATTGCCCCATGGTCAAAATAGCCGAATTTCTTGTGTTTGCACCAGCTCTTAAGCCATCTGTTTAAGAGAGTCAATCAGTCAACACATAATGCTTTCAGCCCAAGATAATGTCAGACTGCAGATTTGGATCTGCTCTCTTGCTGCTTCAGGGCTATTTATATCTTTGTGCCTTGAGGGCTTACTAATTAGCAGCCTTCTTCCACACCCTTTGATATCATTAACGTAATCTCAGTGTAAGTGACTGCTCTCTGATGATATCTCTGGGGGAGTGGAGAACAGCTGGAACCGTTCTACATAGCAGAGCTGGAGCACTTCTCCCAGAGCGGTGGTTGAAAGACGGCAATAATTTTTCCTGTGCAAGCAAAGCCAGCAAAGCACCCTGCCCTGCTCAGAGCGGCTGTGGCCAACGGGCTATCACAGAATCATTATGGTTGGAAAGGCCATTAAAATCATCTAGAAAGACTATCACTCTATGGCAGATGTCATCTCAAACTGAGTCCAGAACTGGGAGGTACTGAGGAGGCCAGTGTGGGTTTTTCAGGCCATTGCCAACATTATCAGGTAAGTGCCTTTCAATACAATTGTTCTTCTTTTGCTCTCCCTCACCTGCTTGTCTTGTCTTGTTGGTTCTTTTATAGTCAAAAGACCCATCGTGTATTAGAGGCAAAGTAACAATGGAACCAAGATGTGAAAATCAGGAATTTGAGACAGCAGCTGAGAGCTCAGTGCTGGAATTACTCAGCATTTCCCAAACTGTTCAACCCTGTGGGGCCCAGATTCTCACTTGGGAGAGCTGAGGACAAATGTAACACCGCTGAAATCTCAGCTCAGGTAGTTTCTAATAATGCAGTGGATAAGGTTTATTTAAACCATAATTGCTTCCATTCTTTTTTTTCCATATTACTCGCTCTGCTGCCCCATAACATTAGTTAATTTAAAGGCCTGTCGTTAACTTAGCAACTCGTCCTACAAAGAACAAAACTGGAGATGGGAAAATGTTTTCTCCCTGTTACAAATGCACTTCAGACCAGAGCAACATTGCTGCCTTCTGATAGCAGCTCCTCCTCAATAAATGAGCCCTTGTAGGAAAACATGCGGTTTCCAATAGCTGCTTTGATATCTGCCATTAATTCCCTACTCTTGCTTGCATGGTCTCTTAGCAACTTCCTGCCCTTTGCTCCTTTTTATTCTTGTTCCTGTTCAAGCACTTCCTTTTGTCGCCAGTCTTTTGCTCCTCTTCAGACTGCTTTAGAGAAAGATAATAAAATCCTTGTGCAGATACAGAGAACCAGCTACAAATGGCTGTGCTAGTGTATTTATGTTTATAGTACGACGCAAAAGAACAGGCTGTCCTGGGTTCTGGTTTCCAACTACAGCGTAAATCCATCAGCAAATATGTTACAACTCTGAAGAAGGGAGCAGAAGCATAACAGCAGACACTGAAGGACTCCAGCAGAGTCGTGTCTTCCAGGGCTCCGTATCTCTTAACTCCTCAGAAGTGTGAAAAACTGAGACTTTCACCCCAAATTAAAAGAGCAGCCATCTTCTGTTCTCTCATCCTAAAGCAGTTGTTAATTCAGTAATGTCAGCCCTCCCGGTCACTCAGGTAGCAGCATCCATTTGGTGACTCCCCTTTGCCAGGCTTCAATGCCCACTCTGTTTACTGCTCTGTGACTCTGTCCCAGGATGACAATAAAATAGGGAGAACTGGTACAGATGGGTTTGAAGGCTCAGAGTAAAGACATGGCAATGCTTTATAATTTTTTACTTCCTTCAGATGTTTCGTATGCAGAGCCATGCTAAGCACAAACCCAGTGACAAGGTAAGAGCATATTAGCGAGTCTGCATCAGGAGTACATCCCTGTTCTGATGGAGGGAGATGACAGCAACATGTGCAAGAAAGGCTGGCTGAACTGGAGCTTTAGTGCAAGGTCTCCACATCTTAATAGACTTTGAGATAAATGGCCTTTTCTTGTCTCCCATATGGTTTTGCTTTCCATGTAACGGGGGAATCATTACTCTGGCTGAAGGAAAGGAGCTGTCTGGAGATGGAGCTGTGAGTGGAGGGAAGAGGAGGTGAAAGAAAAGGAAAATCTGAAAAGGAAGAGAGACCACGTCTGGAGAAGTCATTGTGCAGATGGGGAGTAACAAGATGAGAATGATGCAGAAACTACAAGCAGCCGAGTAGAGGAGAGCCAGCAGTTTGGGTACAGAGTGGTGACTCTGGCTGTGTCCCTGTAGTGCTTCACTCAGAAGGGTTTGCACCAAACACCCTCACACTGAGGGGCAGAGAACAGTGGCTTTCCAGTCCCTATTCTTACCCTACACTTTTCTATTTTCTCTGCTTTCCCCTAAACTTCTGGTTAAGGAAAGAATTTAAATACTGGCTTTCTTAGCTCTAAGTATATACATAAATCCTGAAGTGCTCAGTGTGCTTCAGGCAAAGTCCTTGCTTAAGCACTTTGCTGGTTTGTGCTCTCAGAAAAACAGTTGAGAGGATCTTATTGCCACCAACAGCATTACAGGTTTTTCTGTGCATGTCACTGGTACCATGATCTTGCTGATGCTCTTGAAGAGATGGTAGAAGCAAAGCATGAGTGGACTACGCTCCAAGGCTGTGCTTACACCATTAGCACCTCATGCACAGTGTAAGTTGGGAGCTCCAAACACTGTCTTTTACCCTAGCAATATTTTATGCTTTAACACATTATTTGTCGACATTAAAAAGACATAAAACATATTAAAAGTCAAAGCTAATGCACTCAGTGAGAGGGCAGATCCATGCTTCAAGAAGTCTTCAGTTTTATAAACCAATTTAGCCTGGGTCTATTAAGAGCTTTTCCTGGTGACAGAGTGAGAGCATTTTCTCCACTATAATCATATCAGCCTATATTCTGGGTTAATGGAGATGAATATTACTGCCAGATTTTGTTCTTTCCCTGCATGTAATCTAATGCCAGATGGTTCTGAAGGGGTATTAAATCTCCCATGTGCATGACCTCCCCGAGGTTTTTATCATTACAACCTTAAAATAATTCAAGGAAAGCTTTCCCAAAGCCTGATCATAAACCTCCTAATGAGGTACTGAAGTCACAAAGAAAATCCTCTTGTTAATTCCTGTTTGGTGTTTTTTCCCCTTTATGACAAATAAGCAAAAATCACAGCAGCAGAGATGCTTTTGAACAGTTTCAGCAGAAAACATATTAAAATGAGCATTCAGGTTAACAGTTCAGGTTCCCAGCAGGGTTGGGAGCTGCAGGAATGGATCAGCTATCTCCAGCCTCCAACACAGGGCCCAGCAATGCCACCATCCCTCACTGTGAGTACAGCTTAACTCTGTCAGCAAGTGTCTGCTTTACTCCTAGTGCAACATAACGCCTGGTGTCAGAATGAATATGACCCTATGTCAGACAAGCAGCTGAACTCAGACCTCATCTATGCAACAGTACAAGGATGTGCACGAGCACTGTAACTTCAGTTCAGCAACAGCAGTCAAGTTTCTAAGAAATTCCTTAGAGTTTTCCTAAGAATTTTCTGCTCCTCATCTGCACGGAGCAGATGGCACATTTTTAATGACTTTATGTTTGGTTTTCTATTTCATGTTTACTGCATGACACCATGCCTTATTTCTGAGATCAAGTAACAGCAAGACAGGTCTGTACAGAGCCTCGTGGGCTTTCTGTACTTCTCATTAACGGGTCATCCAAAAACCAACATAAGTTTTCCTGCAGTCATATCACATGTTCTGAGAATAGGGACAGATGAAACATAATCAGATTAAAATAAAAAAGTTCTTCCAGTCTTGGGGTATCCAGACTGGCCAGAAATCTTGTTTCTCAGAGACATATATGTTATGCTTGTAAAACCCTAATCTCATGAATAACTACTGTGACTGGGAACACTCGATGCCTTTGAAAAGCAATCCTTTTCTCAAAAATACAAAAGTAAGCTTCAGGTAGCTGAAGAAACTAAACCCAGTTCATCAGGATGACATTCAGGTGCATGGGAACACCCTGCCTTGCCCTGAAGCCCCAGACTCACCTCTCAGCATGTAGGAAGTATTGGTCACTACTTGGTCAGTACTTGACTTTCAAGGTCAGACTGGATGGGGCTTCAAGCACCTGATAGAGCACTGCAGGGCAGTTGGACTAGATGAGCTTTAAGGGTCCTTTCTAAGTCAAACAATTCTCTGACTATCACTAAGGATTGACTCACTGAGCAGTATATAGTTCCCTACATCAGAGATGTTCTTGCTTGCTTGTTATCACCTCCTCTATCCACATGGTGCATGTGTGCAGATATCTGACATGTCTGCTGGCAGACACAGGTAACCTTTGGGAAGGTTAGATCTGAACCATAGGTGCTGAGCTCTGTACAGGTACTGGAGAAAGCACCATCTCGGTAGACAGCAGCTCAGTTCCTTAAACATCTCAACGGGAGTCTATCCCAAATACCTCAACTTGACCCTTTCCCAACCATGACTTCTCCACCCTAAGTCTGTCCCTGTCACATTCATTAACATCCAAGCGGACCTGAAACCACTTCCTTCCCTCTCACAAGTTCCTTATTAGCCTCATTAGCAGCACTTTAGATCCCAGCACCACCACTGAGCCCTAAGCTCACTTTGTATGGCTCCACCACACCTCATTTTCCCTCTGCCTTGCTAACACATCTCCATCGAGTGCAACATGATAGCAGCCTGCCCCATACAAAGCATCATCTCACCTGGAGGGGAAACATCTTGATTTGTAGGGATGATTCCTGGCAAAGGTTTTAGGGCCAAAACCTTCTCTGAGGCTGGAAAAGGCCAGAGCATGCAGGGCCAGTAGCAGATTGGCATCATTTCTCTGGGTCTGTCTGTACCCCAGTGGCAGCAGCACAGAAAAGGCAAAACTGAGTATGGAAGAAACTGATGACAGAACACAGAGCCTGCAGCCTGTGACATCCTGCCCTGAGCTCAGTCTTTTACAGCTGCGTGTGTTATTTGCTATCCCGTGCCAAAAACCAACCAAATAAATAAATAAATAGTCTATGCTTTCTGTCTGCTGAACCTTCAAATGAATCCACGAGCAGTGCTGCTACCAGCCCTGGCTGGGAGGGACCTGATGGGCTGGGTGGACTGGGGCTCGGGCAGGGCCACGGGCTGCGCGTCCCAAAGGACCGCGGGTATTTCTGGCACATGGTGGGGCCAGCAGCACTTGGACAAGGAGTGATTTTACTAAAAAAGGAACTTGGAGAGCACTGCGGTCCTGCTCTGCCTACATCAGGAGGGACATGGAGGCAGATGCCTTTCTGCATCCCCCTGCACTGCACAGAGCCCAGCACTCAGCGGCAAACTTCTACATGGAAACTATTAGCAAATAATAACACTTCCCTTTATAGCTGTGCATTTCCACATTGCTGCTTTCATTTTCTTTCTTTTTTTCTTTTTGCGTTTGGTTTTTCTTTCTTTTTCTCCTTAACACTTGGGTTTGTTTTGTGTCACCGTGCACTAGCAAGGACGGAGAGACTTTTAAATTGCAGTAATCTGAATTCTATAAATAACAAAGCGACAAAGGTCTGTGATGAAACACAGCGTACACCGTATCCACAAAAAATAAGTACTCTGTGTTCCTTAAGAGATCATTGAGATAACAGTGACACAACTGAGTACCTGCTCGCATCCACTTAAATCAGCTAATATGCTCCCAGAGCAGAACTATCTACCTTAGGAAAAGAAGCAGCAGAAAAGAAGCAGCAGAAAAGCCCCTACCAGTAGGAGAAATTATTGCATTCCACTTCGACAGAGATTAATTATTATGAATCAGTCTAAAAATACGCTTGTCCCGTGTGGGAGTAAGCGCTCTTCTATTCATCAAGTTGCTTTCAAATAATCATTAAACATCTTAAGGCAGAAGACAATTTTGCTCATGCAAAATAAATGCTGCTTATAGTTATATGACAAAGACCATCTATTTTTTTTTTTTTTCTCTTTTTATATTTTAAAGCATCTGCAGCATTTTTGATCAGGAGAAAAATGTACAGGGGGCTCTGATAACTGCAGTGCTGTCTTTTCCAGTTGCATATCACAGCTGATTTTTCCCAGTAACTTTTATTGAATTAAATTAATATTTGGTAATAATCTTCTAGTCTCAGCTATAGTCTCGGTGGCTTCTCAAATGGAAACAAATCAGATTTAAAGGCCAAAAGTCACTTTTGTGGTGTTTGGGGGAAAAGAGCATGAGTAGGTTGATGTTTTTTTTTGGCTTGGTGGGACAAGTACTTGCAGGTATGAAACGACTTATTAACAGAGGTGCTGGCTCCCCTGCACCGCTGCTTTCTGGCACTTGATTTTCCAGGTGTCTCTGGGCGGACCCTGCAGATTCATCTTGGTGGCAGTGCTCTGGGAGAAGGTTCCTGGCTGAGGAAATGTGGATGAACAAGAAGTTAGGCAAAATAAAAGGGATTAACCATTAAAAATGATGATAATACAAAGATGGAAGGACATCAGGAAGCAACAAGAGACTATTAAACTAAATTCATGTATACAGAAAATTTATCCTGTGAATCATTCCCCAAAACTTTGCTCTGCATTTAGAGCTCAACATTTCTGGTAGAAGAGGAACAATAAACCTTTTCCCACCTGCTCTGCAGGGCAGGTGAAGCACAGAGTGGGCAGATACTGCCCAGTACTTAGCCTGCAGATCTGGTGTTACTGCTGAGGCTGATTCCACAGATACCTTTATTTGGAAGAGTGAGAGATAGGCCTCTTAGCTGCAGCATTTCCAGCAGTCCTCCTTTTCTTCAGCAGTACAGTCATAATTTAAGGCTTAGCACTCATCCAACCCAAGCAGCACTGAGAGGCGGTGCTTCCACTGACGCTTTTTCCATTACAAAATAGCATTCTACCCAAACATACTTTGTTTGACACCAATAAATCAGGGCAGCTCTTTTAATCAGATCTGAGACTGAACGAGGCTAAAGTTGGTTTTTGTTTTTTGCTTGCTTGGGTTTTGTTTTTTTTTTAAGCTTATAAAATTTGGTGACTTTTCAAAGAAAACTCTTTCTGTTATTGTTGAAGTGGCACAGCCCAGCACTCCCTGTTCCTGGCAGCAGCTTAGAAGGTCTCTGAGAAATGCATCTCTTGTGGCAGCTCTGACCCAAATGAAATCAAGAAACCTTGGAAATCTCCCAGGAGATGGATTTCTGTGGGTTTTCCAATTTAAACAGGTGCAGATAAGCGAAGATAAGTGTCTGAGAGAGATCTGCAACATATGGAAGGTTAATCTCTAACAGAAATGTCTATTTTTGTGATCTTCTCCTCCTTTTGAGATGTGCCTACAGACACCTGATTCACGGTGGAGAGAGTTATGTAAATTAATGAATGGGTAAAATAGATACAGTAGAGTGGAGCTTTCATTCTCAGCTGCAGTCAATGCTTTCCAAAGGAGATATTATTTTAATTGACCAGTCAGTGCTTCAGGATGACAGGGAGAAGATCTTCAAAAGCTCAGCACTTCTGATGCTTTTCCCAGGAAACAAGGACAAAGGGAAAAAACGCTCTTGTTCTGTTAGTTATGTATTTTAAATGTGCTGCTTCAGATCAGATCTCAAGCTCTTCTACCATGCTCACTATGCCAAAAAGAGAAACAGACAGCTTTATTTGCAGAACAGCTTTCACAAGTTGTACCACAGTTTATTTTATGATTTCAATATCTTCTGTATTTCTTTAACTCCATTTCTTCATGACTAACTCAACGACACCAAGTGTTGCTAAGTAACATCCTGTAGGCATCTATAATTTTCCTACATGACTGCACTATAACTGAATGTTAATACTTTGCAAGGCAGTAACTACCAGCAATAGCCAATGTCTTACTTCAAGGCCAGGTTGTACGGGATTCTGGGCAGCCTGGTCTAGTATTAAATGGGGAGATGGTGGCCCTGCCTGTGGCAGGAGATTGGAGATTCATGACCCTCGAGGTCCCTTCCAACCCAGGCCATTCCGCAATACTTTAAGGGGAACCATGGTACATTCTCATTACAACAGTATTATGCCTCCAAATAGCACCCATCACCAGGGTAATTAACCATTCACCTCCTGGAGCTTGATGTCCTAGAATGTCCAACACCAGAGGAATGCACTTTCCTGAAGAAGGAGCTGAAAAAGACATAGACCAAGATATATTTTAGCTTAACTCCTGCCTGGAATGATTTGCTGGTGTTAACCAGCATGGACAGAGTGAAAAATCCATGTCTCAGACAATAGGTGATGATGGCACTGTGGTGATGTAAAGCGAGATGCTATGGTGTGGGTCCCAACACACACTGAGTTAAGAGGGAGTTTTCTGCCCACATAAAATTTGAGAAGTCAGCCACATAATTAATTACTGGGGAAATACATCATTTTTCACCCTTTTCATTCTGTGGTAAAAGAAATTAAAGGAAAAAAAAATTACCTTTAATAATTTCAAAATGTGTTTTCTCATCAATCTCCATTTGGTGTAACCAGACTTGCAGGAAGTTCTAAAGCTGCAGTGGAACAGAGGAGGGCTTTGGGAATTCAGAGCATTTCAGAAACATAGCTCAGATTGTGCCAGGTGATGTCTGCCTGTCTCAATCTTAATGATACTTTACAGTAAAACTTATGCTAGAGTAGAGACGCTTTGCATGCATGAGAATCTGTGTGTTCAGACACGCACAGGCTGTACATGCACAGGCCTTACATGCATGTGTGTGCTGCTGTATACATGTTCACACATGCACAACCTCATCTAACAGCAAAGGGAATGGAGTCCATCAATAATTGTACAAATTGTACTTTCCCCCTTTTCTCGGTTGAAGGTCTACCATCGACATGTTTCGTTATAGAAATCAGATTTATTCCATCTCAAGAAACTGTTTGTTTTGCCATGTTCAATGAGGTAATGAAAAAGTGAATAAATCTTTCCAGTGGAGTAACTGCATGATACTAAACCAATGTTTTATCTTATCCTCACCGTGTACTTTGGTTTCTTTAAACGCATCTTTGCAGCAACCAAACGAGCCATAAATTAGTCATGATGATATTACAGCTGAATTTAATTTAAAGTCTCTCAGCAAGTTGCTAAGGGTTTCTTGCCTAGGTCACTCCTAAGGAAATTTGAAAACTCTGGTATGATTTATGAATATTGCTATATTACTAGAGTATAAAGGACTATGGGGAATACAAGCACATAAACCTCTGTTTAATTCAGCTCCAATAAAAATTTCATTCCTTATAGCAAAATAAACACGTAAATCAATGTTTAATGATTCTGTTGTTTTATTATGTAACTTATTATTTGCCTTTAAACATCCAAGCCAAATAAAATCTGGGACCCTGCTCATTTCTGCTGAAACATAATTAGTTAACAATTGGATCTGTTCTGCAGAGGTTGCTTCCTTTAGTGGAAATCATAACACAAAATAAGAGAAGACAGCCCAGGAAAAAAAGGCCTGGCTTCTCTTTTTCCCCCATGTATAAACACATTAGCTCTGTTATTAGCCAATTCTTCAATGTAAACATCTTTTTTTTCCCCCCCCTGGAATTTAGTCATCTGTCTAGGGGATAATTACTTCCCTAAAATTACCATGCATTCAGTATTCAAGTTCAGAGGTGCTTTTACCTCGAGACTCCTGTAGGTTCTCTGGACACGCAACTTCTTTTGCTCCTCTCATCTTGCAGTCTCTCCTTGTATATGGGAAATAGCCCCATTGGTATTAATCTCCTTCAGGTAATGGGACAGCGGCTGGCTGCAGGTGACAATGGGAGAGAAAGGGTTAATTTCTGGATAAAGGACTTGAAGCTTTAGCCACTTTTTTTCCCAGACTTCAGGATATACCTGAATAATGTATAATTCCTTCCGAAAGAAGTCAAAGTCACAAAACAGCTCATCACAAATTTAGACTCATTTTGGTCACCTGCTGATGTTCTAGATCTCCTTTAAAGAAGTAAGGACCATGGGACTTCCACAGGCAGTAACGTGGGGATGTTTTTCATCACCTACCCATTGCCATCCATAAGCACAAGGATCTGCTGCCTTTTGCAGTACTGTGCCATCTCTGTGTACTTGCCCTGGTGAGTACGTAACTTTGCAAGCTAGTGTCATTTCTGACTTACCATAGGGACATGCACCTTAGTTTCTCTGAAATACTGCACACAATCCCACAATCTTTGGTGACTGGGACACAATAATTCCCCAGGATAAACCAGATTTTGTCTTGGCAATGTTGCTTGGCCTTAGATGAGCCACTTAATCTGCCTCTTTCCCTATTTAAGTTGGATAATACTGGCACAACTAACCTGCTGAAGAAGGTGACAGTCTACACAAATAGTTGATGTAGGTTTAATATTTCTCAAGTACCAAACTGCTGAAAAATACTGTCAGTCCCAAGCGTACGCTGCTGTAATTACAGTATATGATGGAAATTGGGCAGCTAGGCAAATCACTTTGTGCCAGCCTTTTTCTTTCCTGCTCAGCTTCGCATGTACATGTTCAATGGAAAGGAAATTTGAAAATTTAAGTGCCCTTGAAACTAGATCAGAAACTTTCAACCAATGGAAGATATCTATTAACCACGTCTATCAACATCGACTTGGCTGTTTCTTCTAGCTGACTCTCTCTGATCCTCTTGCCACATGTGCCAAAATCCTCTATTCTTACTGGTAAGGGGAAAACATTTGGAGGAAAGGATTATGCTAGCTCAGGGGTCACCCCATCTCTTCCCAACACCTTGCTCTGCAACCTGCTTGTCAATGAATTCAGATGTCATTATCCCATTTGGTTGGAAATTCCCAGCAGAAGAGTGCCAGCCCTATATTTCTTCCATCCTCAGAATAACAATCCAGTTTTCTGAGGTTAGTATTACATTACTTGTACAAACCTTAATGCAGTATATTCTGTTTCTTCTGCAGGAGGAGCAGGAAGGTTTTCGGTTCTCTGTAAGAAAAATGTTTCTTTTAGTGTATAAAGTTATCAGAAAGGGCTGAAGTTTTCTGTGAACAAGACTGTGCACCCACTAAATACATGCTGTCTTGAATCCCTTCCCTCCCTCTCCCACATCTTCAGTTGTAACTTTCTTCTGTTTGCAAAACACCTGGCCCATTTTTGGGCACCACCAGGAACAAGAACAACCTTTGTACATTTCAGTCACAGCCAGTTGGAGGCATTTTAGATAAACAATCTACTTTGTCCTCTCTTTGGGCACAAGTTTGACTGGGGAGCAAAGATGGCCTTCTCATTTTCTCAGTGCCACATTCCCACAGGGAATTCCTGGGATTTCTCAGCTTCCACCTGAACGATTCACAGTGTAGCTATACCACATTATGTCAACCAAGTGTTCTACTGCCCATCAGGTTTGTGCATCTTCAAGCAGAATAAAGCATGGAATAATTTGATTGCATGCTATTTTGTTATGAAGATGAAAAAACTGGGGCTATTCTCTGGTAAAATGGCCAAGAAAAGAAAAAGCAAACAAAACAATAGCCTAGAGATAAAAAAAACCCCAAAGTCCCAGAAAATGTCAACTCCAAGAAATGTGGTGGGTGTAAAAACCACAAATTAAGCTTTACATTCATATACAGCATCAACACTTGTTCCAAACAATGCTCAATGGTGAGAGCTGGGAACACCGCAAGTGCTGCCTCCCACTGCGGACATGCCTCCCATTCCTTGCTCTGTGTGTCCCACGGCTGCTCCTTCCCACAGATCCTTCCCATGGTCAGCCAAGCACAGCCACCATCTGTTCTGCACTATGCCTGGAGCAGTTCTGCTTCCTCCTTGTGACACCCTTTCCAGTAGGATGGAAGTGGGGTTGCTCCAATAGCTGGGGTAATACCTCATGGCACTGTGCAAACAGGGATTAGAAGAAGTCACTGGATACAGATCTACCTTTTCCTCTGCATAAATTTTTGGGGATCTGTAAGCAGTATTTATAAAACTGTAGAATGGCCTGTGTTGAAAACAATGTCAAAAATCATACAGTTTTAACCCCCTGATATGTGAAGGGTCCAAACACCAGACCACACTGCCCAGAGCCACATCTAGTCTGGCCTTGAATCCCTCCAGGGATGGGGCATCCACAGCCTCCTTGGGCAACCTGTTCCAGTGCATCACCGCCCTCTGTATGAAAAACCTCCTCCTGTCTTAGTTTCATACCATTCCCCCTTGTCCTTTCTCTATCTACCCTCATGGATTTCTGGACTAAAAAATAAATCACATCAGAATATTCTTTTTTTCCCCAGCAAAATCTCCAAAATTTGACCAGTGTTGTTTTCTCTTTGTTTGCTGAGCAAATACTTACTGTTATACTGACAGAACAAATACACTAAATCTGTACAGCATGAACATCCTCAGCTCTGCAAGACCTCAGTAACTACTAACGATATTATGGAAGCTATAACACACAATGCTTCAGTGGAAAAAAAAAGTACATTTCAACAGGCTGTGTTTTATTATGTACAGCCAAAGCATCAGAAACTATTTTAAAAGTCTTTATAAATATTTGTTTTAATGCAGTTGGCATAAGTTCTCACTGAGTGGAAAAGAATATTCTTATATAAATCTACATTTTCTCTGACCTATACATTTTTTGGAAGTTAATCTAGATGCTGT
The DNA here is from genome assembly GCF_054131305.1 of Coturnix japonica. Classification (NCBI taxonomy): domain Eukaryota; kingdom Metazoa; phylum Chordata; class Aves; order Galliformes; family Phasianidae; genus Coturnix; species Coturnix japonica. Next base: position 6,227,143 of record NC_140677.1, on the reverse strand, counting down.
TACATCATGCAGAGAAAGCAAATACACAGTAGGACTTAAAATCTTCAATCAAACTCACTTGTGCTGTGGTATTTGTGAAAAATAAATGCTTGCCCACCTTCAAGACATTCCCAGAGAGTTTGCTTGGTAGGTGTGCTCAAATTTTTCGAGCGTGAAGGAGCTGCTGAATTGCTGGCAAAGTGAGCTAACGTTGAACTAACATGAACTTCATGCAAATTTTTGAGATTGCCAGAGCTGCTGGTTGGGGTGAACTTGTAGTAACAGGCTTGTCGGAGAGCTGCCTGTCTGGCAGGCTGCATGCTGCAGCTGGAGCTGCCTTGGCTTGATTCTGCTCTGAAGCTGGGACAAGCTTGTCCAGCCCAGCAATAAACATCGAGCTACAGAGCAACTCAATAGCCCCAGAGCAGCTAATGTCAGGGCAATCCCAGAGCCAAGTCGAACCTTCAGAGAAGCTCCGAAGTGGAAAGTTTTTTGAGACCAGATTGGGTCAAAGCCCATTTCAGCTGTGCTTAGGAAGCTGTGGTCTTGGGAGAGATGACTATCTGGGATGCCTATAGCTGTAAAGGCATCTCCGTATTGAAGCCATGGAGCTGGACAAGTGGAAATTAGCTCTATTCAGCACAGCAGCGAGGCAAGATTTCCAGGGAGAAATGATACCTTAAATAAAACCCAGTATAAAAAATGAAACAAAAGCCAAAATGGATAAAGGGGATAAGACAAGGGGGAATGGCTTTAAACTTAAGGAAGGGAAATTTAGGCTAGATGTTAGGAAGAAATTCTGTACTCAGAGGGCAGTGAAGTAGTGGCACAGCTGCCCAGAGCTGTGGGTGCCCATCCCTGGGGGTGCTCAAGGCCATGGGGCACCTGGGCAGCCTGAGCTGGTGGAGGCAGCCAGCCCACGGCACGGAGTTGGAGCTGGGTGGGCTTTAAGGTCCTTTCCAACCCAAGCCTTTCTATGATTCTCTATGGACAACCTTCACCAGCTTCTGTTGTTCTTTTCCCAGCTCATTGTCAGAATGACTTCGCTGATATTTCGCCAAATGACATATAACAAATGGCCGACGAAGCAAACAGTAAGACCAGACCAGAAAGAAAAGAGGAAACATCTCAAAGGAGGAAAGGGACAAATGAGTCTTCAGAGAATACGAGAAGCATAGAATGCACTGACTTTGTGTCTGGTACATTTTGCTTCATTTCCAGTAATTCACGCCCTTTAAGATTTCTAGAAACAAATAGATCAAACATTTACAAAAAAGAAAAAAGAAAAAAAAACAGAAAACCAGCCCAAAAAACAAGTTGAGCCACTGCAGCCAATGAAAAAGTAGATCCAAGATGAGCAGGGAGAAAAATACAAGATTTCCAACAGTTCTGACAGTCAAAACTGACTGTCATCAGGTCAGCAACTTAGAATTCTTCCACTTCTAATTTCAGACGGAAGAAGTAAATAAACAAGATCATTTCTTCTGTCCCTGAACTCTGTCATTAGGATTCCTCCCACCCCTACTGCTTTGCACTAGATGGACTGCAGACCTCAGACAACTTTGGGCCAAGGTCTGTGATTCTTTTTTGGAGCTGACCACTGTTTAGCACACTGCTGGAGCTAACCAAGCCTCCAGTGACAAAGCCAACCAGTGCTATGAAGGCAGCAAACCTTCCAATATCACCACTAGGTACCTCAGTGAGTCGCTGCTGTCACCAGTGCTGGGTGTTTTAATATACCCTTCAGGTGTGACACTGGAAAGAACTTTGGAGATCTGAAACAGGAAACAAAGTGGGCACAAGGTTGAAAAAGACAACAACAACAACAAAAAAACTGTAAAATTTGTATATAAACACAAATACACAAATATAAACATATATATATATATATATGGAAATAAAAATAGAATATAAAAATATGGTTAAATTAAAATATCAATGAGAAATGTGCTGGAACAGGCTGCCCAGTGAGGCTGTGGATGCTCCATCCCTGGAGGTGCTCAAGACTAGGCTGGATGGGGCTCTGGGCAGCCTGGTCTAGTAACAGATCTGCAGGTTGGTGGCCCTGCCTGTGGCAGGGGGGGTTAGAATCTGATGATCCTTGAGGTCCCTTATAACTCAAGCCATTCTATGATGAATTATAATAACAAAATAAAGCTCGTTCATATCCTCATTGTGAACAAGCAGTAGCTGCTTATGGGCAGAATCTTCATAGGACCACTTTCCACATCTTTATTTTCCATTAGGACAGAGGAGGTGTCTCTGAAGCACACACTGTTTATGTCTCTCTCTACCCAGTGAATGTGAAAATCAAAACTGTGTCTGTTACACAAATATTGGGAAATAACTCTCTAGATAAGCTGTGCATGTATTTGCAAGTAAAATATGCAGCCATACCAGTCTGCGCACACAAAGCACACAATCTGAACGTGCAAATAGGAGCTCCTGGCAGGTTAATGCTTTACAGGAGACCAAACTCCCAACCAGAAACACAAATCCAGAGGAACTGTCACTACAGCCACACCACCAAATGACAGCAGAACAATTACCCCTAATAGCTGTGTCTTCATTTCTGTTTGAGCTTCTTGCATGATCCTCCCTCAATTCCCTTATCCATGATTATAGCTCAGATAAGAACTCTCCTAACCTCACCATCTAATATCTGTACAATCTAACAGGCATGGATCAGACCGAGAGCACTTGGCTACTAGACAGAAAATTGCATTTGACTTCTGGTTTTCCATTTCTCCTCTGGTTTTGTTTTCTCTTAAGCTTAAAAACATTTTCCATTAAAGAAATCATTTCCTTTCTCTGGGAGGCTGAACGAAAAGCCACTAAAATCTCTGACAGTCTTTTCATTAGGGTACCAGGGCTTTACATTAGAATTTCAATTAGACGTAGTGAATGTAGAAGCATAAAGAAGTGAAAGATAAAGGAGGGGAAGGTAGGAAGTTGAAAAGTCCCACCAACATTTACAAACCTCTAGGGTTTCATTTGGCTTTACCTTAAGTTTAGGTCAAAGGTTTGGGACAGCTTTTATTCTCCTCATTCCCCATTTGCTCTGATCTTCTTTTCCAGAGGGAGAATCCTGACAGATGAGCTGTGAAAAGGGAAGAATCGATCTGATAAAGTGGGACTCAGAGCTAAGTAATGGAGCAACCATCACAAAACCAGGGCTTTGCATTGCTCTGAGCTGAGAGCACAAGATGAGGTTGCTACTGGGAAACAGTTTGCTTGGGGACAGTATTTTATAAAGCCTCAGCCAAGGGGATAGATATTTTATCCTCCAGAAGTGGAGGGATCCAGGGTGACCCTGTTGCTGTCCTGCCAGCCTTGGCTTTATAAGAGGGACAAGGCAGAGAGAAATGGATTTTGGTGGTCGAGACAAGGAGATATGAATGATACAGGTCTGTAAGGAGAGACTGTATCTTCAGGTTAACTTACTGGTTTTAATTTTCAGCTGATACAGTGTGAAAATCAGAGCAGATTCTGGCTTGTCTCCTAGCTAGCTTCAAAGTAAGTACAAATGAATTTAACCAAATTAAGCTAACCTATTGGATTTAGAAAAGAAAATATAGCAGGAACATGGGAGGAGTGAAGGATGTTCACAAAAGGAGCTGATAAAACCTGTCAATAAGGGGGTGCAGTGAGGGAAACAGGGACCTTTCAGACCATTTTCTAACTATCAATACTATCTAATAGTCCATCTTCTGAGAAACTTTTAATATTTTGGGAGCTGATTCTTTTCAGACGCCTGGTTTACAACCTGATGGAAGCAATGCTGACTCCACGGGACAGACAGCCCTGAACACCTGCACCTTCAGCTCTTGTTTTCTCCTTGAGTTTGCTTGTACAAGTGTGGTGAAGCCCCTCTTGGAGCAGAGGGACCAGATGTTGCTCACACACACATGCAAGCAGCTCCATTATAACCAACCAATAAGATGAGATAATTTAAAAACAAGCCTTCCTTTGTCCCGAACAAATAATATTTTCATTATTCACATTCAAGTAGCTAAGCAGCAAAAATGTGACTTTCTTCTTAATAAAAAGCTTATGCTTTAAAATCAAACAACACCAAACTGGGGCTGCTGGAATTTTGCTCACTGGGGAAGGCACAGCAGAACTGATGAGGAGCATTGCATGGTAACACACCCTCAAATCTCTTTGGAATAATTAAAAACACCATTTAACACAATACTTTCAATTTGTTCCCATTCATACCTAGGATGGCATTTCCCTAGGAGTGAGCCTCTGGGCACTGCATTATCTCACCTCAATGCGCCAAATCCCAGGAGGTTTCTCTCCATTGGGGTGCTGGGCTGCTCCATACACCCACTCTGTAAGCAAACAGGTCATTGCAGCAAACCATAAGATACCTGAAGCCCCACTTGCACAACCCAAGTGAGATCTTTTTTGCATTAGGGGTAATCAGAGAAAGAAGCCTCACCCTTCCTTTGGCTGAGAATCGCAGTTCTTATATGTCCTACAGACATGGCTGTTTAAGGTATGCAGGAAAGACCCTGGTATGTCCTTAATGCATTTCCTGAGCCTTTTTACCTTTAAAAATGTGCACACTGCCACTGATATTGATGCCACTTAAGCTCTGATTTGTGAAATATATATATACATATGTATATATTTTCTTTTCCATTAAATAAGTACCTACCTGTACACTTCTCCAGAGGTTTGGGGGAATTACATGTAAATGGCTGCTGCTGAAACACGAGCACTATGTGCTGGTGCAGGAATTCAGAGCCAGCTTTCCGGGATTAGATGTCCCTGGCTAACCTCAGCTGTTAGGAATTACTTTGGAGCTTGGCCCTAACAGGTGAGGGGGAACCACCAGGAAGAGAACAAAAGGGTTTCTCTCCCTTCTGCCCCTGCCTCCTCCCTTCCAGGCCTTGGGCAAATGTGGTTTTAATTCAGAAATACAAATGTCACCTCCAAAATCACTCCAGGGAGGAAGGAGAGCTAAAGAAAATTCATTTGGATTGTAATTTATCAAGCTTTTTTCCCATGAAATTGAACTGGAGAGTCTTAACATCTGCAGCAATGAGAAACAGGGGAAGCTGGAGCTGGGCTGTTCCACACTGGCAAAGCAAAGAACTTCTCTGCTATCCAAAACAGCCTCTAATTCTTGGTTTTCTTCAAGGGCAACCCTTTCCTAATGTAAATAAACTTGTCATCCTGTGTAGCATAGGGAAAACAGCTCTACCTTAAGTGCTGCTTTTGGAACACTTTGAGCTACAGGTGGCACTGAAAGCCGTTTGGGAGAGTAAAGCAGTAAAGAGCCACATTCTTTTTTCCTACATTATCCCCCACCTTGTGCTTTCAGAGCTCTCCAGGCTGGGAGCTATTTTTGTTTCCTGCAGGTTTGGACAGCCACAAAGCTGGGGCTGTGTACGTGCTGCAGCTCTGACAGCAGATGTGAATAATAGAAACGGGCTCTGAGCATAAGAAGCCATTCGGCGCGCTCGCTGTACTTTCCTAATGGATATGACATTGACATAATACACCCCAGGGCGTTTTGGATCAGACGGCATTTTCCTGTTCCACGTGCTGGTTTTATGAACAGCCATCAGGTTGCGGAACACATGTCGCAGCGTGGGTGGCGGGCGGCTCTCCATCCCGTGTGCAGGGCATGGAGCTGCAGCATCACTCCACCTGAAATCCTTCTGGCATTAGGGCTCTGACTCCATGGCAGGGCTCGTGGTGGATGCTGCTACAGGCTGATGGGTAGATGGGGCCATACTAAATGACCATACCTAGAAACACAGAAGTGTAACCAAACACACCCCAGTGGGGCTGACCTGTGAGTTGAATTTGCTCCTCATTGCTATAAAATTATTTCCCAAGCACACAGGCTGGGCAGGAGCATCACAGTTCAGCAACGATCAGCCCAAACCCCTCATCTCCAGGCTGTGAGGCAGCATTCCCCCAATTAGATATGGAGCTGCAGTGGTGAATCACCAGCATGGAAAAACCTCTCCCCTTCCACACCCCCACTGTTTGGAAGGAAATATCCATTTCTGCACAGGCAGGAAGCAGGACTAATCCCTTTGTGATTTCCTTCTCTAGCCCCTTCTCCCTGACACCCCATTCCAGCTTTCATCCTCCTATCTGGGCTATTTAGTCTAGAGCAAGGGAGGCAGAGAGGAGTTGTGATAACAGTCCTCAGTTATGTAAAAGTCTTCTCCAAAGAGATAGGCAATAAATTGCCGTCCATAGGGAAAACGCAAAAAGTAATGGACTTAAATGCAGCAAGGGAGACTTAAAAAGTATATATATATAATCTGTGAAAATCTTCCTTGTTGCAAAGACCATTGGAAATCACCTGGGAGGCTGGGGGGGTCTCACTGCTGCTGGGAAGGTTAGGGAAACATGTCAAATAAACAAGTGTCAAGAACTGTTTGCATTGGGTCAGACGAGATTACCTCCTTGGGTATCTTCAAGCCCTGTTTTCTTCCATTCTGTGGTAATAACAGTCCCAGCCTTGTTCTTCGTTAGCCACGTTAGCCAAAGAGATGTCCGTGATGGAGGAAGGAGTGAATGCCCTACCATGGCAGGCAATGGGCTTCCTTCCCCCTCATTGTCTCCTGATGCTCTTTGTGCTTTTCAGCATAGGATAGCACTGATGCACATGGTTCAAGGTACTCCAAAGCCAGAAGATCTGATGAAGTGTCCAGATGTCACACAGCAAACACAGCTGCTGGGTCCTGCAGGACTCAGAAGATTCCTCTGCCCACTCCTAGATTATTTTGTTGTCTCTTTGATAGTCAGCAAAAGAAACCCAAACGTACTAAGAGGTGTGCAGTCACAAATGTGCACTTATGAAGAAGTCACACTTCACCAGCCTCCCCTGAGGCATGGAGCCATCACTGCAAGCAATACTGTTGAGCAGAGTTGCTTTGATGAATGCAAGACAACCAGACAATTTGGACTGAGATTGCATTTGGTGCTGGTGAACCTTGGTCTTACACAGCCCTTCCAAGAAGCAGCGTCTTCCGAGATGCTCCACTCCAAAAAGCACTTCTTGCCAAATCCTGCTAAAAATGGGGCTCATCATATGTTTACTTGAGGATATCCTTAAGTACTTTGCTGGACTGGGTCCTTATCCAGCTACATTTCAGATTCTTGGAGATCAGTAGGGACTGATTAAACTCTCTGCATGACTGGGGCCTGGACATCTGCATGTGTCAAAATAAAGACATTATCCTGAAGATATTTTTTCCCCGTGTTTCAGCTATCCCAGTCAGAAAAGATGGTCAGAATCAGAAAACAGTCATTGCCTTCTGATCAGAAAAAAGATGCAAGTGAGCTTTAACAGATGTAATTTATATCATTACTGCTGATGAAGTTAGTAACCTTTAGCAAGGAGACATGGATCAATAGTTATTTGAGAAGATGCAGCTGCAGATATCTAAATAGGCATGGACCAGGGAGCGAGGTGTAAAAGGTAATAGCAGAATATTTAAACCAGATGAGAGCTATAAGGTAGGTTAGTGACCTTGAAAGAACCAGATAAGTAAAAAAAGTAGAGAAGGGCAACTATGATTTATATACTTGCCCTGCACAAATATTACAATGCTTATTGAATGGTATAGTAAATTATGAACAAAGTAGTGTTTTATTAGATTAATGACAAGGGAATTAATATAATAAGGTATGTTCTTTTGAAAGTAGGCAAGAGAAATGAGTTTTTTATTAACTTATGTGTTTCCAGGCTTGAACATTTCTCTTTCTGCCACGGAGTAATATGACTTACACTTGGCCATTGCACATCCATCTTCAGATCCTTGTAACACTGATAGAGCTCAAGGCACAAAGAGAAGTACAACACCAGGAGGGGACACATGGAGATAGGAAGTGTCACAATCCAGAGGCTCACCAGAGACCTGTTTCTGCCACTGCGGAATCAGGAGAGTGTAGGGCTTGCCCAAAGGCTCCCATTAACTCCCAAACCATTCTGATGATTACTATAGTGATGTCCTGACTCATCTTGGTCTTGTATCATACCTGTATCTAAAAAAGACAACAGAAAGCATCCACTCCCCATAAATATTTACATCTAGGAAGGTAGGGTAAAGCTTAGTAGGAGACACCACAGCACAATCACACATAAAGATGGGTCAGCATCCCCAAATCCCACTTTTCCCTATGAACCCCAAGTGAAACTGGTGGCCAAATTCTTGCTGCTGTCACCAGGATCAGGCCTGAGGAGATGGCACCAAGTGTTTTGCTGCTTATTATTCACTCCTTACTTTGTATGGGTGACCCAAAAACCTGACCCACAACGCAGATAGCCCACTTTGGGTTTCACTGCACTCTGGATCAAGCCTCAAGAGGACAATTAGAATGTATGAGCTCAAGTAAAAATGGATTATTGTGCAAGTATTCTTATCATTTCCATATGCTTCTCTTTGCTCTCAGTAAGAGCTGTTGCCCAGGTATAATGCAGTCAAAGTAAGGTTAGCTAAGAAATAAAAATATTCAACAGCATCGCCACCAGCAGAGAATTATTTTCACAGGTAGGATAGGACAGACGCAGCTATTATGGAAACATGGATCTTCAGCTCCATTACGTTATTCTGCTTTTCCTTCCTTGTGAAGTGCATTGAGAAAGTGGAATATGCTAATAATCCATTCTAATTCATCTCCCCCGAAGTTTTGTGTGAGCAGAATAAGTCATTCTGCTTGAACTCCTTAATTCCTATATAATTATTTTCAGTTCTATTGTCTTTAACACTCTGCAGGCTTCTAACAAATCTAAGAAAACTTATGGTCTCCTGGAATTACATGCTGTAATTTCCCACTGCTGACAGCTTGTGTTTAGCTGGTGGTTGCTTTCTGTTTCAAAAACTGTTATTAAAACCCTTAGCAGTCCATGAGGGGGATCTGGACAAGGAGTGTTACCCACTGCCCTCTCATGTCTCATCCTCAGCCATTCCAGGCTCTGGGATATAAAAACTGAAGTATTTCAACCCTCTTTTTCCTCTGAATTAAGCAAAGGGTAAATATGCATTTATCAGTCCCCAGCAACTACAGTCACTCCTGAAAATCACATCCCATAACACATAACTGTGTGTCTGCAGAGAAAGTGGTCTCATGGGACTGGGGCTGGACAACTTGAATCCATCTGGGAATGGGAAATGCTGGGACAGGGCCCACCACTTCCGCACAGCAGTGACACAGCCTGCAAACGCACCCTTCTGCCATGAGAAAAGGCAAACAGGAGGCATGAGAAAAAGGAGGACAACTCCACTCACCCCACGCTCATTCCATCCCTCCTGCAGCTCCATGAGAAATGGGAAGCTTTGGCCTTGCAAACAAGGAGTCCCTCACACCTGCAAGTTCCACCGGTGGCCTCATTTCCTCTCTCCTCCAAGTCCTCCCACTCAAACGGCTTTATCTGTTCAACAGAAATAACACTGTGGGCTTTTTCAGTGGAATATTTCAAGATATCCATCCCTGTATCTGGAAGCTGGGGACTGCTTTTACTAAGGAATCTGCATTTTCTGAAGATTACAGGAAACTCTTTTAAAAGGAAATTTGTTATTCTTTGAGAAATCTTTGCCCTCCCAGTCTCTTCTTCGTTAAAAGCAAGTCTCATCCAGATGGATTAGTTGGAAGTTCAATATTCCTGATTTAAGCAATCATTAAAAGCCAATCAAGCAAACCTCACTGTTGTTTAGAATAAAACATTTTAGCCCGATGGTGCAAAAAGTGCCATGATTGCAATGCACTGAAAAGTAGAGCTAAACCTGAAATGGTAAAAAACACAGAACACAAAATAAATAAATGATTATTGGAACCCATTGCAATGAAATACAACATTCAATAACGCTTTAACACAGAATAGTAAAAATGTCAAACTAACTGTGAAGTACTTGATTCTGATGAAATTGCTTCCTATGGAAAATAGTCCCCACAGAACTTTTTAACCCTACTTAATCAGTGGGAAATAATAATAATAACAACAATAAAAAGAAAAAAAAAAATCAAAGAAGAACATTCTCATTTCCTTTTCTAAATGAAAAATGTCCATTTCATGAAGGAAAGGTCAGCTGTTCTTCAATGGAGTGCTGGGGCACTTTAAAGAACTTGAAATCTGCACCTGGACTTCCTCACATCCTCAATATTCCCCTCCTTCAGCACAGCTGGGAATCTCTGTTTAAACCAAGTTTTTCGTTCTTTGTGCCTTCATTATGCTGCTGGTTGCAACACTTTTTCTTAAAATTTATTCCTCCTGTAGTATTTGCTGGATTGCATACAATAAATACTGCCTGATGTCATAATCCCAGCTAGACAGCTATAGATGTGTTAAATATATACTGTGACAAGTCCAACAAATAGCCATCCATTCAAATTACAAACAACCTCAATTTCAGTCCAATGAATATTGCAATAAATTTGTTCTTACTGGGGCATCTGTATAAATATCAGTAATAAGATAGATCAGAAAGGCTCACCATGCCAAGTAGGTTTTATTTTTGTAAAGAGACTATAAGAACTACTTAATTCCCCTTTGTGGAAAAAAGAAACCCAGCGAGGAGTGCAGGATAAGGGAAGGGAGAGTTTACTGAGCAAACTGCAGTTTATTTAGATGAGAAAAATGAGGTATGCAAAGCAAGACGTGTTTAACTAAGTGTCTACAGATGTTGCTCAATTTTTTGTATGCACTGAAAGAGAAATCACTTTGTTTACTTGTCTGGCTCTTGTTCCTAGTGCCATTACCAGTAGCTGAAAACATCTACTGAACACAGGTGGTGGTTGTTTTTTTTTTTCACCTGTGGTGGTGATGGGGTGGGGTTTGCAACCAAGGGCTGTCTGCCAAAACTGATGGAAAATATTCCAAGCATTTGGCTGGCTGTTCAGCAGCCTTATCAATACCTGCTGCATCAGCTTTTCTTCACCTGCCATCCACTATTTGAGATGCTTTGACAGACACCACAAGCACCTCACAACCCCAGCAGGAAGGGCAGGGCAGTCTGTACTTCTCACACCTGAAATACTATTCACTTGCTGTCAGTTGCAATGCCAATACATGCCACAGTTCTGTGTTTCTTCAGTCTGCTTAGTTTAATACCACTGTTGGTTCCCTCTTTGGACCCCCCTGAGTCCTGGGATCAGGAGATAACATTACTGATTTCCTCTCAACGTCTGTTGACCCACAGAAGAGATACAAGAGCTCTATTGTTGCACAAGGTGTGTTCATAACCTAACATTTTCCACAGGGCCAAACTAATGGGTCACATTGGCTTCTAACTGCTCAGGTCTTTTAAGGACTGCAGAGTGAAATTAAATGAGGAAAAATAAGGAATGTTTCTTCCACATTCCTCTTCCCTGATCAGAAGTGCACACTGGAGCTACTAAAGGCTGTCTATAGGAACTGAAGCCATGGGCAGAGCACCAGTGATGTGAAAACAACAACTTTCCAGAAGCCTGTAGACCAGGGCAGTAGAATAAACCATACATGCTTATGCAGAAAGCTCTGTTACCTTGTCTTTTGTTCCTTGGGACAGTACTGCATGGTGAGTTTGAAGTCGTCATCAGTTGTGTCATTTGTCAAAACCTTCCTGGAAGTTGACGTATCTACAAGAGAAGAGGCCAAAACTGTTTGCAGTGTTTGCTCCTTTCTTCCCTCTGAAGTCATCCATGCACATCCCTCCATGAGGGACTGCAATTGTTGCTTTCATTTGAGAGCATCTCCATTTTTCTCAGTGTTTGGGCATGATGTGGTGCACTCAGAACTGACAGAGCACTGTAGGATTCTCAACAAAGCATGGAACTGGCAGATTTTAAGCAGATTATCAAGTGGGGAAGGAAGAGCCTTTCTCTACTGATAGCTTTAGAGTGGCACCTTGTTGAATGTGGGGTATAGTTACAGGGAAGTATGAGCTTCAATTAATAGGTCAGAGCCTGTGTGCATCTAATTATAAACCCATCTGGCCCTAGCCTAAACATATTAATCTTAGTCCCAAAATACAAATTTGCCTGCAGAGACACAAAGTACCATCAGCCCATGCAGTGACTTGCCAGCCTCAGACTGTCCATGTTGTTCTCCCTGTTATCAGAGTTTATTTTTTGGACAGATAGACTCCAGAGGCTGCCTGATGCAGAGCAGGAAAGCAGCACGGAGGATATGCTGGTCTGTGACAAATCACAGCAAGGACAAGGGGAACCTTTCCAGAGATTTCACTGTCTGTCTGTCTCCACATGACGTGCTGCAAAGGTTAATTTGTTTTGAAATCCTCATTTTTTATTTGCGTTACTGATCAACTTAGCAATTATAAATGTTAATATATTCTTCAGTGGCCTTAACTTCAGATATTGAGACTGTTGCACTAAATAAGGATTCCACACCTTGCTGTGATTTATTAAGACTGGAGTTATTCTGAAAACTCATTGAGTTACAGCACTGAAAGAAGCATGTTTTCAAGGTACATCCTTAATTATCTTTAAAGCGAGACAGACCCATTTATAACACTGTGGTTTAAATCAATTCGGTTAATTGTCATTTAAATCAGAACCAAGAAAACCCAATTCAGGTAACTTGGTCTGTGTTGAATTTGTGTCTTCTAAGGGATATTCATAAGAAAGTGTTATTCTCAAGGACTAAAAATGAATAGAAATATTTAATTACAAAAAAATAAAAGGCAGCTTTGATGTTGTGAGCAATTGCTTTTGTTCACTGTGAAAACACATTGTAACTGTGTGTACATCACTGTATACATCAGCATTTATTTCGTCCTGATTTTTACATCTGACGTGCTAAAAAAGAACACTTTTAAAAGTGTTCTGTGTCACGCCTCTCCTAAACAAAAACATGCACGAGACTAAAATCATTTAATTGTGTCCTGAATATTTTGGGAAGTATTACCAAAACATTCATTGCATGCCAAGGCAGCTGATGTACCTAACATCAGAAATATTATTGATGATTAATGACCTGGGCTATTTTTTCCTTGCTTCTATGTTATCTGAGATCAGAATCTGTTGATCACAGACTCCTACACACACCTCTTACTCATAAGACAGGAGTGGGTAAACTGATTTTCCTCTTGTTTCAACTCCCGTCTGTTTTCACGACTAGGAAGATTTTAACTAATGGAAAGTGGATAAAATAAAAAGATGCTCCTTTTGCACCTGCAAGAGGCTACAGCTGTCAAGAGCTGCTTATTACTCACGGAGCTCCTATTCCAGGTGTCTAAGCTAGTCATTTCTCCAGATTAGTCATTTGACATTCTTTACAAATTCAGCAGTGAATGTGTGCTCTCAACTGCTGTTTTTGTGTAAGGTACGTTAATGTGAAAACAGGATTATTTTTTTAAAGGCATTTGTACTGAATTTAGGCTGTCACCATTCCAGACATGTGCACCTTCAAGTTTAATTTTTAGGAAACTTATTAATTTAAAAATTAGAAGAAGAAATTATGCACGTTGTGAAAATTCTCAGAGCTAATCACAGAGCAACTGACAGATGGACACAAACCTGAATGGATTAATTCACATCTGCTTTAGAGGGAAACCCAATAGAAATACCCTGGGTTGCAACTGAGACTCTGTACAAGCCTCAGGCTTCCTGGAAATGACAGATCAAATGTGCAGGATGGATAAAAGTAATCAGTAAATATCTCAGTCCTGTTTTTGGAAGGATGCAAGATAAGATACAAGACCAATGAAATCATTTTAAAGCTGAGAGAGTAGCTGGAAGAGTTATATCTGCTGAAATCATCACGACTGCAAGGCTTGCATAGGAGAATCATAGCAGAATTTAGCAAAGGAGGCTTGGCACAAGTGTAACTATTAATGTTTAGAAAACACAGGAAATTCCAGCAATCATTGAATCAACCTTGAATGCCTTTCTGAAAGATGTGCATTAGTCAAATACAAACCACTAAGTAAATGCATGGAAAAAGTAATGTCCTGGAAGAAATAAACTAGTGATATATACCGCATCAGACTAAACAAGCTGGCTGTTCTTTCTTGGCCTTGTACTAACTTTTAAAATTGCTGGAAAATAATCACAAGGAAAAGCTTGAAAAAATAGAGTAGAAAACAGTTTGTTTTCCCTACCTCTTACATCTTCTCACTGTGCACTGAATAAATGCACAGCAGCCTAGAGCCTGATGTACCACCTTGCTTTAATCCCTTCCTGTTGACAGTGAAAAATGTTATACAAGTGTTCTACAAAGATATACAATATCTGTTCATCAGGAAATCACCTCCCTGTGCAAAGATTCCTCATTGTACCATGCTAAGGACGTCAGGCAGGGATGCCTGGAGAGCTATCCTGCAGTGGGGCAGATACTCTGTTTGGGAACAAACAGGCATGCACTGAAACAGCTAATGCTAAATGACAATGAGTACGTGCATCTCATCCCAATCAGAACCAATATTCAAGTTGGATCTTCTGACAACGGCACTGTTAAGAAATCAGCTAAGTGGTAGAACTACCCAAGATATCTATGCCATCTGGATACTTGCCCTCCTGCATGGGGAGGGAAAGTGAATAGGAGAAAAACTAGCTGACAGCAGGAAAACTGAGAAGCAGCAAATCATGCAGAATTCGCCAAGAAATAACCATTTATTTGTACCTGGACTGGATCCATTCTGACTAGTTAAGCTCCTCCTCAGCACAATTCAGAGCTTTGCATGTTGATGTAATGAAGTGATGGGTCATACTGCTGCTGTCACATCTGGGATTTATGAGGAGAATTTTTCAGCTGAAATCAGGGAATGGAGGGGGTAGAGACATTTTGATTCTGCTACGCAGACAGGTTTGTAAGGCAGATTTAAATGGGTGGGATGGAACCAGTCTTATTAAGGTGTTCTGTGTAGATGTAGCTGCACTTACCCCAGAGATACCAGCGTGCATCAGGAAAGGATCTGACCAGTCAGGCATTCATTCACGAAGCAGCAACATCTGTTAGCAAAAGCAGGCACACCTCCTACAGGTAACGCAGCATATTTCCTCCCTTTCCTTAAAAAGAAAATGTTCAGTGCAGACACGAAAGCTGCCCTCCCTGTTGATCGCCTCTTGTCTCTCCCTTTGGCATGTTATGTGCAATATTCATGCAGCAACAGATGTGCACAGAGAGTAAAACACTCAGAGATGTTTGTCAAACATTTCCTAAGGCTTTTCATGTCCTTGCTTTCCTGTGAGGTGCCCAAACATAAGTCATCTCTGTAGGCTTTAGAGTAGATTAATTCAGAGCACAGCCTCAGAACAGCGTGTGTGAGGGGAAGGGGGGAGGGTAATTTTGGAGCATTTTTCCTAAGAAGGACAATTAAAGGGTAGGAAAAGCATTTTTGAATTAGCACATTTTCATCCAGGTAATACAGCTCCCTGCAGAGCTGTACCTCTAATGCAAGCTCATGGACAGTCCTTTCATTGGACACAATCTGAGAAGCCAATGGAGGTGGAAAAAAGTGAATCAAAACAGAAGTATGATTTAGCATTTCTCAAAAGCTCAACAGGATATTAAACAGGAGACTCAAGCATTTGGCCCTGAAATACACTGCATTTTCCTGATCCATGGGGATGGAAGGAGGAAACCTCCCAGTAATGTCACTTCCCTACCTATTGGAGATGCCATGAGGCAAGGTTTTCACCAAGAGAGGCTATGAGCCACCAAGTGTCAGGGTTAGGGGCATGGAAACTCTGCAGCAATCCTCAGGCAAACAAGAGCATAATACAGAACGAAGGGCCTTGGTGGTCCAGCCATGCACAAATTTTGCCATGCAGTGAAGTGGGAAATGGGCCATATCTGCAGCATCTTGGAGCTCTGATCTAAAGCTAGTCAACTAGAAATAGGAATCTTCTGTAAAGAAAAGGAACTTGCCTTCAATTTTCACTTCATGAGTCCTTATACCAAATTTATGCCCAAATTGCATCATGTAATGTCAGGCCAAGTAGGTTTACAGGTTTTTGAGTTGGGTGAAGGATTAAATTTCACCCCTCTGTCTTCAAGTCCCCAAAAGATTAAGGATGTGACAAAGTTTCTCACCTTAATCAATGGGAATATTCACATGAATGGAGTTTGATGGGTACAATCAGGATCTGACTCCAGAGAAATGAAATGGCATAAGTGCAATTATTTATTGCAACCATTCTGCTTCTGTGGAAAGGGAAAATGGAGGGGGGAAGGGAGAAAATGAAGGGAAGTTTGAATGATAGATGTTGGATAGATAGCACTGCAGAAGACAGGCTAATCCTTGTAATCCACCATCAGAAAAGGACTAAATCAAAAGATGTTGTTATCCATCTTGTATATCCATTAATACAATCCACTGCAATGGTTATTCAATATTTATGCCGTCTCTGTGAATTACTGCATATTTCATTCTCCTTTGAAAACTGAGAGAGTTGAAATAGCAGAGCATTTCTTTTTAACCGACTGAGCTTTAATCTTTTGCTCATCATGGTTTTACCTGAACCCCGGCTTAAAAATAAATAAATATAAAATAAAAAAAAATACACACATGATTTTTTTGCAAGATAAGGAATTCCCAAATTACAACTCTATAGTCATCATTCTGAGTCATGATACATCCGCCACTCCTTATAAATAATAGATATACGTAGATCTGTTTTTTCTCAAAATAAGAGTCAGTGAATATGGCATCCACCACATTGAACAACATTCAGTAGGGTTCGTATTGTAGCCAAGGAAGGCACATTTGACCTTGTAGGAAGTAAGAAAATTACTTGCAGTAGTCAAGAAAGACCTTCTATTCTACTTATGGGAATAAACATAACTTTTGACTCCTCTCAGCAAAACACAAGGATCCAGCCTGGCACTCGATACAGAGCAAAATATCCCTGAGAAAAATAGACCACATTTCTCTACATCTTTAGAATATAGCTTGTCCCACACTCCACCCTTTCATCATTTGACCCAAAGAAGATTCACCTGAATGTTAGGACTGGAGGAGAACAACTGCAAACACAGACCTTGGAAAGAAAATCACCCACCTTATTCTAGGTGCCCATCAGGGCATGGGTGTAAGGTCTGCATCAAACATAGCTGAAATTTCTGATATTAGCTCCTGAATGGACTTTGTTGTATGTTTGAGGCTGGCTCCAGGCTGAGGAAGACAAGAGAGACCCTGAGAAGCCATCAGGAAGGTCCAGCACGACCCACAATGGAGGTTGTAGAATCAGTCAGCAGGTCACATTTCTCTTAATTCCTGTGGGAGGATTCAAATGAAGATCTAATCATGATCTTAAAAACTGGAAACAAAAACAGGAGACAGCGCTGCTGTGCCATAATCCATGCTACCCCAAACTATCCTCTGAGGCAAGAAACTGAAAAACCCCATCAAGGAACCAGCTCCATAAAACAAAAATAAAGCATAAACAGAAAAATAAAACCAGACGCCCATGTGTACCCAAAGGAACTATTAAAAGCAAAATGTTTGTCAGTATAGGATGCTCCACCGCACACATCTGGTGCTCTCAGCAATACAGAACATTTCTTTAATTGCTACACCTGAGACCAAGAGCAAGAAATAGATCTAGGTACTGATCTCAATGTATTTTGAGGCAGGTGGAGATGAGTAGTGGCATGAGGATTCCATTGTCAGTAACCAAGCAGTTATATATTACTGCGTTAAGCAGATACTTTCAGGATATAGCTATGTGTCTATAATTTGATGTCTGTTTTTCAGATCCTCCTGGTAAAAGACCATGGGGTCTTTGATAACAAGCCTCTTCTTTGGTATATATCGCTCAATACTTCTTAAACAATCCAAGAGGTCAGTACGGCAATGTCCAGTGAAAAGGCGACTGGGGAGACTCCAGGCTGCTGCTTCCTCTCGTGGGGTTGTTGCACCTCACTGAACTTCTCCGTTCCCTATTTACGTGCTCAGACTGTAAGCTCTGGCTACACCTATAGGGAACACCTCGCAGAATGGACCCTTAAGCTCTCCTGGGCCCTTAAAATGCGCCACAATTTAGCGCTATCCATTCAAATTCATGACTTCTGTGAATGAGGCTTCAGTGCAACAAACACACAATGAAGACGATAATGCACCCATTGAGACAAAAGGATCAAAACGCAGACAAAAAAGCAACAAAGGAGATAACTACCACTCACCTCACTCATTGTCTGATATTTCCAAAGAGGAAAATGAGCTCCTGCTTCTCTTGTTCAGCATGGTTAAGTGAGTGGTGAGTCTATACAAAGGGAACTTTAGACATCTCTTGACCTGCGACTGCCTGGGATTATCCTCATTCTTTGTAAAGCTTTGTAAAGTTTATGTGTTGTATTATGGTAATTTTGAGGTCTGGAAAAGGTACCATGATGTTCCCAAGCCTCCTAGTTCAGGTTGGTACCCAAGCGTATGCTCAAAGTAAAGCACACATCCTTGTACCCTATGCATTCTAAGTGCATGACCAGGAGGTATCCTTAAAACACTCGTTACCTTTGAGCAAACTCGAGGCAGTTCACATAGCCTTTCCCACCCACTTTGCCCTACTCTGTCACAATTCATTAAAAAGAAAAACCTTTGATCTTAAAAGCACATCGGACACTTTAATTTTATTATTTTTTTCCTTAAATGATGGAAAATGTTCCCAGATATGACGGCCCATCACTGTGATTAATCACAGCGCAGCCAGAGCAGAGGACTGAGCAGGGCGTTCAGCAATCAAAGCCATCAGTCCTGCCTGTTGGGATCAGATTGCAATTTCTGGCGAGTGTGGGAATCAGTTTCCTGATTTCATCTTCTGCAGAGAACAAGCAGAATAGGAGATCAACAGCTCCTTTGGTGAGTGCCTGTGGCTCATTCCATCTGCATCTGTGGGATGTCTATCCCTGTGGAACGATGCTCCACAGACCTTACCACGTTTGTATTGGCAACGTCAAAGAAAATGTACTTTAAAATTGTCAAATCAGGGCGAGCATGAGGCTTGCTGAGCATTCCCTTTGATGTTCAGGGGAACTGAATGCATTTTGAATGTCTGATGGGATTTGCAAGGAATACTGTGCTTTTCATTTTGTTTTGAACAAAGCTCGAATTTTCCACCCTGAAAATAAAATCAAGGATCCTGATATGTGCTCTTGTGCTGATTCAGAAGGAAAAAAAGAACCACGCAAACAAGAACACACACAAAAAAACATCAACCAAATCAATACCAGAGCTGGAGAAAAACCCACCAAAATAGCAAGAACAAAAACACCCCCCTCCCCAAAACAGGAAGAAAAAATCACCATCAACAACCTAAAAAGCCCATACAAGAAACAAACAAAAAAACAACAACCTGAAACCCCACCTAGGCTAGTCCTCTGTTTTTTTCTTGTAATACAGTCATCACAAACTATTACACAATAGTTACGTTTTTGCATACTAAATATTGAGCATAGACATGCTTTGCCATTACAGACAAAATTAATAAAGACTTTATACATGCTGGAGTTACCAAACAATATCAGAATGAAACATTTCACTTCTCCCCATCATCTAGGTTCAGAGCACTTCTAGACTATATTCCCTTCCCTTTCTAATGTAAGCTTCTCCTATCCAGAGTTTTGCAACAAGTTCAATGACACGGTAATTGTTCCTTTCCTGTTTAGAAATATCCCAAAATAGGATGAAGTTCAATTTCTGGCTGCAGATACCTCTACATAATTATTTTGTAACTGGCTACCCTAAAGAATGATGTTAAAACTATTTTAGGCATTTATTTCAGTTTTATTTAAAATAGATTTCTTGAAGCTGAAGAACCTTTGCATTTGCTTTTGGCTTTCTCCTCATTACTGTTTCCCTTGTAATGATGCCATAATGATTCACTATTTGATGTTCTCCAGTTTCAAACTTATTTATTGTAATTGCCCAATTTCTTATGAGAATGACAGATAAGGAAATATTTCAAGAGGCTTGTAAATAACTGCCAAGGACCACAAGACTGCAGTTATTCTTGATTTATATCTGGACTGTTTTGCTGTGCTAGCTGAAATAATGTGTTTATATAATTTTTCAGTGCAGTTTGTGGTATTCATCACTCAGCAACCAGTATGAACTATGCATCTTGTTTTAAAACTTCAAGGTATTTTTCAGGTTATCACTACTGTGATGTATTCTTCTAGAAAACCACCATAGGGTACTAAAGTGACTTCAAAAGAACAGGACAGTCTTTAATACAACTCCAGGAAGTCTTACCATGAGAAGAAAAGTATCCCAGGTCCTGCAAGTTGTGTGGTTGCTTGGCTTCCCAGTGCAAAAGGAGTCAGAATTCAATCTTCCTTAGAATTCAGCTCTGAAAGAGTTTGTTTTATAAAATATATAAAAAAATGCATATTTTAATATATTTTTATTATATGTATTTACTTTGAATGCATATATATGTTACTGCACCCCTTACAAATACTTAAGGAGAAAATACCTATCCTGAAAGCATGACCTTGCAATATTCTTCTATTTTGCCTATGAAGGAAACTGGCGAGCTAATAAGTGCAGCTTCCAGCCTCATGCTGCTAATGTGATTGATGTTGCAGGTGGTGGTGCTTATGATAATAAGGAAGTTAATGAGAAAAGCCAGGATGGTTCATGTTTCATAAGAAACAGAATAAAACCCAGCATTTCTTAATGGGGAAAAGATAAACACTGAAAAGAAAAGAAAGGTTGCAGCCCAAAACCCCCCCTAAAGACCTAAATAAAGGAGAATGAAAGTACTGTAGCTAGAAATATCAATGAATAGTGCTGTATATCAAAGCAATGATGTTTTGTTTACATGGTTTATATTAATATTGTTAGTTACTTCCTGAACAAAGACTGGGGATCTGTTGAAGAAAGGATATTTAAAAATAGAGAGAAGGGACAAAAGAAAGGAATGTTCAGGAGTCCAGAATAAATACTGTTGAATCTGGATGGTGCTCTTCAGATCTCTAGCTTACTCATAGACTAAAACTGCAAAACATACAAAAAGAGTTATAAGCCAGAACCAACCATCAACAAAAAACACACCACCAACATAAAACACGACTAAAATTTTTGCCATAGGTGCTTGGTAAATCTGGAAGAAACATCACAGAAATGATAAAACTGGGAAATTAAAATTCTGCCCAGCCTGCCTTTATTTCTGCATCTACTGAGCTCTGCAGCGATCAATACACAAAGACCAGACACAGTCAGGTAAGGTCTTTCTCTTCCACTGCCTTTGTGCACAGCTTTCCAGAAGTGAAATGAAGTGGTGTACACCTTTTACAACAGAACCCAATGGAAAATAATGGCTCTGGGGTGATGCCATTCACTCCTCTTTCTGTAGGCAGAGGTATGTTACACCTCTAGACAGGACAAGAGGTACTTAAGTTGTCGTAAGGAAAGTTCAGGTTGGATATTAGGAAACTTTTCTTCTCCAAAAGAGGAGTGAGGTATTGGAAGGGACTGCCTAGAGAAGTGATGGAGCCACCATCCCAGGAGATTTTCAAGATAAGGGTGGATGTCATGCTGAGGAACATTATCTAGAGCAGATTGAGGTATAGGTTAATAGTTGGATTAGATGATCTTATTGATCTTTAAAACCTTCATGATTCTATGATTCTATATACATTATTTAACTGGAGCTATGGCTAAAAGTCATCTTAACATCATAACAACAGATTTTGTTATGATATACGTGACTGTGTGCTGTATTTGAACCTCCCTTTGACTAAATCTGATTGTCAGACACTTGACATTCTTCTTTGTGAGAGAATCTCAGTTTTGGCAGAAGTTCTGTGAAAGATAAAGAACCGCATCCAGAAATAATTCTAATATGGAAAGAAGAAAAAAAAAAAAAAAAAAAAAAAAGAAGAGAGGATGGGTGAGCAAGTTGAAAGATATGGATTAGGTTATACTAAAGCGCACTAGTATAAGTAGTGGTGAGAATAAAGGGAAGGGTTTGTCAACACAGATAGGCCTTGAATTGTTCTAAGATAATCCTAGGGGCTGACCTCAGTGCATGCTGAGACAGGCTAACAGCAGCAGCAGATGCAGGTTTGGACAGCAGAGCATCAGGACCTCATTTTGTTTAGTAACACTTTTCACCACTCTCCTTGAGAAGAGTGTAGAATGAGACTCAAATAACGTCAAGAGTTCTTGCTCCACTAGTCAGTGTTTTGGTCCACAAGCATCTTACAAACAGTTCTGGCATCAATTCCAAGGTGCTGAGTAAAGATACCAGCACACGATCCCCAAAGGAGGACCTTTGTACTGTTACGATCTGCCACAGCCTTTGGGGATCTCTAAAGGATGCTAACTCCCTGAGAAAAAGGAACAAAGCTCATAGCCTTTTCCACTTAAAAACAAATCTGTTAAATGAGAGGAAGCAGGGCAGGTGTCTGGCTTCCTGAGGGCTGAGGGCTGATTGCAGGGTGAGCCCAAGTGTTGATTCACAGCCAGCTTGGAGCCATTGTCCCTATCCGCCCGCGCACAGGAAGGAGTCTGGTCCTGGCCAGCCACCGCCCCATACACCACAATGCCCTGGGCACCCAAAACCTCTGTGGGACTTAAAAATGTGGTGACAGAGCAAGGCACCTTACCTCAGTTGACCACCAGCTCACTGCTTGAGGAGAGCACAGTGCCGCCATGTTAAATGGGATCCAGTATTCCCAGGAAACAGAACAGTGATAGCATGTGCACGCAATGCATGTCAGAGAACTCATTGATATTTCCCTCTTCCTTGGTTCTGGTCAAAAGAACAAGCGTCAGACTCGGTGACAAAGCACTTCCTATCTCTGCTGCTCTGTTTCAGGACGTGCTCACCCAGCAGCCACAGCATGGACATTCTGTGAACATCTCTCACTAAAAATAGGAGTGGGAAAGCACTGATTTACAAGCAAGCCCCTCCTCCTAGTTTAAAATATGTTTTACAGCCTCATGGGTACTTCTTTAGGATAGCTTTCCCCTTCAGTCAGGGTTATTCTACATGGCAGGGGGTAATGAATGAAAGAGAACAACGTGGGCTGCTCAGCCTGGCCTTTTTCTCTGCTCCATGCTACCCAGTTCAACCAGATTGCTGCCCCACACAAGGCCAAGGAACAGTCTGCACTGCCATAAATCCAGGCATTCCCAGCAAGATCAAGGGGGAAGAGGGCTGTGGGAGGCCTTGGAGGAGGCAAGGGAAGCAGTAACAAATGTGTGAAAATTAACTGGATGCGTGTTTACATTGATATATCCATTCATGTGGGCAAGGGCAGCGATACACCCGCTTAGCCCTGCTTGGGTCCCACCAGATGTGAGCTGCTTACAGCTGGGAAGTGCCTTTTAAGTTTTCCTTTCATTACGGGGTCTCCGTTAAGCTGCCTCAGCACATAAAGCCCTGCTGCAAAGCTCCCAGCCTGGACTGCTTCGTATCCAGATGGAGATGATAAAGCAAATGTTTGCACCTGCTTGTGTGGATGGAATTCCAGAGGTTTTGCTGACCATGCCAAAGCAAAGCCTGACTCCAACACAGAGTGAATGAGAAATAAGAAGATAAAAACTCTGTGACCACTTTAAACTTGGAGTTTGAGTTGACGATGAGCATACAAAGAGAGGCATTCATTTTCACTGTTGTTATTTTTCATAGTCCTTCTGAGAAAAATGTCTAAAGTAATGACAGTGCAATCTACTTTGTTAGCAACAACCTCACATCTACTATTTTCTGTAAATAAAAAGGGGAGGGAAAGGTTCAGATTTGATATTCTTCAAAACTGAATACATCACTATGCAGCTATTTGCAAAAACAGACCCAATCTTTAATCAGCTTTTCTCTCCTCTTCTGGAGGATTAATAATGCCTCATGCAAGAGCTATAGTCCTGTTAGCAACATCTTATTAGGAAAAAAAAGTGTTGTTTTTTGTTTGTTTTGCCAGTTCATTACTTAAATAGTGAGTAGTCACAGCGTAAAAGGACAAAAATGGGAAAGGACATTCACTTGCAGATCACCTCCTGTACACCCACCTGATAAGAGATCAAATGAAGCACAGCTTTATTGCTCCCTGGGAGAAGATTTTCATGTTGGCTTGCCAGCTTCATTATGAATGACCATTCCTCCCCCCCCCATGCTTTTCTATGAACTATAACGGTTATTGTCCAGTAGAACAAAGTCGACCCAAAGGGACAGAGCTGATGGCTCAAGGGGGCTGTGGCAGCTGTGGGAGGGGTGGCATGGAATCTGCTCACCTGCTGGATCCACCCAAGGACAATAACTGCAGAGCTCACAGAGTGCAATCAAGTGCATTCTTTTCTTGGGTGATTAAAGAAATATCCAATTTGATGCAACTGAGGTACAAAAGCTCTCTGTATCCTTCTTCTGCCAAGCGCAGAAGAATGCTTTGCTTTAAGCAATCTACAACAAGTGTGGTATGCCAAAGACATATCACTTACATGGAATCCAGGTAGCTTCATGCAATCACTGCTTATGCGTAATTATACCAAAAGTAATGGGGAAAAAAATCTAAATGGAGTAAGTCAGCTTAGCAGTGGTCAAGCTTTATTGTACTTCTCCAAAGGGGAAGCTGTGGAGGTTCACCAGGAAACCCTCTTTTATACTAATGCTAATTAATACTAATCAATCTAACATTAACAAAGAAAGATATTCCTTCATGCTGGTTTTGTAACTACATCCAGTTCAAAATCTGAAAACAATATAAAACTAATACAAAAACTCTTTCAATTATCCAAGACAAGATGTAAAGACAACAAGTGAAAAATTCAAATGAGTCATGAGAGTTTTCCCTATTTCTCTTAGGTTTCTGTCCTCCACAGTCTCTAGCAACAGTATAAATCACATCTCTGTCTCTTCAAAGTGTGATTAAATGTACAACATTATATTCTGCTGTTAACAGCAGTTGTGCCCTAACGTATTCAAAATCAATTACCTTTCACACATCATGCTGTCTCAACTTTTAGCAGTTGTTTGTGGTGCTAATTCAAGTTGTCCTGGATAATTAGAGGATCTGCATCTCCATCATTATAAAAGATTATGTTTGGTAGGGTTTGTGCAGAGGTACTAACAACGCTACAGTCACAGGAATTTTAATAAGGGCCAGCTTGTGTCCCACACTAACACTCCAAATCTTTAATGACTTTAGCCCACAGAATCCACAGAAGACAATTAAATACCTATATCAACGTTTGCTGTCAGCAAGAAACAGAAGCTCAGAGGTAACGTGGCTAGATGCTTACAGAATAAGCACCCCTGCTTACCTACATCTCTAAAGCACATACTCTGGGGAGAAACCACAACACAAGTGTACTGATGGTAGAAGAAGAAAGAGTTTGGATCCATTCAGACTTGAGCTTTTGGCACCAATATACCCATGTCTTAAAGTACTGCAATAGTCCCAGGCCAGCCTAGCTTAATTAGGGAGGATTCACAGGCAGGAGTCCTAACTAAGCTATAGTACGTGAGGATGGGGAAGAATTAAAATAAAAAAACCATTGGAGTTTTGCCTGCAGCAGGGGAAGGAAGTTTCCCAAGGAGGGTTATTGTTTCAGAACTGTTTGATGAAATAATAAACAAAGTATGGCATTGCTAATAATTTCTGTAGACCCATGATGCCTTGCAACACAGAGGAGTAGGTATACTCCCTGCATAGGAAGGGCTTCCTCACAGTTTCAGTCTGAAGAAACACACTCGTGTATCAATGACAAAAGGGTAGAAGGTAATTTCTTAGAGTTAGTGCTTTCTCTTGAGCAGAAATGGCCCTATCAGCGTTCAAGGTGTGTGAGAGAGTCAAATGGGTTTAACGCTCAGGCTTCTTTCCCAAATCAAATTGAACTGCCCTGAACAAATATTGCAAAGGACAAAGGTCAAGGCTTTATTTATATAATACAAGGATGTAATGCAATAACCGGCTGTTTGATACACGTAACTAAAAGTCAGGGACAAAGCTGCAGACAGGATGTCAGCACTGCACAGGGAATTAGCCACACAACTCCCTCCCATTAATTACAAATACGCGCATCCGAATCACCATACATCATCATGAAAATGTACTAAGTGATAACTATGATTCATACTTTACCATTAACAGTGCAGCAAAAGGTGAAAGAAGATGGTGCTCTTCCATCACCATTAGGTAACTACAGCTGCATGTTCTGCCTATGTCCAAGAGCAGTCATGGAATAACACGGTAGTTGTCCCTTTCATTATGTTTTGCAAAATGTTACTTCTATTCAAGGGGTAAATATTCCCATACCAGTTGTCAGGCACCAATAAAAATTTTTTCTACAAATCCCTAACAAAAGTTAAATTTTGTTACAGCTTGCAAGATCACCAAAAGCCCATTGTGTATCCTCACATCCGCCAGAGGCAAAAGGGATTTATAAGCCCAGAAACACTTTGAAAAGTTTAATTTCCAAATCCTTTGTGTAAAGTAACTTCCTTCCTTAACATGGGGCATATGCTGCAACTCACAGTGAGTAGATCTACAATTTGGAGCACGCTATATGTTTTGGGTAAAGGAGTACATCTTAGTTCTGTGACATACATTCTCTTAGCAATGTTCCTGTCCAAAATAAATAAGTAAGTAAGTAAATAAATAAATAACACAAAGAAAATTTCCCTACATATTATCAACATATGTAAGGGATAAATTATCATGCTTATTACCAGGATCAATTGTGCTCAAATATTCTTGCACATTTGTCACTGATGTGAATAAGAGGATGAGTGCATTAAACAGCCTGAACTTGATCCCTGAAAATCCCAGTGACCAGATTCAGACAGCAAGGAGCTATTTCTCAAGAGCTGGTATCTCTTGCAACAAAGCTCCTTGGGTGTACAGAGTCTGTTTGATCTTGGTTCTTATAGTAAAACTGAGTTCAAAAGATAATGAAAAATGCTCAAAACATAGAAAAGGAATTTATGAAAAATGGATTGAAATATCTCTAACAACATAGAAATGTAATTGATTTGGTTGGACCTGCTGTAAATGCCGGTGTTCTCTTTCCTTCTGTAATGGGATTACTGCATCTAATACAAATGTTGACTTTCTGATTTATGCAGGACCGCCACAAAGACAAAACCCATCAAACGTTAACAGGACGTCTCTAAAGCTTTGCTGCATTATTCCACAAATCTGTTGACATTTGGCTTTGTCCTCATGACATCTGTAACTAATGCAAAATTGGAGCCCTTAGAAGGGCTTTAAAATAATGTTTATCAGCATTAGTTTAGGTGAGGTCACGTATTTTCAGATGTTTTCTATATGCTTTCTATTCTTGCTGTGGAAACCATGGCTCTTCATGCAGTCTCTAAGTGATGGAAAAGACCCATCAAAGCTTTTCTGGTAACCAGGTGTATCCCATTTTCCCAGGAGCAGTGTTTCTCTGGCAGCAAAAGATAACTTTACCTCAAATGAACTGCACCCTGTAGGCCAGGAGAAAACTGAGCCAAGAATCTGCTCCTCAGCTGAGCTGTTCTACAGGTGAAGTCACTGGTTATGGCTCACATTCACCAAACTGAGCCTTGAAGGGGTCTGTGCTTGGAAATGGGAACCCTTTAATTACCCCTTGTTCCTGCTTGTCTCCACATAGGTCCAATATTCACTGTCTGTAGGCTTTGCTCATCTTTCTCAGGGCACCCTCCTTCACAGGACCCCTCTCACAGTACCCATAAACATGACAGTGCCTGTAGTCACCGCTTCTGGAGTAGCACAGCCACTGACAAAGAACATGGGGAACAGCTTTCTGCTTTGCTCTCTCTCCTTGTCACAGTAAACAACAATCAGACAGCATTCCTAACGACATTATTTACTGATGTTTCTATAGCATAGCAATCAATACATATATCTCTACAGAGTACTTAAAAAACTTCAGTTCCAAGTTCTTTTTGTTTTGTTATTGTTTTTTAAACTCAAAACTTATCTTCAGACATGAAAAATGATTGTGACCCTTTATGCTTTACCAGTCTTTGCCAAGCTGACAACAGATATCCAAATTACCAATTGAACTACAAAGTTTTTGGTCACTGCTGCTATTTCATTATAATTACATCACACTCCAGCTTTGAGATGTAAAGGCCTTAAATTAAGGCACAGAAGATGAATAATATAAGAAAGGCGAAAGGTGTGTTAGGAATATTGATTTTTGACATTAGAACTCAGTTCCTCAGGATGGGAACATGCTCAGTCTCCAGGGTTTTTGACAGCTGAAGATGCAGAGTGTGCAGTAAAGGCTGACTAGCACCCAATTAAACCTGCCCTTTAATTTCTATAACTAATCTCCTGTCTAAATCTACTAAAAGAGATTCTCAAGAAAGATGAAAGCTTACCTCAATTTACCATATCTCTTGACCTGCTCCAGTGAACTACAGCTCTGCCGTTTGCAGCCTGAAGTACTTATGTGAAACTTTGCTGAACACCTTTTTGTAGACATAAAACTCATGAGTCCAAGTTATCATTTTTGTCAGCTTCAGGCTGCCCTGAGTCCTGCACTACATACATTAACCCACGCTCAAGAAAAGAGCCCCATAGCCTAGCTCAATGTGAAGGGTAAAACCTTTCCACATGAGGAGAATACACTTCTCTAAGGTTTGTTCCTCTATATCAAATAGGGAGGTAACTCACAAGTTTCTGACCGCAAGTTGAAAGGCATTTTAGCCAGCTGCTCATCCATTTATCTAAATGTGAGCTATCACAGATTTCAGAGTCTTTAATGGGCTTGATGACATTGTTATGCCTATACATGATTGCTTATAGGAAAGAATAAAAGTGGACTGGGGTTCCGGAACCTATGCTTAATCAAAAAGGAGAGATGAGAAGAAAGTGAATGTATAGAAACATGGTGCCTCAGAGAGAAGGGAATATAAATGTTCTTTATCCCTGCTCAGCGTCAAAAATAGCTGAACATTTCACGTATGACACAAATTTAAGCACAGCATTGAGAGACGATATTATTATTCTAGGTCTGCAGAGAGAAACCCGATCCCAGAATAAGGCTGCCTAAGTAGTGGGAAACTCCCAGAGACCGGGCATTCCCTAATTCAATGCCTGTCTTGTGCATTTTGACATTTGCATGATGGAAAGTACAAAGGGTCTTGTGTTTACTTTTTGCCTCTGGCTGCTATTGTAAAACACAGGAACATAAATATTGTTCATGTTATTTCAGCAATACTCTACAGCAAATCTAGAAAATGAAATGCTAAATTCTGTGCTAAGAGTCCAGAGTGTCCCAACCAACAGTTCATCTGTCCTCCTTACAAAGGAAGAAGAAACAGCAGTGGGAGCAGAAGGAAGATGGGAACAGACAGAACTTCTCACAGATCCATCTCTGCAGGATGCCTTCTACTGCCCCAGGCACCCAACTGCTGGAATAAAAAGAAAGGTCAAAAAGCAAGCCAAGCCTCCACAAATCAAACTGCATCCAGAAGCTCATTCCTAGAGAATACAGATGGATGCAGCAGAAAAATATTGATGCAAACATCTGAAATGAATGCAACTGAACCTGAACCATGCAAACTCAAGGGGATTTAAAGAAAGGCCATTGAAGAGATGTTCAAGGCCTTAGAAGAATAGGGAAGGCTCCAGAGATGCCACTGTAACTACAAATAGGGACAAAGTTTCTTGAAGGCCTTCAGAAAGAAATTAACATCTCCATGCTGACACACACACACAGTGCATAACCAGGTACCCCCAAACTGCCTTGTTCTGCAATTTCAGCACAGATGTATGAGTAAGAACTACAAGTACAGGGGAGCATGATTATATGCTCCCACAGCATCCACTGCGCCTTTGTGCAGGTATAAAATCAAGCAAAGTGGGAGATTACTTCTCCTTGCTACATTCACATGAGAGGTTCTAATCCCAACTGGTTTGGATCTGCCCAAGGACTGAGTCAGCTCTTGGACCATCTAATTACCCAACGCTGTTTCTGTATACTGGAGATACATTTGCATGCTGAGGGGAACACAGTGGGGTCATCACTACGCAGCACCAAGCCAGGTTAGCTGGGATGGGGAGCAGCCACAGTCCAGAGGCAGTATGGTGGCCTAATGAGGCAGCAGGCTCAGTCCCCAGCACAGCATCTCACCTCATGCAGAACTGTCACCGCAATTGGAAATAATTGGAGGTCTTTTCGCCAGGCTCAGCAGGGAGCACAAGGAGCAAAAGGGCAGAGGTGAGCAGCTGCTGGGGCCCGGCTTCTGTCCTTGGGGTGGGGGCAGGCTGGTGGCAGTGTGCGGAGAAGGTCGCGGTGCCACTGGGCTACCCTGGAAGACAGGGTGCAAGCCCTGGGGCTGTCAGCCACAACCACGAAGGAACTTAAAAATAAACCTGAGCTAAAGTGTTGCTGACATCCTCTGTTATATAAAGGGCTGGCTTTAGAAAACAGCCTTTCCGCTGTGTCGTTATGGACTCCCTTCCACCTTTCTTGCTCCATTTCTCATCTGTGGCTATAGCTCAGCCTCAGAATAGAAAGTCCCATGCTTGTGCTGGTCTCCTCACCACACACAGAGCAGGAATTTGGAGCAGGTTTATTGTTTGGGGTACTTCAGGACTCAATGTTCTCCTGAAGTGGGCTTTGTTTCTTTTAAAAGCATTATTATTTAACAGTTTGAATAAAAATAATACTGAAGTGTGAGAAGGGGCACTTGTGCTACACCAACCTGACCTATTAAATTCCAAAGTATTCCAGTGCACCACCCATCAAATGGAAGATGTTTTGTAATTGTATTTGCTACAGCCATGTGGAATGGTATTCATCTCAGGCCAAATCTTTTGTTTTTAATACAGCTGAGGTTCTCCAGAGCATCCTCTACCCTCAGGCTGCAGCGTAGCTGAGGTGCAAAAGCAGAAGCTACAGGCAGGGCTTACTCTGGGTTGGTTCTACTGTGTTCCATGTTAGAAAACACAGTTATTCATTAGAAAACAGCATTCAAATTGGCTTTCAGAGGAAACGGGAGCAAGACATTTTCTGTAAACACCGAAAGAAGAGCCAAAGCAATGACAAAATAATTGTAATCTGCTATTCCAGTGCCACATTCTTGGATTTTGTTGCTCTGTCTCAATCTTTAGACTATATACATTTACTGAGGATATCTTTTTAAGTCTTACATTCGCTGCTATAGGATATAGCTGCTTTGTGCCCAAAGAACATCCTGAGGCAAAATATTATGGTAAAACTTAATATTCTGGAAGGCTGCATAGGATTTCTGATCCCAAGTGAGTCTTCGAGTTTGCTTTATTGATTTGTTTTGGCTGTACGTGAACAAAGAGCTGAACTTTATCTTATGTTGACACTGTATTACAGAAATGGGAGCTTTTGCTCTGGTCAGAATCAGGCCTTCAGTCCTAGAGCAAACAACAGCAAAAGACCCAAATATGACCTCTGCATGAAAGAGCTGTCTGAAGAATGAGCTGTGCTAAAACCCAGCCTCGCATCTCCTCTTAAAGTGGTGCACACTCCCACTCCCTTTCTGGAGCTCTGCTCATAACTTGTTCCTGGAAACTCAAAAGGCAAAAGATGAGAGCTGTGATTGATTTTTCATGAGATACTCTGCTTTCTCTTTTGTCACGAGGAAATCTCCTTTTGCCAGATTTCATCATCCTCCGCTTGCCTCCCATGTGTCCATTTTAGCCAGTCTCCACTCTTCCCTCTAGTGCCCAACACTGCTGTCTTTGTCAGACAAGGTGCACAGAGTTCAGGTTTTCCCCTCTTCATTTCTCTTTGGACCTGACATCACTGCTGACCCCTGCTCAGCCTTCTCTTTGAAGTGCTTTCTTTGCTCTCGGCGTTCCCACTGGATCGCGTTAACCCTCCTCCTCTCCCCACTCCATCAGTTGGCTTCAATAAGGGAGAGGAGCTCACTGGAACCCCCGTTTTTGTCTTATCAGCTCTCTTTCACTTCTCATAAAATCCTACCCACCTTCCACATAAAACAGTCTGGCAAAGAAACAACCACTGGGGAGGCCTGGAAGCCTCTGCTAAATGTCTCACCAGGAACACTGCCCGCTGCATGACACAAGCTGACTGAGCAGGTCTCCCTTTGACCCACTCTCCAAGAAACCCACTCTCCAAGTTTTACATGTTATTTTGGCTGCGTGCTCTAAATGATGCTGCTCTTGCAGTTCTGAATCATTGTTCAGCTCTACTGCAATTTTAATAGTAAAATAAACCAGTAAACTTGGCTTAAGTATAGATGGCTGATTTAATTCAGTGACATTGGTGCTACAGCTACTAACTGATGGATGTTCGGGCCTAAACAAAAAATGGTATCAGCACAAAGAGAATGGTTTTTCTCTCACTCATTAAAGACTCCTGAAAGCTTTCCAGATCTATAAATATTCACATTATTCCCACAGAGGGGCAGAAAGAGAATGATTTGTATCCTTCTGGCTTGTTGTGTTAACACATTCCCATTTTTCAGAGTTTCCCAGTTGGATAAATACCATGACAAACAGAGGAAACCCCTGTGAGAGAAAATACGTTTTAAAGTAAATTGCGCTGATGTGTCATTTATAAATATTTGCAATAGTAGAGGGAAAATATCTCTATTCATCACACTAATGTATGCTGAATACAAAGATGACCGTCTCCATTGATGCTCCCCCTTCCCCCACCACCACCACTACGAAGAGAATTTCCAGCATAGGAAAAGAACTGTAGATTCGTGCATGTCGTGTAAACATCTATAAACTTATACACAAACCAAAACACTTCAAAATAAAAAATACACTTTAAGTACAACAGCAAAGCTTGATTTGTTTCCTATACCTCTTCTGCCAGAAAGCAGAAGATATCACAGAACCTAAATCATATCGCCTGAGGATCAAAAACAGAAAAGAAATTTCAGAGCTCAACAAATATAACCTCTTAATTACTCCACTAATAAGAATGGATGATGACATTTAAACAAGCATGCACAAACATTGTTTTGATCAAAAATCACATTGCAAGGAT
This sequence comes from Coturnix japonica, assembly GCF_054131305.1. Taxonomy (NCBI): domain Eukaryota; kingdom Metazoa; phylum Chordata; class Aves; order Galliformes; family Phasianidae; genus Coturnix; species Coturnix japonica. Next base: position 6,194,294 of record NC_140677.1, on the reverse strand, counting down.
AAACAGTAGGGGCTTGGGAGTACTCCACTTAACAGAGCAGGACACGTATGGACACCTCTCCCCATCTCTTCAGCATTTATCATGATTGCTTTCCATATCACTTACTGATTTATAGGATTATCATAGCTACTAATCCTGCCTCTGATTTCTTCAGACACCACCTGAGAATAGCCTCAACTCTGGCTTGTTTGCAGAGAGTGAACACACTTCCACACATAGATGTGACGTACATACACACGTGGCTCTCCAGGTACAGCATATGTATGTAGAGAAGAGCATTCAGACACCCCATGTGTAAGACTGGGCTTAAGTGTTCCTTTGCCATAGCTGGACAAGTTAATCCTTTTGCGCCGTACAAATGTACCCATGGAGAGACAAAAACAACCCCGCCTTGCTCCCACCTTTTCACTACCTTGCCCATTTCGTGCGAGCACTACCTCCTACTACTCAGGTAATCACGTATTCCTCCCAGTTGCTCATTCTCTAGTTCCCATCATCATCATGCAATTAAAGGATTTCTGACGCAACTCATTAAAAATCTGCCCCATTAGGCTGTTCAAATTACAAACTGTTCAAAAGGCACCAGGCACTGCACACAGCCTGCTCCTGTGCAGCAACTTCCCACCTCCAACAATAAAAAATAAATAGAAACCAAGACAACTTCCCCAGCCTTGATTACCCCATGCTCCCCATGAGCACCAAGGTAGCCGAGGCCACTGGAACAGCTCTCCCTAGAGCAGATGCCTGAGGGCTGCAGGAGCCTTTCCATCTCCTTCAAGGATTTTAGCAAGGTGAACTCTTGCTGTTCCAGAGCTGGCTAAAAGCCATCAGTCATTTTGCACTGGCCATTAAGCAGCCTGCAGGCAACCAGCATAGATCCAAAGTTGTCTCATATGTTTGTTTTGCTGGGGGGAAAGCAGGTAGGGAAGGGAAATGCTGGCACAACCCATGCCTCAATTCCTTACACAAATACCATCTCACATCCTTCCTTTCTGGCTTATAAATTTCATTACATGTGTTTTTAAGCTCTCAGCACTGTCCCAGATAGTGTCAAAGCAGCATCTCTCCACCACACAGCTTGTGGGCAGAGACAGCCATGTCCACATTGGTGAGTTCAGGGCATCAGAGGAGGGCAGAAACCTGCAGCCATGAGCAGAGGGAGTAGTCATGGGCCATGCCCTGAGCTGTTCCTCCACAGCACGGGGGAAAGCCACTTCAGAAACAACAAAGAGTACGTACATTTTGTACCACGTTAAAGAGGGAAAATAACAGCAAGGAGAAGAAAGCCTGGGTTGTGAGGGATGTTCCAGCAGAGGTGATTAATGGTGTTGAAAGAAACCCCAACTGTTGTTTCAGATTTCTTTCCAGTTAGCCACAAATTTACTCCCTCTCCTTTTCCTTTTGTTTTTATTTATATTTCTTCTTCCTTTTACCTGTGTTTGATTTAGAGTTAAGTTTGCTGATTTGTATGTATTATGACCGCAAAAATAAAGGATCTGCATACTGTATGCATGTGGGTTTAAAGCATTGCCTTTGATGGCTCATTAGCTGCATGTGGCTACATGCAACACTGCTTGGCTGAGATATATTGCCCAGCATTTAATTCCAGAATAATTTCAAAGGCATTAAATTGAATGCTTGCCCTTTTCACCATGGTATTTAAATGGTACTTTGTATGCCAAGCTGAAAAAAAAAAAAAAAGAAGCAGAGGAAACACAGATGCAGTACTGTGAGCATATAGTGAACTTTGTTTAAATGTTAAACATTTATTAGATTTTTTTAATTAATTAATTTATTTTTTAACCAGATAGTGTTGAATCACTTGTTACTTCAATTAACTTTCTTTTCTACAAGGGAAAAAGGAGGGGGTTTGTACTAACAAGCACCACTCAGAACTAGTGAACAGCATCTTGTTTGTTCAAGGAGGCTTAAAGACAAGAATGGTTTCAGGCTGGAGAGAAGGAAAAGGAAGAAAAAACAGTCCATGCACACATTTCTGTGCTGACTGAGTAGAATCAGTCAGACAAAGCTTCTCCCACAGTAGATGGGATATCAAGACCCAGAATGAGATGAAGATCCCAAACCACGTGGCTTGGCAGACATGGCCATGGCTGCCCTGGTACATGCAGGCAGAGCCGAGGGGAGCACTCAGCTGGCAGCCCCACGGGGAAGGGCCGGGTTGGAGGCCTGCCCCATGCTCAACAACAGTCCTAAGTCAGGCTGCACCCTCAGTCCATGCTAATCTACAGACCTTGTGTTTTCTCGTTTTCCCTCCACTTGCCTCAATCCCTGCAGCTCCATAAATGACTTCTGGTGAAACATGATAAATCTCACCTTATTGATTTTTAAGGTCAACCTTTCACTTTTGAAATGAAACAAACTCTAAAGCACAGCACTGCTTGAACTTACAGCAATGTGTCACACTGGCACAGTCAAACATGCAGCCACAGCAGCCCAACACTTTGTCCTCATGCCTCATCTCTTCATCGGCATCCCTGCACAACCAGCACTTTGACATCCCAACAGTGGCATGGAAATCTGGTTACAGTGATTTAGAAACAGAGTAGCTGCTTTCACCGCTTTATCTTACATGTGGTTACAGCCAGGATGAATGCCCAAAAACCAGAGCTGGTGGGTCATGTGGAGCCTGAATGACAGCAGACATCACATCAGTCCAGATATATCCAGAAGTCACATTAACCTCTTGAATTCCAAGATCATTTAAGTCTCCTAACAAAATTTCATTAACAGAGAGTCCAAACTTCTTCCCATGCCTGAAAGCACACTCATGCAAACACCAATCCTTTCCATTTCTGCCCTGCACTAAAGGAAGTATGAAAAGCAAATTTGCACACATGACACTGGCTCTCTGCCCTGTCAGCAGCAGGGCAAATGCTGGGGGCAGAGAGGCTGCACAGACTGCTGAATTCCTGTGTGTCTACTGCTAATTGGGAACTTTGTGTTACCTGTAACCAGCATATATCAATGATTCTATCAGCCATTTAGTAACTAATGAGAGCTTTCCTCTATTGAACCATTCTATCATGTACAAAGGTTGGAAAAGAGACCTTGCATTGCTCGACTTGTCACAAAGATGCAGAACTGCAGCTGATCCTAAAAGGATGGAGCTATCCAGTTATGATTTAAATGTAACATACAGCCAGCTAAAAGTATACCTTCAATGTCATGTCAACAGTATATCCTACTTTCATCCAGCCATGGGATGTTTCAACATAAGGGCCCTGCAGAGTCTTCCCTAAGATCTATTTCATATGCTTAAGAAAAGCTTCAGCTTCAAATAAGAAGGGTTTAAAGTCTTGCTTTTACATGATTTCATGGCATGTTGAAGCACCAAGGACTAGGGTTTAGGACAAGTGATTTACTGACATGGGGTTATCCAGAGGTTTAATTCGTCATGCATCTCCCACACACAATTTGTTTCCCTCTTCTCTTCCTTAGGAGGCAGTACGCTGCGCACCACCAGCAGTCAATGCAGTGAACGAGCCTCCCTTTGCACAGGAGCAATTCATTTTTCTCAGCTTCCCTCCAGCTAGATATCAATGATTCCCCAGGATCTGCAAAACCTTTAAGAGCCTGTCAGAAATATGGGAGCCTCCTTTTTTCCTGCTGCTCAGTTCAACACAGCCTCTGCACTTACATTACCCAGCTTTGTGCATCAATCTCATTCCTTCCACGTTTATAAAATATGAGGCGTCAGTGTTTTAATCCCATGATCTGCCAGCCATAGTCCCATTCATCTACCAGGATGAAGGCAGCCCTGCTGAGAGCAGGCTGAAAGTTACGCCTGATCCATCACTGCCTTTACTTTTGGAAGCCGGATTATTCCAGTGCCTAAAGACAAGATCCTGTCCCATGCCTTGCCACCAGTCACCACAGCTGGGGAAGTTAGATTTTGCCATAGCAGCATGCAGAGAGGCAGTCAGAACTGACATTTCCTTGCTTTCTCTGTCTATCTCATGCCTGCAGGTTAGAGATTTGCATCACAATGACTCCAGCCACAAAGAAAACCATCACACATTCTCCACCTTGGTTCTTGTACAAGGCTTATATCACACACACGAGTCACTACATAGGGATGTCCTCAAGGAGTTAAGGCTCCACAGAACAGACCTATTTCTGGTTGATACTGCCTCAAATCTTCTGAGTGACCAGCTGCTCCAGACCCTGCTCTTAACTCATGCAGAAGCTCCAATCTCTTTCTGCAATTCATTTAAGTCATTGAATGAATGGAAATTGATGGAAAACGTGTTAGTAGAAATGACTACTTATTTTACAAGGATATGCCAACGGTTGGGACAAACTGTCACATCACAAATATACCGTTGCATGCACTAACATGAACCTTAAATGAAACTAATTAGTGAGGCTAACTTAAAACTGATTAAAGTCTACTAAACCAGGCATAATTTCCTCCACAACCTGCTCAGTTTCAATGTGACATATTCTATAATAGTGTTTTTCATTGGGTTTGTGCTTTACCCTTCTGTATCCTTCTCCAAAGAACTCCAAAGATCTTCTCCAAAGTTACCTCTATGGAACAGCCCAAGGGGTTCTGCTGAGGACCTTCGTGGCAATAATCATGCGAAGGAGAGAATAAATGTGTACTTATTGAATCTTATAAGGGCCTTTGAAACACACAGATGGGATTAGTACTCATCTCTTGCTGACACCTGAAGTCATGCATCTTCCTCAATTAACCTGCAGACTTAATTTAACCACAAATTCAATGGATCCCAGAAATAAATGGTGAACACTCACAAGGCTGCAGCGCCACAACACATGCAGGCAGATGCCTGCAACCAAACCTGAAAGAACACATCTACAGAACCCTCCATCTGCAGTAGTTAGGATTGTATTACAGTAATACCTTAAAAATCCCCACTGAGATACAGAGCTGTCAGCTACCATAAAGCCACAGAAGAAGCAGAACTGTCTGAAGGCTACATCCCTTGGGTGCAGGGCATGATTACCTCCACGTGCTGCTATCCCCTGGGTGCACCGGTTACCTCAGGATGCCTTTGTTGCTTGCCTTGTATGCCCAGCAGACCATTGTGCAGAAAGAGAGGCAATGAAACTGTTTCCACACTTTTTATTACAGAGAATTTCTCTGCATTCATCTGCACTTTATATCCTATGGCCCTCTGCCACAGATTTGTGATAAGCAGAGAAGTATCTCTCCCTTACAGTTTAACATCTTTAATGTGAAATAGAGATAATACAGTCCACCTCAGTTCCAAATCCAGCCAGAACATTTTTCTTTTAAAAGCAGTCCAGTAATTTTAAGGTGTTTTTTTTCTTTTCTTTTTTTTTTCTTTTCCTTGGGGCAGTGAAAATATGAAATAGAGCACTCTCCAATTTTAAAATAGACTTTGTTCTAGGTTTCGGGGTATTTTACTGAGCAGTGTGCCCTCAGTATAGACCAATAAAAGGGGAACTCAATTTTCTGTCACAATGAAGCTGGCCAATAACATTTTAGACATGGACAATACCTGTACAGCTCTATAAAACCTGAGCAGATTCATAAAGCTCCCTTTAAAAGCCTAGAGACCCTCACAGAATGTATTCTATAGGAGTATAAATTCTCCCATTTTACTGTAGAAGAGGTACACTGCCCATCACAATACACTCCTCAGCGTTGCCTGAATTTCTATCCTGAAAGGTTAGGGTTTGTTCTTTGGTACCAGGGGGCTGCTGGACAATAGCAATCAGCCAGCAGTATGGAACGCCTTCAGAGCAGAACACAACGCACCAAGAGAATACAGGCTGCTAATTAAATTAAAGCAAATGTGACTCTGCATTACACAGCTGCCTGCAAGGTTCATCTGAAATCATGAACCTCTTGGAAAAGAGAGCGGATCGCTGGCCTGCAGTCTGAATAGAAAAGACAGATACAGAAATGTGGGGAAAAGTGCTGCTTAGAAGTAAAGTCAATGTGGTGACTGCTTGCAGATGTTTTGAGTCCTGTATATGCTTTCTGACGTTCACTTCTTGAATGTGAGCGGGTGCAATTCTTCCAATCCAATCAGGTGGAAAAGGAAACAAGCCAAAATGGAGCAGGCAGAGAGGCAGCAAGAGGTTTGGGAAGGTTCAGGCATCCCCAAATGGCAAAATCCAACATGCTTGGAGCTTGCTTGTCTGCAGCAAGACAAGGCTACCCCAGAGTCCACCAGAAACCAGTCTGGCACCAAATAAAAAGGGAGATGATGCAGAACAAGGAAGGGATCACTACTGGCTGGTACTTCATAAGAAGATGCTGGGAACCAAATTTAAGGCAGTAGAATAGCAATCAAACATTTGACAGAACTTTTACAGTTGCATGGAAACCAAAGCAGAGATATTCAGAAAAGACCTTTAGCCTTGGAAGGGAAGGTTGGTGGCTGGGAGGTATTTATTAGGTTCTGCCCCTCTGTAGAAGGCAGACGTGTGTTTGGTGCAGCCAAGGGTCAGATGCTGATACTGAAGTGCTCTCAGCTCTGGAGCAGCAACATCAGACTACAGTGAAGGGTCTGTCCTGATGGTACCTACACAGCACAGCAGATTTATTGCCTGTGTGCTTAGAGACAAGGAGCCAAAATGCCTTTAAGCACTGATAAGAAATTTGTGAGGCATGCCAAGGAGAAAAAAAGAAAAGCAAAAAAGCCAGCACACACTTGGCTTCTGCCTAGAAAAGCAGAAATTCTCCCCAGATCATCAAGGAAAGGTCTCTGGGAACATCTGAATTAGAACGTGAGGATTTGATTAAGCAAAGCACTTTAACATACTTAAAAATCTTTGCTGCGTTAAGGCCCAAATCAAGCAAGGTACAGATGTAAGGTAATTAGAGAAAGAGGATTAGAGGGTCAGATTCTCTCTTCATTATGGAAAAAGGATGCACAGAGTTTACCATTTTGCAGGGCACACAGAAAATAAAGGCCATTGGTCTGGGCAACCCAAGGATTTTTCTTCCTGATTTCCTCCCTCGTGCTGATTGGAGCTGTCATGTCAAATGCTTGGATGCCTGCACCAGGCTGAGCTGTGTTTGCTTCAAAGCAGTCTTCACTGCAGTGTAAATATTAGAGGACTATGCTATGATAGCAATCATATATATTAAAAAAACACCACATTTCCCTATTTTTAGTTTAGATGCATCAAATATAAACACCCTTTTGAAAGCCCACCAGACTACAGAACATGCATGCTCTCTATTTTTGCCTGCTGAAATGACTGAAGCCTTGCTATGCAAGCAGTTGGTGCTGTGCTTCACCTCAAAATGACTCGGATGTGGTCCTTGCAATACTGGAACAAGACTGCATCATTGGCAGGATGCTGATTCACTTCAAGTGGCTAATGATGGCCTGAAGAATAATGAAATCCAGGAACATATGAAATTCTTATCCTTTTGCATTAGCCAATCAAGAACTGTTACTCCTTAATTGCACTCTTACCTACTTCTTTTCCTTTAATGTCATATTTGCCTGTCAGGGAAGATAAAATATATCTGAATTTGGGGATTTATGCTTTGAGTCGCTACTGAAATGTTCTTGTTCCCTTCTTTTGCAACCCTAGGCACTGAATTTTCAACACGGAGAATGTGTCAGAAAAAAAATTAAAAGGTAATGATGGAAAAATATTCAAGAACATGTGCAAGAGCACAGATGCCTCAGAAACAGGTTCACAGAGAAGAGCTTAGACAGAGAAGCAACATAGGGATCAAGAAACACATACAATAATCACATCTCCAGATAGGTAAGAATGCAGTGAGCACACAGCCCGCTGAATACCTGGTAATGCTGATGGCCATGGACATGAGGTGGCAGGAACATGATACACCTGGTTGGCACAGGGGGGTCCCCAAGAAATAATGCTTGTCAGCATCAAGGTAAACTATCATTGCAAGCTCAGCCTTGTTACTGCTGAAGGGATGTCAGCGCCCGGCTCATTCAACATAATATATTGACACTAAACAGCCTTAAATCCAGGATGCAGCAAGTGTTCACAAGCACCAGTGACCACTGATAAAAGATTCTGATAAGAGAAAGATACGGACCATACTTTGTCATAGGTATTTGTGTGTTATTAGGAGGAAAGGAAAATAAAATACCAGGAAAAGTTTACCAATGGCTTAAAAAGTGAAGATTAAACATTTGCAGTTACACTAGGTCTGCTGTAGAGTACCATAAAGAAAAATCCCACTAAGAATTCAAAATATGCCTTCCAAAAAGAACAGAAAACAAAGATCTAAGTCTGATGTGAAGCATTCACAAAGAGTATTTGCAAGCAAAGAAAAAAAAATGAAACCCTCTCAACTGGAAACATAGGCCCTGAGAAGGAATCATCCCCTGAGAAGCTCTATTGGTTATAGCTCTCATGAAGTCCTTACAAATTCCCACTCAACCTATGAATGCAAATGGGTCTGGAGGGTGCTTTCACAAAGGGCATCCCACCCGCCCAAGCGATGCTGCCCTGCATGGTGACGTGTGTGTGCCGCTTTGCCTGGGGAAGGCTGGCATTGTGCTGGAACAAGGATTCTCAGCATGGGCTTCATGAGCAGTGCTGAGGAGCTGGGCCATTCCTTTGCTGCTGAGGACAAAGTCTTCTTGGTAAAGCGCAGCTGAGATGGAGGAAGTCTCAATCAAAGCATGGGAAAGAAGAGCTTTGCTGTGCAAGAAGCTGGGATGTGTTGAATAGAGGAGGCGAGGGGAATAACGGATGGCTAAACCAGCAGAAACAAGAGGATGAATTCAGTTTCTGCAGACACAGTGTTTCACCAGCAAGATAAGGCTGAAGGACTGCATTTTAACTGGCTTGGTCCCCGACCAAAGAGCTATAAATCTAAAGCCCCAGCCCCAGCCAACATGAAATAAGTTTGTGTTTCCCAGTTTATTGAGCCTCTCACTAGAAAAATGAAAACACCAGGAGAGACCCAGGCACCCAAGCAGAACTCCTTGCGATAATGAATGCAGTGTTCAGCACAGAGGATCGGTTGCCAAGGAAGGTTATCAAAACCACTGGATAAAGACAGTTTTAAAGAAACATCTGGACACTGTTATGACAAGAGCCATTTGAAGCACACGGGGATAAAGTTTTAATGAAATATTCTTAATGGGACAAACTTGCTTGGCTTAGTCAGATGAGAAAAAGCCACAGCTCCTATAAGAGCAATTCATCAACAAAGGTAAAACCCCACTTAAGAAACACCAGCATAAAAAAGGTGCTGGCAGGGACATTCCTCTGGCATCAGAGAGAAAAAGAAATAATAAATAAATTTCCATTTATTTAAGAGGTGTTTATCCACCCTGAGGGGTTGGCTCTTCCTCAGAAAATGGGCTAGCTCCAGTGAAGTGCTAGTGCACATACATTAAGGGGAATGGATTTTGTGGAAAGAGAAGGAGAGGTCTTATCAGAAAAGCAAGGCGAAAGAAACTACCAAACAACAACATAAGTAATCAATACGTAACATCTCTTTGTGACCCTAAGCAGTCTACAGAAGCCCCGAACTATTCAATCCAGCAGCCAGGAGCAAAGCTACCTGCAGGTCACTCATGGACATGAGAAAATTTCTGGTTTTTATCCACATATGTGTGGTATAAAATGCAGGCCAGAGCACGAGCAGAGCTTTTTGTCTGACCCAAGCAAGACCTGCAGCTTCCATAGGCAGTGGCCAGACCAAATTCACAATGGAATCACAGAATATCCTGAGTTGGAAAGGACCTGCAAGGGTCATCGAGTCCAACCCCTGGCTCCACACAGCACCACCCAGAATTCAAACCCTTTATCTGAGAGCACTGTCCAAACACAACTCCGACTCCAGCAGTTTGGGGCTGTGACCACTGCCCTGGATGACCACATACCCACCACACTCTGGTGCAGAACCTTTCCCTAACCCCCCCACTCCTTCCAAATCCAAAAGAACAAAGCCAGACCTCCTAAGCCTTTCCACAAGCACTCACAGATTGAAGCTTTGGGCATTGTCAAGATAGCCTCGAATATAAAAGACAGACTGAGCTTCCCACTGCACACACACATTTATTAAACGAGCACTTGGGAAATCATTGCTGTTGGCTGAATACAGTTATGAATCCCATATCACTATTTTTCACAAGGAACCATTACAAATCCAGTCCCTGTTGTAGAGGTGAGAAGTAGTGCAGCACTCCACACCATACAAAAAGACTATGGATCCCAGCACACCTATGAACTTCAGAGCTAAATTTATGTTCCTGGGGAATGTTTTTCCACCGAGGACAGCAAGATATCCAGCTGCCCATTCTGTGGGTGTCCTGAGACACAGGGTGCAGGAGTACAGCAGGCAGCTGGTTCTTCAGGGGAAATGCTGGAGGACATTTCTCATTAAGGAAATGTTCCTGTAAATAAAGGAGACTACTGTATATCATCTCCCACCCGAGGCAGATGCTCTAACACAAGCCTGGGAGGCAGGACTGCTCAAGATCAGAATGAGAGTTAAGTCCTCAAAAGGGATCTGGAAAATGCCACAGCTGACAGCAGAGGGGAGGCAGAGGAAGCTGATTTAAAAAAAAAAAAAATCACATAAAGAGCAGGCTGCATGTGGACAACAACACACAGGGGCAGAAGGAAGTGAGGGGTGCAGGTATTCAGTCTTAATCACCAAATACTGGTTTGCCTCTCCATTGTGTGCCTGCTCTAAGGAAAGTCTAGCTCAAGTTGTGCCATCAGTTTGCTCTGAGTCCCATTTATTGTACGTTTATTCAAAATAACAAACTTTTTCCTCCACTTCAGAGCACAATTCCCCTTCCACAGACAGATCTCCTGGCTGAAAATTGACCTGGGTAGGCTCAGATGGAGTTAGCTGGTCTTAAAAGGAGAACATTATCTTATTAAAATCACCAGAAGTTTATCCCTGTGGCTTTCAATAATCAGTCTAGGAGATACTTTAGGCCTTAATGCTACCCTTCTTAATTCTGTTGAGCAGCATTCTTGCTTTGCAATTGAAATCCTTCTTCCACACAGAAGCAGCAGAGCCAGAGATGAATCCCTCCTAACTTCAGCCATGCACATTCAAGGCACTTAAGTAAAACTGTAATCTATGCTGCTAATTCAGCCAGGCAGCGTAGAGAGAAGTCTTGACTATAGATTTTCAAAGATAAGAAATCCCACCACAGAAACACCTCTTTCTGCCCTTGCTTGCAGAAGATACTGGAAGCTTATGGTTGCATTACTGTAACACGTAATAAAACACTCAAACCACTATTTCCACATCTACTGATGTTCAGCACACACTTAGCTGCTTTGTTAATCTGAAGCCCTAAAAAACAGAAATATAAATCACTTCAGCTGCAAAAACCCCTCCCAAAGGCCAACTGACTCTGTTTTATTCCAGAAGAACAGTTTGTACATATCTAATTAGATAATTTACAAGTTTTACAGCAAAGCACTGACTCATCTGTACAACAAACTCAGAACAGCATTAGCAAGAAAGTCACAGAAGCTTTTCATTACGGAGAACTTAATCACAGTATCACAGAACTAATTCCTTGCTTGGAAAACAGACCAGAATTATTCACAAATTTCCCTAAGATGACCAGTGAAATTGGTCAGATCTCAATGACAAAGACTTGCCATACAGACGCAAGGTAGTAACAACTCAAGAAGTCAGAGAAGTGCTGGGAACAAATACCCACAAAGCATTAGTGGTAGTATACAAACCAGAAAACCACACAATGCCAAGCAGACAAACTACATGCAAGTGACACAAAAGCAATGCACACAAGAAGGGAAAGAACGGAAAAAATCCTGATACCACATTTCAGGCAGAGCTTGTTCCAGGAGCGTTAGAAGGTCTGTCCAGACAGCGATGACCATTTCAAAGGTCAAACATTCCAGTTTTCCCATGCTTCCCTTATAACTGCTCCATAGTCAGGGTTAGTCAAACCTTGCTATTATTGAATCAAGTATGAGCCCAGGAAACATAGTTCTAATAAAGGTTAACTTTCTTCCTGCAGATGGGGTGGGAAGGGGGGAAACTCCATTCTTAGATGCTTCAGTTGCCTGAAGATTTAATAGTTTCCACTTGCAAGAAGAATTTTAAAAAAAAAAAGAAAAAAAGAAAGAAAAAAATGAAAAAGAATTTGAGTAGGACCAGAGTTTTCCAGAGTAAGAATTTAAATACATGGTTGTTGTGGGTGTTCCCTTTTTGAAGAAGTGATTTGCATAGTTGTGTTTTGTCACTTCTCCAAGATATTTGCTTCTCTTAGGACAGAGAATCAGCAAAGCAGATGGTGGTGTGTCCCTACGGTAGTTCAGGCATTCCTCTGGAGCAGGGAGCACAGCTCAGCGTCACCCTGGCCAACCTTCTCCAGAGAGAACAGAGTAAAGATGCGTCCTACAAATCCCACTCTATGTAAACAGCTGGGCTTTGCTCCCCTGCCAAGCTGCAGACTGTCTCAGCCACACTGCTTTCTGCATCTGAACCAGTAAACTTTCTCCCTCCCTTCCCCCCCCCCCCCCCCCGCTTTCTATTTCTATTGTCACTCTCAGGTCATTCTTCTAAAATTGAACACACACCATTTATTTTCTGCAGTACCTACAGTGTTAGTTAGTTGTTATTACAAGTAGCAGATAAAAAAAATAACACCTAGCTTATGTTGAAAGCTTGGGTATGACCTTTTGTTTATTCACTTCTCCTAGGAAATAACTAAAAATAAAAGGAATCTGCAGGGAGGTAAATTAAAAGGCTTTCCATGAGTAAATTTAGGTAATTCACTGCCACCAAGTGCTTTGAAGTTTTGTTTTTCAAGGGTGATTTGCGTGTGCATGTGTGTTAATGTTTAAAACAGCATCAAGCACAGATTAACCTCAAATATGAAGGTGTCAAAACTCATCTTACATCCAGTTCTTCCGCACCTTTGGTGATCTGAAACATCCATTTGCCCTATTTCCTGTGCATGCATCCCTACTGCATGTGCTCAGCCCCATCAGGCTGGCAAACCCCTTCCCATCTACACTGCATGGGACAAATCCAGACATTTTAATCTGCTTAACAATATGTATAAGTCAACACTTGCTGGTGATTCTACTGACATGCAGTTGCTTTTGTTCCCATCAGCAAGAAGGAAGAAGAGACCATTTCCTGTACTTTGAAAGGCACTAAGAAAAAATAGGCATTAAAAATAACTATGTAACAGTTTCTAGCAGAAACATATCTGATAGCAAACAAATCACACCACCAGAACTGCTGAAAACCCTGTTTTTCCCCACCTTGTAAGCACGCAGATGCAGAGCAACAATCAATGTGTGCTGGATTCAGCAATAAGATGTTTCCTACCAGCGCAATTTCCCACAACACAGAGAGTTCAACCCCATCCCTACATCATTCTTAAGCCTCTGAGACAAACGAGGGCAAATTCCACCTTAAAAGATCACAGGCGCTCTCAGGTCTAATCATAGGTTACACAGAGGTAAACACATACTGTGGATACCCTGCATTCACTTAATATCAAGGCAAGGACACTCACTATGTCTCAGCTGTGAAGATTTAAGAGTAAAAAGCTAGATGGTTTCTCTGCTGCTTTTCCTACCATGCCACAATACAATGCCTGTTCCACAACCTTAGTGTTTTCAGCACTAACAAAGCAATTCAGTTACTCTTCTGTTCCGCACATAGCATGACTTTTCTATCAGACTTCAGTGATGATCACCTTGCTTTCCAGGGACATCATATCATCTGTGCTCCACAGGGAATAAGAGGGCACATTAGGCACCTATGCACATTAGCTAAAAGAAGTAGATCCTCCACTTGATGCAAAAATGTAGTAGCTAATGCACAGCATGCTATTCTGCTTAGAAACTTTCCCAGACCTACTTCCTCCAGTAGTAGGAACACTTGAAACTACAGCGAGAGGTGTACATTTTATCAGAGCTGAACTCCAAATAAGATCAAGTCCTATTTCTGACAGAGCTGGAACGGGAGGCAAGGGTCAGTAAGATTCACTCAGGGATTTCATATAACATAATAGGCATAAAACAACATAGTTCTGGCTGATAAAAATCTTGGTACAAGGTCACACAGCAAAGAGCAATAGATTCTGATCACTGTACAGGAGATGGATGTTTCTGCAGGAGCCTGTGAAATTCGGTCATGCACAAAGCGTATCAGATCAGCTGAATCGTTGGAATGAGCATCCATGACGAAGTGACTCAGATTCTACCTCAAAACTGAAGTTTCAAAGTAAACACAGCAGAAGTTTTTCTGCTTTTGTGAGTGGATGAATGAAAAACAAAATATATTGGCTGAAAACTTTGGGTGCAACATTCCAACAGAAATAATATTTTCCTAAAACTCTTACGAACATCTAATTCTGAAGATGAAAGGAGGGAAGAAGCCAGCTACCAAAGAACACCACAAAGTATGGCTAAAGCCTCTGTTACACAAAGCCATAGAGCTCCACTTGCACTTGGTCGTAACTGTCAGCCATACTCCTCTCTATGTTTGTCAAATACAGTCTGGATTTAACTTCGGCTCTCAAGTTTCTGCCAAGCCTTGTACAAAATTGAACCTCAAATGTAATGAAAGAAGGTTGAAAGAAGAGATCTGGCAACAACCTTTCAGGTTTTATTCAAGTAGTGCTTTAATTATGGAGGAAAGTGGACCTGGACATCTGTCAGCACATTAATATAGTGTCTTCCAGTGCAAACATACCATTTAACTCCTTCAAATCAAATGGAAAAGTTTATTTTGTAGTATCACTCAAAAGAATTAGTCTAATTGTTTCTGCTGGGCACTGATATCAAATGACAGATTAATCAGAAATTAAATCTAATTTGAAATAATTTAAGATCAATCATCTCTTCAAATTTTGACTTCAAGCAGATAATTGAGATCTTCAACAGCTTTTCTATCTTCCTAAGTGCCTTCCTGCCTTCTGTCTCCACAAACCTTTTTCCTCACATCCCATTTGTCCTTTCTAAACACTTGGAAATCAGTATCTTACAGATACCTACAGGAACAAACGCAGTATAACGTTTTATTCAAGCTGGAGTCATTGGTTAACCCTGCACATGCTGCCTTGCACAAGAGCAGCTCTATTAAGTCATAGAAAGAGATCCTATAATTTACAGAGGTTAGGAGAAAGCCTTCCAAAGTCGTCATTTACTGAACACTGGAGAAAGTCACATGCCCACTGAGGGATAAAGGAGGATGGAAAAGAGCTCACAGTCAGTACCATTTCTTTGCCCATACTCAAACACAAAAACAGTTATCTGCCATAATGTGGAAAACAAGTACCTACATTTCACTTAGAAAAATCTGTGTGAGCAGAAATACTCTTTCATACAGCAGTGGTGGCATCTTGATCCACCTCACCAGTGTCTGTTCTTGGTGATTTGACTAAGTCTTGACTGGGAGGAGAGCTGTGCCTCCCTTATTTCATTTTTAATTGTTTCTTTTCAATACAATGAAAGCCTTGGTCTTACAATTCATTCCCCTCACTCCTCAGAGATTTTTATGTCGTAATCTGATTTTTGCAGGCAAAAGAAAATTTGTAGGCAAATTCCCAGTGGAACTAATTTTCATCGCCTTTAGCACTTCTGTAATTGATTGCAGCTCTCATTCCATCACTTTAATAAGGGGGTTGGGAGTTCTTTGTCAGCAGATGGGTTAGGAGATCCTCAGGTTTCTTGATTATGCACTCTGTTAGGAGGACTGTGCAAGCGAGCAACAGAATCCTTCCTGCTCATCTAGTAATGCCCAGGATATTCAGATGAGTTTTACCTCTTTCAGCACTCATTCCTATAGGTTTCAGATAAGCCAGCCTGCATGGCTGGCGAGAACAGAGAGGATACTAAGCATCCCCGAGCCATGCAGTTGCACACTCTCCTTCAACTGCTGGAAATGCTGTCATGATCCTCTGGGAATTGCCCCAGATCCTATTCTTGGTTGAAAAGCAATGGCCTCACCAAAGAGGCCTTTCCTTACGTGGCAGAGCTGAGCTCCTTCACACCTGGCTGTCATCCAGCCTTCCAATTCTTGCTTTCTTCCCACTGCACAGGAGCTATGATAATGGATGATGGGGGAAGAAAGCCCATTCTTACCACCTGGCAGGCTCAGATGATACTGTTTCCATGGTTATTTCACACCATAGTTTCTGTATGAAACATGCCATGTTTTCTCTCATTGACACCTCAGAGGGACATCCCAGCCAGTAACTCTGCCTCCAACTTTCACTTACCAAAAGCAGTCACACAAAGTCTCTGCCACTATTGCCTCCATAACACAGACCACTGCTTGACTGAACATCTAATCTGAGGGATGCAATGGCTCCTAACATTCCCCCAACAGATTTGGCACACTTCCAAACCAGTAAGTGATGGAGGTGACACAAAGCATGGCATTGTCAGCAACGCCAGGCTCTGATATACAGCGTACAAACAGCTGCACCTCGCACCCATCTTCCGCAGAACATTTCTTCCCTTGTTTAGTGCACAGACCATCCCTGAGAAGCCTCACAACACTATAGTCAGAGAAGAAAGTGAAACAGAGGAAAAAACTATGGAAAATAGCTTGTACCAAGCAAGAGGAAAATAAGTAACTAATTCTGGATTAAAAACTCTGAGGATCCTGCCCTCTAATGGATGATATGCATCCCTATGTGATTTATTGGATAGATTTCATAAATTATAGAACAGTGTGTTACTTTGAGATGCATCCTTTTGTTATTCATTGCACGTGTTTCAGACTACGAGAAAGGATTTCAGTTTCCAGTGCACTAAATCTGTAAGTATATAATACAAGTTGTTATCATCAGAAAAAAAAGAGACAGTTCTCCACATGCTTGATCTTTTCTTGGAGAAAAAAAAACAACCTCAGAGTCCTTGTGTGCAGCCCTATCCCCAGCCTGATCTCCACAGTAGCCAAAGAGCATGTAAACCAATTTGGCACTACACTGCATTTTTCAGTACATTATGTTTAATTCACAAATACATTGCACTTGTTAATACCTTGAACTGCTTGAGAAAATGTTTCATCTGCATTTGATGTAATCACAAGGAGCATTTTACAGTGACGGACTGATGAAATAGCAAGACTATTTTGTAATCTTCACAAGGCGTCACTAGCATCTGAAAAATCACCAGAAGGATATCTTGCATTCTAAAATTCACTCGGAACCATTAAAATGTCTGTACAAATCACTGGCAAAATGCTCATGTAAGAGAAAGAAGAAAAAACACACAAAAAACCCCAATGGTTCCTAACGTTAGCTCTGCTCTAAGTTATTAAGAGCAGCCAGCAGGACAGAGAGGACTGGCGGTGCAGATGTTTCTCAGTGTTAGTGCAGCCAATGGACTGCAGATTTCCCAACTCTCTGAGCACTTCAGCTGCTTTCAGCAACTTCACATTCACATTCCAGTAATGGGAGACAGTTAATTCAGTCCGTTGCGCTGCTTTGAAAATTTCCACCCTTGACTTGCAAACAAACAAAAACACCAACCTTTAAGCTAATGCCTTTCCCTGTGTGAATATAATAACTTCTCCCGGTGACAGAAATTCTGCTGTGAGTAGTGGCAAGCGTTGCTTTGTTGAAGCCTCCTGCAAACCCGCATTGTTTGATGTCATTACACACAGAGAAGCTGAAGCCTGGTGTTGGTAAGTCGTACATTTTTGCTGAAATTGCTACAGCTGAAAATCAGCATAAAAATGGGGGGGAAAATGCAGAACTTGATTAAAGATGCACATGTTTTCTTCTTGCACGGACAGATCCTGTTTAAATTTGTATCAGCACAAACCAGCAACTACAACAGTTGTGTGGATCTTCTGGCTTGTGTGCTGAGACTTATGCATAAAGCTACCCATAGCTGAACAGGCTCATTGCTATAGAGGCACAAAAATAGCATACGTAAGATCTACAGCGTATTTAACATTACGTCCTGATTTGTCTTCTGGGCAGACACATCTCTGCAGAACAATGCAGCCATGCAATTTAATTCTTTTAAGAATACACACATGGCACAGTTAGGAGTGCTCCCACTCCCTGTGCAGTAGTAAAGGGTGCTATTATTTTCTCAAGACAAGTAAAACGTGCGCACACACTACTGTAATTTTACTATTAAATTATTTGCATCCTGTCTAATGATTACACCCCAAAAAGTCACTGCTAGAAGCAGCAAAAAGCCACTGTAGTACTCACAGGTTAGGAAGCACCCCAGGCTCATGCTTATTCAGCTGCAGCACTGCCAGAGCTGTTGACTGCTGTGCACCACGCTCTCCTGGGATGAATCCTGCCTTGGAAAGGCAAGCCCTTGTCACCAGCCCTGCTGGCTTTACATCACTACTCAGAAAAGCAGGTTCTCTGGCAGCTAGTGATCCTTATCTACTGAGATTGTTAAGGGTAAAGAGCCATTTCCTTCTTGCAACACAGCAAGATCCTCTAGAAGTGTAAACCAACTTCAAGGGACCCAGTAGGAGCTTGTAGGAGGACCCAGAGTCTCCCAGCACAGTAGTGACAGCAGATTTTCCTATTCCCCAGTTGCTGGCTGCTCTGCATCTATTGCTATTGCAATAATCTGCAGAGAAGGTGACCAGACCAGACCCCAGCTTCAGACCTCTCAATGGGGCCAAAACTTATTTGAGATTTAGAATGTAAGAACTCTTCTACTTCCTCAACATCAACAACAAAGAGAGACAGATATTTTTAGTTTTAAAAGTAAGGCATTTTAAAGTTTATGCTTAAATGAAAAAGGATCAGAACAAATATCCCAATGCACTATTGTGTATAAACATTGAACTCCTAGATCATATCCTGCTAATCACAGCCCCGGGTGGAGTAACATAAATTGTGTTTGCCAAGTTAACACGGCACATATAAAAGTAGCCATTACAGTTTCACTGCCATTTGTCACCTGGTGTGATGGGTACAACTACTGCACCAGATCTTTCAGATAGGAAGAATCTCAGTCTGCTTAGAAGACTAGGATCTCATTTATTCTTGCTGAAAGAGCATTAGTCTGAATAGCTGCCCTATTTTGAAGAAGAGCTGCTCCTACTGCATCAAAAACCAGAGCCAGAAATGCAGAGTGGAGATGATATGTGGAAAAGCAACAGTGAGATATATTCATCTTGTAGTTTAGCCCAGGCCCCACCAAGAAGCCAAGGAAACTACCAGAACATGTGTCCTGAATGGCTTTGTCCTGGATGTACCCAAGACACCTCTCCCAACAGATACATGTCAATAGGAAATTAATAGCATTCCATCCAGCCCTCATTTTAAGTCTCAGAAGGAAGCCATAATCCAGGCAGAGAGGGGAGCAAACCAGCAGCAATTTTAGAGTCAGAATAACTTATTAGAAATGCCCAGAAAAAAAAATGCCAGAAGCAGTAACGAAAGACAGAGGCTTGGGTCAACGTATCCTTCTTGCAAGTAGTCCATGTCATTTAATATTATTTAGAGTCCCAGGAATGACTGTAACCAGATACAGCCATGATTCATCCTCTTTGAAGACATAACATATCTCCTGATGTTTCAGAGGTAGAGAAGGACCAAAGATGGAAGAACAGAAACAAAACCAAAGTCCAACCCCTAGATAATTTGTTTTTCCACAAGTCTCTTATGTACACAAAATAGGAAGCTCTTCGAGAAAACAAATCTTTGACTTTCAGTGCTTAATACAAAAAAAATACAAGATGAGCAAGAAGGCATGGTGCACTCTCCCATAACTTAAACTAAAGTTATACCCATAAAAATAGCCTGACTCTTTGTTTCCAAGAGTCATGTTTCAGTCTTAGGTTGTTTTTTGGTGGTTTTTTTCCCCCATGATCTAACATACCTTTCTGCATCTTGAGAAGTAAATACAGAATTATTATTTTGTTAGGAAATTTCTGTTAAAAATAAAAACAAAAACAACAACAACAAACATTTCTCACAACACTCCAGTAACAAGGCAGGAGTTGAAATGTCAACCATTTACAACAGCTCCAAATAACCTTTGACATTTGGTCAGTAGAGCCCACAACAGAGAAATGGCACTAGAGAAGCGTTAAATACTCAAGCAGCAAGGAGAGCCTTGAGAAACCTGCCAGTTCCTTTTTTGGATAATAATAGAAGATAGAGCTTCAAGGCAAAGGAACAGCAGTGGTAAAAGGAAGAGTCAGAATGACAACTCATAGCATTTCTCAATCCTCAGCTCCTCTCCACGAAGATCGTGCCTTGACAAGAGGTAGTCATTTCTGTCATAAGCTATGAATGAGGTAGTTCATTATCAGCAATTTTGCTACTTCCTCTGCTTGGGAAGTAAAAAGAATTGGGAAGTGTAAAAAAAGAATTGCTGTGCTAGTTCTCTCTCTTCCAAACTGCCACACAGAGTACAAATAGATATTAGAGATTTTAAGTTGGATGAAGGAAAAAAACATTCAGGTGGAAGTAGCAATGAAAAGGACAACAGAAGTAAGAACAATCCCCAGTCAATAGAGGGGGCATGGGGAATGCTCCTCACCTGCTTGAGGGCATTGTTAGCAGAGCCAGAATGGTCTGTTCCACCTCAACCAGACCCAGGAGTCTTCAACACAGGGTAAGAAGTGAAGCTAACTGCAGATACTGCATTATTTCTCAGCTTGGGCATCATTATTTCTAAAATAACCAAGTGCAAAGACAGAAATATCCAAATATTCAGGACATTATCTATGAGCATTTACACAGTAGAAGGGCTTTCATTTCCAAACCATTTTCTCAACTAGGAACAGCAGTAGAGCTCCCACTTGAGGTAGATATTTAACCCTTGAGAGCAAAGAGCCCACCTCACCTACACCTTAAAACAGCTTCATCTTTGTCACATCTTCCACAAAGCTGATAGAGGAAGATTCTGAGCTAGCATCTGTGCAAAAGCCTAGCTCCTAGACTTCTTTTCATGGTCCCCACAATTGAGTCCTGGCATAAACCATCTAAGTTAACCATCTTAACATCAAGAAAAAGGCAGAAACAGGAAGAGAGAGAATCATAAAATGGCTTGGGTTGGAAGTTACCTCAAAGACCATCCATTTTCAGTCCCCCTGCTGCAGGTTGTGTTGCTAACCACCATATTGGACACTGATCAGGCTGCCCAAAACCCCATCCAACCTGGCCTTTAAGAGATCTGCAAGGATATCATGCTTCAGGAGCCCTGCTTTAAAGCACTCTGCCTGTCATCAGGTCTGGTTGTGGAGACCAGCTGGTCCCTAATGCTTGAGCTGATCACTTCTATCAGAGCAGCTCAATACATATAGGGACTGGTGAACAAATAGCTAGATGGCAATGCAATAGACCTGAAGCCAAACAGGATGCAGTAGTTTTCATCCTGGTACGATCCTCTGCACAGGAAGCAGGTTGTTCCAGCAAAGCAAGGAGACTGATCTCAGAGCAGCAAAACAATCAGTTTCTGTCTAAATTCAGGAATTCCTTTAAAAAAATCCAAAACTGTGCTTTCTCCATTAAAAACACCAATATCAGGTTCAGTAACAGCACAGGAAAAACTCCAGAAGCCAGCCAGAAAAATGGAAGGAGGAGAGCAGAAATTACATTTGCAGATCAGGAAGCAGATGCTTCTGGCAATGGTTCTGCTCAGCCACCAGAATGCCTCGAGGAGGATTACGCAAGAAATAAACTCTCCGTTTAAAATATGTAAACTGATAAAACAGCCTTACTTTGATGCTTGCTCTGCAAGAAGCATTTCAGCTGAATCGATAACACAGCGTTGTTCTCTCACTGCAGCGACACTGCAGCGTCTGCAGAAATAGTATCACGTTTCAGCTGTACTGTTTATTCCAGAAAGTAAAAAGTTTGCAGTGATTACATTCAGGAGATGTAATCTGTGGTGGTACATTGCTGTAACCACTCAGACTTTGTCATGGGATGGATGATAGAGGATTTAGCCTTCTCTAACAAACAGCACGCCAGATTTATGTGTGTATTGTATTTCTCAGTAGGAATGTCTGACTTATTACAGAAACCCACAGACAGATCCAGGTGGAGAAGCATTCAGGATATGACAACCACCTATTGCAGATTAGATCAGAAAAAGGGAGGCAGCAGCTGAGCTTAATATACAGAGAAAAAGTCTGTTTTACTTTATAGTCTTTTCAGAGTATCTAAGAAAACAGCCATTCATCTTAAACAGTCCTAGCACATCACTGGTAGCCTTGCCATGCCAAAGCTGTTATTTTCAATAATGTGAAATCAATGAGGAATGCAGATCTGAAGATCAGTATCAAAAAGGGGAAGATAAGCAAACACAGGATGTGCTGAGTTTGAGTGCTCCGGGTTTCAATCAGACAGAGTTTCTGCTGAAGCCCATCCCCTGTTCAGCACATCTTCCTCCTCCAGTACAATTACTTTGCTGTGTCCAAGGTGCAGTAGGTGAGCAGCTTTCCCAGTGGCAGAGTAAATGAGTTTGCATTGTCTTCATGAAAATATTCCTCACTAAAAATGAGTTTTAGGCATCAAGGAAAGGGGATCTGAACACCTGCATTTATCACAGTACATAGTTAGATTTATTGTCAGGATGACCGTATCCTACCAGGGATGTAACAGCCTGACCGCCCCAGCAGATCAGCTGGGGAGCACAGGCTGCAGCATCCCTTTGTGCTGGCACAGCCAGGCCTCCTTCAGTCCCTGCAGTGATCTCAGCCCTCAGGACTGCTTGTTCAGCTGGATCCCTGTGAAACGCTGTCAGATTTTCCATAGCACCATAACAAAGGCTTATTTATTTATCTATTAAAAAGGAGCGTTAAGAGGTGCAAATATTTGAATTGGCTCCTAAAATTCTGTCTCTGGACTGGAATTCAGACTACTGGGCGAGAAGGCTAGCAAATACCCAGTTAACATCTCAGGGTGCTCCAAGCCATTTTATTCTCCATTTTTGATTATTACCTTTTTTTTCCCCCCCAATGGTTTCTGTGCTGAAGGAGCTGATGTGATTTATCAAAAAGCAGCGGCAGATGTCAGCTGAGGAGAAACATCCTTTTTCAAGCACTGAGGGCAGTAACAGCAGCAGCAGAGTTCTGAGAGCAAGCTGTTATTTCTGTGCATCAAAACAAAGCTGTGACTGGTGCACGGTGTTCCCACTTTGACTTTCGTAGAGATTCTCCACATTACTTAGGTTAAAATCATTTGAAATAGAGACTGAAGCGTGCCACTGTGACATTCTGTAGTGCTCTGCTTGGGGAGCAGTGAATGAAAAGTTTCAGTTGTACCACTGCAATTGCTTTTCCATTTAAAGTTGCCTATAACTTCCAACTAGAAAAATAAACAACAAACATTCAGAAGTGCTGCCTTCTGTGCTAATATGCACCAGAACTACAGCTCACCTCTTTTTTTTCTTCCCCCTCCCCATATCTATTTTAATCAGTGCTCCAGCGACTGAAGGAGCAACACAACGCTGCAGAAATGAGATGGAGAAAAGGAGATGCTGATGACAGTCCAGGCAATAATTTTTTTCTGGTTTTTCTTTGGGATTAAGTGCCCTTTTGGAGTTTTTCTTTCAGCTGTTTCCAGCTTCACTGATTACCTTCATTTTCAGACATCTTACTTTTAATTTTGAACTAAGCTTCCAACTGCAAAAGGAATGTGCCACTATTCAACTTTTGTTTCTTGTTCAATCATATTCTTCACTATTCTTTCTGAGCTCTGTTTTCTTTCTCCTTTCCACAACTTATTTTCCCTTTATTTTTGTTTCCATATTTCATGGATTTGTTCCCCCTCTCCCTCAGTAGTTTTGATTTGGACATTTGGCAAGACAGCAGTTAAATGCTGCTCTCACCCACTGACCCCTCACTGCTGATGCACACTTCAAAAACACGTGCTCTCCTACTTTCATTCAGTTGGTAGGAAAGGATTGCTGTGAGTGCTGCCTCCATTTATTTACAATTCAACATTACTTCTCTGATCCCAGCCAGGTTGTTTAGGATGGCTTTTCATGGCAAGAGGCAACACCTCCGTCTACTGATCTCATAGGTCCTTTCCAACCTTGTGATTCTACAAGTCTATAATTCTCACTGTTCTATTTTGACTTATTCTCCTTGCATCTCTCTTAGCTCCAGCCTATGGGGTAGAAGTCAAGGCATCACGATAAACTCTGAGACAAGCGGCACAACTCCACAGCATGACATCGAACACTGAATGTGGAGTCATGGGCTCCCTCCAAAGAGATGTGCCAAATCGTTTTGCACAGGAATAGAGTAAATCAACATTAATGACCTCAGCAAGCCATCAGAAAGTACATGGTCAAACTGGAACAGGGTCACTGAATTCCAAGAGGGACTATTTTCTGTTCACAGTGACGAAAAGGTCAGCTCCCTTGGGGTGGGATGTAACTCAAGTACTGCCAAGACAACCATGGGAATCGCATCAGTTGGACGAGCGTACTGCACTTGTAACAGATGATGACAAAAGCACTTGGGAACAGATTTTGAACATCAATTCTACATTGTCCTTATGGGTTTAAATCACGCAATTGCTGCTCCATATTTTATGTGTATTTTTCCAGCAGTTTGTCAGTCCATTTGTTGATGCTGTTAAATGATATTACTTTGGAGGTCAGCTACAGAGTCTGTTTTCTGACACAACTCGTATTTCAGCATGCCTCTCTGCTTCAGTTAGAAATAGAAGCCCACTACACCGCTGCACTCAAAACAGCAAAAAGTCTATCCCAGCTATGAAAGGTTTGCATCCAGCAGCACAACACTGGGAACTCAAGGTGGTGGTCATCTCCCATGTATGCATGAATGTCCTCTCATCTCTTTTGATGTGCTTCTGTCCTACAGGATCTGCCAACTCCTCTTCTCCTCCCAGGGTTCAGCAGCAGGTAGCTTCCCAACTGCAAGTCATTGCAGTAAAAGCATTGGGTCCCATGCCAACTCACTTATTCACTACAGCTCCTTATTACTACACCAGTGGTTCTGCAAGAAGTGGCTCATAATGCAGTGCCTCTGAGGAAGTGAGTTCTCTGCTCTGTCCCTATGTCACATTGAGGCATGGGTACTAGAAAACTAGGGCAGCTTACATTAGACCATCATGTAAATTAAAAATAGCTCTCACTATAGTACTGACAGTAGCATTACTTGCCCTTGAATGCACAACATGCATGTGGTGGTATTGCAGGAGAGGAAGGCAGTGCACTTTACTGTTCAACTTGTTTCCATGCAGCTGACTCAGGCAGGTAAGTAAGTGGCATCCTGCCATGTACAACCATCTCCTGAGATTCGCAGGAGTTTCCTCTGCTATTGCTACATTACTGCAAGGAGCAGAAGAAACACAATACCCTTTGCTGAAGGAGTTCTTCAGCAACTTGCTCTTGTTTTGATTGGCTCCAAACCTGAGAGGACTGGGAATTTGGAATCTCAAGAGAATTTGCTTCTTAAACATTACTGACACAGTTAACACAGCCTCCAAGTCCCATAACAAGCCCTCCTTCCCACGTCATGTTTTCGCAAACATTTAGCGATCCTGAAGACCCTACTTGGATCTCTGCAAATGTTTATCATGCTGCTACGTCACTGCTCTGTGCTGCTGTCCAAGTGCTTGCCTAACGTCTGGTTTCTGGAAGAGCGTGGCTGTTTATAAAAGCTTTAAATGATGCGCGTAGTGATGAGACACATCACATCCAGCACACTATGTCCAAAGCACTACTATTAAAAATAGCCTGGACTGCATCACAGCATTTGTTCTGATCTAGAGAATTCATGTGCTCTCCAGTGCCACTAATAAATAATTGACTGTTTAATATAACGTGCCAGAATAATTTAATGTTTAATCTACCTAAAGTTTGATGGAGTTTTTAACTCCTTGCTGCTTTGGGCGAGCTTCTCCATTATAACACATTATCCCTGTGCAGAGGGGAGGGGAAAGGGTGAGGGGAAAAAGCACAGCAACATCTGGTCATCTTTCTAGGTCTGCACATCCAGCAAGCTCATTCCCATGATGGTTTAAAGCCACACAGCAGCTTCAGTGCTGCCCTAGAACAGTATCTCCATGCCTTCAATCACCTTCAAGGATCCTCAGAGATCCAGCTTGGAACAACCCACCAACTCTTGCCTCTCTCACCATAAGGCTTTTCCCTTTGGTCTGCTACATTTCCAGGAATTTCACATTGGCAGACATCCCTTCCTCAAATTACAGTAAAACAGCCAATTCTCCTTCTTTATAAAAATGTTCAGCTAGTTTTTCACAATTCTCCTGAATACTTTCCACTGAGCAATGAAAAAACAGAACAAAAACATTAAAAGATATAAAGTCTCCAACAAAGATCATCCCATGCTGAAAGTTTCCTCTGCAGATCTTGTTTCCTCCTTCCTTTTCCTTCATGTTGTTACCCTCTATAAGTC
Organism: Coturnix japonica; assembly: GCF_054131305.1. Lineage (NCBI taxonomy): Eukaryota > Metazoa > Chordata > Aves > Galliformes > Phasianidae > Coturnix > Coturnix japonica. The sequence continues at coordinate 6,167,971 of NC_140677.1, read as the reverse complement.
TCCTTTTCTACCTTCTCCGGAAAGGTTTCTGTTCTCTTGACTTCCTTTAATCTCCCTGCATCTCAGTGCTTTCAGGAAACATTGTGCTCTTGTCATTTCTAGAGCTTTACAGCTCAAACAAATTCACCACATCAAGCCAATGCAAATCCTACAGCAAAGTTATGTCACCGCTACCAGGTTATACCAGGTTACATGATAGGAATTGGTCCCAAACTCCGTATCTTATTCATGAGCTGTATCAACATACTTTTGGGCTTATGTAAGATCATCTACTCTTACATCTGGTTAAGAAAAGTAGTAGAAAACATGTCTTATACCTCTAAGAACCCCTGACTACTCCTTACATCTTAACAACAAACTCAAGCTTTTACACTTCAGCCATGCTCCAATAACTTCTATTTGCTATCTATTTTCTCGTTTTCAGCTGTCCTTCCAAAGAAATGAAGGGGACAAAAAAAACCAACAAAACTCACAACCCAAAGCAGTGGATTTTATAAGTGCTCTGTGACACAGTGCTCTGTGATACTATCACCATTAGACACATGGTACCAAGATATTGGCTCTGTTTGGACTTGTTGCAGTCCCAGTACGGAGAACATATCCATTTTCTCCTTTCAAAGGTGTCCTTCATAATAGGCTCCTGCAGGTATCACATCAAAGATTCACAGGGAACTTCAGTCATCAGTACACAACAGAGCTGCCGGTAAAAGAAGCCCTGAGAGGTCAGGGATCCCATTTGAAACTAAAGACAGTAGGGCTTTCACTGCAATATTGCAGTATTTCATATTGCAAGAAAAGAACAATAAACACACTCTTTCCTCCTCTTCAAGAAACGCCGTGCCACATTCGTGTGGTATTTATTTTTTCCCCAGACCATATGGAATTCCTTTCCTTATTTATGTATATTAGATGAATCTGCTGGCAATAGCTGTTCAGTAGCTACAGTTCTAAGACAGCAGCCACATAATTTCATTTCCAGATTTGTAGGAAACCAGCACGGATGTAGAAAGAGCACAATTCACTATTTATGAAGTGCTGCTGTTCCATAAAGAGTGAGATCCTGGTTATCATCGTAACTGTTCATTAAATCCAAAACACAGTTACAGGCAAGCAGCAATTAATCCAGAACAGTGAGGTTTTAAGTCTAACACTTGTTGGGCCAGACCTACCTCCTCACACCTTCTGAAACACACTGAAGTCACCAGAAATGCTGAGAGATGCAGGATTACACCTTAACAGAATGGATAGCAAAAGCCCTAGAAAGCTACTGGAGATACGGTCTTCAGCAGCACAAAGCTCATTGATGCTGGGACCTATCGCTGTACAAGTCATCACATTGCCACAAGAAGACTTCTTGTATCTCAAAGAGATACAAGAGAAAGAGAATCACACCGCTGGTCTAAAGCAAGCATAACCAGAGATGCTACCAAGACTATAACTCTTCAAAGAGAAATAAGCACTCACTGAGCAATATTTTGAGGACTGGTCGTTTTGGACGTCATCACCTCTACTGCTGGTATCCCACATTCAAATGAAATTGGACTGCTGGCTGACTTGATACAGCAGTTGCCCTTTGCTGTTTGGCTATAGCTCCTTTTCTAAAAGGGAGTTTTTCCTCTCTGACCCCCCAACATCACTCCTGCAGTCTATCCATTAAAAGAAAAATCCTCAGAAAAAGCAAACCTTTGGTTCCTGTCAGTGCTGATTTGGCACAGGAAACAAGGTGATCTGTGAAAGATATCCTCATGAACAACTTCAGGCTCCCTGGGACTGTCAGAGCTGCTCATGCAGTGTTCAAACCCACAAGGCAGGAGATGACTGCAAAGTGTCAGCCCTCCTTCCTGCTCAGGGCCCTGAGGTGGGTGAGGAAAGCTGTGATTTATGAAATGCTCTAATTAATATTAAGTTCCATGAATCAGACTATAGCCAACTATTTGCATAACAGGCCATAAGGCATCCTGTACATTTCAGCGCAAGGAAAGGAAACCAGTGACTGGGATTGAAATTAATTCTAACACGTAGAAGATTTCTTACAGTTTAGCACTCTCAGTATATGGAACCAACAGATGGTCCCATCTCCTGCATGCTAAATGTTTAGTTTCTGAACAGAATGAGGAACACAATGCAAATAAAACCCAGTTTTTGATCCTCCGCCCACTTTCTCTGTAGCTGTGCCAGTGGGACCAGTTTGATGTGTCCTCCAGGAAGTCCCATCATCTTCTCCTGTCTAAATAGCCAACGCATTTATCCTGGTTAGGCAAATGCTGATGTGGATAAGAGGGAAAAGAAACACATCCAGAGGGGTCCGTTAGCAGAGCTGCATACGTAACTCTCTGAGACAAGCTCACTAATTCCAGACTGAGCTGGTAGTCTGGAGATTCCGATCCATCATCATAAGGTATAAGAAACCTAAGTTCCCAGAGCTGTGTTACTTGCAGAAATGGGAGAAGATGTGGAAGCAGGACAACACCTTGAGATATCGTGCACCGGAGCCCAGCCCCCTTTGAAAAATACACACTCATGTCCAGCTAGCATGAATCTGCAGTTGCTGCCATTGTGCATACAATGTGGCAAGAACCATATTTACAGAGATTAACATTGTAAACATGTTGTCTCACAGCCAACTTCCTCAATACAGCAGTCTGATGGAGATTTTCAGAAAAGCCCAGCTGCCACAAGCAATAATCCAGCGGCTACTTTGTGCCTGTGAAAATCTCATCTCCCTCCTTCATGCCTGCAAAGCACCATTTTGCACTAGATTCCTAAATAGGAGCAATTACTCTTGCCTTGGCAGTAATACAGCTCTTAGAGAGCTAGGACTGCTTTGTCTCCTCACTCCTGTTTCCTCCCATGGAGCTATTTCTTTAATACAAGTCTCTGTACAATGCTTCCAGAACTTGTGCTGCTATAAAAATCTTACTTCAAACCATCTGACTCTTATTTCCCTCTCACTAAATCTGAAAAAATTACTTTATGATATCTGGGGCTTATAATAGATGGGATACATGCCAGAGGGAACAATAGGAGGAAATGAAAGATGAAATTATTAGCCAGGAGTTAAACAGGAGATGAAATTACTCTGAAGTGCTTTAGATATGAGAAGTCCTTTGTTTTTGGAAAAAGCAGGAAGATTCTTAAGACCAGTTCTGGATGGGGAAAACCAGTAAAGAGACAATTGCTATCCTCTGGTAATCATTGCTATTCCACCCCAACATACTTCAAGGATAATTTCTGCTCTCACACACCTACTGTGTCGCTTCTTCCCCCATGCCCCCCTGCTGGCTATGATTCAACAGTCTATGACTAAAATGATAGCAACAGAATGAGCAAAGCCATACTCCATAACACAGAAGATTGGAGAGTATTTGGAATGGAACCTCAAAGCAGCAGCCACAAACTCCCCTGATTTAATCCTGACCCAGGCTTCACACAGTTCAACCTGGTCTAGCACAGCCATCAGGCTTCACTCACCACTGGGATGAGAAGATGGTGCTCTCAGTTTTGGACGCTCCTCTTCCATGGATTAGCTTCCTCCCATTGGGAAAACACAGCTTTTCCTCCCATTTAAAACCTGCTTAGCAGGCTGGAGAACACCTGTGGCCATTGGGCACTCATGAGAACCTCCTGTAGCTGAGGATGTTTTATCAGCACCATGCCCAGCTGGTGGGATTGGAAGAGAAGTCAATGCAGAAAGCTTATCTTCAGCTGGGGGACCAGCTCTGACTCATGCTGCAAATATGCACAATTTCATAACAAATTAAGGCACAAACCACAAAGTTTTGGCTTGTAAGTTTGCATGTACAAGGAGAAGAGAAACTACCCTAAAATCTTTCATGAGTGTTAATGTGAGAATCCACACCAGCTGAGCTCCACTTGCTGGAGCTGCTTTAGAAGGTGCTTGCACCACACTTGTAGAAGCAAAATGCTTTCTGACCACAAATATCACACTTGTGCCATGACATTGGCCTCTGGAGCAGCCCATGCTGAACAAGGCAGGGCACAGAGAGAACAAGAGACAGAAGTAGGGGAGCTGGGTGTTCTTCAGTGAGGCTGGAGCTCATTAGAACAATGAACACAAAACCTGTATTTCCCTTAGCTGAAGCTTCAGGTCAGGGCAAAGTATTTCTAAATGAGCCAGCAGATGAGCTATTTTACTTCCTCTGCCATTTTTCATGCTGTGCTATTGATTTCTTATTTGGATTTTGCAGATATTTTTGTACTCTGGATTCTTAAGGCTGTTTTCCCCCTTGCTCATTAATGATACTACCCAAAGTTGAGCTACAACAGCAGTTCCGCTAAAGTTTCCCTGGAACAAGCAGTGGTCAGGGTGACCTTCATTTGACACAGCAAGTAAAACTCATTTCCCTTACAACCTGCTATAAAAATAATAAAATATAGCTGTTACTATCAATGTTCTCAGCGTGATGAAGGCTGTTAAAAAAGTTAAAGTTATTGTGCATCTGCTGAAAGGCAGAATTCCAAGAAAAATGCATATTGCTCACTATTCAAAAGTGAAAAACTTTCCCAGATATAAATTTCTATCCGTGCAGAGAGGTGGGAGTTGAGGATAACAAGGCAAGCTCCATAAGGTTTGTGTTTACAGCTGCTGTGTCATGTATGGCTCTGCCATGCTGGGCGCTTAGCACCAGCCCTGCCCCTTCCACAAGCTTATGAATCGCAATTGTTTTTCTGCAACCACTCTTCCTGAATTGCCCCAGCAGCATCTGCTCTATGTCCTGCAGTGACAGATCTATTAACACTTCAGTGCCTTCCCATTGGTGGCTGGGCACCATTGGCAGCAAACAGGACCTCTGGGTGTTGTCTGGCCTTTGGTGGCTTTACAAAGCCATGCTGTGAGCCCAGTTCTTCTTCACAACCTGAGAATGAACCTGTTTTTACAAAATTTCCATGTAATATATCCTCAGTGGGCTTCTGACATAATGTTATGCAAATCTTTGCTCCTCTAGAGAAGAACTGAAGAAAATAAGCTGAGAACTATTCCAGACAGGAACGTTACGTGTGAAAAATACATTAGAGTAGTTTAAGAGAGGATATTAAGGATGAATCTGAAGCAGAGCATTATTTCACATTAAGTAAATAGACCATCTCCGATGCGTACTTAGTTTACCTGTTGAAGCTAGAAAGCACATATTCTTGTATTTCTTAGCATTGCTCTTTGCTGCATAGCACACAGTTTTTGGCTCAGCCAGTGTCTGTGAGGGATATTCCATGAATGGTCACTGAGTACAGGAGAAAAACTGGGTAAAGGCTCAATGGCTGGGCTGATACACAACACAGTAGCTATCACAGACACTGTCAGATCCAATATGCTTGGAAATACGTGCAGTTCTCAAAATGGACTAAATCTCTATTCCAGCAGAGTTTATTTCTCCAGGTTTTGCTTGTCCCTCCTCTTAGTAAAGCTACAAATGGTGTTTGATCTCCCTGGGTAACCTTTTGCTATCTGTGCTCTTTGTATTTCTGCTGGTGTAAATCACTCTGTGCCACTTAATGCCACTGCAGAAGAGGTATGGGCATGATCACTGTGTCCAGTGTTATCGCCTGTTGGGATTCATTGTGGAAGCCATGTCTTCTCTCTTGCAGGATCAGGAAGACTCAACCATGTACAATACTTGTGCACAATAAAACCTGAAAATCCATCCCAGTCACATTTCTTCAGTTCAGCCTTAGCCATCTCCTAGATTTATAAGCCACTTTTGAGCAGTTTTGTTCATCCTGGCTAACACTGCCTTCACATGCATCATGACGCTTTTGATTTAATCTCAATAATTATTTTTGTCCAGGAATTCAAAGCCCACTTGTCAGGGGCACTGATTTATAGCACAGGGCATGAAGTAGCCAGATTCTATTAGGAAGATTTGCAGTTACGAGACTGAAGCATTATTTATTGGGGTTTCAGTAGTAAATGGCAACTTTTCATCCAACACCTGTGAGTGGGCAAGCAGTCCATGTTATTCACATTCACTGTGATGCTTCCTTCTTTTATTAATATGTCTGTTCTCACCAGACTTAAATATGCAATAATTACAGGCAGCTAATGACATAAATTTAAAGACTTAAATACTCTCTAAATAGAAAGTAGACAAGAGGGACAAGCACTTCTAGCACTGAGCATATCTAATACCTGAATCTATAGGCAAAAGGACACAGGACTTATTAAATCTCAATTTAATCATCCAAATGTCCAGAAGTAGGTATGTTGAGCACTGACATCCAACATTCATTTTCATGGCACTTAAGAATATACACATCTGAACACAAATTGACTCTCATACACCATACATTACTGCTTACCTGCCCCACTCATGGCTCCCGTGTATGGACACCACATTCAGCTGTGCTGCTTCACTTCCCTCTTGTCTCCTTTAAAATCCAGCCTCTCCTTTAAAATTCAGCCTGTAGTATATCTGCCTTTTCTCTCTGCTTCCACTAGGGTGTAAATGCTGCAGGAGAAATGTCTTATTGATTATTTGTCAATTGGAGTTACTAAACAAGGGAAGGCCCGTGTGTACAAGGGAGAGGCAGAAGAGGACCTGGTGGGTTTGAGGGGTCAAGAAACCCTCCAGGGCCCAGACAGCTGGGGGACAGGTCCAAACAGACGTTATGCAGACAATTATTTGCATTTTTGGGGCTGTGACACTGCTCTTCTCTGCTAACCAGCAAGCTGTAGATACCATCCTTCATTTACTGCCTCCACCAAAATGTGGAATTTCTGTTCTAGATTAAGAAGGATTTGGTTGTTTGAATGGATTCACGGTCTAACTTTCATCAACTTGATCTGGATACGGGTCCATTCCCAGGTTAAGGTTCTGATGGAAAAACGGAGGCTGTAAATCCATGCTGTTTACTCAGCAGCCCATCACTTACACCACAGACCAGGACCTGCCCTGATTCCATGGTTCTGGGTAGTCACATACTCAAGCCATTCCTTTCCCTCTCTAATACAAAGACTTTTGTATAGCATGTTAAAGGAAAGCTCGGGTCTGAGATAAATATTGCCTTTTCCTCTGCACCTTACCCCGAGGTCCCATCATTTTTCACAATCTAAACAGGACTGGCCTCTTCCAGAGTGCACTCAGGATCACCAATGAGCAGCACATAGGAAATGAAGGGAAGGATGCTGGCAATTCCGTGGCATCTTTTATAATAGATGGGGTCTTAACCCCAGTGTCCTGGATAAACTCCAGTTCTGGTAATTGCATTCTGCATAGTTAAAATCCCCCTGCAGTTTCAAATGAATCCATTATTCTTCACTTCCTTTCCTAAATTGCTGTGCAGCCTTGCTTTGTGCTGCTGAAGAGTTGCTTTGTTTCACCTGAGGGATGATGGCATTTCATGGCTGCATGAAACAGGCCTGAGTGCAGTTTGTACAACAGACAGGGAAACACTTTGGGATTATTCATAATTAAGTATCCGCTCCCTGCAAATGAATGGGTTTGGGTGAAGCAGCAGGAACACAAAGCACTGCTTCTCTTGGCACTTGGAAGTTGGTAATATAAAACGTACAGGGCAGCAAGAGACAGAAGTTCCTAAAATTCCCCTCAGTTAGCTAAGCATGTGAGCTTCAAGCGAATGTCTCAGTCTGTACTTTCCCATATTGTTATTGATTAATTGCCCTACTTCAATTTCCTTGTTCTAAATGGAAACATTACAATCATAACTCCAATCTCTGGCTGCGGTACAGACTGATTTTAAATCTTTAAATCGTGTCAGTGGGAGGAGGTGACGGGGGGTGGAAGGAAAGCTTTTTATTCTTATTATTAATCTTCATGTGTTCCAGGACTTACTAATTCCCCCCAGATGTAGAGAAACCATGAGGTATTTCTGCTCCAGCTGAACCCAGGAGATCCCTCAGCATCATAAGCTTACTCTCGTCCCAGCAGTCTGTCCTGGTAAGCACCAAGAGGATATTCCACAAACATCAGAACATGCCAGGCTTTCTGGAGCAGAGCCAGTGGCCTTTCTCAGCTCCAGCTGGTTGAGTTATAACTTTGTTCCCCACCAGGATTTGGGCTCAGCCTTATTGTACTCAGTGTCTGCGGCTTTGCAAGAATGCAACAGTCATCTTCTGAGCTTCCAGCCTGCCCTGGAAGGAGTCGATACCACCTCATAGCTCTGCATCCCATGCAAGAGATGCTTTCTAGGAGAAAAGCAAGGGAGAAAATTGCCAGGACTCCCATCCTTAGAAAAAAAGCATCATTTAGATAGTATTCTTCCCCAACCCGAAAGTATTACCCCAAAAGTAGAAAGCCAACAGAGCAGTGGAAGTAGATGGCTTCTGCTCCTTCTCTGCAGGGTAGGTCCTAGTTGCCTTTTTGGCATTATTTTGACAAAGGCTAGGAATGAAATCAAGAGTATGGGAAATGAAGTATGATGTGGCATCTTGAAGAGAAAAGTTTAAGCTGAGACAAAAAATGCCAGTTTAGGAGCCACATATGCATCTCATTTAGAAAAAAATCTGTACTCTTATTAAAGTAGCCACAATGCGAATATTAGCTACAAATTAGGCATGTACTGGGGAGCAAGCTCTCTGTAGTGCATGGAGGAGCAGCAGCATGTTTTACACTTGGAGGCAAATCAAATGAAAGCTGAAAGATTGGAGTGCTAGGCAAGGTCAGCTCAGGACCCAACTGAACTTCGATGGTATTTTATACATAAACAATATTTTATCCACAATCCACAGTGTTTTAAGAACAATCCTCCAGCAAAGAAAATGTCAAAGCATAAATAAGGTCTTTTCTTGAAGATCTTGAGGGGCAATGGACCTAGAACAATCACCAAACTGCAGCTGATGGTGTGTCTCCTGATGCCATGATGTGCACACACAGCACTGCTCCCGTGTGGCTGAAGGGGAACCCCAGCCATAGGGTCTTTCTGCTCTCCCTGCCCCATCCACTCCTTTGCCTGCAGAATGGAGGGCTGTTTCAAGGATCCCTTCTCTCCCCTCCATCCCCAACTGTTGTAGGCTGGGTGCTCTGGAAGAGGAAACAAGCAATGATTTGCTACCCACAGGCTCCTTTGTCATGTCACCCAAACTTGCTCCACTTCCTCCTTCAGGAAGGAGGTAATATTCTATCCTTATTATATTAGTATATATACTGGCAAATACAATAGATTAAAATTAGCTTAAGAAAGATAACAGAATCCTTTCACATGGCTATGAGAACTGGCTGGAGGGTGTGCAGGACTTCTCCCCCAAGCCCAATTGCTGGTCTGATTGTAAAAGGTGGTATTTTCACCATTAGGACTTCAAGGATCTTGAAAGCTTTCCAATTATTATTATTATTATTTTAAACAAAACTAGGAAATGAGTAGTATAACTCATTTCCATGTTCCTCTCTGCCCTTTTTGCCTTCTCTTTTAGTATGAAAAGTTTTAAAAAATAAAGGGAAGCAGGAAGCATAAATGAGAAGCTATTCTGGAGTGCAGTATTCTGATTAAAAGTCCTGTTGGACCTTCAGGTGAAGGATGTCCTTTAACCAGCCGTGCGTTGGAGAGAGGAGTGTGGAAGACAAATCACAGGAACAACACCTGTGCCTCCAGCCTCAGCCTCACAGGGTTAATTCCATGAGTTGGTTAACCATCACAATAGCAGTATTTACACAACCACCCTCTGTGGGAATCACGCAGTACCCTTTTACCCAGTATTTATTTTACACAGAAGTATGTAAACCCTGCGATCCATTTTAACCTGCAATCTCTTTCTGATAAGTTAAACAGATTGAACTCTATGAATCCCAAACCATAAGGTACATTTTCCTGTGCTCATATGTCTCTTCCTGGCACCCTTTCCAGTTCTGCAGCATCCTCTCCAAGATGTGGAAACCAGAACTGAGTTCACTCCTCCAGTCATTCTGTAGAGGTGTTACCACTCTGTTCTCCTGCATCCCCACTCCCAGCAGAGACACAGCACTGCAGCATCCAACACCGGTGATATGTATGGATCCTTCCTGCTTTAATAAAGGAACTCACCTTGCAGTCATGGCAGCTGTTCACACCATGCCAACTAATGTGCTGCTGAAAAGAGGTCACCTTTGCCTTCAAAAGAAGCTCCTTCAGGAATCTCCATTCTACCATCACCTGATTTCCTGGGAGGAAAAAAAACCCCACATTAAGAGACAAATTTACAACCCCCACTGATTCCGTTTCAAACCATTAGTTCCTCAACACTGTGGCCATAAAAGAGCTGTAAAAACAATTGCTTGTGAGAAGCCCTCGTGCTGTCCCATGAGTACTCAGCTACTTATTTATGACTGAGACTGCAGAAGAGGGGAGCAGAGAAAAACATACTAATGTAGGTTCCTTGGAGCAATCCTTTCTCTATAAGAAATGAGCATTAATTTGCTATGTAAATATTTTGTTGTTCTTTAGTCACAAGGATGGAAATAGAAGCTCTCATACAGGTTGAGCAGAAAAAAAATGATGTGTTCTCAGAATCAAATACAATCCATACTTTAATGCCCAAGTCAGGCCCAGGGATCTCAGCAAATGCAATTTAAGAGGTAATTGAAACATCAATATATATCTCTGTATTATTTTACTTGCAGTCAAGTAATTATTACAGCATATGTCATCTGAGCTGGCCAAGATATCTAACGTGACAGCATTCCATTATCCACATTGACAAAGTGGGTTCAGGCTTCACGTGTACAGCTCCCACTGTGGCCATATCAGTGGTGACTGAAATTACTACTGAAAATGCATCCCCTGAAACTTATATGGGGAACCTCAGGTAAAGCTGGAGAAACAGAATAAAGCATCATACGTAACCTTGATATTGCTTTTGCTGCAAGTTTTTGATGAAAATCCTATGACAGAAAGAATATAAGATTAATTTATAAACATTCATCAATTAGCTTTCCTATTCTCAATAAATATTCTATTTATCAAGAAAATAAGTCTCATTAGACTCTGCATAAACCAACTATCATCTCAGGCTCATCATCTTTCAACTTTCATAGATTCTTAATAACCGTGGAAGAGGAAATTGCTAAGTAGCAATTACTACATGATCCAGATATCATGACTGTTGCACCAGTAAAATCCAATCTATATTTGTTTCATTCCTCCTAAATTTCTTTTCCTCTTGTAGTAAAGAATCAACCTGCACAAACTCTCCATTTAGCAAAACAGACACAGCAAATGTATGTATATAGATGCGACACAGAAAATATATGTACATACATATGTAATTTTCTCGTGCATTCCTTTTCCACTCAGTAAAACCAGGGAAGATTCCAAAAGATGCACTGCATCTTATAACTATAATTCTCCTGAACTAAACTGCTCCAGGCCCTAAAAATTCAAGAATTCATTAAAAACATCATGACATCTAAAAATAATAACTCTAACATTTTAAAGACTGCAGAGTCTTAACTTGTCTTCCGAATTCTAGCCCTGCAGCTCTGCATGTTCAACTTGCGTTCTGGAAACGTTTTAGTGCACTAAATATTTACTTCTTTTGTCTCCTTTAACCAAAGTGGAGATTCTCATGAAATACCACAATGAATTAACCTCAAATCACCCCACCAGTATCACCAGCAATAAGTCTTTTCAGATCGAATGAACAAGGAAGATCACCAGTAGCTTTCAGATAGGACACAGTAGCGGGGGGTTATTTGTGCAGACCCTGTAAGATGTCTATTATGGTGAGGTATCTAAAAAAGGACTAATAATTTTAGATAATGAATGGCATTTTCTATGGAGAAAACTGGATGTATAAATCACTTGGGAGAAAGGAAAACTGCAGTGTCATTTCAGGGACTGTTTTGAGGATCTGCCTTTGAAAGCTTGCTGCTTAACAGTGAGAGAATGTGACACAGTGAAGGGACTGAAGCTAAAGAATGGGCACCCAGGAACAGGAGAAAAGGAGCAGAAGGGGACCAAATAGCACGAAGCCAACTTGGAGAATCTGTCAGGCCTTGAAGGAAAAAACCACTGCTCCCAGCAGGCAAACGTCACCTTTTCCTACCTGAACAAATGACATTCACATCCCAGAGCATCAGAAAAAATGAACTGGTGAAGTGTAAAGAGTTGCCATAGCTGAAGGAATAAAAAGGCACCAAAGTGACTGTCAAAGAGCAGGACTGGAAGACTGAAGGTGAGACAAAAAATTGCAGCCCCCAGGATAAGTTTTACCACCCACTTGGGATGCTCCAGGCAGTAAACCCACAGGTGATTCTCAAACACTTCTGTCACACCTGGGGTATCAATCTACTCCACAGTGCTCCCTGTCCTCCTGTTACAGCCTCTGTTGGTCAGTACTTTATCTTGCATCTCAGGTTGTTGCGCAATGCTGCTCTCTAAACGGCACCTGTAGAGAGTGGAGTGAGTTGCTACCCCTGGATGCTTTGTAAAGCTCTGTGGGATGCCCGAGGATGCCAGTGGCTGTACACAAGCAAGAGCTTAATGTTGCTGGAACATCGCCTGCAAATGATGGTTGCTAGGAGGTAAATATGATGTTTAGAAAACTGAAAGGAAGCAACAATTTCAGGTCCAGTTTGAGGCTCATTGAAGTCTTTCTGTTGACTTTAAACAGGATGTAATCCATCCTGTAGCAAAGGTAGTGGAATTCTTTTAAAAGAAGTAAAAATAAATGTCACTCAGATTATTCCAGGTAGTAATGGCTGGCGACAATTGGCCATTGGGAAAGGAGAGTGAATAGGGAAAATGAAAGATGACAGCAAACAGCTTTAATGAACAAAACCCCACAAAACAAAGAATTTAGCTGGGAACAGCTAACAAAATAAGCAACACCAGACCTCAGGTGAGACTTCCCTAACACCCACACTCATTTTGGTGCCTTGGTTTCTTTTCATTTCACTTCTTCTGACTTGTTTCTTGGTCAACATCCTTGTGCAACACAACATGCAGTACACCCATCTTCCCCTACTTGCCCCAAGCACAGCAGTGTTTGGCAACCTGCGCTGGCATCTTAACTTGTTTTGTGTTTTGTTATTGTTTATTTTCATTAAGAAGAACACAGACAGAAAAATAAGATCAGTCTGAAGCACGGTATATCTTCGCTTGTGATTGCTTTGACAGGAGTTTCACTGGGATGAAAAACATATTGCAAAACTATTTAGAACAGTATTTTCAGCACCTCAGAAACTCCCTGGTGGGATTTCAAAGTCTTTGCTCACTACAGAGATATTTACACCCACTCCAGTTCTCCAGAGAACAATCATTTCCTCAGGTTTTGACTGTGCTCAATAAAAAGAGAACCTCTCTTTGTTAAGTGAAAGAAAAAACAAAACATTGCAATTTCCCCAGAAGAGAAGAGAATTGCTGTGATCCTCACCTACTGAATGCTGATGTGGCTCTAAACAATATCATATAACTTACCCATCACCAAGGAGCATTCCTCTCATCTCCAGAAACAATATGGTAATATGCCTAATTTTTCTTCACCAACAAAAAGATGGTCAAGGACAACTACTTAGAAAAGCACCAAAATGCAATTCCTTCTCTTAATAAAACCTTCCAAGCAGACACACAAATATTTGTCTCACTAAGATGAGTAAAGTTGCAGGGTCCTCAAAAATTGAATCTTCACTGTGTGGGTGTGGAACTGAACCACAAAAACCAGCTCACCTGTGTAGGACTGAGAGCCACAGGTGTTACAAACTCATTGCACAGTTCCCAGCCCCCTGCAGACATTACTTCTGTATGTTGCCATGGGCTGCTCTGAAGCTCCTGTCCTTCACCTGGGGGTTGGCCAGGTGTGACAATCAGCCAGCAGAGCCCTTATCTTGCTAAATCAATACAGTGACAAACTTCAAACAAGCCGTTATAAATATTAGCAGATCATCGAGAATTTTTATGGATGTGAAAAAGAAAAGATAATTTTTAGTGATCTCAGATCCAAGGAATCCACTTCTGGAGACATCCAATGGCTCAGTGACAGAAGACACAAACCTGCCTCTAACAGTACAGTCTCATGATCATGATCCCTAACATATGATGGATGGGGATGTTGCAAGCTCCTTTGGGGCTCTGGGTGCCAAGCAAAGCCTGTTGTCCTCCAAACCAAACTGCTGCCAGCCAAAGAAAAGTTAGAAGTGACAAAGCAAAGGCTCCTAAATAAGAATTTAATTTAGATTGATTAAGATGGCAATTACATGTCAATTCATTTAAATACAAATGGATTATTTGGAATGTGATAATTGAAGATTAACAGCTCCTGCACACGATATAAATACATAGCTAATTATAAAGTCAAGCAGTCATTATTAATATTTCTAACGATCAATTTGTCTTCAAAACATAAAATCACCAATTCTAAGTCTTCTGCAGTCATGGTAATTGGGAAAAGAGACCATGATCTATGCAGAAATCAATGGGCTGATGAGTGCCTGGCTGAAGTCAGAGCTGTGGAGCTGAGTTTTCTGAAACACACAACAAAACTGGGAGTTCAGATCAAGCAGAAAAGAGTTATTTTGGTTATATTTTGGTTGTATTTGTCGTTTTTCTGTAAGCACAGCCAGACAGACTAAATTAAAAGATCACTAAAATGCTTGCTGCAATCGGTATGTAGACGGAGGTCTAAAAGGGCACATGCTCTGAGCACAAAGAGGCACTGTAATAAAACACCAAGCTATCAGACAGGTGATAGGACAAGCACTCCCTGTGTGCAGATGAGATGTTCTCAATTAGACATGCCTAAATGCAATAGACCTCCACAGAAAGACAGCCCAGTAATAATTTCCATTCTGAACGTCAGTTGAAAGAGCAGCAATGATTTAAGACAGAGCGCTGGCAATTCTGCACACTGTACTTTCTTGCTGTTGAGCCATCGCTACAAGGAAGAGACAGTTTGACCATACTGGCACGTTCCATACAAGCATTTCACTTTCAACATGCTGCCTTCAAAAGGGAGCTAGCAAATCAGCTCATTTTCATAGACATCCTCTTGTCTCTGCTTTGACTTCTACATATGTGTATACAGATAACAATTCCTGCATTGGTTTTATTATCCAAAACAACTTTTTTTAGGTAGAATATTTTGAGCAGACTTTTTCAGGACCTGGTGACAGCCTGGGTTCTCTCATGCCACAGTTTAATGTACAAACAGTAGTTTGCAATAGGATGCTCAGTCCAGCACATAAGCAAGGAAAGGCTTTCTGTTTTGCTGGTAAATCAGTTCAGCTTCTTCATCTGGAAAGAGCTGAATGCACCATACAAAGAAGAATCATTTCTTGCAGCTGGCTGAATGGACTTTTTGCTGCTCCTTGCAGGCACCGCTGGATTTGTGATGTAGGGACTTGTGAATCTCAGTTGTTTTGCAAGAAAAAAAAATACTTCTAAAAGTTGCCACCACTTTCGGTTTTATTCCAAATCAAGAACTGGCATCTCCCCAACTCTAATTAACAGTGCCTATTTTTTGCCATCTCTAGCAGCAAGAACACAACAATTGGCCCAGAAGTAGAGCAGAAACAGCTTCTGCCACGACCTGCTGGGCAGCCACCATTCCCCCACCCAACAGAAAAGAAAAAAAAGAGGAAAAATCACACTGACCTTAATATATTTCTTTTTCCAGTGCAAAATAAATGCTGTACTAAATCACCTGCTTATCACTCACCAGGCATTTGCAAATAAATCCAGCCTTAGGTTTCAGGCTTGTCAGAAATTTTCTGCCAGAAAACACTGATTAGATGCAATATGCTCTGTGGGGACATATTGATTCTGTCTGACCTTTGGGCATAAAGCATGTCTGGCTTTTTACATGCCCATCTACCCAACTTTTTGAGCTTCACTGTTGCCTGTTGTCCGAATGAAAAGAAGAGGGAATGGGACTGCCAGGATGGATATGCAGTTCCCAACAGAACCAGTCTGAGGACATGGAGAACATGATTCCTTCATGGGCTCCCATGAAAGAGGGAGGTATGTTGGGACTCACAGGGCCAAAATGTTGGGAAGGACTTCAAATGACCATTTCAGGAGTCTAGCACACCCTTATCCCTAGGACCAGCTACACCTACACTTTCCCAAACTGACCCATCCTTCAAGCCCTGCAGGAGATGGCACGGTCCCCTCCAGGGAATCAATCTTCATCAGCCTTTCTACCAGCTCCCAGTGCTACCACTGCACTCCTTCCTCACACTGTGGGCAGTGAGCATTGGCTCAGCCCTGAGCTGCTCAGGGCAGGACACACATCTGTCTTTGCTTTGTTTTGCCAGGACAGAGTGGAAGGAAACTCCATCCAGACCCACAGTCTCCCTTCACCCTTTAATCTTCAGCCAATACAGACAGTGTCAGATAGTCTCCCAAATGTAAAAGGACAAGACCATTACTCAGAGAAAAGCTTTGTGGCAATTGCTTGATGTTTCACTCATTCGGAAACTAAGCCTCTACCAAAAAACTTCTTCTATTCTGGGCCACTGGCAGATCCCAGGGCAGGGTCGGAAGCTGTGGTGACAACACAGCACTCCAAGTGTATTTTAGTCTTTAGCAAAATAGACTCAGAGTTCAGGAAAAAACAAAAACAAAACAAAAAACAAACAAAAAAAAACAACACACATCAAAGCACCGTGCCTGGTTGAAACACCCCTGTGTTAACATCTGGCTGTCGGTGCCCAGTCTCCCATGGCCAAGAAGGTGCAATTGCTATTGTCACTCCAGTGTAATCCTCGCCTGCTCTGCTTGCAATTGCAGGCAAATGGGCCCCGCAGCCACCCCAGAGCTCCCTGTGCATGGTCTGGCTCTGCATGTGTTAGCAATGAGCCCGGCAGCCCATTCTCAGTGCATGAGCTCACTGCACAAAATGGACCTCTCTCCCTTTTTATCCATTGGCAGGGCTACAGGCTGCTCCTGCAGCCAGGACAGAGTGCCTGCTGCTGCTTCAGGGCTGGTTTTCTGCTCAGGGACCTGCACAGGGAGTGATAGGGAGTTGGGGGGGGGGGAGGGGGAAGGGCTGAAGAAGCCATTATCTGAAGTTAAAGTTACAGTGATTCCTCTGCTCAGGGAACTGAAAACTAAATAAGGAAGAGCACAGACTACCTTGCACTGAACTGTGTGGCTGCTGTCCTGTTTGCATTTGCATGTAGTATCACCTGCACAGCCCCTGGATCAAGTCAGGCATTTTGGAAGCAGATTGATAATGTGCAACTTGTCAGAACTATCTGGCACCTTTATCTTGCCATAGCTGCCTCTGCATTTTGCCAGAATTCTGCTTTGGTGACATGAGAAACTGCTGCCCCATTCTGATAAGCCTTCTGTTGACTATCCAACCACTTCATCAGTGACTCCAGTTGGTCTGTGTCTGCACTAGTGCCAATGTTTTCCAGGCACAATACAGCAATTGTGAAGTGTAAATTCACACCAGCCTTCCTTTGCTTGACCCTTCTGTCAATATCCTACAGAAAAGAACGGAAGATTTCACTGCCATATGTATCTAAAGAAAAGTAATTAACCTCATGGTAGGAGTGCAAGACTCAGATGAGCCAGCATCACACTTAAATGATGAGCAGAGCCTTGCTTCTCCACCTGGATACCCAGTGGAGGGGCCAGGTGACAACAGTCACCATGCAGTGATATCCCCTGGGGACAGGAGGCAGTAACTACATTGCACCTAGCAGGTCCAGCTGCTAAATGCTCTCCATCCTGCACTCCTCATCCTTAGCTTCCCCCCATTCCAGTGCCCCAACAGCCAGACAAATGCTCTCAGCTGTTCCAAACATTGGTGAGCTGATCAGGGCCTAGATTCAGAGAGTAATTTGGGTCAGGAGAGATTATTGGAGGTCTTCGGGTTATCTCTAACTTCTTCCCTATCTGTCTGCTCTCAGCAGAGCTCATGTTGCTCAGGGCCCCAAGCTGAATACCTGAATATCACTGGGATTCTGTCTCTGTTCTAACATTTGAGTAAGTTTTTTCCATATATCCACTTGCAGACTCCCTTGCTGCTACTTATGCCTCCTTCTAGATACATTTGTGGCCTTCTTAATGCGTTCTGCTATTGAAAGAGTAAATGCTCTGCTGGGATTTTCCTTTCAAAAGATAGGAACAAGTCATATTTATGCAAAAATGAGGGAATGTGGAACAGTCATAGAGGACTCATAGGAGATTTTTCTTCCAGCAAAACATCATACACTGCAGCAATCCCAGCACCGTGAGCCATATACCATGCAGTGCCTGTGTCAGAGGACAGCCAGTTCACATTGCACGCATTGATTACTGCTGATGAGATAACCTGGCATTACTTACCTCTAATTGCTTCTATTTGTTGGCCACAGCCACTGCTGGTCTATGGTGACCACCATCAGTCAAGGAAAACCAAATGCAATTCTTGTTTCATTCCGTCACCTCAGTTGTGTGAGCTTCTCAGTTTGCCAGGACTGCCCAGGCTGCAGTAAAATCACACTGTGGTTCAGCTGGGACTCCTCATACTCACCCACTGCCCCAGCTGTGCTGCCACGCACTAAGGGGAGAGATGACCCCTTAGCAAAATGCCACAGAACCTATAACTCCTGAAGAGAATGGAATTCTTCTGCAGCATTTCATAGCCATTCACACGCAACGCAGCCCATCTGTCTGCAAAGGCAGCTCCGACAGCTGGACTTCTGCAATCACACTGAGATTCTGCCTGTTTATTCAAGGCACAAAGTTCCTAGAAATGGGTTAATTACCTTTTTATTTTTTCTTTCTTTCCATTTTTTAATTGCACAATCTCTTATTAAATGCCAATAATGAAAGGAAGTGTCTGCCCTGTAGATAAGATTATGCCACATTTGTAATTTGACTTTTTGAGGCAGCAGATAAACCTCTCAGCCATTTTGAAATACGAATTTGTCATTCATGAGAGCAATAAATAATGCAAAGAGAATGTGTGGCTATGCTGACATTATCACCTCATCATCACTTAAAGGCACCCCGGGCATGAATATGTGCCACTATAACCTCAGCCTCTGTGATAAATTATTGCCCATCACAATCCTATCTAACACCAGGGAATGGATGAGCACCAAAAAGATATTACAGTTACAGCCACAGTTCTTTGCAGCTGCAATGCAATTACTGCAGCTCATGCTGAAGCAGTGAGGGATGCTGGAAAGCAAGGGAAAGTCTGCATCCTTTTGGGAGGTAATGTGTAAAGAAACCTTCATGAGTACACCCCGTGGGAGATTTCCTACCCTGCAAGTATTTAAACTGCTAATTAATTCCTATTAAAACAAGGTCTTTTGTGTACATCAAGGAGTGGTGCCTGAGGCTTTGCGCCTGCAGTGGGATCTCCTAAGGCTTCACATCAGCTGAGGCTGCGAGCTTGGCTGACACAGCATGAAGCACTGAGGAGTCCATCAGTGGCCTTCACTGGCAGATTGGAGCTTGGAGCTCACGTCCACAGTTTAAGTTCATTCTCAAGCATCATCCAGCCACCAGAAAATGAGACAGCAGAAAAGCAAGCAGCCTCCAGGCACAAATAAATTATGCATGTCTACGCTCAGCTCTTACTTTGCATATGCAGTATGCATATTTCAAGATTCACCACCACAGTTACACATTACACAGTTACACAAGCATTGCTTTTAGAGTCTTTCTCCCCTGAAAAAGGGAAAAAGTTGGAGAGAACCCACACCCTCAGATCATCTGTGGAAAACCAAAGGCTGACAAAGGAGCCTCAAAGGCCTGAGGGTAAAAGAGGACCATGCTGTGAAGATGAGGTTGCTGGTACCCTGTGGGATGCAGTTCTGGCTTGGTGGAAGGGTTTCTACCCCCATCCCTCCTTCCTGGGATGAATACCTTTATCACTGCTCCCATTTAGGCACTCACAGCAGTTTCCATGCATATATTATGTTTTACCTTCTCTTTCATTGCTCCATAAGAGGCACTGAGGAAAAACAAAGTAGTCTTTTACTGGCACATCTTGGGATTGGCAAGTCCCAGAGTTGGAGCAACCATGGCCTTTATAGCAGCTGCTGGGTGGCACAAATGCTCCCACAGAGCTGGGACATCTTCAGTACATGATTGGTGCTCCTGCTCACTAAGCACAGATGCGGATGCTGAGCCCTCAGGCAGGTGTCACATGTGCATTCTAATGCCCAAAGTAGGAAAGAAAATCTCCACGGGTACAGAGAGATGAACAACAGCTATCGTTTACAGCAGACTGCCATGGGTTGAGGGTGGCTGCTGGGGCCCCGGAGCAATATTCATGCCCCACAGTGCCCCATAGCTCTGCCTAGGGCAGCAGCAGCAGCACCAGACCTGGAGATGAAGGTGCCTCCTTGCGAACAAACGAAATTGATCAGCCATGGAGTGTTCCCATGCTAATAGCACCCTTGCGTGACTCAATTCAACGTAACACTGCCCTCTTGTGCTCCATCACATGAGGGGCCCTTGCAGCTTAGATGACTTCTTATTAATTTTTAATTGGATTTACAAAGCCAGGTGTTCATAAAGAGACAATGATGGTGTTTTATCCCAAGAACTCAAACATTTTCTATTTCTTGTCTTGAGAAGCCAGCACAGTCCAGACACCCCATCCACTCTGGGTGGGAAATTAAAAAGACAGGTGAAGATAATAAAATCAAAAGGGAAATAATAACAAAATCCAAAGGAAAATAACAGTGAAATCACTACTGGAGGTGAAGGAACAATAAAAAACAGCAAATAGAAAATTGCACCATTATGAAAACACTTAACTCACACAGTCTGTGCTAAACAATTTGAAAGCACCAGGTAAAGCAGGAATCAGCACTTAATTAATGCTCTGTTAAAATTCATTTCTTTAGAAGTGCATATGCCAAGCAGAAAAACAGAAAACTGTCCATCACAATTGATGTTTTACCTAGAAATAACTGCAACCACACAGTAATAATGAGCAATAGTGTGTGTGGCACTATGGGTTTTCCCTCCATGCTGTGTTGGGTGGGGAATACATTCTCAAGATCCACATTTAGTGGATGGGTATGAAAACATTTCTGCGGAGTACAGGTGCTATGATAATAAAGCTAGACCTTTGAGCCTACCCAGTCCATGAAGGCATATCTCCTTTTGCTTCGTCCATCTAAAGGACACTGACTGCAACTCTTGGCTATTAGCTGCCCATTTATGGCAGCCACGAACCCTATACAAACTGTTGTTGCCAAGCCCCCAAAACAGAGCTAGAATCATTGGGACAGCAAGCAAAGCTGCAGAGAGAGGGTACAGAGGAGTTGGCACAGGAGCACAGTGTGAGCGGCAATATCTGTCTGCTGACATTTGTTTGCCAAGAAGTGCCCTGTGCTTTTATGACACCATCAAAACGGCTGCAAATATCACTTCTTCCTTCTGCAGGAGGGCTGAGGATCAGGTCTCATTTCCTTTCAATCTTTATCAGAACTGCTTGGACAGCACTCATTTCCTGACAGAGATAGGCAGTAAAATCTTCGTTTTTAAAAGCAGTGGTTGCAAAGCGGTAACCATAGCACTCAAGCAGAAAGTCATTAGAAGCTCACTGAAGGAGGAAGGAATGATGATCACAGAAAGAAGCGAGAATTGACAATGGCATGGAGGAAAAGGTGCTTTTCTGGCAGAATATTGAGTCTGTCCTAGGTATTGCCATTTAACATTTTGCATATGCCAAAAAAGAATGAGGAAAAAAAAAACACGGAAAGGAAACAAATTAAATGCCAAGATACAGGATGAATGTCAGCACCATTTTCAGAATGGTTTTGGAACAACCTGTGCTCACCCACTCGGCCACACATATAGCTGTGTGTTTGTGCTGTCCTCTCCAACATGCTCAAGTACGTGCTTACCCTTCTGCAGAGCAGGGCTGCCTACATGGACCTGCACAAATGTTTTCTTTAGCAGGATCCTTTGTCCCTGAGCCCTTTGAAGAAACCTCCAGGGGACCAATGTTCATTCAGAAGGGGAAGGATTGTAAGAGCACTTCAATCAATGGCCTATGAAATATGTAATCACCAAAGCTACTCCAGCTCACCCGGGCTGAAAGAAGATGGAGCTCATTTGCTACAGTATAAAGACAGAAAAAAAAACACCAGCGCTCGGTGGGCACCAAAGCCAACTTTTTACATCCAAGGGGTGGTCACACAGCTGTCCCTCTGCAGCCCAGGCAGGTCACTACTGCTGCTCATGGACAGGTAGCTGACATGAAGAGGAACACATTCCTCCTTGGCATCACCTGAATTAAACATTGAAGATGTTTATGTCAGCAAGAGACCTGGCTGAGGACTTGGGAAGCTTTTCAGACGTTGCTAAATGCACTAAGTGGCTTGCTGGCAGTTACCTCGCATTGTCACCAGCTCAGGCCGGATCTGGTTTGTCAGAAACTCCTGAATGCATTTTTCTATATAAAACCTGGATAAAAGAAGATGACGTTTCTTTCTTTCTTTCTTTTATTTTGGCCAGGAAAGCTGACATTTCGGTGTTGACATCTCCTACTAAGTACTCATAATAAAACATCCCAGGAAAGACAGCCAAATTACGTCGTGAAGCTTTCATGGGGTGGACTTCAAGGCGCCCTTGTATGAACCAATACAAAACTTCTGCAATCTCCTTTTGGCATTAACCTGGAGATCTTCCTTCCAAAGTTACCACCACTCTATCAAAAAGTTTGATTCTTCTGATAAACTAGTTAAACAAAGTTGGATGAGAATACAATAGAGAATGACCCACCTGACTGAGATTTTCTCCCATTGAAACTGATGGCACATTGGAGAGCTGTTGAAGCTCTGGCTCATATTCCGTTTTCTTTTCCAGCTGAAGATATCTGGATGTCACAGCCTGTACTGTGGGGGCTCATGGATCCTCAGCTGTTTGAAAAGGTTTTTCAGCAGCAATGTTCTGGAACATTTCCACTTATTTCCTGCTGTCTTCAGCTAATGACAGCTCCAAGAGCGTGCTTCAGATCCTGAACGTACTGCCATAAGAGTAGCATTCTTCAGCTCAGGACTTGAGCCTGTAATGTACTTCTCCCGAGGCTGCACCTTAAGGCAATCTGAAAATGGAAGGCAGCGAAGATACTGATTTATTAAGAATGGTAGATTTGGGTTGCTTAAAAACATTAAAAAAGGAAAACTAGTCCATTGGAATCTGATTTGTACTCCATTGCCTTCACCAAGTGCTTACAGTATTTTCAAATGTGCACCAGGATGCAGCCAACAGAGGGGACTGCCAGAAAGAAAAACAATTATTATCATTAGTCAGATTGCATTTAGTCTTAGAACAAGAAACACATTTATAACTGTCCTGGGCTAGACCCACTTCTGACTCAGCACTGCAGGTAGTTTTAATACAAAGACTGGTCCATTCACAAAGATATTTTCTGAAGTGCTTGCTGCTGGCAGCAGGGGACAGGATTTGCTGACCCCAGAGAGCCATCACTTATACAATGCTGTAACATTTTGCACCATTCTGGTTTCCATGTTCAGCTCTTGGTGAAGAAATACACACTAATCTCCAGTCTGCAAAGCACCAGTCTTTGCATTTGTCCCATCTTCTGGGATCCAACCTTGTTGTCAGAATAGGATGCATGCAAAGCATGTATCACTTCTTTCCCTGGGTGTGGAGAGAGAAACAGAAATAAAGCCAGCCAAATGAAGAGGTACAAAGTCCATTCCAAACTGAATCGCTATTCTCTGGAAATACATCCATACACACACACACATATATATATACATACACACACAACACATATGTAAGGAAGTAATTTCCTACAGACAGGTTTTACCAAGCAAGGTGAGGAATAACTAGCAAAGAAATCCATCTGTAAAGCCACGATAACTAAGAAGAAAGATTTCTACACATGCTAACTACACTGTGACCACATTTGTAGAGATTTAAAATATTGCTGTGTGACAACAGGAATAGATGTACGTTGGCAGACAGTTTTTTAATGTGTTATAGGGTCATAAGTCATTTCTTGGTGCTCCAACAGTCAAATGTACTTGATATCTTCATTTACTTAGAGAGTTCACAACAGCTTCTCAGCTATCTTCATTTCCTTGGAAACAGCTGTTTTGTCTGCTAGGGAAAACTAAGTAATATGTATTAAAAAAAAATAAAATAAAAAAATGAGGGTGAGTGGAAATAGAATAAAGCCAAGCACAAAAACTGTGAGGTTCTCAGTAAATACAGACCTCGGTTACATACACGCAATCAGTAAGGTCACTTGTGTAGGAACTCATACCAAAGTACAGTTGACAATGTGCTATTTTTCTGCTGGAGAATAGAATGTGAGGCTGAGCATGCTAATGACTTTTGGAAAGGGGCAATGACAAAGATTGATTAATATCAGTTGACAGCTTGTTCTGCAGCTCCCTAACTGGAATAGCAATGATTGATTTGCCAAAATGTGGGGCACAGGCGTTAGATAATAGATAGGTTACATCTTAGCTCTATCTGGTTTCAAAATATGTTTTTAGGGCCATATGTTTGACAGAAGATAAATACTTAAAGCGTAGCAATATTTTCAAAAGGTACCTCTTGCTAACAATGCTTTTTCATTGTCTAAATGCCATTACAAACCTCAAGCAATAGACTGTGAAGTTCAGGAGCAGAAAGCATACCAAAAATGCAGAAACAAAACAGTGAAGAGTAGAGCATTAATAGTTGGCTTCTTAAGAAGATCTGAAAGAGACATCAACACCTCACAACTGCAGGTATCACTGAGAGAAATCTCACCTAGCAGTACCTAGCAGAGAGTCGGTCGAAGAGTCAAATACCCACAGCAATCTTCAGTGCTGCATGCTCACTACACAAGCTGTAAAGGCAATGGAAGACAAATAGCATGCTCCAGGCCAAGAGAGAACCCCAGATTTTAAGGAAATGTGCTTATGGGAGACACAATCCCATATTTACCTCACAAGAGATGAGGGGTGGGAGGTACTGTTGAAAACCTGACCCATCCTCCCCATTATCTCTTACATTTCATGAGTTCATCTTTTTACTAAGCACAGCACAGCCCGAGTGCCCTGAACATTAGGAAAGCCAGACCAATAAGCTAATATCTATACTCATGCTCCATTTATAATGATTTTGTCTAACACAGCATGTAAGAGAAAGCAGGAGAGAAGGATGGAGAATTTCATGACAGATGTCCACCAAAGGGCGAGTCTTCATTAGAGATGTGGTCATGTGTGAAGAGCTGAGCTAGCTGACACGATGCTGGCTGTTTTCCCTAGACCAGGCCAAATTGCAGCCAGCCCCATATCAGCTAATTGTGATTAAATCCTGCTGCTAATCAAAGCAGAGCCTCTAAAGTGATTCCTCCAGACTGCTGCAGCCACTGCCATTGCAGTGTAAGGAGCTATCTCAGCTGCATCTCTCAACGTGACAGACTGTGATCTGCATGGTGCAGATCTAATTAGGAAGAGAAGGCACTGATATAAACAACAACAAATGTTTCCACAGAGCAGAGAATATGTTAAAGAAATGGACAAGCATTAGGCTGGGGAAGCTTGGAGCTTTCTTAGGCTTTGCTCCAAAATTCATATTTTAAATACAAATGGTGCAACATAATTATGTCATTTTTCATAGAGAAGCCCATGGAGAATTCAACAAGTCCTGAGGGACTGAGGAGGGAAGCTTCCCTTCCTACCCAGGCATTCCAGGGAAGGTCTGAGATAGGAGTTTTATGATCCTTCTGAACTATGTGACATTTATTAAGAAGCTTTCAAAAACAAATGCAAGACCCTCCTTCTCTAAGGTCAGCTCATTGATAAATCAGACATGTCTACAACTGATAGATTTTCCTCAATAAAATACAGTGTTCATGGTATTTTAAGACAATTGTTCCCTTTGACTAGTGAAGTCTGCAAAGAGCCTCCATTCTGGGTAAGCTTTCCCTTAAATGGAGCTCTGCTGATCATGCTCTAAAGAATTGACATGCCTATGCCTGGAGATGGGTTATTGACATAAATGACTAATTTGCAGTAGTGGCTTTGCAACAAATGAGGATTGGGATCTACAGGCTCCAGCACAATGTCTTTATTGCTTGGTTGACACTCATCTCACCTCCTTTTGGTCCTCCCAGTGCTGGACAGGAGGGTCCAAGTAAGTAATCAGAAGTGTCCTCCTGTCACCTGGGTGTAAAGGCAGGTGTCCTCAAGGGGGCTCTGTTTCTTCTGTCCCTTCTCTTACCTCTTGTAATTGTGCTAGTGGGCAGCAAAAGGAAGATTTGGATAAAAACATATACACTGAGATAGACTTTTAGCACTCATGCCAAAAATGAACCCTTTTATAACGGATAACCCACAAAGCCAAACACAATTACCTGCTAAAAGGCCGAGACTCTGAATGCTGAAAAAGAGTTCAATCAGGAGAGGGGGAGAACAACCCACAGAGACACAGGAGGTGATCGTTTTTACCCCAGAGTCCATCCAGAGGCCTCCTTGGCTCCAGTGCAGGCATTTGCAGGTGCATCCATGGTACAGAGCTTTCCCTTGTGTGCATCAGCAGTGGCTCTGATCCTGCCCCACCTGCATGGGAATTACGTGATGACATATTTTGTCTCCCTTGCTTTCTAATCTCTCTCCACAGGATCAGAAGCTTTGGTGACAGAGCAGGCAACATGATGGACAGGTACAGGGACAGAAGCCACCAATAGTGCATGTACTGCTGACCTGAGCAATTAGCCAAAATTCAGACCTAGGAGTTATTTCTTTTAAGAGGAAGTGAATGGGTTGGGTAGATCTGCTGCAGCGGTGACTGCATGAAGCCCACCTTGCTTAGTGAAAAAGAAAACAACAAGCATCACATCACTACAAATTAAAACCTTCTCATAGCTCTAAGGCTGTTTCTGAGTTCCCGTCAATACACACCATTTTCACTCATACCCCACATTGCAAAAGGGCATCCACCATTTCCAGGCTTTCAAAGTCCCAAATAAGATTCATTTTCCCCACTTCTGGGGGGCAGGCAGGGCAGGTGCAGGCAGTCACTCTCTCTTACAACCATCATATAAAAGGTCATGGTTAAATTCTTCAGTCTTGACAAGGCACATATCATCACATAGTGCTTTAAAAAAAGAAAAGTAGGAACTGTAGGAACTTTCAGTATTGAAATCAGCTTTCAGGACTTTTTAAGCCAGCCCTCCAGTGAATATTCCCTCAGAAACTGAAGAAATTAACCTTGTTTATGCTGGACACTTCATGGGACTGCATTGTGGAAGCTGACATGTCCAAATCTGTATGGGGAGTTCAGACATAGATATCATAAAAGTTTATGTTTTTGGGCCAGAGAAGATAAGTGATTATAGGTTCTAGAAAGAATAACAGATTTTAATATTTGAGTTCACAACAGATAAGTACAGCACAAATACCACTAATAGCCCAGTACCATAAAGGTGCTCAAGGCTCAGATTCCCTACGCTGCACTAAGAAAAAGGGAAAGGTCAGGGAGAACAGAAACTGAGTTGTTTTTCTAAACCAGCTACAACTTTTAAGACTTTAGGGGAAGACCTTTGCCTTTATTTCCACTTCCCTTCGGGAGGAGTATTAGCGTGCTTTCGCTAGGAGTAGTGATTCAAGCAAAACACTTGTTATCTCTACTACCCATATCTAAACAAAGTCTACAGAGCAGTGAGGCTTTGGGATGCCTAATCAAAAAGTTTTTCAGCTTCTACAAAATGTACGAGAGCATTTTGTGTGGTAGAAACCAGTTGAGATCACAGATGAGAGTAACGCTGGGGTTTGCCTTCATGGAAAACAGGGCACAGAGTTCCTGTTAATAGAGAAGTAAGAATAATTACCTCTGGAATGAGTGAATCAAAGTTTGAAATACCTCAGAACTATACAAAAGTGATATTTTAGTGCCTTGTGTCCTTATGAGATGTCAGCGAGCCCAGACTCTGGCTTTCAAGATAAAAGCAAATTGCTGACCTCTGACAGCCTCTGTGATGGTATCACATATGAGTGATTTAACTGTAACATTAACCAACATAATGAAGTGTTTCAACTCCCATGTAAGATACACTTATTGTGACGGAGGGTATACTTTGCACAAGCTTATGTGAGTAATGTCAGCCAGCCCCTGCAAGCAACAACTGTGCTTTCCTCCCTCATTAACTCAGAGGAAAAACCCAGCAATCTCCAGAGGACGAGGTAATGTGGTTATAACACTGAGGGGGTGAGGAAGATCCAATGGCACTGAATGCAAACCAGAAAAGATCCACAGGGACCTCAGTGGTTTCAGGATGAACGAGTGATTGTTAATTCATTCTGTGGTCAGGACAACCAAGTAGATTCTTAAAATTCAACACACAAAGCTTAATCCTAGGGGAATGCTACAAGCAGCACACAAAAAAGGGCATAAAGCTTAAGCAGCAGTCAAGCGCAGCAGATATCACCAAGAGAAGCTGCGCAGTCAGAGGAAGCAGTTGATGGAATGATGCCGTAAACAGATCAGACTTTGATTAAACCAGCCTCTTCCTGTGGCCCTTCCCTACAACTTCCATATCTGCACTCTGAGAAGGTGTGAAGCACCGCTACAGTCTAACTCATGATGAATGCCAAATGACATGCACTGAGGATTGGAATTGGCTCAAGTGCTTCTGTAGAAGAGCTCCTGTAGGGACTCCTCCAGCAGAGAGATGGTCCCACTATGTGGGGTGCAGAGCTCCAGTGGTGAGAGAAGTTATCCTGAGGAATGAGTAAACAAGACAGCTCCTTTGTGAAAACAAACACATTTCTGTAGAGCAGCTTGGCATGCAGACTCACATATTTGTGTGTATAAATAGTCACTGCCTAAGCTTGTTTTGGACTCTGCTTTCTCTTGTGCATTTTTACAAAGTGGTTCTCAAGCTGGGAGGGTAGAAAGGGTGAGGATGAAGGGAGGGCATTTCCTGGGAACTGCCAGAAGCAGAGTTGAATATACAAATAAGGAAAGTCCAGGAGCTGAGGGGAGACAGCACAGTGCTGGGGCTGGAAACCTCTGTCCAGAGGGAGAAGAAGGAGGTAGGGAATAGACTGGGCAAAGACAATGGCTGCTAAAACCTCCTCAGCCCAAGTACCCACCTGATGGGGCCCTGGGCAGCCTGATCTGGTAGGTGGCAGCTAGCCCATAGCAGCAATTAGGTGGGCTTTACAGTCCCTTCCAACCCAACAATTCTGTGATACTATGATACATTAGTCTTAAAGGTCCAAAAGGCACAGAAAATGCACTCAAATTCAAAGCTGAG
This sequence comes from Coturnix japonica, assembly GCF_054131305.1. Lineage (NCBI taxonomy): Eukaryota > Metazoa > Chordata > Aves > Galliformes > Phasianidae > Coturnix > Coturnix japonica. The sequence continues at coordinate 6,138,837 of NC_140677.1, read as the reverse complement.
TTTTACCTCATGATGTCAAAGCTCTTCCCAGTTTCCTGAGATCACGCTCATGATTTTTGCAAGCTAGGAGCAGGGGTTTATTTTCTCTTGTTTCCTAGCCTCAAGGAATTGCCTAAAGAAACTCTGTGATGACATTTCTATAACAGGGGACCATCCAGGGCTGGTCAGGGTAAGCAGCTGTGCCTCCCTGCTCCCCTGCTATCTTCCACCTGGCTGAGTAATTACTGTTCTGCATTGCTTCTTGTTCAGAGGATGATGCTATTCTCCCTCCAGATAACAAGGTAAAATCAACTTTCCTCACAAATCCCATTATCTACTGTGATACCCTCTCAGAATGCAAATCAACAAGTTCAGCAAAAGACAGCCCAGCAGCAACCCGCAGCCTCCATTCAATTTGCCTCCTTGCTGCAGTATGAGACAATCTGGATTACAGAGAGTCACCTGAGCAGAGCCGTGGAGGAGGGATTCTGCATCTACTGAGCTCTTGTTCCTCACATCAAAGACGTTTGATGGGCAGTTAATTAAAAGATAAACTAGCCAGCCATAAAACACCAGAATAACCTTTCAAGTACACAAATCAACTTGGAATTAAAGAATGATTGCAATTGCCAGATTTTCAGCCTTCACAGGTAATAGGTTCCATCGTTAAGGGGTAAACAGCTTGGTGAGAGCTGTGGCCACTTTGCCTTCAATGGTACTATAGGGAAAATTAGTTCAGGTGGTGTCTACACTAGATGAGATCACAGCTGCTCTTGTCTTCCAGGGCTGCACCAGAGTGCTGGTCCCAAAATAAGCCATCCTTACTCTTAGCATCAACATAATTCCTTGATGGGGCATTCATTCCCCCATGCCCCAGGGAAGAACAGCAAAAGAGAAAAGCTCATTTTGAAGAGGTACATCTGGGTGTGCTGTTAAAAACATGATGTGAAAAGTGTCATAGAAATCAGCTTCATATAACAGAGCACAGAGCTGAACGCCTCACTAAGCAGAGCTGGAGGGGACACCAGCAGCTCCTGTGCCACCCAGCCCTGTATTTGTCCCTGATCCTGCATCTTGCTGCTCTCCTCAATTGCATTTTTTGCATATTTGGTACTAAGCAGTGCTTTTCTCCAGTGCATCCTCTCGCTCCAACCCTGTGTATATTTACAGCCTGCTCTGAGGATGATTTACATTAATACCCCAGTTTAACACAGTGGAGCCCATTTTGTGGACAGATCCAGGGTCATAAAACATTTACAACATAGCAAAAATGTTTTCCTAAATCTCTGGCTTACCTCAAGATATGGAAGAGTATGTTGTTCACTTTGCCCTCTGGATGTTTTTTGCTCCTTTTGTCTTGGAGGAATGAGTCATTAGCCAGCCTTGATAATAAGGGCAGAACAACTCCCCTAGCATGTAAAATTGAAGTCCCATTTGATACAGGAGCTGTTTTTCTCTTTATACATTTGTTTCAGTAATGACATGTTTTAGAAATATTAAAGGAACTAGAGATGTTAAAACGTCTGGACGCTGGCAAGCTCTTTGATAAGATAATTTTGCATTCAAAAGCAATAAACTCCTGGTCAAAGTGACACAGGGTTTGGATTTACCCTGGATAATTCCTTTGCCATAATATATTTCAATTAAATCTGTTATACTCTGACTGTGCTTAGTCATTGGGATGTCACTGCTAACACATTGCGTTAATTGAGGAAGCATTGAAAAGTAATTTGATGTTAGCTTAATAAAAGCTGTATAACCTTAATCATAACCAGCAAGCAATACAGTCACACTGTAAAAAAAACAGACACACATGAATTTCAGGGCTCATTCTGAAAAGCAACACCAGCTACAAGAAGGCTGCAGGTCAATGCAGCCAAACCCTACACCAGTTGCACAAATACAAAAATAACTATTTCCCTATTTGGTTGCACTCAGTCCAGGCCAGATTTGGCCCAGATGCTGAAGAAGGCAGCACTATAGCTGCAAAAGTGCATACAAACAGCATCCAGTGCTCAGCAAGCTGTTCACGGGAGAGTTTATGGATTGCATTAAAGAAAGTTATTTTTACAAGCATCCCAGTACTAAAAAAATAATGTATTTTTAACTTTCTGAGTAGGATGAAAGGTGATCAGATCCTAATAGCAACCATGAATTGTGAGTTCTGAAGCCTGTCAGTCCTGCAACTGTTAGCAGAGCTACAAGTAACCAATGGCTTGCTGCCTGGGTTTATGCAAGTAGAATTGACTGACAGCTCACTGCTAACATGATGGCCAGCACCACAAACAGTATTTTGTGAACAAATACCCCAGGCCTGAGGCTAACACATGTCCTGCTAATGGGAGGGTGTGGAAGCTGGGCAGCAATTTTTAGGTTGTTAATGGTGAGGCTCAAGCAGTCTGAGTCTCTTGAAGCACTCAGTGCCTTTGTATGGTGGAAGGCAGAGCTGAGGTCTTGTGCCCAACACCACATCTTCAGCAGGGAGGTTTTCAGGAGGTAAAAAAGGGAGCAGAGGGTAAATCCCCCTTCTCTCTCAGTTTAACTCTTCACATCCAAAATACTCCTCAGTAAGTTGTTTATAGTGCAGATTCTAGCAGTCCTGCAAAAATCCAGAGCTTCTTTATTCCTCATGATCTATCTCCTCTCTTTAGTATCCTCTTAGCATGTGAAGGCATACATCTCTCTCATTAATCTCTCCCGTAAAATCCATACTTGTTTACAAATTGAGTGAGACAAGTTCACCTCTGGGCCATATGATGCTTGGTATGAATTGACATCCTTCTGACTGCCTCAGACAGAACGATGCAGAGGCTTTGACTGCAACTCCCTCCCCAGTCAGAGGAGTTTCCAGGCAGAGGTGAAGCCTGGGGCTACCACGTGTTTCTTGCTAAAGAGATAAATAGAGTATTTCCCCCAAAAAGCAGCTTTCAGGAAGCCGGAATCAACAAAAGCATCATTACTCTCTTTAACCAAATGTACCAAGTAATTAAGATAACTCTTTTATACCATCTTTTGAGCCATCTTCATGTTTACATTATGATCTGAAACACTGTCATGTTCTATGCTGTAATCTGAACTCTGGCAAACAAGTAAAACAACACAGAGTCTTTGTGGCAAATGACATAGACAACACAGCTGAGCTACTCCCAAGTGCCACAAGCTTTCTAGAACAGCTTTTCACAGGACACTATTAACACAGGTTGCAGAGAAAAGTATTGGCAGTTACTAACGATCAGAAAGTGTTACGGGCTTGATTTATTTGGATTCTTCCATTTGATTGAGACCAGTTCCATTTTAAGATTAGGTATCTTCCTCTTTGTTGTCTTTCTCAATACTTTAAGCATCAGAAACAATACCAAAAAAACAGGAATATATTGAGCAAGGATAATGGTTAAACATTCACCAAAAGGCAGAGCACAACTAGCAAAATGCTTCCCCAAATGTATTCTCCTATCATTTATAGTACAGAAAATAAAGTACTCATTTCCCCAAAAATATTCTAATGGATACTACATTACTGATGCCTAACCTCATTTTCTCAAAGAATGGGCCCTAACACTGCAAAATGCCAGGGATCCAAAAGGTGATGGCTGAACTCTCACCTGTTCTCATAGCCCTCCTGTTAAAGCTTGGACCATGGATGTTGCAATGTGCTCAGATTACCTAGCATTAAGAATCATGGAATCATTAAGGTTGGAAAAGATGTCCATGATCATCCAGCCCAACCCATGCCCATTAACCATGTTGTTCAGTACCACACTACAGTTCTTGAACATCTCCAGGGTCAGTGACCCAACCACTTCCCTGAGCAGCCAGTTCCAAGAAGAAAGGTTCTTCTTCCAACCACGTAGCTTTTTTCCTTTAATAATAGTTTTCAAGTAGTAACACTCTTATTATTAGTGCGAGCAAAAGTAATTGTACCTTCTATACAATATAATCTTTGAAACAGATAAAAACTAATAGCATCTCTAGCTGCAATGGAAGACAATGCATTAAGAGTAGTGATGGGAACCCATGAATGTATGTGAAAAAGTACTCACAGACACCTCCAACTTTTCCCAAGTCTCTGGACATCACCAATTCTTTGTCTTTTCCTCTCCCCCCCCTTCAAATTCGACCTTTCTTGCTCCCACTTTTCCAAGTAGTGGCCCCACTGACTCCAAGTGACATTTCAGTTGCAGAGGTTTGTCTCCAGCACAATGCATTATTTAAGAAATGAAGCTCTAAACCAGAAGGTGCCATAAAACTTCAGACACAGCACTTCTGGTGTCACTGATCAGAAGAAGAGAATCCCTGCTACGCTGACTGAAGTTGTCTTCCTGAAAGATGCATGGGGAAGAAAAAGGGAAAGGAGTTTTAAAGATGAAAAGAATAAAAGAGAAAGTTCAGCAAGTCAAGAGTTCAGCTGAAATACATTTCCATTCATGTAAAAAGAAAAAACCCTATTCTTTCTTGCCTGATTTCTTCATATGCCGTTTCAGACTCCCATATTCCCATACACAATGCTGCAGACAATGAAAGCATGTGCACAGAGCATTACAAACATCACTGTATAAAGTTGTTTACCGAGTGGCAATGCACTGATGGGGCAGCTGTCTTGCAGATATTCCCCTTCTGATGACACAGCTGAAAATTTCTGTGTAAATAGAAATTTGCTGCCATTCATGTTGGGGAGAACTACAATTTCCACCATTTAACAATGAATATGAAATGAACATCCATTTAACTATGAATATTCATGTAAACCTTTGCTGAATCATCTGCTTGGCTGTTTAGCAACAGCATTCTCAGTAACCATTTAATTTTGCAATCAGGTTTTTTTAATGAGTACCTGAAATACATGCGGTTGCTGGAAGCCCTGACAACAATCAGCTCCTGAACTCCTACATGCCCTGCTTGGATTTGAGATACACGACCACCAGGTCTCCAGCTGCAGGGAGATGTTGGCAGACGGCTCATGGGGTCCATAGGTGTGTCAGCCCCATCCCTCCATGGCACACAAGAGGAATGCATTACCTCTCTCTCATCAACCTTAGGGCCAAGGCAGAGGCACTACACTACCCATCCCAACTTCTGCAGCCCAGCATTACAGAGATGAAAGGCATGTTTCCAAAGCCACATGAATTTGAGGCACCAATCCTGTTGTCCTCCAGAGGACCAGAATTCACATTCTAAATCAATTCAAATTTCATCCACCTTGCAGTGCAATACTGCTGATTTCAACCATCCCGATAACTGCCAACATATACAGACATAGAAGCAAATCCTCCCTGCAATCACCCAGGGCATCCAAAACCAAGAAGCATCTTGGCAGGATGCACAGATGGCCTGATTGTGTCCATCTGAGAAGGAATACATATGTATAGTGCTGTGATCCAGCTCAGCCTGTACGAGACTCAGCTCAGTTTGATGAGCAATCAGCTTGCTGCAGGAACAAACACATGCTGGCTGCTTTCAGCTGCTAATGCCACTGCTTTTTCTGGAGCAATAGAGAGACCTAAACTGCAAATTCACATCTGGCCTCATAGGAAATTAACTAGGAATCAAGGCTGTTTGCAGTCAGCTTTTAGGAAGATCAACACTCATTCACAACAACAGAACAGGACACCAGAGCTTGCAATGATATCTGGGGGAACCTGGGAGTGTACCCATAATAAGGCTCTTTGTGTATTTATTTTAGGGGAGGGCCATCTTCAGTTTGGCATCAGATTAGACTATGAAAGGATTGAGGAACAGAGATGCTCCGAACACACATTGATACTTATTTCCACAGCAAAATGCTATTTGATTGCAGCTTTCCACTGTGCACATTCATTTCTCATGAGTGTTACGAGGATTAAAATTTTCCACAGCTTTCTTTGCTTTAAATATGAAAACTGGTATTAATATTTGGACACCAATTTGATTCTTGAAATTTTATAGTTTCTTCTTTTGCTGAAACACTTCGACAGATTTAAAGTCTCCATGAAAATTCATTTCCCACCATTTCATTTATTAGAATTTCTTAGAGATCTTTCCTTCAGACTGTTAATCTCCCATAGACTGAATTCTTTATTGATCCAAAGTAACTACACCTGTCTTGGGCAGGTAGCACTAACCTCCAACATCCATCAGCCAGATGTTACTGGTGGCCAAGTGAGAATAAAAGCACAGCTTATCAGGAAGAAAATAAGACAAGTAGGGTAAAGAGATCTAAACTTTCTAGTATTGTTAATACAGGCTGCAAATCACTGTTCTTGGATGATAAAGTGAGGTGTTTCCAGGCTGCCCTGCCTATTGCTCTTCCCAGTGCTCAGCGCACACCACCCACATTTCTGCCTTTGGGTTGCACTTGGCATTGCACCTTGGCTCCCAATAACCATTATGGATTATAGACTGCTGGAAAATCTTTCTTGACAACAGCAGTGATGGGTTGGTTGGAAAAAGCCAGGGACAGGAAGAAAACCCCTCTCATTCAGATTTCTGCTAAGTTATTTTGGATCCATTTGCTGACTCATTTTAGTTTTGCTTGCAGCAAACTCGAAGTTACTTTAGAATAATGATCATTAAGTGACTGAGATCACTTTATTTCTCTGAGCCTTAGCAACAGTGATTTCACTTGCCTGTTGCCATAACAACTGCAGCATGCACATCAAGGTCACTAAGCCCACTTTGCTTCTTGCCTGTAGCTATGTCTCTGATGGCTGATATGCCTCATTTCTATTGTAGATTCATATGCAACGAGTAGGAAGAAAAGGTACGCTTCATCTTAGGAGCAAACATGCAAAGGATGAGCATTTCTCAAGGTAAGGGTAAACGGACAAAAGATTACATTTATGGGAAAGGTTCATTTCATTCTTAATGGGTAAGAAAACCCTAAGTGGGTCTATATAGATAGATAGATACACATTATATATATAAGCAGTTATAAATGACCTAATATGTGGGGCTCAAATTCTCCCTTACAAAGGTGAAGAAAGACTCCTTGTACAGCAAGAACCAAGTCCCTTGACTTAAAAGAGGATATTCCAGCCTTTAGCACAGGGACACTGGGGGCCCTGAAGAGATACCTGAGGTGCTGAAGAAGTCTAAACTTAGTTCTTGAATAAATGTACCACAGTACAGCTTCAGTGCAAAAAGTCAGTTTATTGCTGACCTGCAAAGCTGTTCACATGGACACACTGCCTGAACTAAGCTGGATGGAGAAAGCAGGAGAGGACAACAGATCTGTCTGGGATGCTACAAAGCCCCAGGTCAGGCAGGAAACTGCAACACCATTTCCCTTAGTTATTTCTTCCACAAATTTTAACAGATGCAGTTTTTACTCCAGAACGCTTACACCACACGCATCATTTTCCCTTGTATACAAGGGTTATAAAGCATTGTTTAATACTGGTAAACTGCACTCATTTGTCTCATAAGTCAAGTAGAAGCACTTTCAAAAGAAATGGTAAGATCCTCCATTACCAGAGCACTTCTTTTCTGCCACGTGCAAGCAGAGAAAAGAATTATTCTCTCTGAAAAATATAAATAACTTTGCCACCTCTTCTTATAGCAAGTTGATTACAGCAGCCGGGGAATGAAAGATTTTGCTGTTTATCTGTCAGCTTTACACCAAAACTCTGATAAAAAAAAAGCAAAAAAATAAAAAATAAAAAAAAAATGAAACATCCAGAATTGCAGAGGGATTTATGAGACACTAAATACTTCTATGAATCAGGGCTGAAATGTAATTTTATATATAAACGTGTAGAAACTGGCAGTAGGACAAGATAGATAGATGGGTAAATAAACACAAGCAGATAGATTGATGGACAGCCAGGCTGGAGCTGGACCACTAAACATCAGATTACCATTTTGCTTTACTTTTACTGTGAAGTACATGTAGGTGGTTCCAGCAGAGACTCTGGCTTAGCTCACCTGGCATCATCACTAGATACAGGCAAAGCAGTAATCTCATTTTCCAGATAGGAAAAAGAAGAACAAGAATTGTCAAAGCTCATATGAGCCCACCCAGACAAGACAAAGATTTTGTCACATTCACAGACTGCACATGCAGCCATGACACAGTCCTCCAAAGCATCGTCAGCCTTCTGGCTAAGGAGACACAAGTGATTTGGGGTTAATAGCAAGGAAAAGCAGCAAAATATTTGGCTGACTTGTTGGCATGCATTTGAGGGGGCTCTGGGCAGGTGGAAGGCTAAGGCTGAGGGATGAGCTGATCCTGCCAAAGGTATGTAAGGCTGGAGAGAAACTGCTTTTCAAGCACTTCATTTACTCATTAGATCCAACTTCATTCTTTTCAAGAGTGTTCTGATTTAGTGCATGCTCTAGACAACCAACTCTCGGCCAGTTTAATAATTCAAAGCTTTCTTGATGTCCTTTGTGTTCTCCATTTACTGGAAAGACCTGGCTGACTTCAGGTCCCAGCAGACACAAAAAATGAAATAGCTAAGGGAGAACCACAGGCTCAGTGGAAGTGCAAAATTAAATCAAGGGAGCTTACCCAGCTCATGTTTGGTGAGCTGCAGCCCATAAACCTCCACCTGACTGCAGGTAGTAATGCCTTTTGCCAGAAAATAAGCTGAGATGTATCTCAAGAAAACAGTGCATTCAATCGTTGTGGATTCAGTTGCTTTTCACAGAGTATCTTCTGTTATTACTTTAATAACTGGAGAGGAAATCCTGTTAATCAGAAGTTGCGAGGTTGTGTGAGTTGACAGCTGTGATATCACAACTGTTGATAGGTCTGCACGGACACAATGAGATAGCAGATAACACACACCGCGATTTTCAAGAGGGAATTGAATTGGTCACCTAATTTTCATCACACGCACAAACATGCACCCCCAAAATGTCACACGTCTTTCTTCTCCTGGTTATTACAAATATATCGCTCCTATAGGCAGATGCCAACCTACAATTAAGGATATCCAGGTGTCATTAATTGATTATTGTGTCTTTAAGGTTAAAGCAAAAGTAAATGAACCAAACAAGTCAGCCAGAAAGAAAACAAATAAATGAATTAAATCCATCTCTACTGAAGTGAACTCAGCCTGATTTTTACAATTAAAATAACAGTCCCATCAGCTTGAGCTTGCCTACAACCTCAATACGCTTTTTCTTTAGATAAGTATTTAAAGCACACAGTTCACGTGACCTGAGAGAACCATTAGGGCAAGATTTGTCTGGTTTTGAGATTTCTTTGTGGGGGGAAAAAAAAGCTTCCCAAAATGGTGGCTATTAGAAAGCTTTTACACTGAAGTGCACATCCATTACTGCACACAGAAAGTAAAAAGTCGTCTTGCGCAAACTGACCAAAGCTCAGTGAATATTTTAAGCCCTTTATGGTTTTAAATGACACCCAGCGATCTCATGTTTTCACATCGTTTAGTGCTGCTGACACAGACAATTTGTTAGCACGCTCTGGGTCACAAGTCAACAGAGCAACACTGAATTACAGCGGACGGGGAGGTTTTTCTCCCTCTCACTTATTTATTCTGTGAGGCATTTAATCTGCAGTACAGAGAGGACATCACCTACAGCTCCTATAGGTGCTGTACAAATAGAGATGACACTGCCCCAGGACGGTGGTGACTAATGGACATAGACACATCCCTGTCCTTCTTCCAAAGGCTCTCACAGAGAAATGAAGGATTTTGTGCAGCACAAGGAAATTCCCAGGCAGAAAGTACAACACAAAACATTAGTAAAAAGTGAATCTTGGCAGCCATGGCCACCATGGGAATTTTCCTGGAGGAAGAGAAGAAAAGGAAAATAAACCACAAAAAAAACCCAAAAACCAAAGAGGCAGAGAAAAGGCTTCATATTAATTCTCTCCTGTCCAATCTTGCAGACATTTTGCAGCCCCAAATTTTACATAATACTTCAACACTAACAATGAAATAAGAAGAGACTTGACCTGGAAAAAAGTTCCTGCTTAGGCAAAATTCAGCCTTTTTCCTCCCCTAATTCTGAGCAAACAGCACAGACAGGGTATCATAGGTACAGCTCTGCCCAGAGGCATTAGCTATTAGTCATCTCATTATAACTGGTCATCTAAGACAGCAACTTTAAATACCTTGAACAGTTCCATCTCTGATTACACCAGAGTTGTAGGTGCCTCACTGCAACAAAATGATGAGAAGCCCCATGGGGCTGTGGTCCTCCCTTATCCCCCAATGAGCACTGTTGCTCCTCCATTCAAAGCCAGGTGGATGCAGACCCATCCCAATGTCCCCTTCACTACAAGGAGGAAGAAAGGAAAGCTGATTCAGAAAATTTCCCCCACCCCCCTCCCCAGACTGAAACTTTACGATCAACTGAAGGACTGAATAAGTCTCAGGGAGGACACTAATCTCAATTCTTTTAATAGGGTGGAACATGGTGACATCAGCTGCTAATGAAATAGCCCCTGCCTGATAATAGCCATTATTATTTTTAATTTTATTTTTAACTAAGAGAATAATAGCTGGCATTTGCTGGTGAGACCAATCCAGACTCCAATTAATCTCTGCAAATCAGCACACCTCCTGGCTGTCCTATGCACAACCATTTCTGCAGCCCTGACCACCGGTAGAGAAAATAGCTTGTTGAATGAGCCGGCGCAGAAATCTTCCTGTCACGAAGGACTCATTAGGTCAGCAATAAAGTGATTTATCAAAGGCTTGGATTTCAGCCATCAGCCTCACTTGTACAACAGACTCCGTTGCAGTGCTTCAAGCAAAAGCTTACAAATTACCATCATAATCTTGTAAGTATGCCTCATCCACAGCAGCTAGTTCCTGACCAGCGAAGTGAAGACTGAAAAACGCAATTCTTTTTGACCTCTATTATATGCTGCCAGCCATCCAGATGTGATGCAATGAATTGAACAGATATTAATACTTCTGAATGGTGATGAAAGAGAGCTCATACACTGGAAGAGATGCTGGAAGAAGTGTGAGATTGCTTTATGCAATCTTAACTTTTCCTGAGCCAGTTACCATGAGCTTCCTTTGTTGGATCACATAGCCCTGTTGCAGGGAATCCCTGTGAGAGTGGATGGACTGTCATCCTACACCAGCAATCAGCTCAGAGCCACAAGGCAGCTGACCTTCTATAAACCAAGATGACTTGGACGAGGTTTTCAGTTCCCTCAGAATGAAAACTGCCTTTCCTCAGTCCAGCAGAGCTGCGTTTGTGCACGGTTCGTGTTCTCCCTGTGTTCCTGAGCCAGAAGAACAGAAGGGATAAGGTGGGGAGGATTTCTTTAAACAGTTGAAACCCTAAGATTCCATGCTCAAGATCATCAGGTCTTCTGCCCATTGCATGTTCAACTGTTACTTTTCCTTGCAGAATAAATTTCACTTTCTTACCTAAGATGAAGGCCCAGAGCTAAGCACAGCTTCAGGAATGAGCCAAGCTGACTCAAATACATGCCCACACAAACAGGCTCTATTTAAATTTCCATTCTCTGTTTTACCTCTTCTCCTCACTAGCTGAGCCCTGCTCCCTCCTCACCATCTCTCCCTCTCTTCCACCAGCCTTTCCCACTGGAATTTTTTCCCTTCTGCCAATATGCTCCTTCCCTCAGGATGTGAACTCAGTTACATCAGCACTGAACTTTCAAACCTGAAATGTTCAAGTGGATTCAAAATTAGACAAAACAAGCTCATCCATCAATAGCTCTTAACGTCAAGAGCTCTGAGGGCAGGGGTGAGGGTGGCACGCAGGCCACAGCACATAGTCAGGAAACAATGAAAATGTTGTCAAAGAGCAATTAAGTGTGCTCCTGTGACAGGTTTGCATCACAGCTTCTATAAGGTGAGAGAAGTCATGAAACATTTAAGGTTCACCCAGCAGCCTCAAGTGCCTTGTGCACACAGCCTGCACCTCCTCAGCAGTCAGAGGACCCAAATCTGCCTGGTGCCAAGCAGCAACTACATTTTTAAGTAACACTGTTCACCTTTGATCTTGATTTTGAATGTGCCGAGTCAAATGTCATGCTCTCTACTGCTGGGCAGCCCTCTTCTCTGCACTCTGATTATTAATTAAGCAGACAGATGGAATTTGTTATCATATAATTGAGCCACAAGGCATTGACATAAGTAAAAACTCCTCACTTTTCTAGTATTAATATAAAATCATTTGTGGCTATCCAAACATACATAAGAAATAATAACACAATATTTAGTGGTTTAATGAGAGCCCCATTCTCAGCAGAAGCAAATGCGTACCTTTCAATTTCATGGCCATTAACATTATTTCCACACACAGCGAATTCTTTAATGTATGAATCCAGCCAGATTCAGCTGCTGCAGTCCTACCTGATAGGAAAGTCAGGGGCTGGACCATAAGAAGCAAAAAACTGAAGGAAAGCAGCAGAAGAGGCTGCTCAGCAAACAAACACATTTTCCCACTCAGATAAAAATCACACCAGATGAGATTTCCACAAGGTGAAGAATGTGGCTATAAGCCAGGTATGAAAACTGTGTAAAGAATCAAGCATCTGAACACTATAGAGTGAGCTGATGCTCGCTGGGTGGCTGAAGGGCTGAATGTATTACTGACTATTTTGAACAATACAGGAGAAAAAAAAAAAGATGTCAGAGAAACTGAATAGCTACCATAGTTCTGCATCCACCCCACCTCCCCTTCCCAAGCAAGGAGAGTGAAGTCAGTACAGAGAAATGTCAGTGCCATCACAGCTGGGAAAAACATTTTGGGGTAAAACACCATGGACAAAACACAAGGAATGAAAAACTCTGAGCCAGTTCCTGAGTGCAGGTTGCACCATTCACCCACAGCTGATAAGTCCTTACAACAGCTACAAGAAATTGCAACTTGTCTTACTAAACCTATCTCCCATACCTGCCAGCAAACTCGTAACAATATGAAATTAAAGCCACATTACCTTTGTTTGCAGTTATCCCATTACAGAAGCAGAGAAGTGCTGCAGAGGCAGTCAACACAATTTTACAGTATAAATGCTTCAGATGAAAGTTGAAGGGAGGTAGATTTTCTACCCATGGAAAGATGAAGTTGGTCATCCCCAAGCTTCAGCTGGTTTGTGACAGAGGTCAAATGGAGATATGAAAAGGCTGAAGTCAGGGTTTCCAGGTGATTTGCATTTTGCCTTCAGGAAGTTCCTCTTTTCCCTCATCACTGCTGCCTTTGTCACCTGTAGGAGATTACTCATTAAGTATTTTGTGTTTTTATCTCTCAGCCAGATTCATCTTCTTCCAGCACAAGCAGACAACTCCAGAAAACTAAAGGGCACCCACTGATCTCACCTCTTTCTGGAGGGCCTGTCCACCTTCTTTCACCTCATCAAATGGGGACAGTAAAAGTATTTTACAAGATTTTATCTTGTAACACGGATGCATTCATATCACATTTCTTATGCCAAGCAGAGAGATCAGCTTTTAGATAAGGGAGGGAGGCAAATGTAGGAGATGCAGATTGACAAGCATTAGGTAGTAAGAACTACCCAGGCCATTTCCCCAGAGCCCTAGGCAAACACAAAACCCTTCACTTCAAAAATCACACCTAAATCTTTTTTATGTGCCTACTGCAGGCTGCCCACTTCTCATATTGTGATGGATGTTTCCAAGCACCAGGGCATGGAAGCTCTGGCTTTTGTGAGGACACTGGGGCTTCCTCGTTGCTTTCCAGAGCTAAGTTTCACCCTACAGCCCCACTGTATCTCCTCATCTTCACTGAAGAGACAGGATCACAAGATGCTGGGAGCACTCAGAGCAGGATTTACATCCTACTTGGTCTTGCAGGCTCATTTTTTAATTTTTGTTACTGTAATATCAAAGCATTTGGTTTGTTTCTGCTGAAGACTTCAGTGTTCTTGTCTCTTCCCAGTCGTGTAAATTGGAGTCTTACTTTGTGAAAATAGGGCAAAATGCTGATCCCAGCCTTTCTCATGGAACAGAAGTCCCCCTTCTGCTCACCTCTCCCAACAGAGCCTCAATCCAAAGGGAAGATGTCCTTGAATACCCTCTCTTCCTTGAAGTGCACAGAGCTTTCCCCATCTGCCATCTGAGCATAGACATGAGTCCCAAGCCTTGTGTCAATGTGTTTCCAGCCTCCTTTCATAACATGGAAATGTCAGCGGTGGCTGCATGCAAGGCTGAAAACAAATGAATAAATGAAAGTCAACAGACTGTGGGTAGAGGCACAGGGGTTGCATAACAGAAGCTCAACAAGAGCACAGATACAGCACAACCAAATTGGGTGCCCAGTGGATTGTCAGGGCTTGCTTTTCAGGGATGCACCTCACTGTTTCACCAGCACAGCTGTCAGCTAATGAATTATTCCTAGTGAACAAAGAAATAGAAGAAGTGTTCTACCCATCCTGTGACTTGCACAGAATGCTTGGAGGGAATTTTCTGTGACATTTCTAGGTAAATTGGGTGGTGAATTATTATGGAACGATGCCTTTTCCCTGCAGGAACAGAGTTTGGAGATATCTTACAAAATCCTTACTATATCAGTGTCAAACCCAATAATACTCTCCAAAAAAATTATTGCCAGCTGTAGATTTGGAAATAACATCACACAGAGGAAATGACTCTGAGGACAGAGAGTGCCAAACTATGCTCCTTTCCCAGCCCCCAAATGTCACAATGCAGATGAGTTCTGCTCTGGTATGAGACAGCACGTTAGCAGGAGGTAGCTTACTCAAGGAGGAGAGACAAACTTGTTGCCACTGTATGGCTTCTGAACAACAGCCTTTGCTCCTTTTGTCCCCCTTTCAGATGTCTCCCTTGCCAACCAGCCCTTTAACCTCAACTGGAATGCTTTCTTTTCATCCCCCTTGCTTGCAGCAGCAGAGGAGGTGCATGTGAGCCAATGCTGCTTTAACAAACATGGCAACAGCTTCTTAAATAAACAGCACACGCCTGAGCTTCATCCCCCTTGCACAGAAACACTTCTTCAGCTTCTTTGTGTCTCTTTCCCTCCAAAACTTCAGCAGCAGCAAAGCAATTAATGAGAGAGTGAAGTAATACGGTGTAAAGCAGCCATGCTTCACACTGAGCAAACACAAATCACCTCTGGTTTCAGAAGGAGGAATGCACAAACACTTAGAAGCTAATTCCCAAACCCACTGAGACAAAGACAGAGTTAAAAGACTCAAAACACCTGAGCAAGCAAAACAGTCTCTTATCCCTCACTAAAGCAAACACAAAGACAAATTGCATTCACTCTTCAACCTGGCAAGCCAACCATAATATATTACCTGCCACAGCAATGATGATTGTTCTCGTGCTCTCCACCTCAGCCCGATATGTACTTGGCAGATCCATAACTCTTTCAAGCTCTCCAAGACAAACATGCATGTGCTTGATAGAGAACTTCAATTAAAACCTTCCTGGAAGCACCAAATGCCTCCCATTCCCAGCACAACATCAGATGCAGCACCCACCCTAGGGACAGGGTCCAAAAGGTCCCTGTGCTCTGTGTTAGGATGGGTCTCTGTTGCTCATAGCTGTGGGCATTCTCCAGCGCTCCTGTCCCATGAGGACCACAGTGGATTCACCTGTTTGGTGGTAGGGAAAAAACCAGCAGTCTGTGGCTGTGCTTAGCATGCAAGAAACCTTGTTTCCAAGAGCTTCTGTTCAGCTTGGCCCTGACAGTCCTGCAGGGCCTGCATTTGGGATGGTTTATATGCTCCCAGTGAAATATTCCACCTTTCACAAAGGGTAATAGCTTCTGCAGCCTATGAAGTGTGACAGATGTATTCTTCCATCCCTTTCACAGCAGTGCTGACTGATGGGTTGCCTTCATTTCACTGCTTAGCTTGGCCAAATCCAAGGGTTTGCTGCATTCTCATGTGTGCTTCCTCCTCCTCTCAAAGTCTCTATACCCCATGTTTCTCACCTGTGGAGTCACAGCCCCTGGATGTGTTCAAGAAACACATGGATGTGGCACTGAGGGATGTGGTTAGTGGGCATGGTGGGGATCCGTTGATGGTTGGAATTGGTGATCTTGGTTGCCTTTTCTAACCTGAATAACTCGATGATTCTATGATTTCCTTACAGTACATAAGAGTTGTGGGGTGTATGCTTTAGATGCTCTCAGAGGTATGCTGGAGGATGGCCTCACTTCTCATTGATTTCTTCTGTGGTTTTAAACAAAAAGTAAAAATCTCACCTTGTCAATATTGACTCTGATTTGTTATAGGTCCATTTGTCAGGACTAACACACTGATGCAGTGTCAGCACACTGGGATTTACGCTTGCTTTCAAAGATAGGTTCATTTCAGAGACCTATGGAGCTTAGTTACTGAGCCTTGGCCTTGTCCCCACCTTGTTTGTGTCCTTAGGAAAGCCTTTCGCTGCCTCTCCATTGGGAAAACGTGAAACCCATCCCATCCAAAGCTGTGAGTTCTGCTGCAATGCAGGACTGCTGCCTTGAGGATAAACACACACAACAGTCCCTTCCAGTCAGTCCTGGCCATACCTTCAGGATTTGTCTCCTCCCCCTTCCCACTGTGTCCCAGTGCACAAGCTTCTCCACTCTTCACCACACTTTGCAAGAGTGAGATTGGGTTCTGCGGCTCCGCCGGGCATCTCATAGCAGCCCAGCAAGCTGACAGCAGCCATAGGCAGCTCCAGGCTAATGTCACAGCCACAGCACATGGCTGGTAGAGTCTGACCTAGTTTTAACCCTGCTAAATATGCAAAGACAGCAAATGAGACCGTGCAGGGAATAGCAGCCCAAGGTTTTCACCATATCATCACTTCTCCGCTGCTTTGTCTGTAACATTCTTATGCACATCTCACATTGAAACACTTCCAGTGCCCGATCTTTGGGTGGAAAAGCACAATTACTTGCGAGGAATGGGCTGTTTATTGGCTTGTGCGTGTGTGTGTGTACACAGGCTAATAGGAAGGTGGAATTTGGAGAAGTTTGACACTTTAGCATGATATAAGAACATTCAGAAAACTTTTCACTGTCTTTTTGAGAGGAAATCTCTCTTCAGCTGTTTACCTTTCCAGTTTGCTTGCTTCTTGCAGCCTTTTTGTTCTTCCCTTAGTCACTGAGAGCTAAATGCTACCCTGACTATCATTCTGACAGCTCTTTTTTTGTTATTATTATTATTATTTTTAAGAAAATGGATTTTTGTGCACTTGGTTTTTATCTTTATTTCAATGTCTGCCTTTCCCTTCATGTTTCAGGTTCACATCCACCACAGAAAATACCAAACTTCAGCTTCTCCTGATTCCTTTTTAATTCTAGACCGTTTGTGTAGTACTTAGCCACTTCATTGCTATGGAGACGCTGTTTTATTTGAATCACCCCACGCTGCTCTGTGCACCTGGTTTTTGGCACCTTCATTTCAATACAGAATTGTGCTTGCTGACAGCACTGTGGAATTTTTTGAGTGTTTTTGTGGCACAGCATTCTGGTTTGCATCCTCATAGTGAGCCCCACTGAGCCTGGATCTGTTGACAACTGAGATGGAAATGCATCCTATCACTCAGAACACACATCTGAGCCTAAGGAATGCCAAAGCAAGACAGGGAATATTGCCCCCATAGACACTCTATATACAGTGACAATAATGAAAAGATGGCAGTAAATACCCAAAAGGTTATTTACTAAAAACTCACCCATATGGAAGCCTTCAGTCTGCTGGGAACCACTAGGACAATCTCCACCAAGGAGCGATCTCCAAGAGATGCTGCCTTAGTGGTGGTCAGCCCTTAAATAAGGTCTAGAGAAGGTGGAGTCAAGCTTCACCACTTCCAGGAGCGCAGCTAAATTACTCTCACCTGTGCTCCCACAGCTGACCCAACACTTGACTCAGCTGATTAATCAGAGGCTCAGGCTGTGATTACCAATTTCCCATACACTCCATAAGAACTTGTGGCAAATAAAATAAAATAAAATGTAGAAACTCTCTAAATATTTGCTACTGGACATCATGAGAGAGATGTTTTTCTCAGTGAAACCACCTAGATGAACTTACATCTCCAGACTAAACCCAATTTCCAACCTGGAGAACATGAACATAGCAGGCAGAGAAACACAGAGGAGACACCACAAAGAGGAATTCCATAGGGATGGAGAGGTCAACACAGAATGAGATGACACAGCCAGGCTTTGAGTGCACCCATTGCACACGAGTGGCACTGCCATTTGCTAGCACATGTGGAACATGTCTTGGCAATAGAGATCCTTGTCAGAGTGGTTAAGAAAAAAGCCAAAGATTGGAAAACCATGAAAGCCATTAATCAGCAGACCACAAGTTTTGTTTTTTCTGGCATAAGTTGAGACAGCGCTGGTCATTATGACTCCAATGAACATTCTTGACCTCAGAAAGATTCTTGATTAAATGATTACAACCCCAACTTCAGCATCACTCAAGCATATGCTTGTATGCTTTCCTTAACAAAGCTTTTCTCTGAATCAGGATCTCTATGATTACAGTCAACTAATTATCTGAAAAGCATTTTCATCTGGGCTCCAAGCAAGCAAATTAAATACCATTAATGTGGGTTTGGCAGGACAAAAGTTGCTCGATTTTTTTTGCTCACAATCGGAAAATCAGTTTTTGCAAAGAAAACTTGATGTATGAAATCTGCTGGTGTAGCTTTTCCCCATTTTCCTAACTTTTTCACTTTGCTGCAAAACTGTTGATGCAATGCTACTGTGATAAATGAAGTCCCAAATCTCACAGCATCCGGCCTTTAGTAGAAAGCCTTGTAGCAAACAGAGACCGAGAAAGAATGAATCGCTGTGCTTTGCAGTAAAAGTTGATGAAGACAAAGAGCGTGCTGAAAATAAAGGTATCAACAGTATGCCACTTTATCAAGAGGTATGACAAGACAATGATATAAATCGTGAGCTGTAGCAGCTGTGGGAGAATTCAGGTAGGAAGGCAAGCAGAAAACATGAAAAAAAAAGTCCCCAAATGTTGAAACACGTACAGAAAACCAAACCTCATTTTGGATGGAAGTAAAAATAAACACACATCCACTTTTTAATGAAGCTTACAACAGCCTGCCTGCCTTTTACTCAGTACTTTACTACGAAATTCACTTGACTTTTCTCTCCCAAGAGATATCATTATGGATAATTTTTCACAATGAAACAGGGTCTAAAACAAGTCTAAACCTTTAGTCAGTGTGTGTCTATTTTTGGCCCACTGAACTTGAGTGCCTCCTTTTCACAGAAGAAATTTTAAAGTAAAAGTCATGAGACTGTGTGGCTGTAATACATATGTCAGTAAGAGAAAGGATGAATCATTTGGAAAGGCCATGAAGCTATGTTTGAAGAAGGAACTATATGTATTAAATCATCATTGGAATAAGGAGAGTCAACCTGATTGAATGAAGAAATCCTTAGTTAGCAGAGGGACACACATTTTTCCCATACACTGAAGCAATTCAACAGAAGAAGCAATGGCCATAAATACTAGCATTAATTTCATACAGAGATTAACCATGGTCAGGGGCTGGGCAGCATGGTCAGTGGGACAGCGGTGCACACACGGGTATGGAGTCCTTCACACAGGCTTGCTCCAAGCCCTTGACACAGGCTCCAGATAATTAACATTGTGTGTACCATGCCATATTAAGCACTTTGGAGTTGTTTATCATTTGCATATTTTTGCATTGTTATTGCAGAATTAATCTGAAAACTTTCAGACTGAGCTGTCCCCAAGGTACAAGGAACTTAGTATTTAACTTTCAATCCTGCTAATTGGGCAAGGGGAAAAAGTGAGCCACACATAAGGAAAGTTCTGTTAGCAGTTTCTTTTGTTAAGAACTAAGCTTTATCAGGGTAGAAAATATATATTTAGTGATAGCACATCCTGCTTGTATAAAGTGATATTTTCCAAGGACCACTGAAGATCAAGTTTAGACATTTTCACTAAGATTCCAGCAAGATTTCCTTCTGACTTGCCCAACATTTTGTCTATAAACATCTGTCCCATCAAGTTACCCTTTCAAATGCAGAAGGGACAGGGGAAGGAAAACAGATGTCTTAAACATTCTCAACAGTGCAGCCACCTCAGCAAGAAAATAAAAGGGCACGACAAGAAACAATGGCCATATATTTTCTTATGGTCTTCTCTTTCTGTTACTGTTATTAATACCATGTTAATAAGACACCCTGGGATAATCTTTAAACATATTCTAACCATTCAGTACATTTCATAGAATAATGAAGTCAGTTCTGTGAATCAGCTATATAAATCTTATACTGCTTTTAGTTTTTATGTCACATCTGGAAACCCACAGGACATGGTACTTTGGTGCTTCTTCAGAGTGATTCTTGGCTTTGTATGGATCCTGAGGTTGCCCTTCCTTCTGCTCTCCATGCCTGTGGTTGGGACCTCTACTTCCACTGGTACACAGAAGAGGGACATGCTGACCATGCCTGGTGCTGTACTAAATGTCAGAGAAGCTGCTTCATACTCTTGGATGTGATCCCCGTGTTACACAACCACAGTTCAGAGGTTACAAAGACAAGGGCTTTGCCAGCAGACTCAATGCTTCAAAGCAATAGCAACAATTATTGGATCAAGTAGAAAGGAAAGAAGTTGCCTGGAGGTCCCCAAAGTGAAAACAGGATCCAGAAGAATGTTACTGAGAAACAATGAGCAAAAACTGCACATTTATGTGGAACAAAAGCTCGAGTCCTCAAGAAACTCTCCAAGTTGCTTCCATATCCAATCAGTATTTTCTCTAGCACATATGGGATGAGCCTCAGCCAGCTTCCTCCCCCAGACAGTCCTGCTGCTGGCTGCCCTCAGACAGAAGCAAGATAGCCAGCGCAGCAGATCTCATTCATATTAAAAAGGTTCACCAGCCTTGGAAGAACACTCTTGCCATCCATTTCCTGACTCAGAAAATTACTGGAGATACATCCATACATTCGTCCTTAGCCCACAGCAAATGCAGGTTCCTATTACCTCAGCCCAGTCCTCTAATAACAGACAAAATGTGAAGACTGAAATTTCTAAAAATTTGCAACTGAAAGAGGAGATTTAAGGCTGACTGTAGAGGAGACAGGAGCTAAGATAAAGCCTGGTCAATGGCAGCCACATAAACAAGGTGTGATTCCTGTTTCCTACAAACATGACTTGGTCTAACACTAAGCAATCAAGCCCCATCGATATAGGAATGACGCCAATAACCTTGGCTGCCATTTGGATTTGCTTGAATATAGCTGAAGAGAACACACTAGAATAAAGTATTTCATTGAAGAGTGTTTTCTGCTCTTCTCTCCTTCTTGCTGCATCAGCCCTTCTCAACAGCTCTCTCTTAAGATACCAGTTGTTGCAAAATTAAAGCTGAGACTCCTTGAAGAGAGGAAAATGCCTTCATTTCAACTCTACCATCTCAAACCTCAGACAACTCTTTGAAACACCTCATTCAATTTGCATGCTGACAGGGACTTGGTAAGAGCTCTCAGCTCCCCCTCACCTGCCCAGGCAGTCAGCAGCATCAGTGGTGCATTCATCTGCTGCTACACTGAGAGGTGCATCTCTTTAACTCACATTAACACTGAAATGGCTTTGTGCAGAGATGCCTCATATGCTCTGAACTGGAAGCACCAGAGGACCCATTAACTTCCACTGACTGCCCAGAGCTCATTTCTGATGGCCCTATACCCACAAAGTTAACTGGGCGCTGCATTCTGCTGAATTATGGGGGTAATAAATATTAATAAATAATAATCATTACATATTTGTTTTGTTTGAAATATAAACTATGATACTGGAAACTACTCACCGTTACATTCGATATATAAACAACAAAACTGAGCTCAAACCGATGGATAAACCTCATTTGATCTTTATGGCATTTATACTCTGCTATGTCCTAGATATAATGTGCTCAGAGCTCTACACAATTACAGCTATTTAACCAAAAATTCAGACACTATTCTGCAGATGACTGCCTGTATTTTAGTATAAATTGTTAAGTCTGTTTTAGAAACAATCCTGCAGTTAGCACAACTCCATCTGGGAAGGAGTGTGTGTGCTGCCTCTCTTTCCCAGGCCCTGTAAATATCAAGAAACACAATGATTTTAAATATTTTAGAACTGTGTCCACATTTGAACTTTGCATTTTTAAACTTTGATAACCATTTATTATTTAGAAGAGCATTGCAAAGGGTAAACTTCACATCACAGCAACCTGTATGCTAATTGCCATTGAGTTTGGGTGAAGACATGGTCCAATGGCTTCTTGTAGGAACGTGGAAGAGGATGTCCTGCAAAGAGCCTTTGATTTTCCCACTGTGTTGTACAGACGCAAAGGTATCTGGCTGCAAGTTCAAGGCAATAAAAGCAGTATGGGAAAAGAAATAAAAATGCCTCAAATTCTGAACTGCAGACTCTGAGTTAAAGTTAGGGTTTGTTTGGCAGATTGTCATAATGTGGTCAGTCCCATCCACTGAATTTCTACAGGCTCTAAGCAGCAGTGCTTGTGGCAGCATGTATTTTATACTCCTTTCTGTCCTGACACCCATCGATTTTCCATTTGCATTGCACTTTACTGCCTCTTTGTCACGTACAGAGGAAGTAATGCTGATGGATTGGCATCACATGCAACTCAAAAAATGGCATCAGACTCAATGTGATTTCAAACAACTGCTGAGTAAACTGAGATTCTTGTTTAGTTCTTACTATTTTTTTTTTAAGAGATACAATCCCAAAGGCCTAACAAACACATATTTACAGATGGCAGGTCATAAATGACATCTTTTCCTGGTGCTATTTATGGTAGCCAAATAAACGGAGCATATTATGAGCCATTTATAATGTTCTGCAGCAGAACAGTTGGCCAAGAGACAGAGCTGAAGGCCTGTTGCAACAAAAGGTACCAAAGTGAGGAGGAGAACAGTATATATAATTACTGCTCCGGTGATAAAACAAGCACCATGCAGCAGATGGATTTAACTCGGCATCACTATTAAAACACTGGGTTCAGTGCCAAGAAATGAATGTTCAAGGAGGAGAGAGCAGAGTGAAAGTGTATAAAGGTGAATAGAGTTCAGGAGTTACTTGTACCTCCAACCACTAAGATAAAAACCCACATAACTCCCCATGCTGTTGAGCAGCCCCTTATCTGCAGACATAAACTGCCAGGTTCAGATATTAATCAACATGTGCACAAATAATAGGACTGAGCACACTGGTGGCAAAGGATCTGATCATGTAACACTGATAAGTAAAAATGATTTCAACATTAAAAAAAAAAAGGGAAATAAAGAGAAACCAACAGTATCAATTGACTGAGCTTTTTCACTTACCACTCCACAAACTGTTCAGTTCTTGGTCACAAACAGACTCTAATTCATCCTTTTGTCAGCCCCTTCATGGCAGAACACCACTGTACAAAGCATCAGCCAAATTGCAATTTTGAAATGAAGTGTTTCTTTTCGTTTTTAGAAGTTTTGAATAATGCATTTTATGGTCAGAAGTAAAGCTGGAATGAATTAAAGGAAATAAAGCTGCACCATGGAATATGGAGCTGCAATGCTCCTGCTTTAACTCCAGCTCCAAGTGGGTTTGGAAGCAGCACCGCTACTAAAAAATTATGAGCAACTAAATATTTTCCCCCAACTTTCAGTATTTTTTACATTGAATGGTTCTGTAATTTTGGTATTAACAATGTATGATCTTTGTTAGCTTGAGACTGAAAAAAGCTGAAGACTCATTTATCAGCTCTCTAAGACCATTTAAACTATGTTGCAAGAGAGGGCAACCAGTGGTAGCAGCTGAGGGCAATAATTCAGGAGCCATGTAAAACACTACAACTTAATTTTGTAGTGAAAAGGCACTGAGCATCATAAATGAGTCAAACCTAAAATATCTGAGCATTTTCCTATGGATCCAAATGCACCTTTAAAGGCTGCACCCCAGGCCTAATACCAAACTCTGCTCCACTTAAACCCTCAGCTTCTCCTTATCCTGGGGAAGAACATTTTATATTGGAAAACTGGGAACCTGTGCTTTATCACTTGTCAAATATTACCATATTTAATGGATGGCCCTTGGAACCTGCCAACTACTGCTTTAGACAAGGGACGAGTAAGTAACATTATGGTGTGGCTCTTCCTTCATCTTATCACTACACTCATATGTATGCTTTGTATGGAAAAGTTTATTTGATAATAAAAATAGCATTCACAGACTTTCTCCTTCTTTGTTGCTACATCATATACATAGTGTCTGTTCCAAGGAAAGAAGCTCATACTGGGTAAGTCCACGTCTACTCATCCTAGTGTTATGTATAAACCCAATAAGTCAAATAAAGCTATGAACAATGTAGTATTTATATATGCATAGTGTTTTATAAAAAAGATTGGCCCACATACTGCTTTTCATCAACACAGAAAAGAGCATCATGTCAATAGCACATTGCAAGAAATGATGATTGAGGAACATAGACCGCATACATGTGCTTAAGAATATATAAGCAGGCCCACCATGAAGAAAGAAATGATATTTGAACCAACAAAAGCTTTAGAATTACTTATATAGTCTCCCATTTTAAAACAGCTTTACATACCTGATTCAGTTTACATTAAAATATATTCCCCTGAATCGATTTGTTCCATTTTCAGAAATATAAACACGTAATCACATTCCTCACAGCTAAATTTTGTCATAAATCCTCTTTTATACAAGAAAAAGGCAACAGTTTTGTGGTTTTTTTTCTTCCAACAGGCTCTATTAATTACAATTTAAACTGTACACACAATGATTGGCCATCTTCTTTCTTGGTTTTGTTTTTACAGTACCATGGCAACAACAGTGATAGACTTGCAATGTTTTTGTGTTCATATGGAAAATGTGAAACAGTATACATGTACACATCAATGCACTGTAAAAAGCAGCAGGTTACTTTAGTGGTCCAACAGTAACGGCAGACATTTTGGCTCAGCTAGGCAGTAATCCATTAAAATCTCAGACCAATACTACAGCAGACTTACCACACAACTTGCAAATTGAAAAACACAACTTAGAAACTTGCAGGTTTCCCTTTTGCTGCTGTTCTCAGACTCAATTTTACAGCATATAACCAGTACGGGAAGGCTTCTACAACCAGGTTGTCCCACATCCTTTTTTTTTCCTTTTCTTTTTTTTTTTTTTTCTCTTTTCAGCAAGTGCACTCCTTTTGTCTCAGTAAGGATGAACCAGTAAAATAAAAACTTAAATACAGAGCAAGAAGAAAGAGTTTGTCTGAATTTGGCAAAATAAGAAGAGCCCACTGGTTTTGCCTGAGCAGAAGGAATACACCTGCTCCAAGGGAGGACCCCCCACCGCATTGCCTTCCTGGGATCCCACTCCCTTCCCTTGCTCCAAAGCAGACACACAATACCATGCACGTCCAGGTTGCTGTCCGTATACATCTAGAAGATGAGGAGGGCTGCAGTGGCTGCCTTAATGAAATATCATTAAGTGTTGCTGAGGCTAATGAGAGATCAACAGTCTACGTTAGTGTGTGACACAGGCATGGTGGTTACCAGTCTTTCCTCTCTGCGCATCCTGTAGAGGGGGCCTGAAAGTATAAACTGTTCATGGAACAAACTAAAAACTCCTTATCGCAAATCACCTTGTGCTGTGTGGATTTCTATTTTTGTTTTTTTTGGTTGTTTTTTTTCTTTTTTTCGTTATTATTATTATTTATTATTATAAATATCCTTCATTGAAACAGTAGTCTCTTCAAACAGTTCTTGCAATTTTAAGAACATTTTGTCTCTTTCTTTTTAATTCCTTCAGCAGGAGCGCGCCATTCCTACTGAGATGAACAATTTTCTTCCTTCCCCACCCCCAACCCTTAAAAAATTTTCTACATACAGTGTAGCAGTGAGTCACTAGAGAACAGTCTGGATCAAATCATTTCAACTTGGTCATAAAATCCTTTACCTATGTTATATTAACGGCTACCCCCATTTACTATATTGGGGAGGGGGGAAAGTAGCCCGATAAAGGAATTACTCTTAAGAAATCTACAAAGAATGTAGAAACAAAACTTTATAATCCTTTAGGACCAACATTTGGCAAGTAATTTAAAAAAAAAAAAAAAAAAAAAAAAAAAAAAAAGAATACATTGAAAAATACTTTCTTTAATATTATACATCAGGCACAACACTTCTTTTAAATGTTTTTTTTTTTTTTTCACTATAAGATTTCATCTGCATAAAAGGTTTGTAGGACCAGCGAGTGCCTCCTTGCCTCGTGGAGCCTGAGTGGTTTCAGCTCCCGCGGCACGGGGGACCCCTCAGATGCTAAGGTCAGTGCTGCACTCCTTGTAGGGCCGCCTGCGCAGCTCGGTTGGGTGCCGGCGGTTCACCTCCTGCTTCCAACTGGTATCTTCCCTCTGCCGGTGGCCAGCCCGCTCTTCCCTGAGCCGCCGCTCGGGTGACCGCTCTCTCCGCCGGTCAGAGGACTTGGCTCGCCGGTCCAGGGAGTTCTCCCTTCTCCGCTCCGGTGACCTCCTGGGCTCTGTGAGTCTCTCCAGTGAGCGCCGGCGCCGGCCAGGTGACCGCTCCCTGCGTCTCTCTGGGGAGAGGTCTCTCCTCCTCTCGTGCCGCTCCCGTCTCTCCAGGGTGTTGTCGGCGCTCCTCGTCCCTTCTCTGCGCTGCTTTTCGGGTGACCTCCTCTTTTGCCCGTTCACCGCCGCCCTCTCCAGCTGCCTCTCACGTCTCTTCTCCGGTGACCGCTCCGTCCTCCTGCCTGGCCCGGTGTCGTTGGCTTTACAAGTCCCGTTCCAAGTGTGGTGTTCGTTGGGATGTCTGCTAACCTCTCTGCTGCCTTTTAGTTCTCTAACGTAAGTCCGCTTGTCCCCATGTTGTGATGATTTGTGAAGGTCTGGTGGATAACTGGACTCCAATGATGGGTGCTGCCGTCGGTCAGATGGTGTGGGTTTCATTTCCGGTACATTTTGTGAACCTGTGGCGGGACTGTTCCTGTCACTGCTGGGGTCTGAAAGAAAATAACAGCAGAGCGTTTGGTACCGCAGCCTTCCGCAGCGCCGTGACACCACTTAGCACTCTTCAGACTTCATTAGTGACAAAAACAAACAACTGTTAAAGCAGTCAGCGAGGGCTAACCAAAGCTTTTGTTAATTTAACTGCGAATAACGAGAGTTACAGGTTAGTACTGGTGCTGCTCTGTTCTTAGCCGTGTTTTGGTCCAGGCCGATAGCATCGTTATACTCTTCTTGTCATGGGGCATTTTACATTTCCCCCATCCACTTATGCTACTTTCTCTCCAGTGGGGATAAAAAAAAAGGTACTTTGGGTTGTGGGAATGTTTTTGTAATAGTTTCCAATAAAGAGGGGCCTAAGGGCATAATTTTTTTTTCTTTTAAACCTTTTGAAAGCATTGCCTACCCGTTGTGGAAGGCCTTGTTTCAAAAAGTGCAGAAAACAGAACTGATTGTTATGTTCTGACCTTGCCAAAGAACATTTTGAAGGTGTGAGAATTAGACTGGTAATTGTACAATTTCCATTTTAAGACATTACTTAATCTCACTTAATTCCACCACATTACGAGAAGTCCTAGGGTAGATTTTGGTTTTGCCACAATGATTCGACAGATGATGACAGAAGGTATGGTTTTTTTGTATCAAAGCAATGGAAAAGTATTATAATATGTAGAATGGCTTTGATTAACACCTAATCTCCAGCTCATTATTTTCATGTAAAATCCAGCTGAGCTACCTCTGTAACCCAAACTGCAAAGCTGAATAAAACCCCAGAACCGAGCCTGCAGCCCTGCCCTCTAGCTTAGCCTCAGTCATTCACGTCATTTGGAACGATGCTTATGAATGATTCATTACAGATGTGGCAATCATTAAGGTAGCCATGCTGACTTAATGTGGGTGCTGCTTTTACTTGTTATTGTATTTTATTTCCTTTTGTAAGCAATTTCTGCGGGGCAGCTTCCTTCAGCCCACGCTGACCTTGAGGTGGGCTGTCCCAATGGCAATGACCAAAACACTTCACAGACATGTAAGGGGACAGATTTTTTTCCCCCTAATTTTCTCCCTTTTGTCTTCCCCCCCCATGCCAAACGCTAGACATACTGCTTGCTCCTGCCACCACAGTGTCTCCCACCTGGTGACATCTCCATTCCTTAGCCTGGGAGGGTCGGTGTGGGCATGTACCATTACGTTGGTGATTTCCAAGTGAAACCCATATTGTGATTCACATGTGTGTATTTTTGCTCATTAGCTTTCCCAGGCAGGACCATACCTCTTTTCCACAGCTGTAAGCATGTGGCTTGCAGCAACCTGGCTATCACACATGGTACAAGCGAGGCTTAAAGGTGTTCAGTGGTGTACTTACAATTCAGGGGACGCAGGGTGCTCGGAATGAATTGCTGTACATATAAAATATAGCGAAGCGGAAAGCAATGTGAGGGAATTAGGCCACAGCACAAAAACACCTAGTATTGATTTTAGCTACAAACCGTAGTTTGATTATGGCCCATAAGGTAGAAGCAAGACTCCCCGAGCTTGTCATTTCTCATACATGCAGCGATATTAGGAGGTATCATCGCTGAGGAAGGAAGAGCCCAGCACCAAGAAAAGTAAGAGAAAGAGAAAGAGAAAAGTAGAAAATTTAGATTCCCCATATTAAAGGTGAAAGAAAGAAAAATGTTCATATTTTATCTTAGAATAAAGAAAGTTTATTTTTCCAGTCAGATTGTCTAGGCTTCACCCAAATATAAGGCTGCAAAGACAGCGGTTGTTATTATTGTGACATAAAGAGACATCTAAGAGGTGATTCGATAACCCAGACAACGAGAGCATCCATTCTAAAAGACAGCTGGAACAGTGACACAGAATGTCATAGAAAAAACATTAACAATCAAACAACAACAAAAAATAAAGTCCACCAGAGACCACAACATTAAAAATAAGTACAAAACTCATTACAAAAATATACAGCCTCATAGAGAAGCACGTTCCAATCAAGTCAGAAAAATATTGGAACTTAACATTATTAGAGGAACCATTTGTGACTGCAGCAAACAGAACAAAGAGAGAAAGGAGTCCCAAACATTACAAGGATATTCTTTACAGTAAGTAGTGCAGCCCCTGTATCCTTGCGTGGAGAATGAACGTTTAGTGGTTTAGCATTAGCCAAAAGAAAACTGGTGTTGGATTTTCATCCTCAGTGCAACAGACATATGCTTTGAGATGTGAAGCACTTAATTTACAGGGTATTGATGCAGTCTAGCATATGATACAGTACTGTACATCCAAAGGAGTATAGGAAAAGACAAAAGTAGAAAGAACATTACAGAATTTCAGTGCCATCATTGAACCTTCTGGTGTGCTATTTATATTACAGAAGTATAAACCCACAACTTCCCTTTTGTATTGTTAAATACTTCACTTGTTGGTTGGTCGTACTCTGAATAGGTCATTTTAAGTTAAGTTAAGTAGTGAACAGAGTAAGCAGAAACTCTCAAACCTTGTACAGTAAATGAAAAGAAAACCTATTTCATAAGTTGTGAAGAATGATTTTGGTTTTGTTACTAGAATATGGAGCGAATGATAAACACAGATCTTACTGACACAGAAATAACCCAAATAAGGGGGGAAAAATGTAAAGGACATCCCTTCAATCATCAGTTTCTATAGAAACCTCAAAGACCTTTGGTTGGGAGTAGCCCTCCAACGAGGGCACAATATATGACAATTATCTCAAATAAATAAGACATAATTGTAATATTAAGTAGTGTGCTATGTTAAGCCACCCAGCAATCCAACCTCCGGGGGAAGAAAAGGAATTCTAATGCAATTCTTAGTAAGAAACAAGGGCTGAACGTTCCCCCACCACAGAGATGAGAGCACCTTTTCATGACCTCCACGCCTTTTCAGACCTTATGAATTAACAAGTTGAAACCAGCAGACTGTTTAAAGGGGGAGAAAAGGGCTCAGGAGGCCAAATCAATATATATTTTGCAGTAAAGCTTTTTTTTTTTTTTCCTTCTTTTTTTTTTTCTTTTTTTTTTTTTTTTTTTCCTTAAATAACTTTATAAATATTTACATAAATATTAAGGGAAGGCAAAAAATCCCATAAGCCATCTTGGCATTCATGTCTATGAATACAGACAGGAACTAAGAGAAAATCCTAACCAAAAAATAAATAAATAATCACTGCTTCAGAACAACAACTCGAGATCCCAGTATTTTGCATTGATTAGAAGTAGAGACCTATTTGAACAACAATTCAGCCGCTGAGAAACAGTTTGGCACAGTTCAATGACATTCCTTGTTTGGCTGGACAAGACAATAAGGTTTTGTTTTGTTTTGTTTTCCTCTCTGATCACCAAAAAAATACTGCTATGATGATCTTGCCTTACACTGTGCCCCAAGTCCATGGAAGCAAGCAAAGGATGAAATGTGTAGAAAATTCAGCACAAGCGAGGCAATTAACCATATGTTGCAAAGGTTGGTAAGACACTGGTGAGAAAGGAAAATAAAAAAGAATTCCCGCTTCAGATCTTGAGACAAATCATTCATGGAGTGATGCCAGGGAAGAAAGGAATGTTTTCATAGTTTGACCCACCATATTCTGGGACAGAGCCATCTCCTCGTTTCAGAAAGAGGCGGACCCTGCGGCCACCATTTTTAATCAGTTCGATGGCCCGAGCATGCTTCATGTTCTTGGTAGTTTCCCCATTGATCTCTAGGATTTCATCACCAATCTGTAAAAGTAATAAAACAGAAGAGCCTATGTGAGTACTGTCTATGTAAGATAGGTCTATGTGAGAACTGTTTTTTTTTTTGTTTTTGTTTTTTTTTTTGACTATTTTCAAGGTTTTCATCAAACAGTTGGATATAAATACCTGCTATGAACCAGCAAATCCCCTCTTGTAAGTATAAGCATTTATCAGGATAGAACATCAGGGCTTGGAAGAACTTGTCAAAGCATTGGCTTCCACAGGGCAGTGATGATTTATTTTCATATTTTAGACTTATAAATCTAGCTCTAGCAAAAGAATTTTGAAAATGCCCTTCATCTAATTTGTCTGGAGGAGACAAACATACTTTGAAGTTACTACACGTTCTCTACCAGAGGAGCAAGGAAAACATAAAACTTGGTAATTTCTTTTTTGTAGGCATTTTGTAACTATGCCTATGCAACAATGTTTGTAATTTAGATGATATGCAAAACAAACAGATAATACTAATTAAAACCACACCACAATCTTTCAACTCAATACTCAATATATATGGATGGTCCCTCACTGCTCTACCCCCAGTAGAGACGAGGATCAGGTAGAACAACCTAATTTTCTACACATCTCCAGCTTTAAAGGAGCTCGCAAAGATTGTGACTTACATTTTCACTGCTTTCCATATCTTTCTTAGTTTCAAGTTATTAGAGGTATTTATGTATTAGAATTTGGAAATATGGGTTGCAAAAAGGATGTGGTTAAAGTTTTCCAATGCATACACACTTATGGAGATTGTAGATACAATCCTTTTCTATACAGAATGCCCGAAGCCACTGACAGCAGTAAGCAGGTACAACTGCACTTTCCAGTTAACATTTAATTCTCCCATTAACTATTAGCTATTCACTGCAGAAGGTGTGTCTGCAGGGGACAGGCAGGCAAGTCAGCTCATTGCAAAGCAGCACACTTTTAAAGTCTGTTTGTGCATACCCTCATCTTCCCACATCTCTCAGCCGGCCCATCCTCAGCTAGCCGCAGCACGTAAAGATCCATATTATACTCCCGGCCACCTCTCAGGCTGAAGCCAAACCCTTTGGCTCCTCTTTCCAGCTCAACAGTGTAAAAATCCTGGTCCTGCTGGAGTGAAGACAACATATGTGCAATTGAACAGAAAGTTAAATGCATCTCTAGTTCTCATTTTGAAATTATTCAGCCAATGAGCGTTATCATTTCTGTCACTCATCATTAAAAACAGAATCAGTTGAGTTTTCACACACACACGAGGATTTCCTTTGCAAAGGGTGGTGAAGACAACCCTGCTCCCAGAGCTAGGCTCTAATTAGCTGGTAAATGGGATGAGTCTACAACACAGCGCTGTCTTCTCTGTTTTGTTACCACCCCTTCTATCCTTTTGTCAGGTCAGAAGTACATGCATTGTTTTTCTGTACAGCACAATGCTATTGGCATAGGGATGTTTTGAAGTCCCTGATGGAAGAGGTTACTTCTGGGATGGCCAGTGGCAAGGAAAGATAACAGTGGAATAATCTCTTTAATAAGGCACGTTCTGTGAAACCTGGAGCACTTCAGCAACAGCTCATTATTAAGTTTTGCTCTTTTCTATTCCCCAATTTTATCATTTGTACACAGTGGTGCTTTGTAGAGAGCCCCCTTAAAACATACACTTCCATAAACAAACCCATCAATCACTACTGCCATAAAAACGTTTCACTTTTTCTTAAAGTCTTAAGTGAGAACGCTTTGGAAATGTATGCCAGCTGAAACAAAAGCAACACATAGTAAGAAACTAATCAGCAAATCCCTCTTTCTCCAGCAAACAGACAGAGGGAGAACAGCCTCCCAGTATTGATTTTCAAGGGAAACATTTGAACAGAGCCCTTAAGCAGACTGGAAGCAACAGTCTGGTAAACAAAGCAATTAGAAAAGCATTCCTTACCTGTGCTGCTTGGGGTGGTTTGAAATCAAACTGGGATTCTTGCTTTGGTTTTGTGTTGTTCCTGCTGCAGTGCATGAGAGACAAAGGGAGAGAGGAAAAAGACAGCTCATGGGATGTGAAGATGATCAAGAAGTAACCAAACAGAGAGCAGGACATCACGCTCCCCTCAAGGAAAACAATCTGACCTGGTCTCCTGTGGTATTTGCTGAGGAGTATGTGTGGTTGTAATTGTAGCAATTTTTTCTGCATTGGTCAATAAAGTAGCATTGGAGGATTCTGCAAAACAAATTTGTTTTTCATTATGGAGGAACACCATTGGTTGCTCATTGCAAAGAAGTTTTGCAAAGTCATTTCACTGGAAAGCATCAGAATGTTGGCTTCAGAGAATCTGAAACTAGTTTAAATTTCCTATATCTCAAAATTAACAGGACAAAAAACTAAGATATGTCATAGTAATTATGTATACAAAACCATACAGAACCTCTATTGCAGGGAAATACTGGCCTTTGTTTGTGCTGTATCTTATAGAATTACAGAATGCTTTTGGTTGGAGAAGATGTTAAAGCCCACCTAGTTCTGACCCCCCATGTGTGCAGGGACACCCTGCACTCAATCATGATGCCCACAGCTCTATCCTCAAGGGTCTGCTTTTTCTGGTATCTATCATCAGATGTGCAAAATCATTTTCTAATCTGTTTTTCTCCTTTGTAAGATAAAATACTTCTAAGAGCTCCTAACCAGCTAAGAAACATCGTCACATCACTGCTGTTGTTGTAGACTATGCTCCTGATGATCTGTCAAGGCTTTAGTGAAAACATCAGAGTAAGCTCCATCGCTGAATCACTTTGCTTGAAAAGAGTGTACCAGAAGTTACCACAGCCACCCATCACAGACAGCATTAAGCAGAGAGTAAAATACTTGTACATATTTATATTATATATATAGTATATTTATATCATAAATAAATATTTTTTTCTGCCAATGAAGCCTTTTCAGCAAGCAAATGCATTGCTACCATCACCAATCTAAAGGGAATCCTAAAGCCACTCAATTGGAAATAAAATAAAAGGCAATCTGGATTGGAGATCTCTGATTGTCAGACATGCTCAGAACAAAGGCTGAGTTCTGTAGAAAGGGTTGAAGAAAGTTTTGTCTGTTATATAATGACATGAATGCCGATATTTAAAGTCTCCAAATATGGAAGGTTGGCTGGATTAATTTTATAGTAGCAATAACTATTCCATGTATTATAAGCTTATCAGTACTTCCTCCACCACAAACTGCAATCTTCAGTGGAATTGAGATATGGCTTTTATCTAATACCTCACAAGGTGATATCGAATGTGACTAAACCCCCAAATTACTGAACTGTGTCTTTGAAATACAACACACTGCTGTCTGAGCTCTCAAAGCTGCACGCAGGGACACAGAACTGCCTGCATCAGACACATCAACTGTATGGGTACCGCTTACAAAACTGCTCACCAAGAGAACACAGAGAAGGGGATTAACTTCAGAACTCAATCTACACTGCAGTGAAGGACTCTCAGCCCAGCATCAGTTTGCACAAAAGCTGTATTTCTCCACGCAAAGCAAGAGGCGCTTCTGAGAGGTTTCCTCACTCCTGCTTCAGAGAACAGGGAAGGGAGTTGCTGTAGACATGACTTAGAAGGGACCATTTTGCTGTCCCTCATGGTGCAGCCTGGCAAAATCTTGCTATTTTGGAGCTTTATCATAGGCTTCAAAAAAAGATACAACAGGGTAAACTTAGAACTCCTTTCAAACTCTCTAAAATGAAGGTAATGCAAATGCCATTAGTCAAATTTTAGCAACTTAGATTTGAAGGACAGATCTGGAACGCATGCATATCAAACTCAATGCACGTTCCATAAAATGAATCAATCCTGAACTGAAATTAGTACTGACGGTTTCAAACTTTGAACCATTTTGGTGTGCCTGCGGGCCAGCAAATCCTGAAAACATCCTCCTGGTCACACAGGAGTTTGAATTCAGGAAGAGTCCCTGGCCCACACATAACCAAAGTGCTGAATGACCTCAGACAATGGTGGACGTTGGGATTGGGAAACCATGGTCAATAGAAACATCCACACATTGGGCAGGGCATTCCCAGTCCAACTCACAACTCCTCTGTGGAACAGTTCTGCACACAGGACATCCACCCCCACCACATGCCTGTACACACTGTGTCTAGAAGAGGAAACAACTGATAACAGAATAATGATCAGTATTTTTGAAGAGCGGAATCTAAGTTAAATGAAGAATCACTGGCTACAAAGACGTATTTTGTTTTTTTACTGAATTTCTGCAGTTCCAGTGCCTCCTATAAAAGTCACCAGCAGACAACAGCAACAAAAACTGGGTGGAAATAGCTGACGATCCAGCATAAAACTACAATATCTTCTGTCCTACCCTTGCTTACCTCATAAGCTCTTGGCACCCAGTAATTAACTTCAATTACTATGAGAAAAGCTCCCATTATTAAACAGAGTCCAGCTACAATAAGAATTTGAAGAAATGGGAGTTTTCTTTGCCTAGTTAAAGGGAAAATGGCAGTCATGTGTGTACTTGGTCCTGGGAACCTATTTTAATTCATAAATTTATTTCAGTCATGGAGAAACCTAGAAGAGCTGAAGGTGTTTCCTTTTCACCAGTCCATGTTAAGAGAAACTCAGGAAAAGGGAAAGAAGAAAAAACAAGAACCATTTGAACAGATGAGTTCAATGAGAGCACAGCTTCTTTGCCTGCAGCACTGTGCCCAAGTCAACGTGCCCACGCCCTTAGCATATGGAGTGCTAACATCTTCCAGACCAGAGCTGGCCTGCATCCAGTGTCTCAGAGAGCAAGAGGCTCTGCATGGCTTGTGTGAGAAGCCTCCGTGTCCCTATTAAACCCTTGGATTCTAAAAAAGAATTCCTTGTATTTTGTAAAGTTTCTCTGATGCTTGAATCTGTCTCCAACACCAGAAGGTCCCAAAACATGCTTAAGTGCATTGTATTCACTCAGAACAAAACCTCTGGAATCCTCCACAAATATTTAGAGATGAGATGAAGACAGGCTTCAAAGGAAAAGCAACATTCCTACCCTTTAGTAGTTGACTAAGTATACCGAGTTGAGCAACAACACATCTTTGGTACAGATGTATCTTCACACCAACTGTTCTGTGCCTGTTTTTGGCCCACCCTAACCCACGAGGCAGGTTTTGTGCATCATTTTTGCTAATGTTTTAGACACAGGTTCAGGACACATGCCAGCCACCATGCAAAATTGGAACAGAACACAAATACAGGAAAACCTATCTCTATCATAATTAAAACAGCACATTCCAAACCCTACGTAATTTCACTGTTTTCCTTCCCCTGTTCTGCCATAGAATACCCAGCCACCAATTTAAGATCGGCATTTTTTAGCTAATCATCCCCTTGTGTCATGCTAAACCACTGCAATATCACCGCAAATATACTCCTGTGGTGGTCCATTACAGTGAGCTGGTGCAAGACTATGGTGCAGCAAAAACCTTTTGGTGGTTTTAATAATGTTAGAAAAGATTAGCAATGTGAGTTTATGGTGAGTTTTGTGATGAGTTTTAGTTTCACCCTTATTTGAGATGCACAGCTTCCAATTTACTTTTATCTTTCCCCAACAAAGTATACACTGCTAAAATGCTTAGACTTGCCAAAAAGCACCCCTAAGTTATAAGGCAACAAAAAGAAAACAACACTGAGACTGATTCCTTAAATTTCATGGGTTTTGAGCAAACCTCTCACCATGTTCCCGAGTGGCTGGCCTTACTGGCTTCTGGAAATTAAAAGCAGACAGAGCTGGCAATCTGACTTTGAGTTCCCAGGGCACAGCAAACAAAGAGGCTCAAAGCATGCATTGCTGAGAGAGAAAAGAGTTGGCTCCTTCTCTAAATTATAGCTCTCCTTCTCTAGGAATGCTTGATGTCAGTCACAGCTGCAGAGGTCTCTTCAAACATAAGCAATTTAGCAAGGTATTCTGTACACTCATTTGCATGAACAAGGCTGGCTGAGTGCTCGCACTGTTCCTCTTAAAAAATCCAAATGGGTCATAAGTTGTTCATTTCAAAAACTCAATTTCCTTGACTTTGATGAGATATCAAAATAAAGGTAATGAACAATTCTTCCCCTGGTTTACCTTCTCAAACCGGCACACACAGGCCAGCTCAGCCACTAGCCTGATTCACAGCCATTTTGTTATTCATGAATACTCATTTAACTGGAAGTAGAAAAGGACCACATACCATTTAACCTGGTAGCTGCTAGACAGTAGGAAAATAAAGCCTTCATGCAAAACAGATCACACTAAATAGAAATGATTTATAAGCAGATCACTTATGGTCCTGGCCAGCTTTTGCCCCATAACCAAACACAGCACCATAGTTTTGTATGGGGTAACTAAAACCATGTTTCAGATTACTACAGGAAATCACTTCATTTAACTTCTTCATTCCGCATTATGGACTCTGATTCAATCCACAGCTTCCCTCTGCTTCCTTGAAAGCATTAAGTGCAGTAGTGCTGCTCCATGTACACAGAGTAAAAGCAAATTGTTTCCTGTCAGGCTGCAGAATGAAAAGGTCTCCTTCCAGTAGTTTTCATTGTGAGGGGGGTATCTTCACTTCAGTTACAGCTTTTCAGCCTTTCTTTCAAACTTAATTGTGCTTTCCCTACGTTTAACTGAATGCAAGGAATGTACTGTACAGAAATGCTCATTATTTCTGTGTCTGAGCCAGCAAATCCTATACAATCCACAGACTCAGCTTAAACAAAAAAGAGCAATGTGAAAAAATCTCTGAGTTCTCCCTGTGAGCCTATCCATTGCAGAGCAGGACAAAGAACAAACAAAATTCTTGCCATTCCAGCTACGCTAAATATCTGCTGTACCTGTACCTGTCTGCTCCATCCCTATTTGCATCACAGCTAAGGATTCATTTCATGAAAATGATACATAACACAGATCTTTACTTTTACTGAACAGTTCAATGAGCAGAAATTAGCACCAAGTGTCAGCATGTTATCAGAGATCCTGCACGTTCCGTCTCATCAGAAGCAATGAGATCCTTCCTGTCCAGGGGAACTCCTTATCAGTAGTAAAGCATCTCCAGAGCCACTGCCATTAATAAAGGCATTTCCAAATGCACTGAGATCACTTCAAAGAGCAACTTACACAGAATAAGAACAAATCTTCTTTCCAAACAGCTTAAAACATGACAAAGTGTTTATCCCTTTCTGTGATCTCTTTAGAGGCTGTGGAAAGCTTCAGGGATCCCACATACTGAGTTACTGAGTGTGCAGCAGTTCTCAAATATTCTAAAGCTGTACCATTACCCTAAGAATCGAACCAGACAGTACCAAGATATGCATCAAATCTGGAGATCGTTTTAAGGAGATACTTGGAGAAACACAATGGAAGGGAATATAGTAACTTTTAAATAGAGAATCACTTCAGCCCTGTTGAGAAAACAGCATTCCTATGGAACAAAAATCAGCTGTCTAATACAGCTATGGAACACTCACAACCCCTGAGCTCCAATTCCCCAAGCAGGAGACAAAATCTTTACGATTCTGCAGCTCTGACAGATGAGAAAAGCCCAGGAACAAAGCAACAAAAGGGTCAGAAAAGACAGCAGGGAACAGATACTTTACCATCTCCTGGAATGATGCGCAGAGTAACGGTGTTTCCCGCTTCCTTAATGAGGTTGACGATGTCTGAATGCGACTTGTTGGTGATGGAGCACCCATTGACGGCCAAGATGCGATCGCCTACTTTCAGCTTGCCACAGCGGTCTGCGGGACTCCCTTCAATTATCCGACCTATTTTGTGAGGCATGGCCACACATGCATTTCCCGCTTTTGTATTGGTTTTGGGGTTTGTTTTTTTGTTTGTTTGTTTTTTGTTTGGTTTTAATTGTTTACATATGTGGGAATATGGTGAAGGGGAAAAGGAGAAAAAGGGTTGAAAAGGGAAAGAGAAGGTTAAGGGTTAATTAATTAATGCATCAAGCAAAAGTTATTATAGGATAGCTTTGCTGCCAGTGTTCAAAACATTGGCAATCAACTAGTATGAGTGTACAACACTTCTTTTACAAAAAGGTGCCTGTTAATCCCTCAAATCTCCCTCCCCCTTGATTTCTGTGAGCTTTTAGGGACTACAACTGCATTTAGCAGCCCCAGAGAAATCCAAATCCTGGTTTTATTTTTGTACCAAAAAACTGAAACCGTGTGGTGAAAACACAACCTTCCTCCTCCAGGATTACATCGGTGTCAGCCTCTCGAGTCTCTCTCTAAATCAACTGCTGTTCAAGCTTCTGCCAATGTTTTGTTCTTTCTCCATTTAGAAAGATTAAATCCTTCTAGCCCTGGGAGGGAGTGTGGCTCCCTTTCCACCACGAAGTCTCAATCTATCAGCACTGGATGGGGAAGCAACACAGAACAGTTTTCTTCCACTGCAACAAAGGTACTACCAGGGAAGGCACAGGACCACTACAGATGGGCCAAGACTGACAAAGGTAACTCATTTGGTGCAGGCACCCCCCTCAGCCCCTGTTGACTCTTCCCCTTCTACAGTCCAAGAAAGCACAGGGATGGGAATAAGGACATTCTGATGTAAATACCTCTAAAACCAAAGGCAGAACCATGGAGATGTCTGATACACCGAGCGAGAGCACTTTGGAATGAATATGTTTTGGAAACAAAACTCCCCTCCTGTTCCACACAACTGCCTGGCCCCAGAGACACAGAGTCATCCTCAGAATCAGATTTGGGACACAGAAGATACAAAACTTAACTCAGATAAAACCACTAGGCTTCCATCTGGCTTCCCTATGTGGGCATGAAGCCCTTGGGCATGCAGTGCATGTTGAAAAGGATGAAGTATGCAGAGTGGTCATCCAATGCTTCACAAATACATGTGGAAGCGATGTCTTTTTTTCTTCATACCATGGACTCAGGAGATGATGGGAGATTCTCATCCTTCCTGTTTTTAGAACTATGTTTCTGGTTAAGAAACATTAGAAAATGAGATCAAATACACCCAGAAAAAGCCGGAAAAGAATGGAATGCAACTACAGATATCAAACTCATTGCTACGTGATACATTCACCCTCAAGATGCACTTTCTCATCTGTGCTGTTATCTTTGATTAGTAGTTTTAGAGATAAACACTGCTGCATGCATGAAATACCAGAAATACCATAAAGAAAAGGAACATGAAGTGAGAGAACAAGGTTGGAAAGGTGTCATGAAAACTAGCAGAAAGCATTAATGTTAGTTGCAAATGGTGGGGGACTTCCTGTTATTGTTTTATTGTGATGTTAGAAAGTTTCCCCTTCTGGCAATATAAAACCCGGTTCAAAGGCTCTGTTAAAGGCACCTGAAATGAGTTCCTGAAGTAAGGAATGAGCTCCCTCTCAACCCAGCCCCTTGGACACTGATGGCCCAGCCCACACCAAAGTGACCAAGGTGAGTTTTAGAACCAGTTTGGCTCATCTCTACATACTACTCATGAAAGGAAAAACTACAAAGCAAGTACAGAGCAAGCACCACACAGGAGAGGGAACACATCTCATGCAGAGTATTGGGAAAAAGCTGAATACACTTGAAAAAAATTAAAGGAAAAATAGACACAGATCAACAGATCTCCATGTGGAGTCCCTGCACAGAAAACTTCCAGTTAGAGAGTATCTTGGGCTAAAGCAAACACAACTCTTAACAGTCTCACATTAAGGTTTCTCTGCATTAAATAGTTAGAGCATGGATTTCATACAGCAAGAGTTACTACTGCATGTTTGCAAATGCTTTCAGAAGATAAAAGCTCTCTCTCTGGTTTAGACTGAGTCCAGTTTAATCAATATTGCATTACACTGTTGTGTTCAGGCACCAAAATATCCACTCTGGAAGAGTAGTTTCCAGCAATGATGACAGCACAAAGGCAGCCTAGCAGCTGAGAACTGACAAAGCTCACTAGATGAAGTCTACACTGGACATTTCACCCTTGTGACCTCTGCTGCTCTGACTGCCCAGAACCTGCATGCCCCAGGAATATTCAAGCTTCACAGGGAGACTGCAGTGTATTTTGTCTACAAAACACAGCCCTGCTCTGAGACATAATGGGAATATAGCCAGAGCACTTGTTCTGTACTTCGGTTCCCCTTCCATCAACAACACACGTCACAGACCAACAGGAAGAGAACAGTTTTTTCCCCTATGAAGTCAAAGTGGATGCTGCCTGTTGGACACTATGGGAAGGGAAGTAAGGAGAATTTCAGAATGATTTCCCCCTTGCAGTGACATTTTTGCTCTAAAGGAGGCTTCCCTGTGCACACCTGCAAAGCCAGCTTATTACTGCTTTGCCATCATTTGTTGGGCAAATAGAATCACACCTCTCTTGCACCAACACCTGACAACAAGTATAGAATCATGTCATAGAATCACAAAATGGCTTAGGTTGGAAGGGACCTTAAAGATAATCTTTAGTTATAATCTCTGACATGAGCTAGTTGCCCCCCACCAGCTCAGGTTGCCCATGGCCCCATCTATGGCCTATCTGGAATGGCCTCGACCCAAGGGCAACACCTTGCTCTTGGCCTTGTTAAACTTCATTAGTGCCTGTTTGACAAGTGCTTGTCTAGCAGAAGAGTGGTCAGACCAAAACGCAGCAACCCTTGTGAGGGCAGAATACCATGGGTGGTGCTGCATGAGCATTGTATCCCCTGACTCTGAAGAAAAAGGTTTGGGAGGAGACAAAGTGGAATGGGTAAAAAAAAAAATCAATCATGTCTTTTTCTTAAAATAGGAATTCTCAATTTTATGTCTCACAAGCAAGGACTATTAATTAAAACTTCCCAGCTATCAGCATGCTCATTCTGTAATGAGGATCAGAATAATCCCTGACTGCCAAAAAATAAGTTAATCAGTTGAGGCATTACTGCTGTTAGCAATGGCTCAATTCCACCATCAGAAGACATATTTCCTTCCACCTGCTTCCTTTCTGCATCAGAAAACAGCTCCTTTGGGGGGATCCCTGGCTGCTCTTCCGAGTGTGAACCCCAGGAAGGGGTCCAGCCCACACAGGGAATGGCCACGGGTGG
The DNA here is from genome assembly GCF_054131305.1 of Coturnix japonica. Lineage (NCBI taxonomy): Eukaryota > Metazoa > Chordata > Aves > Galliformes > Phasianidae > Coturnix > Coturnix japonica. The sequence goes on along the minus strand of NC_140677.1, from coordinate 6,097,131 downwards.
CATTTCTCATTCTGCTTTATGTGACTCAGTAATGAACAAAACCCAAGAGACAAACACCTTCTAAGTCTCAGCCTCTAATTAAACTATTAATTACACAAATTAGGGCAAGTTCATGACTTTCAATTAAACATCCCCACTTGCCTCCTTGAGCTGCAGCACTACAACCTGCGTCTCTCTCGAGACGCAATGCCAAACCCCCAAGACTTACCGAACGTCGTCCCTGCCTCTGGTCTGCTCACCGACGAGACGATGACAAAGCCAAAGCCCTCGTTCTCACCACGGCGGATTTCCACATCATAGGGCTGGACCACGGCACTGACCACACCACTGCCACCTCCGCCGCCACTGCCAATGCCGCTGGTGCTGCCGCTGCCCGAGCTGACAGTGTTGAGGGAGTTCTGGCTGCCCTGCGGTGTTCGCTTCTCCTCTGTCAGCGAGGCCGGCTGGTTGCTGCTGTGATGGGAAGAGGCTGGGGATGGGACTTCGTTTTCTGCCTTAGGGACTGGGGAAGGAAAAAAAACAAGAGGGTCTGAGCAAGCTGTTGCTGTTCAGTGCTTGACAAGCACTGCGAGCTGAGAGAAAGAATTAAAAAAGGACAGCACCTGCTTTACTCTATCAGTCACAGCCAGAACAACTAGGGGTTCTGTCCTTCATCTCCTTTCCCTAGCACTAGCTTTACTAAATGGCAGCACTGACCACATGCCCTCATCCATTCCTGTGTATGGCCATGCAGCCAAAGCCTTCCACTGCCATAACCAGAGCAATTCAGTGCACTGCTGCAATGGATGCTCTGTGCCATTTCAGCTTGGATTACATTAAGTAAGTCAAAGCTGTCCCTTTGGGTACCATATCCCCACTTCAGTTACATATGCAATGGAACTGCAGAATCACAGAGTGATTAAGGTTGGAAAGACCACTAAGATCAGCCTGTCCAACCATGAACACATGCATGACCATTCCAGATCATGTTTCTCAGTATCACATCTACTCGTTACTTGTAACACCTCCAGGATGGTGTGTCCACTCCTTCCCTGGACAGCCCATTCCAGTGCATTACCACTCTTTCTGACAAAAATTTTTTCCTAACATACCACCTAAACCTTTCCTGGTGCAACACACAGCCATTCCCTCTTGTTCTATCACCGTTAGCTGGAATAAGAAACAGACCCCACCACCCCACAATCTCCTTTCAGGCAGTTACAGAGAGTGATAAGGTACCCCCTGAGCTTCCTCCAGACTGAACCATCTCAGTTCCCTCAGCTGCTCCCCAAAAGACTTGTACTCCAAGCCCTTTAACAGTGCTGTAGCCTTTCTATGTGCACAGGCCATGGGGATACAGCATCAGAACAAACATGTATCACCCACCACCTATTTTTTTTAGCTCAGTGTTATCAGTTGGGCACAACTGATTGTTTTTAATTAACATGATCTTGATTACAAATTACCACACTATAACAAAATAATTTGTGAACTAAGCTTTTCTGGATGGAAGAACAAGCAATTTTCATCTGTACAGTCTGGCACAGTCGGGGGGAACCTTTAAACATTATTAACATTAATATTAACAAGTATTTAACAGCAAGTGAAGTTGATATTAGTTTAAAATCTAATTGGCTACCACAAGGCTTGAAGAAATCTCAAAAAATCTCTTAGTCCACACTCTACCGAAGCCTGGGCCAGCTATACTTACTGTCAGTCTTGACAGATGTTTGCCTAATCTGCTGTTAAATATCTCCCCGGGCAATCTATTGGTTGTAATATCTAACTTAAATCTTCCCTGCTGCAACATAAGGCTATTATTTCTAGTTTTATCTCGCAGGCATATGGAGAACATATTATTCTCTCCCTCTTTGCGGCAGCCTCTTATAGTCTCAGGGAGTTTAACACCTCCTCCCCCTTCTCTGCTTTAGGCTAAACAATCCCAATTTGTTCAATATTTCCTTGCAGACCATGTTTTCAAAAGCTCTCCTTGCTCTCCCTGGTCCTCTGGACTCGCTCCAGTTGGGTCCTCTCCAACTCAAACATATCTTTCTTGAAGTGCTGGACCATGTTGCAGCTGAGACATCGTCTGCTGGGAAAGCAGGAGAGCTCCCTACTGCCTACATTCCAGCACAACGTTGTTCTTTACCTGAGCCAACCTCAGGTAAGAACAGTTGCCCATGATAATTTCCACTTCTGATTACCCAGCCAGATCTCCACAGTCCAATTCTGCAGCTGAGAGCAACATATTGCACCTGTCCCTATGGAATGTCTGACTCCGTTAACCAGGTTGCTTGTTGTTTCTCCAGTTTGTCTGGTAAATCAAAACTAAGTAGCTTAAAAGCTACTGCAAAAACAAAATGGATACTGAACAAAATCCAAACTGTAAACCCATGATCCAAAAGAAAACAAAATATTCTTGAGAGTATATGATAGCATTTGCATATTCAAAGTATGTACTAAACACATAATATTCTACATATTAAGAATATATTCTACGTATTAATTTATTCTACACATCAAAAGTGTATAAATGTTCCCCCTGTATGGATCTCAGGCTATGGAGTACCCATTTAGGTGAACACTTTTTCTAGTTGGCATGTAGATGAGAGGAGCAGTAAGGGGACCAAAATTCAAGAAAGTTATGCTGGAATATGAAAGCCTGCAAATGTAAGGTGAGAAAAGGGATATTGAATAATTTATTTCAGAGTAAGTGTCCAGATTTGAAATGATACAGAAATAACTCTGAACAATCCCCTGAATGAAATAGCAAAGGTTTATATCAGAATCTTTCATGCATCTAAATCTTTCATAATTTCCAGCCTGGAGGCTGTAAAACTAGATATAAAATCCGTGCACAAAGACAATACCACCATTCAGCTGCCCCTCTCTTCCTCTCAACCCCCGTCTCCTACAACTTCCCTCACTTTGTCTGGAATGATACACACTCCTATGATGTAGACTATTAGAGCAGGGATATAATTCAGCATTTCACCCACAATGGGAAGAAGGTAAGAAACCAGAAGTGAACAATTATTTAATATTCTGTGGAAGGCACTCAGCTGTGGATAAGAATAAAGACATGTTTTAGAGGTACTGCTCCAGTCCTGGCCTCCACTGAGGGTCTCATTTTCGACCTGTTGTATTAAAATTCTTTAAGCCTGAAACACACCACTTCCTGTTTTTCTGCAGATGCCTGAACTTGAGAACTACGTATTCAATGTATATAATATAAAGGATATACTGTGACAGAACACTTCCCTGTTTTAACAGAAACACTTACGAAGACTGAAAAAACACAAGTGAAACAGAGACGGTCATGACTAGGAACAAAATACTAAATACCCATTTGACTAAGAACAAAAAGACAAAAGGCTAAAAACAGCCACAAGAGTTAACACCACGTTCCCTGAGCTTTCCCAGCATTACAGAGAGGAGCTTTTGTTCTTTAAACCGTTTGCTGAACAGATGGAGTCTGGCAAGAAAATCCATCCCACTGATGGACACGGCAGCCTACCTGTGTAAACTACTTTGCGCCTGACGGTCAGATTGACGTGACCTTGCTTGGCTGCCTGTTGCATAAGCTGGACAACAAGCTGGTGTGATTTCCCAACCACAGGCGTCCCATCCACACAGATCAGCTCATCACCCGACCTCAGGCGGCCGTCAGCATCAGCAGCACCCAACGGTACAATGTGACCAATGTAAATCTGACAAGTTGGCACAAATAGGAAGAAAGAAAGAAAGAATGGTAAATGAGAACCATAAATGCTCACTAGCCAGCTGAGAGCAAGAGGTACACTAATTTAGTGGGGATCAGAAATTGTTGACAACTGGTCAGGATTGTTGCTAGTGTGGAAAACAGCCCCATGTTCAACTGCAGCCAGGATGCTGACATCTTTTTGCTTTAGGGCAGTCCAGTCACTCTACTGACAGACAGCCTTGGGAAAAGTGTTCAACCAGACAGTGACCAGTGGTTAAAAGCACTGAGATTCCTGTCAGGGAGCTGAGATTGAGTTATCCTTCCAGGTGCCTCCAGGGTTTACAAGTTCAGTACCATTTGCCTGTCCACCAGTTTGCTTTGAATTGTTCTGGTAAGAGAAGGATTAACGGAAACTATTTGTAAACCTGCAATAGCAAAGGAAGTCAAACTTGTTTCAGATATGAGGATTTGAGTCTGGTTTTTTTTGAGGGGGAACAATAGGAAGAAGTTGTGAGATATATTAAATCATAGCCCACTGCTTATTTTAACAAGAATGCCACAGCACAACTCTGCACATTTATATTGCTATTGCTGTGATTCTGGAAGACATGGGGAAGTTAAAACAAGCCCACTTCTAGATGTACTCACAGGTTCTCCAGGCTCATTTCCACCCAGAATCCTAAATCCAAAACCGGTTTCCTTTCTCCATAGAAAGATATCCTGCTCTTGGTAATCTGGAACTGAAGGAAAGAAAGAAAGCTATTAGTTTTAATAAGAAACAGAACTATATACTCATATCAGGACTACTCTGATGTATAACGTAGAAGAACCTGCTGCACAATTTTAATCATTAAATGAGGCGGCCTTGAACTTTCAGACATAATTAAGAACATCTATAGATTTAAGTAGTAAAGGATTATTCCTTAAATCACTATGAAAAATTATCCCATGTTTTCTACTTTCTAGTTGTCTAATTGTGATTTTATCACTGTACTTTTTACTTCCATTGGTATTAGCACCATTACCCAGAGTAAGAGTCTCTTCCAAACCATCAATACACGTGTGTGTACAACACAGAAGCATTCTGCCGGAAACAATACAGCTGCCTCTCTTTCACTGGAGACAAAAGAGCCACTTGTTCTGACTTCTACTGTTTAATTAACTTTCGCAAGCAGTGTTTGCTATCTGTCTGCTGACACTGCTTTAAATAATGACGGGACAGATCCCCAGCTGGCGTAAACCAGAAGTGTTCCTCTGGAAACAGTGCAGCTCTCCAGCCTTCCACTTGCTTGTTTATGGGTTTTATAAAACCACTGAAGAGACAAAACCAGTTGGAAAATATGAAGAAAGACCAGCCTTACCTACTCATTAGTATGGAACACCAGTGAGGTTTTTACAATGAATATTACATACAGTGAAGCACTAACCTTGAAGTGCGGTTGAAATGTTTCATATTAACTTATTCATGGCTGCTTTCATCCCTTTTTTAAAATGCAAAATTAATTGCTAACATTAAATCATATCAGAAGACAAGCTCACATTCATTTAATATTTATTAGTGGGTATCTATAACATTGACTAATTTTGTAACAACCCCCTCCCAAAATTTATAGCTAATGATCAGAAAGGCAATTCCTTTACAAGTCAGCTGCCTATAGCTTTAGTAAAGAAAGCAAAGTGTATCAGCCAGAAACATAATTTCAGAAAGTGCAGCTCAGATACTGGATGTAACACATCCAAGAAAACATGATCTACATTTCTGTATCTATCAGGAGATAAAGGATTTGTTTTCCATTAATGCTGGGGAGTGTCCAATAGGGCCCTAACTGCATTTTAAACCACTAGTGCCTGCTGCTTTGGGTTTGGTCTTATGGTGCTTTTCAGCGTTAAGGTTTTTATTGCTTTTCAGTGTTAAGGCTCTGATGCTCCCTCTTCAATGACTTATCAGTGGGTCTTATAAACAGGAACTCAAGACCTGAAAGCACTGCAAATTGCAAGAACAGGCGAGCGTTCAGGCACATATCTGGTTTGACATTTTCATTCAAACTGGCTCATAGCCCCCAGTGTTACATAAAATATTTTCACATTTTAGGCATTTGCAGCTACAAACCAAGCTTGAGCCCTCTGCATGTTACCTTGCTGAACCACAAACTAATTTCTGCCCAGCTACAATTATGGAATAACCAGGTGAGGAGCACACTGGAAGCCTTTGCAGTGCATTAGTTTGGCTGAAGGCAGCTTGCAGGGACAGCCCGACAGCAGAACTCAGACAATGAATTAATTGCTGTTTGTCACTGCCTTCAGTGAGTGGGAGCGTGAAGAGCAGACACACTGGGAAGTGCCTCTCCAGCATTTCGCAGGCTTTTTTGGCAAAGGCTGGCCCCAACCAATTAATAGCGCAGGTTGGATCTGTCAGAGGCAAAATGGCTTCTGCAGAGAGCTGCAGCGTGGGCCTGTTTTCTTGGCCTCTCTCAACACCTTCCCATTTGTTATCTCTCCAGCCTTGCTGAGCGGTGCCGTATGCTCCTGGTTTGGCACCATGAGCCAATTAGCGGCCGCAGGGAACAGCGGCACGCCGAGGTACAGCAGTGGGGCCAACAAAACACACATCTACACCCAAAGCTGCAAGATCATTCACAGGTTGCTCCTTCTGCTGGAAGGATCACAGGTTGGTGAAACACAGACACAACAAACACACAGACAAAACACAGCGTGAATACAAACCCAACAAAACTCCTTTTACCACTTTTTGCTCCAGCTCTGCAGTAGGTGATGTACTGTGAAAACCCCATCCACCTCCATGCTGGAGAATCACATCAGCAGCACTTCATCAGTGAATCATAGAGTTGTTCTAGTTGAAAGGGACTGCTAAGGGCTACCTGGTCCAACTCCCCTGCAGTGAACAGGGACACCTACAGCTCCATCAGGTGCTCAGAGCCCCTCCAGCTTGACCCTGGGTGTCTCCAGGGATGAGGCATCCACCATCCCTCTGGGCAACCTGTGCCCTGTGCCTCACCTTCCCCATTTAAAGGGAAAACTTCAAGGTGGTGCTGAACTCTTACGCTTAAAATGAATGAAAAAGAGGTCTCCTGGAGAAATTCTTAACAACTTAGCACCTTGACATGATATAAACATGTACACAGCCCAAGGGGGTAAAACTTGCCAGTCTGCTCATCTTGTCCTTAAACCAGACTGCTTGGAGAGCCTTACAAATGTGGTAAGAAGCGTTATGTTGGGGCTAGAAGAAGGGATGGAAGGTGTGAGTGCTGTAGCCCCGAGGGCAGGTTCAGGATGGAAACAGGAAGGTGACATCCCCACCACCACCAGCCAGTATGTAGCCAAGCAAGTGCCTTGCACCTCCATGGCCAACCTTCCACACTGCTCTGGTGATGAAGGGCCCCACCATGGAGCGGTAATGAGACCAGAACAGAACACCATGGGACACAGATACATTCCCGGCACAGTCTTACATTCTCCAAAACTCGTGGAATTGATTTCTCTCTCTCTCTCACCCTTGTTCAGTCCAGTTGCAGGCGAAGGTGACATAGCTGTAATATCAATTTTACAGTTTTGCAAAGCTTAATGTATCTGCTTTCTTGTTAGTTCATTTCATTAATTTTGACTGCATGGATTGTGTTAAGCTTGCATGCACATAACTGCTAAGGTTATAGCTCTATGGATAATTAGATACATCTACATCTACTTGTACTTGTCTGTGTACACGTGGATACATTATAAACACACATATGAATTTATACATTTATGCATATGCCTGCAGGCATATTTGAGACTCATCGTTTTGTCCTTAAAAATACTTTTCTACCAAAGAAAAAATCAACATCACAACACAGCAAGTTCTCCGAATGGGAACCTCTTTCTCTAGCGTTAAAAGAAATTGAAATGCATGGTGAAGAACAATGAAATCAGTGATTAATTAGGGGTGATTTTAATTAAACTTCTCCTATATAAAGTTTAGAAATTATCACGTTACATATAAAAATGTTCTGTTTGAGATCAGGTTCAAGAAAGGACGGATTCAGAAATATCAGTATGAGCTTGCTTTAGTCACTAGCTCATCTGAGGCGGCAACACTTCCAGTGACTCACATCTTGGCAGCATGCAAGAGTTTTAAGGCCCAGATTCAGTAAAGTATATAAGGACACACTTGAAGTTACAAATGGATAGCCTCACTGGAGCTGCTGGAGAGTTTAGGTGCTGAAAATACCTGTGATTTTGCCATAAACCCCATTAGTCTCCTCATTCGCAGGAGAGACCCGCTTTCTAAACTATCCTACTGCACAAAAATCAGGCCTCTCTTAAGCAGACATCCTCCACATCTGTGTGCTCAAGTGCACGGCTCTAAGTGCTGTCCCCCATTCATTTAATAAAGGAGCCAGGGACCGCTCACTATCGCCTTTAAGTCAGCCTGACCAATTGTGGTCAGGAGGTGGCTGCAATTTCCTGTGAGAATTTCTCTCTTCTATTTAAGTTAGAAAGTACTGAATGTTTGGTATCACTGTGCAAATATTTTTAATTCTACGTACTTGCTGATGAGTGAACGCTACACACTGAGGTCACACCTTGTTTGTATTGTTTTAATTAGATCTGGGGAGAGAAAATCCTACCAAATAAATCACGTGCCTGAAAATAAAATTCTAACATTAAAGATAAATTAGAATATTTTAAAAGCTTTAACAATTATCCATAGTGTTCTGCTTTGCTTTTAATTAAATGCTTAAGCCCTTCAAAGGGATTCATTAACACATCTGCAATTCAGATTAATTCGTTTTGTCACTGCTGTTTTGACAGATGGCCATATGTAGGATATGGTATTTTGCAAAGCAATCAGGCCTCATGAGAAAAATTTGACAACAGATTGTGTTAATCTTTGAGGAAGTTTAATAATACGTTGAAAAATAAAAAGCATATTATAAAAATATATTTTCAATAAAACAGTACAAGATTTCATAACTGCAGCTCTCTTGTAAACTATTCAATTACTGTTTGTCTCACTGTTTGCTCTTCACGCATCTTATTCCTTGGTCTTGGAACTGTTCCATGTTTTAAGCCTCGAGGGCTCATCCTTCTCTCTGATTCACGAGCACAGCCCCCATGGGCAGCAGCGAGTTACCCATCGAGAGGAGCTCAGGCAGCTGAAACTTTGCACCAGCAAAGAGTGTGTTTGTTCCCACCACCAAAAGATCTGTTTTCAAATTCACTCACCACAAGGCTGGCTATTCTTGAAAGCCTTAATCCATCAAGCATTGCAACTCAGGGCCATACTGCAGCACAGCGTTTGAGCTCAGTCTTAGCCTTAAAGCATCCAAGTCCCTTTTGGGTTACAGCTTAAAATTAAGCTTTGTTGGACAGCAGCCTGAGCCCTGAGCACTTTGCAGGGCTGATCCCCCCACTTAGAGGAGCAGCATGTGAAGGACCTTAAGGTTGCAGTTCAATTTTGCTGCTGCTCAACCAGAGCCCAGACACAGCTATGGAGCCATCACTTAGCTTCGCATTATTAATTCTAGCTTAATTTTTCTGTTTTCCTTCTTCCCTTTTCCTTTCTTTTTTCTTTTTTTTCCCTAGGCAATGTCTATAGCTCCCTCCACAGAATCTGAATTCTTCCTGATATTAAGATGCATTGGGAAAACTGAAAAAATAGATGGTTTTACAAAATTATTCAGCACTTTTGAACCAAATTCTCGTCTGCCAACAGCTTCAGTGAGACAAGCCAGATAAGTCAAATACAGTTCTCTTCTATGTAACAGTGATCCAAAAAAGAAGTCAGAGAAATGAAGAATGCACTTCACCAATCCTGAAAAATTAAATGGTTGCCTGTGCGCATCCCATGTCCTCACCATTAACATTAATAACAGTGAGATGCACTCCCAGTCAAAAGGCGGTAGGTGGTCATTAGGGAATCAGGGTATTCAGTACTTTTTAGAAAGATCCTGGAGGAAATGTATTCACATGTCGAATTAAGCCTCTTTATATTATAATTTTTAGATGGAAAAAAATTCAGGCTGAGTTGTGGCTAATGAATTCATCTTTCTATGTCAACTGCACTTGAAAAACTGCACTATGTTCTCCTTAGACTCAAATGAGACTAAAAATGCTGATGATGATCTAATGCTCTGAAATTCTCTCTTCATTATGTTTTTCATGTATTTGAACACAGGCCTATTTCTGTTTCTCAGCACACTCGTTGGGGACTCAAAACACTGCCTTTTGAAAGACCATTATTATCCCTATCAGGTTTACTGAAAATGTAAAGCAATGAATCAACAGGCAGCAAGCACTATGCTGGTCAGGCAAGGAGAGCCAACATGGGGCTCCCTGGACTCACCCAAAGCCCCAGACAAAGGATGTGTCAGCCAATCTCAGCACTGGCACAAGGGTGGCAACCCTCTGCTGTGCAACCAATGCTCATTTACCATCACTCATGTTTTTGTCAGAAGAATTCAGATACTCATATCTATCACCCAAACCAGGAGATGTTAAGGGAGAAGAGATGCCGACCTCAGCCTTAAAGCCAAGCAGAATGGGTCCTCAAGCAAAGAACTATGACTGCTCCACCAGAAAGCAAAGGAAGAGATGGGTTTGAACTGAACTGAAGCTGAGTGAAAACACACAGAACCATACAGGTGGGGGAGACAGTGAAGCTGGAGGCCCAGGGAATGGTTTCTCCCACCCCACAGCTTGTGGTGCTCCCTACAAGCAGTTGCAGGGAAATGAGTCTCCATGGGATAATTCACTTCTTTCACAGAGCAGCCAATATTTGTCCACTTTTCATGCAGAAGGGATACACAGAAGGAAACATAGTTGTTCACCCCAACCTCCTCAGGTCCAGGAGGTGCAGGGTTTCAGCTGTGAACCACAATCTCCACTGACAAGACTGAGGAGTGGGGATGAGAGGTAAGGGCTTGCTGGGGGCAGGAGAAAGAGTTGGCCCTGATCAATAAATGAAATCATCTGTAATGCTTTGGGACCAGACCATGAGAAAAAATGCAGGGTGTCGGTCAGCCTTGTTCACGTAGGCTATTGCCTTACTGGTTTCCTTCAATTTCCATTCAGTGCAGCAAAGCGTCAGCACAAGGTGAGAGCATACGCTGATCCCCAGGGAACAGGTCCCAATTCAGCTTAGAGGCTGAAACTCAACAGCTCTCAGACACTCCTAATGGCATGTGCAAGGAGATATGATATAATCACACTTTTGACATTCTCATAAAATAGAAATGGATGTATGAAACCAATAAATCACCAAATACACCTTCCTGGTAAGGAAATGGACAAAACGCTGGTAGCAAAGCATGGATGTCCAAACAGATAGGTCTCACCTGGAAGAGAGGCAGGAGATACGGACTGAAGCAAAAGAGGAGGACTGATCTCACTACATGAAGACACTGGCCACGGAAAGGTGCAGGGGCAGAGCAGATCCAGCACAGCAAAAGGCTGAAGCAGAGAGGATTGTGGCAGAGGGAGAGATGGGTGTGGGAAAATGGAAGGTCAAGAGATGAGGAACAGGCTCTGGAAGGGCTCTGCTCACAGACAAGGACAAAATCTCTACAAGATACTGGCAGCCATTGAGGAAAGAGAGAGATTTAGCACATGGTGTTGGAGGACGACACTGAAGGTGACAGCCTGAATGTGCCTTTCAGGATTTCTCCTCCTCGGCCTCAGGATTTTATCGGGAAAGACAGGCAGGAGTTAATGCTGCTAAGTTGATACTAATGACTAATTAGTATAAGTTAAACTGTTAATTAGAAATCAGCGAAGTAGCTGCAGGGGTTCAGATGCAATGCCTGTAGAGTGTCTATGGGAATGTGAGCTGAGCAAGGATGATGCTGGTGCCATGATATGGCCTCAGCCACCTAGGCAGGGCTAGGAGGGGCTCTGCCCACAGCTCTGTGGGGCCAAAACCCCTATCCCTATTCTTTCTGCCCATCTTCGCCATTTCAATGAGACACACATACAAGTTCAGTTACAGCACTTCTCTGTAGACCAGCACAGCCAGCCCAAGAGCCTTCGTGGTCAGAAGCACACCTAACCCCTGGAGAGGGAAAGGAAGCAAAGCACAGAAGCTAAGACACCTACAAACTGACTGAGATACTCAGTCTGAAGAGATGCATCTTCAGCCAAGAAACCATGACTCATCGTTTAATTTTTCCAGGACATAAGATCTAGAAGTGATTCATTTGGTAAGGAAAAAAACAGTCCTATCATTTTCCATTCTGGGGTAGTGTTCATTTCAGATCATTTCTACCAAATTCCAGTTAGCAGAATGAAAGTAAACTCTTACGGTACCAAGACTTTGAATCTGCCTTTACAGTAACCACAGAAACTATTGCCCTTGGAAATGAACCTAAAACTCTTCAACTCTTTCTTTAAGAATTTGTTGCAGATTTGTCCATCTTCAGCAGTGCAATTAAAGTAAAGCCAGAACTTTTATTTTGTTTGCAGAGAAGAACCTGATTGAAACCATATTTATAGCCTTGGAGAAGAGTCAAAGTCCTTCTGAACTATTAGCCAAGTATGCAGATTATTAATTGACATGAAAGCCATTCACAGTATGCATTTGATATCTGCACTGTTAACAGTGTCCTCTTTGGTCAAAGTAAAATAGCTTAGCTGGATTTTCTCCTCCATAGAGTGAGACTGGAAAGCATCTAATATGAATTTCAGCAAACTAAATACTTCCCTTCCTCACCAAAATTCCTGTGCATATCAGTTAACGAGTCTTAACCTCAACAAAAGAATACAGGATCTGGATAATAAACTTGGAAATTTTCCTTCAGCTTAATTTACAAGCAATGAAAAGAAAAAAAAAAAAAGAAAAAAAAAAAAAAAGGAGGGGAAATAAAAAGAGCAGTCTTTAATTTAATGGGATTCTTGGTGTTAAGCTTTGGTCTAAGCACCTCTCTCTGGAGATGATTGAAGTTCATTCCTTACCCGAAATGAAAATGCCCCTCTACCAGTCAGACATTGCTGGCAGATAGATTAACACCCCGAAGCCTTCTATTTGCAATATAGATCTAAAAGACGCAGCTCTTTGCAAAGAAAATATAGAGAGCGCAGCTGCCGTAGCCGTAGCCTTAGCAACCACACCTGTTCTATACTCACGTCGGCTTTCATACATGCTCCTGGACTGGGCCCAGATTTTGAACGGATCTGGCTTTTTCTGCCCAGAAGCGTCGGGTTGGTCGGCAGCCGGCGGCTCAGTGGCGGGGTACTCCGGCAGCACCTGCGTGCTGTGAGCGGGGGACGCGGTGTGCCCGCTGCGGTGGCTGGAGACGCTGTGCTGAGAACTGTTTTGGCTGTCTTTCCTTTCAAGTGGTTGCTGTAAGGAAGAAAGCGAGAGGAGAGAGAGGGAGAACAGACGGTTATTGGTCTTTGAGTGGGTGTTTTCCATCAATTTTTCTCCCTCCTTTGATCAGGCTTTCTGCGTGCACGTAAGTAAATATATAAATCACAGTTCTGCTGCCACCGGTTAATGCTGGGTACAATTAAATTCCCCGGTGACACATTTTGATAGACTGACAGAAAGAGATATGCAAAACAAAGTCATTTATCATAAGAAAAAAAACCATGCAGTTCTCCATCTTGCACATAAACCAAACCTCAATCTCATTCTAGGTTACAAGTTTCAGCACACTTATGCCTTCCTACGTAAGTCAGAAAAACTCAACCACCTTCTACTCAGATCACATTAAAGTCTGACTTGAGCCTGCAAGTAAACAGAAATACGACCAAATTTCACTGTGAGAACTTGAGTGGCTCCCTGCAACAGATCCAAGTCCTTACTACAAGAAACACTTTTCCCTTGCAGCCCCCACACTGCAAGTGGGCTAACAACAGAGTGCCAATTTCGTGTCTCTGCTTCCCAGAGCATCCAGAGGATTACAGCAGACCTTCACAAACATGAAAACGTCTACTTGAGGTTTGATTTCTTTGTTTTATTTGAGCACATAAAGAAAGGAGAAAATACGTGCCCCTAATTCAAAGCTTATTGAAAAGCAGTACCTCAAGAGCTCTGTCTGCTCAATATTTAGCTAAGCAGGGAACATAGTTCCTAACTTTGCAATGGTGTGGTCAAATGAAGCACAGATCATGCTTGCATTGCAGAGAGAGAGATGCAGCTTAGTGGGCATGGTGGTGGTGGGCTGGTGGTCTGACTAAGTGACTTCAGGGGTCCTTTCCAATCTTCATGATTCTATGATTTGTGCCACTCAGTATGCAGCGAAGTCCTCCCTCACAAAGAGCTCCCCAAAGGCTTTTCAACGGAGATAACCTTGGCACCAAGGCTGAGTTCCACCTCTCACCTGCTCCAGCACAGGGAACCAGCGTGTTGTTCTTACAACATCCACAATTTCCTGGTCAAAAGGGGTCAACCAGAAAAAATAAACACTCCTGGTTACTGAAAACACTGCAATAGGAGCTTTAGCTTTGAGAGACGCTGCCACGATAAACCTAGATGGTGCAGGGAGCAAAGCAGGGCAGGATGGGCAGCTGAGTGCACATGGCTGTGGAGACCCATTCTTTTGCTCTCAATGCAAAACCTCAGGTGGCCAGTGCTCCACCACAGTGGGGACAAACTGATAACCGAGGAGAAAGTCACCACACCAGTGTGAGTCTTAACAATAATATTTTCTGGTTTGCAAACTGCACATCTTTTTGGCCTTACATTGAGATAGAAAAAAAAAAAAAAAGAAAAAAGCTCCAGCAGTCCAAATGGTTTTGACATTGCAGCCTCACATTCACATCGCTGTTCCACCACTAGCACTTTTTAAAATGCTATCTCGATTGACTAGAATGTGAAAATGCCTTTGTCCTTTAAAGTAATTTTGAACAAAGCATGCCTGCTGTGATTACTCATCCACAGACTTTAGAATACAAATATCTGAACCAATTTCAAACATTTTTAGCTTTTTAAGTGGTAAAAGAAGCTAATTCACATGCAGCCCTTCAGTCTTTAAATGCAGCAGTTTAAAACCCTGCTATGCTGCAGATAGTCACTCCTTTGTAATTTTTTATTTTTTTTTTAAAGGAATACAAATACAACAAACAAAGAAACAAACCCCAGCCCACATTACAGCTCTCCATCCAGCCATCTGGATTGTTTTGTTTGTTTGGTCAAACTACTGAAGTAACTAAAAGCATCCTGTGAAATTTCAAGCCAGTCTCGCTGGAAATAGCTGGCTTATAGAACCTGGAGTATGGGAACTAAGATGGGAAGCTTCATTCACCTGCTGGGGGAATCTTGAGAACTCTCTGAAAACTTTCTGACTTACAGAGGAACGAAGTTGGAACTTGCAAGAGTGCTCCCACCTTATGATATGGAAGACCTAAATATTGAACAAGCTATGAATTCTGTTTTCTATTTGGGCTGCACATGGAAGTCAGCACATCTCAAGCAAAACCACCTCAAATTAAATTAGGGTTGCATCTGCGAATACACAGACATTTTGCAAGAAAAAGGGGAAAACTTCTTCAGAGGGACTGTTGCTTTTTCCAACAGTAACATCTTTAGAAAGGTTGAAATGTTTATTTGGGAGCTGAAGAAGACAAGAGAAGGGGAACTGAACTGCCCAAGGCAGCAAGAGCACCCCTGCCTGACTGTGCGGAGTCTGTGGTCTTCTCTAGAACTACAGATAAGAATAAATAGCTTGCCAAAAACCTTTTCTTGACCAATACTGGCTAGAAATGAGGACCAGAATGACATCACCAAGTCTGCCTAGGCAGACTGCACACTGAAATAAAGGTGCTGGGAAAAACCATTTACATTGCTCTTGTATAAGAGCCAGGACTGAAAAAGTGGGAGACTGGAGCTCCTCATGCTCTATGCAAGCCTCAGGTCTGAGAATGAAATTTAGGGATGCGTGTGCTGTCAGCTTTCCTATGCCTATGCTGAAAGCTTGTAGTGCTGATCCTGCAAAATTTAAGTCTATATAGAAAATATAAAGGTGGCTGCAGGTGGGGATGTGTTGGATGGAGAAACCTGCAGCACAACTGAACACCTCAGGCTGTAGCACCTGGGTCCCAGGTATAAAACTGCTAAAGGGGTGAGCTGCTGAGGTTTGCTCATGCAGGGAAAAAAAACAAGGTTTTTCAATGGTGTGGGAAGCATCACACGTTTATGTGCTGTGAACCAGTTTCTCCTGACAAAAACAGGACATCAAGCAGAGCCCCAAGTACTGCCTATCCAGCCAAAACACGTGGCATGTCTCTTGTCAGGGACAGGCTGCGCATAGGAATTGCATTTTGGGTCACCACTCAGCAATGCTGACAATGTGCTTATTTAGACCCAAAAGAAAAGCAAGATGTCAGGAAGAACGTGGCACTTTGTCCTCCTGCAGAGATAACTCTTCTAACAATCGAGCTGGGGAGTTTTGTGCTGTTTGGGAAAGCTGGTGCTGGTGGTGGTGACAGCAAGCAGAGCCGGGAATGAGAATCTTTGCCCCCTGGTGGAGTGTTTTGATGCAAGCAACCAAAGAAAAAAAAAAAAGAAAGAAAAGAAAAAAATGAAAGAAGAAGAAGGAAAGAAAAGTTTGTTTTCATCCATGTTATTATAACAGGATAATTGCAGGGGAAATTGCTACACAAAGAGAACTTGTTCATCGAAAATGTATACCCACAGGCAGTCAATACAAAAACACTGTCTATTTGCATTTAAAGAAGAATCAATGGGGACTGAGCACAAAGCAGAAGCACAGGGTGCTGCAGATACAGCCTTGGGCACAGCATAGGTGGGAGGAAGGACATGAAGTGCCCAGTCCCTTGTTGGGCTGCAACTTCAAGTTCTGAAGATCTGGCACTGAAGACTAAAAAAAATATACAAATCATTCGGCTCTTTCACCAACATTAAAAACCTCTCTCAGAAGCTAAGAAACACGGCAAAGCTTGTCAGAAGATGCACAGGCTGAGAAATACAGCCCAGGAAAATTCAGCCCAAGGTAGAAAACAATTCCCAGACTTTGCCACAGCTCCGCATGAACAAAGACACTTCCTTCATGACGGGATGTACCCAACAGCCTGCAGTCAGCCCCGTGGGAATACGGGAATGGGGCTGGTAGCTAAAAATAGTGCCCGGTAGAGAAAGAAGCAACTGACAGTAGTGAGTCGGGAGTGTGTTGGGACTTTGGGAGAGGATAGGGGTAATGTGAGCAGACTTAGCACTGAGCTGGGAGCTCGTGCCAAATGCATCCCAGCAGGGACTACTGTGATGGGACTGGATGGGATAGGATAGGAACAACAATGTGCAATGCAGCAGCACAGTGATGCAGCGGTGCACATTGTTGCTGCTAATTGTCAATGCAAATGATCTGGCATGCAGGCAGCAGGAATAGGAGGCTCTTCTTCTAGTGCATCCTGTGCTTCCAAGGCCATAGCAACACCTGGGGCTATAGTAGAATTTACAAGAGGGAGCCTAAAGCAAGGCATTAGGGTGAGGAGAAGTGCACGAGGGGCTGCTCCCTAGGGCTGACCATCTCCAAGCAGACAGGAGGAGGCAATCTACTACAGCCTGCAGACAGGTGTAGCCCTGCAGCCTCTTTGTTCCCCAGGCAGGATTACACGGGTTCAGCTGCTGCTTGGACTCAGGGCTTACTCTGCCTCCAAACAAACGTGGGCAGAACCCAGGGCTCAGCTGGCACAGTGGCAGCAGCCAGACTTGGAACCAAGCACTGCAATTCCGGCTCTGACTGGGGGAAAATGTGCGGGCGGGAGCAGAAACGTGCCAGACACGGTCATATCCTACACACTGGCTTCTGTTTTACCAAAGGCTGAATTAATCCCTGCATATGACATAGAAGCGAATGCCCAGGGTCTGACATGCCTGAGCCCTGCAAGGGAGCACACCCCGCGCTCTGCCTCCCCACATTAATGCGAGCTGACAGCGGTATAGGCCTGCCCTCACGTGACTGTAATCAGCGCTGCCCTAAGCCATCAGAATCACATTAATTATTGCAGGGCTTTCTTTGGGGAAGAACAGAGAATTCGTATTGTAAGCAGGAGCCTCCCGCTCAGCCCCTTATTGAAGCTCTTGCCTGAGTTGCAGCACTACGGCCAGCACCCAGCTCTAGGGAGGGACTCTGATCCTTATGGACCCCTTCCAGCTCAGGATATTCTATGATTCTATGACATGAGTGTCCTCTCATTTGCTTGGTGCTGGATGCAGGGTTTGGTGCCCATCAAGGAGTGTGGGTGAAGTTTGGCACCATCTTACAGCACAGCAAAAATCTTTCCCGCGCTCTGCTTCCCCAAAGCTACTGGGAGAGAAAAGCCCATTTTTCCCCCACCATCAGAAAATTAAGAACTTTCAAGTTCAAGTATTTCATTTCCTTTAAAACAACTGATTTCTTTCTGTTGCATTTAAATAGCGTATTAATATCTTCCACAATATCATGCACGGAGCTTTAATGACACTTTAGATCACAGCTTGCATGCTATTAGCTAACGTGTCACCCAGCTAACAGCTTTACATGGAAATAAGATCAGAAGGGATAAGAAAGGGATAAGAAAACACCCTTTTTGTTTTTTCTTTTACTTTTTAGTAAGGAAACTCACACCTGCAGCACAATCCCGCTTGGTAGGAAAATGCCTGCGGAGCAAACATTCAGACTCTATTCACACGAAGCTGCACACACGCTTTGCGGGGCTTTGTCTCTCCCAACACAGCGCACGCTGCTATATTCTGCCTGTAATCCAGCTGAGGGCATCCAGGAAAACTCGGGCAGTTAATGGGAAAGGTTGGTGCCTACAAACACCCAGCAGAAACTGCTATCTGGCAAGAAGATGGAGCCTCCCAGCTTTCCAAAAGGAAACAATAGTCTTTTTTTTTTCTTTTTGGTAAGTTAAACAGCAGAGAGGCTCATCTGCCAGGAAAGGGGATCTGCAAACCTGAGGCTTTATTTGCAAACTGCACTGCATTCCCCCTCCTATCTCCCTGTGCAGTATGAGCCGTGCAAGTTAACCAAGGCTGCAACAGAACGACAACTTAAAAACAATTGAAACCTACAAAGAAAAGCAGCCCAACTCATCCCTCCTCCACCCACACAGATAAACACACACAGCAATGAGAAGCACTTACCGACTTTGGGCTCTTCTTTGGGACTGGCAGTCCTGAAAAATGGCAACAAGGGAAAAACAAACATTAGCATCTAACCGTTACCTTCTTGCACAGACCAAAAAAAGCCACAACCCAACACCCGCTTAGGTGTTTCATCCGAACGCAGCCATCTGCAGAGTTATGTCAGCTTTCACTCTCGCGTCGGAGTTACCAGTCTGTTCATATCGAATCAAAGCCTGGGGAGAGGGGGAGCGAGCGCGGCAGTGGGGGCGCGGGGGGAGAGCTCGCTCCGCATTAGCGATGCTGACTTGTGCTGCAGCCGCCGGGAGGCTGGAGAGGAACCCACAGCCCCAGCACAGTCCCAGGCACTCCCCCAGCTGCCGGCAGCCTGCGCTCCCAATTAAGCTTAGGATGTTTCCTTTTGACGCGATCCGCTTGTCAATTGCACTGAGCCAATCACAGCGTTGCAGGGGGAACAGGTTGATTTTTTAAAAAGTATTTTGCTAGAAATAGATTTTTTTTTTTCTTTTCTATTTTATTATATTTTTTTTCAATAAGTGAGATGTGCATTGAGCTGGGAGGAGAGGCGAAACAAAAGCATGCAGAGGAGCGAGCTTTTATCCCTAAAAGCGTGAACGCTACGGAGAAAACATGCTTCCTTCCTGCCCATCCTGAGTATAAATGTTTGAAGGCACAGGTTTTATCTGCCAGCTGCAATTTCAGGGCTTGAAAGCAGCACTGTGAGTTCTAACCCCAGGAGGATGCCAGGAGGGGGGCTTACACAGGTTGCAATCCATGCAAAGGGAGAGCACAGGAGAAGGTTTTCTCAAGGACAGTTTTGCATTTTGGAGCAGCCTGTGACAAGTGTGAGCCAAGGGAGAACTCAAGTGGGATTTCTACCAACTACTTCGCATGGCTCTGTTCCCAGCAAAGCAGACACTTGTCGGGGCAGTTTGCCTACAGCGCAGGACAAGTTGCCCCCTGGGCAGGCTGCAAATACTCCCCCTCTCCTGTGCTGCTGGAAAGGAAGGGAAACCCTGCTTTGCTCTGCACTCCAGAAAACAACCATAAACCAAAACAGAGATCACCCTCCACACTAAGTGCTCAGCGATTCAGACGTTTGAAATCTGCTTTTGTCTTTAGGATGCGATTTATGTGGCATTTATGCTGCATTATGTTTACCACTTCATGCATTTTGTCTGTGCTAAGAACCATGCCCTCATCTAACTTTTGCATGGAGAATAAAATACACGATGCAAGGAAATTACAAATGCATCTTGAAAGAAGCTCATTTTAAGGTAATTAGGCAAATGCTAGTTCTGAACTGAGAAGTTCCACAATTAAACACGATAAACAGAGCTCACTTTGCTACCTGCTCACAGACAGCTATGAAAACTGAGTATTTCAAATGAAACACTTGCCATTTTTGAGGAATATCTGCACTCTGCACATCACTCTGGTGCATTTCCAGGCAAAAGCAAATACCCCTCCAGGCAGTGATTGATCGAGGGGCAGCAAAACATCAAAACTGTCTGAACTAAACAACTAAGGCTGCAGCTTAATTTCTGCTGACAGTGACTGTGCTTGCGTAACAGGCTTTAAAAAGTAAAGCCCTAATTTTTAACAGGCATCATTTATCATAGACATAAGCACACAGATAGAAATTCTCCCTCTCCCTCCTTCCACATGCATGCACACACGTTTACTCTCCCATTCCAAGAGATGCTCTTTCCTATTAAATCAATAGGTAGAACAGATCTCCACGCATGCATGCACCCTTGGCTGACCAATATGAGCCTGAAGAAGTACTACAGCAATTTAAATGTTCATTGCAAAAAATAAAGCTGCGATGCAGCTGGGCTGTCGGTTCTAATCGTACCAAAATTAACTGCGTTTCAGCACAACCATTAGATGTTACAATTTACTAAGTACAAACTACTGAGCAAACCTTTCCTTCAAAGTTTGTCATTAATTTCAGCTGTCCCAATGCCAAAGAGGTGGGAGACGGTTGAAAAAGGACAGAAAATACACACGAGGCCATTGTGCAGTGGATGCTTGGGGAGGCCGATGAATCTCACAGTGTCACCACAAAGCAAGCAGTAATTGATTTTTTACCAAAATATGTGGCTGCAGAGCATGTTCACAAACGCTGACGGTTTTTCATGGGACAAGTTTCCAGTCAGGGGGATAACCTGCCTGTGCATTTTCCTGTGTTTAAGTTATTTATTCACCTAATTAGGGACTGATTCCAACCCCTCAGCTCTTGACACAGCAGGCAAAATGAGCCAATGATAGGCATAATGTGTAGTTTTCATGCTTAGATGATGGAAGGGATGCGGTATTTAACAGCGAGGAACACAGAGCTTCCATAGGTTCTAATTCCTGGGTGTGCCACTAGCAAAAAAACACCATGCTTTTCCAAAAAGTTTATGGCAGAAATAAGTGCCCACAGCTCTGAATTCAGTATGGTGTCAAAAATGAATTACATTCATCTTTCTACTACATTAACCACCTCCCATCACTGTTAATGCATCAGGCACTGCTCATGCCATGCAATGCCTGGCTGTACCCATCCTCCCCATTCTCTCCTGAAAGCTTTTATGAGGTAAATGGACCACATGCAGACTTGACACCCACTTTGCTTCTCTTTCTCATTTCCTAGTTTTCTAGGGGTCCAGTCATAACACTCCCATCCCTTGCAGCTAAAAGAAGCCACAAGGCTTTGCTGCCACTCCTCAAATCAGATAATGGAGCTGTAAGAGTTGATATCAACGCTGCTTGTAATGCTGTTCTGAGATTTAAACCATAAAGACATCTATCAGTTGAAATGCAGCTCCTAATCTTGGGGATTTTTGGAGGTGCAGATGATAGAAGATGGAAGGTAGAGCCATGGAAGAGGCTCTTGTCATCATAGAGTTAACTGTGTTTTAAAACAAACTGGCACATCTGGTAAACAATGTCAATATGACCTAAACCCCCATGAATGGGCTCATTGTAGCTACTTACAAAATGTGACTGGAATTAAATTAATTAGAAAACACAAATTACTCTCCTCTAAATAACAATGTAATAAAGCAACTGCTTAATGAAAAATACCAGTGATCAGTGAGCAATCCACAAGCACAAAAAAACCTCACAGGCTCGTCAGTAAGGGAAGAAAGGCTTCATACAAGGTTAGTCAAAAATGAGTCAGAGGCAAGGATCTAAATTAAACTAATTATCACAGAGATTATTACATTTATCTTAACAAAAACCTCTCTCTTTTTCCCCCAGCACTCCCTAAAGCTCTATGTACAGCTGGCTGCATCCATCTGCTCAACTACATTTTGTAATACAGGGAAAAAATGCAAATCCTTACACAAGTTCTGTACCATGACTTCAGCACTCTTAATGCCTTTTTACCCATCAGGAGCAGCTCTTCTGTTGGGAGCAATGCAGTGCACAAAGTGAGGCCACAATGTGGTTCATTTAATACTATTCAGCATGTGTTAATTTTGCATTCTCCTGCAATAAAACTTTTGATGCTGGGAAGCTGTAAGTACCCCAGCCCAACCTGTGAGGGGATCATGGAAACACCCAAAGACAACACTGAAAATAGTCCTGCATTATGTTTGCCTGTTACACGTGGCAGGACTTGATTTTTACAGGAATATTTTCTCCAACCCTTCGACTTCATTCAACCAAAATAACGCAGGAAGACCACAATACATGGCAAATTCTCTTCCACTGAACATATACAGAATACGGTGTGTAACCACAAATCAGCACCATAACCTGGGCTGTATTTGGGTTACAGTTCTTAGAAGGCCACAGGCACTCAAATATTTCCCAGTTGGACACCAGACACATCATTCCTTGTCCCACAGCCACACACTATAGAGACTGTGGATCAAAATGACCAAAGGCTGAGTCCAAAGTAAGACATCCAGTCCTCCCCTCTGAAGGGCTCGGTCACATGAAGGTCAGATGGCAAGAATAGTTCCCCCTCCACCACAAATATATAAATATACTACAGCAAGGTTTAGGCTGAAGCTGAAACAATTCAATACCTGTTTGTACAGTCCATCACAGGAAAAAGTGCCTGAGATTGCTAAGAGCCCATCCAGAAGGAAGACATATTTACTGCTTACAATGCCAACTGCTACTGCTAAGCGTTTTGTTTTTGTTTTGGGGTGCTTCCATACACAGAGAAAACCACTAATTGTGATGAGATCTTCACTTCCAGTGATCACTTAACACTTCCAGTCAGGGCACTCTGTGCTCCATCTGTGTTCAACAACAAAAGAGCCGCTGGTGAGCCTAGGTGTAAAGGTCACCTCTTTGGTTTTGCCATTATGTATGAAGCTCAGAATGCACAGCAGCTGAAAATTAGGTGGAGAAGAATCAAAATGCAAGGAACGGAACATCCCAGACCTTGTCATGAAGGTTAACATTTACAGAGAAAATGTTTCTGCCTGGGAAAGAAAACCAACACAAGTTTTCTAAACGGTGCTGCTTACACTGCACTGAATAAAAGCCAAAGGCTGTATCAAAGAAAGGAGACACACTGAAAGACGAGGGGTGAAGTACCAGAGCCAGGGAGCACACAACTGGCACCGCACATCGATCGTGTTTTCCTGCAAGCAAAACAAGGAACTCTAAATAATTAACTCTAATGGCCATTAGTGCTGCAGGGGGCAAGGGAGGGGAGGATGGTGGTGACAAAGCAATCCCCTTGGTTCTGTATAATCCACCACCGGAGAGTTTTTTATAAAGGACAAATATTATCGAACAAAAAATAGATGGAAGCCGATCTTTTCCAGACTGAAGTGCATAGCAGAGTAACAGGCAGCAGGAGACACAAGTCTGCACATAACCACAAGGAGCACCACCAAAAAAAGAACCACCAAAAAGAGAAGACCTTCCTTGTCCCTGCCCATCACCCTCATCTGCAGGAGTGTCCCTGTACTAGCAAAACTTAGCTCTGCAACACAGGCTTTAACTGAGAGAATAATGTACATGGAAGGAATGTAGCCCTGCTATAAATCAAGAGTGGTAGCTACCAAATAATGTGAAAATGCCACGTTTCTCATGCTAATGCTATATGCTAATGTTAACAGAGTGGCGTTTTCAAGAGACCATCTCAGGCTTTCTTAACCCACTGGCACAAGCAAAAAACATAATGAGGCATAGTACATTATCATCAGCTAGACTTTCAGTTCTAGGTGCTTTAAAGATGCTTAATTGCGTTAACACAAATTACTCATTCTTAGCTAGGCTGTCAAACAACTGCTTGCAATCCCAAGTTCAGTCATATTTCAGCATCTCAAACCAGAAGTGATTCTAAAGTGATAAAAAAAGATATAGACCAATAAAATGCTGTTTAATTACTACAAATATATAAATTTAACTATGTTGTAAGAAACATATGGCAAATCCGAGGCAGTAAGGTAATAAAGCAATTGAGAACCAGCGTGACCCCTCATCCACCTAGCTAATGGCTGGAACCACATCAACCATTGTTATGACTCCTTTTATTTATGAAGTTCATTAAAAGAAGAGGTTTTCCTAAAGCCCAAGCTGTTGGGGCCACTTGTTTAAATGAAAATTTTGATTAATATTTACACAAATACACACACATCAGATTTCTTAAACCACAGGAATCTGAGAAGGTGAATATCAGAATTGGGAAGCAATTAGAAACCCTCATGTCCTTTGCATATACATACACGTGTGTGTATCCATGTGAACACCTGTATTAGGTATATTTTTAATGCATTTTCATGTACATAAAGATGTGGCTATGCATGAAAACATACATATGCAAGAACTCACCAGCACCCAAAACCGTGAGTTACACACTTTACTTCTGGAGCTCACCACGATTCTTCACTCAAAGAATTAATTATTGTCTCTGAGGTAAAGTGAAACAAATCAGGGGTTCCATTTCTGGCTTGGAGAGTCTTGGTCCCAAACTCCACCTAATCAACTGGCTGTCCCATGGCATGGCCATGCAGGTCCCAAAGGGAGGTGGCACCTGATGGGCTATCTTAGGGGTCTCCCCATGCATAGCATAGAACAGGACACTAGAGGATTTTTGCTGCTGTCACATCTGTATTTATCCTGCTCATCAACAGTGTTTGTCTTCAGACTGTTCATTGTTACAAGGTGTAAATTCCCATGGTCAAACCTGTTTGGTTTATGGTGGGTTCTATTATTTCGTATTTGGAGATCAGCCTGTAAATAAGGCCCTCCTGGCATTAGTTTGCTGTTGATATTAATAAGTAGCATCCCATAACAATATGCTAATATTTACAGAATGCTTAGCCAGATTCAGCCCTGGGGCACGCGCAGACACACATCACACACTGAGACAAAAGATCTTTACAAGAGGACAATGAATTTGCACGTGCTTTCAAGAAACATTATCAATTTAGAGTACAGTTTTCTAGGAAAATAGATTATCAGCTCACTGTAATTCCAAGTATGTAACTGTGCATCTCAGGAACTAACCTTCAAGGATCAGGATGGAGTTAAAACTTCCACCTACCACATCCCTACCAACGTGACCTTCCTGGTCATGGGAGCACCATCCCCAGCTGCACCATCGCCCAAAATTCAGCCTTCTTGACCCAACCCATCTGCACTATCTGCCCTGCTAGCTCCCCATGTACAGCTCGAGGTACACTGCAGGTCTGCTAGCACAAAAGTCACTGTTTTAACACTCTTTGTTATCAGCACCATCACAAAGACGAAAACACCAGACCAAGGAAAAAGAAACATTAAATGAAGAAATAGGAAATCCTAATGGAGAGTGCAAAATTAATAAATAAGTTGATTTAGAATAGAATTAAAGACAGGAGGACATATATTTAAAAACAATCTGTCTCAGAACAAAACCATCTACTAGTGCATTATAAAACCATTCTTCTTCCTCACTTTTGCCCATCTGCTATTGCTTCTAATGAGTCTCCAAATGTGTTTAATTACAGCGATAAACAAAGACCTTTCTTGGATTCCTGATACCTCATTAATTCTGTTATGACTGGTTATTATAATGCCAAATCAGGGCAGCGGCCACTGCACCCATATGCATCGTTGCTGATAAAAACCCACTCCATGCACACCAAAATGCCACCCTGGAGGGTATAAGGGTAGGAGGAAAACTGGGTGGAATAAACCCCTTCAAGCTGCACAGCTCCAAGTCTGCTCCATTTGCTGTGCAAATTAAAACGAAGATGTGGGAGGCACATCTTGAGTTAAGTCTGCCTTATCTAGTGCCTGGTATTAGGTTCTGCTGTGCCACCTTGTGTTATATCACATCACGTTTGATTCAAAACAACACCATGTGGGTTTGGGTTGCTCCACTTCTACCACTTCAGCATTTAATAACAAAACCAAATCAAACATAAAGGGGGGGGAGGGGGAGGGAAACATACACATACACACACACACACACACACACACACACACAGAAAAAACAACCATGAAAAACCACAGCAACTTTCAAAACCTCAAGATAGGGAGTAAAAAAGGGCATAGGAAGAATTTCAGAGCTCTCATTTTTCATTTGCTAAGCAACCTCCAGTTTTGTCCGCATCTCAGAACACTCTGCTTTTGGAAAGATAAGGTGGTTCATGCAATAAAACATCCTGACGTGAAGATATTCAGGCATTTCTTTCTCCCAGCGTTCAGCAATTGCTTTGGTTTTCTTACTGATTGCAAAGCAGATTCCCTGCCACAGAAATGCAGCCAAGCGTCTAACGCGCACAGCGCTGCTATGGCGTTGTCAGCACGCAGCGTTATGCCGAAGTGAAATCATGGTGTGATTCCAAATATGCTAATTGCTCATCTCCTTCGTAATCAAAGCGCAAGGTTTCCTCCCGACCTCGAGGCACGCTTTGCAAAAGATCTGCAAAGTTTGGGAAACTCTCTCAGCCCTTAAAATTCATGCAAAGTGTGCAATTAAATGCCAAGCAGTGAATCAGCAACTGTTTCATTCTGTTCCCCCCTTCCCAGAGACTGGAGCTTGATGACACATATATCTGCAGGACATGAGCTGGGGCATGGATAGGCCACACTGCCACAAAAATGCAGGGCAACTGATGTAAAACAAATGCTGACCTGGAAAGCAGATTTCACAGGCCTTTCCACTTGCCTATTCATTTCTAGAAGAGAATCGGTGCAAATAGAGTTAATGAAGGGCGGCTGAAGCGAAAACATTTGTGCCTCAAATGGAGAGCAGATCATTGTCAGTACCCTGCATGCGCCACATCAACGAGAGCTGGAAATTCTGCCTGCAATTAAAATGTTCACCTGCCAACAATGCCAATTATCCTTTATTATCAGAATTGCGATGTTATGAAGCTGTTGAGCTTTGGAGTCAGGTGCTAGTATGAAAATCTGCATTGTTTGATGCTTCTTAACCTTTAGGGTTGAGAAAAGGCAAATGAATATGGATAGTAGAGGCTTGAAATAAACAGACAGAATAGAACTGTAGAATATCAGAGTTGGAAGGGACCCTTAAATGTTATCTGGTCCAATGCTCCTGTTATACACAAGGACACCCACAGCTCCATCAGGTGCTCAGAGCCCATCCAGCCTGACCTTGGATGTCTGTAGGGATGGGGTACCCACCACCCCTGTGGGCATCCACACACCACCCTGGGTGAACCCCAGTGCTTCACCCACCCTTATCTTAAAGCACTTTTTCCTTATATCCAGTCTAAATCTCTCCTAATTTTCAGGCCCTAAATGAAGTGTCTTTTGGAGGTTGACACTTGAATTTGCCTCTTCCTTTTTTCAACGCGATGCCTTGCATTGAGAAATTCCAGCACGGCCTGGTAAGACTAATTAATTAGTTCCTGCAAATGCACCATTTATATGAATATTAGTAATGCACATCAAGCTATTAGGTGCCGCAGCAAGCTGCCAACAATTACCCTTAGTGCCTTACAGGCATTTTGTAGGCACCCAAAGCCTTGGCGAAACCCTACTGCCTCCTGCAGTCAAATAGGAGCCTTGCCTTGTCATCAGCAGCACCCAAATTCCATCCTTCATGTTTCTGGTAAACACAGTTATCCCAAGCCTTGCAAATTCAGATCATCAAAAACAAACAGCTAATGTCACAAAGATTAACACCTGTAAAGCACTTTGAAGGAGAAAAACACTGCATAATCCCCAAATATTACATTATTTATAAGATGACCTGATTTTAAATGTTAAGTTTGGCTTATTTTTATCACAAAGAAAAACAAGTTCCTGCTAGCTTGCTTTACAAAACCAATTACCAGTGATCATTGTATTGTGCTGCACAACAATACGCAGCATTGCCCCAAAAAGGCATATCTAATGCTCCAGAGCTGTTTAGCGGAAAATTAACTTGCACAGTGTATTGCAATACAGGCATACATGCAATTCTAATAATGGGCATGAACTTCAAGCTTCTCTTTTAAAAATATAAGAACGTGTTAACATTTTATTTCATCTTTTCCTGACTTCAAGTGATTTCTGTATTTCTGCTCCTCTCCAGGCTGTCCCTGATCAGAATAAAGCTGTAAGAGAATAGTAAATGCAGCATCAAGACTCACTTCAAACTTATTTTAAAGTCTCATCAGCTATTTTGGCTTTGTTAGAATGCAAATCCATTCAGCAGAGAGAAGTCAGTAAAGAGTGACATGGTGGCATGGAAAAAGAGATGCACAGGCTTCTGTATGAAACCTGAGAGGGAACCCACAATGTGTTAGGACTGTCTGAATACAGAAAGCCAATGCTGCAAAACACTTAAACGTATTTAAACACATATTTCATCTCATTTTTATGCTTTTTGTAGACCAACTTAAAAGCTTCACTCATTTGATTTCCTTCTTCCCAGGGGAAAGTCTTTAAAAAAAATAGTAACAAAATTAAACAACAGGAAACAATCGGAGGCAGATCTTTAAGTGCCAAATGAGGTTCCTAATTAAAGGGGGAAGTGCATAAATCAAGAATGACAAAGTAGTAGCCCTAGAATTACAAAGGAAATGAAATACAAGTCTTGAGATTATGCTTGAAATTATGTATTTCTTTAAACATACTGTGATTCTCATTAATAAAAAAACAACAACAATGTACTAAATAAACAGGGGCAGCTATGAGTTATCGGAACTACACCACCAGCTGCTGTTTCTGTTGGTGCTACTTGCACTTACAATAGCTGGTATTTTACAACATGCACACTGAGATAAGAGACACTGAGTGACAAATTGCTGAGGGACTCAACCAATAGCTCTGATGGGAGACAACTGAGGAGCACAAGGTCCTGGCAGCACCACTGGTTGCTGAGACAGGAAGGTGAGATAAGGAAAAAAGGGAGGACATGAAATGGAAATTTCAGAAATGCTGAGGTTGGTGGAGCACACCAAGTGGCAGAGAGGAATTACATCTGCTCCTGCTTCTGCAAAGAAGCTGCCACAAAATGGTGTCCCATGGGGTACATACTGTACGAAATCCTATCATAAGGAAGGAGGCAGCTCCGAGCCCAGTGGGATGGAAATCCATTTTCATGGGGGTTTCTATGGATCCAAGCACGGGACAAAGAGCCCAGTATAATTCTCTGCTCTCTCTGCACTGAGAACTGAAATCACTGCTGGAAACCCTGAACTTTTCTTCCCTTTCCAGAAGCTTTGGCACAGGCACACGGGCTCTGTGGTAACGGTCATCCGATTCCCAGGTTGTGATTTTGTCCTAAAAGAACTCTGGACTCACTTTTCTCTATTTCAGCAGCTGCTAAGGCAGTCTAAATATTCTGGCAGCTAGATGCTCAAGTGGCTTGACTTTCAGCTCATTCTTCACTGCAGCCTAAAGGGCAAACAGAAGTGAGTGGCTTGTTCAAAAGAGTTCAAGCCTCTACTGAATAGCTGATTGCAGTTCTAATTACCATGGGTTTACATCATTAGGGATAGCAACTGAAAAGGAGCTCTAATTCTAACACTGAGATCAGCTATAGCTCTTTTTTTCTTTGGCCATCACCACTAAATGACTGCTTTCCGACACTTCTTGTACAGACAGGAAGGAAAAGTTTGCTTTCTATGGGGGGAAAGGGATATCAATAAAGTGTAATTATGATGTTTTTGCTTATAAAAGTAAGTGGACATCCTATGAGTCCAGCAGTGGGAGCAGATCTCACTCCACTCAGGTATTTCAAACTCAGTGTTGCTGCTCACTTATGCCAAAGCACTGTATTTTGACCCCCCAGATCCCAAAGAGCAATCTGATGTCAACCAAGCTGTCATAATGTGCGTGCAATTAGAAGTAGTTACGATATATTGTTTGTAAAGCTTTTCCACTGCGTCTAAAGCATCTTCTGACTCTACCGGGGCTGATGGGAACCCAAAGCTGCAGCCAAAACACTAAAGGAAAAGACACCTTCATATCACTATGTGATGTTTCGAGGGTCTGTATACCAGATATACAGAGAGAAAATAAAACTCCTTCCATTTTAGGCTACCAAAAGACATTTCAAGTCCAGAGCAGTTGACTCCAGCACGCACTTTTGGCACAAGAAGGAGAAGATACCTCATTTCTAAGGAAAGCAGTGGATGTTAATGAGCTTCACATGCCAAGAGCACCACTGGAACAGCAAGGGAGGCTCCATACAGATAAGCAGTCTTAACAGGTTTATTGCTTGAACACTCCGCAATTTTGTTCCATTGCTGCAAATCTCTGCTAAAGTTACACGTATTACCTTCTTGAGACCTCTAAGTCAGGGACCAAGAGAGGCTTCCCCACTTCATCCCGCCTCATCACTCACAGCAAACATCCTCTATTCGCAGCTGAGCCATGAATAGAGATTTTACTACTGACTGCACTTACATGGAGACCAGCACTCAGGTGATGGGCATTTGATATTACTCAGCTCTTTCCTCCCATATAATACACTTAGTTTTGAAATTGGTATTTATCATCTGTGTCTCAAAAGACTGATTTCTATTCCCCAGTTTAATGTGAATGTAGCACTAGGGAAAGTAACCATAAACTGCACTGGTTTGCAGATGGCATGTGAGTGACATCCCACCTGCATGCTTTTACTTTGATCTGGCACAGAGTGAGAATACATCTCCGAGGGGATTATGTAGATCAGGCTGAAGGTCTGTGCTATTTTCAACCTCCTGGTCAACAGAGATGCTTAAAGCTTGGAAGGGAAGTTATCCATTCAAACCTGCAGAAAAACTTCTCAGCCCAATTCTTGTAACTGACCACAAAACAGATACAACAGTGTTGGGTAGTTTATACAGAAAACTAACCTAGACTTGGAAAAAAAACCCATAAAATCGTATTTAATCTGAGGTTATTTGAATAATACGTCAGTAAGACATGCAGATACTGAGACAAATGCTAGGTCTTACTGACCCAGATAAGTGCAGCACAGTAGTTTGGCAGAATCCCTTGTTCTGAAACATCTGCCACCTGTCCTGGCACAGACACAGCTCCCTGCAATAGAAGTCACTTGGGAAACAGGGAGATTATTCCAACTAATGTTGCTTTTATTATGAATAAATTCTATGCAGAATGGAGAGGTATTTGAATCACTCCGGTCAGACAAGGCTTCAACGAAAATTGGATTTCAAGTGGTAAATATACCTTTGTTTTGTTGTTGCTTTCTTTGCCTTCACTTGGTAGGTTCCATGTCTAATGACCTCTTTGCAATTAAAAATATCTGAACTAAAGGTACGCCTTTTTGTGACCTTACTAACAGTAAATCTCTAAAATAAATGAGATGTGCAATGACAACAAGTGCACTGCAGGGACAAACACATACGCTTAACTCTTCATTTTGTAACTAGGAGCGCTGGCACTTTCATGGATCCAGACCTTGAACAGACTTCCTTTGCTGCCAAGCATCTCCATGTCACCCTTCAGATCTGCTGGGCTTTACCCAGCAAGGTCTCCTGCCTCCTCCAGTCCAACTTACAGGCTCAAATGGCTTGGCACCTTCACCCGTTTAAAATCACTCAGAACCAAACAACACCCATTTGATCCTCAGTCAAGATCTCTATTTGGCTTGAGGGATCTGCTCTGTCCTGCCCTAGCATCTACAGGCAATTATGTTATCCCTTAGGAAAGCAGGTCTTCCACAGGACCTCTTAAGAGCAAAAATGACCTGACACTGCCCCTCTCTTAAAGCATTCATCCCCATAGCCTCACACAAGCCTTACAAATGATTTTCATGCAGAGAGGACCCTTCAGCTTTAACAATTAAATCTTGTTGGGAGCACACAAGCTGCTCCGAGCAGGCAAACCTTGTCACATATACGACTCATCCCTTCCTGATATTTTACTGCCTGATTAGTAATAATCATTTCTGACAAATCCTTTCTACAGCTCAGAACCAGTCGTAGCAGTGCAGGGATGCTCCATGCAGAGCCCAGCTGAATGCAGATGTCTGGCTTATGTGTGGCTGCCTGACAGCAGCTGAGCACTTTCTTCACTGGACACCAGAGGGAGAAGGAGGAAAAGACAACTGATAGGGACAGTGTGGAAGAGCTGCTCCAGGAGCCCTGAATTTGCTTACAGACTGCAGAGTCAAATGTATTTCTGCAATGGGATCAAGAAGACCGGCACGTCATCTACCTGGGAAGGCGACAGCAAACACTCAGTATGTGCTCAGTATTTCAATTCAGCAAAAAAACAAAGGCAAAAGAAGAAAGAGACTCAGCAAGATTACCAGAGAACTATTTACTATCCTATTAAAACTCTGCTTTTATTTCCTCATCAAATCTTTTCATTATGCCTTCAAGCCATAAGAAGGATTATTAAATGTCATCCACAATTCAAATAATTAATGTATGGTGGTACCAGATACGTATGTGCTCTCATGGAGAATTAATTACAGCTGCTATCTTTCTTCCAACCATATTTTTTCCAAAATACATATATTAATCATGAGTCTGCCGTGCATTTTTTTTAAGCCTATCCAGTGTTGAAGGTCTCCAGGGAACTCACACTTGGAAAATTGGAGAACTCGTAATATATTCTGTTCTCTACTTTTTAATTTACTAACTAAATGTTACAGTAAAGTAAGCACTTGGAAAAGAAGAAGGATAAGAAAGGCTTTGCTTGCTCCAGAACTGCTAATAATTGCAGAACCCACGTCCTCCATTCTTTGAAATAGCCCTTCAAAAACAATAAACCAGAGCTGCCAATTCAGAAGGCAGCGTGTCCCCATTCAACAGACCAGCTTTGGTTGCTAATTTTCTACAATTAAAACACTCTGGGAAGGTTTCAGCACTTTCACAGTCAGTGCAGATCCCAGGGCTGCATTTGGCCTCTGCTCCTTGCTCTGCTCCCCTCTGTCCCTGCAGTGTGCCTGTAAGGTGCTGAGCACCACGTGTGCATTATCCATGCAAAACACTGCGCTTCAGCAACACAACCAAAACTGAGTTCAGCTCCTGATTGCCAGGAGATAATTATCAGCAGATAAACAGGTCAAGAAGTAGCACTTCAATTGCTCACAACCTGGGGAAGTTTAAATGCTCTGACTTCAACCCAGGTTACAATCTGCATCCCAGGTGTAGCCCTTCCACACTGAAAAGTCCATGGCTATCTGGCTTTGGACGCTGCAAACCACAAAATATATCACAATCCTCTTCCATCCCAGCAAAACAACACAAGAAATACCCACATTATTTAAACAAATCAAGTTTTATGAGCAGATCAGGGGACGTCATGTAAGGCAACAGTGTAACCATACAACCTGCTTGCCCCCTACCAGAAGCTGTGTGTAGTGCAAGAGCACACAGGAGCTGCAAGCACATTCATCCCAGCAAAGCACCAAACAACAAATAACTTTAACCATCCATTTGACGCAGCAACTGCCAACATGCAGCAGTTCTTACACCTCCAGACACAAACCTTTTCAACACTGAAGATTAAGGGAGCAGATCTTTCATGACATGCATGTTTTTGGATAATTTGAGGAAGAAATATTTTCAAGTAGTTTTAAAGACTTACCTCCTCGCTGCACCAGCAACGTGACCTCGCTTCCCTTCGGACATTCAATCAGCATATCTACCACCTGGTTGTGAGTGAGGCTCTGCACATTCTTCTTGTTGACTTCGACTATAAGGTCACCCTCCTTCAGGCCCCGGCATCGCGGGCTGTCCACAATTTGTTTCACCCTTTGGCCACCCCCACCGGGACTGTCTGCTATAGTAAAGCCAAAGCCCATGGGCCCTTTCACTATATGCACAGTTATCAATTCAGGTTGTGTTGCTATTGAAGACGCCAAAGAGACCGTGTCATTGGGGTACCCATGGGGTCCGTTGGAGGAGACCTCAGCTGGGCTGCTGGGTCTCGCTTCCTTTGTGCCATTGACTTTCCCTGTTTTACTACTGTGGCTGGCTGGGGAGTCATAATTTTCCTGCCCGTTCACAATGATCGGCTCTTTGTCCAAAATTGCCACGGACGTCACCAAGCTTGTGTTGGGGTCATCGGGATCGAAGGGCAGGGGGTAGCCTCGGCACAGTTCGAGGTCCACGCTGGCACCAATGGGGATGGACTGGAAGATTTTCACAACTTGGGCGTGAGTGTGCCCCAGCACACAGGTGTCATTCACGCTGACTATGACATCCCCTGCAGAGGACACAAGAGAGATATATCAGGTGCATACAGCCACAACACACTTGTATACCTCAGGAACACAGAACTGGAGCCCCAGAAGCCCACAGGTGCCACTTGTGGGCAGAGAGCAGCACTAAAGTATTTTGCAAAGAAAAGCTGTGATAATATTTGGACAAGCGAGAACTACCAGCACACAGTGGATTCAGCACATAAAGCCTTCATGTGCATAAACACTTTCTGAAAGTGCAAATGGAATTTGGTTCATGCAAAAAGGTAATAAATTCAAGCAACAATATATCGCCTATTTTGCAGTTATTGCCAAGCCCAGCTCTCACTGTCACACCCTGCTCTACAATGACATCTGACAGGAACAAAACTGAGAGCTGTAACAGAAGGCTCAAACAGCAACTGCTTAAATACGGTGCCATGTACCGCGTCTCAGACGTACTTCAGCCTGAAATCTCATTCAATTCTTTAACACTGTGGCTGTAAGACAGGGATGTTCAGCGTGTGATGTTCAGGTGAACCCTACTGGGATTTCCTCCTGTTGCATCCCACCTCCCCGCTTGCTGATCGGAAAGCTGAACATCTTTCCCCAAAAACACGATGAGGACTAAAGGTTGTTTTGAATTGCATATAAAAACAGCCACAAAACCATAAACCAAAGTGAAGGGGGTGATTTTGAGTGATGGCACCAGTACCTGTCTCCATTTTGCCATCCAGCGCCGCAGGGCCGTCAAGCACCAAACTTTTGATCTGCAGAAACTCATCCGGCTCATCTCCTCCAACGACGGTGAAGCCGAACCCCCTGCTGCTTTTCCTTAACTTCGTGTGGATGAACTTCCCTTTCAACTCAGAAGGGTTTCTTGTAAAAAAAGGTTTCCCTGTGTAGGAAGTTTGGAAAATCTATAAAAAGGCAGGCAAGAGCATTTGGTCTTCTTTTCCTCCATCCCTCTGCGTTCTAACAAGTGCACAAACAGCAGGGAGCAGGGACAGGACCAGACTCTGCTGCCCTGTCACCTCACTGCCCTCCACCTGTCTCCCTGGCACCAATCACGCAGGGAAAGGAGTGAACAAAACCCTCCGACTTCCAGCTGTTGTCTTTGCTGTGGTTGGATGCACCACAGTACTGAGGCTACACAAGGGGAAAGGGCTTTTTTTGGAAGGGAATGCATTAAAGCTAGCAGTGCTGGTTCTGATAATATGTCTTATCTCTGTCTTGAGGTGATTTTATCCTCTCCACTAAGGATGAGATTGAGTCGGCAGTGAAAATTTCTGCAGAAATTAGTATCATAGTTTTATTATACATGGCTTTCTCCAGCAGCTCCAGAGCGATGTTCAGACACCATGTAACCCTTCAGCTAATCCCCTACCCACCCCACCATCACTACCCTCCTATCACCTCCTCTGGTGAGGAGCAGGGGGGATGCTGACATTGCTCTTCAGACACAGTTCCAAGCCTGACTCCTTCCTTCCTGCTCCTCACCTGCAGTGGATGAAGCAGTGCTGTAGTGAAGGTGGATCAAAGAGCATCCCGAATCCTACGGGGGGCTGTGCTGGAGGACTGCTAATACTCTCTGGGAGCACGGATAAGGGAGCACAAGGTGCTCCAAAAGCAAAAGCTCATCCTTGCACAGCACATTGCACAGGATGGGAAAGGAGTCACGGTTGTGTACTTCACAGTGCCAACACTACGCACCTCTGCACTTCTAATTATTTTTAACGTTTAGAGGGGAAAAGCCTGTGCCACTAAGCCCTCTGGTGACAGCTCCAGGATCAGCAGCCTGTGTCATAGCCAGCAGAGCTGGCATGATTTCAGAAACCTCGGCAGCATTGCCGTGGGGCTCTGCTCAGAAAGCAAATCTTAAAGGAAACTGGAGGCTTGTAAGCCTTTGAATGGGGGAAAAAAATAAAATAAAATGTATATTTGAAGATTATTCATGAGGGGGCAGTGCAAGGAGTCCGTCTTCTGCCTTTGAAGGGCAGCACAGGAACGTGGCAGTCCTGCACATGGCAGGCAGATACTGTGCTCAGACCCCAGGGTGCAGAAAAACATAGGCAGCTTGTAGCAGGGTTTGGCCCTGTGCTCATTTTTGGTTAAAAAAATAAGCAGAACAAGCAAAGCTTGCCAGCATCTGCCTACGAACATGGCTTGAACTTGCCCTTAGTAACAAGAGACAGTAGCACCACAGGCTATGTCACACCTATGGTGTTCGCAGGGGAGAATGTTTTAAAGGAGTGTATCTGGAAGATCCCAGCAGTGCCACCAGAGGGAAATGGAAACACCCAGGTACAGGGCAAGGAGACAGGGAAGCAGGGAACAGTGCTACAAACAGGGAGCAAGAGAAGGAGGAACAGCACTAAGAAAGGAAGAGGAAGGAGTGAGAGAGAGAAGGAGTATCAGTGTGGACCAGAACATCATTGAGGCAGGCTAACAAAAATGTTGGTGCAAGATTTTGGTGGATGGCAGTTGGCAGCAGGTGGAGAGCTGAGTGAGGTCCCCTGCACAATGGGTCCTGCATTGCCAGGTATGGAGTTTGGGCAGCCCTTGTACCATCTCAACAGTATAAAAAATCAGCACTCAAATGAACTGACCAGTGTTGGATGCCTGGTGGACAGGGCATCATCTCCAGACACGTTTTTCCTTGGTGCCAATCTGGACTACCCTAATATACTCTAATATCCCATGGGAATGTGCTGGAGGGTTTGCATGCTTTTGTTTTTGGGAGGGAAGGCTGCCCTGTGTGAACAAAAAGAAATCTATTTTCTATTTTCTATGGATCGTACTGTAAGAGCCATGCCATAAACTCAGCTATGAAGACATAAAAGCCTAATCCTTGCCTAACAATACAGCTCTGTAGCAAAAGCTCCCCTATTTGTACCTGCATCCAGCATCAGTGGTTAAATCCCACTGATGTAACTCACATTTTTGTGCCTTTTTGAAGACTTGGGATACTACATGAAGAACAGTCATGGTTCGTTTTTTCATGCAGGTAATCACGTTTGCTCCTCACATTTGGCAACAAATGTGGTTTTGAGGTAATTAGTCTCAAAGTCTAGGGGACTGGTGTGTGATACTCCCTTTATTGGTTATGGTGGGAACTTCCTTTGCAGGAAAAAACCTTGTTGGGCTTTTACAACTGGTTTAACAAGGTTGTTACCTTGCACTGGTGCTTCCCGAACTGTCTCTTGGTTGTTTGAAACAAGGTTTGGAGCAGCGGGTGGTGGGAGAGATGGACACTCCTCTGTCCATTCTGGAGAGGGCAGAGAGGGAAATGTTACTCGTTTCACAACAGCACTATGAGTTCCTCCACGTACACACACTGGGAGCATGGGTTTGAGCAAAGGAGATATGTAAAGCATAGCAAGAACAGAAAGAGACACAGAGAGAAGGAACAAAATGAATGGGATGTTCAAAAAACAGCTCTGGAGGATCCTCTATGTTTAAGTCAATCAATCTGTGTGTGCTCGGACAGTATTCCTCACACTCACACTCAGGACTTGCAACAAAGTGGTCTCAATATTTACATTAAAGCTATTCTACACAGTCCTCACAACATCAGTTCAGCCTGACTGAGAAATAGAAGGGATGATGTTGCGGTAACTGGGGGTGTAGGATGAATGCTGAGACCTAAGTCTTCTCTCCCTTTGACAGGAGCTGCTGTTCAACAAGGGGTGGGAAATCTATGAAAGTCCAGAAAGAAACCTGTAGGTCCCTCACTGCCATTGGGTTGCTTTAAAAAGAAAATAAAAGGAAAACATTTTTTAAGACATGAATAAAAGGGAAAAAAATGGGGTGGGTGAAGTGTTCTGAAATCATGAAGTTAATTCAGATATCTGAGCTACACAAAATGCAAAAGCTCTCTCATGCAGAGGGGTTTCTCTAGCATACGTGTACAATGCTCACTCCTCATTCCCTTCAGTAGACTATGAGTCCCAAAACAGCCTTTCCTGTGGGTGTTGTTTTACCTCTAGAACACATCATGGCCACAGAACAAAGGACAAAACCATCAGCATGAGGCTGCCAAAGTGAGGGAGGGCAGGTTCCCCCCTGAACACCCCAATCATCGTGCCCTTGGTGCTGCTAACCTTCTGGTGGCTGCTGCTGTTGTTGTTGTTCAAGCTGCTTCTTCCTCTTTGCTTCAAGAACCGGGTTCTCATATTGTGTCTTCCGGTTGATGTGGCTGGGGATGGAAGAGAATGGTGAATTAGGAAATCTGTCATGTAACAAGCAGGAATCATGGTCAGGTGTGAAACATCTCTGAGGAAGGAAACGAAATACCAAACAATATTGACAGCAGTGTATGTGAAGCAGTGAGCCAAAAAGCCTGCTTAAGAAAACAAGAGGATTCCAGTATCAATATGATATCTGAGGAGAAATGGCAGATGATATCAAATACATTAAAGTAGTGATTCACTCTTTTAAAAAAAATGAAATTACAGCAGGAAAGGTGAGGTCTGTCTGATTGCATTTTAAAAGGCCAGCCTACATCGTCACCGCTTTAACTGGATTCCTAAGGGCAAAGTCATTCTCACTGGAGTCAAACAAACAAAAAAACAGAGGAAGTCCAAATACCAGGTAACATCTGCAGCAGAGATGAGCTGCTCGTCACCCATTAATTCAATGGTTTCTGTAATCTCCCTTCTACTGTAAAGTTTCTCCAGCACTAAGAAGAGTTCCCACTGTGAGGGGATGTGCAGATTGAATTGCATTCTCTTAAAGCCCATCTTTGTGTCCAAGGCAAGGTCTACCCTTCAGAGCTTGTTATTTTATTGTCTCCCATCCCACAATATCTTTAATAAGAACAAAGCACATTTTAAGTAATTATGCTATGAGCACTGCAGAGTGCTGGTTCTGAGCATTTCTGCTAAAGATCAATACTTAACCAAAGAAACAAGTAAAAGCCAGTTCATGAGTTTTGTAAAGCATTTTCCATTTCAAGATAGCTTCAGAAAGTTAGGAGAAATCAGAATGATTTCAAAAAATGATACAGTTTAAACCTTTTCACCCTACAGTTGTTTCTCAAACAAACTCAGTAAGCAGCAATAATGCAGTGCCTGAATTAGAAGGAAGAGACAGATGCTCAAATTCAAACTATTCTGCCAGTTTATTGATAGCAAGTAAAATAAACTTATGTGTCATCGTTGTTACTTTCCAGTTTAATTCCAACAGGAAGGAGTGCTGCAGAAATAACTGGCATCCATATGTGAAGTGGTGGGAAAAAACACTGGAAACAATTCTTGGCATGGCATTTAATAGCAAAAAAATATTCTCGATGCCTTTGATAAATAAATGTCAAGCCTTAATTATACAGTTTGCTAACCTTGTTTCCCTAGGCACAGATGGTAGGGTCAGAAATGAGCCAAAGCAGACAGAAATTGTATTCCATGTCTATTCTGAGGGCTATCGTAAGCCATCCTAGTAGACAGGAGTATACACATAATTAAAAATTCATTTTATGGGGTCAGTGATGAAACAAAACTCAGCTCTGCAGTTTCCCAAGGGAGGAATTTGTCATTCAGATAAAGGAGCTGTTCTAATTCTGGCGAGAGCTGCTCTAACCCCTTAACTCTAGTCTGAACAACACAGCCCAGCACAAGAACCTGTGTGGGGCGGTGTGGGTACATCAGCTCCTCCACACCTCCTTACCAATGACTTACAATGGAGCAGGCACCAGGGCTCCACATAGGATGCCACTGAAACACCGCAGAGTGCAGCCCCCACTGCCCACCAGCCCCACCAGAACCACAGCACAGCACTTACTCTACATAGTAGACACCATATACGGGATCCTCAATTTTCTCCCAACCAGCAGGCAACTCTGGAAATAGAAAAAACATTACTGGAGATCCGTGGGAAGACACCCCAGCTGCTCAATGTTAGGTCTGCTCTTGGCATTAAATGAACAAGTGGTTGATGTGTTTTCTTTCTGGGACACCACAAGTACCCTCATGGTTTGGCCACCAAAGGCAGAGCAGCCCTCCATGGAAAAACTGCAACAGAAATGGACTCATTGAACAGGTCACATTTATTTAACACCAGCATCTGAAGACGGGTGAGACTGCAGCAGACTAACAGAAAGA
Organism: Coturnix japonica; assembly: GCF_054131305.1. Lineage (NCBI taxonomy): Eukaryota > Metazoa > Chordata > Aves > Galliformes > Phasianidae > Coturnix > Coturnix japonica. The sequence continues at coordinate 6,056,725 of NC_140677.1, read as the reverse complement.
GCATTTTCCTCTTCTGTACCCCAGACAGGCCATTTATGATCACCCCTGCTGATAAAAGCATATTTTTTGACTCATTTCTTAGAGATTTACAATGTATGCCTCAGCCCCCAGCCCAGTGTAAATGTACATCTTGGAATGGGACAAAAGGAACTTAATGTAAACGCTCAGCATATGGAAACCACCCATGTGGGGCTGGCACACACAGACGTAATCTCACTGCATAGCACTTAATGTAAAAACACATATTGCCATAATCACATGTAACAGAGATTCCCTTTTTTTAATTAGCATAATTAACAAAAAAACAGTCCTGAAGATGAAATTAGTGTTTGGAAATGCATCCACTTTTGTTCCCGTTGATTTTCTAGACTGCATATAGTACTTTAGCTATAATTAGTGAATGTAATAAAATCACTTCAGCATCCAACTGAGGGTTATTAAAGCTGCATGTATTACTTAAGGGCCTGATCCTTGTCCTACTCATTTCAACACAGTTGGCTGTAAGTACTGAAATTATCACTGGATCCAGTGGCATAGTTCTATAATACTGTAACTCAACTCAAAAGAAAGCTTCACCGTGCAATGGACTGCGAGATTGTGATCCCTGTCCCATGGCCTCAGCACTGTCAGATAACATACATTCAATGCAAAATAGTTCCTCAAGACCAATGGTGAACAATCAGTATTCATTTATTACCAAATACAAAGGTTTATTTTCATTAACAGTATCAATTGCTCGACCAATACAATCAGCAATGGCCTGTTAATTTGGATAAATGTAACTATCTCATCCTGCCTTAATAGACTTCAGCTATGTTGCCATAAGGACAGAAATATCTCCAGACTGGAGATGAACAGAATCTATACAAACACACATGGGCTAATTACTCAAAGTTTACGTCTGTGTTCAGAGTTGGCTGAAGATCAAACGAAATCGATTGCATGGTTTTCACTCCACATTCTCTTATTTGCAGATAGAAGGTAGGTTTTTCATTCCTATCACTGTTTTATCCTTGCTGGATTAAACATCTTTGGATTCCTTGAGACATAAGCAATTAAATGCAAGCCAGTGCTAAGATTTGAGTATAAAAATACTATACAAGTTTATCAGAGGACTAATTTGAAATGAATGCTTCAGAAACTGATATTCCTTCACACTATACAAGGAAGAAGATGGTATGAAAACAAAAGTTACAAAGCAGAAGGCCAATCTTCAAAAGTATTTTTGCAATGACAGCTCTGGTTTGCAAAGGAGGCCTCTCTGGTGAAAACATTCTGGGGCCAGCTTGAAGAATTTCAGTACAGGAAGATTAAAACTTGGCAAGCAATCGGGGACATCACAGGTTGTAGCTGCCATTTCACTCTTAACTTGCCCTAGGTTGAAAGCAGAATACCAAAGACCAAGCAGTGGAGAAGCAAGAAAAGTGAATATGGGAAGGGAGATGTAATGTATAAATGCCTCAAAGTGAGTTTTCCACCATTATTCTTGCTCAGTTATGTTTATATTTTAGTATTGTTTTTGATTTTTACACTCAAGAATACTACACTTTTCTTCTGCTTACAATAGGTTTTTTATGCTAAATCTTGTTTTGTTTCTTTTCTTTTAAAGAATGTCCACAAAACAAAACAGAAATTCAGTGCTTTCTTAATCCCAAAAATGCTCCTGTGCCAAAATCATGTCAGGCCCCCAGACAGTTTTCTATCTCTTCAGCATTCCACTTAAAGAACCTATGTCTGTGTTTCCAGAAATACCAATACAAAAAACTGTAGCTTTCAACACATTACTTGTTGATTACGTAGATGCACTTTCAGACTTCTAAAGGCCTTATGAAATTTATCTAACAGCAGTAATCTCCATAGCAATCTAAACCATTATTTTCCGTAGCACAGTCGAGCTTCTTAGCTGCTTTAAATAATTCATGTCCCTTCTCTACCTCTTCTGCTGTGCTGAAGATGACCCAGGGTATTCGAATTTTTCATAAACATAAGACTTCAAAAATACATTTTGCACCATTAGGAGTCTGAGAGAGTCGTGTGGTTTTTAATTTGGCATGTAGCATTCTGCAGCCTCAGGGCATTTGTTAGCAGGTAAATTCAAAGGAAAAAATCCCAATTTTTATACTTTAAAGTCTGAGATAAATAACCAGATTCCTACTGAGATGCTCTTGTTTAATACCCTGTTCCACAGAGAAAATGGTTGAGTGGATGGATTCCAACAACAGAACTCCAAAAGCAGGGAATCGGGTTTTACCCAACCATAAAGGAGCTGGAGATGAGCTCAGCGTACTCAGCTTGTATTGCTCCCCATGTAGGTGAGTGAGCCCAGAAGGATCTGCCCAACCATATAACAGTTCTACTCCAAAGCCCAGATTTCTGTGCCCTTCAGTGCAACATTCTAACAACAGAAGGGTGATAACGTTAAGAGATGATTCCATGTTGAGTCCATCTCTTTGAAAGATGCTTCCACTTTCCATTTTCTCATATTCATAAAGCAAACTGCAGATACACTGCAGAGCAATTTATCTGGCAACAACATGTTTATACTCAACACTAGTGCACTTAGTGAACAGGCTGTATGTTTTCATGCCCCCTCACTAATGCTGAACCATTTGAACATCTCTTCCCCCTCATGGCATTATTTCCTAATCTCAGCAATGTATCAATGGGCTGAGATCTCAATAAAGCTTTCCTGCATTACAACAAAGGGAACATCTCGTGATGTTCAAACAGAACACCTGGGTGCAGAAGTGCCTGAGGAACTCGGGCCAGGCTTATCAATTAATGAGTTTTCCTGCATCTGTTTTTCAACACTTATCCTCATGCACTATTCCAGGTATATTACCCAGGAGAACTGCTCTTGGGGTAGTATTAAAAGTCATTCAAAAGCTGCTGGCTGCCAATGCCCTATCAATCACACAGAAGCAGAAAGCAAAATAACTTGCAAATCATTACAGACACTGGAGGTTAATTTTCTGGTAATGCAGGCCTCCTGTATGCACAAATATAAACTGCAATCAGCCATCTTTAAAGCAATAATAAACAGAGTGGAAACCCTGTGCAATCTCATGCCTTTCAGTGCACTACAGTGTAGGTGAACAGAAGTAACAACTACCTCCACCATCAGCATAAACAGAATGAGCACAGATGAGATTAGATATTGAGACAGCCTTCTTCACAAAATGATGCAGCAAATAAAAATGTACCATATCACTGAAAATCGTCTGTTTGTAAAATCACCTACTGAAGCAAAACGTTCTGCTGTTTCATTCACAAGCTCAGCAAAAGCAACCCTGTGTAATACTGAAACTTCCTAAACCACAATTTAACTCTCTTGCCTGGGAGATACTTTCACCTTTACCCACTTGATTTCGGCAACATTAAGCCTCACCCTGAAGGCAGTGATACCATCGTAAAAGCCCCTAACTTCTGCAGGAAGAAATAACTTCTAACAAACCTTGCACAATTAAGGCCCTCCAGCTTTCTTAAAACCCTGAATTGGTAAGAAAATCAGTATAAGAGCAGAGGAAGACCAATACCTTTGTTGGCTAGGGGAATTTTGTTGCTAAATTATGCTTGTTGAAATGAGCAAAAATTGAAAGATGCAAAATGACAAAAAGGAGAAAGCAATTGAAGGCTTAACACAGTGCAGTTGAAGTCAAACATCAAAACGAGAGATGGATGATTTACCTAGTTCACTGTCCAGTTCCTCCGTGTGTACCCCTTCTTCTCCAAGGGAAGAGCAGTAAATGAGATAGAAAAAATTAAAAGAAAAATTCAGATACCAGCACCAAGCAAGAAATTCCCTAGAGCAAAAAGCAGAACCAGCACTAACTTACTATAGATTGAGCCCAAGCTTCCCATTCATTTATCACAATCTAGCGACCAGAATATTGATGGATTTCACATATGTAATGAAAAAAAAATGGAATACCTATATCACTTGGTTACTTTCATGCCACAGTTTGATGTGGCAAAGCATCACGTTTGTATGCTTCTCGCTGCAGTGAAGCTTCTCCCTCAGATCTGCATAGTCTGACCTTTGTAATCCATTCTGCAGACATATGGATCTATAAGGTGGCCAGACCTGAATGCCAATGAGGAAATCTGAGAGAAAAACCTTGCATCCAAATAAGAACTAATGTAGCAAGGTTCTCAAGAACAGCCCTAAATTTGTGTGCATGAAAGGTCTGATTGACTTCACTGTACCTCCTCAGATGATTTAAGATGGATGTGAAGCAACTCATGACTCATTTAACTGGAGCCACAGGCCCCTGCCAAAGTCCAGAGGCACTGGTAAAGGCATAGACAGGAATTAGGCAGTTTTAGAGGCACCTGGGACAAAGATCACGTAGTTTTCTAAACACACAAAGCCATCAATATTCGCTCTTGCTCCATTTATCATTATCTGCTCCATATTCATAAGTTAACAGTGACACAGATGATTAAAGTACTGCTTAGCCTATAAATAATAATAATGCAGTCAGAAAATGAAGGATGATGACAAAACCAGAACAAAGATGGTAAAAACAATCGTGGACCTAATATGGTAAAGCATAAGCTGTATAAGTGAATGACAGAAGCAAACAGAAGGTGTAGTGTCATAGTATTTGGATACCTAGAAATCACTCCAATGATCTGCAATAGGTTCTACCAAAACATCTGTTTAGGAACATTAACATGAAATATGAACTATGATAGCCTAAACAACTCGAAACTACCACCAACTTGTCAGGGACAAACCTCACAGAGAAATAACACCCGACAGGCCAAAAAGAACATCCAACAAGCACAAAACCCACAAACAGGATGGGATTGAGCCTGAAACTCACATATACGCACACATAACAGACACAAAAAATGGAGCTACAGTCCCATGACTTCAGTGGGACCCCAACACAACCCTCACAAAAAAAACCCATCCAATATCCATGATAATTTTCTCTGTTCTTAGTGCTGTGATGTACAATTGTTCTTATGTGTGAAGTAAGATCAGAGAAGCCAGGCAAAACACTGCAGTGCGCTGCTGCACTATGAAGCAACTCATCTAAGTACTGAATGTTAAAAACGTTCATTAATGAGTAACTTGGTGAATGAAGCGGAGGGGCACGTGGGAAGATGGAGCTTGATACTTTTAAGGACATGATAAACAAAAATGTTGCTACTCTGTGAAATTACCAACTAAATTAAAAAGCAAAATGATGCAGCTGTATGTCTCCAATCCCAATTAAATACATCATGCCAGTGCTTGCCTTGCAATTGCAAAGAGGACCAGAGGTTTAGAAGGCTTTTTCTTCTGCAAGAAGAAGTGCCATGTGATGTTATCAGGGCTACTGGCATGGTGGGTGAACTTCCGCCAGGGCAAAAGTTGTGCTCAGGGGAAAATGCCCTCGAAAAGGATAAACCTTGTGCTGAGCTTTTGCAATCTCCTTTTTTAACTTCCAGCAGTGCTTAATTGCAAGGAAGAGGGAGTTCTGCCTGTGTGTGCTACAATTTCATTTTGCTCCAGTTCTGATTACCCACTGACGTATCTGTTTTTAGGCCCAGAAAGAGGCTTTCATTGGCACAGCTCTCCCCTGACAGCTGATGGCTCTGCTCAGTGGGAGCAGCTGGTGCCTGGTTGCACACACAGACGGCTCCTCACATCCTGCAAACCTCACAAGTGAGAGGAAGGGGAGGCCTGAGAAACAGGGCATTGCAAAAATCAGAACGCCTACCAGTCATAAAGGCCCAATGGAAAAGCTGATCCTTTCCCAAAATCAAATAGTGACCAGACCAGATGATCTTAGTGGTCTTTCCAACCTTAACGATACTATGAAAATCATAACTTGCAATGGGCTGATTCACACCATAGGAGGTTAATCACACTACGAAACTTCGTTTCACAAGGACAGCACCAACACCAATGAGGTGAAACTCTCTGCTTTTAACTGTCCACCACGATAGCACTGTGTCAGCCAAAATTATTCACTAAGATCCCAACACCTTTTCTGGTCTGTGGACCAAAATTTCCATGCAAGTTTTCCCAAGTTTAAGTTATTTTTTGTCATTAGTTCCTTTTCATCCAGTGCAGGGAAAGAACCTCCATTAGCAGCCCTGCCTCTGGCTGCTCTAAACCTGACAGTGGCTTGCATTTCCAACATCTCAAGGAATACAAAATTACATTGATGCAGATTATCAGTGACAAAAATCTACCATTTCCAACAGAACTTGTTTTGAGCAATCCTAACATCAAGTGTACCTCCAAACGTTAAGTTTAAAAGTGAAGCAATTGAGTTATTTCTGCCCAAACACAATTCTGATTAAAGCAGGGCAACACAATGGAGCCCACTGAGGCCCTGATGTGTTTCTGCTACATGGGGACCCACGGAGCTCTGGGGTATGGTCAGCACTGGTGTGTACTGGAAAGCCTCTGCAAAAACAGAGCCTTGTCCTTCTACCACCTCTTGCTGACTTTCATTAAACAAACAGCCTTCCTGATGGCTCACACACACACACAGTGACTTTACAACATAACGAGCACCACCTCTATGCACTTACTCATAAACCTTATCATTATTATTTTTACACATTTCTGAACACAGGTTATTGCAAAGGAAAGAGAAAGTCAACGGCTCAAACACATTATTGTTTAGCTATTTTCAGTCTCTTACCATCGTCTTCACATTCTTCTAGAGGCTTCTGCTGTTTGCTCAGGCACCGTGGATCTAGCCAAGATGTTGTTTTTGTATTATGGCTGGAAACAAAAAATGGAAATTTGACCTTTGTTAATAAACCAGAGCTGAAGTATCAGCGACAGAAAAATATATATCCTCTGTATTATTCAGCAGACCTGAAGGCATACTTTTTGCCTCAGCAGCAGCAGCATTGCAATTTGCTATTCTGCAAACTAGATCACCAAACCACGGGAATTGTAGCATTGTAAAAACAAAGGTGAAAACCAAAAAGCTAAACTATGGAAACCAGTGTTCCTGACTGGCAGGAGGCATGTGAAAGCTACAATATTGTAATATGAATTTCTCCATTTCTGGCTTTGGTGATTTGTTTCTTAATTCCAGGAGCTGTCTCAAAGCCATTTGCCTCCCGATGAAAATACATAAATTTCCCTTCCCCCATAAAACACGCAGTGACCTTTCTCATTGCAGAAGACCTTTAACGTTTGTTTGGATATGGCCCTCACATTAGTCAAAAGCAAAACTTCCAGTGACAGCTTCTAATTACACCAACACAAATGTTCTGTGGGAGCCTTGGATGGAAGCAGAACAACTTTGTTTTCAACTCTTCCTCCCTACCAATCCCCAGGCAGCCTGGCAGTGACAGTCCTTGCAGTGAACGCTGCAGTGTGAACAACATTGCAAGTCATTCTCTAAAAATTATCTCCTCCCATCATTTCATATGCATATGGAGACAAGCTGGTAATATAATGCCACAGCCTGATGTCATCACAGACCTGACCTGCAAAGACAACCCTCTGGTCCCTGAGGTGCTATTTGTCTGGCTTACGTCTTCACTGCTGAACAGTTTGGAGCATCAGTACAGTAGAAAAACTATTCTCCTTCAGGGTCTTGGAGAAGTGTACAAGCTTAACCTCAGCATCACAACAGCTTCATGACATAGGAAATGCCATAATGAGAGCTGTAATCCTCGAGGAACTAACACCTGACCAGCAAACTCGTATTTATTGCTATGACTTGTGACTGCCCTGCCCCTAGCATCCAAATCATTGGATATTAGGAAAATTGTCTTAGGAAGAATGGTGAGGCATTGGAGTAGGCTGCCCTGGGAGGTGGTGGGGTCACTGTCCCTGGAGGTGTTCAAGAACCATAGAGATGTGGCACTGAGGGACGTGGTCAGTGGGCATGGGCTGGGGTTGGACTTGACATTAGCAGTCTTTCCCAGCTGTAATAATTCTATGATTCTATAAAGTCATTGCTTTACACATTCTGCTGCCCTGCCTGCCCAAGGCAGGACAAGCAAACTGGTTTTTAAACCTTTTGTATGCTTCAGAACAATTAATCTCCAGCTTGAAAACTGAATGGCAGAAATTCAGCAAGTTGGGCAAATTAAAAACAATAAAGCTGAGGGGTCCTGCCAACTTATAAACAGGAAAGTGTAGCCTAGCTGAGAAAAAGGGCTGTGGGAGAAGAGCAAATGAATATTTACATATTTCCTCTAACTCTGCATTTAGCAACCCAAGGCTCACAACTGTGTGTTTTCTTGAGGCGCAGAGAATTTAGCTGAACACCTTTCAGATCACACAGAGGGTCAGCATTGTGTCAGACCTGCAACATGGACTGGCCTACATACAGGGTAAGGACTGGGATAAATGGGGTAATGAAAATCCAACTAGCACATCAGTTCAGTGTATTCTGAGGATAAATCACTTCAGTTACAAGCCAGCAGGGTCAGTTCTCCAGCACACAGCTCCAGCCCCACTAGACCTGTGCTGGTGGTTTTGCATGCATCTCAGATGCTCCCTTCTGCACCCTGACTTGATAACTCGAAGTGCTGCAGATGATGGTTTCAGGCATCTGAACCAGCTTGGATGCACCAGCTCATTAGCTTGAAACAAATCAAACTAAATTGTTTCTAGGCTCAGAGTGTCCTTAGAATTAATACAACTGCAGCCATTCAACACCATATCCACACCAACACGCTCTCGCACAGACCCTGTGCATCTGCACCCTCAAAATCTGCACTCCAGGTAAGGCAGCAGTTGGTGTGCTTCCAGACTTTGCCATCAGACAACAAGGCGTAGATGCAGACTATATTTTTCCACCATGACTATTAACTCTCCTGCATAAGATCTAACAAATTACTTGATCTACTTCTGTGCTAGGATGCTCAAAATTTCCCTGGTATCTCCAGCATTCTGGCACTCTTCTCTAATTTGCTCCCCTGCCCCTGCAACCAAGAGAAAACCTGCAACGATGAACCTCTCCTTGGCTTCTCCCAAAGCTCAAATCAATTCCTTATCCCTCCCTCTGCTTGCACAGCTAAGGCCTCGAGTTTCATAAGTTAATTGAATTTTAATCTAGCTCAGCTCCACAACAGGTTCTATTTTATAAGTTACTCCTATCTCAATAAATCTAGACAAGTATAATTAGAGACCATTATTTATGGCATGAAGAAAAAATCAATATCATCATAAAGCTGCTGACAGCACAGAGCTTTTAGGCAAAGCCTGTATAACACCAGGTGCTTTTTGCTTTCCTGAATTTACTATGCCTGCTTTGCACAGAACTATGCCTCCTGCAAACCACTGCAGCATGTTAACACATTTGGCTGTTCTGACAATGCACGCAGTCCACAGCCTGGCTCTGGGTGAGAGTGGAGGAATTCTCTTGTCTTTGAACTTGGGAATCATCTGGACGTTAATCCAATCAGGAAATGCAAACACCCTTCACAAGCAGTAAAGAACTTTTAGCTCTGCAACATAACACAGACACTAAATATTTCATACACACACACACAGTGCATCCATAGAGGTTTACTTCTGCCCGCAGAGGGGGAGAGAGATGGAATCAGAACAACGAGAATGAGCTTTACTCTATAAAATAGACTTCTCCGTTCTCGGTGTAGGCCATCTCCCAGTTTTCTGGCAGAGGACCTAGGTTATCCTCGGCAGAAGGAGGTAGGTATTGAGGGAGGCTCTGAGATGGTTCCGTGGTGGGAAGATTGGTGTGGCTATCAATCGCAGACGGTGGGGCTGTCTCTCTGACGATATGCGTGTGATGCTCGTCTTGGTCACCAGACTCTGCTGTAGATTAAACACATTTTCCATATTCAGAATTAGGAGAATAACATTTCCTATCTGAAGAATGATCAAAAGGAGAGATGCTTTACAAGGCAGCCAGAAACTCAAAGTCAACAAGCCAATGGTGAACTTCTCTAGCACTGTATTTTTTCTTTTTTAATTAAAAATTAAAATGAATGTCAGCACTGTACCATGTGTCCACATGTTCGTAAGTGCCCATCTGAGATGTCTAGAGAGCTCTACTACACAGATCTACACTATTTCCTACCAAAGTCAATAAGGGTTATTTTACGATGTATTTGTCCCTTCTCCCTTTATGGAAATACTGTTCATGCCTCTATTCGTGCTGTTTTGAGCTATATACACGAAGTATTGCTGGTCATTCCCCCTACACCTAATTACAGCTAATTAAAGAGCCCCCAGCCCTGTTTTTTGGGGGGGCTCACTAATGGCAGCTCCTGTACTGTTTCAACCACGCATGCTGCCTCTGCAAAAGGACAAGATATTGAAAATAAGAAGCTGGAAGATGATGGAAGAAAAGGATCTAGACTACAGCAGCGCTCTCAGATGCTTGCTTTCTAGCCTTCCCGCTGTTTGATATTTTTAGGTAGAAGCTGACAAGATAAAAAGGCATGAATGAATCATCGCCAGCTTGAGACTGTGAGTGTAAACATGCCACAGCCTGAAAAACACAAGTCACTGAGAGGTCTGCTAAGGAAGCGGGAGCATTTTAATATGACTAGCACACTTGCATGTGAAACAAGCATAAGGAATCACTTTGGTATAGGAGGAATATCTCTCTTTTCTTGATTCTGTGCCCATTTCATGGAGGCAAGGGGCCAAGGTGTGAGAACGTTATGACAAATGAGTTGCATCTTCCAGTATTTCATCGTGTTGAAATAAAATGAGGAAAATAAATGATGCTACGCTCAGTTCAGGGGCGAAGTACTGAGAAGAGTGGAAAGGAAGGCAAATAGCATCTCTCACTGCCTTCCTCATAAAATCAGGTCCTGCAATAAGAGTCGAGCTTGCTGCCACCTCACAACCCATGAAAAATTACCCTCAAGTGAAAAACTTCATAAAGGAGCTGGGAGGCAGAGACAGGGATTCGTAGCCTGGGAAGGATGAGACCAGCCAGCAGTGTTTTGAGTCAGAAAAATGTGAAGAGTAACATCCTGGCAGAGCACAACCCTCAAAACCACCTGACATGAGAAAGACCAAAACTACATTGTGGCCTAAATCCTTCTCAAGCTCCACAGAGATGTGTGACTTTATATTACACAAGTTTCTAGTGATCTTTCAGCTATTGCTTGATGATAGCCAGAGCCGCATTAAGATCTGCACTGAGTAGGACATCAGGCCTCACTTCCACAATGCATAGCCCTCAGTCTGTTGGAAGGGACCATGGGGAAGAGGATCTTGTAATTGTGTGCAGTATCTCCCAGTGCAAGGAGGGGAACAGGACAGTCATATATTTCAGAAGGAGCAATAATTAGTTTCAAATGTGCCATGCCCGAACCATTTCATATTGATTTTAATGACTGGAACTCAACCACAGGTCAAGCTCTTCCTTGAACTTTCTGAGCTTGTCTAAGATTGAACTGACAATGAGCTGACAAAGCTACAGACAGAATTGAGGTTCTGGGCCAATTTACAATGAAAACGAGTGTATCTCATGTAGTATTCAAGATCATTTCAACTTAGAAAGTTTCTGATTTCCAGTGGGAGACTTATATTTCAAGCTGACTGTCCACAAAGCGAAGTTCAAAATGATGGCATGTTCCTTGACATCAGAAGTAATTATATGATTCTTTTAAAGAAAAATCTCTGCATTTGCCAGAATGATTAACTCAGAGCATAAAGGGATTTACAAATGTTACCTTTAATTTCTACCAGACATCATTTCATCTTCCTGTACTTAAACTTGTCATTTGGCTCAATGTAATTGAAATCTACACTGGAGTAAGTGAAAGCAGAATCTGTCTGCACCCAACAGACAATTTCTGAAAGAAATATGAATGTGTCCTTAATGATGAAACTGCACGTTACCACAGAACATCTTTTATACAATTCTCAATTATTCTTCACAGTTTAAGAGCCCTGATTAAAAATCTAGCAGTTTCCTACGCTGGAGGACTTTAAAATGCAAGGCTGCAAAATAAAACGCCTCCCAGGAAGCAAAACCCACAGACAGACAGACAAATTAACCAAAACCATTTCCTGTGCATCCTAACTGTCAGAACGCACTATTTTCCATTTACCTGTGAAGCTACTGCTCATTTCAGGTGCATCATCCTCTTCCTCATTCTCTGTGTGCACTATGCCAGCATTTTGCATATCATTGTAAGACTTGGTTCGCTTTGGAGTCGACTGCTTGGAGCCAGACTGCAGGTTTTGCAGAGCATCGGTGGAAGTCACTTTCCCACTGAGGGGCTGGCTGGGAGGCTTGGGCGTTCCATAATAGTTACCTAGGCAATAGAAACACATTTGCATCTTCAGAAGGGAGCAGTTTAAAGCACCGAGATTTCTGTTTTATTTTCAATTCCATCAAAATCTCTACCCCTCCCCACTAGTATGTAAATAAATATGTAAACTAACACAGCGTTCCCATTTTTTGAGGGCCATATTTCATCTCTAGAGCGGACACGGACATATTTTTGCCTTTTAAGTTATTCTTGTTAGTTGTAAAAGCAGAAGCAATGGTTCCATTGTTTAGGTGCACTGAGCGTACAAGGGCTAAAACAAAAGGCAGCCGTGGTGAATACCAAACTTCATCTCATTACAGCTGAATTTCAATTAGTAGCCTCTTTTACATGTGTGCACCCACACAATGCTGTGGCAGATCTGGAGTGAGCCCTGCAGAAAATAAAAAATTCATGACTGCTATCACCCAGCAAAGTGATGAAAGGCTCGATGACCTGCTTTAACACACAGGTTTTTTTAGAGTGGATGCTGCGTTTAAAAGCAAAAACTGGTCTCTCTCTAAAGGAAAACTTTGTCAAAGGAGAGGCACCACGTGGCACTACTTCCTCCAAAAAGGAAGCTCAGCAGTTGGGTCAGCCTGGATAGAAGTGAACAACCAGACACTGAGGCAGAGCTGGCATGGACACAGACATAGCGGCACTGTGACAGCATGGCTGCTCCAGGGGTGACATGAGTGCTGCAATGCACCTGGGATACTTCAGTGTCCCCTGAAGTGATGGTTAAAGAAGTATGGACTGCATGCAGGTGTGCTGGCAAAGGAACCACACGGAGATTTGGCATGGGTTTACTACAGCCCAGTGCTCAACATGCTCTGAAATCCCCAGGGAAGCTGAGGACTGGAAGTGGTTTCTGCAGTTATAGGAGCTCAGGCTGCAGCTCCAGGCTCTGCTTCTCTGCCCAACAGATACCTTTCACACAGAGCTCTGTGATGCACAACAGTTTACATCCAAACACCCTTTCAATGATTTCTTTTTGGAAATCAGAGGTGGCTCAAATATTCTCCCTAGCTGCATACAGAGCCATGTGAGGGTATACTGGTATAGCTTCCACTTCCGCAATAGCACAAGATTCTTCTTTAAATCACACGAGTACATTTGATTACATTCCTCATCTATCTCCATAAGCTACATGTAACACAATTATTTTTCAGTACGTAATTATGTATTATATTCAACATCCAGCCTCCAAAAGTACTAAAAACCCTTTTATAGTGTATCCCTATTACACTGGAAGGAAACCACATGCCAAAGGCACATGATGCAAGGCCACTTTAAAACCACACCAGTGCTAAAAAAAGCTTCTTTTATTTACATTCATACATATATGTGCAGGCTTTTGTTGCAAAAGCCAATGCTGTGGGTTCCACTGGATCTACTCTGTGCTCACACAGCCTGAGTACCAGGACAGCAACACGTGCAGGTTTGTCTTAACAAGGTGTGCTCGAGCCTGTACACAATGTCATGGATTCAGCTCCATGGGAGCAGCAATGCTCCACAACGCTTTCATCTTCTGTTCGTCATTTCAGAATCCTAAATGTACACTGATGCATAATTTATAGGGAGAAGGAAATTACTTCTTCTGGAAAGTCTCTAATGGGGATGGAGGCTCCTAAAGCAGGTTGCAGCCTGTGCTAGAGAAAAGATTCTTATGCTCTACATACTGCAGAACTGTTCTATGCAGAAAGAGGAGGAATGGGGGAGAGAGAGCGTAAAAGGAAAAATACCAAAGTAGGTGGGAAGAAAACAGCTAAATGCTGCGCTCTCCTCCTGTCCTCTTCAGCATTTCTGCAGACAGATGCTGCTACTTTTTTTGTTTGCTTCTGCTCTTTTCAAAAAGTAGATGTGTTTTACAAGGACATTAACTGCTAAGCCACAGATCCAGATTTTGCAATGGATGCAACAGAGCAAATGAAGGGGCTCTGTGGATGTTGCTAATGTGCATTTTTATTCCTTCTAGACAAACCCAAAGCACAGATGTTACCATCATTCCTTCAATCACAGATACACATTTTTGAGTTTGCTCATTTTCAGCTCCTCCGCTAACAAGCAAGGCTGAGCTTACAAAGAGCTCATGGAGAGCGGTTTCTCAGGAGCAAATGGTGTTTCCAAGTGGTTCCAATTTACCTACACCGAAACCACCAGTTCTTTCTCAAACTATCCATGATTGGTCGGTACAACTATTAGCAAAGCATTATTTTCTACATCAACTGCGTGCTGTCTTAAGAGGACCCCCACAAATACATATGAATGCTCATCATGAGTAAACATGAATATGAAATGAAGTGCAGCTATGGATGCATGGGTTTTGTTTTGCAGAATGGAGGAAATACAGCCACGGGGGCTGAACTTTTCTTTTTCCTCCACAGGAGGCAGACTCAGACTGAGCCAATACTATAAAAGAAACAACACAGCTCTTCCTTCAGATGCACACAAGGAAAGACAGACAGGTGTGGCAAAGCACCCAACTCACAAGGAGAAACTGCAAAGGGAAGCTCCAAGGCAGCTTCCAGCTGACAGATTGAGGGAACAGAAATATTCTTCCCCTTGTGTTTGCTGGATGTAGTCAGATCTCTCCTTTGCTAAGCAACTCATTGTGAAGGCACAGCACGCGGGCTCAGGCATGGGGGCAAACACACCATTAGGAGGGTCTGGCACTTAAAAATTATCTTCCTACAAAATTATAAGGAGAAAATATTTACCCCATGACTCAGTAATCCAAACACGCACCATTAGAAACTGATAGCAAACAGCCCAGGAAGAGTTTTTAAGCACTCAGACTCAACATCATTTGCTCAAATTAAATCTGACAGTGTTTATGAGAAAAAACATATATTTAAAAATATGCTTTAACAGTGTTTTGTGAGCCACTTGTAAGCCTACAGAAGGGTCTAACTCCATAGCCAGTGTAATTTGTACTGAATATCCAATCAGCTCTAATTATTAACAGCATGGTACATGAGCATACACAAGCATCTGCCAGCCCGGAGGATCCCCAACCATTGTGGCAACTCAGCGCATTGGTTCCAGCAGAACTCTCCAGGGTGCTGAGCAACCAACAAGGCATGGGTGCCTCTAACGGGATGCCCTGAGGCTGAAAAGAGCAGCTCAGCTTCCACCTGAGAGAAACTTCTTCCTCTGTTCAACCTCTGTTGTTCCGTGGAAGCACCAGTTACAAAGCACCTGGGAATGTTCTCATGCCTTACTGCTAAGGGAAGCGAAGCAGGTTCCTGATCCTTCCCACTCCTCACTCTCATTGGGATCCTGCCTACAGTAACTGCAATAATAGTGAATAATGCATTCACTCAGCAGATGCACATAACATTAGCTGCATTCTTTGTCAAGCACCTTTCACTAACCCTTATTTAATTCAGTCCTTTGGCGCTTAAAACACATTTAACCACAACTCAAATTTGATGGCAGCTCTTGCAGCCAAAACCATGAGTTAATCCATGTATTCTAAAGTACCACTCAGGAGAGCATGCAGAAATACCAATAATAATGAAGAAAACATAATAGCTATTTGGAATGAGTTGATTTCTTTTCATCTCCTTATCTCTAAGTGTCGGCAGCTTACACATTTCAGCATCACACACAGTAATTAGACTTCAGTTACAGCTAATCACAACAATAAGACAAGTTCTCATCATCATAACACTTCTTCCTCTGCCAGCTCAAGCATAGATAGTAATCAATGAAAGCTATCTATCCTGTCCCATAGTTATGAATTAAAGCAATGCTGTCCATCCACAGAACTTGGGCTATTTTCTGTTTAAGTTTTAGAAAGCTAGTGGTAATGAAAAATTTGTGTTATATTTCAAAATAACTACGTGCTATTATTAAACATTCCCCTGAAGGGAAGAAAATTTATCCATTCTAAGTTGTTTAAGTGACCTGGAATTTGAAATGTAATTCATAAAAATACACAAATTACTATCCTTACATGAAAATAACTGTGAAACCAACCCATAAGAACTGCTGTCAATTCCCATTTGATTCAGACATAGCTGTTATGAGTCCATTCATGGAATGGGGAGAGATACATAAGACGGCAGATGCAATCCAGAAGGGTCTAAAACTGTACAGATATGAGGCCAAGTGTCTCTTCTTGCAGAGAGACAAAAACAGACCACAGAGGCTGTGTGTAGCAGAGCTGATGGGAGCTGTGCAAGGAGGAAGAGGGGCTGTGAGCAAGAGCAAGCATTAATCCCAATGGCACAACACCACCTGAAGAATGCAGTCCTAAGTCTTACAGTTCAGATGCTTGAGCTTTCCAGGGCTGGTTTTGCTGTAATTATTGTCTTTTTGTAGGGAGAATTTCCATTGAATTTTTTTGTTGCAAAAAGATTGAGGCCTAGGACTGCAAGTGCATTTGTCTGAGGAAAGTGCAGAGCAGAGTTCTTTTATTGATGCCTACTGTGAGGCATAATTCTGCAATTATAAAAGAAAGAAACAAACAAAAAAAAAGCCCAACAAGACACTCAAAAGCTTCTGTGTAGCACAGAGGACCCTGTGTCCATGAGAATGTATCTGACCTTCAAAGTTACATCTCTGCGGTAACAAGGACTCCATTAAGAGCTCATGTTTTAAAAAGCAGTTTGCAGCACACTGTGCTCATGCAAATGTGTATTTGGGGAAAGAGACTTGGAGATAAGCACCAAAATTAAGGCAAGGTCTTGACATGAAGACTTCAAATGTAATTATTAATGTAATTGTTTTCTTTTCTGAGATGCAGCTCATGTTCTCTACACTCTACAAGAACCGAAACAATTGACCCTTCATTTTAGCAGAAGGGTCTCTGCTCATTTAATACAGCAAAGAGTGCTCATGTCTGATTAGCACACGATGAATGGATTCCTGGGAGCAGAGCTCCTGCTATACTGTTTTGTCTGTTCTCTTCCCAGATCATATTCTGCTACAGATTTCCACATTCTGATGACAGATCTGGCTGCTGTCTGCAGGATTCACCTAGCTGCAACTGCACATTGATTAGCAATTGCCTTGAGGAAACTCAGAGTATCCAGGCAACCGGGAGGAGGCCACAGATATAGCATCTGGATCGGAAGCAAAGCACACACAACGGAATGGAGCTCAGAGAAATTAGCCTACAACATATGCAAATCCAATTTGCTATAACGAGCAGATTCTCTGTCAATTTTTCTTCAGTTACAAATGGAGAGGTTAACTAAAAGATCAGTCCAGACTTTGGGATAAATTAGTCGAAATACTACATTTGCACATTTCAATTCATGCTTGAAATCTAACAAAAACTGCAGTTCGTGGCCCTGCAAGCAATGACAGGTTGGCAGGAAGTCACCTTAATATCAATTCAGTCTCACTTATTCTAATATTTAATGCGTTATCACCAGGTGTTGCCATATGCTATTGGCAGCGCTCATGCACAGCTACGTCCAAGCACTTATAATGCAGAGTACATTTCTAACAAGCCAAAACAAAGGAAAGACAATTAATAATAACACATACATAGAAAGATACTGGTGGCACAGGACAACCATGGCATCTCATAGTGCTTCCAAGCTCAGCTATATTAGATTATTTGTTATATTCACACGCAAGTAAATTCACATGAACTTGAGCGTGGCACATACAGAGAACACAGGAGAAGTGGTTGGAACATAGCCTATACAGCACAAGGCTGTAGGAATCAAGAAAATACCATGCACGGTGCCCATTTTGTCAGAGGTGCTTCAGGACAGCCTCCGCCCCCAAGGTCTGTGTTTTAAGATACACTAAAAAGCAGTGAAAAGCAAAACTATCAAGGAATAACTTCAGACATAACTCACAATGGAAAACATCTCATTGCAAATGCACAGAGAAGCCAAGCAGAAATTCTACAGGAAATTCAAAGCCTGTCTAAAACACTATCAGATACTTGAATATTTGCTTTTAGAGAGGAAGAGTTACTCAGCTGTGACTTTAGCTGTTTGTAGAATGAAGCACTGTTATCTGATGACACTTCAATATAGCTGCATTCACATGTTTAATACTAATAATCACACACCGACAAAAACATCCTTTTCCTTCTTACTAGCAGTTTAAAGAAGAAGCTAAGCATGAAAGCCAAAGGTAGACGAGGCATCTTTCTGCAGCACACAGATGTATGTGAGTGAATATTCATCACAATCACAGAACAGCTTGGGTTGGAAGGGATGCAGGGATGCTCCCAAGGAGCCCTTTTCCCGGTCAGTATGCATGTAGGATTGCTGCAACCCACATGCAGCACCTTCCATTTGGCCTTGGTGAGCCTCACTAAGTTCACATGATCCCACTTCTCAACTCTGTTCAGGTCCCCTTGGACAGTATCTCTTTATTCTGTCATATCATTACCAAGTAGTCCGAGGAGACAACAGCAATTTGATTTATTTTACTAACAGAGACTACTTTAATGGGAAAAAAAAAGACTTTAACCTTTACTTGCTGTCTCTGTCACAAGCACACTTGTGTGTGTACCTCCTTTGCCTATAAAATATGGTGCCAAAGGAGCCATTTATTGAATTATTGAGTCAATCTGCAGTACAGAGACACTAATAAGCAGATCTTATCTTATTAAGTGGAACATGTTGATCTGCTGCATGGGCATCCCCAGCATCTGCCAGCCCAACTTGCTCAGCCTTGCATTCTGCATAGCACAGACGTGGCACTCATTTCAAGTTTGGACCAAGCTGATGAGACACACAGGCTGTGAAGGCACCAGAAGAAGAGCTATGAAAATCCTGCCATTTTGCTGCCGCAGCTGGGTGAGCAGCTCTGCTGCAGAGAAACCCAAGGAGAGTGTGCACATCAGGCATGTTAGGCTAAAGGCATCTTGAATTGAAGCATGTTGTTGAATACACCTCTCTACTTCAGCTGAAATTCTAACTACACTGTTAAGGTAATTTATTACACTCATTAAGTACCGCAATCAGAGACCCTGTCTACAGTAGCTAGTTTTATACACTTTAAAAACGTTAGCAAGTCACCCCATTACATCTTAGTCATGAGACTAATGCAGATTACTTATTACTTCTCTTGGCAATCACATAACACTTGTCCCGTGAATGAAAGATGATGCCTTGACAATAATATTCCATAATGTAATAACCCTTCACATGTTATAAAGTGCAGCACTTTTTCTTTTGAGGATCACTAAGTGCTGGGCAGGCATTCATTAATTCAGCCTCGCCAGACCCCAGTGACACAGCCATCCCCATTCAAGATTCAGCCACCATGCTAATGTCTCCATGCAGTGCCTGCATCCAGCTCTGAAATGTCATCAGTGCCACCATCTCACTCCTATTTGTAACAGGAGATAACCGCAGGCACAAGATATCTGCTGAAATATTAATGAAGAAAGAAGGAAGTGTTGTTTTTATATTCCTCCAGGCTGGGAATCCGAAGCACAGAGCAGCCACCTGGTTTTCCCATGGCCGCTTGGTAGGCTGGGGAAGAAATGGGAATAAAACCTAGAAGCTGTGGCCCTGCCAAAACTGCACTCCCTCGGGGTCTCTGTGAGAGCCTGCAATTCAAATGCAGAAGTGATTGCTAAGTAATTAGTAACCTACACAATTATGTCCATGCATCCATCAGTATTTCTATACTCTGAAGGATTGGTCAATAAATGCCTGAGATTGCAATTATATCAATTTCCTATTCACCAGAAGGCTCAGATAATGCGCAGGCTAAAAAGATTTCTTTTCCTTATGAGAGCTGTCAATGGGAATTACCACCTGGCTCGAGCATGTGGTGCATAACTGACCAATACTGGTGCAGCACAGCAGCTTTGGGCAGGTCTTCCAGCATTTCAGCTCCAGCTCCTGGATTCATATGATGAAAATGGAGCTTTCTTAAGGGAAGAAAGGGGAAGTTTCTAAGCTTTATGGTTAAAAAGCAGCATCTTAAAACTGGATATGGGAACCTCAGGAATTAAGGCTTTCAAATTCACCCTCCCACCTGATTGTGATTTTATGGAGGATTTGTGGGTGCCAGAGGTGGGAGGAGGTGGCCAGAAAAGAGGCTGCCGTGCCTGCTCTGCATTCACAGAGACGTCAATCAAAAACTGCCCAGAAGAACACATTTGCAGTGCACCAGAAGAAATACTGATGGTATTATGCAGCCCAGTGGGTAGGCAACACCTTTTCAGCTTGTGGTTTCTCCTTGCTATTAGAGCACTTCCAAAGCCCAAGTTTTTCTTTCAAAACCTGATATGCTCTCCTACTATCCTGTGGTTTCCAGCTGTTCTCTTCTTCTTGTTCGTTATTCCTTCCAAATCAATAGTATCCATCTCAGCATCAAAGTTCTGCATTTTACCCCCCTTCCGAAAGCTCCCTGTTTTCTAATCTTCCTTCCCAGAAGCTCCCTTCAGTAACCGTTATTAAACAAAAGCTTTTGTTGCATCTTCTCCCACAAAGTTTTTCCCAGTGATAGTGCTAGATTCATGGGGGCTTTACATCTTCAAAAGGCAAATGAAGGTTGTCTGTTAATAGCAGAACAAACTGTTCACTGTTGAGGTCACCCTCTGCTGAAACGTAGCACAAGAACTCCAAGCACACCAGCATCCATCTCCCACCCATCATCTCGTGTGGACTCTTAGAAACAAATGACCAAAGGGGAACCTCAGGACAACCCTGTCCCCAAACCATCATCCTGCTTGAGTCACCACTGGGGCAGCTGGAAACACAAACCTCAGCCTCTGCTCCCAACATCTCAAACTTCAGGAGCTTCTCATGAGGTGTTCTTCCCCAGCATGAGCACTGGGTCTTAGAAACCATTCTTAAATACTGCCTGCTGCATTTTAAAGGAATTGTGCCCTTTCTCCATGCAAAATGTTGCTACCTTACTGAAGAGCTCAGGAGCTTCTTTCACCTCTCAGTTCATTCAGTACCACCAAATCTGTCTTACATCATGTGGCAGAATCTCCCTAATCAGCATCATTATTCTCCACTCCATACCAGAACCCTCGCTTCATCACTATATCATCTCATTACAGTGTAAATGAACGTAACTATCTCTCCAACTGTTTAATTCCTGTTTGGTACAATAAGTAGCATTATTAATAATGAAAGCAATGCATTAACAGTATTATTTTATTGTTCTCCAGAGAGAAATAGAGGAATATTTCCTTGTTCTGACTTCATGACCAAAGAGCCATGTCTTGTCGCATACGTGTGCACACATATTGTCATTCTGTTCTTCCTTCTTACTGGCTTTCCGTGGGCCAGCTCCCCAGCACTACTAAGCAGCAGAACTACTGATGACAATGGAGCTGAGAAGCTTCTTTCCTATTTCTCAAATTAGCCTCTCCAAGCTGACATGTCTATCATCCACAGAAATGAAAAACCCATTAGACTTTAAGAGATTGACCCCATGCACAGCAACTCAAAATTTACCCATGAAATCCAAATTCCTTAGCAGCTATGGCATTTAATTGCAGAAGCAATGAAACCATCAGGTTGTAACTGTCCCAGGTGGGTGCAGCATTTCCTCAAAGCTTCTTCCCAGCTTGTCCCAGGAGCCAGCTTACAGACAGTTACCCATTCTATCTTTCCAAGTGGAGAGGACACCAGAACAAATACCATCGGGAAGCAACAGCAAAGCAGTTCAGCTGATCTATTTCAAGCACCGTGACAGGGAAAACTAATTTAATGTTGTAATTAGAAATAAGGGGAGGAAAAAGCTCATTTTGAAGAAGGGCTCTTGCTGGAATGTTTAGTGTTGGTACTGATGGGGCCAATCAGCTCAGAGAGATGGAAGACCGAAACCAAGTAATGTTTGCAGCATCTTTATGCAAACCATGGAAAATCAAAAACAGTAACAAAACCCCACACCTCCAAAAGTAGTTTCACATTAAATATTGAATGCATCTTTAGATCAACAAATCCTATTGCATAACTAAATTCAGCCAATTTGTCTTGCATTTTCTTGAGGCAAAGCCATCTTTTCCCTGCTCTCACCCCAGTGACATTTCATTGCCCCTTGGCTGGCTCAGCGCTGTTGTTTGCAAAGCTGTGCTGTAGAAAGAATCAACACAATGACTTGGCTTCTAAGTAATTATCCAAGAAGAAAGAAGAAGAGAAAGGCCAAAAGCAGTGCACCATGTAGCTGCATCCAGAGACACAATCGGGCAATGAAGGACGTGTGTACACAGGGAAGAAAATGAAGAGATGAAGGTGAAGGAGAGAGCAGGAGGGAAGAAAACGTGAACAGGGAGAGTGGTTACAGAGGATACAAAGAAAAGATGCATTTCCATTCACTGCTACACTGCCTCCCTTCAGTGTTTTGTTATCAGATCTCATCTTAGATTTTCCTGGCAACTGATGCTAATCTTTCAGGTAACTGATGAGAAGTTACACAAAAGCACAGAGTAGTACTGAAATTCCTTCTCTCTGGGCACAGGCAAAACGGGAAAGCAGGAGGCTAGAATAGAAAGCAAGGCCTTGAATGGGACTGGTTAACTCGAGCAAAGGTGATGCAAGGCAGACATCCTACCACAGCTCCTTGAAGTGCTTTTTCACTGCCTGTGACTCCATACCTTCATAGGTTCCTACTTCCAGAAGGGTCCCACTTCGCTCCAACTCCCGAAACTCCTCCACAGTCAGAAAGTTATAGTCCACACCAGGCACTTCTCCTTCTCTCGGAGGGCGGGTTGTGCCTGAAAGGAAAAATTGGTACATTAATACTGTTTTCTTATCAAGTGTTAAAACGGACAATAAAAATGATTGTAAAGATATAATGATATCTATAAAATACAATTCTGCATTACACAGAGCAAGGACAAGAGTCAGGAATCCACGTAAAAACAAACTAAGACATAAATCTTAGGCTGAGCTGATGATACCACTAGTCCAACCCTCCTGCCATTAGCAGAGCTTCAGCTTCACTAAAACTGCATCTCTATTCTCAGATAAGACAACTTCTGCCTTCTTCTTGTTTCTGTATCACTTTTTCTCACCAAACATTCTTTCACATCATAAAGACCTCTTCTCACTTATATCTACTTATTACTTTATTTATGTTAGGGAGAACTAAACTAAAGAAAAGAGCTGCGTCTTTGGGTTGGAGGTGTCTGAGTGCTGTGGTTGCAACCAATCTGCTGTCTTGGGAGTTATTTTAGAGACATGGAAACCATGTCTAATACTTAATGAAGTGTGACTTCTCACTTCTGCAGGACTACCCTGGCCCCTGGGCAGTATCTCCTCAGTGCATACAATTTCTTAAACCCTTTATAAAAGGGCTGAAGAAAGTATAAAGAAGTTGAGCTTCTGGAAACTAATTGGGAAAATTCCAGCTCTCAGAAGCTGAAAGAGCATAAATTTACCATGCCCATATGTGGCAACTGTTTTCCCCAAGTGCCAGGAAAGCAGAAAGTCTTCCTTTACCCTATTCATCCAAGAGATTATTCAAGAGGTCAGTCTTGTTGGAATGTCACCCTTGAATCACTATCAGTAGATTAATTTCCTTGACATACATCCACTTTCTTCAAAACCCTCCATTTCTTGTTTCAAAATAGAAACTCTCTCATTTTATTTACCACCAGCCTTCATGATATAGCCCATAAATTCCTGTGGCTTTGCTATCATTCCTTCTCCTGGAGCTGCATGTGAATGGGTAAACGTAGGAGGAAGGAAAGCCAAAAAGGGGATGGACAAGATCATGGATACCTTCACCCTATTAGCAGAACAACTCTTTCCAGTTTGGATGTTCACGCTGCAATGACCCGCATTGAGGCACCATGGCTCTTGGCCCCTGTCTAATTCCCCTACGCTGGGCCCATCAGAGCAACAAAACGCTCCAGCAAGGACATCCAAGGCTGTGCTGTAGCTGCTCTACGCTTGAAGCCCAACAGAACAAGAACCAGACACCACAACACTCTTCATCAAATGCATCTGCCAAACATCCATCACCCCGAGCCAGGTGAGCTGAATGGCAGGGATTGGGTCTTGCTTCTCCCCAGTAACTGACAACACATGATTGTGAGAGACAAAGATCAAGGAACTTCAGGATTCATTTTACTTTATCTTTTCAAGTTCTCATCTTTTCTTTATCTATATCTTCCCACAGAGAGTATTTATTAATCATTTTTTTTCCCCCTCTGAATTTTTATAGTGGTGAAATTGCAGTCAGCAGTTTACTCGTGCTGGCTGCCTATTTGACATGACAATTATATCTCTGCCATAATTCCTCTGAGCCATTTTAATGGATCTATTTGTTTCATCTCAGTGTTCTTAATTTCCTGAATATGTTCAAGTCGAAAAATCGCAGATGTGCTCGCTATCAGCGCGATTGCCTGCAACACACACTGAATGCATTAGAAACGCCAAGCCACAGCATAAAAGAAAAACATTACATCACGGAGATAACATTTGTCACCTCCCGTCGGTCTCCAGCAATAAACAGGGGGAAAATAAAAACAACACTGGTTAGGATATCTTATCTGGGCAAAGCGAAAAGCCCAACCACTTTCCATGTTGCTGTCTAGAGCAAAGATTGCTTGCAGATGCTCAGGCTGTTATCCTGCCTCACATCTGAGCAAGTGTTACTGAATGCAATTCAGAGGCAGGGGGAAGGGAAAACCCGCCTCCGTTTTTCTTGTAGCAGAATGACAGGCTGCCGGCTGGACACACGCCTGGCAGATGGCATTTCAAAGAGTTTTCATGAACCATCTGGGATGTGTACAATGATTACAAACCACACTTACAACAAAGCCAGAAGGGCTGCTTCACAAGGGGGTGGGGGGAGAGGGCGGGCAGAAAGAAAGCGTGAAAGAAAAGAAAACTAAGAGGTGTGTAAGCAACCCCAGTGGGTCTTCTTGGGAACGGGACACTAAGAATTGACACCTTCCAGCCCGAGTTTCTCTACAGCCTGAAACAACTGTACAGCACACAGGGCAGCCCAACGCTTCAGGCTGCAAGCTACCGACAGGGCTTTCTCTTGATAAACTTGAAATTGTAATTATGTCTCTTGATATTAATGTGACTTAATTATGTGCAAAGCATAGGGCACGTTTTCCCTGTTCTATTTCATTGCAGCATCCTTACCGCAGGTTGGTCAGCACTGAAGGAGGGGGCTGTGAGGTGGCTGTATGCTTTGTCAGAGCTAATAGCGGATCAGACCAGAGATAATGGCAAAATTAATTGAGCACAATGAGTGCCGCAGACGGCCCAAACAAGAGCTCAATACACCATTAGAAAAGGAGACCCAATTGTATTTAAATACGTTAACCTGCCTGTCACGTTTGCACTGAAATATTAAGTGGCATCAAATCTTACTGCCATTAGGTAGCAATTTAGCTAATTAATTTGAGCTATGTCCCACTGCGTGACTAGCTCAGAATTGCTAATGCTACCACACAGAGCAACCAGAGGAGAAACTGAGCTGTCCCAACTACTTCTGCATGTTTAATGGCTCGTAAACTTTCACTCCTATTTGGCTAAAATGTCCCATAATGTATAAAGCCATGTAGAAACATTAAATAGACAGCAGAATCGCTCAAATCTTCCCCCACAAGCACAGCAGAATGAAGAAAACATGGCAAAATTAGGCTAGTCAGTACTGCAGGTCTTGCCTTCTCTCTTGCTCTGGAGGTAAAACCATGTCTTGATGGCCCTGACACTAAGACAAACATGTGCTCAGCTGTTGGTCTGGCTGTCACACTAAAGCTGGTGCACAGACCATCTAGAATACCACCATTAGTGCCCAAGCTACAGAAGAGGGATTCTCATCATGGGCTGGAGAGCCCACCTGAGAAACTGCCCAGGGACACAGGTAGGCTTATCTAAAGAGAGCCTAGAGCTATGCATGAACTAAATTAAAGCCTCAAGTAACCGACTATGGCTCAGATGTATGGAAGGCTATCAACTATAATTCTGAATAATTTAATTGCCCATTTAAAAGACAAATAGCTGCTGCTGTTATGTTCCCTATCAACCATGCTGACAATTACCCAACATGAGCCTCAATTATAGCATGGCCAGATTGTAAATATGTGATTCAGGGCCTGTTTAGCTCCTTATCAATCTATCAGGGCTTCATGTTAAGCTGTTAACAGCCACTGATGCCCTGCTGCTAAATTAATCAGAATCTTGCTTATTTTAATCTAAAAATAAGATTTCAAAGGGCTTGTAGGCACTTATTTTCTTATTAGAAAAAAACACCAAACAACAGTTCTTAAGCAGTGAATTTGTAAGCATGCAGTAAAAAAGCCTCTAGCAAGTCATGTGGAAGATACCTTCTTCAGGCTCCCCATCCAGCTCCAATGCCTGGCAGTGATACCATGGTGAGCCACCAAAACACAGCTTGTTGGACCACAAACTGTTTGTTTCTCCCCTCCACTGAGAAGTAAATGAAGAAACCAGCCCCTCTTCCCCTGCAGAGTGCTCAGAGGGCACCTTCTCCCCCCCGTCACAGGATAAATTGGAAAGCCTGCTTTGGCTCTCCCATATCTGGCACCTACAGTGCAAGCCAACTGAAAGGCAGGACCAACATTTGCCGATGGCAATTGAAGAAGGGAAAGGGCAGACCAAACCCAGCCTCCCTCCAAGAAAAGAACACTTGATCAGCAGCCTAGCTTTTGCCAGAACTTATCAGCAGCACGGTGTTAGAAATAGCCTTATCTACATGAGCAAAAACCAAAGTGTAACCTATCTGTAAACAAACACTGCACAGAACACTTCATCCTATTGACTCCAGGGGTTTTCCAAACCAAAGCTACTGATTTTTTTCTAACAGCAACAGAAGGCGCCATGTTTGGACACTTCTGATATCCATTATGCAATTAACATCCCTATTAACCTAAGGGACGGGGGACAGCAGTATCTATGTGAAAATACAGAAGTTTCAAAAAGAACTGGTCTGCCACAGATCAAACATGCTCGATTCATAAATGCAATTTTCTCCTGTAACCCCAAACTCAGGAAACTTGGGATTTCTGGGACTTTTAAATACTGTCTGTCCCTTTTCTAAGCCAGTGACTTGATACCTATAAACCACACAAACGTGACAAGTATCCAGAGAGTC
The DNA here is from genome assembly GCF_054131305.1 of Coturnix japonica. NCBI lineage: Eukaryota > Metazoa > Chordata > Aves > Galliformes > Phasianidae > Coturnix > Coturnix japonica. The sequence continues at coordinate 6,029,479 of NC_140677.1, read as the reverse complement.
TTGGTGGTGGCGGAGAAATTCATTCCAAAGGAGAATGTGGTCTGTCACTAGAAATTAATTCACAGCTCTGTTAATGATGCATGTGCAGGAACAGATGCTGACTGACTCTTCCTGGCCACACAGACAACGGCAGTACTAAAAGCAGAATTCCTGTCAACACCGTCCGCTGAACGACAGATTAAACCCAGAAAGCAGCTGACCAAGACAAACCTATCTTTCTGCAGAGACATTAAGGAGAGAAATGCGTCTCATGCCTGAGGTCTACATGCTTTGTACAAAGGGAAGGGATTTGCCCAGAGAGCTCAGTATCTCCTCCCATTCTCACCAGCCTGCCAGCAATGCTCCTTGGCCAAAGCTGGATGCCACAGGCGGACCTTGTGGAGCTCCCTCATGCTCAAAGGACCATGCACCAATGGCAGAATGACCTCGCACAGCATAAAGAGCCACTCTCTCTCTCTGTCTGGTGCACCACATCCAGCTGCACACGTTGGTCCTTCCTCTGGAAGAAGCTCTGACCGCTCACAGCCTCCCTAGAGAAATGATTCAGCCACACTGCACAGCAACAGCTCAGGGTTTGTGTGCCCCCAAGGCTGCAAGTTATTTTTGTCCATTTTAAACCTATTTTTGGTATTCCCATGGCCCTCACTGCCACCAAATAAGAATGCTGATAATCCTCAACGTATTTATCCCTGTAGCATTTGGAAGCAGGGGAAGTGGGTTGCATTCTGTTTTACAGCACCGGCAGGAAAGATCAGTCCAACCCAGGCTCTCAAAGGACTTCAGAAGCCTAATTCCAGACAAATCAACGGGATTTAGGGAACCCTACAGATCAGGATCTAACAGATTAGAAGGAACAAAAATAACTTGCTGCTGTGTTGAGGCTTCATTTATGTGCAGTGAAACACCATGCCAGGGCTATGCAAAGCCAGCTGAGCACAAGGAGTTGTTCTGGACTATAACATCAGTTCAAAGAAGCTGATGCCTACAAGAAGTAAAGGTATGAAAACTGCCACCCTCCCCCAAAAAGTTACTTCTTCTCCTTTATTATTATCTTTTTTAAAGGATTTAGGCCAAATATTCCATACCACAGCAGCACCTCCCCAAACCAGAAACACATTACCAATGGTACAATATCAGAACTGTAGTCACTACTGCAGTTCAAACCTCCTTGTGCACCTTTTGGAGCATTTATTTTCTTCTATCTTAAGGGGAGAAAACGGGTATTCTGGCAGCAAATAAGTAATGAATGTTCTTACAGCAGCTCACCTTCTCAATCCTTCTTTGAGAGATTGCTGATGCCTCAGCAGACACCTGCAGCCAAATCTCTCTCATTTCCCATGAGATGGGACACCCACCAAGAAGATTAAACTTCGTGAACTAATGAGTTTGCCATTAATCCTGTGCTTATGGAGTCCAACAGCATGACATCCACTGATATACACTGTGGATAACTGATGAGAAAGTAAACCACTCTTGGCAAGAAGACCTTGGATCTAACTATGCACAGGTTTATTCTAATATATGGATTAGTGTAATAAACTGTAATTTTATAAATCAATAAAACTGTAGTAACAAGATTGCACTGTAATGTTCTACTTTTAAATATTGGCATAGAAAGGAACGAAAATTGCCATTTGTGTAAGCACGTATGTGACTTATGAGAAGCGAAATTAGCTGAAAATAAATTAACAGGGTTATCATTAGTCACCTTTATATTCAGTTTCTCTCATATATATTTTTAAAAGTCTACATAATGCTACAACCGTGACACGCACCTTTACTTCAAAAAGAGCACCCTTCTTGTCTGTAGAAATTATTTATGCACTTCCTTTCAGTAGCAGTAATGTTGTCTACCTCGGAAAAAGGCACAGCCAAGGATAATGAATTAAATATACACAGAGGATACCTGCAGAAGCTGCCACGCACCAGCCACCTCATGCCTTCCTATGTGAAGTAGCTATGGAAAAGCAGCACATGGATGAAGATGACTGCATGCAAATGTGCACAGCTGTACTACATACTATGGACCAAGGTGTGGGGTTGAATTCCTTCTAACACCAGATGTTTAAAACATACTTTTTAGTTGACGATGCATTGAGTGCCACGGTTTGGAGGTACAGCTGTGATGGGTTGATAGTTGGACTGGATGGTCTCAACAACAAGCTGAGTGTGCTGGCTTTCCACAAACACTATGGGGTTTTGTGAACATGATGCAATCTTTTTCACCCACAATAAAGTGCTGGGGGAATTTCTCAATTTAGTGGAAGATGCGCAGTGAACAAGAACACAGGAACCAGCTTTACCTTGGATTTTTAGATAGAAAAATAATCAAAACTTCTTGGGGCAATATATGTGACTACTGAAACCGAAGAAATAACAGAAACCAATAGCAGAAGCTACCATTAGCCATGTAAGTGTATATCTGTCTCACAGTGAGATGAGCAGCAGATCTTTCCAGAAGCAAGACTGTCTGCTTGTTCTTACAACAGCACAACTACACAAGCTGTCACAAATATCAGAAGGGAAAGCTTACATCTTTCCTTTAAAACTTGGGTACTAAAGCAATGTATTCTCCACAAAACAAGGGATCCTATTGTCTACATTACTTCAAGGCTTCAGACTTGTGCTGTGAACAAACGCTGGAGTTAAGCATCCAGTAAACTGAGTATCCAACATAAAACAAACACCTGCAGTATTTCAATTCCATTTTGATTCATGAAGAGTATTTGCTTTTGACACCCACATACATATGTGCGCATAAAACCATGAAAAGAAGTTGTGTGCTTTAAATCCACAGCAATAATTAGATTATGTGATGTCTAATTGCTCAGTTGCTTCAATAAGGACCGCTCACCACCCTTGCTATTTGTCTTCAGAGCCTGTTTGTATTGCCAAGATAAAGTACGACAGAATGTGGAACATCTCTGCTTGGCTGTGATATAAAACTCTTTCTGTTGACTTTCACTGCTCTTCTAGCAGACCTTCAATTTGCAGTTTGAAGTGCCAATAAAACAGCTCACCTACCAGCATGTGCCCTTAACTAGATCAGTTCATTAGCCCAATCTCTGTAAAATTCCACCACAGAAAGTCACGAAAAACTTACACATTTATCACTGAGACATTGGCTGAACTTTGTTTCAGTGACCACACGCCCTGATCATGAAAGAAAGACCCAAAGAGGAGTGTTTTGTTTGTTTTACAAGACGAACACCATTCCATCACACCACACACTAGTTATTCAAGGCATTCTTTTCCCCTACAACATCCAATGGAGATACAATCACCACGGTATACTTTTCCCCGTAGCCCAGAGCTGTGAAATGCTTTAAACCTAATAGACTCCCAGCTGTGATAACCTCATTGCACTCTTAGAAAAACACCAGTCTCTGATGGCCCTGCAATTTTTGCCAAGGCAGAAGTTTGCCCTCTCATCACCCCTATGTTCAGACAGGTCTTGTACCCAGACCAATCCTCCTAACCTGTGCTGGTAGTTATACAGCTTCATAGCCAACACTAAGTATCAGATACAGCAAGAAGCATGAAGATGACAGAAACGTGTGGTTATGCGTCCATGTGGATGCACTTACTGTGAAACTCAAAGGAAAGACTAGAACAGACAGAAAATCTACCCAACATTACGCCCATCTAGGCACTATTCCCTATAGATTCTGTCCCTTAATTTTACCTGTTCTTAACTGCTACCATTATGTTTTTCCTTGGTGGCTCTGTATGCATAGCACGCTTTAGTTCTTCACCATCGCTAATGCTTCAGCTGGTTGAAAAGATCCTGGTTCACTCCCTGCAATGCTGTGATTAGGTAACTGCTCAGGATGCTGAAAAAATGCCAAGCATTTAGGAGTTGATTGGTGTTTGAGTTTAGAATTCGTCCCTGTTGATAACTGGGAGCATTAAAACAAAAAAGAAAACAAATACATTAATTCTAATTCTTTTATTACCTCACTGAAGTAAAAACCATTAGAATAGTTTATTATTCGCAATTGCCTCGCTGTAAATTCCACACCGCCAGCTCTCATGCAGCACAATCTTATTAATCCTTACAGCTCTGGAAGAACTGTAGGATCCTTGAGAAAACCTGACTTAGAATGCATGCTCCTCACTTCTAATTACAACCCCCTATCCCACCTTGACACAGGAAGCCCACTGGTTAGTCAGCTGTCTGTCCTGATACAGAGAACAAATGCACACTTCTCCATTCGTATGGTTTCCTCCTGGTTGTTTTCAGTGGTATGGAAGCAATGAAAGCCTCACCTACTAATGCTGTCATTACGTCCATGTTTGATAGGATGTGTGCCCACAGAATGCTGGACATCACCTTTCTAAAGCCAAGAACCCCCCCCTATAAAATACTCCAGCACCTAAACTGGGCACAGTGACACAGCATTTGGCTCTAACAGGCTTCGCTTCATTTCATCTGATTACTTCTCATTATATCTTCCCTCTGCTAAACATCCCTGCGTAGGCGTCTTGAGCTCTGCCTTCACACAAAACAATCATCACATTACACACTTTGCCATTTCGTTATCTTCTTGCAAATCACTTTCCACGAGTGTCCCCAGTCTAAATGCCACGTTAAGCTCTGCCAGTTTGCCCTGCTGGCTCCTGGAGCTGGGCTGCCAGCAGCCCTGCCCTCACCGCGGTCATTCCTGACTACCTGGAGGTCCCCAGCACCACTGGTTGGGATCCAACCTAAACAGACAGCACACAGCTATTATCCTCAACCTTCTGTCTGGCAACAACAAAAACAAGCTGCTCCTCGTCCTGTCTTCAGCTCCTGACACACAGAGCATCACCAGCTCTGGAAAACCACAAGTACTTTTGCAGCTTAGACACGGTCAGTGGAGGACATCGTCATCTGGGGTGTCAAGAAGACGGCGTGCCCAGAAATCCGCTGCCTCACACCACTAGATAAGCACATCCCTGGAAAATGACTGCTTGAAAACAGTCAGATCTGAGCTTTAAAAAATGCCATAATGAGATTTTCTCTCCAATCCCGATACGTTCCTTGACTTAGAGGACAGTCGAGTGATTATTGGAGACAGAGTGCTTTTCTTCAGGACAAGGATGTCACACAGCAGATAAGACCGTATCAAAAAAATAAAGTTTAAACCTAAACTCCTGTGCTCGTATTCAAAGTGAGGCATTATCCTGTGACAACTGTGTTCAGCCCTTCAGATGACTGATGCGGTTGAAACCACTCTGCCAGATGGATGCTGGCACAGAACCTAATGGCACTTGCTGCAAATCACCTGCTTTGTTTCAAGCACACAGGTGCACATAATGGCTTCAAGGCTTTTTTCTGTGCATTGCACTAAGCAAAACTTGGGTTTTTTGCAGATCTCCCTCTGCAACTGCAGGATGGTGGGAGGCAGAGCCCAGAGGACGTGACACAAAACAATCACACGCACCAGAAATAAAATATACAACAGAATAAACTGCCAACACCCACCATAAAATCTAAGCAGCTCCCACTTGTCTGGGTATTTGCCTTGAAAACTCCTATGAGATGAGAAGATGGACCTGTGCCCACTTTGTAGATGGGATGCAGAGCCACAGAGTAAGCAAAACTAAGAAGCAAAAGAGCAGAAGGTCACTTGTGTCCCACGAGGCTGTGGTTAGCAGACAGCCTTTGGGGGCCAACAGCATTCTGTGCTCTGTGATGCTGATGTGCTGAGATAAAAGCGACAGCCCTCGGTGATGGCTTCATCAGAAGCAACTGCTGACTCAATGTTTAGGTGCAGCGGCAAGCGCTGTTTGTGTGCATACACTGAAAAACAACAGATGACTTCTAGAGCAAAACACATGGGTGAAATTCTCTCTGGAAGCAACATGGAAAAGCCAAAATAGCTGAAGTACATTTCCACAGTGACTGTGCAGTAAACTAGAGCTCTATATAGCCATCATCCATTATCCCATTTATTTTTAGCAATCTGAAGATTAATGATTGGAAGGTGCCAATGAAACAGCATTATGAGGAAATGTACATCCTTTGGAGAAACTGCCACTCGCTCCTTTCAGCACAATTCACACCTCAGCAAAAAATTGAGGTTTGAAACACTCACGATGGCACTTTCCCAACTGTGACTGCCATTTAAGTTATGCTTTCTGCTTTATAGATGAACGAATCACATTCATTATTATGCCATTATTTTTCAGTCTGTTTAGTCAAATTAGGCTACTTCTACAGGCTAAGGGGAAAATGAAACTACTTAACATGCTTAACATCTGTTTGGGGGGAAAAAAAACCCACAGAGAGGGTAAAACTTTGCCAAGAGCAAAGTAATTTGTCCATTGTATGAATACCGTAGCCTTCTTTTATTGGTGCAGCTCTCATCTAACAGGAACATCATTTGAGACAGGTGAAGGCTGTAAGCAATATGTTTGGTCACCACAGCTCTGGGACATTCTCCAAAACACATAAGAATAAGAAATAATTAACCCCTGTGCTTCCTTGGAGCCACCCAATGTGGCTGAAACCTCAAGACCTGCGGCATGGAAGACATCTCCCACCCTCTCGTCTCTTTCCAGCCTCCACCAGAGGGCCAAAGCCCATCTCCTGGATCATTTTGCTCAATGAGAATCTCATTTATTATTGAAAACAACAGAAACTTGACCTTCCCTGGAGACTTTTACAGAAGTTCAGACTGTAGGTGAATCTGTCCACCCTGCATAATGCAAGTCAATTCCTCTCCAAGTAAAGCAGCACTCCAAGTGAGTGAGGATGGCAGGATTCAACCTTTTGTGCATAATTAATGCAAGCATCGATCTGAAGAAGCTCAGATTCCAAATTCTTCTGCAAGATAAATGCATGGGGACGACCTCACACACTTTTAAACAGTTTCACTTTGAGAAGGCTGCTTTGATTAACAAGAGCCTTGCTACCCCAAACCAGACACTTTCCATGGTGTATGTGTTGGTGTCATTCAGCAGAAATGGTTGACAGTAAACAAGGCCAGCTGTGACTCTTGCCTGTCACACATCAAGATACAACAACCCTCAAGGACAAATAAGTGATTTCCTGGGCTATTCTCAACTTGGTGTGTGTAAGCAAATCCCATTAGTGTCAATGGGAGTTATGCAGGTGGCTAGGAGATGTCAGCAATTAAAGCTCAAGTGCTGAAGACATCCACAGGCTATATGATGTATTGTTCCACAATGCTTAGATTATACTCCTTATTGTTTGGGAAATCGTGGCTACCTAACTACTACAGAGTTACCACGATGTATGAATCTACAAGTATTAATGAATTAATGCAGACTGGTGTACAGGTCAGCCAGGTAGCAACGGTCCCAACATTTATACAATCAAATTTATCAACCTGCTCATTCTCAGACAGAGTTACAGCACCATAAGCGAAGAATCCAAGCTGGCAACTACATTTGGTCCCAATGACCAGTCTCTTGGAAACCATGAAGGACAGAGAACAGCCCTCCCTGTCACTCCCTTCAGGGATGATGCCTACACAGGGTAACTCTTGCCAAGAGGCACAGGAATGGAGCAAATCACCTCCACCAAGGTCTCCTCTTTAAGTCTTTAAATCACAAGAACTGACAACACTGTAATCATGCAGTAAAAAATTCAGGAAGGAGGCAGAGTTGCTCTAAATTATGTCGGAGTTGTAGTAAAGTGTGCTGGTAGAATAGGATTATTATTTTTTTAAATGCATCCAAGCCAACTCATTCATCTATTTTGAGAGTCTCTCTTAAAAGCAGTTTTTACAAAGGGCACGGCTACATTGCAGTCACTCGAGGACAAAGCTCAGCAGCCAAATACTTATGGATTTCTTAAGGCAGGTGCTGCAGTTTGCCAAGAGCAAGAGCTTGTGCAACCCAGTTATGAGCAACGCAACTTCAAACCCAGCCACAACTCTTTATACATCAGTGATACCACACAGTCCCCTACACATACAGGCTTATAAAAACTCACATTGCAAAGTAAAGGTTTAAAAGCCAGCAACACTAAGCTCCCCATCTTCAGGTGCCACTACCTCCCCTGTCCCCACACACATCACATCTCCTGCATCTGGCTCAATCTCACACCGCTTCAGGCAGCACACAGCTTGGCAGCCCTCAGCAGCTGCACTTGGATTTAAACAATACTAACTAATTTAAAATGATGTTCTGTATAACCTTGGAAACAGCTGTGTGTGATGATCGTGGTCCAGGCAGATAAGTGCTGGGAAATGATGACTGAAAAAACATGTTTAGAGAAACAGGGATGCATTAAATGAAAAGCAATGTCTGCATTGTTCTGTTCTGAGCTTTGTGCAGAGCTGTAGTTCACTACATTAGCATCTCTCTGAGACCTGGCTGGGATCATGCACAAAGATTAAAGAGCAGAGCATGTCCTCTCATGCTGGGTTCACACCTCAGGAGAGCAGAGAATGCTGTGGTTATGCTCTTCACTTCTTGGGAAAAGAGCACCTTCATCACACACCAAGAGCTTCCTATGGCAAGTTTCTAATTCATCTGCAATGCAGACCCTCCCTCACTTTGCACACCTCTGCCTGCTCCTCAGGATGATTTTGGGAGCACTGAATTTGTGCAACACATGTTAGGGCTATTTCACAGGGCTCGCACATCTCCTACAGCCCATTCTCAGGAGCAGAGAGTATATCGTAGGATATCCAAGCATTACAGACCTGACAGCACCATTTTCCTTTTTATGAAGGTCTCACAGACAGCCTCCTGTCCTTGCCTCTCCCCTCGTGCACCTCTCATAGGGAAGACAAATACATAATACTCAATTACCCTGATAAAATTACAGTCTTCCACTGCTCGGCATGTTTCACCTCTTCAGCTCAAGGAAAACAAGAAAGACATGGTTGGCTGCACAAGCGTAGCTTCCCATAAACATACAAATAAGAAACAATGTTGTGAAATAGGAATGCATTACCCCATCAAAGCTCTGCTGACATGTAGTCTGGGCTTCATTATCACCTCTGGAGTTCAGAGCACCGTTTTATAATTAGAAATGTGTCAAAACTTGGGCAGAGCACTGCAGCCATCACTGCTCTGCTGGCCTGAGGCTGATAACCAGCAGAACAGGAGGCAGAGTTGTTAGAGACCAAGTCCCACCCTCTTCTCCGGCTTGAAAAAGACCATACTGAACGTTACAAAGAGCACCAGGCTGGTTCATACCTCTGAGACCCAAGGGATATAGGCAAATGTCAAGTTCTGCTCATCATTCTTGTTGCTGTAAATGGGGCTGGGGGTAACGGGAGGGAGAGGGCAGTCTACAGTGAGAAAAAGGCCACTACAAAATTAAGGAAAACCAACCATGAAAAGCTGACCTTTGCAAGACAGACTGAGGTGCCAAGTACCATCCTCATAACCAGTTATATATATATATATATATATAAAAGATCCAATACAACTGTAATATTAGATTGTTAACTGTGTATAACCAAACATTTCCTGGAGTAGCACAGCTGTGCAGGAGCCATTCTTCACCCTCAGTAAATAGTCCCAACGTCTTGGCACAGTCCCTACATTTTTAAAGCTGGAATCCACATCCATTTTTTTCCCCACTGTTGCAACAATCTGCAAATCCTTCTGAGTTTGTGCACTATTGACCACTCTACAGCCATTCCAGACCTTCACTTCAGACCTTAAAATATCTGCAAGACTATAATTGACCAACACCAGTCATAAGCTTTCTAAATGGGAGAGAAATGCTCACTGCTTTATGCTCAAAACCTGCAGGCTGCTGCATACCATCCAACTCACAACACGCAAGGCAATGCTACCTTAAAACTGCCTCAGTAACCTGCAAAAAAGGCCTTAAAACCACTGCTATTACGTGGAAAAGAGCCTCATAAAACTGTTTCAGCCAGTAATTTTTTGTTTGAATAGAGGTATGCTCTGCTACCCCTCCTTCTCTTTATACTTTATGTTTTCCTGTACCCCTTCTTTTACCAAAGCTCATTTTAAAAATATCTACACCCTGAATTTCCCACAGGATGATAATTACCTCTAAAAACACCTGTTCATTCGATAACAGAAAGTTCCAACTGCAACACTGTGATCGGCTCTAACCGCTATTAATAAACGCCTAATGAACGTTGATAAGATTAATAGACCATTCCGAAAATGTCTCACTTTACAGCATCACGTCCAAATCAGCAGCAACTGCAGCACAGCCCCAACCCCTGGGCACCAACCAGTCCCATTTCCTTCCCTCCCTTCTTCAAAACCACCCCGCCGCCATTCACCCACTGCAGGGAGGGGGGGTCAGTGAATGGGTGCAAGCTTTCTGGTTGGTTTCCCATTGGTTGGACGCCCCAAGGCATTTCCAATTTAATACGTATTTCTTTTTAAAGTTAGTGGGATTGAAATAAATCCATACTGTTTGCCAATTTCCAGCTTACGTAATCAAAGTCAACTGTGCATTCATAAATACCTCCCCACTCTGCAAGCTGATCTGACAGCAGCGTGGGGGTGAAATGTAGCAAGGGAAAAATAATCTCCTGCGGTACTGTCTTGATTTACCCAGGAAAATAAAATGCCTTCGGTTTATAATGGCTTAGTAATGAAATAAACATTTTGAAACCCATAAAGGAACCTCAATAATCAGGTCTTTAAAAACTGCAGATACTGTGAAAGCAAAATAGAAAAAAAAAAAAAAAAGTAATAATAATGAAAGAGAAATATGCCTGAAATTAAGCGGAGAAAAATCACTAAGACACAGACATGGTGAAGTCCAGCAATGGGAGCACTGGGAGAAGGGGAGAAAATCCTTTTGGCAATCAAAGCTCACATAGCATCTGCAAAGCAAAGTTACTGCAGCTAGGGCTGTTCTCTCATGCAAAAGACCCAACTGGAGGTAGGCGTACCTCACTTTGTTACATACAGAGGAGTATATGGAGGTATCACAGTTTTAAAGCCTGTTGTCTGACAATCGAATCAGGCTCCCTGGTTAAACACAAATCTGCTGCTTCACTGTGCTGGGAGGTTCAGAAACCCCAGCATTTACATGGCTTAAAATGGCTGCATCAGTTCATGGCTTCTGTAACTTATCACGAGCACGGGAAAGGGGCCTCTTTCTGGCTATACACTACTTTAAATGTAACAAAGCCAATGTAATTAGTCCCACGAGTAACCCTCCAGTAACAGCATCAGCTCCCAGCACTTGTGAGCTGTATGCTAAGCAGTAATTATGCTACCAAGCTGTCAGAGCCTCCTTATCTGCATGCAAATGAGTTCATATGCTATACATCTACCATAATGACAGTATTACAACAAGAATTTTATAATGAAGCCATCCTCTTTATAACAACATAGCACAATTACTTTATTAACAAGTTGCCTATCCATGTCTGTAACAGCTCCAAGTCAAACAGCCAAAACTTCCACCCCCTGCAGGGGAAGATCTCCTCCTCTCTCCCCATATCTTTTAATAAATGCAAAGAACAGGATTTTTGGAACTACCCCTGTACTGCTTCATTGTTCCTGGAGAAGCACTGCACCAAAAGCCATTAAGCACGGATAGGTGAATAAATAATCCCGTAATGCTCGGAAAGGTTAGGAGATGAAACAGTGATAATCAAATCAGCAGCTGTGTGCTCCCCACCCCAACATCAATCAGTGAGCACTGCGGCCAAATGGCAGCGGGAGGGGACAAGGCCTCACTGTGACACAATGAGATGCCAAGAGAAGGAAACATGAGGTGAAAGAAAAGCTCCAACAAATAAATATTTACGGGCAACTTTCAAGCAAAGCCTTCATTTTTAGCTCTATTTCTAATCTTGCAGCTTGCACCACCACAGGGCAGTGGTGCTTTGGGGCACTCCAGCCCTGTTGCAAGTGTATGCCCCAAAGGCAGGCAGTGCCTCCCAAGGTAATCAGGGAAGGTGATCAATATCAGAGGAATATCAATTCGAAGCCCTTAATTCACTCATACAAGCTGACAGAGATTATTTCCATTCTGACCAGCGGGTTACTTCTCAAAGTCTACGTGGGGATGAGGCAGTTGTGCTTTATGAAAAAAGGAAAAAAAACCCTAACATTTCCCTTTCTCGTGTTTTATTTCCCCAAGCACCAGAAAGGTGTGGAAAGGTCTCAGCCAAAGTTTGAGCACTACTTTGTTCTTCATGTAAATCACCTCTTTCATCAATGATCATAAAGGTATTTCTAAGCAGGACTGATGTTTCAAAGCCACGAGGAGGCAGGTGTGAATTACCATGGACAGCACAAAGATACTCAAACACTGAGCAAACCCAATTCTTCTTTTAAAACCTGTACTTACAGCTCCAGTGTAGCTCTAATCAGTACTGACACCACAGTGTATAAAACAACAAACAAAAGGCCTAGGAAAAGGCACGGAGCAACGCCGCCTTCTCTTCTACAAAAGCATGTTTTGTTTTTGTTAGCATAACCCGTAGTTTGCCAGGCTTCTGTGAGATCAAATATTTGATCAATTCATGAAAGGGATGAAATTATGTGTTTGCCTGAGGGAAGTAGGGTCACTGGATTTCATGACCCCGGAGTTTATTCCGCCACTTGGTTCCCATGAGAAAACTACTAAATTACCCTTTTCCTTTGGGAGAATGAGAAACAATCAGAATCTATCACAGTCCTCCCGCAGCTACTAACAAGATCTTCTGTAGCCTTTGACACCACCCCATGAAATAAAGCAACACAAGCCATCTTATTAGCGCTCAGCCTGCACCTACAAATGGGCTGCACTCTCAGGGCACTCAGTTCTGCAATGAGCAGCTCAGTCCCATCAGCTGGAAATCTCCCCACTCTGCTCAGTGTCCATAAAGGCACTGTCACAGCTCCAGCAGGGCTTGGGTGGAGTAGTGAAGGTTGCAACCATCTCACCCAACATCTTCATCCGATCCTTTGGATTTCCCATCCAACCCCCTCTCCATCAGCACAAAACTGCACAGGTTTTTTAGTCATGTTGCTGCATTCCCCAGCAGCACCCTCACCAGTGCTATGAGCCCCAGGCTGTGGTTTGGCAGCTGAGTTCCCATTGCCTACTTATATTTTTGTCACATTACTTGGGAGAGATTCTGCCATCAGCACAGTAATCTGCTGCAAAATAAAAACACACGGAAATCACCTGCAAGGTGTGCTATTTTAGATGGGACTGCTAATGTAGGTCAAGTTTTCCGTTCTCCTCTGGGCTGCATGTATTTATTAAGAAACATCTTACCAATTCTGAATTTTGAATCCATGCACCATTGTCTTTTAGAGGAAAAAAAATCACATCAGCACATACTATCCCTCCTCTCTGATTTCAGTGACTCAACTTGCAGACACAGATTTTGGGAGATATTCAAGAAAGTGGAAATCATTCTATTGCACTTAAAAAAAAGAAAAAGAAAAAAAAGAAGTCACATTTGATGGTGAAAACCCACCGAAGGCTTTTGGGAATCAGATGGGGACCACTTCTCGATCCTGTTACAATTCTGGCTGCCCAACCTGGTGATTCCTCTTCCTGAAGCCCATTTCTGCTCTAGGAGCCAAACCACGAAGAATGTAACAGCTTTCCTTGCAGCTCTGGCATTTCCTCTCCCTCACTGTAGCAGTCTTGACCCTATCTGGGAAACTGTAGTAGCAGAGTCAGTCTGCAGCAATACAGCACAGCCACCTCGATAAACTGAAACACCACAGTGACCTTGTTTCCAGTATGTTTGAATATGCTTCATGCGTGCATGACCCATATATATAATACAGGGTTTGATCTTTTCTTTTCCCCCCCTCCCTTAAGCAATTGAGATTGCTACTGCACCTGAGCAAAGTTTAATCATCACAGTATTTTAATTTTGTAATTAAAAATGGCTGCACTTCACAAAGGAGAGAACTGACAAGGGATAAAGTAATTTATTCACTCCTCCTTCCCTCACCTAGATATTAAATACTTTACAAAAGACCATCAGCAAGAAACTCAATTTGTAGACACTAACAACCTTGGCAGTGTCCTTTGTAGCACAGAACAGCTGTTCAGTTGATGGGCACCTTGTCCCAGCAGGGAACACTTGAGCCTTTTCCATTGTAAATGTTTCTGTTTTCTGCTTTTCAAGCACTCTTGCTTTGTGTTCAGCTTGCAAGAGAACCCTGTACGGAAATATTGCCACCAAGACCATAAGGACTGTTAACCTGGAAAATGGCTCCGCTCCACCGTTTGTTTCATCTAAAGTGTATTTAAATTCCAACAAGCAATTATATTGCAGGTTTTTCAAACATTAAAGGAATAAACACAAACATTCAGCCAGTGCAAGGTCATGCAGAAGATGACAGGAAAGACAGAGCCTGTCATCTGGTTTTGGGATCCCACTTCTGAAGTCTTTGGAACACTGGACTGCTTGTTTGGTAGAAATCTGGGAGGTGGAAATAATGGTTTGGCTCTTGTTTATAACCTCACGTGCAGGGAGTGTTAATACAGCAGGTTATTGCCTCAGTTGCACAAAGAACTAAACGCCAACGCTTCGGGAAGATGGAAAAGCACCACTTTGCTTTGTAATTAAAAACAACGTGGAAAAGTGCCAAGGCTGAAAGGTAGAGAAAATCCTAATCTCCCTCAAGCAGAAGGAATGAAAAAGCCCAGTGAGGGCAGAAAACCTCTTTCTACCTTTGCTTCTGCTGCTTCAGAGATTATAGACTGATACTCTAAAATTGCTGGGAGTCCAAGCAGTGGTGAGAACACCAAAGCAGAATCTATTAGCTCCTCTGTCTATTAAACATTAATTAATTAGAGACCTAACTAAGTCAATATATGCCTCTCTCTGTTACATACTGCTATTTCATGTTCAGGAATATGCACTAGCAACCCATTTCCACCCCTCTGCCTTTAGCAGCACTTCCACATCCTCCAATACTCCATTCTTTCCTGCTTACACTCATGCTGATACACATCCACGGTGAGACTCCATCTTAATAAAGATAGACACACTGCACTGGAATGTATTTCTGCACTGATACAGAAACTCAACAGAAAAATATCAATTTTTTAACACATTTTAAAGTGTGACAGCGTCCAATTCTGATTGCATAGTCCCTGTCAAGCCTACAGGGCTCATGGGATAGGAAAAAATTTCCGCGCTTCACTAATATACAGCTCTTGTTTCTCCAGCAATTTAGAAAACTTATTTTTTAAGCACTCAACAGCTTTGCTTCTAGGAAAGCTGTGCAAATCCACACCACCCTGCCCTCAGCTCTGGCAGCACACTGAGCTCTGCGAAGAGGAAAAAGGACTTCCCAGAGCCACCTCTGTGATCAAGAATATTAAGAACGTCACATTAAAGATTAATTTGTGGGTAGAGAGCAGGAGAGAATTTTTCTTTTCAAGCAGATGTCACCAGTTCAAAGTCCAGCTGAGATGCCGAGTTCAAATCTATACTGAGATTGTATCTCAGTTATCACAGCTGCATACCTGCTATGGAATTCACATACACACATTTTGCTCTACATAAAGATATTTAGCACAGAGAGGCAGCTCTTCCTTGGAAGCCAAATTCATACAATGCACCTTTAAAGTCACTTCTTTATGTGCTTGGCTATCTATTAATTCCTGTTAGTAAAGGAAGTTGTTGCAAACATGAGTTCTGGCTTGGCAAGTGTTGCAATGCTCCTCAAAAAGCTGCAGCAGAACGCCAAAATAGCTATTCAGGAGCAGCTTGGCTCCTGGAATCAATGCAGAGAGATGTCCCGTGGTCATGCATAATTCACCCACCATTTGCCTCCATGAAGACAAAGACCAGGAGGAGAATAAAGACCCGCAGCACATCCGGTGGTAGAGCTGAGCTCGCAGGCTCTGGGAGCTGACCCAAGGGTGCTCCCCTGCTGCCTGCCCCAGCTGCTCTGCCATTCGGCAGCACTGGGCACCTCGGCACAGACCTTGGCACCACATCCTCTGCTCTAACTTCTCCCCCATATGTTCTCTTGAAAAGGCGTTTTAAGACCAAAGGATGAGCCAAAAACCTGGCGGGAATTTTGATGGTTCCCAGCGTGGAAGGTCTCACACGGCATCCCGGTTTCTGCAATAGCAGCAAATGGGGCAGTGAGCCACCACTGTGTCTTTACTAGAACTAAAGAAACCTCCATTCAGAATTCCAATGAGAATTTCCACTACGCATAGGCCAGGTTTTCTTTCATTTTTTCTCTTCCTCCCTCCCTGAGGTTTAAAGAGATCCCTCCTCAAAGAGATCTCATGTAGGACACAACCCTATTCTGAATGCTATTATTCCTTGCAGCTTGGTATTTTCATGCTACAACTCTGGAAGGGTATCTATGAGAGATGCTGGTGAAGGTTATAACTGACATTCACTAGATAATCCGTGAACTACAAAACCCTTCTTTTGTGTTTCCCAGTTATTCCCAACATATAGTCCACCCAATGAGATGAACATACAAACCAGGCAGTGCACATTTTCACCATAAATCACTCACTTCCCCTTCATTATGTTTTGCATAGTTCCTACCATTTCATTTCTGGACAAAATCATGACTAGTTACTGTCTGCCTTAAGAAACTAAACTACCAGCAATGTTTCCACAGGGACCATCTAAAATGAATTTCTAATAATGCATAGGTTAGAAGGTTTTCTTGTTCACCCCTTTCAGCATCCAGCATCTAAACTTTATGGCCCCAGTGATGCTGTGAAAGGCACATGTGCTTAATAACAAAACCTGTTAAGAAACACATCTTAAAACTGCTTGCTTAAATATAGAGCAGACATGAACTTAGGCAGCCACTTAAATGCAGAGGAGCAGGTTCTATTTATTGCTCCAGCAGCTAGCCTTACTGCAGGAATGACAGACACGGCAGATAAAGGCTCTTATCCCAGGCTGTTTTGTATACAGCACCTCATCAGTACTCTTCAGGCACTTCAATAAAGCAGGGATGTATTACTATCCCTATTTTACAGTAAAGGGAAAGCATCTCAAGGTCACAGCAGATGGTCAGAAACTCAGATCTGCAGCCACCACCTGTATACCTTAATTCCTGTGCTTTGTCCATTATTCACTCTATGTAAGAGCTCCACAGATTAAGGTTCTAATTCAACATTTTACTCACCTCTCTACAGAACTATGAGCATTCACAGCACTATCAACAATTGTGTTGACTTAGACCAGACTATACCACGCCCAAGTGCCCAACACTGATGGTCCATCTCTCTACCTCTCCCTGCACAAGAGACAGTGTTATGTTCACTTAAGCTTTGCAGGGAATACATACAGTCCCATTGGATGCCACTTAAACAGGTAGGTCAAGGAATTTCATGTCTTGGCTGCATAAGTTTAGGTAATGCTTGGTGAATCACAAGGTGGGAGTCACAAGAGCTGGACTCTGGAGCTGACACATACACACAAGTTTAAAACCACCCTTCACTTGGAAGGAAGAACATGAAGCAACACTGTGCAAGTTTGATAACATATATAGAACACATTCCTTGCATGGGAAGTGACACTAAAGACGTCCTGGCTGGAACACTGCTCCCCGCACCTCCATGTACCACAAAACATGGCTTGCAAGTCACACTGCCCCGTCACATCCATTTTGGCCAGACCAGCTGGAGATGGCAGCCTCCTCTGACCTCTAGAAGCAAAGGGAAGCCTCAGAGCACCTCTGATTACAGTTCTCCGCTTGAAACTTTCCTTGCAGTGACTGCTCTCCTTGTTTTCTGCAGGCTGCCATCATTTGTTCATCTTCACTGCCTTCCCAGCTCCTTCAGCAGGGCATTGGCCTGGTAGGACAGGAATATACCAGAGCTTCCAGCTGACTGCTTGGCTCTCCCTCCTCTGCCTCAGTTTGTTGCCTTGTTTTGTAAGGCAAAGACTAAAGAGTTCCTTTTTACAAAGCGCTCAGGCAGGCCGTGTGCTGTAAGCCTCATTTTTCAGAACATGTCAAATAACTCTGCTCCTGCTGGGTGCAAATGCATCAGCAATGGGCAGCAGGACTATGGGGCAGGAAGGGACACGGCATGGGGCTGCGTCCTGGGAGGTGGGCAACCACCACACATGGCCTTCTTTAGGCAAGGCAACCACCAGCCATGCCCTGCCAGAAGTGAGAGATGGAGCGGTAATGCTGAGGGATAACAACCTACAACACAAAAATAGCAGCAGCCTTAACACAAGCATCACTTGGAGGTCTATTTCCTACACACTTCCTTCTAAAACATGGGAGAGAAACAAATGAAATGAATAAGCAACAGCTTTCACCGAGAAAGCAACTAAAAATCAATTGTGCCAGACACTGCTGCCCAGACTGTCTTGCCTGTTTGGGTGGTGACAACGTGGAAGCAAAGCCTAAGCGCGTTCAGCACTACCTCCCATTTCCACGTGCAGAACCCCACGCTGACAGCACCACAGCGCGCAGAGGAAATGGCTGAGCTGTTCGCCTTCGCCAGGAATAATTGGGAAATAATGGAGCTACTGTTTGCATTTGCAATCAAGAGAAGTTCACGCACCACCAGCATCTACTGGAAGGGCTGTGCTGACAGCAGTGGATCCAGAGCGGAGCTTTTTTAAGAGTGCTGCACTGGGAAATAGTGGGTGAATTGAGCACAGGGCTCTCTAGAAACTGGTTTCTATCTTGCTGGCTATTTTTTCACAAGCAAAGAGACTACACAAAGGTATTTAAGTTACCACACCCAACCAGTCACAAATTCTGTGCTGTTTATTGAGGCTGGAGAGGACTGTCTCATGAGCCTGCAAACAACCTCACCATTCTAGAAGCAGCCATGCAGCCATCATGGCAGGCAACCTTACATCAGTGGGGTTTTCTTTCCTGTACTAAATTGTTCCCGACACGCTCTGCTTTGTCTGAGTGCTGTAATGCTTTTTTATTTTTTCCAAAAGCAAAATCCGTGTACCGTGGTGAAATAAAAGCATGGAAGCAAACACCTCCACAACGTGAGACATCCCCTCCTCAATGCTCTTTCTATGTTTCTAGTTGAAAAGCAGGTATCAGAGAAGGCTTGGGAAGAGCACAAGATCAAGACCTGATAACAATAGATAATGGGTTTGCAATCTTGGTTACAGATTTGCTGTTAAGATACCATAACACATTTTTAAGCAATTTGCTATCAATTTATTGAAACACTGGGGCTTCTTTGAGACTGCCACAGATTATTGTTTAAACCGCTATTTAAAAGTGCACTGATTCACAGCATGGATAATTCATCCTTATGCCATTACAGCACGTGTGCATATAGCTACACTGCAACTCGCTTTTAAGAAGTGATTTTGCATGCAAAGTCAATGCTCTTATTCATATCCTGACTGAGAACTGGACGCATCCACTCTCAAACAACAAACCTATATCTTACTGCATTGCTAAACAGTATTTCCAAACAAACATAACTGTTATTTTGACACTTGGATACCTCACACAACAATAAACAAAGTGGTTAATAAAGGCAAGAAGGCACGGCTCCATGCTTTGGGACACGCCAGACCGTCACCTTTTGGAAAGGGCCGGGTGGCTTCAGAGACAGGGAACAACCTCATTAAAGCTCTTCGTCTGTCTGGAGATTTGCTCATTTGTTCAGGCTGAGAGACGTTGTGTATTTTTTTTGCAAGGGATTAACAAAGAGAAGAGGAGCAGCGCTTTCTTGTGCAGGTTATTATTTTTAATAAGAAAAATAAATACTAATTAGAATACAAGCCGACAGCAGTCCCAGTGAAGAGGAAACGCTTTTCTCCCCCATCAAAAAGCAACTGGACTGCAGAGGCTGGATAGCAACGCAGCAGAAGGCCTCATTTAATTGATGGATACACTGGAAACCTTTGGCAGAAAGTGGTCAGTTTCAACTTTGAGCTCAGTAATGAGCTCTCAAGTTCTCTGTTTCACAGAGTGGGCCACAACATGACTTCATTTAGCTTTGTTTTATAATTACAAGCCCTGTTCTTTACTCTTTTCCCCCTGCTTAAATACAGTGTGTTTTTTTTTTTTTTTTCAAACCAATACCAGGAAGAAAAAAGGGAAGGAAAAAAAAGAGAAAGAAAGAATAAACTATTTTAATGAACTCATGCAAATAGAAGCCTGGTGAAATGAAATCACAGACCTAAGCAAAATACCACATTGAACACATTTGTAGGTTTTATGCAAAGCTCATCTAAATTTCAGTAATTCAACCTAATTTGGCAATCTGCACAATCAGTTTGCAAACTTCAACCACAGAATCTTAAGCATAAGCCTGGAAGGTCATTAACATTTGTATTTATCACACAGGCCACAATCCAGCAGAGTGCTGAAGTCTGTGTTCAAGTGTCCTAAGTGAGGTCTTAGCATACATGTGGCATCCAGGGGAGTATTAGGAGCTCTAATTACAGAGATAAGTCACTGATATGTTCAGATCACAAATTTTAACCTCGAACCAATCTGAAATCTCAAATCAGTGAAGCTCAAGGCCTGGAACCTTCCTCCAAAAGCCCAACATCTTTTCTCTCCAACACCATCTGAAAAACGTTCCCTGATCACAACCACTGCTCCATAGCTTTTCATCTCCACCCCTTCTCTTCTCCATGAGCCCCTATCTGCTCTTTCCCCCCTCACACAGAGGTGCAGACAGGTCCTTTTCCGTTCCCTATGCACCTGCTCTCCATCAAGCTGCACAAGAACTGGGTGTGCTTGCCATGCTCCAGGAGCATCAGGATGGTTATTGAAGGGCAGCTCTCCCATGCTCTTCCCAGCACATGTTCTGGCTGCGGTGAGGGCTATCTTTCATTTGTCTTCTCTTTCCTCAGCAACAAAATGAAGTGGGTCTTGGACTCATACAAATGTTCTTGCTGCGGATAGTTTAAAATACTTAGTAGGAATGAGAACTGTTTCTCATCCAACTCCACTCATTACTTTTTCTTTTTTTTTCTGAAGGCATCTCCTCAAAGAGAAGGCAAAGCATATTGTTCAAGGTGAAAACTGCCAGCATGAATTTGAATCAAAGTCTGCATCCATTTCAATGGGAAGCTTCACAGCATCTCAGCCACTTGCTCAAACACAGGAGGGTAAGCAGACTGTGCTGGCACCTCCAACCCTCTCCACACAACCACACCGCCACCAGAGCTGAAATATGGTTGTGTTTCAGCAACACAATTTTAAGTTGTAGGCATAGCCAAGATTTATTAAGGCAGAACTATGCTAGAGCACACACAAGTTCAGCTTCTCTCCATGTGTCCTCAGGAAATGTGCTAATTGCTCACAGCTCTAGCACAGATTTCCAATACATCTGCAAGACACAACAACGCACATGCTAGCACCAGGGGGAAGATCTGATTCTTGTACTACCTAAGACTATGCACACATTATCTGTATAATGCCTTTTCCCTTCCCAAGCTTCCCTTTCCCACCACATCTTTCCCAGTACTTGATCCCACGTACACATCACCAGCAGCATGGCAGGATTGAGCTCATCTGCTACATGGATCCCATGGATTTCTGGTCAGGATGAGGTGCCAGGGGACGCATGCAACCTTGTGCCATGACGACTAAATGGTGCAGCCCCACACCTCGAGACTTCACAAGTCCCACCTCTTCTTTCTGTATCTATGATCAGTCCCATACACACTGGATCAAACACTGATGCCCAAATTAAGTTCTGCATTTTTGTTGGCCTTCTTAAGCAAGAAGCAATGCTACTTAGCGCAGAACTGAGAGGAACAAGTTCCCGAATCAGGATGGCCTTACAAGGGATTCCTATTGCTCCTGGAATTCCTACAGCGCAGTCAGTTACAGGAAACTGCTTTCCTTTCGACACCTCTGCTCTCAAATTCTCTTCCCTTAGTCTGAGAGCATTTTATTTTGAATCAGGAGGAAATTTCAAACTTATTCATTCCCAAAACATTATATGAAAGTTGCAGTTGGGTGGAGGGAAGTCTATGCTGGAAGAAAGCCCAGAGCAGCTGTAAGCACACACGCCAAGCACAGCAGCATCACAGAGACCTAAGCAGCTCCTTATGAAGAATAAACCAGCTGAACCACACTGCACGTTCTGGACATGATGCTCTTATGACCATGAACCAAAGATAGTTTCTTCTAAAGCAAACTTTTCTCTTTGAGTGCACTGCAGTCCAAGTTCCCATACCATGATGGCTGATCCACCCCAGCCTTGTAGAGAAAGAGCTGTGGTGGTGGTAAAATGATTTGATATGGGAGATGACGCCAGACCTGAACTTCAAAGATACTCATGAGAGAAACTGCTCCTCACAAGCACAGCCACGAGGAAGATGAACCCCTGAAACAACTGGGTAAAGCTGCTTTGCAAACCATGGAGCAGCATGGTCACATCCAAGGGAACAGCACTCCTGCAGCTGTCAGCAACCTGGCTGTGCTGTACTCCCTGCAGCACTCCGTGCATGCTTGTGCTCCTCAGACTCCAAAGTCTGATCGTCAAACCTGATCCAAAATGCTCAGAGGCTCTTCCTTTCAACAGGGGCTGTCAAATGTCTATATTAATCACAGCTGACAAATATTTTCATTTAGGGACTTTGGAGGGGGCTACGTGCCTTGTTCCATATGAGGAGATGACAACTCAGACCTGAAGCGCCTGATTAATATTTTATGGTTGCCATCCACTGGGTACGCAGTGTGACGCTGGTACTCGCTTTGCTCGACGTTTGCTGCATCTCCAACACTTATTTGTGACAGTTTTGAGGAACAGCAGCTCAAGGAGGCTTCGTTCCAGCAGGACGGTGCTGACCGACCTCTCTTGTTGCCTCATGTAATTCAGAGGGAGCAACCATTAAACTGGATCTGAAAGTGCTTTTCAACTTTTAAAGGCGGGGAGGGGGGAAAGGCACTGCAGATTTACATATAGATAACATCTCGGAGAAGAATGATGCTGATTTCTCCTGCCTGGCATTCATTTTCCAAGGCAGCCTATCAGGGCAGCCAGCAGACAAGCCTGCAACAGTGCCCTGCTAAACGCACGCCCCTGTGTCAGTGCCAGCAGCTCGGTGCAAACGTTACAATGACATTAAAGCACAATGAGATCAGCGGGAAGACTGAACGGAAGCAAAATGTATCACCTTAAGCACAACCCCACCACCGAGCTCTGCCTTTGCACCGAGCTCCCTGATCTAACTTTGCAGCAACTTTTAACTGCACATTGCTCAAAAACTCCCATTCTCTCTTAGGAACACAAGCAGTGGTTGTTATGAACCCCATCCCGAGAAGGTATGTGTCACTGAAAGACCAGGGTATTTCTTGATCTCCAGTCTCTTGATGCAGCTTAATGCTAATGAAAGGAAACCATTTTTTTTTGCACACAGTGAAAGGGAACAGATGGTGTCACAGTTCTGCTGTGGAATTTAAGCAGAGTGACAACCTATACAGCAGATCATCACCATGGGTGAAGCTCTTTTCAGGCAGCAGCATGGAGGCTTTACTTATTTTTTTTTTTTACTTCTTGCTATTTAATCTGTTAAAAATCTTATTCCGTCCTTTTTGCTATGAAACCTAAGGAAACAGCAAAACCATCTCACTATCCTACAAAACCTCAGGAGACACACGATGACCAGAATGTTCAATGTACTGTGAAGGGACAGCTGAAATACAGCACCTCAAATTGCAAGCTGTGATTTTCCAATCATTCTATCCATCTCGACACCGGCTGCTGGAGAGCAAAGCAAGGCGGGCTTAAAAGAGACACTGTCAAGTTGAAAATCATTCCTCTGTCTGGAATCTGGTCCCCAATCTAATTATGCCTGCAACACAGATAATAGGGAGGGGAGGGAAGAGGTCTTTTTTTCCTCTTAATTAGTTTTTCATAGTTTTCTGTTTTACACTTTGGGTTGCCAATATACTTTGTGTGGTTCATGTCATTGCTTCCTTTCCAGGCTTACCTGCTTTTTTGTCCTAGGGACATACAATGGAGAAAAAGCAAACAAAAATCACAGCTTTGGAAATTTACCTAGAAATATGGAATTAAAAAGGGACTTTCACCATGTAGGTTTGTTGTTGATGTTGCTTATTACATTGTTAATTACACTTTCAGAACCTACTGCCAACCAAGTCAGACATTTGCTTCCATGTGCTTAGTCTACCGGATGTGTCTGAATGCCCACAAAGCATCCCCCTCTGGTGAGACAGACCACATGCAACTGGAAATGTCACCATTTTTAGTGTTTTCATTCCTTCAGATTCATCTTCTCTCAGCTTACATCAGCTGCCCGTGTGTACACTTTACATTCATAGCACTAAAAAGCAACAGATGATAGGTTCATCCCTTCCATCATTCACACTGAAGGAGCCGTTCTCTCCTCCACCAGAAAGAACCACCACCACCTCAGGCTGCTGGGAGGAGGAGGGAAGGCGGCTTCGAGACCTCCTGGAAAGGTCCAGACCTTCTCCATTCCCTGACACTTGAGAAAACATTGGCCTGATGACAACTCCAACAGGGTTAGACCATGCACTACCACAGGGCCTACCCTTAGCAGTTTTGCAGCTCTGAAGACACCTCTAAAAACTCAACATTCCTATGGGCACTTCAGTATTTGTAATATGCTCAATGCTCACAGTGGAGGGTCAGAAGCAAATTGCTCTACGAGGCTTAAGTTCGCAAAGCTGAGGAGCTGAGGTCCAGGGAAAGTGGAGCAAGATGAGCATGTCACACCAAGCACTCCAGGTATTATGTCCTCCTACATCTGTAAAGCAGCAAGCTCTTAAACTAAGGCACCATGTCAATGAGAAGCTCCACTCAATGCAGGCAATGGCCGGCCATAAACTTCCCATTACCCTCAGGAAAATAAACCTATGGAGATAAATTAATGCTTTCTTATCAAGACAACCCATAGCAATAGCACCTCCAGTAAGAGACCACAGGGACGGTTATCCCACAGCAGCAAACACTCCACTGCAACAGTGACAGTCTTTACAAGGAGACAAAGGTGCATTTGGGATGGAAGCACTTCAGGGATGGAAAGGTGGTAAATATTCACAGTGAGTGAAATCTAAACTCGCCACAGCCCTTCACAAGATGTAACCTGCTGATTAACATGTCTTGCAGGGAGGGACACGCCGCTCAGGTTAAGGAGGAATTTAACAAGGCATTTCTTAAAGGCATCGGGTAAAAGCACTGCTGCAGCAGAAACTCAACGGCTATCACAAGGCAAGTGTGAAGTGAAGATGCAGAAAGAGAAGCGATTGTCAGTAAATAGGGTTAATCCCTGCAGGTAATACCCATTCCATTAAACTGTGCAGCATTTTCCAGCCTGCGGATCCTCAATCCCATTTAGCGTCTCTCTCACGCTGCAAACAGACACGTCGGAGCTGCTCCCCCCCAAATTCTGCGAGGCTGTTTGTGCAGGCGGCAGCCAGCTAAGCCGAGGGCTGCTGGTGCTACCCCGGGAAGCTGCGGGGGGGTGGGGGGGGGAGCGGCACAAAAGCTCTCCGCACAAAAGGCCATCCCTTTTCATTCTAGTTTTTTTTTTCCCTTCACCGTTTTCTCCAGCTGAGCCGTAGCGTTATTCAATCAACACTTAAGAAATAGATGTAAATCTCCGGAGTGGGGGGGAGCACAGAGGAGAGAATGGTGGAGAGGATAACGTGGGCGAATGGCAAATTCAATACAACCACTGAGATTTGGAGGGTGAGCCTTCAGCTCTCACCTTCTCCCTATTCCCAACGAGCCCATCCCCAGCGCTCACAAAAAAACCATTACAGCCATCTCCCCATTTATTTCTTCCTCCCGGAGAAGATGCAAAGGGCCTGACACCGAAAGGACGGCCAGCATCCCTGCGTTCCCAGCGAGACCCGCACCGCGCACATAATCACACGAAAAACATGGCTGGCTGGTGCATCGACAGATGCAAAACGAGAAGCACCAGACTTAGCCTCATTTAGATCGCAGCAAAATTAAAATGGGGGAGGAGAAGGGGGGGAAAAATAAAGGAAGGGAAATAATAACTGTGCCTGCGGAACATGGCTGCACGATTTGCAAAGCCTCCCGAGCGGCAGCTTGCAGGGAGCAGTTGGAGCAGCCCCGCAGCCCGGCCGAGCGCTCCGCTCCCAGCAGCGCGATCCACGGCGGAAGGGCTGAAGCAGTTACCTGATGGCTGCAACTTCCCCGAGCCGGAGGTAGGGATTCCAGAAGAAACAACGACCCGCTCGGATCCTTCTGGCGGTCCACCGTCTCATCTACATGCGTCTAAGCGAGCCCCGTACCGGCAGCTGCTTCTTTTATCGAGCCCACAGGCACAGCAAATTAGTCCGGGTAGACTGTTCAGTCAATGTGGGCTATTCACAGAGCTGCTGCTCCGCCAGCCCGGCCTCTCCCGTGCCCTGTCCCCGGGCAGGCACCCGCCCACCTCCACATGGCCCTGGATAAACACGGCCCCGCGGCACGAACCACATGATCCCCCCGTCGGGGGAAAGGCAAAGCCGAAAGGAAGGCTTTGCTCGGAAAGGTTCGCTTTAAAAAGGGTTTGTCTTTGGAGGGTTTGTTTTTGCGACCCCCTTATTTTATCTTTATTTTTTTTTCCTTTTATTCCCACCCCCTGCCAAGGAGGAAAAGAATGTGAAGCAAACGCAATGATCTGAAGGTGGGTAATACCTTCCAAATCAACTTGGTCTGGAAAATCACCGGGCAACAAAGTGCCATTCAGCTCTCTGATAGGCACACAGCATCAAGCACAGACCCTACATGAAGCCCCCACATGCTCCTGCAGGGAGATGCTGGCCACAGCCAATGCATCTTTGGGCTGCACTGAGCCATGGGTTTTCATATTCGCTCTTGAAAGAAGCAAACGTGACAAGCCTTTTTTCCCCTCCTTTCCCAACCGCAAACCAGCTTAGAATATGTATACAGAAATAAACACACACAGGAATGGAGCTCTGAGGAGGTGGCAGACGGCATGCACCACTGCCAGCCCTGTGAGGGGGAGTGAGCCTCATGCTCCAAATGCACCCACAAGTGGGATCCACAGGGTCAGCCATGAAGAAATGCTCATAAAAGCCTCAACTTCCCTATTGCTGCACAAAAGGGAGGAGGATTTTCCTTTCCTTCAGTGAGAGAAGGGAAATATAAACGTGGAAAGGTGCTATAAATACACACACATACAAATATATCCTGTAAATAAAGCCCCCCCTTGGATGGAGATGCTTGAAGCCAGGCTGGATGGGGCCCTGGGCAACCAGATATAGTGTCTGATGCAGTGCCTGAGGCTGAGGGGTTGGGAAGGGATGACCTTTGAGGTCCCACCCAACCCATACCACTCTGTGACTCTGTTAGTTAAACTCTACCTTCACCAAGGAGCACCATCACTTGGGAGTGGCTGCCAAACAACCCTGCTACCCATTTCCATTCAGCACTGTCACTTAACAAGAATTTAGCATAAGTCATCTCCACAAAACAGGTAAATAACTGTTAGGCATAGCTCGCTTAGAAAGGACGGACTTATCCAAAAGGCAGGTAATAGGCACACCGTGGCTCAGAGATCTTATCACTCTACAGCCACCTGGAAAGGAGGTTGTAGTGAGGTGGGGGTCAGCCTCTTCTTCCAGGTGACTGCAATAGCATGAGATGTAATGGCCTTAATTTGCACCTGAGGAGATCTGGGCTGGCTATTAGGAAAAACTTCTCATGAAGGAGTGGTGATACGTTGTTATAGGCTGCCCAAGGAGGTGACAGGGTCACTATTCAATAAATGTGGAGATGTGGCACTGAGGGACACGGTTAGAGGGTCTGGTGGGGGTGGCTGACAGTTGGATTTTATAATCTTAGAAGTCTTATCCAACCTTAATGATTCTATTCTGTGATTCTATTACCCTCTTGGCACAACACTGCCCACTCTTGTAGCTTGATCAAAGACCTGGCTCCTGAAGCTATCGTCCACAAACCACAAAAACACAAAACTCACGTGTTACCTCAATTTTCTTGGCCATTCTCAGCTTCTCCAGACCTGATTCAGCACAATCCATGGTCCAGCCACAAGCACCATGACTGCAGGTGAACTGAAGGATGCTGCACCCCTGGTGCCTCTCCTGGCTGTCACAATGCAACCTTTCTAGCAGCAGCAGCAGCAGCCATGGCTCAGCATCTCAGAGATCACAGAGGAGCTCCAGGTGCCCACAGTATCAGGGCAAAGCTGGCTGATAACCAATCAGGTAGGAACCAACAACAGAGAACGGACAATGCAAAGTGATGCAGGCCAGGTGTGACAGCCCCAATGAAAAGCACAGCTGGCCAAAAACTCACTTGTCAAGCTTAACTAGAACTGAGCCCTGATAAAAGGTCAAACCATTCTCCCGTTTAAGTCAACAGAAGTTTGTCTCTGTCCTTGATGGCATCAGGACATGGGACATTATGATAAAAAATGGGCCACTTTATTACCTTGAGTAGGCGAAAATTAGAGTCCATTCTTTACTGTCCCCTTTTATTCACAGAAGACAATTTAGAGCATTGCTGGCATTTAACTTTATATTTCTTAAGAATTACTTTCGGGCAGGACAAAGTGATGTCATTTTTCCCCTGTGTATTTCATCATTTGTTAAGGAAATGTGATCTAGTACTCCAGAAATCTATGCTGAGATCTTTCTCTCCAGGGATCTCAAAAATTCTGATGCTCAGCATCATTGGGACCACAGTGCAGCCCTGGTACAGACAGTGCAGTATCTCCTGCCAGAACACCAATGCTCACCACGTAGCCCTGGTGTTGGCCCACACCCCGCAGTGAGGAACAAAGGTAGGATTAAAACGCAGAGGCAGCCTCACAGCACTCTGAATTTGGGACTTCAGAGGAGAACAGTTGGAGCCAGCACCAAGAGGAGATTGTGTTGTTGCAGCAGGAAACAGTCTCAGCCTTTGAAGCTTGCTGGCAACACAACTGGTGGGTTCCCATCTACTCACGCTTTCATTTGACACTGACGTCACTGGATTTATTTATTTCATGGAGAACAGGAGAAGAAAAAGTATCATCAATGTAATATGGGCAAATACTTCAAAGAAAGAAAGGAAGAGCTCAGTTCATCTGTAAACTGGTCAATGGCATCCATACTTTTGCCACACGTACATACATGTGTGTATCCCTGAGGAGCACTTCTTGTTCTTCTGAGGGTACTACACAAAGGTGCACAAATGGGACACAGTTCTGAAAAGCAATACGTCCTGATCAGGAAATTGCAATCAACTGAGTGCAGCTACACACTGCTTTCTTCTTTGTGTTCATTGATTTTAGGGACAGATCATTTAATTTGCTCTGTATACACCAGACCCAACACTTCACTGAGTTCCTCTGGTAGTGAGCCCAGGTAGATAAGATGGCAGAACTACCACCAGATTGAAAAACAATATGAAAAATTCTTTACATTGAATTTTTGGGACGTATGTGTTATAGTGACTTCCTGCCGCACCTCTGAAGGTAGGCTCCTGCTGGTGACATGTGTGGTTCTGTTGCAGGCACCAAACATTTCTTTAGCATAAAGAACATGGGGACCAGCAGTATATGAACTGGTAGCGCAGAGGTCAAGTGATGCCATTAAGTTTGCCATGGACTGTAAGAAACAATTGCATTTTGCTTGGAAAGAGCTGATCGAAGCAAGACAATGCTGGTTTGGGGCAAAAGATGATGGAGACATTGGAAATGCTCAGTAAAAGTGAGAGCAAAGGGGCCCTGGGCCAGGAGACCTTCCTCAAAGCCCCAGAGACCTCAGGGAACCTGGGGAGATCTGCATGTTCTTGAGCCATTTCCCTGGCACTGATTCAGTGCCTTTATTCCATCCAGAACAAGATTCTCTCCTGGAAGCTAGCCTGGTTAATTGAAACACAGGAGAGGTCAGGCTGAGGATTGGAAACTGCACCTCCAGTTCTTATTAAGAACATGAAATGCACATTTATTCTTCCTTTTATTTATTTTTTTAACTTAAAGGTAATGCTCCCCAGCACTGCTGCTGAACATGAGGCACTAAATGGCTCATTCCTGCACTTTACACTTTGGTGAAATAATAATAGCAAGGCTGTAAATAGAGTATTGATTCTTTGGAATTCAATACACTTTATACAAGAACCAAGCTGCATTCCTGCTAACCAAAAAAGACAAACAAAGAGGTACAGAGGAGGGGAGGTCACTTTCCTAAAATCAAGCAGGCAGCACCACGAGCTGCAGAGAATGCACCAAAGCCAGACTTGTTCTATCACCTCATGTTCTGAAGGAAAGCCTGATGCTGCCTTCACCTCTCTGCTGTGTACACAGGCATGCAGCCAGTTGCATCCAGCAAGCAACAAACACCTGTAAGAGGATTTGTTTTATAGCCCAGCTATGGACCAGGTCACTTTCTGGAAGATACTATACAAACAGAGTAACAAGAAGCCCTCCAAGCACCATCAGTAAGTAATAATGATCCTTCACCCGTGACCCGCTCCTACACATCACTGTCAGCTACAAGAGCCAGAAAAACATATACATGTGATAATTCACACAGTGAAGATGAGGCAAGGTTTGTCTCACTGAGAATGGATCAGGAGAAAACTTCTCAGCACAAAAATAAAACACACAAAAGCCTCTCCTGCCCCTTTTCCCCATGGGATTAAATGAGACCATGCCTAAGCCCAATACTTAAGACTGCGCCAGTCTTTTAAGTGGTTACACAGCACTGAAGTTTAAAAACAAAACTTTAAGAAGCCTTGCCGAGCAGCCTAAACAGATCCAAAAATGAACCCAGAGCAACTCAACCCCTGCTTTTACATCCACGTGGGCTCTTAATGCACAATAGCCGTGACAATATGGATCAAAGCATGAAACCAAGAGTCCCTGCACGTGTGCTGAGAGAAAGCCACACAGCAACTCAAGTTAAGGTCATTAAAAAGAAAAAGCCAACGCAAAACACACACAAAGTATTTTTCTAACATGTTGCCTGTGGAAATGAAGGTAAATAAAGGCATTTAGGTCAGCAGGGTGCTTTGAGCTGACTCAGTATCCTTCTATAATGGTGCTCTTGCTTAATATTGATGAATTTTCATGCTGGAGAGGTAAGCCAGAGGCAGCACAGTGCGAACACCTTGGTACAGTGAGTGCTGTGGTTGTTTTCTGCCTGTTGGGTTTTGGGGGACTGCACATCACCTTTCCAGGGCTTCCCATCCAAACACAGACAGCATTTGGCATTGAGCTCCTTCAGAAAACTGCAATCTGCTGGCTACAAGCACAATCCAATTTTATTATTTTTCATGTTTTCCTTCCACCTTCAAGTATTCCATTGCTAATTACACGGCAATGAGCTGTTTTCGCTCCTGGAAAAGCATCTACCCCACTGGGCCTATCTTCTAAGAGCAAAGATGATACCATGTAAAACCAACGCATAAAAGAGAGTCTACAAGGAATGCAGGTGGGAAATGGTCTGCCCCAGTCCTGTCCCTGTGGCCAAGCCGAGGTACAGGAGGCCCAACCTGCCCTTTACAAAGGCACCTCGGAGCGCTGCTACACCACCACCAGCAGTGCCAGGACCTGCTCCTCGTAGGCTTTGCCATCAGCCTCAGCCTCAATTAACTGCATCATTTTGAAAGATGGAGACGTGTGGGAAGAGGCGGTGAGAAGTTTTAAAAATGGCAGTACTTTGATCCTAATTAACGGAGTTGACTGAAAGCAAAATATGTAGAGCTAATTTTCATGATATTTTTCCACCATCCCCAGACAGAACCTTTTTCCTGGCACTGTTTAAAATTAATGAAGCAAATATGTTTGCATATTTATCTTTTCAATACACGGAAACAACAACAAGGAAAACAGATTGAACCGATAGCAGAATTCCTCCAATCCAAAGCAGCCTGGATGTGGTTTCTGTTTTAGTTTGTACAGTGCAACCCAAATCAAACAAGCAGTTTAAGTTCACTGGCCATGTAAGCAATCAGTTTTATCCAACAGAACTACTACAAAATAACTGCTGTAGGAATTGACCCCTTCATTTTATTTGTGTCTCTATGGAGAGATACTGAAACAATTTTCAGGGAAGACAATATCCTTCCTGAAGCCTAAATAACAAATCTCTTGCCATTTGCACCATAGCAGTAACAACAAACATACAGCAAGTCAAACGCTACCATGTGGCCAATAGACTTTGCTAATGGGAAACAACGTGAAAGGAGATATAAATTCATTAGGACTCTTGTATTAATTCTTGAAGAGATCTTCCTATTTTTCAAACCTCAGCCTAGAATCCAAGAGGTCCCTATGCCCCTCTGCAAACCACCATTGGGTCCACCCCACCAAGCCCTCTCCGTTTAAGTATAGCTCCCAACATGTCTGTTACATTGCTGGCTAGACATCCCCTGGCCTAGGAGGACAGGGTGAGAGAGGATTACTTGTGGCATCAGAAGTCACCTCTCTCCTTACCCAGTTTTACCTTAATTATCACAGACAATAATTCACTAAAATCAGATTATTATTTTCTTTTCCAAGGGTCACAGAGGCTAAGTAAATGTGATGGATTTTGCTCTCCTCAATGATTCCTATTTATGCCTTGATTACTGTATCGATTGCCATTACAAATGCTGAGTACCCATGATTGAAGTGATAATTAAAAAGGCAAATCATAGTAGGCAGTTGTTCCTCTATTACTGCAAAGCTGTAGGTCTCGGACTGGGCTGTTCAGAGCATCGATTACATGTACACATACAAAAACCCTACAGAAACTCAGATTTCAGAGCCCAGGAGGAAAAATAAAGAGAAAATACTCATTATCCTCTCTTCATCAACACACAGTAGAGAATTAACTACAGTTATTAGCTATTGGTCGAGCTGGTAGGAAAGAACACAAAAAATAAAGTTCCTCCCCTGTGACTGCATCAAAACAATTAAATGTTGCTCTGCTTTCAATTCTGTGATGTTACAGCAGGGATCTTGCTCTTCTGGATCTTTATCTGATGTACAGCTTTCATTACAGCTTTGCAGGTGGAACTACAAATACACACCTTCCACCTGTTTCTCACTTCCCCTCCTGAATTCTGCCATACAGATGTCAGCCTCTACATCGTTATGCACAGATGGCAAAACCACCTCCCATGCTTCTCGATTTGTTTCTGGTCCACCAGGTAGGAAGAATGTCTTAAAGGAAACAAAGATCAGCTGAAGATGACCATAACCAGACACTAGAAAAGCACATTTCCAAAATCCTCTTGGATCTCTGGGCAGAGAATAAAATGCATTATGCTGCAAACTTGATCTCATTAAAATACAAACCTTTCTCATCTCAAATTCCATTGCACTTTTTAATATTAAATTTTTTTTTTTTTTTTTGCTTTTATTCAATGTCCTTCTGCTTTCTTTTTCCAAACACAAATGAGCAAGACCATTTAAGTGCCACTGGGGCGAATGGCATAGCAACTACAAAAAGCCTAGAAAATAGCAATGGATCTCAAAAGTAAACTTGTCTATGCGCACAAAAGGGTTTGCTCTTTGAACATCACAGGGATGACACAGCCATTACTATATGAAAGTGTGATCTTTTTCTGATATTTTGCAACAATTGTCAAGCAAGTGAAAGCTTTATTTGATTTCCATTCGCGTGAGACGACAAGATATAGTGCTCTTATGGAATAGATTGTGTCAGAAGGGTTTTAAATTGTAACGCTATCACTTTAGCATCTTTAAGGCTCTTTTTAGAAGATAAACTCATCTGTCTATAATAACTAAATGACACAGTAATGGAGAAGAGCTAAAGATTTTCTTATGGTAATAAAAAGGAATACTTCACCCCAAGCAAGGAAAGCAGAAAACTCCGCACTTTCTAGAAACACTTTCAAGAATCTTTCAAAATAATGGAAAAATAAATACATGCGTTACATTCACCCACACAAACTGAGCCAGGACTGACATAGGTTGAGATTTCTGACAGCAAGTATCAGTGCAGAGAGGAAGAGGCCAAAAGGAAAACACTCAGCAGAGCGCTGGATGCACTCGCACAGGAAGCAGGAGATAATGCTGGAACTGGGGAGAGCTGTTGGCCAGTGCTCTGCCTTCCAAAAATACCCTCATGATATGCTGTAAAGTCCCATGATATGCAGACAATCTTCCTCAGCTGAAATCCCTCAGTGGAAAACATCAGGAGAAGATCACATTGAATCAAAAGGCAACAAAGCCAAATGAAATAGCGTTGTCTCTGTTGGCCCACACCTCAAACGAGCATTTGTGCTTGGCATCAGGCAGCAGATAAATTTATGCTCAGAGAACTACAGTTCCCAAAGTTCACTGCAGAATAGTTATGCATAAGTCACAAGGTGGCTACAGCTGGACCACTTAGAGGCCTTAAAAATAACCATGCTCTTTTCAGCAAGACAAGATAGCAATCTCAGTATAAACTGTATCAAGTTTTCTTGGTCCTGCAATTAGATTCTTCATTTGTTTGCATTATTCCATTCGAATTCATCACAATAGCTGATCACTTCGTCAATACTTTCCAAAAGCAGAACTCTGTTTTGCATACATGCCAGTGCCAAACAAATTTCTCCATTATAAAATAGCAGTTGCAATCCTTCCTTCCCAACTGAGTGCTAGAACATAAATATGCCCATTTAATGAGAATGTTCGACCATGAACATTTATTAAAAGCGCATGAGATGTCAAAACAACAGCAGAAGCCAAAACATACATTATGATTTTGGTCTTGCTGTCAATACTCACATGCAAAAATGAGCAGGAGAATTTACACTTTTCATTATTCCTGCTTGGAAATAGCCATATATATTTGGCACAGAAGATTCACCGTTAGTTTTTTATTACACAAAGGAGGGTTCCTTTGATGTTGTCATGTCAGGTGGTGATTTGGGGGGTTGGAAGACAGGCTCTGCAATTTATAAAACAGCACAAAGGTATGGAATTAATGATTGGAATGGATGAGTGTATCCTGGTGGGACAGCTGGTAAAAGCTGCAGATACCAGCTTCTGGGGACAGAAAGCCTTTGCTGCTGAAAGGCCTCAAGGACGAGGCACTGCAATTCTCCCTGCATTCACCACAACAGTCAAATGGAGGT
This sequence comes from Coturnix japonica, assembly GCF_054131305.1. Classification (NCBI taxonomy): domain Eukaryota; kingdom Metazoa; phylum Chordata; class Aves; order Galliformes; family Phasianidae; genus Coturnix; species Coturnix japonica. Next base: position 5,994,555 of record NC_140677.1, on the reverse strand, counting down.
TTTCAGACCGAGTGGATGTTGGCCTCTGTTCACCCCAAACTAATAGCAAAAGTTCCTTTTCCATGGACTGGAGGAGAAGCAGCACAAGGAGCAGAGCTCGAAATTATAGCTTTTAGCTTTAATAATAAACCAATAAGCCTGACTAAGAATTAAACTAACAGCCACTGCAGGGGCAAAAATAGCAGCAAGTGCAGCTGCAATACAGAAAGAACTCAAATCTGACCATTCAAGGGGTCACAAATACAAGGAAGATGCCACTTTCAAGAAACTGAAGGTCAAGAATTAACAGCTAGGAAGCAATGAAGAGCATGTCCCATTTTGTGTCATACCTCTCCTTGTGCTCCTCAAACCTGATTCCGAAAAGACCTTGCTCCATGCAAATACAATCCATTATGTCAGCACAATTAAACTTAACAGTATCATAAAGTCAGTGAGCATCTGGAACTATTGATAAGGTTTCTGTTTATGGACACTTCGGTGGGGGAGCTGCTGCTTCCTTTTACATAATGATGCAGCTATTATGGATTTTGGGGGCTTGAGCTTGGACCTTTTTTCCTAGGCTTACAGTTTAACAGCCTGTTTTACCTTCATTCAAACATACGTGTGAGACCAGCGATACTGAATTCCTTCCAGTTATAATTTTGAAATATGGTGTTTGTATATAAATATATGTACACATATATGTGCACAAGGATATATTGGTATGTTTTTATAAATATATATATATATATATAGTATGTATGTATGTGTGTCTGTGTGTATATATGGAAGCTTTCTCTTCAGTTCAACAGCTTGTCTTATCCCAGTGCATTGGATTCCAGAGACAGCTCACTTTGGCCATATGTTTCAGTTGTTCCTCTCACTCCCCCGCTGTCTTTCCACACATACCATGACCGTGGACAACCTTTCCTTAAGTGGGCAAACAAATGGTTTAACTCAGATTTGCAGAGTGTTTGCTGACTTGTGTGGGATCCAACTCAGCTTTATCATTTCAGGCTAACGACAGACACTGTGGTAATTAGAGCAGCTCAATTTTATTAGATTGACGGCAGATTAAAGGCCAGGATTTCAGCTAGCAGAAACTGGTATTGCTGCCCTCAAACCCATGGCACTGGGCTGGTCTATGCCAGCTGTAAATACGACCCCAAGTCTTTTACACTGTGTTGTGTTCCACTACACAACCAGACTTCTAAATGTTTTCAAGCCTAAGTGGGGTCTGTAATCTAGTTGCCCATCCTTGCACTGATGTTTCCACTTCACATTCAAACCCCAACAAATGGTTTGAATTCACAGAGGAGAACACAACTACAATTCAGCTGAGGAGGGTCCTTTTGATCCCTGTACAGTAAACTAAGCAATCAAAAACTCATCTTTTGGGACCTCTGTAGGTACCAATGGCTCTGGGCTGTCCTTCCCTTAAAGTCTTCTGAAATTGCTCACTATGAGTCACCTTTATATAGTGCATTCCAACCCTATGGACTATTTGCAGTTCAAATTGGTGCTGATTTCTACTCTATTAAAAATACAAAAAGCCAACACAGAGCAGGCAGAGTCATCCAATAGTAGAACCCTTATTTTAGCAGTATCCTGAAACAGGCATCAAATTCTCAAGGACCAAAAACCCAAATGTTGGCATCCAAACAACAAGATCTCATCAGACTGGAAAGATCACTAATAATGGGGAACTTCATCTAAAAGGCTGATCCAGATGGGGTGTGGTGTTTCTTAGCATTACAGGACCCACAAACAAAACCTTGCTCTCCATACAGATGACAGCAAGGCTCCTACTAACGCTCTGTCAGTCCTGAGGCCACCTCTGGCCCATCCCCACAAGCAGGTGAGCTGAGGGCACAGGGATGGAGGCAAAGGAGGACTTTTACATCAGATGGGTCTTTGCCTGTTTTTGTAACCATCAACATTAGCAAATCTCACCAAGCACCCGTGTGACCTCATATCGGAGGTGAGCTGCATTTGTGTTGGTCAGAGAAAGAAAAGAGGATAAAAATCCATTAAAACGAGACGACTGTAAGAGGCAATTGAAACTATGCCATTTAGCCAAAGTAGACATCCTATCTCTAAACATTTTGAGAGCTTTCTGATGCTTGGTCTATTTTTAAAGACTTTGGGTTAGTCATAAAGGAACCTCAGAGCATTCAGCAGCTTCATACAGATAGACAGACCTGTGACCTGACACAGAACAGGCTTCTTCTGCAAGAAGATACCACTGCCATCATCTAATCTCTCTCTCCAGGCAAGCAAAGAGTGTTTCACCCAGTAACTACTCCACCACATCTATAGATCTGCACTTTAGCAATACTGTACCTTTCAACACAACATTGAAAGCATTTTCACTTGACCAGCCCTGGAAGAATTCTACTCATCCCTTCCAAAGTTTGTCAGGATGAATTCCGTATGTAGTTAACCAACAAAATAAAGCCAAGACACTTAAACTGCTCAGGAGACAAACAAGAGAGGTCTCTCTTTGTTCTGTTAAATCTTTAGCTATTGCTATGCAAATTCCTTATTTACAAGACTATGCTATTTTGAGCAGTGCTGTCCTGAGGGATCAGTGCCACCACTCACAAAGCAGCTCCTTATACAAATAGCCACATGCACAGATTTATCTCTGCTATCAAACCCGTAACAGAGCAAACAAACAAATTGAACCCCAATTGATGAGCATTATAAATTAGCTGATGAATTATGATCCAGATTAGGAGATGCTCGGGAAATGGGTGGCTAGGACTAAAATGTCACAGCTGGCAAGGACAACCCCAGCGAGTGACCCTTGCAGAGCAGCATCACAAAGAACCTCTTCCCAAAAGCAAAGAACCACGGATCCCATCCAACGCTCACCTGAAATCAATGGGAACAGGTCAAACACCAGCACCCTGCCTCTGTCATACCCACAGGCTCTGAAAACATTGGAAGGGAATTAAGACAATCTATGCTTGCACATCCTGCACCTGGAACGGATCACTGCTCTGAAAGCAACATTCATCCCTCGATTCTCCACAAAAAGCTGCTGCGAGCACATCAGAAATACTGAGGGTAAAACCACAGTTCTTTACATTCCAAAACAAGTCTCTACAAGCTCTCCATAAAAGTTTGGTTTCCAGAAGTAATATCTCCTGTGTGATAAAAGACAGGCTTTGCATACCAAAAAGACACCTGTCTGCATTAAAAATTAACTACCTGTAAAATTCTTCTTTTTTTTTTTTTCCCTTTTTTTTTTTTTTTCCTTTCAATTAAGTACATTTTTGGCAGAAGCAGGACTTTTCTTTTGGCCACGCTTCTGTAACTTGCAAATATTTTAACCAACCGGGATCACCTTTAGTTTACCATTTTCATCTGGGTTTACAAACAAATCACACAAAGTTCATAGGAAATTCTAATCGGTTCCACTGCAAAGGCGTTACAAAAGGTTTGGCAACCAGTAAGTCTACTAAGTAACCTCTCCCTCTTTCTCTCTCTCTCTTATTTTTTAATATTCTGCATCATAAAACGAACAGCTTTATGATCATTTAAATCATTATCATGTGTGCTGACCCCATGAATACTGGCTGAGCTGTTTGCTTTAGTGCATTATATTTTCCCAGCTGGATGATGGACAGAATTGTTTGCTGTTTGATCTGGCCCCGTTGGATAGCACTAAGGAGAAAAGAATTGGTGAGCATGAACAACTTGGCCCAATGCATGGGAAACCAGACTATCCTCCCTAAAATACTTTGCTTTTCTTGACTTGGAGACTGAGAGAATTCACTTCTACCACCTTTTATTTTCATTACTTGGATGACCCCATCATAGCAGCAATGTTGAGTGTATTTTTTCTGCTGTCTTCTTTTTATCTTTATTATTTTGGTCTCGACCCAATACAGCATCATTTTTGCCTCTCATTTGCCAGGTAAACCATTAGGCTATCTACAATGGCATGCCATTTCAGAAAGCCAGTTTAGGTTGCGATTAGCTACCAAATCCATTATAAAACATAAAAAGCACATAGGTACAATTTAAATGTGAAGTCCCATTTTGATACCAAACCACTCCACTTCCATTTGACAGTACAGTACTCAGAGCCTTTATCTATAATTATCTGCATACATTTAACAAAGAAATAAATATTTTGAAAGATATTTTCTGAGAAAACAATCCTGAAACAAACCAGTGAAGCACTCATTTCAGCCTCTGCTTACTTTAAATTAGGTAAAAAAAGGCATTTTGAGGTACAATTCCCAGTCACATTGCACACAGCACAGCTGCTTCAGAATTTGCAGAAGCTCTCAATTCTTTCATCCTAGGGAACAGAGAAGCATTTGAACTTAATGGCCATGAAACCAATGTGGCTAGAAGCACATTCAGCACCAAAAACTCAATCTTACATTGCCAAAGCATCTCTGAGTCCCCATGACAGGCACGTGCTACAGGCATCATCACTGCTTTTACTTTATCTGATTTCTAACCAGCCCTTCCTTATTTCAGTTTGCCTTTCTTTTTTTTTTCTCTCCTTTTCCTTCCCCCCTTTTATGTATTTCCATTACTGCAGAACACTTCTACACATCACACAGAATCACTAAATAACCCGGGTTGGAAGGGACCTCAAGGGTTACAAAGCTCCAACCCCCTGCCTGGCAGGGCCACCAAACTTTACTAGATCAGGTTGCCCAGGGCCTCATCCAACCTGGCCTTGAACACCTCAATACAGGCCTGGTTTTGGTATGAGAATACACAACAGAACTGTCTTTTTTAATTTTAGCTTCAACAATGAAAGTCAGATTCCCAAAGGCCCATTTACAACACAATATTTTGCCAAGGGAATACAGTTTTTTTCTGCTCATTTTATAGGCTGCACCATAAAAAGCTGCACTTCAGTAATTACACAGTGCTTTTCATCCAGCGATCTGAAAAAGTTTAAAGAAGGGAAAAAAAGAAAAATAAAGAGCATCCTCAACTCGCAACAGGAGAAAAAAAAAGGCAGTAAGACCTAAGGGGATGACTTCTCACCATCATTTGCTTTTTAAGGGGCAAAAGGAACTCTAATGGAGTTCAATGCCAACCCTCTCATGCAGTGATGAACAGCTGAGGGCATCGCCCCTTCCTTGGGACAGCTGATCCATTCCTGCAAAAAAGCCACCAGTCTCCATTCAGGGCAGCTCTATCATGGCCAGGGTCATGCGGAATAAGTCAATTCAAACCCCTTCCATTTCCAAGGCACACAGTGACTTGCTGCTCATCGCAGCCTGATACATTGGAAGCTCAAAGAATATGGACCAGGCAAGATCCTGCTGTGTGCATGGTGCTGCCTTTCTTCCATTTTGCTCCTCCTGTCTTTTGAAGAAGATAACAGATCAGCAATTAAAGTAACCAAGCAGTGCCTGTGCAGTAGGTATGGTCTATTCATAGCTTGCCATGACCATTGTTACTGTGGACCAGCTGCAGCATACCAAAAAGTTAGCCCAGTAAATCTAATATCAGGTGCTGTTTAAGCTGCTGACAACCTATTAAACCAGCTGTGTCATAGGAAGCCGGCACTTAATTACTGAGATGGTATAATTCTTCACAGTCAGCATAGCATGGTATGTATTGGTTTGCAAGCTGAGCTCCCAAAACTGTTTTTACTAATACTTTAAAGCTAGAGAGGCTTTGAACAGAGGAGTTGGTTTTGTCCTACTGCTGCTGTTTGGGCTGCCAGCTACAGAGCCTGGCCATGCAGCCACACCACCTCCTGCAGCATTTCTCCAGAAGGAAGGATTATTCTTCACTGCTGCCTCATGTAACGTCTGAAATTTATCTTTCTTTCCTCTTTTTCTTGAAACACGGCAGACACATAACAAAATAGCTCTTTGGAAAGGGCGAAAATAATTCCTAGGATTGAGATAACAAACTGTGCAAGGATATACAAAGGATCAATCATTGCACCCAGCTAGAAAATTATTAGCAGAGCCTGCAGTATCCTAGAGAGAAGAGAGGATTTTGTGTTTTGGAGATGGATCAGCCTGCATCATGCAGGTGAAGGTGCCACTGGCCAATCCAGGAAGCTCGAAGCAAATGAACAGCAAGGGGACGTACATCAGCCAGCTCCAACCCACGGTGGCCCATCGCACAGCACCCACTGCATGCTGCCAGCAAGAACTGCCACAAGTCTTGGGGCATAAAGGTGGGATTTGGGAACCTTTACTGGTACAAATCACACAAATCAGAACTGGCAACCTCTGAGAGTCTCTGTTTCTTATTGCCTAGTTGCATCAGTATTAATCAAAGAGGAAGCCCAGAGCTGTGCATGTCCCATCACTGGAGGTGCTCGAGGCCACATTAGATGGGGTCCAGGGGCAGCTTGAGCTGGCAGGAGGCAGCTCTATCCATGGCACGGGGGTTGGAACCAGATTATCTTTAAGACCTTTTCCAAACTATGTAATTCTATGATTCTATGAAAACTTAGTCAAACAGAGAGAAGTGGAGAGAGAAAAAAATAGAAAACCTGTTGGGATCAAACCCTATCTCAGTAAGAAGGACAGACCATGGGTTTGTGGAGCACACTGGACTCTGTGTAGGAGGAGGTTCAAGTACCAAGGGGATGGTCAGCAATATAAAATAACAAGGCTATAAAAATTAATAGTGTCAGACTCATTTGAATGCATGTTCACAAAAAAATGCATTTAAAATAAGCAACTCCTGAGGGAAAGCTATCAAAAAAATAATGTAATTAGATATGAGGTCAAGAAAGACATCAAAGGAGCTTAAGATTTCTTCCACTCCACCCTAGAATACCCATGGAATATAGTTTCAAAGCCCAAAGCATAAGTGCAACTGTTTGCTCAGGTGGTCGTCACATCACAGTTATTTCTGCTGCTGTAACAGCACTGCAGACCTCCAGTAGCAGCAGCAAGGCAGCTGCCTACCACCATATGGGAAAGAGAAGTATTTAGTTGCTTTTAAAACACTCTTCTCCTGTTATAAACAGATGACCAAACAGATTATAGACAGAAGACTGAAAGAAATTAAGTTACCGCTGGCCACGTGACAGCACTGGAGCGCCCCAGTGTTGAAGCAGAACGTGAGCTTTTAAAATACACAACAGTTTAAGATTAGAAGCTAACATATTTCACTTTGTATTGGCTCAGGGCAAGGAACGCATCCATGGCAACGTTACAGCAGCTGAGATGATGAGCAAAAGCTTGTTAGGCCACACCAGCTAAATCAGTTTTGCTGTGCAAGGATACCATTATTTAATGCCACTGTTTGTTCTGATAAACTGATTCTGTATCAGGAGAGTAGTTGTTTGGATCAGCAGAGAAGTCAGAAAAGCAAATTTATTAGGCTCCATGAATATGGAGAGGAACAGAGTACATTTGATACACCAGTAAACGGAGAAAAGAGATCAGAGAACAGTTACCATAAAACCTCATTATGAAAGCACCCATGAGAGCCATCGGTTTGCACTATTACTATATAAAGACTTCTTGTTATAAATGGGAATATCTGAAATAGTGCTTAGTGCAGTGGGACACCCTTTAACTTCACAAAGAATGTTACAACAGGCAACTATTTAATAAGGCTGCTAGAAGATCGGGTCAGCAGGTAATGCACCAGGAGTGAGCCACTTTTAAATATTTTAATAAAAGAACACACTGAGATAATAACATCTCATTTACCAGCTTGCCCTTCAGGATGATATAACCATAGTATCTCTTTTACAGCAACGCAGACCTTTCTTGAGAAAGGTCCTTCAATTTACAGATCTCCCCATGGAGACAGCGTGCCATTTTGTAGCTGGAGATGCAGAGCATTCTACATATAAACACAACGTTTGGGTGGCATTAAAATATCCCCTTGCACAAATCAAGCTTTGTGCATGTCAGATGCAGCCAGCAGCAATACCTGAAAGGGTTGTTTCAAGCACACAGTTATATGCTTCTGTTATCAATCACTCCTACTTCAAAGCCTCCCAAACTTTACTTTCTGTGGATGAATTCTCCTATACTTTAACAGCTTGTACCCTGCTTTGGGAGAAAGATGAGACTGAAATTTGATGTTCCTTTGCTCCTCCTTTCCTTTCTAAAAGGTGAAATGCTTGCTAAAATACAGCCTCCTGAATTAAGTACTTCTGAGCTAGAAAAGGCCACAGTCCAGGTTGCTTAGACGGTCTTTGGTTCTTCTCTTTGTATGTGCAGATAGTTCTGAAGAATTCTTCCATCCCTATGCCTGACATTAGTATGTCCCTTGTAAAACTCATTTTTCACCTCATTTAGCATGCAGAGGAGAATAACAAATGAGGCGGAGAGTTACCAGAAGGAGAGAATAGGTTAGAGCATATTGCACCACACACATCTATTTGACAAGGCTTGGTCAGATAATAGCAGAATATAATGCATAAACTAATCGCGTTCTAGCAGCACCAGTTCTGAGATTTCCTAACCTTGGAACTCCATTCTCTCTTTAAACCCGTATCTATTTGAGCTCTGACCAATAGGCAGAGTCCCAGCTTAGGAAATGCTCCAGAGGTGCTGCTCAGAAAGCAATCCCTCCTCAAGCATGAGCCTAATACTACAAGGCTGAATTTTCCAAAAAGACCTCTATTGGTATGACAAGCTCCATAATAAAGTTACTGCTAACTCTTTCATTTGTTGTATAGAATGTGAAAATTCAAGTTAATCATGCTTGCCTTGATGGCCTTTCCTAGGTCTCTCCCAAATCCAACAGCATACTTCTAGATGTGCCATGATGCATTTCTTTATTTTGGTCAGGCTGACAAAGCTCCACGGACTGTTTTTTCTTCCACCTCCTTTGCAAGGACTCTCTTCACCCCACATGATGAAGCAGAAGGTTAGTGACACAATGTGCTGAGCAGACACCTCCCTCTGCTCTGGTTCGCTCTACAATGAACTCACAGATGAGTAGCACAGGGCAGCTCAGAACAGGGCTGCGCTGTCTTGGAGAAGCCCAAGGAAGATGAATAGAGGTCACTGATATTTAGTCAGCAAGACCTTCATAAAGAAGTCAGAATACTTCGACTGTAATGACCCAAAAAGGCCACTGAACTAGTAAAACAATACATGAAATATGAGAAAGAAAAATGAGATAAAATTGAAAAGGAACCATCCAATCAAAAAAAGGTGAAATGACCTGATAAGGGGAATTAAACACTGCATTGTGCCCTTATAAGCCAAAGAGAGACTGAAACTTTAAATACTGAGAATAGTAGTGCTCAGCCTTCATGCTCAAATCACATATGTCTAAGAAGATAAGTTCTCTGTAATGGGAATGCTGCTGCTTCAGAGCGATGATAAAACTAGCTCAAGTACTCAAATCCCAGCACCACTGTGTGGCTTTCTAGATCCATTCCAGTTTCCCAGTGGCTTAGCACTGCGAGGATACTTTCTGGGGCATTCATCTCCTTCATAAAAACATCCTCCCAGCAGCAGGTAACGTGTGACATCCTCATTCACAGTCCCAAGAGCAAAGCAAAGGATTTAATGAGCACAGAATCTGAATCACTTCCTGATTGAGGCTCCAGATGAGTTGACTTCATCTTCAGTGGGGAAAATAAATCTCAGGTTCTTTACAAATTAAAATCTTTGCAGAAAAGGCAAAGGACAGATTCAGCTCAACGCATCTGAATGTGGAAAATCCTTGATTTCCCCTAAGAGTTTAGGATGGCAGATTATCACATTAAAATGTTGCTTTGCCTACACTAGAACAGCAGCACCTGTCAACTAAACTGCACTCAGAGCACAACGTCAGCCAACTATTCCCAGCCTTCATTTCCTCAGACATGCTCTTTTCTCAAGTCTCAGGCTTTTCTTGTGGTTTTTATAGAAAGAGAGGAAGATTTTTCCCCAACCTTCTCCCCGTCTTTATCACAGCAGGCATTCTGGTGCCTGATTGTTAGCGCTCCATCCAAGAAATGACACCCCATTAATCACCACTGCAGAGCTGGTAAAGGATGCAATTCCAAGAGCACCTTCTAGATGGCTGTTATTCAGCCTGGTCCCCGTTTGTTTAAATTAATTTCAGATATTAACATCAGAATGTGGTACTTGCTAGAAGTATATGTACCAAGACAGTGTACCTGGGAAACCAGTGGGGAGAGATGGAAGTAAATAGTAAAATCAAAATTAAGACAAAAAGTCGAGCTGAGATTAAGCCATTTCCCTTGCTTAAGTAACCTTTTCTACTAAATCTGAAAATGCAAAGAAAAACTAGGAAAATCCAATACCTTACACTAGGGGAACAGCATTAACTATAGTCATTACTACCAGATTCATCAGCTACATCTCTAATTAATGAGATGTTGTTGTAGAAATTCAGCCTCTTTATCATTCTCTCTTTTATTTTCTCTTTAATCCCAGATGAGGATGGATAAAAGGTCAATGCCACCTCAGTTCATGCCCTTCCCTTCCCATTTGTTGATGACTGAGTATCATGAGGACATCATCCTGCATGCTCAGAGCACTCCTTCAGATGCAGCACAACAGATGAAGGATATTCACAGAATCACAAACATCTCCACGCCCTTCTTGGCAGAGCTCTTCTCCAGCAGGCCACCCCCAAATGTGTACTAATGCATGCAGTTATTCCTCCCCAGGCGCAAGACTCTACACTTCCTCTTGTTAAATGCCATCAGGTTCCTCTATGCCCAATTCACACCAAGAACATCATTACTTAGCGGATGAAATAGAGACTTCCCCCAGAGCAATTCCCTCCACGAACTTTTAGACACTGGCAACTTCTGCAGCCCCATCCATTACGTGCAAAGTTTTTGTCATAGGGACTTCTATGTTTCTTAAACATAAGAGATGCACAGACACCTATACCTTGTGCTATTTGACAACAGGAGAGTCTGAGTTTCACAGTACAAGACAGGCAAAGGGATTAGGGCTTTAAATGCATGCTTCAGTACTTGCTATAAGCTGACTCGTGAACAAAGTGCTTCATAAAGCTTAGGATGCTGGCAGAACCCCTGTAAAGGAATTAAACAGCATTATGGAAAGTTCAACTGTCTCTTCTTCCTGTTTGTCTAAGGGTACCATGCTACTGTCCCACATCCCTGCTCCTTCATTATGTTTGCTGAGCTGCACCTTAATTAAGCCCATATGAAGATCCATGGAACCACATTATAAACTGGGTCACTTGAAGATCAAAAGATCTCCTTTATTTCAGAAAAGGGGATATTTTCTGCTATGTTTTTGAATCTCCATCATTTTCTTCTACTTCTCCAGGTTTCTCAACTCAAAGAAATTCAGCTTGCATGCTCAAGAGAAAAAGGAGTAGGACATTTGATCTGCTATCTTCTAGTAGTCAGCTGGAATTCTACTAGATATCATCAACAGGAGGGGGGAAACGAAATCTTTCATGTATGCAGAACAGCAACAACAGCTCAGGATTAGCTACAGACAGAAAGACCATATAGGATTAACACAGTGAACTAGTCATCATGCTTACCAGAATATTCAAGAGCAAAACATTTTCAGAGGATTTCAGGACAGGATTTAGCAGAATTCGACTGAAAATAGCACCCCACTTTGAATAAGCTTTATTGAATGCCACAGCAGCCAGCATTCCCTGACCAAAATGACTTAATGTGCATTAAATTCAGAAACATTTCTGGCAGAACCATTTGAAGACTCAGCGCTCCATGAAGGATGGGAGGCTGTCAGAAAGGCATCTGCACCGCAAGCTTCAAAGTGCAGGCAGGAGCCTTCCCTGCAGCACATGGAGCTTTAAATGACTGAAACGCAGGCTAAGTGTTATTACTGTCAGATGCAGAGTCGAGAACCCAGCACCATTTAATCAGCTTCTGCTGCTGAATTAATGGCTTTCATTGCTGTTTTTTTCTTCCTGCAACACTTCTATCACAAGTAAGGCTGATATAGCAGCCGGGCTTGTCAATAAGGGATATGCTCAGCTTCAAATTGCAGGTTGGATTACCTGCATTAGAAGAGTGCATGGAGAAGAAACTCGCCTGCAAAAGGTTCGTTGCTGTTATTGTAAAAGCCAGTCCTGCACCGCTCTGACAGCAAGGAGCGAAACGCTCCTGGAGCAGCTGCCTGAGCTCCTCCTCACAGCTCTGCAGCAGTTTCCTAGAAGGAAGCCAGGCATCATTCTTGGATCCATACAGACCCATCGCTGCTCCATCTGACAGGAGCTAGCAGGAGAGGAAACAAGTTGCCAAGGGGGAAACACCGCCTGCTCCTCTGCAGCCCTGCACAGCAGATCTTCGCTCTCTCTAGAGCAAAGTTGTTCCTCGATGCATTCCCTCACATCACAGGAGGAGCCACACATAGATGAGCAACAGGTTCACAATCTGGCCCTTTGCTGAGCCAGATCTTCCAGCAGAAAAGCCACTCGCAGCAGACTGCAGTCTCCTAGGAGTCAGACTTTGCATTTTGCCCATTTGTTCCTGTGCTCCGCAGTGTTAAAAATGAGCATAATTAACAAAATAAAGCTCAGGCTGACTAACATGGTCGTTCAACTTAAAAATGAGCTCCATACATTCACGTAACATGTAAGTGTGCTAAAATAAGTCTTATTAAGCTTCCAGGCACTGTCTTAAATTCAGATCCATTTTGGCTACCACGTCCAGCGCTGCACTTGCAAACCACCCCCACTACCATGCACACAGACTGATATCTGAGCAGCCAGAGCACAACACAGACAGGACAGTGCACACGGAGCAGCTGATACAACTGTTGATGCTACAGCACCGTAATCCAATCCTGCACACGCCACCTTAGCACGGGCAGCTGCAATGAGCTCTACAAGTGCTACTGACAACCCCAAATGCTCTGTTAACTAGTTGTGCAGTAACTGCCTTTATTAACCCACAGCCCTACAACAGGCAACTGAACCTGACACCCCAGTAGGCTCTTGGTTGATTTTTTGCAGCTCTTGGTGGCAGTTCATGCAGCAGTAAGGGATGGAAGGCACACAAGGACTACACCAGGTTCCTGGTGACCTGCCCATTCATCCACAGGGAAGTACAGCTGTAACCACAGCACTGCTGGCTGCGCTCTACCTGTCCTATGTGCACATTAAGCTAATCACTCTTCATCACTATTAATGCATCGACAAGAATAAAATAATGATAATGATAGTATAAATCTTGCCTGCAAAATCTTCTGGAAGTTCTGGAGAAATCAGAAACCCTCCCCAGGCGAGCAGCGGGCACAGACCAGCAGTTAAGTTAGCTCTAAAGGCAAACATGCCATTTTCACTGAGATGCAGCGTGCCATAATATGAATAAGGAACAAAGACCCCTTTCATACTGCTGACAAATACAGTATAGCATGTCACAAATCACAAGGGGAGCAGACAACACAGCGGCACCAGATAAATGGGTGTCTTTTTATTAAGAAATACATATAATACTGAGAAATTATGGACACCTCCCCCCCTCTCACAATGCCTTCAGGAATTACACTGGCTAACACAACTGCAAGTCTTTACGGATAGTTTTCTGTGTAGCAGAAGTAACATTTAAGGAGAGGCTCAGTCAGTGCAGCAGGACACGCACAAATGCAGAAATAAATACCTATTTTGTTTCTACATGCATTCTACATCTTGTTTATTGCAGCGCTCACACAGCTTCTGCTACTCGTTCTCGATTGATGTATTTCTGGAGGAGCTCAGAAAAAAAACGTGGGCTTTTTGTTTGTTTGTTTCTTTAACTCTCTCACTGCTGAATTCCATCTGAGAAGCACATCCCTGCCTCCTCCCGTCTCGCCCTTTACCCTGACAACCCAGCCTTCTCTCCAGAGATTCGTCCTCAAGCCTACTTGGCTTGGGGATGCTTTACACCCAAAAGGCCCCGAGGGCTCCGTTCCACCCCCAAGCCACCTCCAGTCTCTCCATCGGCCAGAGCTGGCATTGGGGACGGCATCCCAGCAGCTGCCTCACCCTGCGAGCCCAGCAGCGGCACCGCGACGACCCGCTTCCACCCCAGCTGAGCGCATCCCTCGTGGGGTTTCCCTTCCTGCCCCCTCCTCGGCCGAGCCGCAGGGGAACAATGCGGGGACAGACACTGAGCAACACCTGCTGTAGCGCATTAACATGCACAGGGACGGATTGATGGTTTTTCCCATCCAGCACTAAGACCGCATTGTTCGGGGCGATCCACCGGCGGATCGCTCCCCCCGCCCAGCCGGCCCCACAAGCCCCCTTCTGACACGTCCCTTGTCTCCCAGCCCGGGCTGACGACCGCGTTTAGGAATGCACTTCATTAAATCGGAGCTGCCCCATTCCAACCTGCAATGCGGAGGCAGTACAAAGCGAACGCCACGCTTCCTCCCGCATTTCTTTCAAACGCCCCATTGTTCGGCAGGCATCTGCTCCCAGCTCAGCCTATTCGTGCCCGCTGACCCCGCTTCTCGCCGCGCACCCGCTCAGCAGCGGGGCCTCCCGTAAAGCCTGCTTGATGAATTAAAAAGCGGCATCAGCCATCTGTCCTCCCCTCCCCGGTCCCACAGCCTCCCCGTCCCCCGGCCGCCAGCCCAGGAACCTCTGGGTTCGTTCTGTAAACACGGACCGAGCTCATCGCATTCGCTGCTTTTTAATTTCTCGCATTAGCATCTTTAAAAAAAAAAATAAGGAGAAGAAAAAGCAAATACAACAGAACGTTCTCACTTGCCTGAGTCCTTCGAAATTCAAGCACAAATACAAGATTAATCCTTCCTTTATGAGGTCTTGTCTTTAAGTCGTGGTATGTAATGATCCTCAGCACTGCAGCAGAGGGGAATAAAAAATGCAGGGATCATAAGCAGGGGGAGGACAGGGCTTACTTACATCAGGGTTTCTGCCACATGACAATAGGTTTGAGAGGGAAGAATAAGCTGGCAGCAGCAGCTGACAGTGCAAAAGGGAGAATGCAGAAAGCTGCCTTTTATATTATTGGTGACATTTCTAACACATGACAACAATTTCCATCTGTATTTAAGCCGGGAGTGTGAGAAAAAGAGCATTACATCACGACTCCTCTATTCCTAAGGGCTGTGGAATATGTAGGCCAGAGGGATTAAAAGGCACCTGTATGTGCTGCAAATCTGAAACACCACCAGGCAGATTTCAACCCCCCGCCCCCCCACTCTCCCTCACCCCTTTTATTTCTCTGTCACCTTCAGTGAGCTGCTGTTTGAGAACGTGCCCAGGGAAGTACAAAATGGTACTGTCCTGCTTTGCGAGGCATGAGAACAGCGGAACGATGTGAGCTGGGATTGCTGGCTCTGGATCTCTCCATAGGAGATACAGCCCTCATTTTCACAAGCCAGCAGACAAAACATAGAGCATCACTCTGCTTTCTCCCAAGGGTTTGGAGCTTCTCTTAAAGTACCGACTTTCATCTTCCTTTTACATCTGCAGGGAATTTCAGTGACAGTAGCAGGGATTTCCCCCCCCCTCCCATTTCTTTTATGACTGACACACAGCAAACATAAAAACAGGGGCCAAAGATACTTTGGAAAAAGCACTTCAGAGGCAGCAGGTGTCTGCCTTGGATGCTTTCTACCTGTCCTACAGGGCAGGATGGCTGAGGTACAGCTCCAAAATCCCAAAAGATCCCAGAGCTCGGTGTAGAACCCCCATTTCACCTCATCCTTTAAGACTCCATGGGGGGTGCCGGTGGGGTGGGTGTGGGATGCCAAGGGCTCCTATGGAGACAGCACCAGCTCTGGACTGTATGAGCGCAGGTTGCAAATCACAGAGCTATTAAGGCTGGAAAAGACAACTATGATCATCAAGATCAACCCCAACCCACCCCCACCACGTCCCTCTGTGCTGCATTTCCACAGTTCTTGAACACCTCCAGGGATGGTGACTCCACCACCCCTCTGGGCAGGCTGTGCCAGTGCTTGGACACTCTTTTTAAGAATAATTTTTCATAATATCTGATTTTTCCTCTTATCTAACCAAGCAAAGCAGCTCATTATGAGCATAGACGTGAGCAACAAGCATGGTTTGGAGTATAAGTATGCAAAGGCCAGGCAACACAAGAAGAAAACATTCACTCTCTGCTCTGCCAGGAAACCCAATGATGCAAATACTAGCACTGCTTTTGCAGAACCACCTGATCCCCCAAAGTGCTTCACATGGATAAGGGCAAGATGCCACCATGAGATTCATCATCCCACTTCTATGAGAGGCATGGGCACATATAAACAGCAGGACGGTTTGATTATCAGGATGTACTGCAGCCCCATTTGAACAGGGACAAACATCTCCATGAAAATACCACTGGAGACAGGGCTGGACCACCATGCATCTCTTGCTTAAAAGGAAATAAGAATTCTTTGGCATTCAAGACCAGGCTGGATGTGGCCCTGGGCAACCTGATCCAGTGCCTGCTGAAGCGGTTGGTAACCCTGCATGTGACAAGGGGGTTGTAACTGGATGGTCTTTGAAGTCCCTTCCAATCCTACCGTTTCTTTGCTCAAGGGCTGCCTTCCCTATCTTTCAACAAGCCTCAGGTTGGTTGGCTGTGTCTGGCCAGCTTGCAGACTCCATGGGAAGGCTAAAGCCTTTCATAAGGATGGACTCAGAGCATGGATGAAGTACATCCAAAGGCTGTGCTGTGGAAATAAATAATTCTTAATTCCTTGCTCTTCCTTTTCATGTCCACAAAGTAAAGAATTCTGCTGCAGCCATACTGAAACACCCTCTGGATGATACTTCAGTGTAGCAGCACCTAATTGGAACATTCCAGAAGAAAGAAAAGCTTTATTAAATAACGAAACGGAGCATTTTACTTCTATTCAGAGATGCAGCACCCCAGTCATTTATGAAAACGAGAACTCTTTCATTAGATTTAGAATGGGGGGAAAAAAAGGAAACAATGAAATGACTTATTTTTAATCTGAGGTTTAAAAGGCTTTTTTCCTTTCCAAAAAGAAAAGTCCCCCACACACAGAAAGAAATTCAATGCAAACCTCTGTTTCTGGATCATGAAAGCTCCTTCGAGCAACAGAGTAATCTATTTCTCAGAGCCTGTGTGGTCCGCAGCAAAAGCCAAAGAAGGTATTTAAGTTTATACAGCCTTCAGTAATTTGATGGCTTGCTTTTGAAATATGACATGTTGAAATCTCGTATCTTTTTCAAGTTGGTTATGTCTTTAGAAAATGGTTGCCGTCAGTAGGAAAAATAAACCAAAACAGAAACAAAGGAGAATAAATGCGATTCAACCTGGTTTTGGAGCTGTTTGTACAGTTTAAAAACAGAGTAATACGAAGTTGCACCAAGGAAATGCTCAGAATTGTAATTACCGCTCCCCCCTCGTTATATTATACCCAGGCTTGTTTTAGCATCAAACACTTTGCCTCAGCTTAACAAATAAAAATACTATTTCACAGGAACGTCGCTCCTGTGCCAAATGGCACCAGAGAAGCATCCATGCAAGATTACAAAAATGGTACAAATGAAGTAAAAATACTTGGTCAAATGTAGAACTCTGTACCTTTTCACGTGCAGAAAACCAAAGGCAAATCGTAAATCACTTCAGGATGGGGAAAGGATTCTTTGTCCTCACAGTAACCCCAAATTCCCACCACGGAACAAGACCATCTTGAGGCGAGATTTTACAGCTGGGATTTAACTTGCAGGGTGAAGAAGTGTGAGATGGAGCACTCTTGTAGGTAGGAACAAACCTCTCCAACAGACTTCTCAATCTTTCATCAGCGCATTTTGGATCCAATTCACTTACCATGTGGGAACAGCAAATGGGGAACAAACTGTGAATTCAAATAACTGTAAACTCAGCAAGATGTGGAAATAAAACACAGATGGTGCACTTCAGATGAAGGGTCAGTGTTTCAGCGACACTTTCCACTTTTGCATTCTGACAGGTGACGTATAACAACAACCTCCTCCCTGAGACAGCCCGTGTGTCTCAGTGTGACTCGGTTTGGAAAACACAGAGGGGAGCAATACC
This sequence comes from Coturnix japonica, assembly GCF_054131305.1. Lineage (NCBI taxonomy): Eukaryota > Metazoa > Chordata > Aves > Galliformes > Phasianidae > Coturnix > Coturnix japonica. The sequence continues at coordinate 5,976,644 of NC_140677.1, read as the reverse complement.
TCTGAGGAAGGCAGGAGCTAAGGTTGCTTTGTCGAGCTCATAGGTTTTGCTGCTTGAAGATTAACATTTGGGAGTAGAAGCTATGTCTGCTGGATGGACATTGCTGAGACAAGTATTTTCTCAGCTGCCCCAGCTCCCAGGCATACAACAGCAGGGTGAGCTCTGCCTGATGCCCAGCTCAGCCCTTTACACCCTCTTGATCCCTTTTTCCCCACTACAATTCCAGCAAGCCTTTGCAGGAGCTGCTTTGACACGCATCAGTAAGAGCTAAGAACATGATCACTTCTAGCAGCATTACCCTGTGTCAACCCTCACAAAGGGCCCAGCACTAAAATACCCCTGGAGACCCACATTTGGCTTGCCTGAAGGTTGGGCTCATTCTTTCCTCCAGAACTGATCTTGTTCTGAATCCCAGGAATGGAATTTCAGGATGACTTTATCCGTGTTATGAAGTGATAATTGCATGCTCAGGGCCCTCCAAGAAAGGGCCTGCTTGCATGCACAAGTTCAAAGAAAAAACAGAACAGTAAGTATACACTAGATGACAGAAGAACTATAAATCCATAGGAGCTTGAAATGTCAGATAGAGAGGAGCAGTAGTGATTGTGAGGTGACTATTACCTTCAAAATATGCCGGAGGTTGTTTATTGGATCAGAGTTAATGAGGGAGAAATCTAATAGAACCATAATATTAAATTTACCATTTTAACTGTATCATCAATGTTCTGTAATGTGTGCAATTTGCAAGGTGTCTGTCAGCACAGCTCTCAGTGTGGTTAGTTACATGGCCACAGCACTATCGCACCCTGGCAGCTGCTCCTTGCAGAAGATGCACTGTGTTCAGCAGAGGATTGCAGAAGCCTAAGTGAGATAGCAATATATATTTTAATTACAAGAACACTAAAATGGGCAAGATTGATGAATGCGATAGGGTTCTATATTCCTGAAAGACCTGGGTTCAGCTCTGCCCAGCTGCTGAGCACAGCCTTCCTCCTGTGTTGCCATTCTGAGTCCTCTGGTTTTTCGTCAACCCTCTCACACATCTATGTTTCTCAAACCCTTTAAACACTTGGAATGAGGAGAGCTAAAAGTATTCTCACCATTTAAGCTCAATTTTCAGATCTCACTTAGTACCAGCTCACCCTCCCAACACATAAACACACACACAAAGAAAGGACGTGCCGCATAGTCAGAAAAACATGAAAGATGAGGGAAGGAAGGGCTCAGAAACAAAGAAGTAAATGAAAATAACGACGTTATCCAGTTTTAAGTTTCTACTGACTAACTCAAAACCTACAAAGAGTAGGAAATGGTAATACTGCATTTATAATTATCCATCTGCTCACGCATTCAAAGGAGGTTTGCTGAAGGAAGCAGCTTCTTAATTTGGAGTTCCTCCTTCCTTTGCCACCTGCCCCAGCCCCTCCATTCTGATGTATGCAAGTTCAAATTCCAAACACAGCAAAGATGGCCTGCATATTTCAGCATATGACAATCTCCCCTTAAGTAGCTGTAAAGGAAGAGTAACAGCATTGGCTGTGTTAGAGTTGCTGTGATGGTATGAGATAAACAAAATCACCTATTTAACCAACAGGAGATACTGCTTCTTCCTACAGACCTTAACATTTCTTTACAGCACATATTGCTTTTTGTAAATGAAGTGTTGAACCTGATGCTTAAAGAAGAAGTGCAGGTAAGGAGTAAATGATGAAGAACAAAATAACTCCATGGCTGGTGATGCTTCTGGGGATCTGATGTTATAGAACTTCCAGGCCAGCATCTACCTGGTTACACAGTGCTTACATCTCTCATTCTGAAGATACATTAGCCTTTCAAATGCCATTTATTAAACATTTTCATTTAAGTAACAATTTTCCCAATTCTCAGTGAAATTGATGTATTCCCTCTTAAATCACTAATTAAGAGCAGTCTGGGGCATTACACAGCCCTTTTGAAAGGGATTCAGGGAACTAGCATCCCCCTTAAATCTGTGCTGGCAATGACCCAGGAATCTTGTCTTCATAACTCACAGCTCTAATTATTCAAGAGGACATTATAAAAGAAGGATACATCTAGGCCATTATGACTAACAGGAAAGATTTATTTCTAGTTGCACCCCTACTGAAGAAGAAATATTTGCTCTATTTTTTTTTCTACCTTCCTGTTCAATAGGAAGGAAAAAATTAAAGTAGATCAATGAAGATTAATTTACAGTGCTATTCCCAGTAAAGGCACTGGGTATGACTCTCCCCAGGGAAAAGCAGCCTGCTGATTTGGAACCCATTTCTAAATGATCATATGGCTAATCTGCTCCCTGCTGAAATGAAGGCAGAAAGGATTAGAGGACAAATACAGTATGCTTTAAGAAAAGAAGCATGGAAATGTTTAAAAAACCTCATAACCCCATAAGATGAAATGCAGCAAAACTGCATCCCCATCTAAGCTTTCAGGAATTTACATCTGCTGTTGCCCTGAGTACTGACACCTTTATCTAAGGAAGCAAAGGACACACAAAGCAACACACCTGGGCACAAACGTACCTACAGAGAGATGGGTGCTTTCTGGATGGAGGTAATCATGAAATACCAAGCACTCATCCCAAACTGTCAGTGGAAGAACAGGTTAAAGCGTGGCTACGCATTTGATTTTTCCTAATGTTAAACCGCTCACTTTGCCTGGAAAACTCATTCTGTTGGCTTGCAGTATAATCAATACGCTACAAACCATGAACAGACACATGGCAGCAGTTGAAAAGAAATCAAACTGCCTGGTTGATGAAATCAAAAGCTGGGACAGCGCAGCCATCACAGGAGATTTAAATAGGACACTTGGTCATCGTATAAAAAGAGCGGGATGGGAGGATACTCACCACTTTTGGTCACATCTTCCTCTGCTGATTTTCATACTGTGACTTGTAGAGACATCGTGTTTTGCCTCTTCTGTAGTTTTAATTATGATGGTGAATAAAAGCATTGAAGGAAAAAGCAAGTTTTGATGTAACTAACCTGAGGGTAATTCACCTCCACCCCTTCCATCACCCAACATCTCACCTCTGACTTACTCTCAGCCTTCCAAGAGACTCTCAGCTCTAGAGAAACCTTTGCATGTCAAAGCACATGCATGTACTTGGCTTGCACTACCTAAATAACCACTCACAGGTGTTCTGCTGCAGTACAAAGCAACTATAAGTGAAAAAATACAAAATACAGTACGTTGTGGACATAGAAAACTTGCCATGTATTCACTTCCCGCACTTCTTACCCAAACCTCCTTTGGCAAATGTCATAGGAGAGCCCATAGGGCTGAGCTCTTTTCCTTCGTACTGTCTCTGGAGCATCACACAACTCCAACTGGGTGTACAGCGAAATACAAAACAGCTATTTCTCACAAATGGGTAAGCAGATGGAGCAATATTTGCTATCATAAGTGCTTTTATTTCCAAATGTTAAAAAATAAAATTAAATTTTAAAAAAATACCCAATAATTCCACTGGCACAAATCGCACTATTGATCTAAAAGGACGGACCAGATGGAAGAATAAAAGGTCTGAAGCCCCCTACATCAAGCAGAAATGACAGTGCATGGAAAGGAACTAAAGAGTTATCAATCCTATTGCTCAAAATGGGGCATTTTTCTCTCTCAAACCTGAAAAAGAATTCAGTTCTCTAACTTGTGAAATAATTATATCCCTGAAAACAGCAGGAGATCCAGCTGTAATTCTGCACTCTCTGAAACACAGCTACAGGAATTTCCTAAGCCCACTGGTTGTACTCAAGATACAATCCCTGCTGGGAATTCAGGGAGAAAAAGTAAATTGGAGTACATTAGCTGGCATGGAAAATACACCCCATATTCTTTGGAGTTAGATAACTGAGAAGGAAATATTCCTGAGAAAAAACATCCTTACATACTGCTGGTAGCTATGCATTGCACCACAGTGATAAAGGCAATATTTTAAAACATATTTCAAACTCCCTGCTCACACAGGTCTTGTAAAACAATTAATTGTTCTTCTTGTGTTGGAAAAAGATCAGCCCACTGTTCATCACCTTATCAGTGTGCGCTTTCAGATGAATATTTCATGGATTCTGCAACTTTTTCTCATTACAAAAGCAAAATTACACTTCGAGGAAGGGAACAGCAACAAAAGAAACTTGGATAATAAATATGGCTACAGCTCCGGAAAGCTTCTGAGAATTCAAAGAACATTTGTTTACATAAACTGATGATTTATTGCCTATGGAGAAAAATAATTTGCACTGTCAGTGATTCTGTTTACTCTTAATAAAAATTAGTAACTAAAAATAACTACAAAATTGTGGCTCAAATATCCCCACATGTAAGAGCACGTGCAGTTGCAATAAAAAGGTCTTTCTGCTCCATTTCAAACATTACTTTTTCTGCAGGACATAACACCCTGTTATACTCAATATTCTAAAGAAAAGAATCACCTGTAAGCTGGTTTCCCATGTCTTCCTATCAATTCAGTATGAATGAACTGATGACAAATGGCTTTAGAAGCTCTCCTGGGAAATGATCCCTGCCCCTCCGTGAGATGCAGCTGATGGTGGCTATGCATGTAGCAGCACACACAAGTCCTGGAGAAGCTCACAATGGTAGTACAATGATCCATGAAGGCACCCATCCAGCTAATACAGTTCCACGTGCTTTTCTTCATCTACTTGCTGAACATTTTCCTAAAAATACTGTTTAGTTTCCTTGGTCAGTATTGTTTTCTTTCCTTGGAAGAACACGTTCCCTTTGCACCAGCCGTAGCTTGGAACACAGAAACACTTCAGCAGGAAATCCAAGCATGAGTGCACTCAGGCCAAGCAGGTGCCGGGGGAGTCACTGTCTTTCTGAGCCTCCTTACAGATCACTCAACACTTACACTATTGATTTTTATCCATTCTTTCCCATTTTACTCCACAGACTAAGCACAACACTGGAACTACTGCTCTGTAATTGACGACACAGGAACAGATCAAACTCTGGGAAGGCAGAGAACAACCAGCAGAAATGAAAGTGCGATCTCTCTAACATTAAACTCTCCTACCACTTATCCCAGGGCACATACTTGTTTTGGAAAAGTGAATTATCTGCTGAGTGATGGTCCCTCAAGGTTTTAAATGTCAACTTTAGGGATAAAAGGAAAAAAGAATAATCAAAGGATTGCTACAGAGTGTCTAGGCTGACAACATCTAAGGTTTAAGTCTAGGCTGGGCATTGCATTGTCCCTGTTCCAGCCATCACAAAGGACTTGCTTCTACTGGAGTTTTCAAGTCTACAGCCAGGCAAAGGAAGGAACTGCACAGAGCTGAAATAAGACAAAAATAGAATAGACACGGATAAGAAGGTGACTACTGGTACATTAGTTTATCCATGTCTGCATCATGTGTGCTGCTTTGGCAAGTAAAGATATAGCAAAGCCCCACCAGAGCTGCCCTTGGACATCACACCAGACTTGAGCAAACGTGCTCAGGCAGATCAAGACCACAACCCACCCCAAGCACGCACAGAGATAAGCTTCTATGGAAATAATCTCTCCCCGATTCTTCTTCACACGCTGTAAAAATAAAACTGCTATCAGGCTGTTGAGAAGAAGCAAGTAGGCCAAATGGCCAGTGCTGCTTGTTTATTTTAAACAGATGCCCTCTACCATCGTTTCAAAATGAGGCAGATAATCCTGTCTGTTCACCCTGCTGTGAACAGTGGTTCAGACACACTGCTGCACCATCGCACCTAAGGAAGCTGCTATCACATCTCTTTCCCAATTAACACTATTGCACAGCTATCTCAAGGTAAGGCTATTTGGAAACACCTATTTAGGATGCAGTAGCATGGATATATGCTTACACATGTACTTCCAACTGCTCCCATTTTCCACAAAGCCAACCTTTGCATACAGCAATCCTATTTTGAGGAGTTCTGCTCCTAGAAATACTCTGTGAAACCCAATGTCAGGACAACTCCATCCACACCATGGATTCACAGACTAATCCTCCCAGATCAGGTGCAATACAAACCACATCAACTTCTCTTGAGCCATCCCACTCAGCTACAGATCTGCCCTTCTGTTCTCAGGGTTTCTTCCAGCTCAATTTTCCTTACTTAAGTGAAACCCGTGCTAGAAGAAAAGATGTAGGCAAACTCTCTGCACAAGCCAGAGCACTTCTAGTACAGCCATGGCCAGTAATGATGAGACTTGCTAATTCACAGCCTACTCCATGGTCAACGGAGCCATTAACCAGCCCACAAATAGAGCATTCTTTCAGGCGGTCTTCATTAGGCACATCAGAAAATTGGAAATGTGCTACTTCAAAACAAAATAAGGCAAAGGGTGTAGCTAGAACCTGGCTCAACATCTTCCTCATCTGGATAATGCACTGCAGTCTTGGGTCATCTTAAAGTTTTGACAGCAAATCCTACGAGCTGCAATGAGAATACTTATCTATGTGAACACATAAAGAGAGCAAATGTGCTGGAGTTTAAGGTGCTGATTTCTCTTAAGCACAAGACAGAAAAACTGTAAAAACATATATATGTCTCAGACCCAGCATGTGAAGTCAACAGGAAAAAAGTGGAGGAAACAACACACAGTTGGCTTAGCTAAAATAAAAGCTAGCTCAATGGCTGAACAGCACTTTTTCAAAGATTTGCACATTGCAAATGCATGGTTTCATTAGTATAAATGCACCATCCAAACACATAAACAAGGTATCCCGCCTCTCTTCTTTGCTCTGACTGAGTCCTAGATTACGATGGTGAAGTAGTAAAATCCAGGGAGTGCTTTGTGTCTGTAAATAAACCCGTGGGTGTGGTGTGACAGCAACAGCAGAGCACTGGGAATGGTACAACCACCAAACTTGGAGGCCACCTGGAAGCCTGGCACAGTTGTTGTTTACTATGGATCTTGGCAGGAAAAAATCAGCTCAATGGGGGAGGAGGGAGGTTGGAGCATGGAGGGCAGGAGGAGGCACGCTGGGGGCAGAGGGAGGCCACCAAGGCTGGCCAGCACTGGGGCAGCACTGTTGGCTGCTTACCATCTGAACCAATATTTGCATTTACAGATTACCCTTGAAGACTTTGGTTTGCAAAAATAACTGTGTGGTTCATCTCCTTCTTCCAATTATACCTCCCCTTCAGGTGCATTTTTAGGTCTCCTCTCTTTGCAAACAGTTCCCACGTTTAGCAGTAAAGTCACCTGCTCTCTCAGAAGACCATACCTGTGTCATCCATTTATGCATTTCCTTCTGGGATCTGACATCATCCCAACACTCTTATCTTAGAGATCATTCTTAACCAACTCTCCTACAGTAACAAATTTAAGTGATAATTAACCAGCAATAACCACATGGGATCCTCACTACACATTTTTTAGGGAAGAACTGGTTAACATCACCTTTCTCCATTTTGCATTTAGTAATTATCACTTCATTTTGCCCTTCTATTAGCACAACACAAAGCAGCTGGCAGGCCCAGCACTCTCTGTCCAAGTGACCTTGTGTTCTTGTTCGTGTTTACCACATAATCAGCAGAGAATTCCATTTTCAAAATACAAGACTTCATAATCCATTAGCACCGGAGATTGATCCAGGGGCCTGGATTTACTGGTCACGTGTACTAAGGAATAAAAATATGAGTGTACCACTAGATTAATCTCCAGACCTGTAAAGCATTCCAACCCACCATGTATACAGTAGCCTCATTCAAATTCAAACATGAATATTAGCATCATTCTTTAAAGCTACCACTAATACCATTTCAACTGTACACAAAGAGAAAATTAAACGTTACCTGCTTTATAACTCAGCAAGTATGGAGACACACAGTAACTCCATTACTCAGATTCTCCATGTATAAAATAACAAGAGTTCTTAGTAGTGTGTCAGCAACACATACCTCTTCCTGCTACATCCGAGAGGCAGAAATTGCTTTTACTAGTCTTAATTTTAAATCAAAAGTCTTTAGCAAGTCCAAGTAGATTAGCTCACCATCAAGTTAAATACATTAGAGAAAAGAATCAATGGAAAGCATCTCAAAACGTAACCTTGGCAACACACAAAATGCTTCCACTGAACTTCACTCATTTCCCTTATTTGCTGCTTCAGAAATTGGAATGTAACACATAGGCAGAAGGACATTAGCATCAAGACACTGCATTTACCAAGTCTGCAATACCACAAGTGTTTCCCTAGAAGGCACTTTCCGCATTATACCTTAAAAACCTGCATCCAAGCAAGTCAGACAATTCCAAACTAATCATATTTCATGATAACAAAATGGAAAATGGAAGTATTCAATAGAAAATAGCAATCCGTATTTATTCTTCACGTCCACACACAGCACTTCATAGGTAATTTGGTTCATGCTTTCAACTGATAAAATGAAAATAAACTCGACAGTGACATACAATGTCTGCCATTTGAAGAATCAGCATTTATCAGTGTTATCACACATTTTTAACCGTGGCCCTACACAGTTCCCCCGCATGCAACACTTAGATTGAAAACAGCTATTACTCTACCTACCATTATGTGGTATTTGTTGGCAAATACGGATTCTTGAGTGGCAACATCATTATTCAGTGTTTATACAAGTCTACCAGGATAAACAACCTCTGATTCATGTCGACAAAGAGAGCTTAAAAATGTTTTGCTGCTCCTTTCAGCATGCTGTAACTGAGAGTTTACCAGTTCTTATCCAAACCCAATCTGAAATTCAGAGCACTTTCTTCAGAGCTCATCAAGGCCCAGGAAAACATCAAGCAGAAAAACAGATGGTTTCATTGCACCATCTTCCAACTTCCAGGAGAGGATACAAAAAACAATCATCATCTACTTCTCGTGCACTTTCCCAATGAGCAAAGCACAGCCTGATTTTGAGTAGAGTCTGAACTTCTAAAGATTACCACCCCCTCCAATCTTCTACCCTTAGTTGGTATTGAGGGTGAAGAAGAGTATTTCTTTGTTAGCTTCACTAACTTTTGCTGCTTATCTCCTTTTGGAGCTGAGGATGACCTTCCAACAGTGGCAGTTTCCTGTTTCAGTGTCACCCAACCACAAAACACTGTCCAATTTCTCCCGTAAAATAAGCATCAGAAATGAAGTTTTGATAACAAAATAAATAGAAAAGCCATTTTTTTATTCATAGATTTCAAATCAATGCAGAAACACACATCATAACAACATTAATGAGCACTTCCTAAGGCCATCAGCTGGTTTCCCTGTAAGCACTCCCTGAACACTATTTGCTGTCACACATGGAATTCTGCCCAGTCTGAAACCTGAGCTGCACACACTGCCACACAAAGGCTGCCCCCAGCCAATCAATAAAAGCAAAAATGATATGACAAGTAATCCACCAGGTCAGTGGTTTGTTACTTACAAGGCACAGCATGGCGATAAAGGTTATCTCTAATAGTCTGCTGTAGGTCGTGATCCGGCGATCCTTTCTGAAACCTCTGGTTGAGATAATGTCTCAGGTCTTTGTTCAGTCTGTTTCCTGCAAAGAAAACACAGCCATTTATTTACTTCTAAATGCACACAATTAACATTTCCAATTCAGGCAAATGTTAGGCTTCGATTCAGAGTCCACTAAATAATGGCATGCTGACTTTACGAGCGGAGGCTCATCTTCGTCTGCAAATGGCTAATTACCAAAAAACACCTTGCTGTAAACAAGAGGTCTCTCTCGTCTCGTAATGCATCTTTCTTCTTGTGGTGTTAAGCAGATCATCATTCCCTTTTATCACTTATTTGTTTCTGAGCAAATGGAGAAGGACAGATGATGAGAAAGTGATGAAAAATAATAAAGGTATTGTTTTTGCAGCTCATTGGAGAGTGAGTTGAGCAGAGAGATAAAAAGCAAAGGCACTAACATAGCTGAACATGGTACAAAATTTAAGAACAATACTTTGCACTGGTATCTACCTTAACATGCAGTTGGGTAAGAATTGAATAAAGGAGTTCAGAGTAACCAAAGTCCTTAAAAAAAAACAAAACAGAATAACATGCAACACTTTTCACTTAAGTTTGTTTCCCCATTCATAGAATCATTATAGAATCACAGAATGGCTTGGGTTGGAAAGGACGACAAGGATCATCAAGCTCCAAACCCCCTGCCACAGGCAGGGCTGCCAACTCCCACATTTGAAACTAGACTAATTCAGCTCTTAACACTTTCATAAGTATGTGAGAATAAAGACAGATGAGCTAAAAACAACCAGCAAAAAAGAGATATTTAGTTGGAAATGAACATGGAACACCAAATACTTTCCTGCAGCAGAATATAAGAACTGGAGTAACTTCATGAAGTCTTTTCCCAGAAATTAAATATTCTCAAATAACTCTAATTTCAGTCTGACTGAAAAGCAAAAAAAAAAAAAAAAAAAAAGCCCCATACGATCCTATAGAGAATGGGGAATGGAAACCCTTCTGTTCTTGAAACCGGGAGTGGAAAATAATTCACACAGTTTGAGGCAGTGGAAGAAGGGCTGGTTTGCCAAAAATGGTAGGACATCCTTTGAGGTAAAAACAAATTGCTGGTGGCCAGGGCTCTACTGGGAGAAGAAGCAGTGGAATATTATATGTTTCTTTCCTTTGCTTGGCACCTTATTTATGGCCACAGCTCGAGCAGTGGGCTGCACAGACCTTGAGCTGAACTCCTACAGCTGTTTCCATGGACTTTCCTAATTTGCATCATGATTTTTTTTAGATGGTGAACATGCAATGCAGTGCAAGCCCAATACTTGTGACACCGAATGTAGCATTGCAGTTACAGATTCCTGCCCGGAGCCTCTAGGAACCACTGCAAAACAGATCAAGAGTAATAATCTTGCAACATAGGGCAGCTGGACAGCAGCTCTGGGAGGCAGCAGCAGCCCCTCTGAGTGCAGAGCACTCATTAAACAAGGGCAGGAACAGCAATCTGCCTAAGGAAGTTCTGCAGTAATATTGTTTTAAAAGCAACCACAATAAAAATGAACTTAGTCTGAAAATCAAGTTAAATTCAATAAAATACAATACGTACACTCTTTTGCTGCTGTTGTTTTTAAGATTACACTTATTGTTGAAGAAAGGAAGGCTTAAGCAGTGGCCCTCTTTCCTTACAAGGAGTGTTCAGAGACCAAGATGCTCAATGCAAGAATGGCTGAAACAATAAAACTGAAGAAAGGTAGACAAAACACTCTCATCACAATGTCCTGATTGACCCCAAGCAACACCCCTCACTCCAGGAGAAGATGATCAATCTGGTTCCTAACAAACTGTCCTTGGCTGTTCCACTGTTAAAACACAGCACACAACAACCCAGGAGGTGCTTGGATAGACTGTGGGCTGCAGCTTTCCCATTTCAGACCGGCCTTTGCAAGCTCACGTGTTTGGTGGATGCTGAGACTTTTGACCCCAAAGAGGGAGACTGGGCACAACAAAGAGCATCCTCAAAAAATAATCAAGCACTTCTTTCAGCTGAGCAGTTCACATTTTTCTTTGCTCATGATAATGATGCAAGGTGGTTGGTTACTCATAGCAAAAAAAACTAAGCATGATGAGCAGTTTGGACATAATGCAAGCACTTATTCCAGTGAAGGAATAAGTATGTAACCTACAGGCTTTGTCCTAAAATACTGTGCAATTCACAATTTAACAATTAATGTCACAATTGTGTCTAGAGGTGAAAAGGCTCTACTGAGATAGGGTCGTCTTGACCACAGAAAGCATGCAATTTACTGATGATATCTGCAGCTATCTTCCCTCTTTGTCTATTCATCTCAGTCTATTACAGCCCCACTAAAACGTTTGGCTCTGTTTCATAGTAGCTGGGATTTCAAGCTGAGTCACCGATGTGCTGCCCAAGATGGCAGTTGCAAATGCAGAGGCTAGAGCAATACTTGCACTTGCATACTTTTTCCTTCGGGGAGCTGACAGAGACACTCATTCCTATTACATGCATTTCAGATGGGAAGGAGGAAGAAAAATAAATAAATACCTCATGTCACATTTTTGTTGCTAAATTCCAGAAAATTCCAGATAGAAAAAAGGCTTCTCACATCTGAGCCCAGGACTGCGGACAAAAGCAGGCTCACCCCTTACAGCCCACTGCAGAGTATGGAAGGAGAAAACGAGCTAACACAGAAACAAACTCCCTATGGAAAACTCCCAAAGGAATCCACCACAGAACACGCAGGATTCTTTACCACTTGAAATGTTTCAGTTCACGTGCTCAGTATCAGCATTCTTGAGCAGATTCTAGAGCTAGACACAAGTTTACTAAGGCTGATACACTCTTTTCAAGCCCCCACAATTCCCAAGAAAGAGAAAGACACATCAGTGACATCTTAGCAACCTCCCACATGCAAACTGCAGCACGTGCAAACTCATTCTGACCTCCGTGGGCAGCCCTGCTTCATGCAATGCTCTCTCTGCAGACGAGTCTCACCACTGATGGCTTCTGCCCATTCATCAGCCCAGGCTGGGTTAAAAAGGAGTGCAGCACCATCTGATTTTATGCACGAGTCCTCCCCTTTGTAAAATCTAATTTGAGGCATCAGTTGTGCTAAGAATACACCTGGATTCAGTTTCCTTAGAGATGAGCTGTGTAACACTTCAAAACACTCCCCTGTTTTCAAGGAGATAGGATCTTACATTTGTTCTTTGGAGAACCTTTCTTTTCTTCTAAGTACATGTACAGAGGCCATACAGTGGTAGGAGCAGGCCAACAGCAGCTGTAGTCCAGAGGAGATGGGTCAGTGCCCAGACCTTCCTTCTTGTTGGCCAGGATAGGTAGGAAATACATTGATTTGCTCACAGAAAAATCACTGCATCCTTTCCATAATCAAAACTGGCCTGAGATGTTCAGTTCAGATCAGACACAAAAAAGAAACCAACCACACAAAAACCCACTGTATAAATAAATTTCTTTCCTACTAAACTCATCTAAGTTAATACTTAAAAGTTTAAAAATTAAAACATGTTACACAATTGATTATTGTTGTTGAAACAGATGTTGAAACAGATCCTTTCCATTTTTTAGCCCTGGAACAATGAAACAGTGCCTTTCTTCATAGAAAAGCCAACCTACCAATGCTCCTCTCCTTGTGCTCCTCCAGATCTGAGAAGTTTCCATCCTATCACCAGAACCCTTTATCTTTTACAAAGGATGACTTACTGTACATGTCTTCCCTCAATTACTCTCCATTATTGTAATGCTTTTCCGAGCAAGTCAATCAGTCTCTCAAATCATTAAACCATAATAATACCTTAATAACAAACACCAAGAGAGAAACAAATAATCTCTCCTGTTAAAAAATGAGTCCTGCTAATACAGAGTTTTCTGAAAAACAATAAGAAGTGCTTGTCAACTTTCTGGAGGTATATATATAACCTAAATGCTTTTGAGACTTCTTTCACACCTTCAATCCTCCATCACACATTCACCCTCCAACAGTAACCCAATATAAAGCCACTAGTGAAACTCTGCTTTGAATGATGCTCTGTTGCTTGTTGCTACAGCTCCCAGTTTCTGCAGGGGAGAAGGTTGCATCATAGGAGCTCATCTAATGCTGTCATTGTTGCTGAGAACATTCATCACTCCCAGAGCCCCACCATCAGTGAGCAGCAAAGCAGACCTGCCTGCGGAAAGCTGCTGGCTGTTGTAACACATGGGCTTCAATAAGGAAAGCAGACTGCATAAATGATGAAGCAAAATCCAAGATTTCCCCCATAAAAAGCTGAGTAAGAACATGGAAGGGCTGACAGCACCTTCCTGCCAGCTGGTAGGCAGCCTATGCCAGAGCTGTGCAATATGTGTATTCTGAAGACACATCTTGAGTCCATGTTTTGTGCACCTGGAAGCCAACATTTTACAGTTTATGTTCATATTAAATGCTGCAGCTGTTATTATCCCATTTGTGCTTTGGGACAGCCATAGATAATCCCGATAAATAGCTCCAGTCTGACAGCAATGCTTGTGCAAAGGGATAGGAGTCAGGCCCAGCACATAGTAGTCTGACCTATATTACACTCCTATAAAAATATTTATCAATGTAAATCTTCTGTCTTTGCCCTTCTTGGGGAAGGCTAATAATTGCCATATTCACAGGGACTGAGAAACCTGAACTAGAAAAATCCATTTTTCATTCCTGAATTCCCCTTTTCTTGTAGGGATATCTTCATTTCAAGGCATCTTTAGCTGAGCCACCCTTCGTGGACAGACAAAGACCATTTCTAAACAACAGGACCATGAAGCAAAGGTTAAAGGCCTTGCTAAAGGGATAAGAGTGCAATAGAGTCATCTGGATTAAGACTGTCTCTTGGCATCTGATGTCTACATTAAGGGAAGGATTCCATCTTTTAAAAGACACAAAGATTGCACGTTGGATGTGCAGAATAAACCCCCGATTACAACATACAGTCTTTCAGCCGACAAGTCGTATCTGAAGATATTTAGCAAACATTAACAAGTTATTTTTGTAGCGCAGGAGCAAAACTTGGCCAAACGAATGCAGAAATGCAGATAATGGGAAAATAATGATTTTAAGAAGAACTTCCTTAGAGACATGAGCTCCCATTTTGCAAAGCAATGAGCAGACCTGAAGTCTCACTGGACCACCTTCAAGGCTGGGAGTCTTTGACTGCACTCCTGTGCCCAAGGCTGCTGCATAACCTGCAGATGGGATCACATACTCAGCTGTAACTGCAGCCAAAGCAGCTCCTCTTAATTAGAAAGTCTATTAACCCAAGTTCATTTTAAACCCATCATCCTAATGAAAACAAAACCAAACCCCAACCACCAATCAGCCACCAAAAAAACACAAACCTGGTTAGCTAGATACTTCTTTTTTGGGAGTTTAGGTGAGGGTTGCCATTTCCTCCCCCTGCCACCCTCCCTTGAAAATATTAAGTAACTAATGGCAATTTCCCAATCTGTTGTGAAATTCTTACTGAAGACAGGAGGCAAACACAGCTCCTGGGAAGCACTTCACACTCTTCCATACAGCATTTTACACAACCACAGCGCTGGCGTCGACTCCGCATTCATCACCATGCACTTTACTGAAGTTTGAAATGGACTTTCCTCAAGTCCTCATGTAAAGGCAGCCCTTTTTTAATACCTGGAGAGATTTGTATTCCATTTTTGAACCACTTAATACAGTTCTTACAGTGAGGGCAATGGGCAGAAGCCCGTCTGAAGAGACACAATGAAAGCTGAGTGGATTTTTTAGCATTTAACAAGACTGTGCTGGTAGCCACACCATCATCAAATCTCCCTAATCCCAGCGGTTGTTACATAGACAATAATATTTTCTGCCATATCATTTTATTCTCTGCCATCCTTGTCTTCCAGCTGCTGTCCAAAAGTGATTATAAATAATGGAGCTATAAAAGCCATTCAATAATTAGAAGATTCATTGGCCATATGCCAGCAGTGACAAAAGAGAGTGATTTATGTAAGATGAGTCTGTCACATCTGCCAGATCACAGCTTCATTACGCCGGTGGCTTTAAGGTCACAGTTAAACACCATCCCAACAGCCATTTGTCAAGGGGGCAATGGGGGAAGAGTTGAAAGAAATCACTGTGTTTGCTTTCCTATCTTAACTACTAGGTAAATAAGTAAATAAAGTCCAGCACTGACTTTTGTTATGTCTCTTGTGAGGTCAAAGACACAAGGATATATACTAAAACCCAAAAGATTCATTCATCATTGCTAGACAGAGATCAAATAAGATCACAATGCAAAAACATCCAGTTTGAAAGCTTTAGATATTCATGTGGCTTCTTAAAACACAACACAATCTAAGCATGCTTCATCTTCCAGCCACCTACAAAATGAAGGAAACCTGTAACAGCAGCTACTTTACTGGCATGCTGTGGGTTTACACTTTCTTAACACAAGTAAACTTAAAAGCTTTCTATGGATCAGTGCTCTAAACAGATACTTGGATACAATCATGGGAGCTCAGATAACAGTTGATGTGACTCAGCAGACACCCAACTGGACTCCAGTTCTGTTTTCTCCTATATTAAAAAAGAAACAAAACAAACTAATGAACTTTTACTGCCGCGTGCAAACCAGTCTCATAAAGTCCAGATGCTTGGATGCCCCACATAAAGAGCCTCATCTGTCATTGTCGACAGTTCCTTCCATATCAATTTGGAGAGTCTTTATTGACTCCTGGTACAAACCAGACCTCTGCTGGAAATGCTGCATACACTCCCAGCCTCACTTTCATTCATTCCAGCCCACTACAGCTGGACTCAGATGAACTGCCGAAATCAATCTCAATTATTCTAATGAAATTCATACCACAACCAAAGCAAAATGACTGCTTGTCCCGTTCCTACCTTCCTGAAGTAAAACATAAAATACTTGCCAATTTTTATGCTCAGAACAACAAAGCCACATCCATTGCAGTATCGTTCTGTGGAGGGAGATTATTATAAGATGAAGGGTGATACTGTTAAGAATTGCAAAATGTTCCAGGATGAACTACCTACATGGCAATAAAACTCAACTTTGATGGAGCACGGATAAGGCTTCAGCAGCAGCCAAGCTGCTGAATCAGCAGAGAGCACTTCAGCTCAGCTAGTAATTCCTACCTGGAGAACCAATAACACTTGTTACTTTATTACTAACAGAACTTCTTAAAATATTATTTTAGGTGTAAGCTGTGAATCTGAAGGAGATATATTTACTCAAAACTTTCTGGCCGTGTTCAGAATGTGGAGCAGGCAAGAGCCTTCTTGGCACAGTCCCTTTTGGTATCTCTCTCAATCTGCATGGGTGAATGCACCAACACTGAAGTGGTAATTCAGCATTTGCTGCTAAGAAATGCACTTAACAGATCATAAATCCCCAGGAAACTATTCTGTGAGCACCTAACCTAATCTACTGTATTCACAGGGCACTCCACATTATTTTCTGCGCATTAATAGTGATTCATTTTTCTAGTGGAAATTCAAACAAATAGCCTTTCAGCTGAGTAGTGCCAAAAAAATAACAGTGCTCGAGCATAGGAGGCTGAAAAGAAAAATATAATTATATAGATGCTAGGCCTGAAAATTTGGCACCCTTGTGACAAATACTTTGCTGTTGCCTCTGGCTGAATACCAGCAAATGCTGCAGGAAGCCCAGCCTGGCTCCCATTTGGCCTTCCCAGTGACCTTGACTTTCAGCCATGAACCCAGAACAGCCCTGACCTGGGGTAGAGGGAAGCCAAGCAGCATCCCACTGAGGCAGCCAGGGGCTGCCACACAGTATTGGCAGGAGTGAGGCTCGATAGCAGGGTGTCCAACAGTGCTGGGTAGTGCTACCAACACTCTCAGAGAAATGGATTAAAGTACGAGTTCCACAATTCATCCTCAAGAATTCTTCTTAGATTGCCAAGGTAGAACCAATTACACACCATCTCATTTAAAATCTACTGCACTAATAAAACACCTTGCCAATCCAAGTTCCCTTTTCCTGGGGATTCAAAGGAGATCCTGGATAGGCATAGTTCAGTCACCTGAGAACTAATGCATGAAGGATGGGACAAAATCTCATCTTTCTACCTCAAAAAGACGCCTCTATTATTCTGATCTTTGCCCCAGCTCTGCTGTAGACAGCAGCACGTTTGCACACAGAGAGGTCTTACCTCAACGAAAAGGCAAAAGAAAGAATACGAGGGCATTTTCTGCCTCTCTACTTGATACATTTTACACTTACGGAGCCCGTAGCATCAGGACACCAAATAAATAGTGTCGTTTTTCCCAGAAAAGTCTAAAAGTGCAGAAAAATTCAAGATTGGGATAACATTTAGAGCTATAATACGGATAAACAAAAATATGCAGCATGAACACACAATGGATAGAAGAGGGAAAAAAAGGTCAGTAACATTAACTACAGTTGGCAACAGATAGCTCTAAATTCACTCAAGCAGGTCAGGCACTGAGCCCCAGGAACATGGCTTTGCTGCATCCACACGGGAGTTAGCAGATGTAGAGCCAGCCCTAGTGGTTCTCCCCTACACCATGGTTACTCATTAACCCAACTAACTGAAAGCTGGAGGTCAACAACTACTACTCTGCTGTTGACTATCAGGAATTCTCTTTTCTTCCCTTGTGCCCTTTTTAGGCAATGCTACAAGCTCCATGTTCTTGGCTATTCTTTTTCCCTCCCCTTTCTCCTCCCTTTTCCACTTTGAAGAATCTACATCAAATACACAACAGGAGGGAACCTGGGCTCTTGGGAAAGCTCCAGAAACAACAGTGAGGAGAGATGTGAGCCAAGGTGAGAGAAGGGACCTGCTGGGACCACAAATGCAGGACATCCCCTTATTGAAATTAAAAGTCTCCCAGATAAATCATAATACTGATCAATGGCTACTTGCTACAGTCATCACAAGAAAGCTCAAGGAAGACAAAAAGATGCAAAGAAGAACAAAGTAGTACAGTAACATGCTCTATACTTGTTCACAACGAGATCTGGATTAGCATTACACTAAAAACTTTAGGCAGTTCTGAGGGCGGTCTGGTGTTGGATGAGAGGCTTGAGTTGGGTGGCTGACAACTGAACTGTTGGATTAAGGTCACATCCAGAAAGGCTTCCCCTGGGCAGTGACCTTAAACCAAGCACCCGGCACAAAGCCCCTGCTCTGCAAAGCTTTACACAAAGCCATACCCAGGGGTGAACTTTGGGAAGCAGAGACATTCCTCTGAGGAAGGCATTCTGCCTCTCACACAAAGACACTGCTGTGCTGAGGCCTTCTGCACTGCGTGTTTCAGTGAGAGAAAGCAATGAGGACCACAAAGCGGTCGTGAGTGGCAAGAATCGTTCATGTTGCCACGTAGGCTTAAAGGAAAAATAAAATGAAAGAAGTAAGAAAGAACAGGGAAAAAAAAACTCCTACACATCTGAAGTGAATGCAGAATGAAGTCATTGTAAGAGAACGAGCAGCATGGGATGCAGCCTCTTTCCAGGAGCTCTGAAAGAGTCAGGCTGAGGGCTCATGGCACATCTCTGCCAAGCCTTCCATCAATGAACACAGGCTGGGCTATGTGAGTCTCTGCTAACGCTCCAGGAAAACACAGCCTGCACGGGAGCCACGTAACAGCATTTGTCACTGACACCTACTCTGTAAAGCCGTGTTGCATGAAGGGAGCGTTGTTCCTCTTCCTTTGCTCCACCTCAAAGCAGCCAGCAGGCTTTTCCATTTTGTGGGAGGTAGAAGCATGGCAGGGGCGAAGAAGAAAGTCTAGACTGAGCAACAAGAACAGGAAAACCGAGATGAAAAGCATTTGCAGTCTTTCAACCAAAGGCAACGACCTGTGTCTGGAAATTAGATGCAGATCTCTAAGTCTCCTGAAAGGAGTTACCATATGCTCTAAAAGTAGGATATAATATTTGAGCTGTAAAAGCCAAATCAGCTTGAGAAACAGACGGTATTACAATACTTTAGCAGAACAAAACCCGCATAACAATATGCCAGACTCATTTTCTAGAATGGCACTAGGAAAACATTTGCAAAACCTGCAACCCATTCCCTAAACGCTGCATCTGATTCTTTAAGTCAAAGTAGGAAAAAAACCCACAAACGTGACATAAATACCACTATATGGGAATTCTGACTAGCTATTCATATTCACTGGTGGGTTTTTTTGTTTGGTTTTTGTTTGGTTCCTCTTCAGTGTAAATTAAGCATGGGGAGTGGTCTTCAGTGCTGCTTTTTAAAACTGATTCCAAAGTCCTTCAGCAGTCAAGCTAAGCCCCTTTTCATCATTGCTTTTCCTTGATTGCTGGAGGGACAAACTCCTATCACCCAGCCAGGTCACCTCTGAATTCTAATCACAGCTTTATAGGTTTTTGCTTTGCCCTTGCTGGCTCGCAGGCATATGTCGATACTACCAGCCTGATTTTCCAGAGGTACTGAATACGTAAAATCTAATGCTAAGAATGTGTGATGGGCAGGCAATAAATGCATTCCTAATGCACACACCGACAGAACACTAGAATTTTGATGCTGCCCTGCCCCCAGGTATCTCCATTAGACGGACAACGTTGGCCTCCTTGGAAGAATCAACCCACAGATCACCAAGTGCCTGCTCCAGGCTCTGTCCTAGGCAGTGCTGATTGACAGCCTGTTCTCTGCTGGGGCTGAATGATGTATGCTCAGCTGCCCCAATTTCTCAGCAAAGAACAAGAACTCTATTAGGTTTTTTATTCCCCAAAATATTCATTTTCACAGAGGGCTACAAGTTAATTTTCCAACCGGCTCAAGCAATTGCTCAGAAACCAGATCTGCCATGAAACCAAACCAGGAACACGACTTGCCATGGTCTCACAGCAGCAAGCAGAGGTCCTGTTCCCACTACACTGCGTTCATAGGGTGAAAAAACGAACCCTAGCCCCAGGTGAAACTGCCTTTGATTTTTCCTCTTTTAATATATTAATACACACTCGTGGAGGTGCAGAAATAACATGAGACCACTAGCATACAGTACATAATGGAAGCACACGGACAGCAAAGCGCTGTGAATTTAGAAAGTTAGGCTTTCCAAGCTGAATATAATTATGAGCTAAATCTGTTGGGGAAAAAAAAACCCCGCTTAAGCAGAAAAATGTGTGTAACAGTCAGAGCTGTTGAAGCACACTTTACAAGAGGCACAAGCAGCCACAAAAATCGAGTAAGAAGGTCACACTGATTAAAAAAACCAAACAACCTGGCTTATAGGGAAAGCAAAGGCAGCTGTTTTTAATTTCATAATTGTAGACAAAGAACATGATCTAAGGAATGAGACTAACTCTGCTTAATTATTCAAACTGCAGATATGTTTGTCTTATTTTTAGTCTACTATTGGAATGGTCTTCTAATGGTTGGAGGATATTCTCCATCCCTGGGAAATGTTAAGATTGCATGTTTTTCTTGAAGCTTGATGAGGAATTGATTCAAACTGGTTTTATAACATCCTAAGCTACGACTTGGAAACCTACTTTGGAAAGACAAATGCTGAACAGGGTAGCTGAAGGACTTGGAAGAATGAGAGAAGTGAGAGCAGTTTAAAGGAAGTCTGAGCAAAATGAGGCAGTGCAGTGAATCTTTACCATTGCTCAGTTGACCAGGAGCCTACACCAGCTCAGGAAGTCCCACCAATTCTAAAGTACAATTTTCAAGCATGCACAGAAAAGATGAGATGGCTGAAGCACGCAGCAACCCATGGCAGGCAAGCTTGCTAGGACTTTTAGTACCATACTACCATAACTTATTGCTAAAACATAAATTAGCAGACAAAATAAATGGGGGCAACACTACTGTTAGCTATTTCACATACAAGGAAATGCAACAGAAATGCTCAGATTCCTGGGACTCTCTTCCAGTGGGGACAATCCTCTTCAGTAACCTCCACATTACAGGCTGTTCAGTGACAACTATTAAAAGAACGAAACACTCACATTAAAACAAATAAGCAGGCATAGCCTCTGTCTCTATCGTAGGCGTAATACCTTATACAAAGCAAGGCTGGCAATTAAAAAGAGTACACAAAGAAGTTTAGCGGGCTCTATAGCAAACATCCCTATTGCCTTGGTTGAAGGTCTTCTTTTCTTGATGTGTTTATAGGAGTGTCTGTATCATGTTTCTGTCACCCTAACTTTTCCCTCAAGAACCAAATATGAATATTACAGATGGTAAAACCCATCTCAAACAGGAAATGGTTTGTATGTGGCACACAGCAAAATATATATTTCCAGAGACAATAGCAAGAAGATGTAGATTTATTAGAGCAGGGCAGGAATTTTTAATGAAAAGCACATTTTTGGGGATAAGAATTTTAATTACAAGGAAACAGCACAGAAACGGCTCCTTTAGATGTAAAACAGAGCAGTTCTGCTACAGAATCAAAAGGACACATTTTCTTTTGGTAAAAAATTGAATATGGGAATAAAGCGAGAAAAGCACGTGGCAGGCTCAATGTTCTCCACACAACACTTTTGATCACAAAATTGCATTTGTCAAAACGAAGACATTCTGCAGGAACATGACATTTCTGCAGAACTCAGGCATAGCTCTGACGGTGCCTTTTCAGATTACATCTCAACCTGCTGGGCTACCCCCTGGTCTTCGCTTACTAACATGGGTTCATACGTTTCCTAGTTTGGACAAGTCAGGTTCTTTTGCTTGCACCTCTCCTGTCACTCCTCACAGCTCTCAGATAATGAAACCTGCAGGAATAAGCATGCTTATGCTTATCCAGAAGTACACAGAAGCTTATGAAAGGCTACCAACATCCGGATCAGATCTCCATAGCACAAAAACCAGCCCAAATAGCAGCTTGGTTCCAAAACCAGAAAAATTTGGCACCTCCAGGATTAGGTTTCACAGGTTCTTGCTGGGATTGAAGAGCTGTTTTGGCTCTTCAGCAACATCCATGTGAGGACTTCCCATCCAGGAACACATTCACTAAGCTGTGTCTCATGCTACAAACATAGCACGTCTCGTGCTACAAACAATTAACTGGAAAACACAAGTCCAGAAGTGGTCAGAAAAAACAGTTTCCCAGAATTCAAAATGGAAAGAAACACTGGTTTCATTCCCATTACATGACTGCATCTAGCAGTGGTCTTGGCGGATTTCTCATATATCCACAATGAATGGCTTTTGTGAAAGATTAAAAGGAAAAGCAAAGATGAAGGGTTTAATCAAGCTCTGCTGCTGGCTGAAGCTTCATGGGATTTTTCCAATTTTGCAGGATGTAATCAGCTTGGAACAATCTTTAGGCCCATTTTTGCCAGGCGATGGTGAGCTCTCCCGACTCACACAGCTCTAACCAGTTTGCAATTCTGCCAGGAAATCTGCATGTTCAAGCAGCAGTTTTATTCATTTTCATTAAAACCAAAGCCACATAAAGAGTTCTGGGGACCCAACGACAAACAAGAGGTGCAACAGAGAGCAAAAAGAATCAGCATGAAGCATCTAAATACTAATTCCTCCTCCTTAAATTATTATTATTTTGGAGAGCTCTCTATACTTTCTCAGTTGGTTTGTTAACAAGCATTTTTCACCCCCTCTTAATCAAACGCATTTGAATGTCTCATACACTGGTTCAGAAACGGAAGGCCCTGATCAGCTTAGCCTCCAATTCATTTTACGCTTCTCTTGCTTTTGGAAGTGTGCAGCCACAGCTGTAGAAGCCCTGCAAAGAAACTATTCAGGCAACAAAGATGAGCTACCACGTTTGATATGCTGTGCTTTTGCACATTGCTGTCCTGGGAGCTTCTAAATTAGATACCTAAAGAAACATTCCTTGGTCTTAAGTTTCTTTGGTTTGGCCTCTCCTTTAAGAGGCAGCCTATTTGATAGCTGAGGTTTTACGGAAGGATTCAGCAACTGGGACTGCTGTGATACCATGGTCTCCTAATGCTGCTTTTCCACATCTGCCCAGACACAGAAGCTTTCTTCAGCAAGGTGCACCCAAAGCTGCCCTATAAACATGATGTCTGCACAATCCTGCACCACCAGACCAGAAAGGCAGATGCGTCTGCAGAGGCTGACAATTGATTTACCCATAATTTGCAATCCCTTTCAAAGGAACCAGGCTTCCTAGCAATCAATGAGAAAATAACCTTGTTAGCAAATAAGACAAGGTTCTTTTAAATTAATCAGTTCTTTTTCATCCAAACAGTACAGATAATGAAATAGATGATGACATTTTACATGACCTATAAAAGAGGAGAGTTTCTATTTTAGGCTCTCCTTCGGTAAGGGTGCCATGATGATTATGTTTTGTTTACTGGACAGAATAATCTCTTATTTGTTAAGGCTCGAATGCAATTTTGTACAGTACAAAATTTTATCTTCCATTGTCTTAATTATCATCTGGAGGGTTGAAACATGAGACGATGGCACAGAACAAAATGAATATTTATGCCTTCTAACTGCAATTTATAGAGAAAGGACTTGGAGCTTTCTTTAGCTCGTACACTGAACATGCTGCAGATGGGTGACTTGTATCCCATTTAGCTCTTATTGTTCCTGCCAGCAGCAAGAAGACAACACACATCAACCTTTTGCAGAGTCCAAGCACTTGCAGCATTCAAATGCACCACCTCTTCCTCCAGTTTCCTTGTACATCATTTGCTAAAATAAAGTTTTAAAACAGTTCGTGCTAAAAACAGTGTGCAAAGCTACACTGCTGTGTCACAGATTTCTAGAAGACTCCCTTACCACCTGCAGCACGTCCTCATACTGATGCAAAGACGCAGGCAGCAAGAGCCTGCTTTTTCTTTCATTCAGCTCATCAGCATCCTAACAGCAAGTGAACCTCGTCTGGAAGGAAAAGCTGCTGCACATCTAGAGGAGGAGGTGGGGAAAAGAGAAATCTTAGACAGGGAGCAGTGCACAGTGATATTCATGGTCTGGCTACAATCCTTGGGAAGATCAAAGCAATCATTGCAATGAACTTGTAATTAAAACACATGTAAGGCAAGGCCTGACCAGTTTGGAGTACTGAAAGGTATTGATGCAGACCTTCTCAGGTCCAAAAAGAAAGAACTGAAAGATTTTGCTTGGGTTTTCTTTGAGGATGACTTGGGTTTTTCTATGTTGTTTTTCCCAGAGATGGGGAGGTTGCTTTTTCTGCTCTACAGAGATAGAAATTAAGTAAAGAATTGACAAAAATCAAATCCCAAAAGGGAGAAATATCAATTAGCATAAGTTTCCTTTGCAGTTTTGAGCTGATATGACAGTCAGGCTATGCTGACAGAAAAAATCTGCATTTTAGAGAAAGAGAGAGTTTGCATGACTTATCAAGATAATCCTTTTTAAATATAGCTCTAATGCATAGGGAGAAATAGCTGCTTGGAGACATAAATGCCTCTATGGCATCCTGCACCGATGGAGAACTTGAGGCCAATCTTTCAGGTTTGTCTTGGCTCTTATGGACTTTGGGGGCAATTGTGAACACAGAAACAACAATTTCAATTTATTTTTTTTCCCTCTTATTTTAAGCTTGTGTGCATCTAAACAGCTGCATAACAGGTTCTCATCTTTGGGATTCTTTTTGTTTGTTTTTACTACTCTGCAAAATCCCTCCAGTGCCTAATTCTGCTTCAGCAGCTCCAAATTAAATCGAGTGGATTAACGTTATGCCCACCTAAGCAGCATTCAGAATACAAAAACATTCATCATCAAGGCACGCCTGCTGCAAAAAAAAGCCCAAAAGCCCCACATACATATCCAGGATAACACACCTGCTATGGGTGCCCAGCCCTAGAGCCATGGTGTGACAGACTCTTCTGCCCGGCAGACTGCTCTCCAATATACACCTGACATACAGAGACTACACAGGTAATAGGTAAGGTTTAAAGATATTAAATGTTTGAGGCACCCCACCCACACCAGAACAGCATCCCTAAGCCTTTCCTTCCAAGGCCATAGTATTTCAGGGGAAACCTAATGCTGTACTTCTGCCCATCTCCTGTTACCATCACCTGCATGCCTGTCCTTTCACTGCACTTCCAAATTACTTAAACACACCTCATGGAGTAGTATGAATATCTTCTGCTTATTGGATAACATAGGCAGGACCTTCATGCTTGAGCACCTCAAACCAGCAATCACTATTTGTATCTGTGCAATGCCACTCACTGTCATCAAAGGATAAAGTCACCCAGACATCTATCTAAAACACAAAAGGGAAGGAAATTTTAAAAGGGGAAAATTCACAGCCAAATAAAATTGAGAGTGCAGTTAAGCTGACAGAAGTAAATGGTGAGCAAAGCATCGCTGAGAAATGATCAGATCACACCGTCTAGCAGATTAGTGTCTGCTGAACAGAAGGACCAAAGAACATAAAGACTCCAGTGTGACAGCTATAAATCAGAGTTTAATGAAATGACGAGCTATTTATGCAAGCTATTCATGGCCACACCAATTCATTTGCACTACGTGACAATGGAGTTGAAATTAGTCAAAATAGAAATGCAACAGTGACCTACCGACATGGGGTAAAACGAGAAGAGTCAAGTTCAGGACCCAAGGGTTACAATTACTGCAGTGTTCTTATAAAAGCGTGCCTACTTACACTGTGATTTTCCATCACAAGACAGTTCTAAAAGAGCCTTGTGATACAAAAAAAGAAATAAATCACAAGTTATTGAAAAGGAAGTACAGAATACACATTTTCTATCATTTGAATTAAGATTTCCTGCTGGAGAAGGCCTTCATCTTTCTGGCCAAAGTAGCAAAATGATTTTGCAGGAGAATTTAGATGAGAAATATGGCATACGAAAGGGCTGCTCATATGCACATGTTGCTGACAGAGGCAGAGGATAAATAAGTCCTCTGGACAAAAATGAGTATTGCACAACTGTTGCCAAGCGTTGCTGCTCATCTATGAAATAACAGGTTTAAATCTGTTTCTAAGGAAAGCCACGTTGGTTCCCCAATAAAAACTCCGTTATTTTTAAAGTTACTTACAGTTACAATACACTAAGCATAAATATATCCATGCCAAAGCAAAAGGAAGCACTTGCATCCAGTTTTGAAAGTCACTGATCTGGTTAAGACACTGTTATTGTGACCGCCAGGTTTAATTTTGAAGGGATTTCAGCAGCTTTACTGTCCAGCAGCCACAAAGAAGTCTGTGCTCAAATAATTCTTACAGAAATACATAAAGCAGAGCACCACTGCAGCACACCAAGTGCTGGCCATTACTCTCACCAGCTTCATTACACAGGCAAATGAACATAAGGTATAACTCCCTTCATTCATCCATCCATTGAGTTTTCTGGGGTTGTTGGGTTTTTTTGCGCTAAATATACACACATACACACACAGGTAATTTATTTCTTTTTTCCTGCAGCATTTCAGTTTCCTTAAGCAACACAACAAATTGCTTTGATCTTCCTAGGAACAGAAGACAAATGGATTACGGATTCTCTCTGTGCCCAAAAGCTCACACGCTATGAAAACCTGTGAACACTGCTGCATTTCCTCAACAGCATGTTTTGCTCTGCATTCACCTCTTCCCTTCTGCCTGAAGACTACAAGCAAAACATCTGATAGAACAGAAAGCATTGCTGGTATCAGGAGAAGGTTGACTTAGATGACAGCAAAGAACTAACATGGGTCTGCTGAACGCACACATGAATAGACACACAAACTCATTCAATTAGCAACGTGTTTTGTGACATTCATTGAAGAATACAAAATAGGCAAGAGAAATGCAGGTGCCCAAGGGGAAGGTAGAAAAAGACACCTGATGGATTTCTGTTAAGCTCCATCAACTACTCCAGGCTCTTCTTAATGCCAAAGGAGTTGTGTCTGCATAAGCTTGAGGAGAATCACTACACCCGTGTAAGCTGCCAGCATTAAAGACAGCAGCCTGCTGTGGTTGTCAGTGCAAAGGAAATTGCACATCTCTGAATGGTGCCTCACTTTCTTCATAATTTCTCACAATGGATTTTCTCCTCTTTTTGCATTTTACAGCTTAAAATACTATAAAGCTTGCCAACTCCACTGTGCCTTTTCCCTCCTGGTAAACCACAGTTCTATGCAAATAAACTGGCTGCTACCCCTTCAGCTCTCATTAAATGTCATACTGAGTATTATGTACCCTGAACATTAAAATCGCACCCAAAGCCTTCCTGTCCCAAGTCCTCACCTAACCAAAGCAGCAGGCTCGACAGTTAGCAAATTCCTGATTCCGCTGTGGATTTGCAATTAAATATCACAGGAAACATTTTTGCAGTCAGACTTCAAATATGGTACGTGTCACAATGTTGTGGGGGAGCTGAAAAGAGAAGAGATGAAAACAGCATGGCTTGTCATCACTTCCATAATTTCCTTGAGAAAATATTTCAGAAATATAATACCAAATAGATGGAGTTTAGAAAGACAAGGTTCTTTTTATGCAGTATCCACAGGGCAGACAAAGAAATGCTAATGGGCAAACTTCTTAACTACCTTGAGGTGTTCCACAGTACTTCAGTTTGCCCTTTAGCTTGCTACATGTGAGCAAGCTGCAGACTACCAAGTGAGTGATTGCTATTCTTCTGAACCCTTCAGGGACCACAAAGTCTCCATTAACTGCTGTGCTTCAAATGCAACGTTCCCCTTGCTAACATCTGATAAAATGGTGCACAGCTCAGGAAAAAAACACAAACAACCAAGCAAACAATCTTCTTGTTTAAGTAGCCAGTGACCACAGAAGTAAATAACAGATGGTGTGAGATATGCAAGTGCACAAGGATGAGGACAGACAATCCTTAAATAGAACAGACGCTTCTCTTCCTCCTTTCTTTTTATTGTCTAAAAGAAACTGCATCTTATTTAAATATCCCAAATGAAGTCATTCTACTTTTCAGATTGCTGTGCCATCTTTTCTCCCTTGGCCTAGCCCTGCTGTCTGCTCAGATGGGAAACTCGGTGAGTGACCAGCCCCCTCCTCCAGCCCCAAGAGCCACGAGCTGTGCACGATGCCAGCAGCAATACAAACACACGCTTCTTACGTGCCACAGTTGTACCATGTTCCAAAAGTCTCACCTACTTGAGGACACAGGACATTAACCATTGCCATGCATTCCCATGTGACTGAGCAGAAATAGTCTAATTGTTCCATTACAGAACAGTACTGGACCCAATAGCCCATGTGCTTTGCTGTACAGAACCTAAGAAGCCATAAAGAACAGTAAATGCCAAAAGTTACTGTTATTACCACATGTAAAGTACAGAACAAAATGAATTCCCATCAGTTCTGCCACGAAGAAAGCACGACTCTGGGATTATAGTTTTCATGCTAAATAGCACCACTGAAATTAAAGGCAATTTAAAAGAGAACCACCTAATAAAATAACAAAGAAAGCAAAAAGTCTCCTCTGGCAACACAAAACAGCAGATCCTACAAGCTGGCTGGGGCACAAGAGGAGAATATGTTCAGCATGAAGGCTGGAGGAGGTGGGTAAATGGCTAAGAAGACTGTCGTCTTCCATGGAACTCATTCAAGATCTGAGACACAGCAAAAATGCAGCTAATAAAAGCATGCAAAAAACAATTAGCACCAGGTTTGAAACTTGAATCATGCAATGTTTTAAAAGTCACATATTTATTCACTGACAAAGAAATCACTGTGTTCAGCTCAGTTTCTTTTTTTTAGATGCACATGTTGGTGCATCTTAACATACACACAATGCTATAACCTGCCACGTATACAATAATGCAGTATATTCCAATACATTTTACATCATTTTACATGGGAAGGATGTTGGTTCTGAATGACAGGAGCAATGCACACAGGCCGAAGAGCTGCAGATAACAGCCCACCCAAGGCTGCTCCATGCCTGACCCTGAGCACTTTTTCTACCCTTTGCCCTGTAAGAGACATTTCTGAGGGCAGCACAGCTACAGCAGCCAGAGAGAAAACTCCACTAGGAACCATTTGGGGCACAGATCAGTCCTAAAACATTTTGTAAACACGTTCTTGCGTTTAGACTCTATCCTCTCGCTGTGGTTTTTATCACACAACACTATAATGATTCATTATACTATAAATTATTTCAAGACCAAAGAATTGGACTGTGCATTGAAACACGCAGGGCAACCATGAAAATCTCAAAATCTGTCAACAAATGAAGCTCATTTGGAAGAAATTGAATACAAAGGGCAGCTATGAAACCACACAGTGTGGAGCAGCGGGGAGTTGGTGCAATGGCATGAACTTGAAAGTAACTGTCAGTGTAGCATTTCCCATGATTGAAAGCCGTACAAACCCAGGGGTCTTGGGGTAAAGCAGAGCTGTCAGCCTGCGTTG
Organism: Coturnix japonica; assembly: GCF_054131305.1. Taxonomy (NCBI): domain Eukaryota; kingdom Metazoa; phylum Chordata; class Aves; order Galliformes; family Phasianidae; genus Coturnix; species Coturnix japonica. Next base: position 5,946,859 of record NC_140677.1, on the reverse strand, counting down.
GGAATCCAACCAGACCACATTGTTACAAGGTTCAATATGCAGCTAAGTGGGAAAATTTCAGAGAGGCACTGGCACGCTATGTAGGGTAAGGGAAGGGAATGAATTAAGGTCCAGCTTACGTCTTTTTCACTAAACTAGACAGCTGACCAAGTAAAATAAACCAGCAGCAAAGACAAAAACTACAAAATTAATATCTCAAAGTAGAGTATACAAAAATACTCCCATAACACACATTAAAAGAGCAATTTTCCTGTCCTACCATGGTGAGGAAGGAATTGCTCTCAATTTGGCTCAATGATTGAGAGGGGAAGATGGAATTATCCACAAAGCACAACCAGGTATGTTCACTACTGTCATAATTTAATACTTCTACCTACTCATCTTCCTTACCATTCAGATGGGGAGCTCTAAGATGTTTAGCTACCTGCATTGGCTACCCAAAATTGTACAAGATACCAGGAAGTCATATTTTATATGCCATGGCTATTACACTGCTGTTAACCTAAGCTGATTGCATAACTCCACATTGCCTCAACATAAACCGTCAGAAAAATACTGCATTCTTAAAGCAAACCCACCAGTTCCCCTCCCTCCTTTGCTAGAGCAAATTTAACCCCTTCTGAAAATAAGAACAGGTCAAAACAGATTCCAGGCTCTTTGAAGATACTGATTCATAGCCTATTGCCTCAATGTTTCTTATTTTCCTTTTTCTTTCTAGCAACCTTTGATAAAACTCACACCAATATATATTATTTTTCTGTAATGCAAAGTGTCAGCTTCTCGATTGCAAACACTCAGTTTTCTCACATATCATTCATTTTATTGTAAACAAGGGGCTTTGTCCTCCTAGAGATTGGCTGGGAACGCTTTGGTTGTCATTCTAATTCACCATCAGTTCAAGGAGGAGAACCACTACATTTCCAAAAGAAAATGACAAAAATGCTTTTTAGTTTTTGGGCAATCGGGTTACAATTAGATTACTGAAGTTTTACTGTGATGGCATCCATTTACAGTAGCAAAAATACCAAGGAGTTGAATCTAGGCCATCATTATGTATGCACTGATACACTATTTAATATTCTTTTCATGGCACTTCTAAGTATATTTGATCTCTTAGAAAGCTTCTTGACAATACTTTTGCATTAGACTCATTATCTAAAAAATCTTTTAGTTTTTGTTTTAATACACATGAATTTGTTGTGAAGCTGACTTAAATACTGCCAAAGCCATTTGGTTTAGGGAATTCAAACTTACTAATCTCCACAAATTCTACTGGCTGAATACAACATTTTGAATTTCAGATTGGCTGAAAGAAAGATTAATAGGGGCACAGAAGTATTGTTGATCAGTAACGAAAAGCTACTTTTTCTTTTCCCCACTAAAGATTTCACCCTAAACAAGCCAATAGAGATCTTCACTCTGCATTTAATAATTAAGTTCATTAAGAGGTTCGTCTCACAGAAGAATCCCAGGCAGTGAACAAACAATAATCTTTCAAATTGACTTCATTGGCAGTGTGACTTGGTCAACAGTAACTTCTCTGGATCTCAAAGTTTCTAGAAGTAGATCTTATGGGTAATACATCTGTCACTTTAAAGCCTTTGAATTTTATGGGGCATTCTAGAATTTGCTTTTTTTTTTTTTTTTTTTTTTTTTTTTTTTTTTACAATTTTCAACATGACTACCTCTGGTTATAGGGTCACCGGTGCTATTATTGAATTCCTGATTACTAGTAGCTACCAGAGGAGAAGAAGAGAACCAAACCTGCTGGATTTGGAATTGTTGCCAACATCATCATTCAAAAGCATGTTCACAGATGTATTAAGCTCTGGTTATTTGGTTTACACTGCCACAATAGTGCTCCACAATTTTCTCCTTTATATATTCTGGCCTCCAAGCCTGGTCAGGGAAGCTAGGAATTATGACACCCAAAAATGCTGTGAAGAGCCTGGGGCCCTGCTCAGCCCTCACAGCCTCAGGGCAGAGGAGCCCAGCTCTTCTGCAACCTGGAGAATCAAACAATTTGCATTGGAAGCGACCATTACAGGTCATCCAGTCTCCTCTGCAATGAACAAGGATACCCATAGCTCTATCAGGTACTCAGATTCCTGTCCAGCCTGACCCCCAAATGACTCCAGAGATGGGGCACCCCCCAACTCTCAAGACAAACAGTGCCTTACAACCCGTACTGTCAAAAACATTATTCTAAATCTAAAGGTAAAGACATCAGGTTACCAGGAGACCAAGATCAGAGTCATGTTTGAGTCACTGGACTAACTATCATATGACTCATTTTAAAACGTTTCACTTAGCGAAACCCAAGGGTGAAGCTATGAGCCAATACATTTTGCTATTTGATAGCGACTGTCAATTCAAATCAGATTAAAACTTAACAACAAAGTCTAGGAAGATTTAGAAAAAAACTCATACTTGATGTATTTGAAAGATAAGTAACATTCTCTGCTTTGGAGAAGACCAGGATGGGAAGAGCAGAGTTGTCACCTGCTTGAGCTAAATTAACACAGCTCTGTCAGAAAGCTCAATATAGGACCTTGTATTATGTATGGTCTCAGGCAGCCTTAATAACTTCTTGCTCTCCTAAAAGATCACAGCTCAGCCCAAATTCCACACACTTAATTCCTCATCCCACATAACAAGATGATTGTTGCATCATTGACAAATACAGAATAAAGAATTCAGGCTTTTGTTATGAAATATGCTAACCAAGAATCAGAAATGATTAAACCCAAGCAATGTGAGAGAATTGATGTACTTTGCATTCATGAAATGTTGAGTCATTTACATAGGAAGTGCAGAAGCATCTTTAACAACTATGCTAATGGCTTGCCTTAGAAATCCCCAGACCTTCTCCTTGGACTCCCTACTCAGATGCTCTCACGTGAAAAGAACTGAGGCACCAGTGAAGTGGAAACGATAAAGTGTGTGAAGGAGGAAATAAAAGCAGACTTGGCAGAGCATCAGTATTTTAACTTAGGGTGTTATTGTTGTGTAGTGATCTATGGGTAATGTTGAGTTACTAAATAAACACAAAGCTTACAGAAATTCTTCCGCAGGACTTGGTCAATGTAATGATTTTTGCTGTTGTGAAGAAGCAGAGCTTAATGCTTGCATCCGACTATGCTGCTGATAGGTCTTCAAATTACAAAGGAAAAAAAAATGACAAAAATCACTAGTATTCCTCAAAGCATGTCATGAAATTTTCCTGCAAAGGCAGCAACGTCATTCTGGGACATACCCTGCAACAGAGCATCACCACTTCTGCATTGCCTTGAATGCACCACAAGGTTTGTCTAGCAGCAATACCTGTGCCCAGTTTTCAGCCCAGCATTGCCCAGGGATGCTCCCAGGCCCCAGCTGTGACTGCCTGTACTATTAAGCTGTTACAAGTGTCCCTGGCACAATTTTGGCTGGCACCAACCACCATTTTCCCATGCAAACCCAGGCACAGTATGAAAGTTGGCACCATTTCCAGACCTATGGGAATGATTTGTAGGTTACGAGACTCTAAATGATACAGATGTGGGTCATTCTGTACCAGCTGGCCTTGGTGCCCAAAGCATTCCCAGGCATATTTACTAGCACAAAGATGACCTCTAATAAAATATTCATTACAAAGTAAGTATTTATTATGCCTTCCCCCCCTCCTTCCCCCCCCTCCTCTTTTCCCCACTAAGGTTCAAGACTCTTCACAACACTGAAAACTAGCAAGTATTTTTTCAGTAAATTCTGAGTTAGCACAACAGACGTTTTCAGTATTTATCTCTTGGAGTGTCCCAGAAATTCAAGCTAAATAAACAAAAGCTTGTATCATTCAAAGTGCTCTGATAAGTCGCTGCTGAAAACTTCAACGCTTCCGATTCGCAGAGCTTACAGAAGCAGAAGCATTTATATTCTGAAGCTACATTTGTAAATTGTTCAAGCATCGTACCATGAGAACAATCTTATAGGATAAAATAATCTTTAATAGCAGAGAGAGTAAGTCTATATTCATGCTTCTTGCTTCTAACAAGCATCAAAGCTGACTGCCCGTGAGACTCAATGGCAGCTTCTAAGAAGTAGATTTGAAGCCCTAATGCCACAAACCCTTACACATGAGATCAACCTCCCACAAACAAACTGCCCCACACAAATCATTGGTTTACTGTATCAGAGACCTTCATGATAATCTGTCCGTCCATATCTTACATCTTTAATGCACTCTACTGCTGGTAGCAGTACTCCCTGCTATGTGGGCATTACCACTCCTATACTGGCACCAGTGCAGATGGAAAACACCTTAAAATCCTACTCTGACTGGTCAGGCCACACTACAGGTTCAAGAGAATGCAGGAACAGCATGAATGGACAACAGGCATATGGACGGGCATGGATTGCCTTCAGGTCCAAAACTGCCAGAAGGCCTTAGGTTCTCCTTGTAAATGGGGAAGCAGCAGCAGAGGAGTGATGTGATGCTCACCATATCACCTGGCTCTTGGCCAACAGTCCCTTTTGGCTTCCCCACCTCAGCACCTTCCTAACAGAAGCCATCAATCGGTTCTACCTTATTCAAAATGAGAGCTAAATTTCCTCTCAGCTAAATTTCAGAATCTGGAAACCAGGATACTGCAGGGCTAATGGCAGTACTGGCATTCCTGGAGAACAGCAACACCTCACAGTAGGAACAGCTACAGAAAAATCAAATGGCTTTATTTTTTCATGCAGCCTACCCATGAAAAGACTCGAACCACAGCAACAGAAAGAAGAACTTATTACCATGGTTATCGCTGCTATTTCTAGGCAACGTGAATGGGCTTTTTAGGCTTTCATGAGGGAATTTACAGACTGTGGGGCAAGCACACTGTTAGTAATTGCAGTTGCATTCTGCCACTTGAGTATTTTTGGCAATTGAACTGTCAGAAACCATTTGATAGAAAAATGTCTCCACATCATTAGTGCCAGCAAAGAGGATATTACATGCCAAAGTATGAAGTGAAAAGCACTTCTACTTTTACAAGTGAATCTTCTGCTGCTCATGGATTTCAAACTCCATGAAGCTGAAAACTTCTTCTTCCTGGCCTTTTGCAGGTTTCAGCTTTGAGGTTGGCACACGTGCTAACCAGTCTTTCAAAGGGCTTTTTGGTTCTGCACATGTGTTCAGCTTGAACATTCAAGATGCTCTTCAGCTGTTAGGTACCAGCTCTTTTCAATTTAGCAGCTCATAATTACATTGGAACATAAGCACATTTGGAGAGATTTATGAATCACCAGATCCACACTCCGAGTTACTGACACTGAGTTACTCTAATCACAATGGAAGTGCCCATCTACATTTTGCTTACTGTTTGCTCAGTCCTTTCACTTCAGCCTTGCTTAATTTCTCACCACAGCTTGTGGACTAACAACAGCTTTCTTTTAATGAGGGTGTACATTCAGTGGTGAATTATGGAAGCTGTAATCAACCAGGAACACATCCATTTCCATGTTCAGCCTTGTAAGGTTGCAGATGAGGAAAAAAATAGGTGTTTCAGGGCATTGCCTATGCTGCCAACTACTCATCTTTTGTCCAGTGAGACTTCTGCAAAGGAACGATAGCAATTTTGCACATTTACGGTGCATGTGTTATTCAATCAGCTATATGTTAAATAAAGTACCATTAAAACTGAATAAGATAGACAAAGCAATGGCTGATTTTGCACCTGCACACCCCTAGGAATTTGTGAATGCAACTGATACTAATGTAAAATGAAAAGATATGCAAGATTTAAACGCCTCCAGGAAAGGAGACTTAGTCACTAGCGACTACACCTGCCACTGAACTGCACATTACAGCTTCCATCCATACTCTCCTGACAGTGATTGAACATCAGGACTCTGGCAGTAACTTTTTTAAGCAAAGAACTTTAGCAGTTAATTTAAGCACATTTCAAACCAGAAAGGTTTTACAGTGCCTTCACTGATCATTGGAGAGAACACAGTAATTCCAAAGGTAAGATACTGCCTTGTTGCCAGTGGGATGAGCAGTTCTACTGTTCTGCCTAACCAAAGGATAATTTTGAGCTAAGGGAGCTTGATAACCAAACCACGAATCCGCATTTCGTAGTCAGTTCTGCCTCAGATGCCTCATCTGCAGTTCAGCTGGAGTAAAATGGAGACAACACTATTTCCAGCAGCTTCTGGCAAGCTGAGCAGGTGAGCTCTCAGACCCACTTGCTATTGCTGCTGTGTGTGGGGCAGGGGAGGACCCACTCCAGTGCCCATCACAGCCCAGGAGGAGCCCATCATTAGACTCATTGTGTACAAAGACACACAAATCAGAACCATACAATTCATGTGTGCACAGACACAAGTTTGGATTCTGGAAGAAAAAATAATGCTAAAACCGAATTAAAATGCATAGTGCTACCTGCAAACTCCACCAAGATTATATTTTAAGCAGCAGTGGATTGAATCAAAATACATAATTCACAGTTTCTTCCTAATCCATTTCAAAGTGAAACATCAATCAGAAATGCTTCATTCCACCATTTATTGCCTTTTCTTGGGAAAAATACACTTCATTCTTCTTCACTGCTGTGCAGAGGGGTAGGGCTCAGGATGCTCACTGACAGCTTCCAGGTTTTGCTTAGTTCTGTGCTAAGCAGCTGCACAAGCAAGCTCTGAAAAACCTCCAATATAAAACATCAACAAAATGAACTTACCTACAAAAATCAGGGTATTTTCTAGCTATTTCAGACCTTAAACTGCACATCAGGATGCAGCACTGCATTTTTCCAACTCCAATGAGGCTCTGCCTTTGTTGTGGAATGTGATCTTTTGCCAACCTGAATTCATTAGCCCAAAGGCCAACACACGCAAGTGAGCTCAAGCTGAAATTTAGGCTGCTTCATCATCCTTAGAAACGTCTCCTAATTCATTTGTAACCAGCAGAGTCCAGCATCATCTCTAGAGTTCTAGTTGCAATTAGTAATCTTGGAAAATAAACAGCTAAATAGTGCTGGACATAGAGAGAGCAGTATCTGACTTAATATAGCTCCCACTGACATTCTCTACACTGAGGGCTATGGCTCCTACCAGCCTGTTTCTAAGCATTCTAAAAACACTCACAACTTCAAGACCTTCACAAAAATTGTCTGTAAACCATCAAATGTTAATTATGTCTCCTTAAAATCCCCTCTACTCTCTTTCACAGTGTCTTCATCGTAAGATGAACAGCAATCTTTACATTTCACATAGTCCTGAGGAATAAAAATTACCATTTAAAGCATGTCTTTTTCCATGATTTTATTAGAATCCTCCAGGCTGATAACAGTCAAATTTCCCTTCCCTGTCAAACAATACATGCTATTTACTGCTACTAACCTCCTGATAATGATGGAAGAAAGGGATCTGCTTCTGTTCTACGCTTGCAGCTCACACGCGTGGCTAATGCTGCGTGACCCAAGGCATGTTTGAAAGACAAAATGCAATTTTTAATGTACTTCCATCATGTTTTCGCTGAATACCCTTCTCAGAATCTGAAAACCAACGACTCTTTGTTTGGGAGCCTTGTGATCAATTGGGATGGTTGTTCTGAGGCTGTTTCAGCTATGCTGGCTGTGTGCTTTGCTGAGTACATGGCTTTGAAGAAAAGACATCTGTAACTAAGGAGAAATAGCTGATTAAGTGTCCTCTCCCAAACTAACATTTATCTTGATCAACAGCCTCTCCAAGGAAGCAGGAACAATCCAGCCAGGCACCCAGCTTCCATAGGGCCAGATCCTCATCGTGTTCACCCCTCTGGGCCCCACTGACTACCCATTTATTGTTCTTGTCTTGCTCCTGAACAAAGCTTTTGTACTGTTCTGTGAACACAGTAAACGCCAACGAGGCCAAGAGGCAAATGGGACCACATGCTATTTTCCTGTGACAGCGCTCTGCTTAGGGCCTGCCATGCCCAGCATAGAGGAGTATGAACGCCCCTTATTTAATGATATTATCCTCCTCAGTTATTTGTCTTCTCAGACTTGAGCCAATTACTGATAAATCTTTGATGCAACGACTGCACCACAGACACTGTCAGTCTTTACATAGACCTAAAAGCAGTAAGAATATATGAGGAGCAGGCGTTCAGCAGGAACAGCCCCAGCTCTCAGCTGTGTCATGACAGGACATACCAAACATCACATTTCAGCACTCGGTTTCAGACAGTCCACTAAAGTTATCTCGAGTTAAAGGACAAACTAACCCTTCCAGCGACTAATTAACTGATAATCAGAATGGCACAGCAAAGAGGCCTGATTTTCCTGGTGATTTGACATGCACCAAAACACAAATCCCAGTGCATTTCAGTAACTCAAGCACAAATAGCACATGCTACAGATTTACATTCATTGAACCTGAGAGCTGTTTGAATTGCAAAGGACCATTAAAGCTCCACCCCATGGCAATGCACAGGGACACCTATAGCTCCATCAGTTGTTTAGAGCCCATCCAGCCTGAACTTGGGTGTCTCCACCAATGGGGAACCCACACCACTTCTCTGGGCAGCCTGTGCCAGTGCCTCACCACATTTATCATAGAGAACTTCCTCCTTACATCCAATCTCAACCTCCCCTCTGCTTCTTGGAAACCATTTCCCCTTGTCCTGTCACAAAAGACCCTACTAAAGAGTCTGTCCCCTTCATTCCACAGGCAGAACAAAGTATGAAGAGACAACTGTTAACAGAAGTAGCTGGGTTTAGCTCCCCTCTCTGTGCATTGCAATTAAAAGTAAATAAAATTACTGAAAGCTCTGTGCACAGTCACCACACCATAGCTCCACTGTTGAACCACAGCCACGCATTTAAGACTACTACCAACTCTGCCAAATGACTCTCACCATTAAACATGTAGCTCATGGTCTAGGTCAAAGCAAGTTACAGTGCTATTTGAAAACTGAGCCTGATGTTACGCCCAAAATAATGGCCACAGTGAGTGCTTAAGAGAAATTTCACACTACTTTTGGAAAACTATTCACACACACAAAAAACCTGCTGGATTTTGCCTGCTTGCATTCAGCATGAGCAAAGATAGCCAGACACAGCTTCACACAGCAGCTGTTGTTGGCAGTGAAAGGCTCAGGTCTTGCTTCCTATCCCTCCCAGTTGTGTGCATTTGCAGCACTGGATCAAAGCTTTCAGTCCATATTCCGCTCAGCCCCTTAGTATGGAAGAAAAGCAGCTCACTGCCAGTGAGCTTCACTGTGCAGGATTTATACTTCCACTCAAAAACTTGCAGGCATTCATAAATCAAGAGAGATGGGGAGGTGGGAAAAAAAAGCCTGAATTAGAGCAGTGCTCTACTGTTTGTTAAATTAAGTTCCCATTTCTCAGCTACTAGCCTAATTCAGAGACTGCCATCAAAAACGCCATTTCATTTATCTGTGTCTTGCTTCAGATTTTCTTAATGTACTTAACTACAATCTCTTGCGCACAGAGTGTGGTTTGGATAAATCCTGTAATCTAATCAATCAGCTAATTCTACTGCAAGCCAAAAAAAAAGGGAGGGGGAGGGAGACAAATCCTAAAACTTTTCATTACATATTTCTCTCAAAAATAAATCACCACGTAATGGATTGCTAAATTCATGCACGAGTAAATTACCAGCAGATAATTAAGAATTAATGGCCTTTTGCGATCAGAGGTTGCTATTCATAATGAGCTGACAGAGATTATAAAAGAAAGCTTTTTCTATAAAACAAATTGAAATACAAATGCTTCTACACCACAGTGCACATGAAAAACTAATAAAGAATATCAGAAATGAAATCACATTTACTCATTCTCTCCATGGTATATGAGAATTTTAAGTAAGCTGTTGCCTTATTTCCGTATTTGTTTACACTGCAGTGTTATGCTTTTGTTATTAGTTGTAGCCACAAACACCGAATGAATTCCTAATGCCAAATTATGGTTTCAGTAGTTTCTCGTGATAGATCTGTCATCTCAGAAATACAAGATATGAGTGTGTACATGGATAAAAAGTTAAAGACTTGCCACGTAGATACAAGGTTGCCCAGGGAGGAGGTACAGTCACCGTCCCTGGAAGCATTCAAGAGAAGCAGAGATGTGGCACTGAGGGATGTGGGCTAGTGGGCAATATTGGTGGTAGGTGGATGGTTGGACAAGACCTTAGATGTCTTTTCCAACCTTAACAATCCTATGACTCTCTACAAAACACACAGCACAGCACATGCCACTTCATGTGGAAAGATGACGAATCTCTCTAATGCAACTTCAGAGTTCTGTCCTGCCAACAGCATTTACAAAAGACAGAGCATGCATCTTTAGTTCTGTGTTTCTCCCTGCGTAGGCTTCAGACTTGTGACCTTCTAGACTAAGATAAGGGAACAAGAAGTTAAAAACATGAGTTTTAAGAAATAGATCTTTTTTTCCCTCCTGATTTTACTGGAAGACCATCAATATTGGATGAACTCCTTTAGATGTACTATGCCCAGAGCCACTGAATACCAAATGCTACAGTAGCCGTGCTTCAAAGAGAATATTCTGTCATAAGCTGAGTTTTAGAAAGGCCAGTTCCAGTTCAGACCACTGCCAAAAACCTTGCCAGAAAAGCACATCCATGAAGGCCAGGCTTCATTATTTCATGACTGCTGTTACTGCACACGCCAACATTCAAGGCAGAAATACATGTCAGCATCAAAAGCTGTAAGACACAAAGGCAGTAAGAGAAGGAAGAACAGACAGTGCAGAAAGTGGCAAGGAATGGTTCAGTCCATGATATGGTGTTCCTCTTAGAAGATGTTTGCATGTAGCTACGGACAGCTCCAGCAGCATGTTCTATGAAGAAAAAAATACATATAATATTCACTGCAGCTCTGTGTTGGCATCCACTCGACCATAAACTTGTGGAGATGTAGGGGAGTGTATACAGCACAGACAACGATGCTGTCTCAATTCAGTAATTAGATCCGGAGTCAGGATTAGATTTTAAAAAGGCAGTTGTCAGTCACAGATCAGTAAGAGGCTTCCTACCCTACAAAAACACGGGGGCGAGGGAGCAGAAGGAATTTCAACAATTCTCTCTTTTCTGTGTAATCTCAGATTTCTGGTTTCTACCCCTGTAAAATAGGCTTATGTGTGCATCAATGCACTGTTGCTCTGGTAAATCAGCCTTAAAGGAAACTACGTCCAAACAAAGAGCAGTGAAGAAAAATCACTTTCCCTTCTCAGCAAGCAGAAAGCACGTTCAGCCTGGCCAGGGTCACCAAAACATTCATTGAGAAAGGTGTGCACACCTCAGGATGCTTTTGTTCACCTCCACCTTTCTCCTGAAACACATTACTTTATGAATCCATGTTATGAGCAGTTCCCTGAATCACAGGCATTAAGATTTCCTTTGTCTTTTTTATGCAGCTCCAGCTCAGAGAACAGCTGAGATTCTACAAGCCATCAAAACAGCACTCAGATCATCACACTGTGGTGTAGCAAATCCTGAAGGCTTCCTCTGGTCTTCTACAGCAAACAATCAGAGATTTTCTTCCACAAATAAATGCTGAGCTTACATTTTAAGAAACTTCGTTGATCCAAACAGGTTCAGCACTCTTTCAGTAACTGCATCCCTTCAGCGTTTGCCTAGTTAGATACAGCAATCGATTGCTTAGATCCTCCCATCCATCCATCTCCCCACACAATACAACAAAACTGTCAAGTAAGATGTATTGCTATGAAATTACACAAGCAATTCTAATCAATGCTCACTATGGAAGTGCAATTGACTTTTCCCTTTTCTTAAGCATGGTGGTCTGGTGTAAAGCAGGTGAGAGTGGACTTCTGCAGGATGGGGCTTAGCTCCAAGCTCAGCTTTGGCCATCTCTAGTAATTACTTTATTTCTACATTCTTCAATACCTTAGTCAGCAAAAACACAGGTAGATACTCTTCCCTCAGCACAGTGATGATTTGTTTGGTTTGCTTTTTCCTTTCCATTCAAGTATTTCACTGTTGTCCAAACACAAGGCATGCAGAATGAGTCAGGGCAGCAGCCTCTTACATCCTCCATGCCTCCAAATCCCTAAACAAATGCCATCAAGGATTTTTGTGGTTGTGTGTGTTTTGGCAAATAAATGCTTGACATACATATGTACTCAAAATGTACGATCTGTTCAAGAACTGGCCTTTCATAGTACAAGCTTGCTTCAGTTGTCTCAACTGGCATTACCACTATGACACTAAATTAGCTGCAAGTCAGGTGAATTGATTGCCTGTTGGGCATTCTGCACAGCCTGTGCATGTACTTTTAACTTGGAACAGCTTCCTAATGTGTCATAAATCTAAACTCTAGTTTATCTAGCAGTGTTTTCTTTTTACGTATCTACTAGGACATAAAGATACTTCTACATTGTCTACTAATAAAGAATGAAAAATTAACAATGTATTTGTACACTAAGGATTTCCCTGGAGCTTTCCTAAGATCGTGCTTCTCACTGCTATGCCATTGTTTAAGTGCATGACCCTCTCACTGGGCACACACACATTGTACTGGTGAGACTGGAGATCGCAGCCCATCACTGCAGCCAACTGCAGAGCAGTAGAAGAATGGAAATATCTAGGATGAAACCACAGCACCACTAAAGATTGTTTTGAGATGTTTTGAGAAACATGTTACATGGATTTAACTTCCTGAATTTCCAGTGCATGCAGCAAACAAAAGTTGTATTTCCCATAAGGTCACCACAGGAGATAACCAGTACATGTAAAACATTTTCATGTCCTGGAGGTCATACTAACGTTCTGCCGTGAATTCACCTCCGGACCAAAAAGCCAACAAAATTTCTACCCACTGAACCCCTTACCACTCATTTGATACTTACTTTTAATTAAAAAGACACACAGTCCCTTCAAGGGCACTAAAACAGAGCAATTGTTTTGGGAACAAAAAAAAATTATCAACATATGCGTGGTTATGTCCCCCTATAGAGAGCTTAATTGTTGACAGAAGATCTGCAGCAACAGACAAGAGCATGAAGAGACCCCCAGTGCCCCAGTACAATCCACTCCCTGCAGTGGTAGCTGCATTTCATCACATCTGTTCTGCTGAGAGGGCAAGATTGATCCATGTGGCTCTATGCTGTCAAGACTTCTGTTACCAAATGAGGAAGATATTAGGATTGTTTTATTTGTTTGGTTGCTTCTTTTGTTTTGTTCTGTCTGCATCTAACTTCATGCAAAACACGTAGCTAAGCTTCAAAACCCAAAGCAAGAGTATTAACTTGTTGCTGCTTCATTATAGAGCAAGTTGCTCAGCCCTGCTGACCTCACTGGATGTCTGGTACCTCACTTCCATGGTATGGTTCAATAGCTGACCTGGGTGAAAGGAGCAGTGTGACTTGATAGTCATCAGTCCCCTCCCCCTTGGGTGGCTATCATGGATTTGCAAACAGTGATTAACTGTCATGATCAATAGAACTACACTATTGCTGTACTAGCTTCCTCCCTCAAGAACAAACAAACAAAAAGCAATGCAGACTTGGAGGGAAAAAAATATTAAATTAAACCTAAATGCCAGAGACTGGATTACTCAAATATTTCTGTTCTAGAACCTTCATCTTTACTTGATATCCAAAATAACTTTAATCTTTTCCTGCTATTTACAGAGGTAAAAGGGGGATCTAAGAAATAGAACTTGGAACACAACTGCAAACAAGCTGAAGTACAATAAAATACATCTGCCTATTTATTCTAATGGCTGTGACAAGTTACAAGAGCCTGAATTTCATCTAGCTTTTTAAGTTGAAAGAAATAACACTATTTACTTTGGTGCTTTCTTCATTCACCTATACAGAGAAAAAAACAACCTGACATAACTGCTATGCTAAGATAACATTGAGTTTTGAATTCAGACACTTGGCTTTGTCCCAAATAAATAGTGAGACTTACAGGGAAAAAAACCCAACAAATCATAGTGCACGTCACAGACATAGCAGATATACTCTTCCACCAAGTATTATCTACAGTTCAGCACCATCTTCGCAGTGAAGATCTATCTGAGATTATGCACATATGCCAAAGCATGAAAAAAAACACACATGGGGACTGCATCATAATAAGTATTCTGACTCTACTGAACTATTTTAAATGGCATAGCACAACTAAATTTCATTGCTACTCACTTGATCAATCAAGCAGAAAAAGCAATACTTTTAATGTTTGCAAAAGCTATCAGCAGGCTGCAAAGCAAAATGTCTTCGTGTTTACCTTGGTTACATAAAAAGATTTTTCTCTGCAAATATAGGAAACCTTTATATAGGAAATCAACATTTTGGACATCTTAAGATTGTAGAACTTGTTTCCAGCAACTGGTGACCCCAAAAGAAAGGCCTTCAGAGAATGCTAACAACTCAAATGGTCTACTAAAATACTGAAGCAACTAAGTCATTTTTTTCCTGTCATGTAAGATGAAATAAATTGCCTCACTATGAAATGTTTGCATTGGAAACAATAATAACCACACTGCAGCAAATCCTGCTGCAATTGTAATTATATGGGCCACAAATGAAAAAGGATGGCTGCCAGCACACAACAAGTGCAGTAGCTTTGGAGTAAGTACAAGCTCCAGCTACACTACACTACATCTAGCCAAAAGGCCAAGAAGCAATAAGGCTAAGGTAAGCCCTTGCTGTTTTCAGAGACTGTTAACACTTGATCACCTACAACACAGCTCAACTTCTTCACTTAAGTGAGAGAAACACCACCTTGGTTGCCACAACTGCCTGCTATGGAAGCCACCATTGGTAGGTGTTCAACCCAGCTGGCAACTCCCAAGTCCAAGAGATGCGCATCCCTTCCACACACATCATGAGGCATTGGCAAGATAACTGCAATGATAGTAAATATTCAGGATACTTGAGCTGTGTGTTTCTCTGTCAATCCTATGCCCCGAATGGTGGGTGTCAAGATGCCCATGCTGGGCACCTTTATCCAGAATGCCACAAAGGCATCATTCCTCTGATACCTCTGGCTAGGTGAGATAAACTGAGCTACACCACACTAGTACTGTGCCACAGCCATGGGATTTATATATTAATACATGTTAAAAGTAATAAAAATAAGGTGTAATTTACACAGGGGAGAGTCCAGTACAAGTTTTTAAAGCACAACGAACTCGCCCTGTTTCTTGCCAAGCTAAACTCCAGAGGATCATCTATTTCTTTCCCCATTCAAGCTGCCCTTCCTTTCACCTTGCCTTTTATGAGGCCCCATTTGGAAAGGTGATCCCTGAACTTGGTCTTTCACGAAGCCCAGAGACAGAGCAGTTCACTTGAGTACAGGCCATCAATTCTAGAAAGAGACCTCTGCATCTGGATTTGAAAGGGAAGTTGCTGAGTATCTTTCCAAAAATAACACACTTTAAAATGTGTGCTTAATATGTGGATTAAAGGGAGCTGGCCTGTGCTGCCAGCTCGAGGGGAAAATAAGAGCTCTGACTTAGCAGTTTAGAGCACATTAATGGAAAAGCCGTGAGGAAATCTTTCGCTTGCATGCGTAGCCAGGACATGAAAAAGCATAAACTCTGCCTATGTACATTTGTGGTTAGCAGGCTAGTGGGGACTGCAACAGCCAGCTGAGATGTTACTCTGCATAGCTGGTCTCCAGCATTGTTGCTGATCCATTGTTCCGTGGCTTCAGGCTAATGCCACAAAATAAAAACAAGACCAATGCTTGGTAAATAATTTAAACGTGCAGCCATCAACATGGCAGCACATCTCCCTGGAGAAAAGTTCTTATTCAAGGAGAAAATCCTTCCTAACCACAAGCAACAGGAAAATTCTTGCAGTCCTTGGTCTGGTCAGCATGATAGGAAACCTGCTATGATTCACAGTTACATTTGCATGTGCTCTTGTTGTGGGAAATCAAGTAGATTCAATGTTGACATACAGAGCTACCACTGAAGACTTGACCTTTTAGAGTTTTCTAAAAGTCATGGATAGGTCATTTTGGCTGAGTATTTTGTGCCTCAGTGTTCTGCTTAAACCATGAGTAACTGAGAAGGGTCACATCCAAAACATAGAAGGATCTGATGATAACATTCTGAGGTCTGCATTTGAGACGAGGCAAATTAGCTGAGACTGTTAATTAAACTGGCATTCCCCTACATAGTAGATGGGTCACATCTGCCTATTATTTACATTCCCCCTCCAAATCACTGACTTGAACAACATTATACTTAATTTAGTCAAGTCTGAATGAAAGGTGAACTGGGAGCAGCTTTACAAGACATTGCTGACTTGACTTTCAAATTTTAGCTGTTCGCCCCTAGGACATGGCATGGTCATTATTTACCTAAAATAATAAGAATTCCTGTTGAAACTTAGCATTCAAGATCAAGAGAATAAACACTAGCTGGCCAAAACTCCAAACGCATTGGAGTAACTTGAAAATGGGATCACAGCACTAATAAAGCAACATTTCTTAAAAGAAAGCTAAGCGTAAGTTACTAAGCGATGCTCCCTTTAAAGTAAAAGTCGCTCATTTAAAATTAAGGCCCAAATACAGTTCGCTAACCAGAGCGTCCAGATTTTGATCCTGCAGAGACAACAGTGATGATGTTTTAATTAAGCCCTCTGCTAATCCTCAAGCCTCGAGTCTGTCTAATTATTTTGGAGAAGAATGATGCATTTCAACAAAGAATGCCACACATCAATATCACGCAGGGGTAAGGTCACACAGCTTTAGTCTTTCTGGAAAGCAGGTTATATTTTTGTGCAATTATAGATGCAGTTATTTTGGTAAGGATTGTTATCACATCCTGAGAAAACATGCCAAGTTAACTGTATTTTTCTTCTCTTTAGTGCTGAAAAAGCAATAAAATTAGGAAACCGCTATTAGAAATTTGGCAGCTCCAACCCTTGGCTGCTATATATTTAACATCCACCAAACAGTTTCCAAGAGCCCATGCACGTTCAGAAAGCATCTGAACAAGATGATTTTGTCCAATGACAGAAAGGTTTCATGCCCTCAGTGCCAGTTTTACCAACCCATCTTCCAAGAACAGAACTTATGTGAATAGAAGAGAAGCATCTGCAGATAGTCTGTATTAAACAGAGGGAAATCATTAACTGTATCTGGCCATCCTCTGATATAGAATGCTTATTTGGGAGTCATGGTCACAGTAGCACCTTGAAAGAAGGGCTGCCTTGAGAACTGGGAAGCCTGTGACTAACTTGGCTGATCACCTTTCATTGCAGAAGTGCACTGATTGGGAATGAGGGACAAAGGTCCACCCAGAGACAGAGCAATTAAAACCAGAAAGAGACAGAGATCTCTTTGGTTACTTCATTTTTTATCCCCTGTTCGATGCTGCTGCTTACTGAGACCATCACATCTCCTGTACCAACACACACCCAGAGGAGGAGGGCTGATTTTCCTCCTGCTTGATACCATAGGAATCACAGCAAAGACTAAGACAGCCATCTCTGCAGACAACATTTCTCCTCCGTGCTGCCCCCTCTAGCAGTCAAATAACTTCCCCCAACAACAGTTTGCAACTCCTGCTGCATGTAACTAAACCTCCACATCACACAACCAACATCAGACACGAAGCTGTAAACCCAGCCACTGCAGCAAGGACAGGGATGCACGTGCCCTGTTGTACCACTGCCGGCTGCACATTGAGTGTGATGAGGAGGGAACACAGACACACTGCAGGTCTGAGAAGGGCATGCAGCACTCCCTGACCAGCAGCAATACACAGCTTGGTTCCAAACAGACCCGGATCAATCCATGCTGATAAGCTGTAGATCACAGCCATTTAATTCAGCTGTGTTTCACAGCAGTCACAAATGATTACAGAGCAAAGTCAACAGTATCGACAATTACTGCAGCGCATGAATTTCCAGACATCTGCTGTGCAACTCAGAGGTTACTGCTGCACTATGCGTGCAAAGGATTTAGTTTCAACAAATCCAAATTTCAGTACATTTCTTCCTATATCTTTCAGTATATTTCTTTCACCAGTAAATATAATTGACTCAATGGGCAACTTCAGTTAGCTCACAAAAAAAAGATTAAAAAAAATAAATAAATCAAAGCTTCTCTGCTCTGGCATTGAAACCCATAAAATTATTCAAATGCATCACCTTCATGTATTGCCAGAAGAATGCATGTTCAGTTTTAATGCGTGTTTACATCACAGCTACATAACACAAAACCCTTCTGAAAGCTCCAGCACTGAGTTTAGCTCAGATAATGTAAATTCACAACAAACCTGCCTTGCTTTTCCCTCCCTAAACTCCTCAGGTTACTGGTGTCTTGAAACACCTTCAGAGAAACAGATTTATGGAGCTCTTTAGGCATCCCTGATTTCTGTGCCTGCTGCTGGATGTGCAGAACTTGCTGCCTGCTGCCACCACCATGACTTGCTCAACTCCTTGCTTAATGCAACATCGCCCTCTTAGTCCTCTTTCCCTCTTCACTTTTGCACAGGCACCAAAGCTGCAGCCATCACCATGGAAACTAGCCGGAGGATTTAAAAAAGCAAAAATCAACATGCCTCATCCAAAGCTAGCACACTGCCACCCACTGGGAACTGGTGTTAGAGAGTCTCCAAGTACAAAGCAGCCCTCTTCACTGTAAGCAAATAACTGCTCACTGCAGCCGCCTGCATTCAGATCCAAGTGCACGCACTTCTGTGTCAATTATTCTCCCACCAAATGGCAGACCTTGGCCTTAGTGTAAAGAATATCCTGGTGGAAATCAAGGTTAAAGCACCCAGCCTCTCTTTGTTACCTTTTCAATAGAGGATGGCTCTCATTTTCAAACAAGTTTAATAAGCAATGGATTCACGCAGGATGAATTGCTTCACTCTCTGCAATGGCAATGTATTCACAGAGCGCAGGCATGGGCATCCAGGGTAGCTAAGCAATGCAGTGTCATTGGGAGCTGCAGGCGTGAGCTCCATCAGGGATCATATCAAGAGCTTATAGTTTCCTTCAGTGTGGTACAAAACACCCAAGAGAACATGGAATTTCAGGGAGCCAGGTTTTGTTAAGCCATAATATTGGCCAGTAAAGAATCATTAACTAATATCAGATTTTACTTTGGGAGGATCTCCATGGTGATCTGAGCCTGCTGACATCAGCTGGTTTTTGTTGTTGTTGTGAGGATGTAAGTACAAAAAAAGATGGCCTAATTAAAGGGAAAATGGTCTCAAAAAATGGTACAAAGGAAGAACAACTCCTTTATGTATGGCAGTTCTGTCCCCCAGACAGAAGCGAGACACTGAGGAGATCTCTCTGATGTAGTTTAAGTCACAAGAAACCCTGACTTTAGAGCCTACTGTCATTCATCGAAAAATAAAGTAAGCTGACGTGGGGGAAAAAAAATGTGAGAAAATAAATACTCCCCCAAACCCTAACTCAGAAGAATCGTAGGCAGATCTAATGCAGCATTATGTATCAGCTCTCTGGGATAAATGTTTAACAAGAGGGAGGAAGAAATAGGGAAAGGTAGGCAAGACCTGGTTTGTTCTTTGCTTACAAGCAAAATACAATTCAAAATGCTTTCAATTAAGCAAATTGCTGAGATATCAACAAACTTAGATGGGTGTTTTTCTGTTTCATCTCATGCTGCTGAAAGCAATTAGATGCTTCTTTCCTACATGACTATTTTTCTCTCCTCCTCTCTTTTAATAGGCTTTGCAAATACATCCACGTGCTTATTGCAAACTGATGCTCCAGAAATGATTTAGATTTAATATTTTTATCAGGCACAAGCCAGGCAACAAAATAATTTAAAGTAGCAGGTAATTATACCAATGAAACATTTATGGAAATTAATTATGCCAAAACACTCATTTATATCTCAGGATATTTGTGTTTTATGTAACTAAGCAAAGAAAAAAAAAAGTTTAGGAGTTCCATGGAGTTACTGTTCACTCCTTTTGCAATAGAAATCAGGGGCAATAATTTCCAGAAGGTTAGCCAAGTGCAAGCCTCCCTTTTTAGTCATATTTGTAGTGGGGAGGGATAGATATGAAAGAGCTGTTTTCTCTAGTCTTGAAAGAGCCCTGAAGAAATAGAATATTTAAAGTCATCCATTCTACAGTCAGCACAGAGTCCACCTATGTCGGCTGATGCAGAGATTTGGCTGTGTTGAGGTACTGCTGAATAACATCACTTTCCACAGCAACGTGAGCACAGCCTTTTATTTGCTTCTCTTGAGATGTGCCAGTAAAACCAGTGGGATGAAGTTTCATAGAATCATTAAGGCTGGAATAGACCTCTCAGACCAGCTAGCCCCACTGTCTACCCACCGCCACTATGCACTCTGAGGTCCTTATAAAGGCTATATAGATGCTCATATAGATGCTAAAAAACAGAAAGCGTTCCCCAAATGGATCAACAAATAGTTACCTATAAGCAGGAGCTGGAGTGGAACCACACTTAACACACTGTATTCCTAAAGCCATCATTTATGTGTCAAGATGCAGTGTAGAAAAAGCAGTTTTCAGGCCAAAGTCAGCCCCTGTGTTGGTGCCAAGCCCAAAATCAAGTGGAGAACTTGCAGTTCTTCCATTGAGGGGTTTTAATAACAGCCTGTGGACAACAGACAGAAAAGCTTTGCCCAGGCACCACTCCCATGCACTCCTGCACCCTAAATACAGCTCAAATGCTGCTGGCTGTTTCACCATGTTAATCTCACCCATCCTACACACATCCTGGAGGAGAATGAGGAAGAAAGTTAATATATTTTATATATATTACATATAGTATATATATATTATTATTAATATATTATGTAGATAAAGAAAAACAAATCTGACTGGCTTCGTTCTCTACCATCCCTCTGCTCTGGCTCCTGGCAAGCACCTGGGACTACAGAGGACCCGGCCCAGTTGTCACCTTCAGATTCCCAAGCCACGCAAAGGGCCACCAGTTGGTAGCACCAACAAAGTCTATGTATACCAAGGCATGCATTCCATACATGTAGTCTGCTATATTAGGAGAAAAAGAGAAATTATTACAAGATTTAGGAGGGGTTTAAAAAAGAACCCACACCACAAAACCTCACACACTAATAGCTGTGCATGCGATCAGTAAATGAAGGCTATATGATTTCTGCCACCTTGATTTAGAGGAAAGAAATTGCTTCCTAAAGATCTCTGATGAGAAAACGTTGAACAGAAAGAAAGATGATTAGTTCACAAATTTGCCAGCTTTCCACTAACCTGCAGCTGATAACAGTATGAGAGATAAAAAGCAGTAAGAAAGCAGGGAATAAGAAGCACAGTGGAAGTCGCAGGATAACCTGTGTGAACTCCACAAGGAAGAAGATTGTGAATTTAACTGCTTCAGGTATTTCCACTTCATCTTAGAGACATGGGTGAGAATGCCAGCTCTACAAGGAAATACTGCAAATATATAACGCCGGTGTACATATGTACAGCTACATAACTCTGGACTGAATACTTCCCTGGCCAAAGTGGAGAACCAAAGCAAACACCCTTCTGGCTGCCCTCTTTGTTATGGAGTCACTATACTCTTCCTCTTTATGAAGCATGCAGACATAATCAGGATGAAACTAAATATCACATGCAGTGGAAGTTATATACAGTACCTCCATTTGACAGACTGGAGTGGTTAGGGTGGTACTTCCCAAAAATGCTGCCAAAACCAATACCTTATCCAACAGATAAAATTACCTTTAAACATTATTGCCACGTAAAAGGTACCTCTTAAATCCAAGTCAGATGAAAAAACGGTGCAAAATGAATAATGAAAACATAGAAATCAAAGGACCCGAAACAGAATTTATGCATTATAAGTTTCAAGGTAAGATAGATGCCATACACACATTAAATATGGTGACACCCCTAGAGAATAATGAACGCCCTTAAATAACACTCAGAGCGCTTCACAGACATTAACTAATTAATCTTCAATCCTCACGCGGATGGAAAAATTATACAGTTGGGAATTAGGTCAGACCTGCAGAGGAGACAAGGCTGAGATGAAGCTGCCTGCCCCAAGGCCATACAGCAGTGTGCCACTAAGCTGGGCAGGAGCAGAGCAATAGCAGCACTGCCCTCTGCAGAACACCCCAAGCAATGCTCATGGGGCAAACCAGGAGCAGCAGCGGGACCTTGCAATGCTTCCAGACACTTTTACTGTACAAAAGTTCTGCCAGCAGAACAGCTATGGCACAAATTTGCTCTGAAGAAATTAAATGAAGTAAAACAAAACTAAACAAACTAACCGAGAGCATGAAGATGGACCGGCCAGAGGTGACCTTCCCCTCTCCCCAGAAAAGAAACAAACAAAACCCAAGAAAATAAGTGGAGCTGTTTGTCGTGGTGCTAGAACAGCTTCTGGCAGTGAGAGCAATGCCCCACAGGATGGACTCTGACTATTTCGAAAGTGCTTTGGAGTACTTTGAAAGTAGCAAGGCACTGTTTAAAAGGTTGGGTACTCACTGCAGCACTGTCAGCAGATAAATCAATTAAAAGCTTGGCTGCTGCAAGCAGCAGCGTGTCTGCTAATCCTTGGCTTCCTTTGTGTGATGATCTGCGCTTTTGGTTTTTGAAGTAAACCTGTGTCTAAACTTACACAGAGAAAAGTTAAGTGCTAGAAAACAGCCAGACCTCACAGCTCTAGTGGCAAACCCTTTAGAAATCAAGGACCAATAAGCCATTTTATATTCCTTTCTTTTCCTTCCTTTGGATACTGCTTTGGGGAAAGAGAAGTAACAGGACATTGGCAGCACTCCTTCTAGCCCTTGTACACAAGTACAGAGCAGAAGACCTATTAAATGTGAAGATTTACTTACGAATTACAAACAATATAATTATTATGTATTACCACAATGATAACAAAAAGCTTTAAAGAAGTAGGGGTGGGAAAAAAAGAGTGGCTAAATGTCTTGTCCCATTCAGTAGGATGGAATGTTTCCTCACACTGAATAACCTCAAGAAGAAAGGTATTCAGTGCAGTCCAGACCAGAGAAAGCACCACAGCCGTAAAATCAAAATGTCAACAGCGAAACAAATGCCCTCTTAGGAAATCAGGGGAGCAGAGGAAAGGCATTATAGTGACCAAAGGAAAGTATTTCAGATATTTTGACACTGCACATTTGGACCAATGTCTTGAAATTCAGCAGGACTAATTGGAGATGTCTCCTTTATCCTTTTTGCTGTGGGTCAAACCGGTTTGAGACTTGGGCTGCAAGTGGGAGAGGGCAGAGGGGAAGGCCCCACTGACACAGGTGAGGTTAGATGGGAAAGGATGACCTGGGTGAAAGCAATTAAAACAAATACCATTCATAAGTGAAGACAAAGATAGCAGGGAGGGGTGAGGAAGGGCACAGAGCTCTGAAGAACTAAGAAAGAAAAAAGCACATGAGATTTCAGCATGAAGGAACTGGCAGTTCCACTCTGTCACTGGCATTTACATCGCATTTCCTCCAGCTTTTATAAAACCTGTCTCCTCTAATTCATTCTAATTCACTCCTAGTGCATATGCATGCAGTCTAAAAAGCAGTAGTTGGACACCTTTCGACTGAAAGGAAATGTTTCAGGCACAGCTCAAAGCCGGTGGGAGTCAAGAGAGAGCTGAATTTGGCCTTTAAAAGAAACAGGATGCCAGGAGACTCACATCAATGCCTAGGACAACTTCTCAGCTTATACAGAAGACACATACGCCTGGGTTCAGTTATAGCCACTAGTTGGAGCAGGCTGTTTTTAATTAATAGCAGGTGGCAGTTCTCTCTTTTGGCTACAGAGCAGATACTCACAGTTTGCCTTTCTTAGTAAAAAACAAAGTGCTCTGCAAATTGCTGTCCAGGGCCACATCTGTACAAACACCGCATGGGGACCAGGGCCCACAGGGACAGTCAGCAGCACATGAGCCTGAGCTGCCGGGATAACCCAAGGCTCTGCCTGCAGGCACACCAGCCAGCAGTGCATGGGCAGCAACTGACACTTTTTGCTCAGCTTTCATTATGGCACAAATGGAATATTCCTAATTTCACATGCCCCTAATCCAAGAAAGATGCTGAGCAGCTAAAGAGAGTCTAAGCCAGGGATAGCAAGATGGTCAGGGATCAGGGCATGCAGCTGTTGAGGAGAGAATTCATAAGCTGTGTGCCTTCTACAGGCCACCTCAGATGCTGCCAGATGCTCTGCTCTCTTTTGAAATGGAAAAAGTTCCCAGCTGATCTCAGTTCTCCAAGATGGTACAAGTGCATTAATGATGTTAATATTCCAGACGTCTAAGAGTCAGTGCAGTTCTTAAATCTAAAGGCAGCAGCACAGACTGTGAAAGCCAAGTAAACTGTTTTTACTCTAATAACTTGCCTGGAGTATTTTGGGATAAGCAGCAGTTCAAGGGTTCAGATCGGTTTCTCTATAAATCGATGGCAGACTTGGAACTGACTTCAAGAGGGGCAGAACTGAGGTCTGGCGTCTCAGAATCACACATCATACCTTTGCTTTCCTCTACAAGAAAACCTCATCTGTGTCCAAGATAAATTTTTCCTGTCTGACAAAGAATGAGGATAAGAGAAGAACTATAAGGCAAGATGAACACAGTATTTCAAACCTGGGTACCCTGCTGTTAATTATCATAATTCCCACCACAGTTTACACATATTAGATTTATGCTGGCACTTCTCCATCTGGGAAAATAGCTTGAAAGGAGAAAGGCAAAGGGAATCTTTAGAGCAGAGCAGGCAACATACAGTTTGTGATTTCTCATGCTGTATCACTGAGTAGAGGAGCCAATTTTCCAGGTATATAAATCTGGGTTTAACATCTCCAAAGAAAAAAAAAATACACACACACACACACGCACATCTCCCTTATCATAGTTAAAGGGACACCTCCATCAGTTAACGCACAGGGAATCAAAATGAAAATGCAGACTGAATTCCAAACCCATGACCCCCATATAACCTTCATTTCCAGAGCTTCATTTCGGAACTAAATGGTAAACCATGAGCTCTGCTGAGGATGCTGCTCTCCACTGCAGAAGCCAACCAAATGCCCAGGATTCGTTTTGTTTCCAAGAAAAAGACAGTGATTAATTAGAATGTGAAGACATGTTCCTGCCAAATATTTCCCAGCCTTATGTTCAGCTAAGTATAATTAAGGCTTGTCCGTATCATCCAAATGACTTTTAGCCATTCTCAACATGACATCATCTATCACCCAACAGAAGTCCATGTTTGCTGAGGAACAGATTGCAGCCAAGTAGAAGGGCTGCACATTAGGCAGATTTACTCATGTCTAACTAACAGCTTCTCTGATATAAAAGGCCAGTAGCTGCTCTCTTTACTACAACCATGCCTGGCTTGCCTATAAGCATTACCAGCAATAGCTTTAAATAAGCATTACTCCTTGGCCTCAGATGCTGCTCACTACGTACTGCCTTGGTGAGCTGCTGCAGAGAGAAGAATGCTTTGCGGGTAGAATGAGCTGTGGGATGGAGCCCTGGGAGCTGACATCACAACAGCTTAAATCCCATTCTATGAAACTTAAGCATGTCCTCAGAGCACTTTCCTGATGAAAATTATCTCCACCGTAGGATTAAAGAGGAGGAGAAAAGAAGGGGTAGAGGAGCCCTCTCTAAGTAGAAGCTCCCTTATAGGAGCCCACTACTGTGCCAGGGATCTGCCCTGCAATTTTGGGACACGTTTCTCCATCTGCTTCTCTAATTAAAATGATGATCTCCTAACACCTTCAATGCTGAAAAGACAAGAAATGTCATCACATTAGGATTAATGACTTGAATTAGCTTTCTTGCACCTGTGCTTTGCTCTATCTACAGCAAAGATAGACAGTAGCTTCACCCTTATGAAGTAACATTTGAGGGTTTCCTGGGCACGTGTTTGTCCAAGCAAAACGTTTTCTCTTCTTATCTTACCAAAATAAACTACTTAAGGAGGAAAAACATTTTCCACATATAAAAATATAGGTGAATTTCAAGCAGCTGTAATGAAGATAATCAATTTTAAACACCTGATGGCTGCCTTCCTGCAAAGCTTTATTATTTTTCATCAAGTATCTACAAGAACCAGATCACGTTTCCAGCTTTCTGGTCCTCTCCTGTGTAATGAAGGAGAATCATGTGCAATGCTTTCATTTCATTTACCCTAGAAATAAAGAGTTATTGATTGCTGTTGGTAGACTTCCTAGCAATGAGAGAGGGGAAGCAACATTGCTATGCTTCTTGTATTGCTTAACACAGTGATGGACTGGAAAAAAAAAAGAAAAAAAAAAGAAGAGGAAAATGAAATTTTGAGGCAGGGGGAGAATATATCTGCAGAGAATAAATACCGAGTGGCATTACCTAAACATACAAACTTGAAGCTATAGGCTGCCATTTGTAACGTTAAAGAAATATTGTGATATAAAGAATAATTGTGACATACAGAAATATATGTGCAACCATATCTGAGCATTACCAGAAAGGTGGAGGGTTATCAGACAAAAATTGTACACTAAATTTACTGGGGAGGAAAAAAAAGAAATAGAGGTCTGTGTAAAGACCAGGAAATATTCTTTAATTTGGATTGTGATTTTAAAGTGTGCACAGGACACGCGTGACAGAGAAATCAATATTAATCACAAATGAAACGCTGACTCAGTGATGTACAGACAAACAGTTGACATCTTCAAGGTTATTTTTCATGGGAAACGTTAGAATAATTTCAGGGTTCGTAAATTACTCTTTTCAAAATACCAAAGGAAGATATATATTGTTTATTTGCCTCGTGCTGTTTGATGTCATCCATCAGAACAGGAATTTAATGAAAAGACAAATCACTGTAAATGCTTCAGTTATCACAAAGTTTTTTTGCTCGAAGTCACAAAACTATAAACTACGTTGGCTTTTTCACATCAACTTCATCATCAAACCTTTGAATTGCACTAGAAGTGAAGATGAGCTGCTGGTTTTGCTTTTGCAACCTATGCAAGGCACACCAGCACTTCACCACCAGGGAACAAACCCAAATCCTGCTCCAAATCCTCCACTACAGTGCCTCTATTCAGGCTCCCTCTCGCTATTCCCTTCTTATTTAGCACCCACTATTGCTCTTCCCCAAGTAAACCCAGCAAAACCAAAAAGCAATACAACTGCTTCATGTAACATCTCTCCCTTACCCCCTGAAACCTGTTATTCACAGCTGATATTTCATATCAACTGTTTAAAAGCAGCATCTCCCACTCAGTGAAAAACTTACTGTCCTTGCACAATCAATGAATGCAAAAACGATATTATTAAGTAAAATGAAGACATTGTTCTTTTTTTACATTTGGATATTCACTTCCCAAGTCTCTTAATTGACCACAGGTCAGGCAAAAGCAAGCAAACAGGACCATGTGGTCTTACTCACTTCTGATTTACTTCACAAAAGCATAGTTCCTTATTTTTTTAAAGCATGTTTTGCTTTGACAGGCATCTCAGCCCAACCACCATGCTACCAACAAAGCAGCAGAACAGCAGAGCTCTTTTCCTGTGTCTGTAGATTGTTCAAACCAACCATTTTCAATGCCCAGTTTGGAAAAACAGGCACAAAACCCACTCATCCAGGTGCTTCTCCAAGTACTTTGGGAAACTGCAGCATGACATGCAGTCACATACCACCCCCCGGGACTCCTTCTTGTCCAGATACAGAAAGTCCTATACTGTGTTTGGTAAGAAATTTTGCTAATTTAATGTCAACTCTCAGCTCCTTGAGGGGACACCTGATGGCCCATGCAACTCACAAATCAGGCTGAGACATTCACCAACATCTCCTTCAGCTCCACTGTCTTCACCAAGCTAACAAGAAAGAAAATGCCTTACTTACACTCAGAGCTCCTAATTTTGCAGGCTAGAGTACTTTGCATGATTTGGTAGCTTACAAATGAATACAAGAGCCAGCATCTGTCAACTCCCTTAGGCAGTCTTGCTTAACGGAATGCAATTTCTTACCTGAAAAACACAAAAAAGAAACACACATTTACATTTTATTCTGCATAACTTAATATCTTATTTAGTACCTTGAATCATGTGTGAAACCAGTCCTCCCTATTAAGCATGCAAAGACTCCACATCACTTGTTTAGACTGCTTCTAAAATGAACAGTCTCTTCCAATTAAAACAGCCCAGACGTAAATATTTATAACAAATACAGAGAAGTGATTAACATTCCTAGCACAGACAGCAGCTCACTGAAGCACAACGCTCTCTGGTTACTCCCAGCTCACGGACCCCAGTCCTCAATAGCCCCAGACATCAGGAGAAAGGCGGATGCTGTGAGCAGCCCAGGGGCCACCACCTGCACCTCAGCAGCCACAGGCAAACCTCCAGCAGTGGGTAAAGATTGACCCTGCTCTGAAGCACAGACCAGCATCGAGGAGAAACTGAAAGAGTGCTTCTACTCTCCCTGTTCATGGCCAGACTGCAGGCCCTATCCACCTGGATCAATTGGTATTGAACATGAAAGTTCATCCCCAAAGCTCTGAGGTATTAAATGTGTTTCATGCAGGTCTCGGCAGTAAACTGGAACAAACTTGTAAGCCCAGCATGATCCAAAACCCTCAGCGGTCTAGCAAGAATCCCTACAGCTGCCATGATGTCCTTGGTTGCAGTCTTAGATTGATAACACTTGTTTTTAAAAAGGTATTAATGTATAAAGCTTCCACAGGAGACAAAACCCACAACAGTAAAAGAGAAAGCATCAATAAAACACAAGAGCTTTTCACTGACATCCTCAAGCAGCAACCTAAAGCCAAGTCACACAGTGAAAGCACACATGCCTGGGAAATGTGCTTTGTCTCATGTGGGTTCACAAAACAAGTTTTTCCCTCCTTTTCTCTTTTCCTCCTCAAAATACCTTCTGCTACTAGAAGCAATGGAAGAAAATGGCAGTAAGCCCAGAGTCAGGATCTCAGTGCACCAAGCAAGTGATCCTTAGAAAGACCGGGAGAAGGACCTCATTTCCCAACAGCTGCAAACAGGTCATCCCAGCTGCCTGGGTTCTGAGCTGGAGCTGAGGGAAGGATTTCATATCTCAGAGCTGCTTTGATGTGTGGCTCTTAAATGGAATACACACAGCAAATGTGCATCATACAAAAGTCTCTAAGATGTCCCCTTACCTGGCAAGCCACTTATCATGGACAGACAGGACAAACAAGATGCTCCTGAGCTGTGTTTCAGGAGCAACATGACCTCAAGCAGTAGTATGAGTAAGAACGCAGAGTGGGGGATCCTTACTTGCAATGCCTGAACCAGAGGGTCTGACCACAATACCTCAGTCCCCAGCCCTACAAGACTGATGGCAGCACACACAGCCCAGGGACTGACAGCATTTGTGCTTCCTGAGCACATGCATCCCCTCACACACTATAATTCACAATTACTGTACTTGTACATGCAACTGTTGAGTGCTTCTCAGGAACTATCAGCAGCCTTTATAGAAGAGCAGGGCTACACCAGGCAATCACTTCATGTAAAAGCATCAAGTGCTCTTCACATTCTTAACACTAATACGCAGAAAATGCGGCCCCCAAGTGCCTGAACATTAAGCAGGACACTGTGCTACCCCACAATCTGCAGAGGGATCACCGGGGATCAGCACTGCTGCAGCACACAGCCCCCCCTTTGTAGCAATACAGCAATGCATCGTGCTGCTTGCCCGCCTGGTTGAATCTCAACTTCTGGTTTCTGTTACAGATGTGTTATGCAGGAGGGCTCCGAACTGACAGGTTTTAACCACTTTTGATGGAAATTTGACACAGATGTTGCTGTCTCAGCACAATGTTACATGGAAAGAAAAGCAAACCCTACTTCAACTTTACAGTAGGTTTCCAATGTTGAGTTAGGAAGTGTCTCAGCCCCAGTTGTTGATTCTCATCATCACCTCTCAGCTTGTCTGCAGAGATGGGATCTTGCTTCATACCTTCCCCAAACACAGAGGCTCATTCCTCCCTGCAGAGCACTGCTAACGCTGAAGCTGCTGCACCTCACCCCCCTCTGAGAGGTATCACTAACACATAACAGTGATCTGCAGCTATGTTTGCACAGCACCATTTCAGTGCCATGGGAATCTGAAAGAGTGTGGAGACAGCGTGGCATTTCCATTTAAAATACATACCTCTTGGACAAGAAACAGAGGCATTCATCTGCTTGCTGATGAATGCATGTTTTTATTACTATATCTCTGGCATAAACCAATGTTCTTAAAAGCAAACCAAAATGATTCTGATACAGCCTTATGATTATGATACAGGGACTTGGAGTAAACAAACAACAGCAGTTGAAACCATGTATTTCAGTAACACCATCAAACAATTAGGCTTGCTGCATTCAAGGCTTTGGAAGAACAGAGCTGCTGCAGGACCTGCACTGCAGCTATCTCTGTTATTCACTACAAGACTACGGCCAGAGCCAAGGAAGTCCATAAATCCCATCTATGCAAAGCAATAATATAAGATTATTTTCATCTCTTATTTCAAAACTTCAAAATCCCACCACATTTTGTGCGGTGGTTTGAAAAGTCAGTGTTATTTTAGCAGCAATAGCATTTGCTAGCGGCTATTGGAACACAGCTGCATGAGGAGGAAATTATTTTCCTAACATTTACTTCTTCCAAAGGCTAAAAAAATATCATGGCTAAAAAAGGCACGACTGCAACCGTAGGTACAGACTAATATCCATTTAAGTCTTAGCTAAGGGTGCCAAAACCTTAGGCAAGTCATGGGTCAACCAGTAGCAAATAACAAAATGCCAAAGAAAAGCAGCAAAAGTTAACTTCTCTGCAGTCCAATTAAAAGCCCAGCAGTCCATTTGAGTAAGTGTTGTCAGGAAATGAGGCCCTGTTGCGGGGCAAGCAGAGGCATTGCGAGGAAAGAGCATCATTGCTCCTGCCCATGGCACAACCTCAGCTTTGGTAGAGCAACAAAAGGTGTCAAAAAACATCACCAAGGAGTAACCTTACACACCAACCAACCTGAAGCCATCTAAATTTGCACCGCTGACCACAAGCCCCCATCACGCTAAGCCCCCAGAACTGCTGCCCTACACCCCAGTGCTGTCAGTAAATTACCCAAAGTTCAGGACAACAGAATGAAGCACGAATAAGCTGACGTCCAAAGATCCATTGCTAAGGTAATAAATTTCCCTTCACCACATAAAATGAGAGGAACGTGCCATTAAAGTGATCAAAAGCTCAGTATTGGAGCCACTAAATCTCAGAGAGCTGCCATTTTGGATGCCTATTAGGAGTTTATATTTATGTTATAAATCATCTTAACGCGTTCCATGGAGAGCCATGGGAACCCCAGAATCATACCCTTTAATGTGAAATTTAAAGGCTGAGGAGCAGTAATGGCACTATTAAAGACACCTACTTTTTGCTTCCTGAAAATAATAGCATGCTATGGAGCCACGAAAAGAGGAAATGATAGCAGCGTTAACCTGTAGTAATTACACTAATAAAGAGAAAATAGCACTGAAGAAATTACGGAGGAGAAGACACTAAAATTCCTGTGTCTCACTAAAGCACCAGCGTAACCTTTCAGAGAATATATTTGCAAAGTACATTAAAAAATTCCAGTTATCTCAAAGGTTACGACTATCGCCTTCCCTTATTTAAATTGAAACTAGTTATTACTATACTTTCTTGGTTCAGAGTCTAAAAAACGAAGAATACAAGCAACATAACTCGTAAATATAAAATTACATTGTTTATTATTACCCTGCCATTAAGATGATATGCACTGAGTTCAGGCTGCTCTCCTCCTCCCTAGTGTAAGATCCAGCAAGGAACAGAGAAAGCCTGATTTTAGGAGAGAATTAGCTATATAAAATTAAACCCTACTTCCTCTTGATCACTGTATCTTGTCATATGATAGCCAGGACTTTATTTATTATTATTATTATTATTATTATTATTATTATTATTATTATTATTATTATTATTATTATTTCTCTTCCCCCACAAAATTGCCTAACCCCATTGATGGAGCCTCCTTGGAGCCTCGTCTTCTCAAGAGCTTCCCGTTCCACATGACACACAGTGCAATGTCACACATGTCAAGGCAGGGAAGATGAACACCAGCTCCTGCTCCAGAGGTGAGGCAGAGGTGATAGCCAAGTCCTTGCTCTCACAAAAAGGAAGAAAGCACATTCTCCCATGAAGTCAGCTTTACCCTTTGCCCAGGTAAAGGATCCTGCCCTTGTCTGAGCTCACACATGCACAGCACTGCGAGCAGATCTAATCACAGCCCAAGGGATGACAAACAGGCATCACACAGGATAACATTACAAATGTGCCAGCCTGTTTTGACAGCAGTAGTGTTGTTGGTCAGCATTTTTATTCTTTGCTCTGAAAGCAATGGTTGTCACCCAGCTCAAGACAGACAGTCCCCTGAGATTGGGGAGTTCCAGAGCTTAAAAGGGAACCGTGAGCTAAACTCCATGGAGCAGAGCTGGAAGCTGTGGCATGACAGCCCACTAAAGGGTTAAATCATGGAAGGAAGAATAATCCAAAACAGATGCCTATTTCTCACAGCTTTTTCCAAGCCTCTGCTCCCTCCTCTTTTTAAGGGCCTATTTCACTATTTTCTAATTGTAATGGAAGCATAAACACAGCACTTAGTTTGGAGAAGGAATCTGATTTAAAGGCTCTGTGTAACAGCACATAATTATAATCAAAGGGAGGGGCTTTTATTTATTATTTTTTAAATCAATAGAACTGCAGTAGTTACAAACCCTAACATAAATGTGAGGCTCATGGTGGGAAGGTGCCTTAAGCACTAATAGCTCATTCCCTTCCTCACCAGGGAGCAGCCAGAAGCATTACCACCCTATAGCTACCCCTGCATTAGGAGGTTGTGTTGGTATATTTATTTACAGCAACCATATCACTAACTCAGATGTATCCTAGGTCTGACAACCCTGTAGTTTGCTTTTCCCATCTCATCAAGGCAGCAATCCTTCTGCCAGCCTGATGCTAGGAAAAGCTGAGGTGCCACCACAGCCGCAGGCAGAGATCCAGGCTGACCAAGCACTGCCAACCCAAACCACCCATGGCTGCTGCCATGTTGGCTCCACTCCATGCCTGTCACAGGATCACATTTCACCAAAGTCAAGGCAGGAGGGATGAAGGGACAGAACAAAGCTGCTTTGGTAGCACTGGCAATGCTCAAGGGCAGAGCATTGCAGCACAGGCATGCTGGCAAGGGGCTGCTTTTACACACCTGGCTTTGCACATCTCTCCTGACATGAAGAACAGATGATACCTTGCTGCCTTCATCCACAGACTGGTCAGTGCAGCACTCTGATGAATACTGAAGCCCACCCCTAAATGCCACCATCTAAGGTGGACCTCAGTCTCATGCTCAAACTATTTCATGAGCTGGAAAAAGGCTAAATACCCAAGTTTTGATGAATCAGCACTCAAAGACCTGAGTTAATGTTGGGATTACATCAGTAGATGCACTTTAAGGAAAGGTTTCTGCTGTCAGATTTGAAAGTTCTGTTTTTTTCCTAAGCAGATATCTGCCTATTCCAAATTGGACTTGCAAATAAACCCACCTTGTACTCTTTGTCCTGCTCAAGCAGAAAATAAAAGGAAACTGGAAGATTTTTCCTATGTCCTATAGAAAATCAAAGATCCACAAAGAACTGTCCATACAGCCACAAAAGCTCCACACAGTGCACCAAGTGATGTCAGCAGCACTAGGATCACTGCTGGGCTTCAGCTTCACCTCTGGGACTCAAGGACCAAGCAAAGGGTTTAGCATCTATCTGGCTGGGTGTAGGACTGCTGTCCATTGAAAACAGGTGCTCCCTGCCTTTGGTTGCAAACAATATTTTCAAAACAAGAAATCTAAGAGAAAAAACACAGAACAAGCTATTACCAATTAAATTAGAGCACTACGGCCAAGAGAGGAAATCAAAACGTTATTTTGCTTTGTCATTTTATTTGTGGGACATCAAAACAGAAAGATTCTTTAAAATCTCAATACCATATGTCAGGAGTACGCATTACTGCATCGCTCATATGATGTTCATCAAAGTAATAGAGAACATAAAGCTGAGAAAGCTGCAGAATAGACTTAAGGATAACTGAGATTGCCCACTTGACTGGCCAACATCATCTTCAGTTACAGCTGACAAACACACAATACCAGAAATTGCAAGTAA
This sequence comes from Coturnix japonica, assembly GCF_054131305.1. Classification (NCBI taxonomy): domain Eukaryota; kingdom Metazoa; phylum Chordata; class Aves; order Galliformes; family Phasianidae; genus Coturnix; species Coturnix japonica. The sequence goes on along the minus strand of NC_140677.1, from coordinate 5,912,693 downwards.
AATAGTTTAAAAGAATCCCTTTTTATAAACCTGAGCCAATAAATATAACTTCACATCTGCTGCAACTCTATCACTTTGCAAGAAGACCATTTTGTTGGCAAGGACACGAGGCTTTGGGTGTGTGTATCACTAAAATAATGAAACCCAGCCTCGCCCCTCACACTAAAGAATTAAAGATGATAACAACAAAAGCTGGTGCCCCCCATTGCAACCGCAGATTTAATAGAGACCATGTTTTATGCTCTCAGCAGCCAGGAACAGATGAAAGACACTTGTGCGATTAGTTAACAAGTGGTCATTTAATCCCTCCAACAAACCCTCCCTCCCACTTTCAGGTTCTCCTGTTACTACTGATGCCTGACTGCCTCATTCTATCACAGTCCCAGCTCCGCATCTCACGCACAGGCCTGCATTCCCATTGAGAACACAGATCCTTTTGCTTGTGCCAGCAGAGTGAGCAAACACTTCCCTGACTGGAAGATATTTGCTTTCATTCTGCAGGAATTTCAAGTTCATGGATGACCTCAGATTTACTGTTTAGAAAAACTGAATGGCTGAGTGTGTGATGCTTCCAGTCCATGAGAGGTAACCCACAGGTCACATGCTGATCTATCCTAATCCTAACCTGAACCTCCAAACCGGTTTTGCTCTCAGTTTTCACTCTGTTCTTAAAGCTCCTCACAAGTTCAAATGATAATGATGTATAATGCACAGTAATTGCATTTAAACCACATTCTCTTAAAAGAGAATTCCTCTTTCTGGCTGTACTGCACCTTACAAATATAATTCGTGAGATAAACCAGGGAATAAAATATAATAAAATAAAATCATCACTTCTCCCCCTTCCCTTATCTACTCAATTCATGAAAAATTACTCAGAGGTGCCTTTAAGGCCAAGGAACACGCTGCTCTCAAGTCATTTGGTTTCCAGCCATTGACTTTTAAATGGATTGCTTGAAGCAGTGTAAATTTCTTAAACCCTACAACAGTAGCAAGATACCGAGTCTCCCTTTCATCTCAGCTCCTCAATTTATGCTCCAGCACACATTACTGCAGATACAACCTCCTCCATCACAAACCGGTGATGCTGCCGGTATTAATGCAAACAGCCTTGTTCTACAGCTGCATGCAAACAAATTGATTCAGCTCTTGAATTGACATTAGAAGGTCCCAATTAGTCCCCAGGAGAAGTCTAGAAGTATTTGTAACTGTCCTAGAACAAACGAACCAATATTTCTCCTCTGCCATTTGAGTTTGATAGTTTGTGTGCTTTGCTAAACAGGACTTTTAAAATACAAGAACTGCTTGATAGCTCAGTATGCTCTATGCCATTAGAGCATTGTTCTGCTGACTGAAGTCAGCGCTGTTGGCTTCTTTGTCCCAAGAACATTATTCAGCACACATACCTCTGGCTGAATTAGTGCCTTTCAGATCAAACAGTAAAGTCTCACAAAGATGCCAAGGTGCCTTTCATCAAGCAAAAAGCCCAGATTTCCTAAGGTGTGGGAGCAGTGCTCTGTAATGGCCTGAGCACTGTGTGACCCAGGTTCACAGGCTGCAGAGTACGGTCACACACCTGCAGCACAAAGACCTCCCCCTGCATATCACTTTCCAACTAATTAATGCTTCCTTGCAGCCCAGTTAATCTAGATGGAAATTCCATTCTCAACTGATCGTACGCTTTGTCAGAAAAGCCCAATGGCACCAGCTTAGCAACATGTACATCTAAATACATCTAAATACAGTAAGTCGCACTAAACCAAGAGGGATGGCCAAGCTTCCCAACTTTCAGGCTGCCACCACCTGAGCCTCCAGGGGCTGCCCATCATTGCCTGGGGAGCGAGGGACAAACCAGCCAAAGCAAAGTCATCACTATAATGAGACGACAGCCCAAGAGGAATACCTGCATTTAATGCACTAAGAGAGAGCCAAGCCAGCTCTGTCTCTTAAGTGGATATTCACAAATAAATTAATAAATACAAAGTGCAGAAACCAGCACTCACCGCGAGAGGGCACTTAAAAAAAACAAACAAACCTGTAGCTGAAAGCTGGCACTTAATAGCAGCTGCTACACCAGCAAAGGGGGAAAGAGCTTGGGAGGAGAATTCAGACCATCTCTTCTGACTCAGTCCCCTCAAACACACAGGACAGCCCCATCCTTTGCTGTAACAAGCACTGGATTGTAACCAACAAGCTTGTAAGCTCCAACAGTAGATACTCTGCTTCCTTTGCAACACTTTCTATCACAAGTATAAATAATAGCATGCCCTCAAAGCTTGATGGAAACATTGCAAATAGAATGTATTCATTTGTGACACAATATAACATCACACGTTACTTTAACGGGGCAGGGGAAGGCTCCAATAGAAGACAAGAAATAATACTTTATTTCAACCATTTTAAAGCCCATGCCACTCAAACGCAGCCCCAGTTGTTTTATTTTCTTTAGTATAACAACAGCGGCACTTCTCTGTGGCAAACACATTGCTGCAGAACAGGAGCAGGCAATATCGGCATTGAACCCTCACTCTGCCATCCCATTCAGGGCTTTCCCTATCAATCTGCCTGTTAATAAACCTTTTGAAAGCATTTCAAAGGAAACTTGCTCTCCTCAGTCACTCTCACATTTCTACACGCCTGACATCAGGGCCATCTCTAATGAAACAATTAACAACGATTCTGCCCTCCCTACAACCACAAAGCCTGTTGAGAACAAAACCCCACCGATAATAAGAACCCGGCACTTCTGTCGAACTTTCTTTATACTGAAGTGTTGCTGTTTACAAGGCTGAGGAAACCAGCCGTTACAATTCAGCTTGTAAGGAAACCTGATGAATTCAGCACACCCCAGCAGTCATTCAGACATACTGGCAGAACAACAAACCTAAGCCAAGATGTGTAACAGCCCTACTAATGCTAAAATTATCTAGCAAGGGGGTATGAAAAGGAACAGCTGGCTTGCAAAGATAGAGGGCTGATGCTCAGTTATTCCTTATTAAAATATGACACCTTTCACAGCAGATCCACGGGTGAAGCAAAAGCTGCCTGAGGAACTCAATTGCTGTGCCACAGCCTGAGCTCCTCTGTGGGGCATACCCATACACACAGGAAGGGCTTTGCAACTAAGGAGGGCTTCCCAGGAGCTGGTGTACATCAACAGCAGTGAAAAGAAACATTCCCTTCCAGCACCATTTCAGAACTCATCCATTCACCTTTTCCAGAAGATGGTGCTGTCATTTGAAGGCTGCTGCCTGCCCTCTCTGGAGCTCACTATCCCCATAGCAGTTCATGGCACACAGGTGACACCAGATGTGACTCTTCAGACCCTGATTCATCAGAAGGAAGCTGCCCATGGCAAAGCCAGCACACACCTCAGCCCTACTTTCCACAGCAGCTTTCCAAACAGACAGTTGACTGCAACTTCTTCCAGTGTCAACCAGCAGCCCAAGACCTAGCTAGGACCCAGATAGGTGTCAAGCCTACATGTTCCAAAGAGGTTTACAAACCTTTCTCAGCCATCTTCCCCCTTCCCCAGGCACTGGTGCTCTCCCTAATCATTTCTCAGCATTTTCCCTTTCAAGATTAACTGGCTGCAAATTATTTCAGTGTGAACTCTGCGGACTACAGGCACGCAGCAGACCTGGCAGGAGTCCTGCTTCACTGCCCTTATAAAAGCCAGGGCTTTCAAACCAGGCTTGTTTCAACACTAGTACAATCATATCAGGAAAAGCCCTGACAAGCAAGACAAAGGAAAGCAAAGCCTCTCAGCCAGCTCAAGCCTGATGCATTTTGTGCTGCTTACAACAGGAGCAGACAGGCAGTAAGCACAGTTACTCTACACCCCTTTTTACCACACTTCTACCAGTCCCATCAGCTCCAGCAGACACCAGTCATCTCCTTTGATGGTCATTCTCTAAGCCAGCTTTGTTTCACAGGCTGAACTCATGAGGTGTTTAAGCTGTCCAAGGCAGGACTGTCACCTACTCTTGTTTGTGAAAAGACATTGAAGCTCAGACACCACTCAAGTCTTTCTATGTTACAGCAACACCTACCTATGCTGATTTCAAATGTATACCAACCTATTTAATTGCTGACTCTACTTCCCTGCAAGAATCTCTTTGCAAATAATTGCTACTTCATCTAAATAATGAACTTAGGAGCACAGTGCAAATAGCATTCAGCACTTGGGGCCACTGTAATGTCACAACTTCCACAGACCTCAGGCACACACACAAGACTGCACCGTGCAAACTGAACTCTGCACCTGCCTGCCTCAACACAATATACTTCCAGCTAAAGCCAGGTGAAACACTGCATAGTGTTTACCAGATATGTGACCATAGGAAGTTCTGAAGAATCCTTTAGGATGGAAAACATTGATAAATATAAAGCACATAAAAAGAAAGAAGTGCCAAGTTCACATTTCTACTTGTACAATTCCTTTGGACTTCTGAGCCAGTTGCTATTTCCTCAATACATCAGAACAGACTGGGCAAGAAAACAGGCATCCTTAATGCTTAGACAGAAAAACTGCTTCAGTTTACATATTTAGCTGAAAACCACAACAGATGCAGTGAAAGCACCAGTCCCTGGAGTCACAGCAGTGCTGGCTCCAGAGGGAGCCACTGTCTCATTTTTGCAGTGCCAGCAAGAGGCCGGCACACAGAAAACACTGACAACTTAACCACCAAAAAGGCTTTTTAAATGAGAAAGCAGAAAAATATGAAGAGTCTCTTTTCTGCATTAAATGGTGAATAGTGTAAAGACAGCTACTTTTCCCAGAAGAAACAACAGCAATTATGTATTGTGCTATTGTGATCAAACAAAATAGCTTGTATTATAAATAGCTGAGCATAGACAGAAGAGTGTGGGTGCATGCACGCTTGTCTGTGGCTAGAGTAAAAGAGCAGTTTACAACCAAAGGCCATGCCATGAGTTTAAAAGGACCCTTCTTGAAAGGGCTTATGGAACAACAATCCAAACACACACTGTGAAATGGTAAGGGAGAAGAAAAGCTGTCTGCTTCAAAGATGAGGAACCCAACAGATGATGCTCTTACAACAGAGTCTCCTCAAGGAACTGCTTGAACTGTGCTGGACTGTGCTCAGCTGAGCACCTTTGTGATCACAGAACCCAGGAAGCCTGTACAAAGCCTATTGTGTGGCGTAGCACCCAGACCCAATCTCAAACACCACCACCACATTCATTGCTGTAAATCACAGTAACAACACAGAGCGTTAGTGTAGTAGCATCACACACCTTCCCAAAGCCTCCCCACATTCACTGCCCCTTCTTTGAGCAGGGGATTGGTCCATCTCAAAGCTGTACAAACCCTAATCCAGAGCTCAGAATTTGCCTTGATCTCTTCTCCAAAGTCTGAGTGTGGACGGGTAGCTGACTTATGGGCAGACATAATCCAAATACATTTTCTCTTTTACACTGGTCCAAGTATGGCTGCCAACTAAAATCAAAGTTTTGTGGTTTTCTGTCTGCATAGCAGCAGTCAGCCTTTGTGAGTGGAAAGCAAATCCCACAGGCGCATAAGGGCCAGGCTGGCAAATGCTCCAGCTTCCAGCAAAGCAAGAGAGAGCATTCTGCAGATAATAAAGCAACATGACGCAAGTTAGGCAGGCTGGTCTGTTTTAACTCTACCTGCTGCGTACCACTAAAAAACAGAAGATGCACATCTCAGCTACAGCTCGTTCATGAGGAGACTAATGGACACAAGCTTTGCATAACTCTGACTGTGAGTTCACGAATAAGCACACTGGTTTTCCCAGAAAAGATTACAAAAGCAGTGCTCCCATTTTAAGCTCCATAATCTATCAGTGCTCCACAGGGCAGCAGGAGAAGAGAACCCAAGCACTCAGCTCACATAAAGCAGGCACACACCACAACTCAGCCTCCTGAACTCCCTGCTTACATTGGCCCATCCAACACTCCCTGGAACAGGGGATCTATCAGGGACAGTTATGGCCTGCACCTGTTGAGGTGAGCCTGGCCAAGCAAAACAGGGATGTAAGTAACCCCACAGACATCACAAGGCAGGATGTGGCAGATGCTGGCTCTGCTCCAAGTAAATTCAGAGCTCTGCTCACCACCAGCTGCTTTACAACCCAAAAGAGAACTGGGCAGGAGCACACACTCCCTTGGCATCCCAGGGATGCTCCCCCCCTTCCAATGGAAGCCCTCATTGGGCAAACAGAACTTGCTGGCAGCTTCAAAAGCTCTTCTTTGAAGTCTGCCTTTCACCACTAGTGTAGGCAACATGCAGACTGGAAGTGAAGCAGAACTGGACCGCATGATGTCCTGACACACAGCCAAGGCAAAGCCTTTCCCTGGTTATCTTCCTCATCAGCTTTCTCCCCACACCAGCAACCCTTCCCACTCCTCCCATGCAGAATAGAGACACTTCTCCAGCAGATCTGCTCTGTACAGAACAGAGCCAATCCCAGAGCACCTATCCAAATGCAGCAGCCCATCTCTGTGTTATGCAACGAAAATGTTCCTGTATACCTATAAGAGCTGGTTCAGAATTATTAATTGCTTGCTCACAGGGTGTATTCTGCAACGAGAGAGCAGCCCCTGAGTTCCTTTCATTGCAGCCCTCTCCTCTGCTACATGGGGCGGAAGCTACAGCCTCAAACACCACTTGGTTCTGTCACAGATCAGCAGCTTTGGTTTCCATCATATCAGAACAAGGTTGTGATTTAACACAGTTTTTGTTCAGAATCTATTAACATTCATTACGCCACAATGAGTATTTTGGACAGAAGAGCTGTCATAGTGGTTGGATGCATTTACTACATCAAGCAGAAAAAAAGAAAAAAAAAAATCAAGGAAACACATGTATGTGTTTTTAAAGGAAAAGCTGCTTTTATTCAAACAAATGAGATAAAGGCAGTAAAACATAAACAGGAAAAACTAATAATAAAAAAATCCCTTTGAACAGACTGGATGGTCATTTGGAAATTAAACTATATTCTTAATGCCTCAGAATGCTGCTATGTCAAGATTACTGCCAGAAGAAAAGCTAATTTTCTTTCATTAATGGTCAACAATGTATTTATCTGAAGAAGCTCCAGTCTGAGAGCAAGACCATTTCCTCCCCTCTGCCACTAACATGCTGTTGAATCAACCTTTCTTAAAGAAAACTGTCTGCTGAATTAAGGGAAAATCGAGTAGGTCGCAGAAAAATAAAATAAAGGAGGGCAAATCGAAAGCTTGGCTTCACAGGTTAATCTGTGTTGCTTTAATTACTGTGCTTAATGTCAATAGGAAAGAAGAAGAAGAAACAAAAGCCTACTGCAAAGCTGAGTGTCCTGGATGCAGTGTGCTCTGCAGGACTTGTGCCAAAAGCAAAATATTATTTAATTGGAACAGCTTCTGATTAAAGCTTTGCTCCTCCCTCTGATCGTCCTGTGCATTTTCTTCTACTGATTTAGAGCCAAACTAGCTGTGCATTCCATGGGTTAACATTCTTCGAAACCTTACTATGGGAGCTGTCTGCTCAGAGCTGCCATGCATGAACTTCAATACGCCACAACTCCAGTGCATTATGGCAATACTACATAAGAGTCAGATAGGATGGTTGGAACTGCAGCAGACACACAGGACTTGCTTGTCCTTTGGTGAGCTAAGCTGGGAGGTAAGCAGGATGAGTGCTCTACTGCTGGGCTCCCATCTCTGGGCTGGCTCCCAGCAATGCGGGGAGTGCTCCTCCCACATGGACCTTTCCCATCAGTGACCTGAGAGAAAAGCACTGCCTACAATGGAACACTACTTTTGGTCAACTGACAGCCTTAGGCCAAAGGAAAGTGGGGAAAAAACCTCCCTGTTTTGTAGTATTTCATTCAGTTTCTTGTAAATGACCTCACTGCAGAAGCAGGTATCTGGCCAGTACTGCGTGCCAGGGGCAGTTACATTCATCATCAACTCTGAGCTCTGCCTGCCGCCTTAGAAACGTCAAAATGCAGAGCAGCCCTGGGGATTTACCATGGAATGAACCTGCTATCACTACTTTCTCCTTCACTTAAGGAAAAATGCCAAGCATATAACAGAGGCTCCAGTCAACAACATTACTCTTAAGCACGCACACCAAACAGTCCTGCAGGCTTCGGATGAAACCCAACACCACACCAGAAGGGTCTCTAAGGCATTGCACACTTTATTTCACCTGCAGGTGCCGCACACAAGGGCTGATCCCAGTTCATAATGCAGAGAAGCAGTAAAACAAGCAGGCCATATGCCTTCCTCAACCACTATCACATCTTAAGGGAAACAGCTTGTCATTTCTACCACAATATTTCTACCCTACCTCTCAGAGGAAGTCAGTGAAGCATTTCATAGAAAGCAGTACAAAGCATTCCTCGCAGCACCCTTCATTTACTAACACAATTGTCCTAATTTGTTTTTACAATCAAAGAAACAAAGCAGAGAGACTGTACCTCACCTCCTCACAATCAGCTTGTTCTGGGGCAGCTAGATCTGACCTGCTCCCCACCCCATAGCCCCTCACCATCAGCTTACACTACCCTCACTCAAGCTGCACAAATTCATTAGTGCTGTAATGACTTTCTTTATCTAGTTGTTTTTTTCCCCCCTTTCCTCCCCTGCAGCACATCTCTGAGGTATAAACCAAGCCTGGAATAAACCTAGTTAGCACAGCCAGCACTGCAATGCAATTCACAACATTAGCGGCCTCTAAGCTTTCAGGAGAGCACAGAAAGCAATAAATGTGGGTCTGCTGATGGAACCTCTGAAAAGCCTATGGAGGGGAGACCCTATTGAATAGGGATTAAGATTTGAAAGACCGTAAGGAAAAGCTTTTTAATTACAATAATATATGTAAAGACAACTGTTACTTCTGCACTGTGCTTGTTTAAGGTTTTACCATTAATTAGTTTACAGAAAGCAGCAGAATAGAGCTGGGGGGGGAGGGAGGGGAAGAAAGGCTATTTGCTCTAAATATTAACATTTGTCTGTTCACTTTGATAGAAGCTCATCCCTGAGCTGCACTGTAATGGAAAACTGAAGATGTGAAAGCTTTCCTCTTTGTCTTGCTATAGCACAGCATTTGCAAAATGCAGATTAGGCCACACAGAGCAGACACAAATTTTGTAATTATTTCCTTAAATGTTTCTGATTAAAGCACCAGCAGAGGATACAAATGCAGCAGGACATCATCAGCCTTCAGTTTGGGCTCTTGGAAAGGTCAGCCTGCCCCAGCACTGCAATTCCTGCTCTGTCCTGCAAGCTCAGCTCTCAGGACCACAGGTACAGAACAGAGGCTCCTGACATCATCTCGCAATGAGCCTCAGCCACAGCAGCACCAAGATGCTTGGCTACGTCCTTCTGGGAACAGGAAGAATATTTTAAAAGGGGGCATGAGGCAACCTGAGTTGATTCTTGGGCTCTTTATCTATTTGAAATGGTGAGATCTGTGTTCTTAACAGAGAAGACATCCTCAAAGTGTAGCAAATAGGCTTCGAAGCCAAAGCCAACAACAACTTGCTGCCTGACTTGCAGGAAATAAGGAATTCACCCTAATGAGAAGACTTCACAATACAAATGAAAAGATAAACTAACTCATGTTTTGGATGGCTTCACTGTCTTCTCATTAGAGCTTTTTACTCTAAAGAGAGATGCAAATGTCAGCACTGTCTGGGAAAGAAAAGAAACAACATCAAGCCCTGAAGTTCAGATAAGCAGGCATAGCAACAATTCTTATGCCAATCAGCACCTGTTTTTCCATTGACTGCTTCTTTCTGTTTTCAGGCAAGGGTAAGAAAACTGCATTTATTTGGTAATGTCATTTATAAGTCAGCCCAAACTTTCCTTTACTATGGGCTGGTCCAGCTGAGAGTAGGCAAAGAAATTTTATCATCTTCCCAATCCTTCCCATGCAAATCTACCCCTTTCCTCCTATCATCAAGGCCCAGACGAACTCCAACACAGTTGCAGAAAACATGGCCAAATGTAATCTAGAGACTCACAAGCTATTTTTCCTTCGTACCATCAGCAGCACAAAGGTTGGCAGCAGGTACTGTTGCTAGCAGCTCCCAGCTCTGTGCTGAGGTGCACACAACCCTAAAGCAAACAGTGACCTTGAAAGATGCTTAGGTAGAAAATCATGGAAACCTAACCCAAAGGAAAAGTGAGTCAAGAGAGCTGGAATAGGTCTACTCACAATGGAGCTGTACAAACATGTATCTCCCTCCAGTGCCATGCCTTTACTGCCTCTTTCTATTCCTCCCAGATCTCTGGGATTTTATTCAGATTCTTCAGCCTCCAGGAGCATAAGCTTCTCATGTCCTGTGTTCTTGAGCGCCTCAGCCCCTCTCTGCTCACAGTCCCTACATAGGAAACCAATTCAGACTGTTTAAAAGCCTCTGCTAAATACAGTTCCCATTTTTCAACTGTCTTAACAATCAGACATGGAAGGCAGCACCCACCTTTCCAAGATACTGACTGAGCTTCAAGTGAAGCACAGCAAGAGACCATTCTCTTCGCCTTTCTCTTCAGTCTGTTTGCTGTGAATTGATACACAGTAAAAGCTTCAGAAATGGCTTAAGCCCTGTACTAGTGAGTAGCTCTTGCCTTAAGACCAGCAAGCACTTTAAAATAAGCCAATATTAATGCAGAAGATTCTGACAAATGCACCTCTTTCTAAGAGTCAATAATTGAAACTGTAAAAGTGAAAACTAGTTTGAGAAGAACACACTGACAGATACCCAAAGGTTAGACTAGACAGACCACTTTGTACTCTTGTTTCTGGTGATACAGAGGGCAAATACGAGCCCCTTCACAAGTGTCCTCTCCATTTGAAACTGTTATTGAACCAACAGTAGGCACAACTCACATTGATTTCAGGAAGTCTACCAAAGTAAAGTTCACAGTTCCAGAAAACATTTGCTTATGCAGGAAAACTATTAATCTCATATATTCAGTTATCAATAGAAGTTATTTTCAACTGCTGGACATAAGTGAGCTTAAAAGTGTTCACCAAATGTTCCTAAAACCTTGAAGGGACCCTGAAACACAAGATTAATGACACACTCAACCTCAGTCAGGATCAGCCTCTACCTGGAATTATAATAATGCAGTAACAAGAGGAAAAAAGAAAAAAGGAGAAAGCCAAGGACAAAAATCAGTACCTTTTGATACACCTCTGGGTCATCTTAAATAAAACCATGCCTCCAGGCACCTGACAAACCATATACATGTTCACAAGCTGAACTAGTATAGATAAATCTATTAGTCATTTAGAAAGGAAGCATCCAGCCTGTCCTCCCAAATGTACTTTTGCCATTTCTAGAGCAAATTTACTTTTTCACAGCACATCAGACTTTGGGCCACTGCTCACATCACCTCCTTCACCTTCAGGCAATGAATGATTTAACTGAGCCAATTACAGAGCTGGGAGCAAGTCCAGAAGAGAGAATGACAAGTTTTGTTTTGCAGTGGAAGCCTAGCTTGTAGATACCAATAGCAGGGAGTACCTTCAGAAAGGGAAGAGATGGGATGATGTGTTTAGGACCCCACCTGCTCAGTGGCTTCTGTCAGAAAACAGTTTTAAGGGATGTCCTGAGAAGGCACTTCATATCAGGATTGGGTGGGTTTGGGTTGCAAATTAGCAATGCTTTGGGGTATTTCCTTCAGGTCTTCCCAGCTTGTTTTTGCTAGAGGTCTAACAGTAGTGCCAAGAGACAGAACTTGGCCTGTGGATGGTCACAAAACATCCCCAAAGCAGGAGTCCACCAGGGGGTGAACCAAGTGTAGCTGATACCAAAGTACCTAAAGGGAGGTATTGACAGAAGGAGCCTTCTGCTGAAAAGCCCATTGCAGAGAGGTCCATAAGAAAGGAGGATAAAGAAGAATCCAAAATCTCACTAAAATAAATAAATAAATAAAATTACCTGTTTCCCCCTCCCAGTTGCACACCAGGGAGCAAAGAAGCCCAGAGCAGAAGCTCATATAAGCCTGTTTTCACCGTTAAAAATATAACATAAGAGGATAAAGAATAAACAAACTGCCAGCACAGCTTATCCCAGGATGAGCTCCAGTTCACTAAATGTTTGTTTGGTCCAATGCAGTAGCAGAACAAGAAAGCTAGAAAACACTTACAGAACTCCTCAACCATAAGCTTGGAGCCACTCATCTAACAGAGAGAGCACAAGCACAAACACTGCTAACAAGCCTGTGCTTTACCCTCACCAAAAGGATAAAAGGTCTTAGGTACTGTGAATCACACTTCTTTCCTATGATCTTATGGAACATCTTTATGTTTAATGATGCTCAACTGCCATCTCCACAGCAGAGAAGCTTCTTCTGCTATTGCTATTTTTCCTCTGACAAAATCCAACTCGGGATCAGAACGAGCACCACACAAAAACCCCTCACCTCTGCACTGCACCCCCCTGCTGTCACCAATGGCACTTCTCACATTGCTCACTTTCACCACCATCCAGCCTTCTGCAGGGCTGGTGGGTAAGGATCTGACACAAGTCTCTTCAGGTACAAAGAAACAGGATTTGGCAAAGCTCTTACACACATGGAGATAAGCACCTTCCTGAGAAAGAAGGCATGTGCTTCCCTCTATTCTTCCTAGATTCTCTCCTCAAGGAAAACCATCAGAAAAAGTTTATGTGAGAAAAGAGATGGAAGGGGCAGCAAGGTTTAAAAGAAAATAAAGTATGGCATAAATCCTTTTTGGTTCCTAAAGGAACAAATAAAATGAGAAGACATTCAATACAACTAACCTTTTCCTTTCACAAAATTGGGCTACTGCCCAGAATCGGAGAGACAAGAGTTTGGCAACAGCAGCCAAGAGAAAGGGTTTTCACTTGATAATAGTATCTCATACAAGATAATAATTGGCCCATTTTGCCATGGATCACATCTAATTCTTGCAGTGTCTTAGAATGGAAGAAGTTTGGGGTTTTATTAGTTTTGAATGCGCTCAACTTTCCCTTCACTCATTTTCCTTGAATGCTCCATCTCTTACTGACATTAAGTCCCTCTTCAGACATTTACCCAATTAATTTGTCTTAATTAAATTGAGACTACTCCACTTAGGAAATAAAGTGAACCAAAATCAAATTAAAGCAACTTTAATTCTGAGAAGAGTGCAAACACAAAGGCTTAATGAGGTTTAAATAATCCTGTTTAAATTCACACCTTAATTTCATTTAATTCATCTTCCCTTAGAACCCCTGTATGACCATGTTCTACATTCCAACTACAGATTTTCCCTGCAGCAAGTTGACATCACTTATTTCTCTGCTTAAAAGCACCCCACTAACAGTAAGAGGATTCCACCTTCATCACAACACTGATGGGAATCCTGCATGAGCTGTACTCTGACCCACATGGCCACAGCTTGCAGAGATCAGTGGGACCACTCAGCACACATCTATGTGCTTCTCCAAGTCATGGCTAAAACACAGATGTGTGCCCAAGTATGGAATAAATCCATGCACGGCCCTGGTAGCAGCACAAGCTGCGCACATTTGTTACCTTCACACCAGCTCAAACGGCGTCTGTCGGCGTCTAAAGATTAGACACTGACAGCACAATAAAACTTTAGTTTTCATACAAAGACTGTCACTGATGTATTCAAAGGCAATTTCAAATTAGCTGAATAATTCCTTGTCTAAACTTGCTTTCAAATAGAATGAATTGCCAGGTTTAGTTCAGGCATTCACATCTTCAGCTCGATGTGCCACAGGAGAGAATTCTCCTTCTCTCTGACACGACTGAAATGCAAAGAGCTGCTGGAAATACAGGGTTTGTGGCTGACTCGCTTGCACCTGCATAATCTTGCTTATCGCTAATGTGAGACATAATTTATTTTTTGTAAAAAAAAAGAAGTAGAAATGGGAGAGGAGAAGATAAAATATAATTAAAAAAAGCTTTCAAGACATTAGAAACTAAGTGCTCAGTCCTTAAATAATCCCAGCACGCCTCTCAGTTTCACAGATCCCAGCAGGAAGAGTTTGCCAGCAAGCCCAGGGCACTGGGAATGAATTCCTCCTCTCTCCAACACAAAAGCAGAGACACAACTGATTCACACCAGGAGCAGAATTTGTACTGGGAAGCCCCAAGAAGCAGTAGGTTAATTGCGAGACTGCATACAGCACTAACATTTGCAGCAGACCAATGTAAAGCAAAAATAAAGAGTCTCATGCAATTTACTCAAAACATATTCCCCTTAAAAGAAAAAAAAAATCATCATAAAAACCCCTCAGCTTCCAGTGCAAGCTCACTGCTCCCCTGGGTTCTCCTGAAGCAATTCACGTGATGCTCCCCCCTCCCTTACAACAACCAGCCATAAATAAAGCCAAAATATTTTGCTGTAATTTTCATACAGAGGAAGAGAAGCTAAGGAAGGGCTGGGTCAGCCAACACCATACAGATGACAGACCAAGAAAAACCTCCAGCATCTTCCAAGAACACCTGTTGGTGTTACAGATGGCCCCAAGCAGCTCTCAGCCACCTTGCACTGACTTCATGTAGGGAATAAATAAATCACACAAGGGCCTCATGAATTAGGAGGAGGCTTTTGCAGAGGATATTAAATCTCGTGCTTTGGGGATTAAGACAGTCTTTATCTGTTAGAGATCAGGATGTGGCTAACAGTCAGGGACAGATTATCTGCATCTGCCGACTGGGCAGGATTTACACCTTCTGAAGCATCTGTGCTGGCCATTGTCACAGTGGACTTTCAGTTTAAGCCAATGTGCTCCTATGGCAAGACAAAAAAAAACACACCAAAACAATTCTTGGTTGCATGCAAAGACCCCTGAGTGGCAGCACAGAAGACTTTTCAAAAGGCTTTTGGTAATTTGGAAGAAGAGAAATTCAATATTGATTGTACTGGGCTTGACAGAAGTTAATTTTTCAACAGCAAACACGTGGGCTGACCATAACTTGTGAAACCTGCCCAAAGAAACACCCAGCTGAAGGTCAGCTATTGAACATCAGCCCAGTGATCTGGGCAAAAAGCCTCCTAAAAACATCCCAAACTTCTGGAGGGATCCTTTGGTGGGAAAAAGCAATATAGAAGGTCTTGGCCTATGAGGAAAGAATTCAGATCTACATTCATTCACCGCTAGAGGTGAAAATAGCCACAGTACAGCTGTGTCCGAGATGCTGTGTGCTCAGCTAAGAGTGCACACTGCACAGCATTACAGCAACTAGGCTGGGTATTTACAAACTCTTTAAGTTAATTTACCCCAAGTTCTCTAACTGTACCCCTGCCAACTGGATGACATATCCATTTATAATTACAGCACCAAAAACAGCACATTAAATCTCCAAAATACCATTTCAGAGCCCATCTCCACTGTCGTAGAAATGAATCAATCCAAATATACACAAAATTCATCTTCCAGAAAAGCTGATGATCACATGCTCATAAAAAATAAATGTTCAACTGGAGTCAGTTTTGTAATATATTAATTAACATAATTTTCATCTGCTGTGACAACAGGCCATCTGCTTACTCTGGCATCAGGAGAGATGGAGTTTCAAGGCAGTTTAAGCTGCGTCAAGAATTTTGCATCTCCAGACAAGCTCAAGCAGCAGGCAGCCTGGGGACCAGCAGCCCAATGCCCCCACTCTTGGCTCACTGCATCCCGGTGCTCAGCAGCATTATGCCACATTCCTGACTCCAACTCAGAGTGCACCAATAGGAAAAACCACCCAGAGAAACAGCCAGCAGGACTTCTACCCTTATAAATTAAGTGTAAGCTTTGGAGGCAGAAGCTATTATCTGGTTTATCAATAAAGCTGGCCTAAAGGCATAGGACTTATTGCCGTGCACCTCCACAGACACAAATGTGTCTGACAAAGTTGCTGAGCTACTATCAGCCAGCAAACTTGAAGTTGTATTTTTTATTTCAGAGGGAGCACAAATGCCAGCAAAATACAATCTCTATTTGTCAAGACTGCCTCTACCTTCCAGCTTCACAGTAAATATAGAGAGGAATACAAAAATGGATGAGGTTTTCCTAACAGTTATCGTCACTCACAGGTTCCTGTCACATAAATGGTCATTCTCTCAAGCAGCACCCGAATCTGCAGAGCCCCAGGGTGAGCAGCCAGCATGCTGGCAAAGACAGGGGCTTAGGAAAAGTCACCCATATATAGAGCAGTATGCATCCTGAACATAACCAAGAAATAACCTTGCAGCCCAAAAGCAGGTTCATTTACTCTGCTCATTGCTCATCTATTTCCAGTAAGATCTGGTAAGCTGCAGTGATTTTGTAAACTGAAAATTCCTTGGAAGATGAAGTTCAGCCCCCAGTCAGGATCCAATGCAAGAAACAACCAGCATTAAGCTCTGCAGGCCAGAATGGCTTCTTTGCCTCCTACAGCTTCACGGAACTACACTTAAACCAGAACTTCTCATTTACAGCAAAGAGTCGCCTGTCTCACCGTGGGAGCAGAGCCAGGGAGAAGTTAAACATTTGCAGAAGGTGGTTTCGAGAGCACTACACTGAAACCCACAGCAAAGTTTCGAGTATTGCACAATGTTGACTTTCTGGGATCTGCCAACTGCCCTTCGCCTCCACCAACAGTCCTAGAAGGGCCCTGGGTCATCACAGACCCTGAACTCATAAGGGAGAACATTGCCATCCATCAGAGGTCTGTAGGACATCAGGCAATAGATGCTGATGGTTGGATGCAAACAGAAGCAGCTCCCCAGTGAATGCCTCCAGGCTCTGATACATAATATTTTCCAAATAAATTCTTAGAGCACCGATAAAGGTAATTTACCAGAAATCAATGTTTGAAATAAATAAATAACACGGTAACAACGGTATTTACTTTCATTAAGAGTAATATTTGCAATAACCAAACTTTATTCTGTGCTGTGCACGGCATACACGAGGAAATCTAAACTATTTAAATGTAAATGAGAACATTCATATTTGACACCAAGACTCTGCTACCCGTTATTTGCCATTAGCATTAAAGGATTGTTATTTACCAATTTCTGCACGCAGTGAACCGTGTAGGGTTTTCGCAACACATCTCGCCTGACCCCTCCTGGTCCCCTGTCCCCTTCCCACAGATTACATTAATCCCCTTGTTTGCTCTTTCTTTAATTAAATGATACAATCTTTCAGGCAGTCTGCACACAGATATCAGCAGATAAAACTTACAAAAACGGAGCGTGGTTTACCATGTTAATTAGCTCCCCCAATAACCCTGAAACTACACTCAAGATTTCTAACAGAGAAGCACATAAAGAGGGGTGAAAGCAGAGCAGGATGCTCAGTGCCATGCCCAGCTGGGACAGCTCCATCAGGGCCCCGGCTCATCCCACCATCCTCACAACAGCCTTAAATCAAACCAAAGGTTCCCAACTTCCAAATTCCATCCGTTGCTTCTCATCCCTGATAAGCCTGAAAATATACGGCCCCAGAGAGCTGAGAACAGTTATATTTTAGAGGACTCCTTACAGGCACATTAAATAAATATCTGCTCAGATAGGCAGAAGTAAAGTCGATCCTCTCTGGTAACAAGAGACTGGGAGATTTCTTGTGACCCCTACAAAAGACATATTATAACACTTCATTGTGACATTCAGCATAGGGACCAATTTCCTGCCTTGGACATGAATCTACAGGAGAACAATTCACCCGAATTAACAGGCTTGCTAGGAAGAGGCTTACTCATAACCTGGGGAAGAGTTGATAAGCACCCAGACAGCCTTGATGGACTTTGATGGATGAGGCAGAGTGAAACAACCAACTTCCATTTGTTTTCTCTCCTTCTTCAATAACATGATTAATTACACAATAATCTTGGAGAAACCATTTGCTGCAACAATCCAATCACTACATTTTAGTCACTACACCAAGGAAATGATTAAGGCTTTTTTGATCTCATGAATGAGCTTCCCTTCTCCCTCCACTAATAATGTTCCAAGAGAGAGTAATTTTGTCTTTAAAAAAAATAAGTCACAGAAACTCTTCAAAGCGCTGCCTCTCTAGCAATTAAAAAGTGACAGCCTGTTAAAGAACAGGAGGATACGTGCTATTTTTGTACGCTGCTAAATAGGCAATGCCATGCCAAGATACATCAGAGCGGGGGCCTGCGTGGCACACATCCATGGAATGCATGAGAACAGACCTGCACCAGCATGGGGAGGTGCTGGGATTGGGGGTAGTTACAGACACGTGCTAGGAAGGCACATTAATAAATGACAAAGGTGTAAAACCAACAATTCCCTGTGTTTTCCCATGCACTCACCACAGCACCAATCTCAGTGAATACTTGAAGTGAGAAGGAGGCAGAGCAGGTCGCAGTGCTTTGGGAGCCCTGCCATGCCCACACACCAGCACTGGCACTGCCACCTGCACTCAGCAAGGCTTCTTACAAAGGCTTTTAACCACCAAAGCAGGGAGGTTTGGAGCGTCTGGCAGTAATAAAAAGAAAACTATTTCATATGCAATACTGTTAAGGAAATTGATAACATGTCCATTCCTGGCTCATAGGGATCTATCCAAACTGCTGACCATAAGGTCTGCTCCAGCTCTGCGTCTCAGACATGCTAAGGAAGCAGCTTTCACACAACAGCTAATGAGACACCACCAAGATCTGTCTTATCCTTCATCAGGGGCAACAGCTTAGTAGCTCAAGCAGATATTTGTTCTGCAGTCCAGACAGCTTTCAAACAAAGATTTGAAAGTATAATGTTACTCATTAACAAAATTATGAACTTCTAATGCTTTGTGCAAAAATAAAAATTAAAAAAAAAAAAAAAAAAAAGAAAAGAAAAAGAACCAAACAACAACAAAAAAGGAGTTTGCATTTAGTCATTTCATGCCAGTAGTGAGATGCGTTTTGTATCAGTTCAAGGCAGTTCATGTTTTTGCTGTTAAGGACACTGTTAATCTGAAATCTAATCCTTTGGAGAGAAGTTACAAGGGCTTTGAAGTGCTTTCACAGTCACATTTCCACAGTCTTACAAAACATTTAGGAGCCTCTCCCAGAGCTACATGCAAACAGCAAGAGAATGCTATGAGCAGATTGGACCAGAAGGTACAGCACTTCAGTGGCATTTCTCTTATGCATCAATAAAGTGGATAAGAGATGACAAGAAGCCCTATTTTGACTCGCAGGCAATTCTTTGCTATGTATAACAGAGCCATTTAACGTTCTTAACAAGCAATCTGCACACACTGCCTGACCCTATCCCCAGGATCTCCAAACAGAGGCATTCAGAGGACACCATGTCCCTGTGTCCAGTTCCCTCTCCAGCAGTCACTTACTGGCCTGCCATCAGCACGTGTCCCCCAGCCCAAAGGCCCAAGCCCATAGCAGCACGCTCTTCCCACTCTTATCACTGTATCACATAAGGATGTGGATGCAAAAGAAAAAGCTTCACACTGCGATATTTCTGGTGATGACATGACATGAAAAATGTCAAGCACGTGATTAAGATTCTGTGGTCAGACAAACAGCCCATATGCTAGCAATTAAATTCTCTGTGGGCAACATGGTCGATAGACAGCTACCAAAATACAAATGGAGCCACTCTGACTTCAAGGGACTGGGTTACAGACCCAAAGAGCTGCCCCATGCTTGGCTAAGGGCTCTCCTACCACACTCCCCATCTCTCACAGAGAGACACATCCTTCGGGTTGAGTTTCTAAACTCACTGTCCCATCCCAGCACTGTTTTCGCTCCTGTCCAGCTGGCTCCACGCTCTGCTCCCCAGTGCCCACAGTCAAGACATGAGCCAGTTGCAAACACAAACTAAAGCCCTTCCAGACTCCTACTTGCTTTAATCTCCCACTTACTACAGCAGACCTTAGTTACAGATGTTCCTCACACAGAACAAGAAGTTGGGATTTTTTCTGTTTACATATATTCCAAATAGACATGCCTCTGTTTTCTATGCATAATTAACCACCATTAATTTCCCCTACCCAGACCACACCGCTTCAGTAACGCACATCATTAGCACAAGCGTCAGCTGACTAAATTGATGTACTCCAAATGCCACTTAATCCTCACAAAATAAATCTGGTAATAAAACCAAGCCCGCTAACAGGTCACTAAAGACTAAGCTAAGTTCAGGGGCAAGCATTACCCAGAATACACACACTATCATTTCACACACAGACGTATTGGTGTCACCCAGCTGTTGCTGTGTTTGTGACAGCTCTTAATACAACAGTGACATCCAAAACGCATGTACTGGATCCCCCCCCATTCATAAACACAGACATTGAACTCCTAGTGACTAGCTCAGCCCGTGTTTCGATTTCCAGCATATAGCCTGTGTCTGTTTTAACTTTGTGTTTCACAGTGTGGTTGACAAATAAGACACAGTACAGCATGACTAAAAGCCTTATTTCTTTTTCCCCTTGTAGAACACACCACCTGCCCACAACACAGGCAGAGAATTAAGACAAGCCCCATACAAAGCCACAGAAAGACTTAATGCTCAGGGCCAAGAGGGGTCTAACAGGGAAGTCACCTTTTTTCCCCACACAAGAGCTTGGAGCCAACAACACCAAATCCCAGCAGAAAGCTTTCCCATTACATCACAAAGTTGACATTTGCTGCTCTGTACACAAAAGTGAAATCATTTCCTTTTCATTTCCTGAAGACAGAGAGAAAAAAACAACTCTCTAAAGGAAGGAAGCATTCATCTTACAATTACAATTTGGATTCATGCAAGCTTTGCTGTAGCCCTTGGTTTGTAGATATGCCACTAAGCTGTGATTACTTGGAAAATTCAGCAGATCTGAGAAATGAGATGGTCAGACTCCTAAGTATGGAAGTGATTGCTTTTATGTTGGGTGGCTTTGCTTCATTTCAGATGAAGGCAGTCTCTGAAAAACTGTACTTCACAGTACTCCCAAATATGCAACATTAAAATTCCCCACTCTTATCATAGAAGGGCTTGAGTGGAAGGGACCTCAAGGATCAAGTTCCAACCTCTTTATCTGCATCTTTCCTCAGTATTAAACTTAAAACCTTGTTTCATTTCCATTTTTATACCAAATAGTGCTTGTTACTATTGCTGCCATAAAGAAACAGAAGTTGATATGGAAGAAAAGCATCCAAAAACATAGGAAACCCCAGCCTGGGGTTGAATTCCCTCAGCCCCATTGCACATTTTCTGAACTTCAACGCTTCCCCCATAGAACCCAGCATGCATTGAAGTCAGTTGTTTGGCTCAGATCTAAAAGCCAACTTATTCCTCCCACCCTGAGCAGAAAGCAGCCATACAGCCCCAGCTGTAAATGGAAGATGTCCTCCTATCCAGCATAGGCAAATAAGTCAAGGAAACTTTACTATTTCCTCCACTCTCTTCCCCACCTCTTTCTCCCACCCAAAAATTCAGTTGTCTCCAAAATTAACACAAAGCCAAAACAAGTAATAGGTGAGGAGAGAGAGAAAAAAGGGCTGATGGAGTTGGAACAACTTCTGTTCAAGTCTACTTTCTGCTATCTTCAAATGGTCTTTACCACCCTGGGGCCATTAGCTAGACTGCCAAAGTGGAAGCTGATATCCCCGACAGTCACAGGGCTCGTTACACACCAATTTATGGAACCAGAGCTCAGAGGGTCCCAGCACACAGTCTGAGGAAAAACTGCCACCACATCCATCCAGAGGTGACATTTAATAGGTTTGTGCGTTTTATAGGAGCATACTCAAGGCTGCTATAAAAGGCAGAGAGGATGTGCTTATTCAGAAGGAAAATTCACTTCTGTCTCCCAGTTCACTTTATTACACAGCACTCTGTTTAAAGACTGGCAGCATCCTCCAAAGGAACAATGCCTGGGCATAGGCATCCCAGGGGAGAGATGCTCACATGTTTCCTGTAGATAAGGCCAAAACATTTAGCTTTAAGCCATAAAGGTTTTACACCAGCAAATATTCAGGTCACAGCAGCAAAGCCTCCTTTTAACTCCTGCTCCTCCCTGCAAGCTCCCAGACCTGGCCACCAATTCTTTCTCCACTACAGCCAGAGCTGATCACCCCAGCCCAGATGCAAACCTTGGGGACAGGTAAGGACGCAGCAGAGGCCAACAAGAGACAGGGCTCAATCATGGAGATGGAAGAGCAACAAAATAAGATGACAACCTCACCTTCTAGAAAGCACGCTCCCTATTTAGAGCAAAAAATACACATTTATTTTGTTCAAACTGATGGAGTTAGAGAAAATACAACTTATTTTCAGTATGCTACACATAGTCCAAGTACAGCTCCAAGATCCATCTCCTCCCCTGCTCCAACTGGTTAGGAACCTTCTACAGAAGTTAAAATGGGAATTACATCTTGAAACAGCTTGTGTTTGCAGGACAGAATGGAATCAGTGAAAACAAGTCCAATTAGTCAATCACACTAAATTGATTAAAAAAATAACATATGAAAGCTCTATTTTAAAGTGTAAATATTTAAACATCTCATTACAGGGAGAATAAAAACTTGCAATGTTATTGCTACATATTATTGCAATAGTGACAATCAATAGATTCTTACACTCTAATTACAACACTCGACTACAGCACTTTGATTACAGAAAAGGAATCTCAAATCCCAGTGAGAAGTGGTGGAAAGGATTTACAGCTCCCTAATAGGGGTGTTACATACAGCACATTAAATCTCAGACAGATGTTTCCCTACGCAAACAAAGAGCTCAGCGACAAGACCTCTATGGCTTTTTTACTCCACAGAGCTCTACTGTTGCAGCTTGCAACATCAGTCAGGCAGCCAGGCATGCACAAAACCAGGTACATGCTGTAAAACACAAAACATTGCTTTCTTCTGAGCAATGCCACAGAAATCAGTGCTTTGCTCAAAATGGTGCATTAAGAAATTAAATTCAGACTTTTAAAGCAGAAGTTAATTTGTGCATAGCAGATGACAACCAGCCAAGCAGTTTGCTGTAAGCAGAGATGCTGTTTTCTTCTTTCATGTTTTCCTGTATTACAGTGATGGGGTTTTAAAGCTGACCTTTAAAACCAGCTCTAATTTCAGTTGCTGAAAAACAATGAGAGAAGAAAAAGGACAGAGCAAAAAAGGATGTGTGAAGTCCCTACAGAAGTTGGAGCACTCACCCAGTGCAGCTACAGCCTATGGGCTATTAAAATGCCTCAGCCAACCAACTGCAGACTGCAAATCTAGTTTAGCTCTGAAACGTATTTGATCCTCTCTCCAGGTACTTATTATTGTGCTACTTGTGATAACGCAACACTTGAGAAAGGCATTGAGAACCTACTTAAGGCTGCACAGTTGACACAGAAGAAAAATCAGCGCTTTCCTTTGTAAATTTGGAAAGCTGCTGTATAAAGGATACGGATCACATCTTCCCTCCCTGTTTAACTGAATTTAGTTCAATTTTGGTTTGCCCACATGTACTCAAAAATCAGTCCTTCCATGTTCCAACCCTTCAGCTCAGTCAGAAGCTGTGAAATATACAATACACATAATACTAATAACCAACCTCATTTTCCCTACAGATATCACCAACAGTCCTTTCTTCACACACTTCTATCCCTTTTGGAAAAATGCTTTGAAGATGCAAAATCTTTCAGAGCCATCCCCACACAACACCAGTGCTTTGGGAGCCTGGCCTCAGCCTTGCCAAAAAGCAAACAACGCTCTGGATGGCCAGAGCTGATCATGAATAAATCTGGTGCCTGGCATGCTTTGAGATTCACTGCAGAGCTAGAGGAGTTCAGGCTTATGGCAGTCATTACCACCACTGCCACTTCAGGAGCCACCAAGTACAAGGCACATCAGTACTCAAAGCTGAGGAATCAAGTTGTGTAATCTAATTTCAAATAAGATTACGACGTCTGATGAAACCTTAGCTGAAAGAAAAATAAGCAAATAACCAAAGAGAACAGGAAATAGTTGTAGAACTACATTTGCAAAAAGCAATCCAAAGTTGTTGCATTAAATCTTAATGCTTTAAGTGTCACACTGTAGTTAAAGAAAAAGGAGGAGTGATTTCCTAACCAGTGGGTGCATCTGTACCTCTGGTGGCCTTTGCACTGAGACCAAGGTTACTCACATTGGGTTTTGCCTGGCAGATAACAGACGTGGAATACAAAGATACTGTAATTTCCAGAACCCCCATAGTTATGATCTTATTATCTGCTGTTTTTATTATATTACGCAACAGTATCATATTTTATATGCACACACTACATATAGATACGCTATAGGTGCATATATACATGCACACACAGTATGAACACTACTTTAGTACATAATACCACTCTCTAGCATTTACTTCTAGGTGCTGGCTATAGAGAAAGCGTGCTGTCTCAGAAACATTTTAAGTACAAGTGGAATAGTCACTACAGTGAAAACACAATGAAAAATAAATGCTTTTAGACCACTTGAAAAATCACTCCTTTATCTTGCTGACACAGTGATAGGTGATGGTGTCGTTTATAAAGTTGAGCAGTCTGATTTGGAGAAGGTGTCATGCTTCACTTTTGCAGTGTGAGCCATTTGTTAGGGAGATACTTCATCAACATTCCTCCAGGGGGGAAAAAAAAGTTACATTTAGCTAATTTTAAATCCAACAGCTTTGTTATTTCACTTGAATCTTTAATCAAAGTCTCTTTCAAACAAATGGTTTGGCACTTCATTTCTCCTATCTTCTGATACTTAGAGTTTATAGCTATAAGACAGCATTAGCAGCAAGGGGATGCCTGTGTGCTACAACAGGCCTGGCTTCCCCACCTCACTGTCTTTGGTGACAGCATCACTCCAAAGACACCACACAGGCACTCATCTGCAAAGGTGATGAGATTCTACCCTGATCTGCTAAGAGGAAAAAGGTTCAGGACAAGTTGCTTGTCATTTTTCCCCACCCGCCCTGTTATTTGTGTCCCCCATGCCCCAGTGCTCACTGAGCACATCTCCTGCATCGCTGCCAAACTTCAGGGTCCACACCAAAAAGAGGGAGTAGAGCTATTTCATACAAATAACCAACCTCACCAATTCCTACAGCTTGGGCTGTTCGTTCTCCATTAACTACACCTCTCCTCACAAAATGCTGTTTGCTCTCCAAAGAGCACCAGGCAGTTATTGCTGGCACAGACAGCAGCCCATAATGCTGACAACTGCTATAATGATCAGTAAAACACTCATTGGTACAGCAGACCTTGGGCTTAATCTGTAACATGCTGACAGCACATGGCGATAAACACTATATTCAGTTGCACTTGAGCAGTAACATGGCACAGAAGTGGCCTTTCCATACCCAGGGAACATCAGCTGTAGCCTGAGGACACTCCAGGTCACACGTCACCTTCCTTATACCTCACATCTTTCATCACCTTCAAATGAAATGGTTGAGATTCTCCATGCTGCTTTGTCACTACTGAATGCAACAAACGCCAAGAGAATAAATGGTGAAGAATTAAAGCAAGCCCAGACAAAATCCTTTCTATGAACACTGGATGTACCTATGTAATGGTATTGGCTAAGCTGCCACAGTAAGTGCACTGCCAGGAGTGAGGGCTGATTTAAAGGAGGAAAGTTCCTTACTTCACAGAAAATATAGTAGCAATATAGAGGCTCATGCCTCCATCACTTAAGACTGGATACAGGAAGGGATGGAGGGCAGTGCTGCAGATTTTGTCACTGGGGCCAACTTGGCTGCTCATTCCTCCAGCAGGACTGGGGACCTGGTACTCAGCAGGCCAAGGAGAACCCACCTGCATTCTTATGTTATGGATGTTCACATAAATAATTACACAAAAAGCTATTTCAGATGAAGGTGCACAGCTGGGCAGACTCATAACATTGCTGTACAGTAAAGAAAAACAGATTTCCTCATGCAATGCTGGCTCACAACTGAGCAATCTTTGCGTGGGTTATTGATAACAGGTCTACATTTCAACAGCAAGCAGCAAACAGATGATTCAACCATTTTTCCCACAACATCTTAATAGCAAAATAAATAAGTTCAAAGTATTTCTTAGGCTTTCTCAAGCTGCTCTCCACTGAGTGTGCACCCCAGAAATTAGTAAATATGTGGGTTTTGTTTCTAACCCTTCTGAGTGTCTACTTCCACATTTCACTAGCCCAGATGGAAGGGAAGCCATCTCAAGCCAGGGCAAGACTGAGAAACCAAGGCGCCAGGAGCGGTGAGGATCTGGCTGCAGCCTTGAGTCTCTCTGCCAAATAGGTTCACATTGCTGCCATAGGTCACTGGAAGCACAGGGTACACAAGGAAGAAGGAGGCTGGTCACCCCTTCATCTCTCCTCTGCTTTTTTCTGGGGTAGCCTCAGAAACAGAAAATAACAGCAGAAACCAAACAATGTGAAAAGCTAGAGCCCAAGAGAAGCAGAGTTATGTTTCCCTGAAAGGAGTGGATATTAGTTTTCTGACAGTTTAAATATTGTATTCTGCTTACTGACTGTCAGTAAATTTACAAATAGTTGGCAGCTTGGCTTATGACCAGGACCCATAGGAATGTCGACTGTAGCAATTTTATGGCCTGTTCCTATCAGCAGCAACGTTTAAAATACTTCTCATTGCGAGTGAATTTATCTAAAGGGGGGAAAAAAAAAAAAAAAAAAAGAAAAAAACCAACAGCAGGGGAGATGTTAGTTTTATATTTTTCACCCTGCTGAGGCCTCATATTGGATCATTATTCATCCCACACACCCTCAGCCACTTCTCCAAAGCTTTGAATTTTGCTTCACTCCAACTGCTAGGATTGCAAACTCGATGATGAAAATAAACATCTCCTGGCTTTTTAACAAAGAGAAAAATCCCTCACTCCCTAACCAAGGCTCTATCCAGTATTTAAGCACTGATGAGTCAGCGATGCCCCAACACCAGAGACATTAAGACTGCTTGTTCACAAACTTTCCCAATTTCTTGATGTCAGAACAGAAAATGGATAGACAGATAAAACTTTAAGAGACCCGTGCTTCAAATGCTCAGAGTGCTCACAATACTCATACTCCAGAAGCCTATTTACCTGCCTTGTATAGCAGAGCTAGTTCTTCCCTGCAAGGAAATATTGCAGCTCCTATCCAAGAGGAGAAGACTGTTTCACAGGGCCTCCTTCCCCCCCTCCTCCTGTCAGCCAGCAATGCTGACCAAGTGGGTAATTTTAAATGACGTTTCCACCCTGTCCAAGTGCAGTCAGATAGCCAACATCGCAGAGCTTTTGCCAGTACTTGCATCATTCTGGGGCCATAAGACATCTCCACCAGTAGAGCTCCCCTAGCACAAGTTGCACCTGCACCAACAAAACTGTACTTTCCAGTTAGGCAAAGCAGATGGATGAATTATTTCCTTTACTACAGCTTCCTCAATCTCAATGTTCCATCAAAGAAATATGTCTACAAAAAGGGCTGCAGTTAGTTAAACTAATCAGGAGATCGCAGAGGGTAAAATGAGTGTGGGAAAAGCATCAAAAAGGAAACAGTATCAAAATAAACTCAGGATGCCCATCTAGGAACATGAACTGGTGCTCTCCAGGCAATTATACAGAAGACAAATCATAGCTCTGGTTGGAAATATAAACATATCTATAAGCAATAGAGGAGGAAAAGCAGGGTATCCAAACTAAAAGGCTCTCACACCATTAAATGTAATCACTAAAACTATTAGCCAGTCTGCAAGGAAGATGAAAGGATAATAGAGGGAGATACGGACTGGCAGTTACAGTGAAAGCAAAGTGAAGTAGTCTGCATTTATTTTTGTTGTTATTAAAATTCCACAAACATTAACAACCAGATTGTACAGGGTGGGTGGGAGGAAAGCAACGCACCTAGGGGTCAGGATTAGCTTTGAGTTCCCCACATTCCCTGAGACAAGGATAGATTTATGGCTACCACAGCTCCAGCCTGGGTTTGGCACACCAGGGAGCACAAGGCCAGTAACTGCAGGAGACTTCATAATGTAAGGAGCAATAGTATTATGAGAATATAATAACAAGAATAAAACTTGTATTTGAGGGTACAAAATTCTTTGTTTCCTCTTGCTGTTTTCTAAGAACTAAAGCTTTGCCTAAACTAGCTGACTAGCAATGATTCGCAATACTAAAATATGACATTAACAGTGGGTAGGCAGTTATACAGCCATCTCCCTCAGCAAAGTCCATAGCAGCTGGCTGCTCCTGTTATCACTTCATAGACTGGGAGCGTGGAGGGGCAGAACAGCTCACTGTGCCCACCCTGGAGACCAGAGCCTGCAGTCCCTTCCCATCAGACCACACACGTTTCCCCCAGCCCCCAACTGAAGAATTTCTAAAGATTTTACACAATTCCCAGACTCAAACACAAATATAATGTCAACAGTCCACAACAGACCTCCAGAAATATATGTATATGCAAGATACCTTATCTACTCCTGCTGCTTTCTTTTCAGGATATAACAACTGCTTTCAAAAGAACCACCTCACTGTATTTAAGAACTAGCATCACACAGCTGCACCCAAGCTGAGATGTGCTACAAAGCACCACTAGACAACATCTCATGGCAGAAAGCAGAGCAGCAGCTGAAGCTACTGTACTGCTTGAAAACACCCCCTAGAAAACACAGTACAACACTCTGGTACTGTAAAGCACAGTAGGGTTCACTTTTAAAATGCTGTGAATTCTGCTCATGAAGCACAGTGACCAGGCATGAGAAATACCTATTTCAGAGCACTCACCTCTCCTTAGAAAAGTAATAATTACTTTTCAAGAAATCTGTTTGAAACATTCAGTGAAGGACCCAGAAGGGATGCTTCAGGGAGAACCTCCTTAGGACCACATTGAAGGACCACTTACAGTGATGCCTCAGACACTGATGCCATGTGTCAGCAGCACTGACCCACTTAATAGTGGGCTCAGAGGTTCCCCTCCATCCCTGCCAAGCTGGAAATCACAGTAGGAAGCTGTACTAGCACTAGAATAAAAACCCATTTTGCATAACGGTGGAGCTTTCCAAGACAAAGCTTGTCATCTTTGCTACCTGCTGGGTAACACCCACAACAAATCCCTTGCTTTGGAGTGCACTCGTGAATGATATTGTACCAGTGTTTCATGTTTCCTCATTCAAACAGGTATACAGAAGAGCCAACAAACTGATGAAATAAAGAAAACATGAGTACTATTTGTAACTCTTTTGTGATGCTGCTATTCTGAGAATAGCAAGTAAAAGCTCTAAAAATAGTGATATATGGATAAGCAAATGTATAGTAGATAAAGTGCTAGGAAGACAGGCACTAAAGGTTATATTGCTAGCATCACATATGCTCGGATGGTGAGCTGGCAGACCAAGGCTTGTGAATCACATGCATCTGGTCTACAGAAGTAGTAGCAAAATTAAACAGTTACTCAATTATATTTTCCTATAAAGGATATCACTTTCCTACAAATATTTATTGTTTCTCGTCCAGAGCACAACAATAAAACAGATAGTTAAGACATCTGCAGACTATGTTCAAAAGGCACCACTACAAGTTGAAGGAAGGGTAATACCAGATTTTTATCACCCAGCAGACTTAGCTCTGCTGCAGCCCTTTCATTATTGGCACAGAAATTGTTTGATTGTGGGGCTTCTTTCTAGTATTTTTTCTTTTTTCTTTTTTACAAATGAATTGTGATCTCAGAACACATCAAAGGATCGCACAGGAATAGAAAGACCTGGTAATGCCATGAGCATGATGCTTCTAAGAAGCAATGGCCACCATATGATCCAGGAGCTAAACTGCTGTGTGTCACAGCGACCCAGCACCTCCTGCATACCCACATCCACATAAGCATCACTTCATACAATGGCAAATCAAGTCTGGAGCATTCTTCTCTCCTTGTTGCTCTCACCATCAGTCTCCTTCTTAACAGACCTACTCAATACACAGAAATAGCAAAACGTTTCCCCAAACAAACCTTATTCTTCTACATTTAGTGGTTATTAGGATTCATAATAGCACTTATAGTAACACATTTACTCTAAAAACCGACAGAGAAAGAGTTCAGTAATAAGCCCTGCTCAGAAGCCACAAGTCTTGCAAGCAAAAGGACCAGACTTCAGTTCTTGTGTACTGCAACCTTCAGATTCCACCTAAAGTCACAGTTTTTGAAGTTATCTCAACAGTAAGGGAACTTAGGACTGTTTCACACAGGCAGGAAACAGAGCAGGAGCTTAACTGCTAAATAAATGATTTGTCACAACAATTAGAAATGAAATTAAGTCTTTCTGGAATCCCAGTGCAGCTCTGGCAGTATGCCCCAAGCTTTTCTGCCAGTAGAACTGTAGGGAACAAGCCAGATTTACCAGAACAAAACCTGTGCTGATCCTGAATTAGGAGCGCCCTGCAAGGAACTGAGATCTTTCTTCAGCCTTCATACAAAGTCATATACATTCTGAAGCCACCAGTTTCATCAGGACTAATTCCATTTTCTTTTAATGACTTATTGGAGGGCTTTTCCTTGGAGCTGCAGTCAGAGGATATAAAGAATGACCTTCTTCCACAAGATCAGAGACATATTTGCACATAAACAGCTGAAAAGTACTGGACTAAACAGTCTGCAGATGCCCATGATATAATAAGAGCAAATAAAAAGCTTATGACACTGTAACTCTGCACCACCAAAGACATAAATCCTGCTGGAAGCACTGGAAGTCAGATGGCTTTTGAAATCCCTCACAGGTTCTAAAATTCCTGGCAATGCACTGCAGGGCTGGTATTAAAACTCAAAATCTTTCTGTCAAACAAATACTGAAGCAATAAACAATGATAGTAAAGCAGAGACATACAGACATTTTAATCCATTGGTCAAGAAAATTGGTACCTCAAAGACAGCACACAGACCTGCTTACTGGACCTGATCAAGCAGAGGCAGCAGACAGCTAACATCTTCAAGGCACTCTGCAACAGCATTCCCCTACCTCCTTTGCTGAGCAGCAGTGATCTGCCTGGAATAGCCATTAAAAAGCCAGAAATACAGGACATAAAATCACTTGCAAAGTCTACTGACCTGACCATACAAAAACAGCGTTAAACTTCACAAAGGGCTTTTTCCATCAACTCTGCAGGCTACGGGTGGGTGTCCAAAGACTGCAGATATTTCCAGGTTTGGAAGGCTTGGGCATCCGCAAGCCCTGCTAGCTGCCCCCACACAAGGAAACAACCCAGCAAAGAACCCAAAGCCTCTGTGTTCACAGGAACAGATTGAGAAGGGCTGAGACCCAACAGCCTTAACCTGGAGCAAGGAGGGATCAAGTTATTGCTGAAAAACAAAGTACTTCTAGTAAATCCCCATGTCAACCACCATCTGGGCATAGAATCAGTTTAGAAAAGTATGTCTAAGCACCTCACCCTTTAAAACCATGACTAACTTCTCACTCCCTCATCCAACTTAAGGCACGCTCCCAGCACTTTTGAAGACAAATTGATAAAGATCAGATCAAATAGTTTCCATTAAGGAACAATACAATATGACTTATTCCGTGAGCAGACAATTCCAGCATCAACTACAGCTATGCCATCATTTAGCAGGTAATTAATTCCAAAACAGGCTGCAGCACAAACAAATCTGTGATTATGTAAATGCTAATATAAAGAAAACTCTTACTATGAATCCAATGGCACAGGTACAGAAATACCTCCTTAATACATTCTCAGTAATCCCACAAAATGCACATAACCTGTGCAGTAAATCCAACAGTACAATGCAAAGAGGATTCAATTTACAATAAGAACAGAATGGAACTCAAATACAGGAAGGTATTGAAAACTGAAAGCCTCTGAGTTTTCTTCATCTCAAGGAAAGTGAGCAAATGTTTGCTTTTCAGACAAATATTTAAGAGTAGCCACAAAAGGAATGTTACTTTAAAGGGACTTCTTTAAGATCATGTATCATATTCCTCACTTCTAACAATTTTCCTTAGTAAATAGTAAAACTACTTATATTGCCTTCCTTTTGTTT
Organism: Coturnix japonica; assembly: GCF_054131305.1. Lineage (NCBI taxonomy): Eukaryota > Metazoa > Chordata > Aves > Galliformes > Phasianidae > Coturnix > Coturnix japonica. The sequence goes on along the minus strand of NC_140677.1, from coordinate 5,880,761 downwards.
ATTTGCTGTGAGGAATGAAGATCAGTTCTTACTGTGAAATCTGCAGCCCGAGACTCTTATCTCTCTCGCTAGTTAAATCCAGTCAGGTTTGGTGGACACCCACCGAGGCAGCAACACAGAAGCCCTCATTAAATCACCCCGTTAATTCACAAGGTGACACCAAGCAGCAGCTGAGCAGAGCAATGACTCAACACATCACTTTGGTCACTCGAGAAATTAAAGATATTTTACTCATCCAGTTCTAATCTTCTATCAATATTTATGGGTAACAGATTCACACTGATCTGTAGCCTTCAGGGATCCAGAAATGATCTATTCCCATCTCCCTGTGTAACACAGGCCACATCACATCAATCAATTCTTCCTTGGTGTGTGCTTAAGCTACCACATTTCCCTATAGACCAATTATTGATTTAAACCCTTTCCCAACAAAGAATCCACTGTGTAACACTTGATAAATTGCTTCAGTGGTTGATTATCCACCCTGTTAGAAAGGGCCTTCTATTTCCTGACAATGTATTACTTAGAAAACTACAACAGAGTTTTAATAAACTGCCTCTTTTTTTAATCTTTAGCTAGTAAAGAATGAACTAACAGGAACATAACCTCCTATTTTTCATATACTTGAACAAAGAGGGCATTGAAAAAGTAGTTGACATATAGAGAAGATGGAGAAGAGATATTTCAAAAGACCTCCCAGGAGAACAGATAGCTACAGGGCACAGAGCACTTGCCGGCACGTACCCATCTCCAGTATACTCCATCAGAGTCACCTCAGTTAAAAATGTTACATCCACAGAAAACACAACCTACAGCACAGAAATAGACACAACTTTTAATACAGTTTACTGGCCAGGACAACACTTTGTGCTGTGAAAAATGGGCTTGTCATGCCAGGAAAACCATCATGCCCTTGGTGCTGGTCTTTATGATCAGGAATGCCTTGTGAAGCACTTCAAGAAAATCACATTATACACAAAAGGTTGAAGACTTCACCCAAAGGGCCAACAACTGAGTGGGGCTGCCCAGACCTACCTAACCCACACCAAAGCTGGGATGAATTCTGCCAGGATTAAGGCCTAGTAATGATTTGTGCCATATTAACAAGGCAACATCAAGCACAACAAAATGAGGGAAGAGCCTCTCTCAGTTCTAGCTTCTCCTATTAAAACATCTCAGCAACTAAAGAGTTACAAGTTACTTTTTTTCCTGTGTGTGTCAAATATTTGAAGACATAAAACAAGCCAAGCATGTAGAAGCTTCTTCTGATGCATATTAAAAAAAAACACATCATATTTAACCTTGGCAAATAAAAGCGATTGGGCCTAAGCCAGAATTTTTAAGACTTTCAGGATGAAACTTTAGTGCCATGCCTAGATCATTTATTATAACAGTAAAAAATAAAACAAGAAAAGTAAGAATTATTTGCAATTTCAAACTATTCTTTACTGAACACTTTGCAACAGCCCAGATCCCTGTCATGACCATTTCTTCTCAATAACAAGGCAATACAAGCTCCAGACTAGGCTTCAGAAAAGGGCAGGATCTCAGTACCTCTGTTACCAGCCTGAGCCAAATTCTTCAGGAGAATATAATGAGCCTGCAGGAGGTGAGGTGTCCCACCCCAGAGGTGACAGCAAGGCACTCCACAATTGTTCCCCCAAGACAACGTAAATCAGGGCCAAGAAGTGACTGCATCCAAGTGCAGCACTACCACAGCACTCTCAGGACCATGGGATTCACAGCAAGCAACGTATCAAGAAAGGACTTGGGAGACTCCACCAAACTAAGCCATTCACTATTCCTAAGACACATTTTAGGGGCTATCATCATAGAGTTGGGATGTATGGTTTGAAAGCCCTCAGCTGGTTGGAGATGACCTTGAAGGCTGGGCTATTCTAGACTAGAAGTCTTCAGCCATAACCACACTCATTGTGAATGAGTGGAAAGAAAATTACGCAGTTCATTTGTGAGAGCTGATGAACAGGGTTAACAAATAAATAAAGGAAAATGACTACGAGGATGTTGGTCAGGGATGATAAGTCTAGGCAGCAGCAGTAGCTGAAACAATGCAAACATTCTCCCTTCCTTCACCATCTCATTCCATTTACAGTCCACCAAATCAAAGTCTAAACTATCATCAATTGACACATTTCATTAAGACTGGCTTCAGGAGACAGCTTATTATTGCAGAGTCAGCTCCACCTGACTGACTGTACAATACCCCCTGCTTTTGACATGGCTCCCTGCTGATGCCATGCTCCTAATCACACTGTATCTGAGCAGGGACTTTCCATGTCCTTCCAGGATGGACACAAACATCTCCTCCATTGCTTTAAGTATCAACTCTGTTACAAATCACTTATACACAGCAAAAATCTTAAAGGAGTAAAAGGGTTTGCAATTCAGAGGTGGCTCAGAGCCTACCTGCAGTTGCAGGGATAAAAGTACCCTCTTAGCTGTTAAAAGCCCCTCTGAGGAACAAAGTGTTATCCATAAAAACCTCCGTCTTCAAAGCCTGGTATAACTTTTAAGCCCTGACAAGAAACCCAGACAAAATAAATGCTCTCTCAATGCAGAATCCCTCTGATTATTATCAAAGGAATTGCTTAATCTAAAGTTATTGCAAGTGTAAAATGCCAACTTTGCAGTTAACGTGATGATATCAAAAAGTGAGTAATAGAGCTGGTGAACACCCCAAACCTGCGAACCTACTTATCATGAGAATATGAGAGGGTTTACTACACAGGTTTAAGCTGTCAATAGATTTTATCCTAAGTAAATTTTAAGCCAGTCAAAACGGAATGTATGACCAGCTGTGCTTGACTCCAGGTTCACCTGCAGCCAATTAACACTTTAGTAATTCTAGAGAGAATTAACTCCCTCCTCGCTGCTGTCACACTGCAAAGCCTGCAAACGTTCTGCAGTCCTTCAATGCAGGCATTCCTCCTGGGTAGGAGCGCTGCAGCAAGGGGAGGATGCAGAGCTCTGTGATTCCAGAGCACGTGAGCTTTCATCGAAAAAGGTCAAGTCTATTGATCGTGCACACAACAGTGCCCAGGGGGGCAGAAACCCTGAGCTTGCTCACATGCCCATCAGAAATTAGGCTGCAGAACGCTAGCAAGGTGAAAGGTTAACGAACTACAGGCTGAGGAAATAAAACAAGGCCACAGATGACTGTGCCATGAGGCTCCTGGGGCAGCTCTGCTGCCTGGAGTCATTTTCCCAGATAAAGGGCCGCAGATACGCTCCAGGAGTTAGAAGTCAGGGTGGCACAGGGTACTTTCCTCCTATCAGTGGGGCAGTTGAGATGTCCTCACAGGCCCTTTTGCTCACTATCACCTAAATCCCCCATAGGAACAAGGACGATGCAGAGACCCCTCTTATTCTCCATCAGCAACAGAGCTGAGGGGTTTGCAAGTCCAAGGGGGAGAATCCCTCCATTGTCAGCTCCCTTGCTTTGTTTTTTGAGGTAGGCAATACACTGTTAAGGGTTGAAAACTAAATCAAACAAAATCTAAATAAGGTTTGTTTGTTTGTTTTTTAAAGGACAACAGGTTTTCCAGTTGCACAGACTTGCTGGTACCACATTTCTGTCATCACTATGGATTCCTGTAACAGGCAAGAGTTTATTAAAGAGAGCTACAGTCTCTAGGCTTCAAGCGTAAAAATCAGAGCCATAAAGTCATTTTTTCTGTTATCTAGAGATACAAAGCTCCCAGTTGATTTGGATACAGATTCTGTGTCTTTCTAGCATTACCTAATCAGAGCATCCTAAAATACATGCAAATAACTGCATGAGAATAATTACAAGTGGTGCTTTAAGGTGACAGGCTTAGGAAAACAACAAATGCAGTGCAAGACTAAAGCAAACCAAAAGCCTCAAACAATTCACAGCAAGGACACTGCCAGCACTTCACCAGGTAAATAAAATTAGTAAGCCAGCAATTAGCAAAACAATTAAGTACTCAAAAAAAGCAAGCCAAAAAATAAATGTTCAACTCCACAAACACAAAGAAGTTGGCATCACACTCTCTGGTTTTAACAATGCAATATGGTTATCCATTTCTCCACGGCATATGAAACTTAACTCAGTATGAAAACAAATCACTGAAAGTCTTGGCAGATTAGCAAATGTCAGATCAAATTAGGCCTTCCCCGAGACTATGCAGGGGCTGTACACATTTATCACAGTCTAACAGATTCTTTGCTTTCTTGACGTGAATAGGTCAGAACAGCCCAGAGACAAAAGGCAGCAAGATTAGAAGACTCCAAGTGCACAGTTTTGGGAGGCCACTTACTGTCAGGCTTTGCTTTACAGCTACAGTTATTCACAGAGAAATGGTTTTGGAGATAGGTAAAGCCACAGGAGACAGCAGACACCAAAAGAAAATAGCTTTATGTTCCCACATCACTCCCTGCAAAACTCCACAGGGCCAACACTAACAGGGACACTCACATCACAGTCTGTGAAACTGCTGTACTCTGCACATGCAAACATAGCAGGCAGGTTTCAGATTACTTGCAGAAACTGGAGAGATTCCTGAGCGCTGCACAATGGGACACATCCCAGGATTTTTACCCAGAGCTCCTGAGCATAAAGCCACAGGGCTCAGGCAGCACACACACATGCCCTCTTCCAAAGCCTAGGCCATTCTGTCACCCAACCCACTACTTCCTATGGGAAACCAAGGCACACAGAGCAGGGAGGTGTACCTCAGCCCTAGAAGAAGCTGTACAAAAACTGGAGATGAGGGAAGATAGCAACCTACCTAACAGGAGGGCTGAAATATGATCACACACCAGCCTCTTCCACCTGATGGAGAGAACCAGCTTCACTGCTGCCCTCCTGCCAGGGGCAGATAGATAGAGGAGCATCCTAAGCTCAGCACCCATCGCCCACCCTTCTCTCCAGCACTTAATGCAAAGCTTACAGCACCTACACAACCCTTTTGAAAGAATTTAGGGCTTTAGCTCACCATGCTACAGCCATCAGGAATGCTGTCTTCTCTCTGGAACTAGATGTGTCTGCTGGTGGTCCCAAAAGCCTTGCAAGGGATACTGCCTCAACAAGCTTGTCTTGCAAAGACCTTCTCACAGCTTCAGTCAGACCTACTACTACCAGTCTTCCCCTCAGCCACCAAGGAATCATTTGTCTTGCCTGATGAGATGATTGGTAGCAGGAGGGATCTAGTATTTATCATCAGCCCCTCAAAGGAAAGAGCAAAATCCACCCACCCACTCCCCTCCCTGGCCTCTAATGCTCTCCAGTGGATGCAGGTGCAGGTAATTTAGCAGAATGAGTTGAAGCTCAGTTCAGTAAGTTATTTAAGCCTACACTTAGTTCAGGGAGCCCCAGGTTCTCCAGTTTCCTTAGTGCAGACAGGCCGGTACCTACCTTTGCTCTTGTGCTGGGCAATAGGAGGTCTGGATTTAGGAATTTGCCAGACTGATCCTTGCTAGGACAATCTGTGCTGCAGGAGTCCTTCAAGTACGGACTTCCTTCATTTACATTACATTGTATCATAGGTTAATGGCTCTCGTTACATAAACTGTTTTTAAAAATCCCGGTACAATTAGTTCCAAAAAACACGGAAATATCCACCAACTTGAATTCTCATTAAGAAGATAAAACTATAAACAAGAATATAGTTATTTTCAATAGATACCGCAGCGCACACTGTTTATAAAAACAATTGTTAGGTTTCTATAAGGCAGGATCATCTTGTGCTTTTTATTTAAGGAACACAATGGTGGAGGAGAACAGAACCATTACAACACATAAAGCAACTGTGCTTGGATGGCTACTTTGCCATTTGAAAGGAAAATCGGAGGCACAATAACGTCTTATTGTTTTTCTTCTAAAATATACAAGCGAACAATATACTACTTAAAAACAATTTATTGTAAACAATGCTAACGGCAGAAGAAAACAATACCTTAAGAGATAAAATGAACTTATATCCTCCAAGAGCAAGTCATCATTTTGACTTGTTGATTCGAAATAAATGGCTTATTAGTGCTCAAGTCATTTAGGAACTGCAAACGCATTGATAAAGACAGGTTAGCAAACAGAAACATAACATAAATATTTGGGAATTCATTGCTGCAAAGGACATACAATTTTCTAGCCACATGGGGAGAGGGTTATAGTACTGCCCCTTCTGGTGGCACCAACAGTAATCAGGGATGCAAGGAATCAAAGAGGCTTTTTCTGAAGGGGTTTGGAGGGAGCTGGGTGGGAACACCCAAGAGCTTTTCTTGGTAAGACTTGCATCTTGTAAACTAGAATTACAAAGCATAAGCCAGAGCCAAAGCTGCCACCAGCACTGAGCATGCAGATTTGCTGCAAGCTGGGCTGGCTGATGGGGAACCCTGCCCTCCCAGCCATCAGACAAGGAACTTAATGACGAATAAACCAAATAAAAGTGAGCTCTCAAGATGGCTCCGAAGGATGGGCTCAGAACGGCAGCAAACAAAGAGGAGCCAGTGCAGCAGCCCGGAGATGCACCTTGAAAAGCGCCTTTCAGATCCACTCCCTCTTACTTAAGTTCTTCCTTGCATCTTAGGGAGAAAATGGAAACAAAACGAGCTCTGGAATTCAGTTACGCCATTCAAACCCATGCTCGGCACTCCTTACCTGCTTCCTTTCCCACTCACTCATTCCATTTTGTGATCTCCAGACAGACAGTCAGACAGACAGACGTGCTGCTGGGGGAGGGTGGGACCACAAGCACTCCTCTGCTTGTACCTGTGTGCAGGACACTGAGCATGCTCCAAATTCCTCACCAGCCAGGTTTCAAGGGGAAAAAAGCTTCCCTGGAAGCAGATTAGAGTTGTCCCTGTACCAGCAGTGGATGAGCTTTATCCTGGATCCTTTTCAAAGCATTTAAACTTAAAAGAGGATAAAGCAGTGAGCAAGTTGTGCACAACAATAGCTTGTTTTAACAACTGCCTCTAAATCAACTCATATGAACAAAAATCATATGGAGCAAAACTCGGGACATGAGGGTCCAAATTCAGGCACTGGTACAATACACCTGCATGTTCAGTGGTGCCTCAGTTTCCCACCTACAAACAGCAGCTGGAATTCAGCTTATTCCTTTTTTTACTTGTCCTTCCCATAAAATATTTGGATAATGCTCAGGCTTTTACGAGGCATTTTTACAATACCTAAGACAACAGGGCCTTGACCTCTATTAGAGCTGCTAAATAGTTTCACATTGCTTGCATTACTGTAAACCCAGAACTTAGGCAGGAGGAACTGTCAGAAAAGTCTCTTCCAGCATCCAAACAGTAACAGCAATGTAATCAAAACTGCAGGAGCCAGGACATGAAAAATCTCACAGATCGGAAGGGGAAACAGGCAGAAGGACAAGAGCAGCGAGTTGCTTCCCTGTGGCTCTAAGAGCACATTTGGTTCAGGGACTACTGCTCCCCCAAAGCTGAAGGCTGCCAGGAATCTCACACCAGAAACAGATCAAATTTCCATATAGCTTCCTTCTGTCCCTTCTTCAGCAAGAAAACCCATTCTTCTTGATGCCCATTTGACAGCAGGGTGCCCACTGTGTGTCTGTATCACACCTCATGTGAAAAAGCCTAAATCAGCCAACTTCCCACACACATTCTGTCGATGCAAGACACCGGTGCCAGCTTGGCCAGACAGCCTGGTCTGGGCCAGGGCTCCTGCATGTGCCTGTACCAGGTCTTCCAATCTGCAAACATACTCCTTTAATAGAGCTGGGAGGAGCAGGAGCAGCCACAGCACAACCTGGTAGGAGGGGAGCAGTGCTGCCAGTACCCATCCCCAGGCAGAAGCCACTAGGGTCTAACGCAAACACCTCACTTCCCTGTCCTCAGGACTTTCCCAGTGCTCACAAAAGCTATGATATTAGCCCACCTCATTTTCCTTTGACATTTAGCACAGGTTAAACTGCTTGAGGAGTAAATGTGGCTACGGATAAGTCCTGCAAGACAGGAACCACAGTGAAATAAACTCCTGAGAGTCAAACACTGGGAACAAGCCACCTGGGTGCTTTCACAGTCAAAACACTGAAGGTGTTTAGACAAAAATTCAAAATACGTGATGCAAAGGGGAAAATATTTGTTCTGCTGCCTTCACTGTACCTCACAGAATCATTGTGCTTGGAAAAGAGCTCCAAGATCACCAAGCCCAACCCACCCCCACCGTGCCCACTAGACACATCCCACAGTGCCACATCTCCATGGGTCTTGAACACCTCCAGGGACGGTGACCCCACCATCTCCTGGGCAGCCTGTGCCACTCTTCCTGATAAAGCCCTTTACTTGATAAAGCAAACACCATTCTTTAGAGTACACCTCTTGTCAGGGCTGAGTTTTCAGTTTCTTAAGACTGAAAGAGAGATCAAAGCCAGACTGACTTTACTGTAAGAGCATACAGTGATTATGGTTGAAGCCCTTTCTTTATAAACACCTCTTTTCCATGGCTTGCAACTTTCTCAAAAACAAACAAACCAAAAAGCCTTTGGCTTGAAATACCTTTTAAAAAGCCTTAGCCTGGAAGGATGCTGCAAAGGGCATCCATCTGATTGGCTCTTTGAGCTACCAGAAAAATGAAAGCTGTGCCAGGCAAAAACTGTTTGTTCTACTCTTACACTCTAAATATTTTTATAAGTGTGTTTTAAGTCTCCAAGCCAGATGAATATGATGTATTCAAGGAGTAAGAGTTCCAGCTAAGGGAACAAAACACACAATAAGCACACAAGTATCCAACAATGGATTTCCAACACCTGGCTTTGCAATCCATAAAGGAAACACCTTGAGTGGGAAGGCTCACAGCGCATCTCCAGGCGCTTTCATCTGCTTCTTTTACAACAGCAGCTTGGCAAAGAGCAAAATCCACATCTCTACAAAGAAGCTACTTGCACTTCTTCATGATTTTGCCTTTAAAAAGTCAATAATCGCAGCAAATCAAGTTTTATCAACTGTGGCAGAAAATAAACTCCAAAATACAATCATCTGCACACATGCGAGGAGCTTTAATAAAGCCACGCTGTTAAGCAAGACGGCGTGCTGCAAGTTATCCAACCTCAACATGCTCAGTTCTGAGCAAATGCAGCACTGAACATCTCCTTCATGACTTCAGTGCTGCCAAGACTGATGATTTTCCCACATATCTGCTGGTTCTCTAAAAAAATTCAGCTCCTGGAGTCATGAGATTAAGTAGAAATACGCACTTTTATTATGTGAAAGGTTTTTAAATCATCATTTTTGCCCAAGAAATAAAGAAAAAGGGCCTTTACATTAGAAAATCCCAATGGGCTCCAAGGGCAGGGACAGACACAAGGCACAGCTCTATACAGACTATGGATTCTTGGGGCCACACCAAGCAGGGATCAGCTCTTGGTGCTCCTCTTCCCCTCTGTCCTCCCAGCCCTTTCTTGGGCACTCCTACAGGCATGAAGAGAAACCCCACTTAAAATTCACCACCTTCCTCCTCGGTTCACTTCCAAACCCCAAGGAAATGAGGCCAATAGCAGCCCTTCTTTCTCTCCCAGTAGCAGGAGCAGATCGAAGCTCCCCCATCATTTCCTCATCTACACTCAAGCTCCCCTCCTCCAGCGCTGCAAGGGAGCCTCAGAGCAGTGGTTTGGGATCCTCTTTTCCCTTGCAGTGACAGCAGCTCTATAAGACAGGTCTGCCGCCCCACAGCCAGGACCTTCCCGCAGCAGCAGGAGGCTCCCAGCAGGGCACGTCCTCACCTCAACTCTTCACCCAGCTCATTAAGACGTTCCTCCCCGCTGCCCCCCCCCCTTCGTTAACCTCCACGAGAACTAATGGGCTCCTTTGCAAATCCAGTGCACGCTCATAGAGCACGGCAAGCTTTAAACGCTGATGTTCTCATGCATATACAGAAAAGCAAATTTTACTCTAAATAGAAGTGGCAGCTTCTAATTTAGGAATATACAATTTGACTGCTAGGCACAACAAAAATTACCTATTTCCCATGCAGGCAAACAGGCTGTTGCAATGCCAGCTCAATGTGCAATTTCAAATAAAGGCTACCATCTTCTGCTTTGCATGAGTCCCCTCTGCCATTAACCCTTTCTGCTCAGGCAGCCTGCCTGGAAATCCCATCAGATTTTTTGTGGATGAATTTCACTCCTTCCACTAATGCCATCGGACCAGTTGCCATGAGAAATGCAAGAATTATTTCATAGCCATGCTGGTCATCAGGCTAAGGGCAGGGATCACAATCCCATGGGATCCAAAGCACAGACAGACCTTCCAATCTGCCCCATTCGTCTGCTTTGACTAAAAAAAGCTTGCAGACTTCATTACGTGGGCGTGCTTATATCTCAATACACATACATACATATACAACCCTATAAAATGCAGATTCACACCATGCACGTCATCACTGCAGAGACAAGCGAGCATTTTGCATGCACATCACCCACAGACTGAGCAAAGCTCCTTCAGACAGCCCCGCAGAGGTGTCTGCAGTCAGTGGGCTCCCCAGCATGCACAAAGCTTTATCCGCTTTATTCTGCAACCTGCCGAATTACCAGAATATGTTCAGCTGTTACACACTGACCCCAGAGCCATAATCTCCACCTCCCAGCAGCTGTTCCATGTGCTGGGGCATTTACAGCAGGCATTACGGGTAAACAATGGACACTTCCCAACTCAGGGCTGGGGGAGGCAAAGCACAGCCCATGTACCCCACTGCAGCATCCCTGCCTGCAGCACCAGCACACACTGCAAACAGCCACACAACTGCTGCATCCAGGGCTTATGGAAATTTCAAGTGTCTCCCCTGTGACATTAAAAAGCTGTTGACTTCCAGCACATCAAGCAGCAGAGACTGCAATTCGGTGTTTAAAGGGTGATTAAATGCAAGTGACTTAAATTATATATCCCAAGTTGCTGGAACTGACACCATTTAAAACTCACCATCCATCCCCCGTTTCCTCCAACACTGATTATTACCCACTAAGAGATGAGTATTTTACAGGCACTGAACCACGGATTTATAAATTGGAGATAATTAAATGGGTTTGCATTACAAATAGAGTAAAAAATTCCCATTCCATGGGCCATCTGAGAATGCTTACAAAGTCAAAGTGGATGTTTTCATACCTGAAAACTTGCTGCTAACTTTGGCACAAGCTTGGAGTTATTTCACAGTGGATTCATACCAGACATTTACTGTACTGGTGAGTAACCTCAGATAGACTCAGGATCTATCATTAAATCTCCTACACACAGCTCTGTAATAAAGCTCCATACAGCCAACACAAAACTCGCCTGTTTCTCCTTGATAAAGACATGGAATGACTTGCAAGATGCTGCCTTTCAGATTTCAAGGTGTCGCATGATTCCCCGGGCCAGTGATGAAGGCACAGCCTTTCTTCCTAACCCTGCTGCCAATCCACCCTGGGCAGGGACAGTGGGAGCAAAGCCCCCTGAAAGCCTTCGTTGCCCCCCCCCCCCATTTTCCCTGGCATTTTTAAGCCAGAAAAAAGAAAGTGTTGTATTGATCTCACCACCTGACAGAAATAAGAGAGACTCATTAAGCACAGAGATCTCAGGGAAGGAGTCTCCAAGGAATTTTATTCACTTGAATGAGGGCTCTTGTAAAATGCCAGGAGGGAAAGAAAAGAAAGAAAGAAAAAAGCCAAATCCTGGTTCTTCACTGTCAGCTGGCATCTCCCTGCACTTGTGGGAGCACAGAGCATCGCAGACTCAAAGCAGAGGCTGGAAGATGCTTGGAGGGCTGTGCCTGTGGGCATGAAGCAGGGGGAGAGCAGAGGCAATGCAAACAGGAGTGAATATCAACAGTGACTGGGGACACACAGCAAATAAACAGTGATGTAACAGCTTTTGCAATTATAATTCAGACAAAAACAAACAAAAATGACAACCCAGCACAACAAAAGGGAGGATGTCAGGAGGGGGCCGCAGGGACTCCACCACATTCACATCTGTTGCTATCATAACATCCCAAACAGGCAGCTCCAGAAAGCAACAGTCAGAGGGCAGGAAATACGGATGGGGCAGCAGCAAATTCTTGTGATCTACAACTGTGCTTGAAGTGTTCATGGCCACACTGAGAGCTGAATTTATATCCCAAATCCTTGTAACAGCCCACAGTGCTGCTACTGGTTTTGACCCCATCCCCAGAAAGCACCTCTAGGGACTGAAATAGAGAGTCCAAGGGGGGTCCATAAATAAAACAGACCCTGGAGGAAGGAGGAGGGGTATGGGAAGCAAGAGAGCGTGGAGGGAAAGCATTTAATAAGGAGTGCCATGTTTAAGTGAGATGTCTCTAAAACAATCCCACATCCCTCTCAAAGCTTCTGTCGCTGCTGTAGGTGAGCTGGGTTGTCCAACAGAAAACGAGCATTCTACCTGTGCAGAGTGTGGTCCAGTGCTTGCACGGAGGTAGAGGAATGGATTTAGGGGAAATCGTATATCTGGACCCCATGGAGACAGGTTTAATGCACACCATCCGTGACAGGCATCAGTTTAACTGCTCTGCAAATCCTCCCCTGAAACAGTCACAATTTCTTTCGCTATTGCTTCATTACCTTCACAGTAAGAAATTCTTCCCCCTGTACTCACCTCAAATATTCTTTTCAGGGAAATAGAGGCATTTTCCCCCAGTGGGTCCTAAAAAGTGATCATTATCCTTTTTACAGAAATCTTTCACGTGCCAGAATATGTATTGCCTGCACTCAGGCTTGTATTTCCAAATACAATTCTTTCAACCTACCCCTTCAAACCTCATCCATTTTCTGAGCCTCTGATCTGCACCATCCATTTCCAGCCTCACCACTGAGATGGTCCTCCTTCAGCCACACACTGCCCAGTACCATTCAATGCAGTGAAAAGTAATCATCATCCATGTTTTATGCATGACACTTCTGCAATGATGACTTGGAGAGAGATTAGACTCTCATTCTGAGAAAAGGAGAACCTTGGAACAGTGCTGACACGTGAGCTGGTCACATCCAAAGCTCCTGTTGTGCATAAAGTGTTTATCCCCTCACAAAGGGAAGTTGGGCACATATACCTTTATCATTTATTATACATATGTGTAATTAACATTACATTTTGTGAGGGCTGAAGCAGAGGAAGCACAGAGCACATCTGCTTTTCACGATCCTCATCTCCCTAGACATGCTCTGTTCCTGTACGACCTTTCTCGCACATTCCACTACTATTTTTGCAAGAACTTCACCCAATTTGGAAGCCTTCAAATAAAGAGTTTTTCCACTAGAGGGCACAAAGACGATTTCTGCTCAATGAAAAACTAATGTTAGGAGGACTACAATCTAATTATTACCATCTTACCAAAGGTATCACAAACACCAATAAATGAACACTTAATATATCGAGATGTAGCTCATACTTCCCATGTGTTACACCACCAAACACCTCTAAAACAACATAGACTGAAAAAACAGAAAACCAAAATTGACTCTGCTCTGGCAAGGTCTCCTATATAACACTATATAACACTACATGTGTCCAGAGTTCCTCAGTGCCCACAACTTTTCATTAGCTACAAGACTATAAGATTATGTCAGCACTGGAGAGTGAAAATCTATCCTCCTGTTGTCTAAGTTCAGCATTTAGTCACTGAACTTCTTTTCACTGTTGATTCCTCTATCAATAGAAGTTCTCTAGATCTAGTAGATCTTCAGTTTACAGATACATTTAGATCACGATAAGTCACCTCCTGTTTTGGGTAAACAGATTATAGGCTCTCAGGCTCATCTATATAAGGCAGCCTTTCCAGATTTGAATCTCACCTTGTAAACTTCTCACTACCTGGATCCATCACCCTGACACTTTAACCAGTTCCTCACAAAGCCACGGTGAGGATGATGTTTACACAAACACAGACTCACTGGGTTGAACATCTGACTGACATGCAATCCAACCAGCACAACGTTAGTGATGATTTCAAAGCATCTCCATAGTTCTGTGGCCCTGGGGATCCATCAGCCTCCCAAACCCCGACAGCTACAAGTGCCTCTAACCTACCTTGCTCATTCCTGTACTTCTGAGACCCCGACCTTCCAGGGCCCAGGCCAAGGAGATGAGTGATGGCCTGGTAACCCACTCGTGTCCGTGCATCCAGACGCAGGGCCACGCTCCCCTCCATGGCTACTGTCCCTGGGTCTGAGCACAGCAGGCTCTGCTCCGTGCCCTCCTGCTTTCCGTGCACTTCCACTTACAGAAGGTTTGGTTTCAACAGAGTCAGCCTGGAGACTTTTGCTAATGGAAGAAGAGAGACAATAGGAGCATGCAGGTGCTTCCTCCCATTTAAAGTGTTTACTTGTGCAGCTCAACACAGTGACGTTATTGTGAATTAGATCCGCGTGCTGTTTCACAGAGTTCAAAAGGTAGCACGTAACAAAAGAAACCCCAAAATACTGCTTATTAAATTAAATGCTGCAGATTCAATACTTTTTTTTCTTTCCTTTTAAACTCTGCTTCCTTTGCTAATGCCAAGTAAGAAGGTTTTTCCAACCATACAATTAAAGTGGTTTGAAATGGGAAGTGATACAGACTGTACCAAAACAAATAAAAACCCTAACAAAAGCAATGAATTTATCAGCCTATCTCCACTGCCTGTTCAGCAGGCTCCTTATGGCACTGAAAGACAACGCTGTCAGCTGCTGGGGAGGTAAGAACCTGAGATTGTTGCGGCAGTCCAAGAAAAAGCAAGAAGATGACAAGGAAAAAGGTACAGTATGGCTGAGCCACAACACAGAGTTAAGGCAAATGCCAGCCTGAAAGTGAAACAACGGCCTATTTGTTTTACAAGATACAGTAAGGAATTCAGCTGTATTCCATAGTAAACCATTTGGCTTAGGACTGAAACCGGGGGGAAAATAAGAGCATCTGATTCTAATTTTGTTGTCTTAAGTTTATGTTACATGAATCAAGATGTTTACTAGAGGTGCCAGACACTCAAATCCATGGTTGGACCTTGTACATAGGAAGTATCAGATGTACTAAACATCTCACAGTTCCCCTGTGCAGTGAAGGCTCAAAGCAACTCAGAGCTTGACAGCAAGATAACAACAATAATAATAACAAAGTCAAGATGCTTTTTGTGGCATAAACACAAAAATCCAACTTACAGACATCAATCTGTAAGAATCTCAGTCTCCTCACAGCACCACCTTTTTATTGCTCTGGAAATTTCAAACAAAATATCCTTATATTTAAGATCGTGCAGCTTCAGAATTGTACCTCTTTCCCACATGAAACTGTACCAAAAAAAGAATGCCAGAAATGCCACAAGCAATACCACACATAATGAACAGAACTGAGTCCTTTCATCTGACTGCAGCATTCTCCTGCCCACTCCCCACAGTCGCTGCTATTTCAGAAGTGCTTCCATTGATTTTCCTGCTTGGTGGGAGTGGGCTGGATGGGATTCAGCACTTTGTTCTCTGCTCTCATTTTCTGAGAGGTCCTGTGGGATGATTGCTCTGAGAGAATGCATGTCAGTTCCAGACTCCTTCCACTCTCTATCACCACTGACACTAGAAACAGCAATTAAAATCCTTCTCCCTGTTGCTTTGCCACAGATGTGTGCTAGAAAGTAAGTGGCAAGTGCCACCTCCTCTGATGGACATGGCAGTAATGCAGTGACTTAAGATCAGCAGGTTAATGATCTATAGAATTGTTTTCATGCAGCTCAGCAATGCCATGTCTACATTATTAGATATCTCCTTGAAATAACATCAGAACATGGGTGGACATGTGCCTGAAAACAGCTGCAGCAGCTCATGAGCTCAACTGTTCACTGACTGTTTGGACCTAATCCATTCTACCTGTGCTGAAACAGTCCCTCAGCACACTCCTCCCCTCACCACACACTCATCTGAAACAGCACCAGCAAACAGCAGACAGGGTTCGTAACCTCTTCAACCAACATCTGCTCTTCAAACAAATCTCTGGCAAGCAAAGGCCAAAGGAGCACCTTCAGTCTTCTCTGAGTTACCCAAAAAACAACTACAAGTCCCCATGTGCACAGCATTATCATGTATGAAGACAAAGGCAGAATAACCGCTAAGTAATGCCTGTCCCAAGTGCCCAGATCTCCCCAGCTCACTCCAGCAGCACTTCTCTGTCTCTTATTGCTTATTTTAGCCTTTAAAAGCAACCCATGTGCTTTATTTTTGTGGCTTTCATTCCACTGCCAGATTTACAGCAGTTCCAGACGGTGCCACTGATTTAGATGCCATTGCTTTAGAGGAGATCCAAGAGAAAAGCAATTGAATACAAACACCGAAAGAGAGCTGAAAGAAAGTAAACAGGTGAAAATAACTTCATTTACCAGTGTTGGTTTAGAGATCCACAAGGACACTGCATTTACTACATGTTGCCTTGGGCAGCTACAAGGACAGCAAGAGGAAAGGTATTTCCAAAGCTACTAAAGTGACATAAGAGCAAGACTTAAATCCCACTGAACAGCCAGGAGCCCTGGGCTGCAGACAGCTACAGAGCATTGACAATGCTCAGCATTCCCAGCTCCCTGCTGAGGAACAAAGCAAATGGAACGCTGTAAAAACTGCCACACCACTGCCCTCAGCAGCCCTTGGGGTGATCCGTCTCCCCTGCACTTCAGAGATCTGCAGTGCCCACCTCAGCCAGACTCACCAGCCTACGCAGACAGCAGCTATGAGAAAACACCCCTATGAAACAGACATTTCAGCAAAATCCCAAGCTCTTTTTAAAAGAATAATTTAAAGGAATCAGTCTCGAAGCAGTGCAGCCTGACAGAAACGAGTTCTGCAAGCAGAAACTGCACAGGACTCAGAAGCAAACACAACGGGAGTTGACAACAGTAATAAATTAGAGGTTTTAATTGTGGTAAAAATAGGCCTTCTAAAAGACCAGCAGTAACAGTATGTTCAGAACTTCGTCGCATTACGTTTAGGATTCCTACCAGCAGCATGCAACAAAACATATCTGAGCTGCAATCAATTTCCTACAGCCTCACGTAAACATTACAGGAATTTTGTCCTCTGCAATACTTCTTGCTCTCCAGGCTGCTATAAATAAGTCAGTTACAGCCCCACTGCCTCTTTGTCTCCTATCTTGCCATCTCAAGTCACTGCTTTTATTTTCCTTGTGCTACCAGTACAACCACTTTCCGACTCAGCAAACATTTTAGTTGTTACCCATAGCAAAACTCTCCGCAGAATGAAGCATTTCACGTTCACAGGGGAGGCATGGAAAGAAGAAGCTGTTTTCCAGTGTGCTCATCCTCCTTCCATACAGGACTGGGGAAGGGAGGCAGCACGTTCCAACTTCAGGAGCCAGGAAGGACGCTCAGCTGCAGGAGGGCAATGTGCCATTGGGCCTTTTGCAGGCAGGGACTTTCTGGGAGACAAACTACTCCCCTGCAGGACAGGATTTGTACCCCAGTACTAAGATACAGTACTGGAGTGGGTGGGATCAGGGCAAGGGAAGAGACACCTGAGCTGACTTCAATGCATCCCCATCCTTTGAACACTGCACTCATACATAAATGAAATAACGATATGTTTGGACTACACAAAAGTGGCTTTTTTTTTTTACCCTACCACCAGATGTGTCATGTGAAGGATACTGTCATACGATAGCCATGGGGGAGGTCTGCAAACTTGGGAGAACGTTCCGAGCAAAGTAAACTACTACTGACAGCAAGTGGAACAGAGCCCTGAGAGGCTCTGCCAGTGGGAGGACCCAGGGAAAAAAAAGCAGCCTTGACCTTGCACTGGGGAGAGCAAGAGAGAAAGAATAGGCACTGGGGATTCAGTATGTGATCATGATCACTTAAGTTACTCATGGGCAGAGGCGCAGGCGCTCATCCCAGGAGAACACATCCCAAGGTGGAGTTAACACAGAGCAGCCCTGGCACCAGCCATGCAGACTGAGCACCTGTGTGACAGGGACCCAATGTCCTTACAGCCAGGGAAAGCACCGTGCCCTGCCTGTCCCAGCACAAGGCCGTTGCCAGATTACAGAACAAACAAATCATGGGTGTCCATGACACCCAGCTCGCTCTGAGAGCAGCTGGAACGTCAGGTGTTCAGCAGCACACACGTCCCACAGCGCTGACAGCTGTGCTGTTATTGTACTTTTGTCCTCTTTAGAGCATAAACTCTCCAGGGGCAGGGACTGCACCTTCACTGATGTACTTACAACACCTCACGTGCTACATTCTCCTAACACTCCATTACTGAGGCTATTCAGAAACTGCTGCCATGAAGATGCAATGCTCGCACCTGACTCCAGCCTCTCCTTGCTTAAATCAGCATATCTCAGGCTTCACTAAAACCCTGTAATGCCTGCCAGGTCAGCTTAACTGTGCCAATATTGAAGTGAGCTCAATATAAACCCTATAATTTTCTAATTCACTTTGTTAAATAGCTCCCAATATAGGCAACACATCAGAACAACTGCACAAAGACTCCTCAGTTATCAATATAGTGACAGCGACGTGAGCTTGCGCAAAGTTTTCCAGCTGCTGATGACTCTCCTGCCCCTACACGTGGATGCTGTGAGCTCCTGGCACTGCGTGCTGCTCATAGACATGGCAAGGGCTGAACCTGAGCTTCCATCTGTGACAGCTCAGCACTGAGTGCTGCAGCACAGTGAGACGAGCTGCAAGTGAGCAATGCAGAGAGAGTGCGTCAGTGCTCAGTGCACTGATCCAGGTAGACAGTGGGAGGTGGGGGGTGGGCTGGGGGGGGATGTACTAAAAATGCTTTTGACAGGGTGAAAAATGAGAGCAAAGTGAAGCACAGCTCAATCCGTCAAAACAAAATCACAGCAAACCTCCTGAAAAGAAGGATAAAAAAACACAGCTCAACTCACATTCTGTACTAACCAATGACTGCTGCATTCATTTTCTTGAAGATAAGGGAGTGGGTTAAGTTTGCCAGACAACACACAGAGTAGATTTGAAAGGTAATCACACCAGAAAAACAACTGATCAAATTCTGAAGAGGTTCTAAATGTAAGTAAGACAATGAGGACTTCCTTCCACTTAGCAATTCAAAAAGACTTGCAAAATAGTTCTTAGGTTGCACTGTTGGCCTGCTTGGTTTCTGCTCCAGGCAGGCTTTGCCCTTTCCCTCCAAGCTCACCTGCCAGGGGAGAGATGGGGTTCTTCAGAGCACCCAGATCACAAATTGGTACCAAACAATCCCTCGCAATGCATTTTTGATTGCAGTGCTAAAGGTCAGCCTAACATTCAGAGTGCAGAGGGCCCATTAACGTGGTAAAAGAGTCCTAACCGTGTTAACCCCAGTGTGTTTTGAACGGTGAGGCAGCTCATAATTAGCTTAGGTGGGCCAAACTAATTATTCATAGCCAGAAGGAGCATCTCCCAATGCAAGAGGAGTACGAGATATATTGATAGTTCTTTCCCGATAAGCCCATTATAAGCTTTCAGAGATGCATGATCAGAGCATTTGACTGTTTTCTCACAACCTGGAGGTGCATGCAGTAAGGAGCAAGGGAGGCAGGAGCACAAAGCTGGGTCTGTGTGTGTCTGTCAGCAAAAGAAATTCAAAAAGGAAGACAAAAAGCAGGCTTCTGTCACACTACGAAGTGCAATTGCAATTTACCAGCTTCGTTTTGCAAAGGACAGTTATATCTGATGCATGTCTATTCTATATAAATGTCTGAGCACGCTTTTACATCAAATCCATTTTAACAAATGCCTCCAGCATTAAAAATAGGAAATAATATGACAAAAACTGTACAGATGTGCAGCACCCCATATATAAATATATATGTACCTCCAGAGCTGCATTCACACTCTAAAAGCTTGATCATCCCCCTCACCCCCGTAGCATTTCTGAACCCCTCCCCACAAGCGCACACAGCTTTTCTATTTGCATCTGCATTGTTTTACCCTCTCCTCTTTATCCAGTCCATTGCTTGCCTACTATTTTTTTTTTTAACTGAGGCCAAAATTCCACCACTTCTGTGTCAGGAATTCCCTCCCTCCCTCCTCCCTCGAGGTTTCCCCTTCCATTACAAATTAACTCTTACACATCCCTCTCCTCCCAGCTAAAGGCCTGGCGTCAGGTTCCCATATTCCCCCAGAGCCCTTGCAGAGAAGAGAAGCCACCCTTACTGTCAGCAAGTTTGGGCCACTTCATTTAGGCAAATATTTACATACGTGCATGCCATATTTCACTGTCAAATATTTTTAAGTGTGAGTGTGTGTGGGGGGGGGGGGGTTGGGGGTAAATCTTGAGGAACTCTGTATCATGCTGGCTTCAGTTCCACCACTGACTTTAGCACAGTTGCAGCCCTGCTTCTGGCAACAGCACACGAGAGGATTCCTGGCACTTGTAACATCCCAGATAACCTCCATGCAATGGAGATGGGGAGAAGCAGTACAGCAGAGAGAAGAAAATGAAAGTTAACCCCTGGTTGCATTTCCTGCTTTCTGGCTCAAACTAACCCTCATTTAAGTGCTACTTCAGTATTTTCATTTATTAAAATATATCAAATTGGGGTCTGCTGGAGGAGGAAAGGAAAAGATATACTGTTTGAATATCTAACCTCACTATGGTCTAACGACTGTAGTATTTATTGAACTGCTCGTAATTACACAACTCCTCACTGCCTTCTCTTAAATGTTCTGCCCAGTGTCCCAATTAGTGTGATTTATCCACAGGCACAGAAATCACAAATAAGACTTAGGGACCTGCAGCTCTGCACAGAGCAAGCACACACAGCGCACACACGAAGGCAATGTGGAGGGTCTCCACATTAAGTGCAGCTTCATTAAACCTCCAGATCTCAGACAGAACTCACTGCTGGCACCTACAGAGCTGCATCTTATGCTGGGTTAAGTTCAACCCCCATAGGTGTGTGTCTGCCATACGTGAGTACTCATGGTGACTCAGGGAGGAGCCCCGTACAGTCTCAGGGATGTGCTCCTTCCAATAAGCCTGCTGGCATCTACCTGAGATTCCAGAGTCAGTGCCACCACCCCTGCAGGACACTCATCACCTCAGTCCCCCTGCATCTTCCCCTCCCGGAAATTTCCTTACCCTTCTGTAAAGAATAACTGGAAATTATATGTATCTTAAAAGGGTAAAATCTGGGAACTGCTACCCAAACAGTAAATGACGTGGCAAACTCTGCTTCCTTCCTTCTCGGGATGAAACACTTCTGAAATTAGTCACCTCCAATTCACAGCTTTAAAAAGTGCCAGCATTCAGTGACACAGACTGACTCCCTCAAAGAAGCTATAGAAACATATGGTTTTCAAATCAAAAACAAGAATATCATGCCTAGAATCCAAAAGCTTTTGGTCCCCCAGTCACCTTTCCCCTTCCAGTGTACTCACATCTGCTCTCCTCTTTCTTTCTCCACTATGTTCCTGTGTTTATCACACTCGGAAACGCTGCATGTCCTGTTCACCATCATACCCACATTGCATAGGTCCTGCAGTTGGCTGCTACATAGTTTGGGAGCGAAGACAGAATTGAAGGTAAATGCATGTAAAATGCATTTAAGAATCAGCTGGTTTGGGTCTTGTTTTTGTTTCTCCTCATTTTTCCAGACCATGTTTCAGCAAAGGAAGAAATTCATCTTGACTTAGGATACTTGGTTTTCAAACTAGATATGTTTTATTTTTTGATTATCCCTCCCCATAAACAATATCAACACATTCAGATTCCGGTGCCCAATTAAATCATCACTCTTCAGATCAAACCCCAGGTACCAAACTGACAAAACCCAAGCACTACAGAAGATATAGTGGTCTTAAGACAGACAGAAAATGTGTAGAAGTATTGCCTTATCCTCATTCTGCCAAAGAAGAAGAAAAAAGCCAAAGCTAAAGTGTCTGACAATAAAACTCAGCAGCTAAGCACACCTGCTGGAAGAGAATCAGTCTAGCAAAGGGCATGAGGAGATGCAGGGGAAAAAATGTACTTCAAGCAGCAAAAATGTCTTGGGTGACAGAGAGGCACAAAAACGCTTCTTTGTTGGCACACCGGTCACAGCCAGGCACTCAAGACTCCAAACACTCCAGAAACAAATCCAGGCATCAGTCTCAGCTCTGCGGCCGGTATCTACATTTTGCAAAATAAACATGGCAGAACAAATCCCTCCAGAAACCGCAGGCTACAACTTTTACACGCTGAGTTTTAAAGCGTAAGATCAACAGAAGGGAGCAGTTTGGTTTTAAAACCTGTTCCCAGGCTAAAACCCTCAATTATGGAGTGAGATTAACATGGACGGAGGTGTTTACAAACCTCTCCATGAGGATTTTATACACAGAACAGCTGCCACCAGCTGAAGGGCACCCCTGAGAGCTCTGAGCATTGCACTGTGTGTTTCCTGTCCCCAGAGGTGACCCATCTCTTGCAGTCTCACACATCAGCGTTAATTTGGGACCAATGACTCGTGATTCCTGTTTTCCTGAACGTTCAAACCAATATTATGAGGAAACCTGGTACGTTGGGTTTTTTTTTTTCCTCCCCTCAGAGCCACAGGAAAGGTAGGAAGAAATAAAAGGAAAACTAAAAGACAAACAGCCCAGACGCAAAATTTCTCACGTACCTCTTCCAAAATCACACCACTGGGGAGGAGTATTCCAAAACATTAAGCTTTCATTTGGCCTAAACAAGGAGCCTGGCACCAGAAATGCTGAAATTACACACAGGGAAAAGACAAAAGAAAAGAAAAAACCACACAGCAATACAGGCAGGTCTCCCTGGGCCTCTGGCCATAGGAAGCCAGGCTCTACCTTTGGTGCTGCAGAGGTCAGCCTCTGACTTTGGCGTCCTCTCTCTTCAGCACCATGAAGGCCAGCTGGCACTGAAGCTGGAAGACTTCTGCACTGTGCCCATTCAAAACACTATGCAGAAAGCAGGCTGGCAGGTGGAAGCCCATCCCAGGTGTCCAGGTCCCTGTGCAAGCACATAGTGCCAGGCCAAGAGCTGAAAGCTTTACTGGCTGCAACCGTGAAGGTGCAGACAGGCCAAGGCTCCACACGTGGCACAAATGGATGCTGTCCCCGTGCCCACACACCTCTCTGCCCAGAGTCCCAAGGTGCAACCTTGGTAAATCAGCCTCAATGGGATCTCTGCCATTAATTATGACCAAACACGACACTTCTTTATTTTCCAGCAGCCTCCTGCCCACCTGGCATGGATTGGGGCAGAGGGAGGTTAACAAGCACCAAGGCTGCTCCCCTGGGGCAAAGCAATTCCAGTGGAAAGCATCCCCAGCATCCTCGGTATTAAATGCTTCTGGCAAAGACAAAAATGCATTCAGCTTGCATTTTTTATCTCCAAAGTTCTGCAAGAGTCACATCTTTCCCAAAAGCTGCCCTCACAGGCTGGAGCTGTGGGAAAAGGCAGATCTCTCACAAACACGAGCCAGCCCAACTCACTGACTGCCTGGGGCCACTTGTGCAGTCTGGTTCCTCAGGAGAAGCACAATTCAGCACCCACACTACACACACAAAGTACTGAGCTTATACCCATCACTGTGTCACCCCAATTTCCTGTGATTAAACCTCTTTCAAATCCTCATCTAAATACAAATGGAAAAACAAAACATGCAATCAAGCCAACGTCTTAAAAAAAAAGAAAAAGCTTTGACTACAATTTGGCTGGACAAGAGCATTATGAGGAGCAGCTGTTTCTTCCCCCAAGGTTTCTGAATTATTTTATTAGCATTCCAAGAGCTCTTAGAAGAGGCTGACAAGACCCCATTAAATCACCCAACATTTAACAGTCCCATTTATTACATTTTGCCCTTCCCCCTCTGCCCAGCACAAATCAATCTTCTTTTTCTTTTGTTTATTTCCCAACTTCATCCATTCTGCACACAACGGATTTCTATCACAATATTGCATGGGGAGCACCTCATCTATTAAAATGCCATCAGTATCAGCTCTGCACATGATGACTTCCGAGAGGAAATAACATTGCTTTTTTTTTTTCCTCCTCCTTTTTTCTCCTCTCTTCACTCTACAGCTTCACATTTTCCCATTCTCTTGAAAGGAAAAGGGCAGCATGCTCTAAGACTGGAACTCAAGAACAAAACCATAAAAACCTATGCAACAAAGAAAGGCCTAAAAGCCTCAGAATGGGCCATTCTGAACTCCTGCAGAAAGCAATTCTTTTCCTAGCTTGAAGAAAATGTTACCTGGGGAAGATACGGGATGAAGGAAAAAAAGGATTAGAAGGGTTTTTTGTGTGTGTTTTGTGTGTGTGGCCGTAGGTGTCAGTTTGAACTCTATTCAATTTAATCCACGATGTTTTTATAAGACAATGAATCAAAACATTCCAAAACAAGCACAGCCAGCAATCATGTTTAAACCCAAGCAAAGCCTGGCTCAACAACTCTTCTGAGCAACCTGGAGTCAGCTTCCCATGCACACCTCCCATCCAGTAATGACATCTGCCCTAAGACCAAGTTCTGCCCTGCACTACCCAGCATCAGACCTGTGTTCTCCAGGCTGGACCAGGACAGCTCACTGGATGGAGCAGTGACAGTAAGATGTGCTAATATGCTTCAGAGAAAACATCTCAATGTCAATTAATATCCTGGAGTACAAATCCCAGCCCTTTCAACATTGTTAATTTCAAAAAGCGAGGGGTTTTGAGGGGTGGCTTTTTGCCTTACTCTTCAACTATCCCTATAAGCTGTTTAATTACTGGCACTGTCTCAGGCACCATTGAATTTTTGGCCCTCAGTAACACCCTATGGTAAGGAGCTCAGTGAATTACCACAGGGAAACCATTCCTTTATTCCTTTGGAGTTCAGCATTATGGCTGCATAGCCGAATTCCCAGGGGTAAGGAAATGAAAATACGAAATACTATAATAACCTCACTAAAGAACTCATGTTTTACATGTATGTCATTCCAATGAAATATTTTTCTGATTTAGTCATTTAGGGATGATTAAACCCCATTGCAACTCATTCTGGTGTCAAAGGCTCAAACACAAAAGAAGAGAACTGAAGGAACTGAACAAGAATCCTGTACAGGGTGTAACATAACCAGGCAACCACTACTGCAACACTTGAATTTCACATTGTCTGCTTTTGTTGATTCTAACTAGACAAGTTTAATGGCAACGTAATTATATAAATTACCTGGAATATATGACACTGCATAAACACACAGTAAATTAACTGTTGCAGAGGAAATGCCAAAGAAATATTACAAACTGAGTTTCTCTTTGGTTTTCTGCCTAAAAAAACAAAGACTGTGCAACTGCAGCAAAACAAGATGAGCAAAACCAAAGCTTCTGCAAGAAGGCTTCTTTCTGCAGACCTGTGCTTAAATCTGGACGAGTGAGGGATTTCCAAGAGCCTAAGGACTGCAAAACCAACAGGGACATCTCCCCCAAAACTGTCACATGAAACAACTCAATTTTCTTGTCTTTTTAACAAATGGATATTGGTCAGAGAAACAAAACTGGATGGGAATTGCAGCCTTACTGGAAAAGGTAAGAGAAGCCCCTTATATTTTACACGTACCCAACAGCCAGTTGGGTAATCCAGAGCCATACACTCCTTCTCTTGACACTCATTCAACTGAGGGAACAAAAAGACCTGCAAACTGAAGGGGGGAACATAAAGTTGGTATATATCTATACATACATTAAAGAAAAATCAAACCGTAGGCTTTTGAATACAGCCAGAAGAATAAAGCATCTGACTTCATTCTTCAAAGAAAAGGAAATTCAGAAATAACACTGACTCCTATTACTCATCTCAATTGTGCTCGTTTGTTACAATTCACACAGGCCACCCAAAGTTAAGAGACCTCCAGAAAAACGTTCAACTCAAAGGGATATGTAAAAAAGAAGCCCCAGGCAGGTTATGTGGTTGAAATATAATGCACAGTATCCATCAAGAGTGTTGTATATGTCATTCCTGTACTGCAACGGTTACATTCATATGGTTGTAATTTACAGATTAGCAGTGGTAAAATGAGAGTTTCCTCACGCTTTGAGCTGAAATGCCAGGTATTTTACCCAGAATTAACTTTGTCCTCCTTTTCCTTTTTGGGATTGACTGCCATTTTTCATGGCAATGGTGTATCTCTGGCAAACATTAAAGCTCTTAACTCTCCCATAGGTGACCGTCTTATGCGCAGCAAAATTGTCACAGACTAAAAAAGCAGCAGCCAATGTTGTCTGAGCCATTCATATAACAGCACGTCAAATGTTTTATGTGTCCACCCACAAAACAATAAAGAGGAGTACAGAGGTGACAAGGAGTATAGCTCAGGAATAGGCAATTTTACGCTAGTCCAGCTCTCTGCTCAGAGAAGCAAACAGAAGCACTGTAAGAGTGCAAGGGACACCAAGAGAAGAGACTGTCCCACTGGAGGGAAATATGAAAAGCCTTTCTTCTTCCAGTAGCAGCACTTTGGCTGTATTTAGGTGGTGTGTCATCTCCCACATGTGGTAAAAGCAGCAGTTGAGGCAGGTGGAATTTCTGCAGCCCACTGCCTCCTGGTAATGTGTGCTTCCCTCTGTGATCCCAAAGCACAGCACAGCAGCTCATTGCATTGAAACATCACCAGCAAGTCAGTGCAGCCCCAGAAACCCAAAAAGCACAAGGACATTTCCACAGGGCTCATGCTGCAGCACTCTGTGGGGCTGAGCAGCATGAAGGAGACACATACCCACATCACTGTGCAGTGAGCATAAGGAGAGGTGCAGCCATGCTGGCTCCCACTGCCTTGCAGACCAAGGCTGCAGCAAGGTGAGACAGTGACTCAGGAGCAGTATGTGAGCACCATTAATTACAGCTCCCACATAATGAGGTCATGCCTGTACGGGTCCTTCCTAAGCCTCCCCTCAGTTCTGGCTGTGTGATGGGAACATCAGCAGGAAGGTGCTTGCAGCCACATAGACTAGGAAATGCAAAGCACAAATGCAACCCTGTGATAGAAGCCTTCCTCCGTTCCATGCTAGCCTAGCTCAGGAACAGCATCTCTGCGGAATGAAACAGCTCAGATTCACCCTTACCACAGTGCTGGTTTAAGCTCCACCAGGCACAAAGCCAAAAACAGCTTCTCACGGCGCTGAAGATGATCTTAACTCCATCAGCTCGTTGGGACAGCAGAAGGACTGAACACACTAAAATTCACCTGTCCCATCCTGCTCCAACCCTGATCGGTGGCTTCTCATATTGCAAAATCCTGTCTGTGCCAGGACAGCCTGCAGCATTATCACCTTTAACTTTCGACCACACAAGGTCCCCATCTGCACAGAGCAATTTCTCCTGTTAGTGCTGCTGCAGCTCTGCTCCCAGCAGATTCTGCATACTGCTTAAGTTGAATGTGAAAAGCATTGCAAGCAAAATCACAAAGCGCTGCTGGAACTTGCACCAGTGTGTTACAAAATGGCTTAGAACCAGCGTTTTCATAAAAGGTGCTTCTGCCTCACCCTTTCCCTCTTGGGAAAGAGGATGAATACTGGACTCAAAAACAGCTTTGAGCAGCAGCTCCCAACACAGCAGAAAATCCATCTGCTTCACAGTATGACTAGAGCATGATATTCTCTGGGATGGGGGTAAAACCAGACCTGCAAACGTTTAAAAAATTGAATTTCTTGTGCAAATCTACACTGATCTTGCAAGCTACTACAAAGAATTTTTCAGAGTGGTGTTTGCATGGCTAACCAATTACTTCACAGCAAACCACGTAAGTTGATTAAATACCACTCTGCAATGTGAGCAACACGGTGTCATGGATCATCCAGCACTCTAACAGTGGAACCACTGATTTTATTTAAAGGCAACAATCTGCTAATAAATACAACATCATGTCCTGGCTGGCAATTGATAGCATTAGAAAGTATGTGTTGCACAAATCACAGAATTAATTATAAAGTCGTGTCAGACCACTCGGTTGGAAAGCAATTATTTCGCTTCACGACAATGAATGAAAGACAGTATCCCACCTTCATCAGCATGCAAATTGCACTGGATTGCTTGGGACTAATCCAGCAATCTTCAGCGCTGGCAGACACCCAGAATTACCTCATAGACTTCTGAGGGGTGAGACGGATGAGTATCACCTGGAAGAATCTGGTTTGGCAACAAGGAAACCTCAGCAGGTAAAGATGGATGGCAATGAAAAACCACAGCTCTGGTGAACAAGTTCTAGGTTACCTGCAGTCAAGGAACATTCCAGATATAGCAAGCGTTGGCATCATTACTTGATGACAGAAAATCTGTATTTCCAAGGCAAAAAATAAGAAATAAATCAGGCCCTCTTCCTCCCTGAAACATCTGGCACAGCTGATGCCATACAGAGCAATGCACATTGAACCCCATCTTGTTCCCCTGTGTGCTTGCATCCTGCTTACCTGCAGCTTAGCAAACTGCACAGCGAACTGAAGGTGGCTCCCAAGGAGTAATAGAGAGATACTAGATATGGGGCTGTTTAAGATTTGTAAAGACAAATAAAATACACACACATTTGCATACGGTAGCGCTGACATTTCCTTATCAAGGCAAACAGCCTGGCCCATATGCTTCCTAAGGCCGTGGGGTGATGGGAGGTGTGGGTGCTGCCTGGCACACAGCTGTGTCCCAGGAGTTTTCCAAGTTAATCCCTGAGCTCCTGCCTCCGGATTTGCCCCGGCTTTGGTATGTGGCTGCCATCACCGATTCAGAGAAGTGTGATCTTGTGCCGATACAGGGGGATCAGTTTGCATCTCAAAGCACAAAAGGTTTAAATCTCCCGCCTGGAAACCCATAAAGATGAATAAACATTATGCAAATCCCCCTATTTAAATACTGATTGAGAGAGGAGTAAAACTGCTTGCTTTGCAACGGTTAACACCCCACCAACACCACGCACACTCACGCAATTACACTAACAAAAACAAATAAATCAGACCGACTTCTCCAAGCCATAACAAAGCCCAGAAGTCAGCAAACTCAAACGTTGGAGGCATTATCATTTCTGCACCATTGAGCTCTATTTTATATAAACACCCGCTTTGTTTCTGTTACAAGCACAGGGATGGCAATGAGCCCCACTGTCTCACCCCAGCCTTGGGACACCACTCGCCTGTTCGTTCTGCTTCATGCTGCCACCCGGCTTTCCCACTCCAGACGAGCCTGGCTGCATCTGAACTGCACACCAGCAACAAGTGTCCAAAATCCCAGCAGGCCCTCAGCTGCATTTTGGGTCGTATTGTTTAGTAATAGTAATAGTAATAGTAATAGTAATAGTAATAGTAATAGTAATAGTAATAGTAATAGTAATAGTAATAGTAATAGTAATAGTAATAGTAATAGTAATAGCCTCGTGCAGGTTGGAAGGGACCTTAGAGATCATTGAGTTTGCAATTCTTTTCATAGCTATTCACTTTTAATTCTTTTTTGTTTATTGTTATTGATTTTCACCAATCTGCCTTTGCTTATGGCAACACTATTTCTCTCTTTTTTTTTTTTAAATGAAGTTCTAAATTTGCTGCTTTTTCACAGTTTTAATCAACTTCTTTCTATATTAATTTCCTCTGCGATTCAGACAGAGTTTAGTCGTATCAGTTCCGTGTGCTCTTCTCCTTGTTGAATACAACTCAAACATACTCATTTCCTTATGATAGATTCCTTTAATTAGATTCGAATCCTCTTTGAGCTGTATGTCATCTCTGGATGGCTTCCATCCTTTGTGGATTTTCACCTTTTGTGTAACCACGCCAGGGCTCGGCTCCTCACCAACCCAGCTCTCTGTGTGAGCGCACAGGAGCACTTCAAGCATCTTCCTCCTATCAAAAGAGTTTTGCAGAACATACTGGTTTATCAGGTTCCACAATTGAAACTTTGGCTGCAGCCTAAGTGAGTTTAGATGGTTCATAAAATATTGTGGGTAGGCCAGATAAATGAAAGTATTTACATTCAGAGTGATGATTAGACATTATTTATTTTAAGAGTGCCTACCACTCTGTATCCCTAATGAGATTGTGCCACAAAAGAGGCTTTAAATGAGAACAGGTGAGGGATGAAGGAGGGCTGCGGTGGAGGTTTGGAGGAGGAGCTGCAAGGCTGCTGAGCAAGCAGAGCGGTTGGGACCACTGCAAAGCAGAGGGTTGGAGGAGTATGATAATAAGGAAGGAGGCTACAGAGAGCTTCAGAAGTGGTGACATTCCAGATGCTATGATAGGAGACTCTCAGCCATCACACAGAGCAGCTGCAAGACTGCATGTGATCTGTTTCGTCTTGAGCACAGCAGATGCACAAGTCTTGCACACATTCAAGGCCAGCCCTAGGAAACAGATCCACGTGGGATTTGTGACCACAGAAATCTCTGGAGCAGGGAAACCCCTCCGGGCTGAGGGAAGCCCAAGGCTGGGCATGCTCAGGAATCCACAAAGTTTCAATGGAAACATCCAGGAGGTGCTCAGCAGCTTTTGCAAAAGATCACGACAGTTGATTCATCATGTCCTTCATTTTTTAGTAATTTCCAAAGGCATTTTGAAGACGTCTGAAATACAACTTCATCCAGAAAATTTTCTGGCCCAGATCAGAGATTAGCAAGCACTTCACCAGCAAGTCCAAGGGGTTTTGTTCACAAGCTCCCTAGAAAGAAGACGGCAAGCCAAAACCACCATTCCAGGGTGCTGCCTTTGTGATGAGAGATGGAAATAAAGTGGGGGGAGAGGGACGATCCTTGTATTGGCTGACATTTTGCGGTCACGGCCCAACCAGCCAGACGATTCCCATGAGAAAAGTCTACAGTGAAACACTGACTGGCCAATCATAATTAAAAAAAAAATACATCCTTAATGTGTGGAGCCAGGACAAGAACACAACCAAAACTTGCAGGATTAAAACTGATTGTGTCAGCCCAGTTTGATGCATCTTAAATCCTCACTCAAGAGGGTAGGTAGCCTAATACTTTCTGAATAACTTCACTCCAATAACCACGCAGCCGAGATCTGAGTCTTCAAATCATTTTTAAATTCCCGACTGTCTGCAGTTCTTAAAACCCAAAATAAGCACTGTCTCTCGACCTGCTCATCTGCAGGAGACAGTAGCAGCTTTTGTTGACGAGCGATAAACTTAGTCAATACGAGGCTAAGGGAAGAATGGACCGAGCATATTGAGGGCCTTCAGCTAAGATGCAGAAGTAATTCCAGCTGACAAGCATTAATATGCAAAACTCAGCCATCTCCTGTTTAATTAAGTTTTATCGAAAGCGCTGTTATTTTGTGCATCTTGAAGAATTGGGTGTGCTTCTGAGTTACTCGAAGGGTCAGCGTACCACAAATCTTTAAATGCTTAAAGTACTTCTGTGGGTTCTAACTCCACTTCCATGGATTTTCCACGGTGCTTTTTCATCTACTTTCATCTCTGCTTGATTTTTGAGCTGTTATCATATTGCTGTAACAAAAAGATTAACTTCTCCACTAACCGCAAGTAAATACTTTTAGCAGTTCAAACCGGTGAACCTGAGGCACAAACTATTCTAGCTCAGCCAGCCTGGGAGATGGTTTTGTCTCACTCTGTCTCAGTAACAAACAGTTTCAATCAGATACCCTCAACTTTTGTCCATCAGATTTAGATTTGTCCAGAAATGCAAGACAGACTTTGCTCCCTCTCCCTCCCCCTCCCTGCAGAGCCAGAAAGCACAGAAAGTCTGAAAATTAAAACCTGCTGCTTTATCCTTCAACATGGTACAAAATGTAATAAAAGGACAAACTTCTCTTTGCCTTCCCCTCCTCATCAAGTTGAACTTAAAAATAAAAATACCCAACAAAAAGCAGGAATGTAGTTGCAACTCAGCCTGTATCTCCGATAGCCAAACAATTATGCCACAATAGGGGTATTTTGTTCACTCAGAAAAAATCATCTAATGAAAAACTATGTTGGTGGTTGAATCCGTTTCCTTTAGGAGGAGCTGGCTGTAATCTCAGTGGGACTTGTGGTTTCAGCTATTCATACTGCTCATAGCAGTTTCTGTTTTTTCTCAAAGCAATGTAACCCAGCAACACAGAAAAA
Organism: Coturnix japonica; assembly: GCF_054131305.1. Taxonomy (NCBI): domain Eukaryota; kingdom Metazoa; phylum Chordata; class Aves; order Galliformes; family Phasianidae; genus Coturnix; species Coturnix japonica. Next base: position 5,848,739 of record NC_140677.1, on the reverse strand, counting down.
GCTGTGATTAACTTCTTCTGAGATACAAGATGTCACAGCAATGCAAGTTGCCTCTTTGCTGCAGAGAATCATAAATCTCAATTGCTCTGTCTTTACTGCAGGGCCATCTCACAGCCCAGACAGTGTCTAAAGGGAAGTTTCGAGTCACTGACATTTTCTCTCCTACCCCAGCACAAGCTGACTGTAACACTCAGACCAGAGCTCATCCCTCAGAGCTGCATTTCTTGGAGCTTAATCCATAGCACCACTTCCTCGCCAACCGCAAGAGCTTTAAAAATAACAAGCATTGTATTAGCGGACATAGACCAATGAATAGCTATCAACTGTCTATAAACAGAAAACCTTCCTTTTACTTGGATGCAAACGTCCCTGTGCAGTGGAATGAAACTGGAAAGGAATGTGTGCGTGTGGAAATCTTAAATAAACTGTATACTCATAAAAATAATGTACTAAAAGCTGGTGTCAACCCTAATAAATTCAAAAAGATCTAAGAGAATAACATCATTTAGGTAAAAGAAAAAAACAAACCTCTTTCCCCACTCTGATGACCCCCACAGCACAAAGCTTGCAAACAGAAGTGAACTTTCTGAGGCTCAGCCAGGCAGAACACTGAAGCCTGGTGCACAGGGAGACGATGGGATCCCACCACCCACCCAGCGACGCTGCAGATGACCCATCCAAGTGCTGAGGGCAGCCAGCATCTCCAGGCCAGGGCAGACGGAGCCAATTTTCACACTAACTCATGGCAGCATGACAAATGCTGGAGCTTCTGTCAGAGCAGCAGTTGGCCACGTGCTGCAGCGGGACTGCAGCCCCATGCTCCTCCATGGCCAAGCTCTGCACCCTGCTCTGGGACAAAGAGCAGCCAGGCATTTCACTAGCAAACATTCTGATGCAGTCACTTTTTTATGCTCTGAGAGGTTTACTTTTTTTTTGACAAGACAGGTTCTATTATCTGCTCCGTATATTAAAACTGGCCTTTTGGCTCTTCCATTAGTACCAAACCCCCAAGCCAGAGATGAACTTTGAGCAACACAAAGCTGCACTTCCAGATCAGGGCAGCGCTCTGACAGCGCATTTGACGTGGCATCTTTTCACATCTCTTGGGTAATTTTTTCCCTCTTGCTGCAGCCCTAACTCAGGGTTTCCAAACTGCTCTCCAGCAGCAGATATTTACTGCTGCTCTGTCCTACAGTGTCATTTCCCAAGCAGCCAGGTGCTGCAGGAAGAAGAAAGATGCCATTCCCTGCTATCAAGAGCTATGAAACATTTTGAGAAAAACTTGTGAAGTTAGTTAAGCAGGTGGGCACGAGATGAAAGCAAAGCAATCCTAAGAGTGAAAAGCGCGACTGCAGTATTTTGCAGTGTTGAACACTTTTTTATATTTAAAAGAAAATGAAGAAGAGAGAGAAGACAAACTTCTCACAACCAAAGTAACAGTGAAGAAAACTCTCTCCCATCAGGATTAAAACACACTGCTTGCCCACAACTGGACTCACACAGTGGGTCTGGTTCCCAACCAGGACTCACAATATTGGTGCCTGTAACTCTTCACATTTACCGTCTCCCTCTGCTTCCCTGCGCAGCACCCAAGCCTGCCCCTGGTGAAACGATGCCAACTGAGCAGAAACAACAAACTCAAAGCAGGCAGCTCCAAAGAGCCCCATGACATGTGGGAACGGCACGTCTTTCTCCATCTGTGCTGCCCTGTTTGGGAAGCAATCCTTCAGGAGCCAGTTATCAGCTCCTAATGACTAGTTTTGTTACTTACGGGCTTCCACAATGAAATAGAGGGCGGCTGAGGTTACCACGCTGTGGTAATAAGGAAATATAAGGGGATTAGAATCATTAAAAGCTAATCAGGGTAGAATTATATATTTTTAATTAGCAGCTGCTGTGTGGTTAAAGCACTAGAATCCCCTTGCTGCTTGCTGGAAAGTGCAACCGACTGAACGCTATTTGAAGTGCAAGAAACATACTTTTACATGGAAAATATATTAAGGAAATTTTTAAAATGGCTTTAAAAATAATAGATGTTGTAAAACCTCATTATAGATCATTCTTTTTTGCTTTCAGCATTGGAAAGATTCTTTTTTTAAGCCCATAAATTCTTGTTTTTAATCTTAGACTGAATGCAGGCCAAATATATAAAAAACGGAATTGTTTACAATACATTGCACATATTGTTTCTTCAAACCACAAAGTAGTTACCCGTAAATCCTCCAGCATTTGGTATAAACATATAGTGTTTGTCTACTCATTCTAAGTCTAGAAAAGGACATATTTCAGCAGAGCCTGAAGAGGTATTCGCTGCATGAATAACAGAGTGAATAAAACTTGTCATCTGGATTTTCTTGTAACAACACACTTTAATCCACGACTCCCAAGTACAGAACCAGATCTCTGTGGTTTCTATAACCACTCCTGTTCATACCGCTGTGTTTTTAAATTATTCTTTAGTTGCATTTTAGCTGAGAACCTTTCTACACTATCACAGAGAGACTCTGCCAGGCACTGCTCCCCAAAGACTTTGCTTTGTTTAAATCTGAAGCCAACCCAACAGCCCATCATCTGAAAAAAAGCTTTTTTTTTTTTTTTTTTGTTGCAGGGAGTTCAGCTCTAAGGAGGCTGATCACAGCAGGCAGACGCTTGCCAATAAGGGCTGCTCTTTTAGCACCTGAATCTGGCAGAAGCCTACTGAAAAACCCCAAAGAGCAAAGCAGCTGGTCTTGTCTTTGAACAAGTCCTTCATATTCCTGGTGTTAGCTCAGCCTCCTCCCCAGCCCAATAGTACTGTCCTATTTTGGCCCAACAAATGGCAGCAGCAGGACAAGCTCCTCATTCCTCTCAGCTCTGTTAACTGGTTCTTTCCACTAATAAAAATGCCAATAAAAACAACATGCTGGTGGGAATCTCCTGCAGACCCTTCCCACTTGCTCTTACCTAAATCAGAAGTAAAATTAACACAGAAGAGGGGAAGATTCACAAGAACCATTAGCATACATCAAGACATAGGTTGGCATGGTACTGATGAGGATCAACAAGCTCTTTACACTCCAAATTATCTCATTTTGACTACATCACATCCACCAAGGGTGGGCATCTCCCCACGGGTAGGCAGCTGGACAGCCTGGTCTGGTTCCAGTACCAGTGGTGGGCATCGTCCTGCCCAGGAAGGGGGACACTCCTCAGTCTCCCAGGCATCTCTTAGGGAGATCATGTAAAGATTCTGCTACTACAAAAGACAAATTTCTTTAGATTCGGCTGTTTCTGATTAAAAAAAAAAAAAAAAAATGTTTCCTCTGAGATATCTGCAGCATAATGCAGTCAGCACAGCGACTGCTAACAGGAACTGCTGTTTCAAAGAGTTTTCAAGTCCTGGATGACACCCGCTGCCAACTCAGGAGGCTTTGACTAACTGTTGGGAAAAGCCGACTCAGAAAACCCAACAGCCATGACATGACTTCAGGACCAAATACTTCAGGACCTCTGCTGATTCAGACCAATACAGCCAGCCCTGGAAAAAAGAAATCAGCCTCCTCCTTGGTAAATGGTTGGGCCTCAGAGATGGGTGCTGTCTGTTAGCCTGTCCTCATCAACACCACACAGAAGTAACACCCAAACTATTACCATAGACATGGCACTTTGAAGTCAGCCATCCCTGCAGACACCCCCTGCCAAGAAAAGGCGAGCAGTGGAATCAAAGGCTTCCACACAGCCATGACATGGAGCTGCACCCAGGCAGGCAAATAACGGGCGAAGTTAATTGCCCGTAGCATGACATGACTGCACAATCCTAGAGGTATTGACTGCTTCGCAACATCTTTCTTTCAACTCCACCCCATGCTGGGACTTTAATCTGCAGGGCTGTGATGGCACTATCAGCAGTGTTAGAGGCGAGACTAAAAATAAACATGGGACAAGAAAAATGCAAAACTCCTCCTCCCCGCGAGGTCTGGAGGGAATTTCCTGAGTCAGGCAGACTGCTCTCTTCCTTGTTTACTTGTTACTAAGTATGAATTTTCACAGCAACGTGTGTGGTTTTTCAAGTCAAAGCCAACAAGACTCTTAATGTCCTTACACTGAGCATCACTAACCCTGTCTGGAGGGATGAGATCCTTGCTGCTTCCCTATCACACTGCACTTCCAGGTCAAATATACAAGTTGTGAAGCAAACACAGTCCATTGGGCCACAGGATGAAGGACACCAGCTCCCACAATAGCCCGCATCATGTCCATTACCTGAGATACCATGCTAGACCCATTAACGTGTGTTTACCACCAAGTAAAGAAGGCATCACCCCACACTCACAGGAGCTGGAAGGCCTGCCCTTCCATGAGGCACCGCTCCCTGCAACAGCCATGGAGCACACAGCAGCCACCACTACATCTGACTTCAGATCTATATAAAAAATTGGCACAAAGATTTGTTTATGAAGAGCTAAAAATTAAGTTTGATTTTAAAATAGCGCAACCACCAGTAACGGCTCATAGGGTCACATTCTTCTCCCATCTCAGCCGCCTCCCCTTTGAGAGCTCCTCTTTGTCCAGAAGCCTTCCCAAAATGGCCTGCAAACAGGGCAGAAACCCCCACCGAGAGGGGAGGGGGTAAATCCCAGACTGAAGAGCTGAAGGAAAGGAGCAGACTCATGCAAGGATGCTCAGCAGCTCATGGAGCGCTTGCTGTTTTCTCAGAACCAATGCTGAAGCAGAGGCCATTCCTGTCTGCAGCAACTTGGTACATTAGATACTGTGGAACTGCATTAAAATTTTAGGAGATGATTGCAGGTTCTTGCCTGCTCTCAAATTCAGTCAGGCACTTTTTCCACTTCACGACCTGCAACTCTCCATGTACCCTCGTTCACCTTCCCTAACCCTGAGCACACACTCAAGGAAACACAACTCTCCAACTTTGCAAACTTCCAGCCTAAGCCAACGCTTTGGAAAACTATGAGTTAAAAGCAGGAACACTTCAATCCCAACCCACAAAGGCTGTAAGAAGTGTGAGCTTTAATTGATTGATAGGGGATCTAAGCAGTCAGAATCACAAACTGGCTGATTGCTAAACGTCTGCCCCTGTCTGCAATGCAGTGTGTCCAAGAGCTAACTCAGTACCCACGGAAAGAATCAGAGAAGCATCTAAGAAAAATAAAGCATTAGCCCAAAGATAGCAAACTGGCACTACACGTTACATGCCTTCTCCCAAAAAAGATTCTAGTCATCCAGAGATCTTCCCCTGACCACAGAGGGATGGACTTTTACCATGCAGTATACAACACCTTCTGTTACATACTCCTTGACCTTACATATAATTGAAAATCTGACTAGTTAGAGCTACTAATTTCCAAAGGCTTTGCTATGTACTTAAAAATCTCGTTATCTAGAATTAGAAATTAGATCCTTTGAATAAATACATCAGTCCCAAATGACAGAAACAGCCTCTATTGAGCAAGTGCCGCAGGTTTTGTGGCTTCATTTATCTAACACAGTCTTCAGAGTTATTCACACGTATGTCCAACTTTACACTACTGGCATTACAAAGCACACAGCAAGTTCTGCGATGGTTCACGTGTAACTTCAGAACATTTGAAGGAAAGCTCTGAATCTCATAAAACAGCTGCAGTAATCTTTAAAGCCACAGCATTTTCAGTTAGCAGGGATGCCCTTCTAGGGTTAATGGAAGTTTTACAGTTTAGTTCCTCCCTCTACTTAAAACCGTCTTGTACCCAAATGAAGAAACACACCAGGCAGAGAAAGTGAAAATGGCAAAATAAAAGAAATCCACAATGAGAACGTAAGGTACACATCTTGTAAATGCAACAGCCAGCTGACCTAAATAAAAGCAGCACAGGGGGGAAACACAAGGCAGTATCATCACACAGACAGATGAGGAATTGCTGCTCTCAGCCTCTTCTCTTTAGTGATACGCAGTCCTCAATGGCAGCTCCTGCCGTGGCCAAGGCCAGGCATGGGACTGCAGCCCTGAAGATGCAACAGAGATGAACTGGAATATCTCAGCTAGCTCAGTTGCTGGCCATAGGTACATATATTCTGTTTTTACCTGCTCGGCTTTGTTTTAAACCAGACCTTGTCCGCAGGGTTCCAAAATAACGCAGTTGCTCATACAGCTTTTAAAGAGTCAGAAACTTTGGACACGTTGGGACAAATCCCACCAAATATAAGAACAGTGTATTGTACCGATTAACACTGCCTTATGTGGCCTTTGAAAGACAAGCAGGAACATCTGCCTCAACTCTGCACAGAAGGATGGCCTCAACCTCAATTCAGACCCATATATGCTAAAAATTAAACCAAAACAAAATGGAAGTTGATGCAAGCAAAGCTTCTCCAGTTGTTTGGCGCTATGACCAGGTGCCTACATCAGCCTGCCAAACTTAAAGGTTGGCAAACTTTTAAAGGCATTTGCTTCTACTTTTGGTGTATACTCTTGTCCTGAATCATTAAAACAAAAGCACTGAGCTCACTCACCCCCACCCCCACCCCACATGCAAGTAGCAAGGCTTCATTAGTGGAACAATAACTGCAGCATTTTGCTGGGAAGAGACTGGAGCGCAAGGAGGAAAAATGGTAAATGAGGCAGTTATTAAAGAAATGGGTTAATTATTAACCACAGGCATGAGACTGTGGGAACACAACAGCAACCTGGTCTGGCACAATTTGGACAAGCAGAAATTGACCAGAATGTGTTGCAAGAAGAGAGAAGTTGGTTTTGCAACATATCTGTGGGGTATTTGAGATGCACTAATTTTATGGGATGCAATAGCCAGTAGGACAGGTTTAATAGCCATTAAAAAATACGTTTTATGTCTGATATCAGGATTCAGAAACAGATCAGACATTTCTTTACATAACATGAAGAGCCAAAGGCATAATTTATATGAAAAAACAAAAGGAAGGAAGAAACACCATAAAGAAGGAGCAGAAAACCTCCGTGTTTCTGGGCACAAACTGCCTCTGTGTGCAACACACCAGGACAGTCTCTCAGGGACAGGTTTGTCTCACCAGTGGGTGCCAGTTTCTAATGCTCTCGTCTAAAACATGCTGTATTCACAGCAATCTGTAACAGGAAACTCACTGAAAGGCAGTGATGCATCGTACAGCAAAGCAAGCCACAGAATTCCAGCAACCAGTTCATTTCCTGAACCTACTCACCAGAAGGAAAACAAAGTCAAAATGCAAAAATCATAGCAAAAATTATAACTAGCAAAAATCACTTCACCACATCAGCTCAAACTTGTCAAAAATGATGGGCTCATAGCAGATTTTAAAATATATATATTACAAAACTAGTGGGTATAAATAGAAGTGCTGGGATATGACATGCCTTCAAGATATAGAAAGCATCAGGATTGTCCTCAGATTGCCTCCTGACTGCTGCCAGCATCCCTTCTGAGCAATGGGGCTTCCCCAGGCAGAACAGTGGGTGATACCGACCTAGTGCCACGCAGGGCACAGCACCTCTGGGCCAGGAGGGATGATGGGGTTGTGCCCTCAGTATCACAGCTCAGGTGCATCCAATGGACCTTGGTTCATCACAGTGGTGGTTGGCTGTGCACATGTGACATTCTTTAAGAGAAAACAACCTTCTCAATTGAGCAATTCTGAATTTCCCAGCAGTTACCGCCAGCTCTATGGCTTTGCATACAGCACCTGCCCACATACGCTCCTTCTGGTAAAGCATCAGCTGCACGGAAGTAATTGAAAACATTTAAGCAAAAAACCTTTTGTCATATTGCAAAATGTTAACACCACTCAGGGCACTCCACTGCTCTAAAGGACAGTACAGCCACGTGGCTGCAGACACAGCTTTTCCAGCCTGAATTATGGATTTATAACACTCAGAACAGGGAGTCCAAAAAGCCAAGACTTTGCAGTGCTCTTCCACTGCTTTTCCCCGTGGTCCCCATTGACTTAAGCAGGGAGATAGTTGATTTTTCATGTCTAAGCTCAGGCACTGAAAAAGTAAAATGAATCCTCATCCAATGGGAAGTTGAGGAAAGCAAATCCAAGCAGCTGCGTGTGAAAATTACATGAAGGCAAAAAACCACTAAGTGTAAGCCTCAGGATAGAGAAACATTCAGTCAAGTGCACAAATGCCTTCCACGTGTTCTGGATGGAAAGAAACTGAATTTTTTAAAGACCAACATGGAAACTGCTTTAAGCAATTTGTCATTTTCAATAGAGCTTCTGCAGCAAAAGAGAGATGTGGACAAGTTAAACAAGTTCCTACTGGAGCAGCTGCATGCGATGCTTCAGCTCCTGCTTTCAGTCTCCTTAGAAAAGAAATATTTATAATTTTGCCATTCAGGAAGACTTTGAAATGTCACTGCCATTTGATTTTACTTGTTAGGAGGAAATGCAGAGTTGAGAGCAGAAGAAAGCGTTGCAAACACCATCCTGTATTTTATACGCTTTGGTTCAGGCTCTTTGGTGAGCAGGTGCCAACACATGAATATTTCCCATTTACCTAAGAATGAGGAACCTGGATATATTCCCTGTAAGCATCACAAATTAAACCTCACCTGAAGCTTTGAAGTACATGAAATGCAATCAGAAGGAGAACTCCGTTTTAGAGCATCCAGGTGCTCAGTCTGACCTTGGGACAATGCTCTCATGGATAAAAATTCTCCAAAGGTGATTCACCACAACGCACAACAATTGTGAGGTCTCTCCTGCACCGGGGATTTGGGGGAATCAGACACACAATGAATGTTCCCCACTATTTGTGCTGCTGTTCTGACTGCTATTGGCATTTAGCAGTAGCCAGATGGCTCTGAAGAGCCTCTGGTAGAGAAGAGGTGCCCAGGAAGATGCTTGATATCTCCTAAAATCAGAGCAACAGAAGTAGAACAGTAAGTACACAAATGCCCACAATGTGGCTGTTGCCTGTTACAGTGAATTGTGCCTCCATCCGCAATCAATACACCATTTGTCATTTAAGTACTCAAGGTGGCTAGAAAAAAGTTCCAGAATCTCTGGAAAAAGGCTCAAAGCAGAATGCAGATGTAACCTTCCCTGCCCAGTCAATGCAGTGTGGAAAATACTTGTATTTGCAGTCAGGGGTAAGATCCCATCCCATCAGGGCAGCTGCCACGACAGCAGATGTACCCAACAAAAGCAATGTGAAATAGGGTTTGGTTAATTCATCACAACCTTTGAACATCAGTGAGCTCTCAAAGATGATGACACTGTGCCCAGCTTTTATACAAACAGCAGTTTGCACACTGGTTCAGACAAGCCTCAGCACCTTTTATGGACAGACAGACAGACAGACAGAAGAAGCCCTCTGTGATCTACTTACTGTGCTAGCACACACTTAAATTTAAGCTCTCTCGTTTTCACTGGGGTTTTTCTCCTGTGTAACAGCTTCAGCAGATCCAAATTCACGTACTCACTGCTTACTACCCCATGACGCAACCAAGCTATCCTATCCCAGCTCAGTATTATACAAAGGCTGCCTTAGCTCCTGGAAAACCTGATGTGTTTTCTACTAATAACTGGAAAACTGGGAGCAGAAAACAGAACTAAATGGAAAAGCCACCTTGGATAATCCCCAGGTCATCTCTTTGGCAGATAAAAATCTCAGTTTTGCAATATTTGGCCTGCACACAATCTGGCGTCACTTTGAGACTTCACAGCCCCTCTTGCCCATCTCTCCTGTCCCATTTCCAGGCAGGGACAGCTCTGTGGGCGAATGCACTGCCAGCAGAACAGCCTCCAACTCCACCAGGCTTAAAATATTGCTGTAATTGACCCGGGTCTTCATTTCTTCTGCCACTCTCACAAAACCAATCACCGTCTGTTAAAGTTTAACTTTCACCTGCCTTTGGAATGAGGGAGCTCAAACATCTGCATTGCCTTTTAAGGGACAGAGAGCTGCCAGCAGGGTGGAACTAGGCACCTTCCTCAGATAACCCTTGGAGCAATGCTCCAGTTTTCCCACCCAAAATGACTCATGGGAAACAAGGAAGGTCATGGCAGCAGCTGCCCCATAGCACCAGGCAAGGAGTCGGGGTCCTGCTCTACTGAGGGCTCAGGAACACACGTACCCCATGTTCCTGCAGGGACTTATCCAGGCATCACTAACTCACCTTCACCACATGAACGGCATGGAGCAGATCAGGAATGTTTTTACCATGATCGGATGTTGCTTGTGCATCCCATGAGAAGGGAATGGGTATGGGAACTGTTTGGAGCCACTGCAGTGGTGGTTTTATGCCATCAAATAGCTGTTCCACTGCAGTGTTTTGCCATTTACTGTGAATTTTACAGCATTGGCTGTTTGACAACCTGAGCTGCTGCTGTCATGGGATAAGTTTCCACTAAAAAGAAAGAAAAAAAAGAGACAGAAAAGATGCCAGAACTTCTTACCAAAGCAGCATTTGACAATAAGAATGCTACAGTGCAAAAAAGTGAAGATATCTATATAAACACACACAGTTCACATGTCCGAGGAGCCTCACCCAGGAATTCAAACTATTTTGATAGGTGATGCACAATGTTTTCTCAGGCTCCTCCTACTTGGCTGGGTGCAGACTGAAAACTTTCCCCTACACATAACCCTTGGACCAGCACAGCCCTGCTGTCCTCAGCGCCCTGTCTGGGTTTTCCTGCTGTGCCTCCCGCAACAGGCAGCTATGGGGCTGAGCAGCCTCGCTCCTTGCAAACACAGCCTCCAGCTATGGGAAGGACTGATGCAGGCTGTGCTTCAAGTTCAGACCAAAAGACCTCCATGTGAATTTGGGTCAGTGATTGATACTCTCAGTCAGCCCACGCTTCTTCATTTATAAGTGGGGAAAAAAAAGAAGGGGGAGGAGTGGGGAGAGAATCCAGCTATGGTAAATGTAGGACAGTATTCTTCAGCACAGGTCTCCATTTGGAAGCAGTCTGGTTTAATAGCAGCAGGTTGCACTGGACAGGGAGGTACCAACAGAACACACAGATTATGCATAAGTTGACAAAGAGCTGCACACTGCTGCTATTTGCACATAAAACCATGACACAGAAATTACTGTGATATGGGCAGAAGACAATTCAATTACAAAGAAAATTAAAAGAAACAGTCAACACTACAATAAACAAGTAAGTTGTGATTTACTTTGAACATAACCCCTACAGAGTGCCTGACTGCTCACCCAGCAGAGCCAGAGGACGTGCTCAATGCAGTCACACTGCTGCCATTCCTTTCAACCACAGATCAGTGCAAATTAAGACATTATTCTATATTAGTCACTTCATTGTTTAAGGAAAAATACATACAGAGACAGAGAAGAACTTGACTCTTTGCTGTGCATGAAACCAGCCTCTCTTGTCCTGAGGATAAGGGAGGACAATGCTGGAGCAGCACCGAAGGCTGCCAGAGCCCTGCAGCTCCAACACCACACAGAGGATGTTCAGTGGGGGGGACAACCATGTCCCCAAACACAACTAGAACAGATTTACCCCATGCCCACCAGCTATCAGCCAGCCTAGGGTGCATTGTGCCACATGGCCCCAGCTGTCCTCATGCAGGCTGTCCTCTAGCAGCAGCCTGGGGCAGCACAAGCTATTTCAGGCACCGCATCCTCACGGGGATCCCACAGCAATGCTGCATCCCAGATTCTACATCGATGCAGGCATTTAGGGTGAGCAGAACAAAATGATTTTTGCCCAAACTGCCCTGGGAGAGCTGTCTAATCAGCTGGAAATACACTTCTCCAGTCCTGCAGAAAGCTTTCATGCCTCTGCTTTTAAAAGACATGATGCCGTACAGCAGATCCTCTCCCAACACCCATCTCCCATTTAGAGGCAGGAGACAGCTGTGGCAGTGGTAGCAAATCCAGAAGGGAGCATGGGGAAGTCTCTCCTGAGACCAAAACCTGAGCAGTCCCCTCTGCCTCTCTCCAGCCACCCCCAGCTTCCAGTGAACTACCAGAGAACCGTTCCTCTGGCAGTCCAACCCCCACGAGATCCTCCTACATCACTACCTGGGAGCTGCACACACACCTTTGGGAATGGAGGACTCCATCTTTTCCTTACATACTCCCCACTATTTTTAAGAAAGATCCTCTCACAGTTACTCTGAAGCCTGGATTCTTACCTTTCCAGTTTAACCTGTTTGGAGACTGCTTACCCATCTTTTGCTTATGCATCACCCTCAAAATAAAGAAAAACAAATCAAGGCATCTGTGTCTGTCATCAGTTAGGGCTAATATCCGCTCTGCACAGGATCCTCACCGCAGCAATAAGTGGAGCTGAACATGAAAGTTTTTTTTGAAAGCATACAATATCTGCACAGCTTTGTTTGTGTTGAAGGAGTGGCAGGATTTTAGGCAGCCTCACTTTCAAAGGCTTTTTGTTAATAACTAAGGGAAAAAACCCCAGAGCTGAGGTTTTCCCCTGATTGAAGGATATGAAGAAAGAAAAGTCTGGTCTCTTCCCAACCTAATTGTAAGGAGGCACTGATCTTCCAAAATTACAGATGTGTAGTCCAAGACAATGGACTCTTTCCACAAGGATTAGCAAACCAGGCAAAGCTGATGCCTCATTCAAATGCATTGCAACTGTGAGTGCATCTGCTCCACTCTGCAAGGGAGCCTTCCTTGTTTGCTTTGGGGGTTTTGTTGTTCCATTCACAAAGGCAGGAGGACACCTTGTGCTATTTAGGTACCAAGCAGTGTTGTTTGGCCTCAAGAGGACACTCAATGAAAACAGTAAAAACGTTTGTTTGTTTGTTTTCATTTCAGTTATGATACAAATCCTCTGCGACACAAAAACAGGAACTGTTCTCAGCCAAAAGCCAACTCTGCAAAAACGTAACCAAAACATCAGGACCTGAAGAAAAAACTGCATTGCTTCTGAAAGGTACACTAGGGGCAATTAAAAATATATATGTAGGTTTAAAGTATATTATTAACATAAAACAGCTCAGCACAAACGATGCCAAAGGCAGAACCGGGAATTAGAAGAGAATGGTGCCATCATTCCAGCCTGCAGCAGCTTTGGAAACCACGGGAAATGTCAGGGCATGAAGGATGGATGGAGAGTCTGACCTTTGGAAAGTGGAGGGTGGATATGGATAAAAACATCCCAGCTCCCCTGAGCCACACCATTCTGATGGGGCCAGGAGGGATGCTGGCCCACCTGTCTGGTCCGAAGGAAGAGACATGAAAAAAACATATAAAACAATAATAATAAATCCAAGCCTGACAGCATATCAGCCTAGGGTAAAGGCTGCCAAGATGCTCTGGGATTAGGCAGCTTCTGCCACAGCTCTCCATCAGATCAGCAGAAAACAAACCCTGGCCAGTAGCCCAGGCTGAGGTTTGTTTCCCAACACCGGCTCCCTGAAGAGCACCTCGCACTTAATGCACGGCATGCATTTCATCTGTGGCTCTCCGGATGGAGCAGAAAGCCTCAGTGTTCTTCAGGAGCTGCTCCTGCACTCCTGGCAGTGCTGCTGCTCAGTGCTGAGCTGCTGCTGCTGTCCCACAGGCAGTACCTCAAGTGATGTTCATCTGACACAAGGAGGATGGTGCATCCCTGTGCCTTTGGTGTAAAAAGATCACTTAACATGTAGGGAAAAAAATAAATATATATATATATACACACACACACACACACACACACACACACACAATGTTTTATATGAGTTAGAGATCTACTCTGCAGGAACATGAAGCCAGGGGGGTCAGGATTTTGCTGCTCCAGGGCCTGGTACCCACTGCAGGAAGAGGGGGGACATTTCTTGGGCAGCAAAGAGATACAGCAATGGTCAGAAGGTTCGTGAAGGATCTTGAGCCACAACAAGATGACAATCCCAAGGACAGCAATACAATGAGCTACAGATAGTTTGGTTTTCAAAGCAGTTAAGAGGTTAAATTGAAGTTTCTAACAAGACACGCAGAAGATGAACCTTAAATCTCACAACAGCAGCTCAGTAATTCACTCGTGCAGAAGATGTAACTGTCTTAAAAAATAAGCTGAAACAACACACAGGATGCTGTTAACATCTTATTTTGCAACACCACTGCAATACTGCTCATAATGAGACTTTAATTGTGATTTAATTGCACTGTGATCTGGCTGTCCATAAAGAGGGAGCCCGGAGTCCCATCACAATGAGTGGAAAGATTAACCTCATTGTGAAAAACATAATCCCGTTTCACGCCATTAGAAGGATCGTATTAATTCCAACTCAAGGATGCAGCACTGAATCATTGCCCGAAGCAGGACGGCTGTGCCCTACCACAGCAGCATCAGCTTCTGCACCCTGACAAGGAGAGGGCCCTATGGTCAGCACAGCAACAGCCATCCAGCAGCAGCATTCCAGCAGGCAGGCAGACATCTTTCAGATGATGAAGGCAGTGCCACTTTAAAGAGAGAAGATTAATGGTTTGCAACAAAATATATGAGATGCGACGCGAAAGAGAAAATCTGTCCTCTTTTATTTTACATCTCGTTAGTGACTGGCCCTGTCTGATGCTCATCCCAGAGGGGCAGTGTTGAAAACAGACCTTACCAATCTAAAATGCACCAACATCTCCGCACTTGGCATGTGGGAGCTTTCACTCTGAATCCACTTCAGTTCTCAAAGCACTGTTCTCACAAACCATCTCCAGGAAGAAAAAGCCCAACCTCTGTTCACACCAGCTTTTAGGAAGAAGCTGTTTTTATTCACTTTGGTGAGTGAAACTGATCTCAACACTTTGCTTCTATGGCAAATGCCAACCTGATGCTGCAAGTGTTCACTCATCCAACCATGCCTGAGGACTTACCTCAGGGCCAAGTTAATGTTTGAAAAGGAAGGAACGGAGCCCATATCACAGGGTAAACAGCCAGCAGTTCCATCTGGGGCCACACCTGCTCCTGCTCACCCTGAACATGGCTGACATAAAGCCACAGCTCCTCCTGTCCACAGGACCAGCACAACTCCAAAGTACTACCAGAATCATTAATTGCACTGACCTGATGGAAATACATCACCATTTCACAGCCATTGGTTATGCAGGGAGTTAGGATCCTGAGAAAGACTTTTTGCAGGAGCAAAGAGTTGAATGAAGGATGGAAAAAATCAATTTTAAAATAAGCATATGGGAACAAGAGCTTCAGCAGATCTCCTGCCCCAGCGCCTGGCTCAGGCAGCAGCTGGCACAGGTCACCAACCAGAGTACAAAAACAAAAGGCCACAGCTTAAAAGCTCTATAAACGCATCTCTCCCCCTCAGAGGGAGAAAGAAAAGCCATACATCTTGCCTTAAAGGAAATGCCATGTGTAGATATGAAGATACAGCCTTCATTCTTCCCTCGTAAAGACAGTATGATGATCTGCTGCTGTGTTGGTCCACATTGCCGTACCCCCACACAGGGTGCCCAGTGTTGCACCCTGCCACTTACTTCTGATTTCTCTGAGCAAGCACAGGGGCACAGATGTAAGATGAAAACAGCCTTAAAAGCAGTGCATGTTAACTGAGCTTCCCTTCACACCTCTGAAAGACACACAGCAGCAGATTCTTCCTCTCTCTTCCCAAAAACAACCCACTACAGTGGTATCTTTTCCCCCTCAAACATAACACCAAAAAAGGGCACAAAGGTTTATTTCCTTTCTCTCCCCCATAGAAGTTCCTTAGCTCCTCACTCTCTCTCTCTCTCAGGATAAGCAAAGGACCAAGAAATCCCACGCCAGCAATATGAAATACTGCTCTTCCAATTAAGCAAATTCATAAACGTTCCCCATTTTTGTACTTTGTGGGAACCTACTCAAACTTACAGCTCACAAAAGAAAAAGAAAATATTGCACGTGGACCTGCAAGTCTATAAACCTCAGTTTAACGACAGAACACGTGCACAGCTTATTTGACCTTAGTTTCACATCCCGGTCCCTTGTTGTCCACTAACTGCAAGGTCAGAACACCTATTTTCTCTGTTTGTGCTCATAGATGACTGACTCATTTATAGTAAATTTCCTGTTTTTCCAGCCTTGTAAATGTCATACGAAATAGACCAGGCAGTAAAATGTATACATTACCAGGCCAAGATCACCCTAGTGCTGCAGCACCAGCAGACCAGGCACCACACACTGGGAAGAGGAGGAGATGTGTGCTTACACCCTCATCTTCACATTCCTTCATTGCCTGCTCCAGTGCCACACGCCTCCTGTTGCATGACAGCTGCCATCCCCACAATGAGCTTTTTAATCAGCAAAGGAGTAATGTATTTTAATTCAAACACTCTCCTTTCCTACGCGTGGAATCCTGACCCACGAGGGAGCTCCCTGCTCAGTGCAGAGCAGCACACAGATGCCAGGTTTTCATTGAGAGGCACATAGAATGATTCCAAACCACAAAGAAAGAAAGAAAATGAATGATAAGACAAAACTATATATTTCTATTCTACATTTCATTCTAATAAAGCATTCAAAATCAATCATCATCATCACCATAACCAGGCTTGGCTCTCCCCTCTGGGTATGGATGATGCAAGGCTCAAGTGCCTGCCCCGACTCCAGGCACAGCTTTGAACTTTTTTCTCCCCAGCTCCAGGAAATCCCAACCAGCACCCTACAAACTCCTCCCGTTTCGACCATCCTGGAGCCAAGGTGTGTTTACCATCAAATTCTGTCATTTCTGGTATGTTTCAAAGACAAGTTTCTATTTAGACTAATGAATGTTTCCAAAACAACCAAAAGTTTAATCACCGGTCGCTTGCTGGGAAGGACTCGCACACCTTCCTTCACCCACCAACCACACTGCAACATCACAGGCTGTATTTTAACACCTACTACAACAACTGGTTCACCAAAACCTGCCCTGTTTCCCCATACTTCAGCCTCCTGCTTCCCCCCCCCACCCTGTCAGGGCAGCCTGCACCGACCCACTCTGTTCCCCAGCAGCAGGGAGAGCAGGCGTTAAAGACAGCTGGGTTTGGTGGAGTTTGGCACTGTTTGCTGGAATATCTCTACAATGTGAATGTTCCTAGAATCACTAAGGTTGGAAAAGACTTCTAAGATCATCCTGTCTAACCATCCACCCACCACCAACACTGCACGCGTCCCTAAGTACCACATCAGCCCTTAACCACCTCCATGGACTGAGACTCCACTACTTCCCCTGGCAGTCTGTTCCCAATGTTACTGTAACCGCACATTGGTAACCTGTTTCAAATTACCGATGAATGGCTGCGCTTCCATGCAGCTCCACCCACTGCACACCCCCAAACTTTGCGATGTGCCTGGACCACGACAAACTTTCTCCTAACGACTCTCCCTACGGAACCTGCCCTTCCTTCCTCCCTTCCTCACAGCTGTCATCGCAGGTGCCCATCTGTCGTCCCACCCATCCCATAGCAGCAACACGGGCAGTTTCCTGGCGCTGAATTCCAGTCCTGCCCTGGAAACTGCAAGTTGGTTGCCACGCTTTTGACGTTGACCTGTTGTATCACTGCAGCGTCTACATGGATACAAAGTGGATTCTAAAGGTCTCTTGCTGTTCCGGCCCCCGGCCCAGCCACAGAGCTATACCTGTGTGCGCCCTCACCTAAGGGGCAGCAGCCCTACACTGGCCTTAACCCGGAGACGAGCAGCCCTAAGGGATGAGTGACAGCACTCCCCCTCCCACAAGCGACGGTCCCACACAGGCACGGAGCTCACGCTCACTTCTGGCCAAGTCTCCATCCACCATCGCTGCAGGGAGCGATGCGGGACTGTGGGAGTGAGGAACCCAGCACCCCGTGCCCCAATACCAGATGCCGGCCCCGCAATCACTTAACACAGACTAGGAACGCGCGAGGAGCCGTAGGGATGCAGGCGCTCGGAGGCACGCTTGCACGTGGCAAAGGTGAGCACCCGCGTGTGTGCAAGCGTGACACGGGCAGCAACCTCGCTCCTCGCTCAGCCTGCACTGCCCAAAGGGAAAACGTTCACCTTTCCCTTCCCGCACCTTTCCCACGCTCGGACACCCCCCGGCCCCTCGCACCTTGTTTGACGGCTTTCACCACGATGGGCTCCTTGCAGCTCCGGATCACCTCCAGCACGTCGTAACGCGGCAGCCCGGAGACGCGCACCCCCTGCACCTCCAGCAGCAGATCCCCCTCGCACAGCGACTGCTCGCCGCCTCCGGCCGCCACCGCGCCCGCGTAGGGGAACTCGCCGTGCTCCGCGCCGCCCAGCAGGACGAAGCCCAGCTGCCCGCCGGGCCCGCGGCTCAGCGCGCACTGCCGCACCCGGCTGGCCCAGTGGTTCTTCTTCTGGACGACCCGCGACATGGCGTTGCGCGGTTCTCCGCGCCCGCGGCGGCGGGTTAAGCAGGTGCGCAGGGGCTCCGACCCGCTGCCTCATAGACCTCTCCGCACCGCCCGCTCACAGCCATCACCGCCGACGCCGTGCCCGCATGGCTCCGCGCCCGCGGAAAGGACTTTAAAATAATAATAATAATTAAGGGAAAAAAAAAAATAAATAAAAACTAAAAGAAAAAAAAAATGTAAAAAATGTAAAAAGTGCTCAGTAAGCAAATCCGGCTCGTTCTCGCCCTCCTTCTCTCCGCCGCCGCGGGGCCGCTTTGTTTTCTCTCCTCCACCCTCTGCTCTCTTTCTCTCTCTCTCTGTCTCCGCGGGCGCGGACTCGGCGCCTTTAAGGCGCTACAAAGCCCCGCTTGTTTTGTTTCACTTCGCTCCGTCCCGCTCCGCCGCGCTCCGCACCGCCGGCGCAGGCGCCCTGACACGGCCCGCCCCGGCCCCCGCCCGCCTCCCCGCCCACGGGCCGGCCCCGCAACCCGGCTCGAGCCGCGCGGGGCTCCGGGCGGGTGGAGGCGGAGCGACCCTCGGGAGAGCCGGGCACGCGGAGGTCCCGGGGGGCGGTGGGTGCTGAGCATGAGCCGAGGACCGTGCGAGTTGTGCAGGTGCGGAGTGGGAGCCCACCTGTGCCCACCTGTGCCTTTGGTGGGAAGGACTGCACGAGCTTCTCCGCTTGTCTGCTCCGAAGTGCCCGAATTTCTGATGTCAGCGATGTTCTCGCCTTTTGTTTTTCCCACGCAGAACAGATCTGCACTTTCTGGTGGGGAGAAATGGTGCGCATCCATCCAGCCACCTTTAGCCGCAGCTCTTCGAAGTTACCCAGAACTCGTGCAAAAACTCTAGTGGGGACTGTCCGTGTGCCTGCACCGGCTGTCCCTCCCCACTCACACTCTGTACCTCCAAACCTGAAAGCCGGGCTACATTCTGAGCAGCCTAATGCATGACCGATCCCCGTTCAGCAAGGAGTTTGGTTGTCAGGTGAGTGCCTGCCCTGTTTCAGTGCTAATCAGAACTCAGAAGTGACACTGAGGAGCAAAGCCTCTTCTTGTTCCCTGCGCTGCCCTCTCGTGTGCCCTCATCTCTCCAGCCATGCATGTACCCAAATGATCTGTGATGCCAACAGGCCGGGGGATGTACGCAACAGCTGTGGCTGCAGCTCAGCTGGGCTTGGTTCCCAGACCCCAAAAGTGGGGTGACAGCAGTTTCCCAGCCCTTCCATCTGTCCCAGGTGAAAGAGAGGATCCCATCCTTCTCTCATACTCAGCATCCCCATCACTGCTTCCCTGCAGCTGAGATCCCTCCCACAGCTTTTTCCTCGAATTCCCATTCACTGCAGGTAATGCTCTGCAGCCACAGAAGCAGTGCTCTCCAGCCTGAGTGGCACAGCCACCTTCAGGCCAGGGAATGGGCATGTTTTGTCCCATTGACAGAGCACAGCAGCACAACAGTCAGCCCTGTGCTCTGCATGCCTCCATGGGAAGCTTATGGGATTGCCAGGGCTCGGAATGCTGGAATGAATAACAGAGCCCCTTCCAAGGAGCACAGCAGAGTCTGCCTCCCTGGGAGCAAAGGGAAATGCAGAAGTGGACTCGTGAAATACAAATCGGAATGGAACAAAATGGAACAGAATAGAGTTGAATAGTTACATTAGAAGGGACTTTCCAAAGATCATTGGATCCAACGGCCTGACCTCCTTAGCACTAACCAAATGTTAAAGCATATTAGTGAGGGCATTGTTCAAGTGCCTTTTGAACACTTGCATGGGGCAACAACCACCTCTGTGGTCCCCCAAAGGGGAGGCTGCTATTGACTCCCTCCAGTCACCGCAAGGAAAACTGGGCTGCCCTCAGGAGCCTTGCAGCTGGTTGGCACTGCAGCCCTTAAAGCCATCCAGGGGCACTGACCTTCTGGTACATGCAGAGCAAGGTGGCTGCAGCAGGCAGTGCAAGGCCAGCATCAGGAATTCAGTTCCACCCCTTTTCTCCGTACGCCCCTCCATGTCAGACACCATTTTGTCAGACCGCCCCTCTGCAGTCTCAGACAAGAAATAGTTTTCCAACTGTTAGGGTAAGCAGTTATGAAACAAAGCTGCCAAAGGTAACATTGGATTCTTCACTGCTAGACATGCTTTTATTAAGACCAAATATCTTTAGAAAGAAATTTTCGCTATCAGAGGCAGATAAATGCACCCTCCGTTTCTCTAAAAGATTTCTTTCCACTTGGAGCTTTATTTCTCACCCACTGAAAGCTGTGCTGATTCTCTAGGTTGCTGCAGCTGTAGCTGCCTTATGTCTGCATTGGCTGGCTGTGTAACCAGCTACCCAGTTTGTCACTTTTAGGATCAGGGCACGCTTTTTATTGTGCCTTGACCAGTAAAAGCTGGATCAGTGATCAAGCTAAGCCCCCCTAGGGAATGAACACAGCAGCGTGGCTGAGGGGAAGGGTTTGTATTTCATCTGCCTGCTGGCTGATGGTTGTATCACCCATGTGAGATCACAGCCCACAGAGACTCTTGTCTGCAGCTGGGACCTGGGTGTGACGTATTTTCATCACCACCGTTGTGGGTGATGTGTGATGTGACAGCCCCACAAAGCTAAAATTCATCTGGGACCCACGTGAGTGTCACATGAGTTGTGGCTGCCCTGAGCAGAGCTTACGGAACTGCTCGTGCCTCATGGAAAAGAAAACAAATTGAAGAACATTATTTGGAAAAGCAATTTTGCTGTTAAGATTTATGGTGTGACAGATTTAAGAGGGTCGTTTTCTGTTTGCTTGCAAACACTGCAAAACTAATGCAAGTGTCATCTGTTCCTGTTGTAATGCTAATGTTGTACTCGTGTCTGGGCCACCGTGTTCCCAAAACTGTTCTTTCTGGTAATGAACAAAACCCACAAACCTCACCCAGTGCTTTCTCTTGATTTTAGGACCCTCCCTTCAATTTTCCTCCATGCACGCAGTGTTTGACTGATTTCCTACCACATGGCAGGGAGAAGCACAGACAGCTCTCACCCAAGCAAGGCTTTGCGGCCATCCTGCCTCACCTGCTGCTCAGGCCTCATTCCACATGGGATGCCACGCACTTCAGCTTCCAGCCCATCACACTGCCATGAAAAGCTGCTTTGGACTGGCTCAGAGCTCTAAGCAGAGCCCAGTTCCTTTACTCTTTCATCTATAGTAACTATGGTTTGGTGGCCCATCTGTCAGCAGCCTCTAATCTGTTGGGATAAGTGAGATGAGGCTTTCTTCCTCCTCCAGAAGGGGTTTTGTGTGCTCTGAGTCCCACTGCAAATATACAATAGAAGCTAAAATGTTTCTTTCAAAAACAATGACGATCTGCAGTCTTGGTCTCATAAGCATCTCTGAAATGTTGTGCTTAAAAAGACACTGATTAAGGTTACAAATGAAAGCATAGATTACTTAATACAACAGAATGAATTCTTAATTCCAGCTAAAAAAAGAATCCTCAGTACTTTGATATCAAGGGCTTTTAGGCTTCAAAAGCCTGAGCCTTTGGATCCTGGGACAAAAGAGACCTTAAACAAGGTCTGTCTGTTTTCCTGTTGGTACACTCATGCTGCCAGCATCTATCAATAGGAAAGTCATGGTTTGCTGCACTTCCCAAACAGGAACTGTTGTTCATAGTAATCCCAGCATCTACCAGAAAGGAACTTTCTGCCTCGTGTTTCTGTACAAGCTGGTACTGCTCCATGGTAAGTGCTGCTACTTGGAGGAAAGCTCCAGATTCAGACACATTCAGATCTTCTCAGTGCCACAGAGCAGCCAACATGGACACACTTGAGGTTTCTCCTTGGCTTGGGCACCATCCCACAGCATGCTCAACAGAAGACCATATGACTTCGGGACCATAGGAGCCCAAGAAAAAGACAACTCACCCCTCCCTGGTATGCACTATCACCATCCTCCACCATTTATTTCAATAATATCACACTCAGTGGAATAGAAAACTGACGATCAATCTCATAACCATATTAAGACACTCCGGGGTGTATTTTATAGGGCCATTAATATACTTCTTAGGTGGTTAAAGTCACCCACAGCCTCAATTAATGGCACCATAAAGAATGCTCTGTCATATCTTATGGCTTCAATAACACCCAGCAGGCTGGGCATGGGGGATGTGGTTGCACTTGTTGGATGCAATGAGAGGGCATGGAATCTGACTGCCTGGCTATGGGCACAGGTGTTCTAATGATAGCATGAGATCGGCAGTTGTTTTAAAAAAGCAAGACTTTAAAAACCAGAAACCTCCCCAGTTAAAAAGCACAGATCTGTTTAACTCCCACTGGCATTGTGCTCCTGAGCTTAACAGCTTCTTTCAGGCATACCTTCCCTACAGAAGCTGTCTCTGTTCCAGGATGTGATTGCTGTGGGTGCGGCTTTTTTTGGCACAGATGAGGTCTGTCTGTTCCCAGCCTTGTGGAGCTCGAGGAGTCCAGAGCAGAGGGGATAGGGCACAGCCTGTTGGTTATATTAAGGATCAGATTTACTTTGCAAGGGAGGGTGAGCTTGCCACGTTTTAACTTTCCAAAAGATAGCTGAGGGAAACCTCCACACAGAATTTGGGGCAGTGGAGGTCTGGGACATGTAGGAGCATTTACCACTAGTATTTTCAAAATGGAAAAAGACTTTTTTAGTCTTTCTCGTCTACGATCTATTCTCAGAAGGAGGGAGTTCCTTCCCCTAGTCTGGTACATATTAAGTTTTACCACTTCACATTCTTCCCTGGGAATTTTTCTTTTGCTATTTTAATGGACCCACATGAGTTGAGAGGGACTTTTCAGTAGACAATAGCTTTACTCTACTATCCTAGTTCATTTGTGCCAGCTGATAAACTTCCCTCTTTCTGCTTCTACTGATAGAAAATGAGAAGGTCTACCTCTGATTTATGCTGTTGGAAGTTAACACAGCTGCCCAGGACCCCAAGTGTCCCATCTTGTCCTCCTTTATTCTCCTTTCCTTCTGAAGATACATAGTAAGCCTCTCTGCATCTTCAAACTTGTTGCCAGCTTTGCTGAGGCAGAAGAGACAACATTCCTTGTTCTTCCACTACTCAGTACACACTACCTCGCTGTCTCATTCTCTCTATCACCTATTTTCTCCATGCATCTTCAATGCTTAAAACTTCTTATTCTTTCCCTCTTTAAAATGATGAAAGCTACTTGGGGACAGCTAAATTAGGAAAGGCTTCCGCTGTAAGTCTTTACAGTACCATAAGTTCACATCTTCAGTACTGTGTTCTGTGTTGGGCCTCTCACTACAAGAAAGACATTGAGGCACTGGAGTGTGTCCAGTTAAAGGCAACTAAGCTGGCAAAGGACTGGAGCGCAAGTCTTATGGGGGATGGCTGAGGGAACTAGGAGGGTTCAGTGTGGAGATGAGGAAGCTCACAGCAGACCTTTTTTTCCTCTATGACTGCCTGAAGGAGGCTGTGGTGGGGTGAGGGTTGGCCTCTGTTCCTGCGTAACGGTGATAGAACAAGAGAGAATGGCCTCAAGTTGCACCAGGGGAGATTCAGGTTGGATGTCAGGAAAATCTTCTCTGAAAGAATGGTGTGGCACTGGAATGACTGACCAGGGGGTCACTGTCCCTGGAGGCATTCAAGAAACATACAGATGTGGCATTAAGAAATATGTTTTAGTGGGCAATAGCGGTGGTAGGTGGATGGTTGGACTAGATGAACTTGGAAGTCTTTTTCTATCTTAATGATTCTACTATGACAGAGAGGCAGAAACTGAACCTTGGAAAGATGCTGCATGTTAAGTTGCAAGTCCTTTGCGATGAAAATATGTTCAAGTTTGTCATCCTAACTGGGAAAAAGAAGGGAAGGCTCAGAAAAACCCACATCTCCTCGCCCTGCAGTGCAGCCTTGTTCAGAGAGCTTACAAGAAGCCAACTAGAACTGTCCATGCAATTATTTCATTTCATGATAAAACTACCCCCGGTTGCGATAAGACAAGGGGAAGAGGTCACAAACTAAAAGAGGAGATATTTGGATTGGATATAAGGAAAACATTGTTTACAATAAGGACTATGAAACAGTGGCACAGTTGCCCTGACGTGGTGGATGCCCTGTCCCTGGAGACAGCCAAGGTCAGGTTGGACAGGCTCTGAGCACCTGATGGAACTGTGGGTGGCCCTGTGCATAGCAGGAGAGGATGGTCTAGATGGCCTTTAAAGGTTCCTTCTGACTCTTCTGTGAAATAAAGAAGTCACAATAAGGCACAGTGACAGAACGTGATAAGGGTTTGGGGAGGAATTCCTTCAGAGCAATATGGACGCATTCCTCCTTCAGCAGTGCTAAGCAGCTGGGAGGTCACAGCTGTACTTCTGGCAAAAGCCACAGCAGGCAAGGCAGCAGCACAGCCCTGATCCTGCAACCATCTGGGGAACGGCTTTGCTTTGCTTTCATGAGAGTGATTTACAGGCATCAGACAAGCCACATGTGTAAGGCTGAGCACACACATAAATGTTCTCAGAAGCAGAGCCAATTAACACACCACAGATATCATTCAGTGATTTGGGAGACAGATATACAACCCATCTCACTTTTTGAAGCACAAGAATTCATCACAGTGTCTGATGTTGTGCCTTCACAGAAGTGTCCCTGATCAACTTACTGCTTGCTGGTCCTGCAAACACAATGTTACACTGAAGCAGCACCTACTTCACACAGAATCTTGATCCAAAAAAGCAGCATCTTGGATACGAGGCACTACTCCTACAGTGCATTACCCTCTCTGGAAAGATAACCATATTTATATATAATAAAGGCCAGACGCCTCAGCCAGGATGGACAGCCCCCAGCTCTGACTCTGCTGAACATCAAGGGAGACACTCTTCTTCTTCAAGCAGCTCCAAAGTGGGACTCAGGGCCTGGGAGCAGGTCAGTGGCAGTCAGGATTAGGATTCCTGACTCCCTGCCTAGCGTCCTAATATTAGCTTGCATTGTCTCCCAGACTGTCTCGTAATTCTTTCACATGAACCACAGGCCTGAATTAGCATGTCTCACTGTATAATCTGCCAGATCGTCCCGCGCACTAAATTAACCAGGGGCTGAGCAAACATCATGGGAACAGCTCTTGTATATTGTATGTGGGCTAAGTTTTTCCTGCAGAGTTGTTTGTATTTTCCTAGCATTATCATGGAAACATGATGGACTGAGGGGCTGGCTGTATGCTCCCTCCTGCTGCAGCCTCTCATTTCTCTGCAGCCCTGGAGATTAAGCCTGGCTTGGCAGCAGAACTAACAAACCAACTCCAGTTGGGTGTCAGATGAAATAGCGAGCAACAGCACGAGGGCTTATATGAGCAGCAAGCAGCCTGTCCTCATGGCACACGCTGGCATCCTTCATGTGATATTTACAAGCTTCTTCCCTTGTCCCACATCCAGCTTGACAATGGGCTTTCCTCTGCCATGTGGACATCTTAATGCAATTTTCAATGTACTCCTGTGGAAAAAAAAAAATCTAGCTTTCCACTGCCAGCAAGGCTTGAATGAGCAGATATGGGGAAAACAGTGCAAAGCCCACACAGGTCACTGTTCTCCTCCACTGGTGAGGACATGCAGGCTCAGAACATGAGCAGCCTGGATCAGAAGGAGGGTATGGAATGTTCAAGATGGCCTGCATAGTTCTCTGGACTCTGCCCTTGCACAGCTGCTAAGCCATGGGACTAGAAGATGTAATGGGGCCTTGGGCAGGAGCAGAATGACAAGTGACTTGCTAAACACCATCCCTTCCTGGCAGCAGGATTGGCACAGCCAGCTGTGACATCTGAGTCACATCCCTGGGAGGATTCAAGAGGAAGCAGCTCCACCTTCCTGCTCTGCCCAGCCCAGATCCAGGCACCCGCAGCACTGCCCTGCCTGCAGCTTATTGCCAGATCTGTCATGGAAGAAATTTGAGTGCTGTCCCCATCAGGCAACAGGAACAGCTCAGCTCCAAGTGCTCAGCCCTCAGCATGAGATCTCAGAGGCTTTCCACAATCCAAGGCTGCACAAAGCCCCACACAAGAAACACACTTATATAGCACCACAAGGATGATGAAGATTGCCTCCCATACATCTATGCGTGCCAATAGTCACATCTCAGCACTGTTAAGCTCACTTCTTTTTTTACTGCTGTAGAAGTCTTAACACTTCTGACTTGCATCAAGTGAGCTTTTATTTGAAGATCTGGATCCATGGAAACGGAACTACATCACAGAGCAGCAAGTGGTTCACTCAGAGGATCAGAACTGGGAGAAAGCCCATCGGGGATAACCTTGCATGAGATGTTGATGCCTGCTCTTATGAGATGTTGCTCTTCAATTACTCTTTGTAGACAACACACAAAGCAAAAAGTTGTCCTTGCACTTCTAATGTGCTGATTATAAAGCTGCTCCTAAAGTACATGGCTCTGTTTTCTATCTCCTCTATGTGTCACCAGGCCCTACATACAGCTCCTCTGGCTGGAGATGAGTCACATTCATCCTCCACAATATGACAGGGATTAGACTCAAGGCAGAGTGGAAGGTTTGCTTTGGACAAGGTCCAACTTCAGCATGTCGATAACTTAGGCAAACACATTGCTCTCCAACCAAGCAAGTTTCAGTTCCTAGATGATTCAGCAGCAGCTCTACAAGGAAATATGGATGTGAAAAGTCCCCCTAGGAATTTCCGTAAAATTCTTCATTAAAATAAAATGCCTTGGGCCCAGCAATTGGATGGAAACTGGGAGATGATAATTTTGTGCTTTCATGTCTGCAGAGACTCCTAAGAGCTGGGAAATTTTTAGTGAAGTTTCAGGGCAGGAGAAGAAAAAAACAATTATGAGTAAGAAGGCAGAAACCAGAGGGCTGAGCAGGAGAAATGAGGGATATGCCCTGGGTTTGGTTCCAACCTCTTTGCATGGGCTGAGACTTTGTGATCACTAAAAACAGTAAAATACTGTGAGCAGGTAAGGGGAAAGTTGCAGCGAGAAACCTTTAAAAGCCATGTATGCAGAAGGCAGCCTGAGAAATGTGAGGAGGCAAAGACAGCTCCAAAGCCCATCTGAGCAATCTGGGTTTTGGATGAGATCCACATCTACTTAAAAAAATGATAGTAAAAGGAAATATAAAAAACACCCAAGAACTGCCTGACACAAATTAATTTCTGAAAGGGCACGGTAAGCCAAAGATGAAATATTCATCTCCTCATCTGTTCTGACCTCTTCCAATTCATTATCCTGATGTTAACTTCAGCACCACACTTAGCTTCTGCCTGCATGCAAAGTCAGCAGAGACCAGCCAGCCCTTGCTCAAGGTGTAAGAGCTTTTCTGAACGCATTTCAACAGCAGACATAATGGAGGGGATTGAGAGCTATCAAACCACTGCAGCAGCATGAAGTTTCTCCAGTCAGTGTTTCTGGGCAAACTGCTGTATGCTTGGAAACACTTAAGATGCAAGAGATGGCACAGCCCTGCTCTCCTCTTTCATCATTAGACCATAACAGCCACTTGACCTGCTGTGCCCAAGAGAGTTGCACAAGGATACATAGCACTTTCTGAACACACTCCTACAGAGCAACATCCTCTCATTGGGCAGTTCTCCAGCTCATGCTCACCTACATGCAGCCTTTAGAGAATCCATCATCAGTTCCATAAAGAAAAGCCACTTAAGTTTCCCTGTGTAGCACAGAGCTGACCCTCCATCCTCCAGGAGTCTCACCATGGCTCCCAGCAGCCAGTGCTTAGCCCCACACTACTGGGCTCTAATTGCTACTCAACACTGACATTTCAAAGCATGCCACTTCATTCCCTCATCTGCATAGAGCTTGCTTGTGTTTTTGGGGTTTCTTTTTTGCTTCGTGCTGCCTCTTCCCCATAGCCCTCACTAATAGATGCAGCATGTTGATGACCTCTCCATTATAAATAGTTTAATATTTTTAAATAAACACAGGCTGGTGCTATGGTTGTTCACCCAGCCTGCAGCACAAAGAGCTAGATCTGACAGAGGCAACCGTTGCTTTATTTGTCTTGGTGCTGCTTATTCATCAGAGAAAGCAAGGAGAAGGGGCCAGCACCCCCATCTAGCAGTGTACAGCAGTGGAAGTCTTATTATAAATGCATCACAAGGAGCAGCTCCTCATCACAGTGCAGCAGATGGATGCAATAAGGAGAAAACTTTCTGGTTATTATCCAGTTACTTGAGATCTACAGCACTGCAGAACTGTTAGTGAGCCACAGAATGAATCAGAGGAAGGTGCATGGAGGGGTTCTGTTATATAGGTTTCCACTGCACTGCAACAGAACTAACACATTAGCTTGACATTTAGCTGATATAATTTATTCCTAATATGGGAGCAAAAAGCATACTGAGCAGTGGTATTAAAAATCAGAAGCCAAGCCAAATGTGACAATGAGGAAAGGGAAAGAGCCTACATTCAGGTCAGATTTTGCGATACATTGGATTTTTCAGCCCAGTAAATTTTATTGTCCTGATTTCCCTTCCTTCCCTCTGTGTGTATGCAGATGTACTACACAGATCATGGTGGGTTCCATCCAGACATGTTTGTCCCTCACAGTTGTCTTCCCTTTCAGCAAAAGGCTCACAGGGCTCACCCAAGAAGTACCCAGGGACTATGCTTGCTCCCAGGTGGCACACTGCCAGTCCTGATGCTCCTCATCTTCCATTCCCAGCCCACGACTTCACCAAAGCACAGGGTGTGAGCAGGGCCCACTGCCAGCCGAGTCATTTACAGCAATAAAACCCATCCCTGTGGACAAGGAGGAGCAGAAATAGCTGATACCAGCTGTTCTCCAAATGTTCTCACCAAGGAGGGTGCTCCTGGGCTTAAAACACATCTCCCAGAGCTGAGAAATCTCAACCCTGCTGTCACACACCTCCGAGCATTGGGCAGGCCAAGGCTGCAGTGCTGCAGTTAGAAGCAGCAGGATACATAGGCACACACCCAGGGTGCTTGTGTGGGCATGGGAACAGCAAAAGCTCTACTACCCAAAGACTCACAGCAAACAGATGTGTAGCAAAAAGTCTCTCAACCAATTTTCTTTGCGGAGAGCAACGCACAACCTGCCTCAGCCTGAGAGCTCAACTCAGGACAGCAGAGGTATAATTACATAATTGCCAGTAAATAGCGTTATATATTAAAGTGCTTTGCATAGTACAGCAGCCTTCAGAGGAGGCAACCCCTGCCATGATCAGGTCCCCTCACGCCACCCTGCCTGTCAGACCAGCTCCTGGGGAGGTGACAGCCTTGGGGACTTATGGGTGCTCACAGCCTCTGCAGTGCCCTCTACTCTGCTACCCGATGGCCAAGCACTCGTGTTAGACATGGTTCACTGAGTGCCTGAATGGTGATTCTATTATGTAAGAGTGTGCATGTACATACACATGTGTGTACATATATATATATATATATATATATACACACACAGAGCTCTGTGGAGTTAACCTGCCCTGCAAGACAGGGTGGGAATAAGTGCAGTGTTATTAACCTCTGGGAAAAAATAACTGAGAGCATTGGCTAAGAAAGGGACAACAGCCATAAACGACCTTCTCTGCAGTTCCTGAAGTGCAGTTCATGAAACATTACATTCCTAATTACAAAACCAGGAAGATTTAATGTCAGAAGTGGCTTTCTGGGCAAAGCATAGGTCTTTCTGCTCATTAAAACATGCACTGCACATAATTTCTTTGCCCTTAATTGTGGGCTTAAAGGTTTCTCCACAGATAATTAATTAGCACAGATCAACCCCCCCCCCCCCCCCCCCATTGCACAGCTCTTGCAGCACTGCTGGTTTGGCTGCTGCTTTTTTTTAAGTCACTTTGGGGACCACAGCTGTGTGTCCCCTCATGCAGAGCACAACATGCTGGAAAGCTACATCCCAGCTCCAGACAGCTCTTGGACATTGGGCAATTCACTTCCACTCTGGAACCAGCCCACCAGCCCCAGGGAAGCCCATACAACCCATACTCAGCACTGCAGCTCAAGGCACATCTCATTTGGAAAGTGAAGACTTTCCGTGAGTTATTTCACATTGAAAGAAAAGCAATAGGGTTCTTTACCCAGATTTATTCACTAAGATTAAACAGGGCTTAACACCAAGATCACCTGCCTTCCAGCCATACTTCACTGACAAACAATCTCCTTCCCATTTGAGTTCAAGATGCAAATTCATTAAGCCCAGTGTTTCCTGCACTTCTCACAACAAATGCAGACATATCTGTAATATCAGACAAGGGAAGAAATGCTGGAGTGGCTTTTTACCTTTGTATCAAACACCCTGGAGACACCCAAGGTCAGGCTTGACAGGGCTCTGAGCACCTGGTGGGGCTGTGGGTGCCCCTGTTCATTGCACAGGGGCTGTAGTAGACAGACTGTAAAGCTCCCGTCCCACTCAACTCTATACCTGCTCTACATCACCACGGGCATAGAGTGGGGTTAGAGAGCAGAGGGTATAGAGCACATTTATCACATGTGAGCAGCCACTGAACACTCTGCAGCAGCTTCCCTGTGTGCACAGGTGGCAACAAACCCATTTCTTCCTCAATGAAGAAAAATAAGATGTAAAACCAAGTTATACTCTGTTTATGTACCTAATTCCCTGCAAGCATAGATAAAAGCATGCCTGTGGCCTATCCTTCTCTGCATCTGACTCTCATTAGGTGCAGTGATTCCTGCTCAGTAGGGTTTTATTGCTCCCAGTGACACAACCCCAGCCAGGCAGCTCCCTCCCTGTACCTGCTTCAAGCAGAACCAAGTCAATGAAGCTTCCCAACAGAGCACAGGGAAAGCTGGAGGCACTCAGGGATTTCAGCTGTTCAGGCACAAACCCTCATCTTAAGGTGTCTCAGTATTTCATTTTTCAATTAGTTAATTTGATTAAAGAAACTGGTGTTCTGTGGGGGGAACAAAAACAGAGTTCTTACTTTTGTTCATGGCCACCTTCAGTTGTGGGAAAGGATGTCATATAGAGTGCTTGGGGCACTTTACAAGCATCCATCCTGATGGTAATCCTGCTTATAAAATGCAGGTTTACCTTGCATAAAGAAATCCCTGCAGTAATCAACAAGAGAATGATTTAATATATTCACAGATTTTTTTTTTTTTTCCTTCTGGCAAAGGAAGAGCTATGGATTTACCCTAAACCCAAAATTCTTTTGTTAACTCTGAAGAGACTGAGAGAGTTATTCATACAGAACAAAAACATTAGCTATCCCTTGCTGTAGCAGCAATAAAATATACAAGTTTAAGCTGAAAAGAACACATCAGTTTTTGATCCACAGCTGAGATATCCTCACAGCCCCAATTTCATAGTCCTCTGCATGACCAGCCCCTGCCAAGAAAGAAGCAACAAAGTTCCTTACCACCTTCCTGGCTCAGAAGAGTGGAAGAGCCCTTCAGAACAACCACAGGCACCTGAAGTCCACAGCCTCACTAGGGCTGCACCAGAGTTGCCAACTTACTGCAGCAAAGCTCCAAGCATCTCCTTCCTGCAGAGGACTCAGGATGCTGTGCTGCTTTTATACCTTTTATATCAGACTGCTCCCCCAGCACCTGGTGGCAGCTGCTAACTCAGAGTCAGAGGCAAAAATGGTTTGGGAAGGGGTGATTTTTAAGTGAGAAATAGAAGATACATTCAAATGCTGAGGAGAAGTGAGGCAGGAAAAATTAGTGTACCCTGCAAGTGAGGTGGCTAATTAAATCAGCACAAGCATAGCGGCTGTGAGTGAGCCATGGGTCAGAGACTGTGGAAAAAAGCAGGCATGGAACTGATTAATTGAAGGTAGCTGTGATCTGTCTATCTATAATTCAATCAAGCAATTAGTACTGGGCAAGGAAATGTTTCTGCACTTGGAAGATTTGGAAATATTTCTGTTTTATCTCAGGACAAAAGAAATGTGAACTGAAAAGGAAAAGAAAATTCAGCTGAAGTCTGGCCTGAATCTCTAGGTTAGTTTCAAAAGTACCTTTTCCACTCTGGCCTTATTGTAATTACTTTATAATTATCTTACCTCTGAATATGAGAAAGATGACTCAGTGTAGATATCTGGAAAGTAATTTCATTTTAAACATTGAAAATATTTCAGTCTCTTAAATAAAGCTATATTGAAACCCATCTTCTTAAAGTGAAAAAGACATTTTCAACAAGTCAGCGCTATTTTATTTTATTTGAGAAAAAGTCTTCCAGCTAAAAATCCTTGACCCCCTCAGTCATTACCCATGGCACGTTACCAAAGCTCTAAAGGCAACAGCATCGGGGAAGGTCATGTTTTCTTAGTTATCTTAAATGAGACACCCTGTCAAATAGCACTTATTAATTATCCAGATGTTGAAAGCAAAATATGACTAAGGGAAGTGGGACAGGATGGTCACAGTCCACATCTCCCTCACCTCCTTAATCCATGACTTTTCTTCTTTGTTTTAATCGTTTTAGTTATCTTAAATGAGACATCAGTCAAAAGCACAAGCATTTCTCCAAAGAGAAGACGGAGGAGATAAGATTTCAGTTGAGCCTCGAATTCACAATGGAGTGACTCAGTTTCCCATGACAAAAAGTTTAACTTGTTAGGCAATAAGATACCCCAGAAAGTCAGAAAAAGGCCAAAGCAGAAGCTCTCCTGCTACAACACTGCACAGATACAGCCTCCAGCACATAGCAAAGCATTCTGGAAAGTGATCTTTGGACGAAGAGCCCCAAAACTGTATCCCAGCACCCTTACTGCTGCCAGGAGCCCTGATAGCTGATGGCAGGACAAGGAGGAGCCTGGGGCATTCCTGGCTCCAGGAATGGAGAAAGCAAAGCAAGGTGCCCTTACACCTAAGGGCTTCTTCTCTCCTTTTCAGACAGGGACTTGCAGACTGCACGGCTCAGCCCAGCTCTGGTCACAGCATCCTGGTGACACATCCCCTGAGCAAAGGACACTACATGGAAATAGCAACTTGTCTCAACAATTGGCACGTGGCTGGAAAGGTGACTTCAGTTTGCCCTTCAGCCCAGGGACAAAAGACTGGCGGTGTGATGATGGAGCTGTTCGAATCCTGCCTGGCAAGAGGAAAACTAGCAGAAGTACCACCTGGCTTTTTTGAAGCAAAGAAACAAGGTCAAGGACTCAGCTCATTCCATCTGTGGTATTTTTACCCTGTAATTTATTTAACAGTAGGAACAAGAGGCCCTGTCAGAAATCAAGACCCTCATAATCCAGGAACAGCAGCAGAGACTGAGACCTCAAAGCTGCTGTGCTCCAACACCAGCTCCCCACATCTCCATCCTGGGAGGGTGTTGCCATCAGTGATGATGAACCTCCAACCATCCTTACTCTGCAAAGAGCCCTGAGCAGCTACCAACAAGGTCCTCACTGTTCTGCCTCCATCATGGGTGGACCTCACTGGGCACAGGGTAGGAGACAAGGTGGATGCAGAGGCACCGTGGGGCAGCCCAAAGGGCAGGAACCATGATTTAGCTGTGGCTTGCCTCATTGGGCTGTTATTGTACAGGAACTTACTCCCTTCTCTGCTTCACTGATGGTATTGTTATGCTAGCCTAAAGCCTCTTGGATGCTGTAAGCATCCTCCTGCATGAATTATGCTCTCAATGGAAAAACAACTTCTACTCCCAGTTACTTCAATATAAGTCTTCAAATGGTGATTTGAGCTTTGCATCACTGCCTTTGACAGGCATAGACTCCTTGAGCCCAGCTTGGCTGTGGCTCAGACATGGATTTCAGCAGTGCTGCGCTGCAGACATAGCTTTCCTTCCAGTCTTAACTCTGCTCAACTCTCTGGGAGAGTTGGGGCTGAAAGCACAAAGTGCAACTTCTCCATCTTTTCACCCAATCCTATCCTTTCAGCATTTAGGGAAGGCTTCTGGTCTCCTCATTAATTCCATAAAATCATTTAGGTCGGAAAAGACCTCTAAGAGCACAGCCCAGGAAGATTTGGGGTTATGGTTTTCCTGGGTTCATTTAGGAATCGTGGTCACTCCAACATGGTCCTTTGCTGTGTTGTGTCACTGTTGAGACATTTGATGTAATCAGCTTGGTAAAGCCAAACTCCCTCTGAAATGCAAATGGTTCTTCCCTGGGCAACAAGGGCATTCAATTGGCCCCAGAAAATAGTGGTTATAGATAGTTAAAAAAAAAAAAAAAAAAAAAAAAAAAAAAAGAAAAAGAAAGAAAAGGGCAAGAAGAAAATATAAAAGAAGGAAAAGAAAGAAATCTCCCTCTGGATTTAGCATCTAGTCATTAACAAGGTGTCCCACAGGTAGAACATGATTTATTGAAAACTAAAGAGAATGTCCTGGTTTTGCTAGAATGGAGGTTTTTGTTCTACTTGGGGCACTTTATATGAAACAGATGCACAGTCGATAAATCACGCTGTCCTGCAGTAAGGATAGACTGCATTTTCTGTATAAATTATCTTGCTCTCTGTAGGCAAAAGCTGGGGATGAATACAGGGGTACTCTCACATCCTAAAAATCATTGATTATTATTGCTGGAGAAAATAAATCCCTTGGCTTGCAAAATGTAGCTGTGGCAAGAACAGCCAATGCAAAACTCCCTATTGAAATCACTTCCAGAGTAAGAATTTGATTAAAAGATGAAACAATGAGGATACTTGAAATTTATGACCAGCAGGACAGGCTGCTTTCTCAAGTTTCCCTTAGAGTGTTTCAGATGGATGCCCCTAAAAAAAGCAAGCGCATTCAGATACTTCTTCAAGCTGAAAACCTATTTGCAAACATTTTGGTTTTTATTTTTGGCAATCTCATTAATCAGTGCTTGGGCAGCTTAAAGCACCCTGCGAGGTTTGGAGTGATGCTGTGTGGAGATGTAGCAGAGAAAGCTGCAGGACCCACCAGTCGAGAGAGGAATGGTCTCTGTTGGAGAGCTGCTAAAATATGTATACAAAAAGCCATAACGTGGGTGGCTTTATACAGAACTTAGAATGCAATAGGATATTGCAGTTTTTCAATAAAACTAGTGAGGAGCACTGCCATGGGACAGGATTTCCTGGAGCTTACTGCTTACCAATGATAAATATGTAAGACACAAGGCAGAAGTTCACCAACCACTGTTTCTATCTGGCTGTGTTTAAATGTGGTGTTTAAATGTGTTTTCTTGCTTCCCTTCCTACCACGTTCAGTGAATTGTTTGGAAATGGGGTGTTGTCTTGAAAATGCCCATGAGGATGGAGAGCATGGATGGTGGTATGGCACAGAGTGAAGATCTGAATGGAACCAAGCTGGGCCCTGCCTCTTCCTTTGCTTTTCTTCATTTAATCTGCATAAGCTGCAGATGAAAAATATATAAATAGGGATTCTATATATAGTCCCAGGATAAAACTGTAGTTCATTTATGACAGCTGACAAATCTAAAATGGGCAATGTAAGTGCATTACAAAATGATTAAACCTTAAGTTCTCTCCCCTCTGGCTAGAAGGGCGCATTAACATTACATTACCCGCTGAATAATGTAATCTGCTGCAGTTTTCTGCCAATTCAGAAATATAGCCAAAATAGCCCTTTCTCTTCTATTTACAGATGGAGCCTCAAAAGCCATCTTCCTTGCGGCAGATACAGCATCTACTCATTTAAGTTTGCTCAGATTCAATAAAATCTGAATCCTACTGAGTTAAAGTTGGATTGAAGCATATTCTTGGTTTTAAGCCATACAAATGGCACGCACGCCTAGGCTTAGGCCCCTGCTCATGGGATTTCGGAGGTATCGGACTACATATCCCTGGAGTTGAGACTGAAATCAATACCTGGCACTTGTGAGGGATGTAATGGATTCAGTCTGACCAAAGCTTTAATTGCATTTTTCATTATGATACAGACTTTCCTATGTCTTGTGTTTAGAAAGAGTATTTCAGATCACTACATAGAGGATCATCGAATATCCTCATCAATCAGTCTCCTGTTCAGGATGCTGCTCTCTGCATCACAGCAGTCAGACAGGTGGATGGAGACGGGGTGTCTCAGGTGTCCCCTTGGCCATCTTCCAAGCTGCAGGGTGCAGAGGTGAAGCAGTAATAATTCACTCCCAGATTTACAATCATAACTTGATTTTAAGGTACACTGACATTAGCGCTTTTCTAGTTGCAGTCTCATAGTGACATGATATGAGTTGAAGGATGTGAAACAAAAAAAGTATGTTGAGTATGTTGGGTGTCTTGCAGAGAGGTTTGGGCTTGTTGGTTTGATTTCTGCTGGGGTCTTACATAAGTCCAAGGGACAGCAAGTTGCTTAAGAAGCAGATTCAGAGAGTTCAGAAAGGAGTAATGGTCCCTTTGGATTTTTGCAGGGCTGCTTCTTCACCTCATGGTTCAAACCCTACTTTATGGCACTGACACCACTTAATACACCATGGTCCCCTACAGCTCAAGATGATAGGTAATGAAAGCTGTGCTGGAAATGGAGCAAATCTTATCTTTCATCTCCTGTGACCTTCTGGATTTGGTCAGGGCTTGTCTGGGGTACGAATCTCATCCAGCTTCCCAGAGAAGGCACCAGATCAGAAAGCCCTGGGGGAAAATCCCAGAAACAGCGTGTGATCAGGTCACGTAAGCAGTACCTGTTTTTTCCAGAAAACTCAAAGCCATCCCTATAAAGAAAGCCAGCTATCAGCCTTCTTTTTAAGCAGCTGTGGAGCAAATAGGGAAGAAATAAAATCATCCCATTTACATATGGAGTCTATTTTTTCCTAGGGGAAAAAAAAAACCAACAACACAACAACACTTATTCCAAAAAGTGCTGTTCTGTCAATACTGCTGCTGTTCACAAAGAGGAGCTATCAGACAATTCAAGCTAAAATTGGCATCATACTAATATATCAGTATCAAGACTTGAATGAAACTGAGCTGGGAGCACTTGCCATATTATACTTCCACTCAAAGTCTTAAAACAGCTGGTTTTATCTTCACAGCACTGATTCCTGCTCCATCCAGGAGGTGTAAAAGCTCCTTCCACAGCAAACAAAAGGGAGAGAAGAGGGACTGCCGTCCACAGTGTTGTTTACTTAGGAGCTGCATGCAAAACACAGCGTTCACCCTCAGGGATGCTGATCCCAGCATAATTTGCCCTGTGCCATCCAAGCAGGTCCCTTGAGGGTGGTGGTGCCAGGAGACACGTAGACATGCAGAATGTGCCTCCACTGTCAGAATCCTGCAGTCCCTGAGAGTCACCCATTCCCTCTGACTGCTTGGACCCACAAGGTGCTGTTGCTACATTGCCACAAAGTGTCATGAAGGGGAGAAGCTGATACACAGAGCAGGATGTCTCCTCACCCTGCCCTTTGGCTGTGGCTGCAGTTCCAGTTGTATGCTATTACTGATAATCCTCTAGTTATTACCAATAACCCAGTGCTCCATCCCTCCTGTGGCCATGAAAGCTGTCTCTGGGCGGGTGCCTATTGAGAACCCCTGGGCTAACATGGCTCCAATTGCCCAGAGCCACTCTCCCTGCTGAGACCAGTCATGCGGTGCCGGCCTCATGCAGCCCAGATGCACCTGAGAGCATCTCCTGACTCCACTGACACTCTACATTCATGGCTGCCCAGCAGCTTAATGCAGTACTACTGGCTGGAAAATTCACAGACCAGCATGTGTGCCCAGCTGGGAGTCTCTTAATGGAGAACTTTCGCCTTGAACATGATCTCAATGTTAAGCACAACCACAGAAAGGTCTGAGAGAACTTCAGTGTGCAAGTGCTGGGGAAAAAAAAGAGTTATTATCAATGTGACTGGGTGGTGAAGTATCCTCGTATCAACCAGATTTTGGGTTTCAGCCTGCCCTGTGTCCTGTGCTGAGCTGCATCCTAAGATCCCTGCCCCAGCTTGGGAGCTTTGGCCAAATGTATTACCTGCAATAATTTGCTTTATAAACACAGCTGCCTTTCTGGATATATTTTGAAATATTTAATGATGTGTGTCTGAAATATAGTGATATCTTCCTAGTGGAATGCAAGGGAAAGCTCACACACACATGGAGACATCTTATCTGTCTTGGCAATTAATAACCAGGAATTAAAACAAAGCATAAACCCAAAGTGTTTTAGCTGAAGCCATGGGATATGAGCCCACAATTCCAGTCCAGTCCAGTCAGGCTTCCACAAGGCTTTGTTGCAGTGGAATCTGGATGACAGACCTTTTAGTTATTCATTTCTTGTAGGCTGGAAGTTTCTTGGTATTTTGGCATCCCTCAGCTCTCTTAACATCCACGTATTTGTAAAATCACATTGATAGAGATTTTTCTCTCCCTTCTATAGTCTTGTTTTAAATCAGAATGGTCAAATGTGAAATGTTTGAGTTATCAAAAGTCACTGCAGGCTGCTCTGGACGTGGCACAAACATTTGTTCCAGGATCCAACTCTCAGCAATTCAACTGCATTGTGACTCCAATCTTTATGGAGTATCTAAGCCAGCTTCAACAATGCTTCTCATCAATTTGACAGCCAGTTAATGAGTTCAACAGCTATCACCAATGCTATACCATTAAGAAATCCATTGCTTTAGGTGACAGTTGACACAAGATGCATTCTCCAAAGCTTATGCAAGCTAGATGAAAAGTCTATACCTAACTTGATTAAAATAAGTTTGCTTTGAGAAAAATATACCACTGGAAAAACCTGGATTGCATTAGGTTATCCAGCTTACCAGGCCAGACAAAAAATATATTGAAAATGCTGCTCTTTGATTTTGCAAAATTACTTTAGTGGATTCTTCTTGTTGCAAAGAAAGAAATCCAAAGGCCAAAAGTAATTTAGTCTCATCAATTCATTTTTAAACACAGAGATCTCCTGACAACCCTCAGCATATTGCTCTTACATGATCAGAATAAGTGAAAAGAAAAATTTCCATCTCCTAGCAAAGCTAAACCTCTTCCATTGCTCTTGAATACAATGAGAAATTGCTTTTCAATATTAGGCTCACAGCACGCCTTCACTAGGCAGAAATACTATTTACATTCTTCCTTAGCGAACTTTAAATTAAAATCATTAGCTACCTTACATAATTTAAGCTGCAAAGAAAACAATATGTAATTAAATGTAGGTCACAGGAAAGTGACTGTAAAATTGAAATATAAATGAGCAATTTCAGACTATCTCCATCTCACCAGGCCTCATGGTGTGTATTTCACCCTCCCTAAAGTTTTAATAAAAGCATTGTACTGTCAGCACTTAGTAAATATTAAAATAATAATAAATGCCATAATTACTTTCTAGACATTACTAATGTGTTCCCATCTGCATAAAGCTTGGTTCTCAAGTTACATCAAATCCTTGGAGAGGAATGGTTGCCTGTTCTGCTCCCTTCAGGAGGAGCCAGCGCAGCACAAGTGCTGGGTGCCAGGGTCCTGGTCCTCTGCCCAGGAGGTCTGGAGGGGAGCAGACCATAAGTCAGAGTAACGTTACAATACAGTTCTTCCCCTCCCACCTCAGCTGTACTATGGCTGCAGCCTCACAAACATTTTGAGGTGTAGACAACCCAGTCGGAAATGCTGTGGTTCCCATCCCACAAACAGCTATGCAGGTCTATCGGAGGGTTCATAGAGTCACAGAATCATTAACGTTGGAAAGAAAACACAAAGACGGCCAAGTCCAATAATCCACCCATCCTTACCATGCCCACCAACCACGTCCCTCAGTGCCACATCCCCATGTTCTTGAACACCGCCAGGTACAGTGACACCCCACCTTGCCAGTGCCTTACCACTCTATTGGAAATATTTCCTAATATCCAACCTGAACTTCCTCTGGCACAATCTAAGGCCATTACCTGTCATCCTATTGGCTTATTTTCTTTGGCACAAAAATGTGCATTCTAACACAAGGGTGGCCCATTGTTTTGCTCCACCTGTGCCACCTATGTCCCTTTGTTTTCCTTTTCCTGTTTATTTGGGATGTTCCTGCTGAGGTCCCAGCCAGGGCTTTAAGCAGTTGGAAAGAGGAGGGTTTACAGCACTGCTGTTTATTGGGGCCCAGTGCCAGACATACGAGCAGTGATTAATTGGTCAGCTGGCGTACATCAGGCAGTTTCCTGACCTCACATTTGTGTCCTGTAATCACACAGAAGCTTTCAGAGAAGGAAACTAAAGGTAAGAGAAGA
Organism: Coturnix japonica; assembly: GCF_054131305.1. NCBI lineage: Eukaryota > Metazoa > Chordata > Aves > Galliformes > Phasianidae > Coturnix > Coturnix japonica. The sequence continues at coordinate 5,808,345 of NC_140677.1, read as the reverse complement.
GACGACTAAGCTCTTAGTCAACAGGAAAATACTCTCAGTGTGATGACTGCTGCTGGCTTCAGGGTCAGCATCCTCGGCGCACAGCTGGAGTGGCAGCACAGCTGGAGGCAGCTCAGGTGACTACTTCTCATCTGGTGCATCCTAAGCACCTGGTTTGCACTTTGGGAATGACACCAACAAGCTCTGCATGAGCAAATGCTTCAGGAAGGTGCTAGTGGAGTAATGCACTGTAATGCCCAAGAGGTCAAGAAAAGTACTTCTGATTTCTTTTCTAGGCTACATATAATTTCCACACCATTGCCTTAGCTGCTTGGGATGGAAATGGAAGCATATTTAGATTTAATATTTTAGGCTAAAACCAGAGGTAAGTGAAAACACAGGTTGTTCTGACTCATTTCCATTGCAGCATAAAACCATGAGCACACCATGTCCCTTTGCAAGGTCCTTAAGGGGAGGCAGAGAGTTCTCCCTGCAGGTAGGTGGGACAACTCCAGCACCAGGTTGGGAGACTGCAGCCTGGTGGCAGTCAGGGAGTAAAAGAATCACAGAATCATTAAGGCTGGAAAAGACCACTAAGACGATCAAGTCCAACCATCTCCCCAGAGACAGCTGAGTATTTGGGATCTTTTGAGTCACCTCTCAGAGGCAGAATTACCCCACTGGGCAGTGTGGACATGTTATTAGTCCAGGCTTCCCTGTTGTTTGGGTTAGGGAACACAGCTAAAGAAATGTGTTCCCATTCCAGCCCACATTTGTAAACCAGTGTGTGCCATCATCTCTTTATATTTGCTAACATTCTCTTCTGTTCAGTACCTAATGCTGGACATTTTCAGTTTTACAAAGACTTAAAAAGAAATGTTTGTGCTGTAATTGTAATAAAACAATAGTTTTAATGGGAAGAAAAGCCAACACATTTGCAATTTCCTTTCCCCCAGTATGCAGTAATTTAGCAACGCCATCATGAGATAATAATTACTTTGAGAATAATTTTCTTTTAATAGCTCTGTCTGAAGCAGAGTAAAATTCCTTCCTACTCATTACAGCTCCTGGCTTGCACCAAATGGTTGGAGACTGAGCAGGAATTGAAAGGCAGCGTCCTGCTTTCACACACACACAGTGCATACCATAACCAAACTTAAAAAAGCATTTCACATCCTTGGCCACAGCACTATGCCTGCACTGACTATCCACTGATGTGGTGGATACCTCATCCTTGGAGACACCCAAGGTCGGTCTGGACAGGATCTGAGCACCTGATGGAGCTAAGCGTGTCTCTGCTCATTGCAGGGAAGTTGGATCAGATAGCGTTTCAGGATCATCTACAACTCAAACAATCCCCTTATTCTTTGAAAAGCCTTTCCTTCCAGGAGCCAGGGTGCAGTGAGGCGCCAGGTAACCGAGCACTTTCTGAAGCAGGGATCCTGAATGAGACATGAGGTCTCACTAGCTGTGTTTGACCTCAGGGCTTTCAGTGGCAGCTTCTTCTGTTTCAAGTTTCTATACCTGTCACACCCAATATAAGCTTCCATTCTTTAAGTGTCCACAGATCCTCAGCCCTTTTCAGTGTGAGATATTGCTTTGGAAATGTGTATCAGCCTGCTGGTGTGAAATCTGGCTGTGTAGCCTTCCCAGAATGTGAGAGATATTCAGACTCCATCTGCAGTACAAGGACTGTCCTTGTCCTACCATGTTCCCCTTCACTGCACACATCATAGCTGTGGGGCTGGATCTTAATGCCAGTTTACAAATGCAATAAATTGTGCTTAGTTTTTAGCAGAAGCAGAACAGAAGTCTCAGCAGACGTCTTATCCAATTGTTATTTATCAAGTTCCTCACTCTCTTCTGCTCCTAAGTGAAATCTGGCTCTGTTGCATTATCTAATTGTGACGGATATTTTTAGATCTACAGTTTATCATATGGAACTCGTATCTAACAAAACTGTTTTTATTCTTCCCAATACAACACAAGGACAAGAGCAACAAATTTTCCCAGGCACTGCTGGGGCAATAAATGAGACCAAAGGACTCCTTCCCTATGGAAAAGTAAAATCTAAAGTCAGTTCTTTTTGTTTAGTATAAAGATTTACAGCTTTTACTTTGGCATTCAACAGAGATTCCCAATCCAGTTTTCAGCTGTGACCACCAAATAAACTGGATTAAAGCCTGAGAATGTTATTCCATTTTGAAAATAGAATGAGAGCCATCCTTCTGTGTACAGTACTTTTGATCTTAATGTTGAAGACATTAAGCACAAAATACCACGTTATCATTTCAAAATTGCAGGCAGGACACTGAGCATTTGTATCAGAAAAAAAATAATGTAAATAACGAGTATGTCTTGATCTAAGGCCATTCAATTCCCTTATTGTTTGTGATAAAAGAAAAGCAACCATGACCACATAGGGTAACCTCAAGTTCAAAGAACCTGGGTAGCTCCAGCTCTGCAGGATATTGGTCTCACAGTGATGCAAGGACAGACCACTTGGAGGAGCAAAGCCAAGCTTTGCCCATTCCAGGCCCAGAGGAGACCAGCTGGCACAAAGTAAAGTGGAAGTGGCAATCCTCATGGAGGCAAACAGCTGAGGGTGCTTGTTCAGCTCCCCCTCATTCATGCACACTGGAAAATGCTCCCTGTTTACAATCAAAGGTGAGCAATTCATTAGAAAAACCAAAGCAGCCTAACTTCTCTACTGAGTTCAACAGCCATGGTAGCCGTAAGACACTCTTGGGCATGCATTTCATTGATACAAAAGGAGCGATGGATGAGTTTACTGATGAATCAATTAGAAAAATCAATATGATAATTCAGAAAACAAAAGAATTTCTTCATTTAAATTAGGCACATTCATTTTCCTAAAGAGCAAGGGAAGAATATTTCAGAGGCGCAGGTCCCCCACAACATCTGTTATCTCTAATGAGGACTGTGGTTACTCAGCACTGTCAAACCAGAGCGTATATTTCTTTCTCACTTAATTGCTGTTTTAGTTCCACATTATTGATGATGAGCATAAAGTGTCCAAATATGCCACCAGAAAAAATATTACCTTTAATTGAAAAGTTCAGAAGTTAGTGATGATGGGAGCAATGATTCATGTCCTCCAAGTAAAGTGCTGGATTAACAGCTTCAATTACACAGCATCCAAATTGCCCATTCAGAAAAGCGTTTGCAACATTTAAAGGTAACATTGATTGTTATCTCAGTTGAAACGCACATTGTTATGGCCATACCTGAATTGGCATCTTGCTGTAGTAAAATTCCTGACCATCAATAGCAATTAACAGAATTTGCAGATGTCACAGCTGATATAATACAAAGTTCTCCCTCAACCTGTCACACCTCCTGCACGCCCAACAGCCCTGCTTGTGGCTAAACTGCAGTGCCACTGGCACCACATGGTGACTGAGTATGTTAGTTATCCATCAGCTTTGCCAGCAGTGAATGACCTTCTCATATTCGAGCCAACACAGGAAATAACCCTAAGCACACCAAGTTGAAGCTGCAACCCATTTCTGGCTAACTCTCCAGGTACATCTCTCTCTGGATCAGTGGTTGAACGCTAGAGAACATTGTGGGCAGGCATTAAGCAGTCACTCAGCAGTTTGTTAAAGATTTTTTGCTCTCACAAAGAGCAAAGCCTCTGCAGAGGCAAACTGCAAGGTTCCCCCAGGCTCTGGCAGACATTTCATGTGATAGCTGAAGGCTATTTCATAAAATGACCCAACTCTGAAACAATGCAAACAAACATCTGTGCAAATTGATCAGAAACCTCTGTGCATTCCCTGATCTGTTGCTTACACAAACCTTCATTCTAAAGGAGGGAAGCAGAGATGTAGGTTATCAATGAGCCTCTGACAGAAAGCAGAGCCCAACTTCTTGAAGATTGCTTGGTTGTGGGAAAGAATAAATACAGCAAAATGTTTCCTCGATGAAAGGTTTGGATTATTCTGTGCTTGTTAATTGGTTTTCATATCTAACACACAGTTTCATTTTTGTAGGTGGGCTGTTAGACAGATATAATGGGGAGAAAACTTTGCAAATGCTTTTTGGCTGCAGTGAGACTGTGCTGTTTACCCAAAGGCTCTAATTCAACTAGTGGATTACTACTTGTGCTCCATTTGTGCTATCAGATCTTACTTTCTGAAGAGAAATAAAGCCATGTGCACTGATTCCTACATGCTCATAAAGCAAGCTAATGTTTGCTGTGCTCTTATGCTATACTATGCTACGTGAGTGGCTGAGCACATGCTGCAGTGGTCTTATGATATTCACTGTGGAAAGCTCTGTGCTCCATGTTGTGCTGAGGATTGCATTAAGTGTCCTTGAAATCGGTGGCCTGGTGAAACACCCTTCCTCAGGACAAATATAAGATCACTTTGCTCTTTGTGTAGCTGGAAGAGGAACGACTGCCCAAGCTCACATGGGAGGCAGGAAGGCAATGGTGTTAGCAGGTGTCAGTGGCCAGGTGACGTTTATGTGCATGTGGGAGAGCACAGAGACCATGACACAGAGACAAAAAAATGAATAGCAGAAAGGTTTGGGCAAGGCAAGGTGGCAGAGAAAATGCAGCTTTTGCAGAGGGCTTTGTACATGAAATTGTTACCCAGCCCTTGAGAACTGGAGAAGAGAAATACATTGCTGGACGTGCAGTGGTAATGGAAACAAGGAGTCAGGTCTGTCTAATGAGAAGGAAAACACCACAGAATTCATTAATTTAGGCTTCTGGAAATTAGTTTGAGGAGCATACTTAAGGTCTAAATACAGGAGTAAAGCCCAGCCATTCCCACGGTAAATTACATGGTCTCACCTACATACATAATCACTGTCTATTTAGGGCATTTCCATACAGCTTGCTGTTACCATATCCAGGCAATGATTCTCATACTGGTAACTCGATTCCTGTTTTTACAGTACTGCTGAAGTACTAAGTAGTGCTGCTTTAGTCTGTCCTAGAATTATTTCCTAATGTTACCAGAGGAGCAAATGCAAAACCTGATGTATTGTTCCCCAAAGGTTAATATCATATGTTTCTGATTGACCAAGGAAAAAAAAATCATTTCCTTACAAGATGGATTTTGTTACGCCTCTCATACAGGCGTGGAGGAGGGGAAAGCCCTCAGAGGATCAGTAACAGGACTGGAGCTTTTGTCCTTGTGTCAGAGCCAGCCTGGGGCAGTTGCTCCAGAAAGCTGTGGCCACTTGATGCCTTCTGTCCACACTCTGGCAGGCAGGTGTCTTCATTGCAGGTGGCAGCACCAGTGGGGATGGTGTCACCTAGGATGACACCAGGCAGCAGATCACCCAGTGGGACAGCCAAGCCCTTGGAGGTAACTAGAGGGTATGACTGAAGCTTGCCTTACTTTTTCTTCTGCTTACACAGAAAGGAGATTGTCAGTCTGCCTGCAGGTCTGAACATCCAGCAATAAAACTTCTAGCTTTGCAGCCAAAGTGCTCCTGACCCCATCCAACATCCAGGGCATTTTACTGTGAACGAGCAAGCAAATGGACCCTGCTCTGATGCTGGTACACAATCAGCCAGTGCTTCTTTTCAATATACTCTAAATTGCATGGTGGAGTATGACTCTTAACAGCTAAGTGATGATTCATTTATGATGGCACCAGGACAATCCAAGTGAGTTTTTACCTTTTATCTTAAATGTAATGTGCTCCATCTTTTACAGTTTCAGCAAGATCTGAGCAAATTCAATAATCAGATAAGTATTCAGCACTCTTTATGCACAGATCTGTGCACAGAACTGCTACTAAAAGTTTAACGAGACCAGCCTTTTGCATTACTATATAACAAGAAACACAAGACTGCCTGGGTTTTGTGAGCACTGTCTCTCTACAAGATGTGCAGGCTTTAGTTTCAGGCTATGGAGCCACAGAACTTGGTGTGTTTAACAGCTGCAAGAGGAGACAAAGGGGTTCAGGGCTCCCCAGTTGTGACTGTGAGCTGTGCACTGGGGAAACACCTGGCTCTGCTCCAGCTGCTCAGCCCTATTAACCCACAGCTCAGATGCATTAAGTGCATTCCTGCTACGGCTTTCCTGTGTAAGCAAATGTAAGTGGGGAGGGAGGTTATGTGATTGGGAGTGAGGCACAAGGCAATCTTTTAGTGAAGATGTTGACCATGATATGAAAAGAGTTAGAGAATGCTTGAGTAATACAAACATTCCTGAAATAACAGGAAAACTTCAGCAGATGTTTCCTCACTCTGGTTTTCCCTCCTCCTTCCCCTCTTTTTCTGTGTGACTTTTCAGGTCTCCCAGATTTCTAAAAATCCTTTTTGTATGAAGGGTCCACATTTATGTGTCAGGTCTTATTTCAACAAAAGACGGCTGCCAGAAATGAAACCCTAAATACTCATTTCAGCGCTAGGCAAGGATCCCTCGGGACCTGCTGGGAATCCCACCCATATTTCTGATTAGATTTTTTTTGTCAGCAGCGTAGGAGCCAAATTCTCAGTTGCCAAAAGGCTTTCATCTAGATGAGAATCAGACTTGGATGCATTCTGAGGTATCAGATTGTATTCACTATCTGTGTCAGTTATTGTCAAGGCATCTGGAAATACCTTGGGGTTGATGCTTTGCTTAGAATTTGATCAAGACTTTATAAAACACAGGTAGAAATGATCTGAGTTTTAAGCCAAGAACTCAGCATATTTGAGGAAGTGGACATTTATACATATGAGAAGAATAACTGTTAGCAGCAGTTTACACAAAGAACTTTGGAAGGGATCAAAACCTTTTGCTGAGCAGAGCAAGGCAATCTCTGACAATCTGGGAGTGGGAGAAGCCTTTTGTAGGATAATTACTTGGCACAATTTGCTTGAGCATCCTCTAAAGCTCCTGATAATAACTGGAGCTGGGAGACTGATGTAGACTGTGGACCAATGTTGATCTGTTTATGGATCGAAGGACTTCATTTGCTCCTGTTTATATCCAAGGTGGCCATGGACCAGCCCTGAAAGGTCTCACTCTAAAGCCCCCATTTCAGTGGGCAGGCATAAAGATTGTGAGCTATTCATGTACAGAAATATATAGGTGGCAAGCAGGAGAGGGTTATATTGTCCAACATGCCTCTTCCACTTCATCCGTGGGGTCTGGAGCAGTTGGCTATTGTGAAGGGAAGTGAGGATGGGGCTGCGGGCAGGCTGCAAGAGGGTGGCTTTGCCCTCTGCTGGATGCAGCCAGATATGCCTGTGGAAATTCTGGAACCTCTGGGTAGTTTTTTCCCCCAGAAGATCGAATTTAAAAAGCGGTTCCAGCCAAACAATCACTTTCAGATCTGCTACCTTACTCTGTAAGAAGATAACTGTAAATTTTCACCCAATATCTGACTGGGTTGAGAAAGAAGGAATCCAGTGACACTGATAGAAAGTGCTGGGAGATGCTGAAACTGCACTGCACAATAAGAAAGAAAAGGAAGAACAAAGTGGCAGGTTGTGACCATTTGACTCTTGTCCTTTGCTTGTAAACATCCTTTCTTGCCTGCAATCTAATATGCTGACAATAATCTCAAATGAGCATATCAAGATGAGCGTATAAAGCAGATCTGAAGTACTTTCGACAGTTATTGATTTAAAGACAGCAAAACCTACATGAAGTAAGAGGATATGCCATCTGCTTCTTGCAAGAGAAAGGGCAGAGAATTCAGTTCCAGGAACGTGGAAAATGTGAGCATTTTCTACCCATTTCTCTTGCATGCCTGGCAACAGCCACTCACAGTCATGCTGGGCTGTGGGGAATCCTTTTGGCCCCTAGGCTGGCTACTCATGACCACAAGGAATGATTAAGTAATAGAATTGTTTGAGTTGGAGAAGACCCTTAAAGGCCATCTGGTCCAACTCCCCTACAATGCACAGGGACACCTACAGCTCCATCAGGTGCTCAGAGCACATCCAGACTGATGGGTGTCTCCAGGGACAGGGCACCCACTGCTTCTCTGGGCAACCTGTGCCAGTGCTTCATGGTGCTGTCAGAGAATAGAGAAATGCACTGAATCACTGCACAACAGATTCCAGCCCTTCAAAAGACTTGGTTTCTGCTTTAAAAAACATCAAGAACTAATTATAATAGAGCCACTATTTCTCTTCTTTCTTTCATAGTTTAAAATCCCTTCTTTAATTTCAAGCCTACAAGTTCCCAAAAGATAAACAAAATCTTCATAGGGTAAATGATTTATCTGAGGTCACCCAGAGTGGCACATGCAGAGTGAGAGAGGAAACAAAGAGGTTCAGGCCCCCCTTACCCCCACCATAAGAAAATGGTGGTAGCTGTGTTGTATTTTCATTCATCAACTCAAAACAAAGCCAGAGACAAAAATACAAATGCTTCTGGGGCACCATTGTCAGCCGAGCAGTTCTATTCCAGTGTCATTTCGGAGAGCTGCAGTGCGAAACCCAGCTTCATCTCATCATCTGTGCTGCACTCAGGAAGGTAATAACATTAATTTTAATAGCAACAAACAGCCTTAATTAAAATTGCAAAATAAATACATAGATGTGCATCTTTTTTTCTATGCTGGAGTTTAGCATCAATCTCTATTACTGTTATTAAGTGTTCGGAGACCAGAACATTTTGATGAGTAATAACGGTGTGTGCCCGATCAATGCGTATTTAAAATATATGTTTACAAAAGTCAGTGGCATGAACATATGACTGGTGAGCTCTGAGGCTGCTATGGCCAGATAGATTAATGCCAGTAATTCATCATGTGTGTGGGGATTGCAGAGATGACTGATTGCCATGGCTCTCTGGCATGTGGGCTGCAGTGACATCCCTGCTCCATGCCCCAACCTCTCTGCTCTCATACCTCATCCTCAGAGTTGTGAAGTCCAACTCAAAGATATAGCGACTTTGCTGCCTGTTTATAGTCACTTGGAAAGTTCACAGAGAATAAAAGCAGGAATTAGTTCTACATTCATTTTCCTGAGATGAAGCTTGGGAAATTCTAGCTTGCTTTATTTTTTCCAGGGATTTTCAACAAGTAAAATGGGAGTTTGTACTCCTGTCATGTGAGGTACTGTCAGCAATGACCCTGACCCAAAATAAAAGAGCAGAACTTACTTTAAAATGGTAATTCAGGCAGCCCGCAGTCAGGATCTTGCTCTGGAACCAGGTTTATAGATTTGGAGGTACCACTGTGGTCACTCAGAAATGTAAGGACCTCAAATGATGTACCCAGCACTTCCCATATTTAATCCAGGAATTTGTGGATGAAACAGAAAATATGCACATAAACCCCCAAACTTCACCTTGCCCCTGAGGCACGTGGGAGTCATACCATGGCCCACCAGTTTGCAAAGGGATTAAATCTCCTCATATGTAGGATAGCCTGACCTGGCCAACAAGGATCCTAAAAAGCTGGTTAAATGAACTCCTAATGCAGAATGCACCTCTCCTTGAGAATCCCACTGCCAGAAACCAGTGATTCATAGTGAAGTAAAAGTCCTTGTGTGTTTTATCCTCCCTCATACCAGTTAATGTAAAGCAGTTACACCAATGAATCTCACTAAGAATCTCTTGGCTGTGATTTAAATCTGTGTAGCTCCATTGAAGTGATGGAGCTGTGCATATTTATTATCAGCTGTGGAGCCAACCCTATATATTTTCCAGAGAAACAGCAGGACTTAAGACAGCAGAGTAAGTTCTTAAACGATGGAACCAGGACCAAATCCCAAAATGCAGGGAGCACTAAGAGCACCAACTAAAACAGGCAAGTGGTTCTGATGCCTGATCCCACCTTTTGACATGGATAAATCATTTGCCTTGATGCACAATGATAGTGCTGCCCTCACTGATATGCACGGGCATTTTGTTGCAAATATCATTGTGGTCAGCCCCACTTGATGGAGTCTCAACAGGAAATAACAAATCCAGCTAAATTGTACCTACAGTTTTCTTGGGGAGCTGTGTCCATGCCTTACCCACCACAGACATCCTCCCCCAGAAACACACACAGTTTACATGCCTTTGGTATTTATCGTGGTTCATTTCTTAAGGTAATTTATGACATGTTTGTGCTGCTACAGTACATCATTTTGTGATTTTCGGCAATAAAACCATTGCACCGACTAGTCTTAGTTCTTTATTACATTTGAGGTCACTTAGAAGGGTAATTTCATCTACTGAACATTAAACCCTGTAATAATTCAATACTTTCAAGCCATTGAAAGCAGTGCTCTCCTTCACTTTTACAGGATCATGTGGCTAGCACCGAGGGTAGCCATGGCTGGGAATGGCATGCAGCTGTGGCTGGAAGGAACTGCTATGATGGTTGCAAAATACACTCCGATGACAATTTCAGATATGCTAAACATGATTGAAATAGCTTGTATGGAAATATTGAATGTCAGATCCTTTATTAACAGGATTATGAGGACACCCCGACGAGCAGGGTTGCAATTTATAGGGGAAGCTTTGATCCAGTCCCAGTGGAATTTCCTTTCTAAATGGAGTGAGAAATGAGGGCAGGGTGGGCACTGGGTGCAGATCCACAGGCTGGCACTCAGCTGAAAGAAGGTAACTGTTTGGTTTCTGGCCATCACCCTGTGCTGAGAAGCCCAGGCTACTTAGTTGCAGAGTTCGGCCACATACAGTTCAGAGAGGAAAATGATAATAAGCAGAAAGCTGGAATGTCTCCAGTGACTTAAAGAGGATGCTGTAATACACACAAATGTGCTGATTGCAAGGGTTGATGTCTGGGATATGCTAAGGCTGGAAGCTGTGTGCCTGTATCTCATTAAGATTTTTTTTTCCTTTCCTAGAGAGCAATACAAGCCATTAGGCCCCAGAAGCAGCTTCTCCTCCTGCCCTCTGCTATTTCTTCTGCCTTGTAAGGTTTTCCACTACCTACATTTCTCCATCACTCTTGTTTTCCTTCTAACATCTGTATTTCACTGTTGCCTCTCTCTGGCCTTCCTTCAGAACAAGAGGGCAGGACTGAAGGTAGGGCTGTCTACAAGGAGTCATTTGGTGGCTCACCTTTGCCACTTCACTCTCTGGCTTCTTAAAGCACTATTGTTCACAGGGAGTGGGGATGATTGCAAGAGTGGTTCCCCAGCAAAGAGGCTGGGACAAGCTGATGACTTGGATGCTCTAGAGGAAAAGCAGTCTCGACCTATGCTCTTTGGTTTTACCAGCTTTTTTTGCTGCTTCATCCCTGTACTTGTCCCAGATGCAAACCAGGGATTGGAGAGGCTTCAGAATCCCTGTGCAGGAGAACTTAGATGAGAGGTTACCTTGGGGATCTTCACTTTTTACCAATCACTAGTAGCTTCTCACTTCAGGGAAAGAAAGCAGCCCCAGCCCTGGATGTTCGATTAGTGGAGGAAAGAACAGAGACACGCTCTTCTTGTTTCAGCTGAGCTGTTAGTCATCAAAATAATTTGTGATCATTCTCCAGTGATTCTCAGCTTTTGCTGGAAAAGCCCGCACTGCTGTTTCCTTCTGAATTTCAATCAGGTGCCATCACTTTGCATTGCTGTCATGGTTTAATAATTTTGTATTTTTTTGCTATCAGTATTCCACATCATAACATCATATAAAGCATGAATAATTTTACTGAATCTGCAACTTACAGAAGAAGACTACATCTCCCAGGGAACAACACGATAGGTCACGGGACCTGGACTCTATATTAACTCTGTCGCAGAACAGACTGAGGTTTTTCGAGTTCTGGCGTTCAGGGGAGTGTGTGGGAGCCTTCAGCCGTTCGCCTAGATTCACAGTAGGCCTCTCGGTTACGGGACTCATTCTCTCTCCTATTTTGCTTGATTCGTTAGCTCAATTTCAATTATATTGTATTATATTGTGTTATCCTGTATTTCGATATAGTATTTAGTAAATAAGTGTGCCTCCTTAGATCGTTGCCGCTGTTTTCTTTTCCTAATTAACTTTTTCCTTTCGGCCTAGGGCCCCTCCGGGGCCTACGGCCCCCTGTCACGGACGCAGGTGGATTTTTAGTTCAAACCGTGACAGATTTTGGTGGAGAATGCGGGCAAATTGAGTTGCTGTTTTTCTGTGTTTTCTTCTGTTGCTCTTTTAGCTTTTAACAGAGCTACGAGTTTTTTTCCCTGTTAAGGAGCTATCTCGTGTTTGGGATTCTGCACCTGCGAGCTTGACCTTGAAAGTCCAGGCGGACTGCCAATACTCCGGTATATTTTATAAACACTGCTGAGCTTTGTTTTCTTTTACTTTTTTCTCTCTATTGGAGGAAAAAAGATGTTTTCTCTACTAAATTTGTTTTACCAGGGACTGTGTGCCATTGGTTCCTTTTTTGAGACGCTCCGAACATATTGGGCCATGTTTAAGCTAGCCACTTTTCCTTATGGAGCTATACAATTGTATAATGGATTGAAAGCATGGTTAGCAATGCTCACTTCGTATCTGTATACAGCTCCAGAGGGAGCAACTAATGCAACTAATTATACAGAAATGGTGATTTTTAAGCGTGCTCCTCTTTCTTTCTATGAATCCTTTATGCAGTTTTTGAATGATCAGTGGGTCACACTCTTAATCTCCCTGATCTTACTGTTGATTATTGTAATAATCTCACTCAGTATCTGGATTTATAACATCCGGAGGAAGTCTTCCCTAGAACCAGAGAATACTGAGTGGCAGGGAGTGTGGAGAGGTTTTGAAGAGATTCTCAAAGGACAGACATCTTCAGTGTTATGGAGCTTTACTCCTGAACACTTGAAGAATCCTGAGAGTTTGATTGCATATTTGAGGCAGGAATGTTGTGGCTCAGGCAGATCTCAGGAGGCACAAATGATTTTGGGCCTAGCTAATGCTTATCGGGCCTTAGTCAATACCATTCCTGAGAGGGAAGTTTTAGAAGCTGAGAGAGAGAGTCTCAGGGCCGAGAAGGAGAGTCTTAGAGCTGAGGCAGAAAAACTTTGGACTGAGAAGGTAGAGAGAGAAAAAGCTTTTGAAGCTGAGAGAAAAGATCTCCTGTACCAACGAGACTCAATCTGGTACGAGAGAGAGAGTCTTAGAGCTGACGCAGCAAAACTTTGGGATGAGAAGGTAGAGAGAGAAAAAGTTTTTGAAGCTGAGAGAAAAGATCTCCTGTACCAACGAGACTCAATCTGGTACGAGAAAGAGAGTCTTAGAGCTGACGCAGAAAAACTTTGGGATGAGAAAAGCTCCCTGCAATCCCAACTCAACACTCTCCAGTCCGAGTACAGCGCCCTCCGGTCCGAGCACGACGCTCTCCAGTCCGAGCACGGCGCCCTCCGGTCCGAGCACGACGCTCTCCAGTCCGAGCACGGCGCCCTCTGGTCCGAGCATGACACTCTCCAGACTGAGCATGATGCCTTCCAATCCAACTGCGACACCCTCCAGTCCGAGCACAACACTCTTCAGTCTGTGCATAATGCCCTCCAGTCCGAGCATAACGCTCTTCAGACTGAGCACAATGCCCTCCAGACCGAGCACAACACTCTTCAGTCCGAGCATAATGCCCTCCGGTCCGAGCATAACGCTCTTCAGACTGAGCACAATGCCCTTCGGACCGAGCACAACACTCTTCAGTCCGAGCATAACACTCTTCAGACCGAGCACAATGCCCTCCAGACCAAGCTCAACACTCTCCAGACTGAGCGCGATGCCCTCCGGTCCGAGCATGACACTCTCCAGACTGAGCGCGATGCCCTCCGGTCCGAGCACGACACTCTCCAGTCCGAGCACAGCGCCCTCCTGTGTAAGTGCGTCGATCTCCAGGTCAAACATGACTCTATTGACTCGTTGTACACTGACCTCAAGGCCGACTACAACGCCCTCAAAGCCAGTCGCAGCACCCTCCGGTCTGTGTACGACGAGCTCCTGTCTGACTACGACGCTCTCCAGTCTGAGCACGACGCCCTCCAGTCTAGTTATAACGTCCTCAGGGCGGAATGCGACACCCTCAAGTCTGAACCGTATGTACTCCAACTTAACCAACCACCGGGGGCACCAGATACAATGTTGGTTGCCCCTGTAAGAGGGCGAAAAACAAAACGAGTTTCAACTCAGATAGAGAAAATGCAGAAGGAGTTAGAAGAGCGGAGGGAGTTAGGAGAGCAGGACTCAGGAGAGCAGGGGGACTCAGGAGAGCAGGGGGACTCAGGAGGTCAGGGGGACTCAGGAGAGCAGGAGGAGTCAGAAGACCAGAGGAAGTCGGCGGAGCAGAGGTTGTTAGAGCAGTATAAGAAGATGTTAGAGGAGGAGAAGAAGTCAGAGGAGCAGAGAAAGTTAGGAGAGAGGAAGAAGGAGGAAGGTCGCCTGGAGGAAATAACACAAGCGTCAGAGTCAGGGTCAGAGTCAGACGAGGAGCCAAAAGCTAAATTTTCTTTACGAGAATTTCTCGAGTCCAAACTTATAGATGGGGCAGCCTCATCAACACAGCTGCCAACATTAACACCTGAGACTCTTGATAGAGCAAAAGGTGAGCAAAGTATTACGACCATTATTGATCGATCTTTTAAACTGAGTGAAATTCGAGATCTGAGAAAGGATTTCACACGTCAGCCGAAAGAAAATATGGTCACTTGGTTACTTCGCTGCTGGGACAATGGTGCCAACAGTGCGTGGCTCGATGGCAGTGAAGCTCGCCAACTGGGTAGCATTTCCAGGGACTCACGTGTGGACAGAGGTATAGGCACATGCCAAAATCGGTCCTACACCCTCTGGAAGCGGATGTTGATAGCGGTAAGAGATAGATTCCCTTTTAAACGGGACTTGGAGCCTGAGAAAAAGAAATGGACTGATATGGAGAAAGGTATCCAATTTTTGAGAGAAAGGGCTCTGGTGGAAATGCTCTACAGCCCCCAGTTCAATCGTAACAATCCAAACCAATTACATGATCCTGAAGCAGTCCACGTTCCACGACAAATGTGGCGTGACTTTACAAAGGCAGCTCCAGAAAAGCATGCCAGTGCACTTGCATTGGTATATGGCAAAGGGGAAAGAAAGCCCCTTGTAAATGAGCTAATTAGCAGACTTCAGGAGCTTGAATTATTTATAAGCGCTACAGAAGTTAAGCTTTATACTTCAGCCATTGTCCAAATGGGAAAAAAAAATAGTGGAAAGGTTAGACAAAGTGGAGGAAACACAAAGTGATATTATTGACAAATTGGCTAATGTGCCTGATGTAGATGAATCCACGGTGGTACCAGATGATGGAAACCAGGATTTCCACGATCGCCTATTGAGAGAGCTAAACAACATGAGTTCCTCTCGACCTGTATCATCGAAAATCTCAACCATAAAAAAGAGACGTCCTCGTATTCAAGCAAATGACAACGATAAGACACCTCGTATTCAAGCAAACGACAATGATAAGACCATACGTTTTGCTTTGTTGTATTTCTTGAGTAATCATGGGGAGGATATAAAGAAGTGGTATAACTCATCCACTTCTGCACTTCAGGCACGAGTGAAAGAATTACAATCCAAAACAACCACCAAGGTGAACTCTTCCAAACGGGGGAGAGTTCCAGTTGCTGCAAGTCAACGAGGTAAACAATAGAGGGGCCCTGCCCCCAGCCAGGGGGGGGAAAGGGACAACAGAGTATACTGGACTGTGTGGATTAAGTGGCCTGGCACATCTCAACCACAGAAATATAAAGCCTTGGTGGACACTGGTGCACAATGCACCCTAATGCCCTCAAGTCACCAAGGGACACAACCAATTTATATCCATGGAGTGACTGGGGGTTCCCAAGAATTGACTATGTTGGAGGCCGAAATAAGCCTCACTGGTAAAAACTGGCGAATGCACCCTATTGTGACTGGTCCAGAGGCTCCATGTATACTGGGAATCGATTACCTTAGGATGGGATATTTCAAGGATCCCAAGGGGTATCGATGGGCCTTTGGGATAGCTGCTGTAAACACAAATGGTGTTAAGCAGCTGTCAACTTTACCTGGTCTGTCAGATGATCCTTCTGCTGTGGGGTTGCTCCAGGTAAAAGACCAAGAGGTACCAATTGCCACCAAAGTGGTTCACAGACGGCAGTACCGCACCAATAGGGACTCATTGCTCCCCATTCAAAAGCTAATTCGCCAATTAGAAAATCAGGGAGTGATTAGCAAAACGCACTCGCCTTTTAACAGCCCCATATGGCCAGTGCGTAAAACCAGTGGGGAATGGAGGCTGACGGTAGATTACCGTGGCCTGAATGAAGTCACACCTCCATTAAGTGCTGCTGTACCAGACATGCTAGAACTCCAGTATGAATTGGAGTCAAAAGAAGCTAGGTGGTATGCCACCATTGATATTGCTAATGCCTTCTTTTCCATCCCATTGGCTGCAAAATGTAGGCCACAGTTTGCTTTTACCTGGAGAGGTATTCAGTATACCTGGAACCGTTTACCCCAGGGGTGGAAGCACAGCCCAACAATTTGCCATGGATTGATCCAAGCTGTTTTGGAACAGGGTAATGCTCCTGAGCACTTGCAGTATATTGATGACATTGTGGTGTGGGGCCATACAGCAGCAGAGGTTTTCAAGAAAGGGAAACAGATAATCCAAATTCTTTTGAAAGCTGGTTTTGCCATTAAGAGCAGCAAGGTGAAGGGGCCTGCCCAGGAAATCCAGTTCTTAGGCATAAAATGGCAAGATGGACGTCGTCACATCCCAGCAGATGTGATTGACAAAATCACTGCTATGTCTCCGCCCACAAATAAAACAGAGACCCAATCTTTTCTGGGAGTAGTGGGCTTTTGGAGAATGCATGTCCCAAACTACAGCCACATAGTGAGTCCTCTCTATCAGGTAACACGGAAGAAGAATAATTTCTCATGGGGTCCTGAGCAGCAGCAGGCTTTTGAGCAGATAAAACAAGAAATAGCCCGTGCCGTGGCCTTGGGGCCAGTACGGACGGGACAGGATGTGAAGAACATCCTCTACACTGCTGCTGGAGAGAAAGGTCCCACCTGGAGTTTGTGGCAAAGAGCCTCAGGAGAGACCCGAGGCCGACCCCTAGGATTTTGGAGTCGAGCATATAAAGGGTCTGAGGAGCGCTACACTCCAACTGAGAAGGAGATCTTAGCCGTGTATGAGGGGGTTCGGGCTGCTTCTGAAGTAGTTGGGACAGAGGTTCAGCTTCTTCTAGCACCTCGCTTGCCAGTAATAAACTGGATGTTTAAAGGACAGGTTCCCTCCACCCATCATGCTACTGATGCCACTTGGAGTAAGTGGATTTCATTAATTACTCAACGAGCTCGAATGGGAAAACTCAGCCGTCCTGGAATTCTAGAAGTGATCATGGACTGGCCTGAGAGTAAAAAAAATTGAAACACCACCTACAGAAGAGGTATCACGTGCTAAAGAGGCACCACCATACAATGAGCTACCAGAAAACGAAAAGAAATTTGCCCTATTCACAGACGGATCATGTCGTATTGTAGGGAAGCATCGCAGATGGAAAGCTGCTGTATGGAGCCCCACACGACAAGTTGCAGAGGCCACCGAAGGTAAAGGAGAATCAAGTCAATTCGCAGAGGTAAAGGCTGTTCAGCTGGCTTTAGATGTGGCTGAACGGGAGAGGTGGCCAATGCTTCATCTTTATACTGATTCATGGATGGTGGCAAATGCCTTATGGGGGTGGTTGCAACAGTGGGAAGATGATAATTGGCAACGAAAGGGTAAACCTGTTTGGGCTGCTGAACTGTGGAAAGACATTGCTGCCCGAATAAGGAACATTGTTGTAAAGGTGCGCCATGTAGATGCTCATGTGCCTAAAAGTAAGGCTACTGAAGAACATAAAAATAACCATCAGGTTGATCGAGCTGCCAAAATTGAGGTGGCTCAAATAGACTTGGACTGGCAGAACAAGGGTGAATTATTCCTAGCTCGGTGGGCCCATGAGACTTCAGGTCATCAAGGAAGGGATGCAACATATAAGTGGGCCAGAGACCGAGGGGTGGACTTAACTATGGACGCTATTGCTCAAGTTATTCATGATTGTGAAACATGCGCCATAATTAAACAAGCCAAGAGGATGAAACCTATTTGGGGGGAAGGGCGATGGCAAAAGTATAAATATGGAGAGGCATGGCAGGTTGATTATATCACCTTGCCACGATCTCGCAATGGTAAGCGTTATGTACTCACCATGGTGGAGGCAACCACTGGGTGGCTCGAAACATACGCAGTACCCCATGCTACCGCCCGAAACACCATATTAGGGTTGGAAAAGCAAATCCTGTGGCGGCATGGCACTCCGGAAAGAATTGAATCAGATAATGGGACCCATTTTAAAAATTCCCTTGTAACCACTTGGGCCAAAAATCATGGCATTGAGTGGATTTACCATATTCCCTATCATGCACCAGCTTCTGGTAAGATTGAACGATTCAATGGGTTGTTGAAAACTATGTTGAAAGCAATGGGTGGTGGAACGTATAAAAACTGGGAGAACCATTTAGCAGAAGCCACCTGGTTGGTCAACACTCGAGGATCTAGTAATCGTAATGGTCCTAACCAATCCAGCTCCCTACGTACTGTGGAGGGAGATAAGGTTCCTGTAGTACACATAAAGAGTGTGTTGGGAAAAACAGTTTGGGTCCTTCCAGCATCTGGAAAGGGCAAACCTCTCCGGGGTACTGTCTTTGCCCAGGGACCTGGGTGCACATGGTGGGTGATGGACAAAAATGGGAATGTTCAATGTGTACCACAAGGGAATTTGATGTTGGGGGAGTGCAGCCAATGATTTTCCTGTAAATATATAGGTAGAGTCTCAGAAAATATTTCAATTAGGTACAGAATAGTTCAATTAGGTATAGGACTTAAGATAGAGTGGATTAATGTTAAGGAAACACTTTTTCTCTATATACCTTAATTAGGCATTCTGTAAGCAAGTTTTCCATCTGGACTCTATATCCTGCACTGGCCATGCATGTGTAGAGCACACATGGAAAGAAGTATAAGTCAAAAGGAAATCTGCTGTGGTGGCTGGGAAGGGATGAGTGCACCTTGATGTGGGGGACGCCCTACTAGCGCTGCCTTTCCCCTCTACCGCTGACATGTTTTCCTTTTTCTGGCAGTTTTGCCATTTTCTCAAAATTAATAAATAGTAGGTTAGGTTATAGAGTTTTGTTCTCAACTTAGGGATTTGTATGGAATAAATATAAATTGTTGAGAAAAATAAGGTTGCTGATTATTCACAATTATACATATGAGTGTGTATGTATGTATAAACATAATGTAATGATGTAGAATAAGGGGTGGAATGTCATGGTTTAATAATTTTGTATTTTTTTGCTATCAGTATTCCACATCATAACATCATATAAAGCATGAATAATTTTACTGAATCTGCAACTTACAGAAGAAGACTACATCTCCCAGGGAACAACACGATAGGTCACGGGACCTGGACTCTATATTAACTCTGTCGCAGAACAGACTGAGGTTTTTCGAGTTCTGGCGTTCAGGGGAGTGTGTGGGAGCCTTCAGCCGTTCGCCTAGATTCACAGTAGGCCTCTCGGTTACGGGACTCATTCTCTCTCCTATTTTGCTTGATTCGTTAGCTCAATTTCAATTATATTGTATTATATTGTGTTATCCTGTATTTCGATATAGTATTTAGTAAATAAGTGTGCCTCCTTAGATCGTTGCCGCTGTTTTCTTTTCCTAATTAACTTTTTCCTTTCGGCCTAGGGCCCCTCCGGGGCCTACGGCCCCCTGTCACGGACGCAGGTGGATTTTTAGTTCAAACTGTGACAATTGCCCACCTTTTGCTCAGGAGAGATGCTTCTCTTCACCTAGTGGAATTGTTCAATGCAGTGAGCTTATTCTCTTTAAGAATCTGAATCACTCTAAGTGGCATTGCTTACCATCTGCTTTTTTAATTTGCTTACTCTTCTCCTGCTCATGCTGTCTGCAAGAATCATTTGTTTCCATGCCTGTAAATTAGTGGTCCAGAAAAAAAACTGCAGTATTGTCAACATATTACTGAAATACAGCTCCGAGAATGGACCCACAAAAGAGGTTTGGAAGCAGAACTTAGCAGAGAGCCAAACTATCTATAATTGGATTTTGAGACCAAAACACTATAATGAACAGAGAGAGAGAAATAAACAGGATCATTTATTTTATTTGATCGTTAGCAAAACTCCTCAGTTACATGTGATAATTACTGGTGAAGATTTCCGTACAGAGTGTGTGCCAGAAAGTGTTCAAGCCTATTTCTTTATAGCACACCCACTACCAGCATACCAATTACATGACATAAAATGCATCAAGCTCTGAGAAATCCCACAAGGCTTTCAACAGCATAACCTGCTAACCTTTCTCTGCTCTGTGCTTGGGATTGTTTGCTGGATGTACTGATTTAAGCAATGAATATACATTCTCAGCAATCCATCACGTATGTTTACAAAATTATCTCTAGAGAAACTTACAGGTTAACCTGGAAATGAGAAGTGACACAAGATCAAGATCTTCAGTCTCTGCTCTGATAACTCACTAATGGATCATAATGAGAGATTTTGTGTAAAGAAGGTATTGGATACTTCTCCATTAAGAACTTTTCTTATCATATTGTGCTTTAAAAATGCAAAGTTTAGAACTTTGCTAGAGTTTATGTTTGTTAAAATAGAGAACAGAAGTCCAGCTTGTGGCTCTGAGACTCTACAACCTCAGGGGCTTGTAGAAAGGTCATTGACTGGAAGATATGTAGAGACATCAGTATTTGGATCCAGTGGGTGAAGAGCCAAAATACATTAAGGTAGATGCAGGGAAGGAAGGAAACCTCCATACCCAGAAGTACACAGAGATTCACTTTTGGAAGAAGGTGTTGTTTGATAGGCTGTTTCCACATACAGAGAACAAGAAATAGGAAAGTGCACATAGCTTTCACAGCTGCCACATGTTTTGTAGGCTGGCTTGATGACTTTCTGTAGAAAACAAACACAAGAAGAACCTGTTAAGACTTTGTTTGTGTAGCCTTTGGAAAAAACAAACAAACAAAAACACAACGACCTTTCTACCCAGCTCTCCTGCAGGCTTATTGCAGAGAAGTGGAGCGGCAAAAGGAAGATGGCCTTGACAGATGTCCAGTCTTGAGCCAGGCCAGTCATCTATTAAATGAAGTATGTGGGTTAGAGAGCCCTTTGCTCAGCTTGCAACTCTGGATATCACTTCGGCTCCTGAGGCACTTTCCAGGTGACACAAAAAGGGAATGTCATAAAGATGACAGAGCATCTCCATTCCATTGGTTTGGATGCCAGTGTGGCAAGGCTAGGGTTGATGCTGAGTAAAGCCATGTTATTAACAAGCTTTGGCTATGGAAATAGAGGAAATCTTGGGAGTCTTTTGCTATTTTGTAGAGAATTCATACCTTTTTTCTGGACCTTAGGAGGGGGTTCTAAGATTTTCTGGATCCTGTATACTTTGATTTGAGCCCTAAGGCTCAGGAAAACCTCTTCTTCAAAAGTTCAAAGAAGTTCTGAGAAACAACATTTTATGTATTTAGAGGAATGATTTAGCAGAAGTGACCTGCGGGATCAGAAAGATGGGAAGAACTGGGTATCATCAGGAAGCTAATGTGACAGGCTGGTAACAGCTGAATGACATTTCATAGCTCTGAGACTCTTCGCTGCAGCCTCACAGGGAGAGGATGTGCTGACAGGAGCTGATGTGCCCTGTGCTGCCTGAGTCTTACCCCAGCCCCTGCTGACAGTCATTCCTCATCAGACTGCTGAACACGTGTCTGGCCTTTCTAGAGGATGCGTGAAGGCAGATGGACATGATTTTCACAAGGATGTTGCTTTTGTCTACCTTCATCTTTGTATCTTAAACACACCAGGTTGGTGTAGCACTGAAATAGAACTGTTGTCTGCCATGCTTCTTGTGTTGCAAAGACTTTCATGGCATCATTTTGGACACTGCAAGAATGAGAAAGGTCAAAATCCAAAAGATAGTTCTGAAATTCACATTTGTAGGTGAAGAGAACACAATACCTATTGCTTATATTTTAGTTTCCAAACAAACTCTGCTTTGTTTTGTTTTGTGTCATTTCATTCCCTTACATTGCTGTCTTTGTTTACTGGAAATGCACATCCTGTGCCATTTTCCCTGCTCCATTTTAGTCCTAATGTTGCTGGTAGAATGGATTAATGGCACACTATTTTCTAGCCTAGCAATCTTTGTCACAAAAGTGAGTGAAAGCATACAGCAAACATGAAGATCTATCAGCACTGCCATCAGACTGATGGCTCACTCTGATTGCTGATGCTGAGATGAGAAGATGAAAAGAAAGAACCCTTTCTTATTTTAATACCAAGAACAGCACACAGCACCTGTATCCATCTTTTTGACAAAGACATAATGAAAACTGTAGCATGCTGGGATGTCATCTTACTGCTGTAATTTCATACTCTTATGTGGGCACCATGGACAGTCAGTGGTCTCTGTGTGGGTATGCAGGTTAAAATGCCCATCACTCTCTGTATGTTGCATCTTGGGATCACCAGATAGTATTTCAAGCTCCTCACACCACACAAGCTACAACACATCCAATTTTCTACAACTGGGTAGGGACAAAAAGTACAACATGCATCACAGGGACTCATGCAAACCATTTTCCTGACACAATGTATTGTCTGCTGTCAACACAACAGCTTGTTGTCTGCAGGCTCAAGATGCAAATGCCACATTAATACTCCAATTCTTGAATACTTTAAAAATCTGTGAGACGGTCAGATCATTGGTCATTAAAGTAAGCCTAAGGATGACTGGCAGCCTTTTAAAGGGCAATCTTTTTATCAACTGAATATCAAATCCCTTGCTTAAGTTAAAATAAAACCAAACAAAAAAACAAACCCCAAACTCTACTATGAAAACTTGGCTTAAATCCAGTCAAACAAGGCTGAGCATGTTCTGGTTCTTACTGACTCATTTTTCATGCAAGGATCATAATTTAAGTTGGATCTCGGAACTGTCCTGGGAGGAAACCCTGCTCTACACAGTTCTGCATTCTGAGATGTTTGAAATGCAATGAGGAACGAGGCATCTCAGGAAAACCACTGAGTGAGAAGTTACAAAATGGATGCATAAATCATTTATCCTGGATTTCTGAGTCAAGATCTCTAATCTTGATTCCTAGGACATTCAGGTCATTGTCTCCTGTCTGAGGACAGCACACAGGACTTTACAGAGGTCTTCAAAGTAAAGAAGTGTCCTGTAAGGACAGCTGAGGTTTTGCAGCTGGACTGACCACATCCTTTGGTCAGAGCACATTTCTAAACTGCAAGGGTACATTAGTGGGAAAAAAATGACTGCCCATGCTGTGAATTCAGGTGGCAAAAATAGCTTTGAAACATGCCTCAAGTGAATCCTATTATAGCACCAGAAAGAAAGTCAAACATTTAGAGCAGCTGAATGATGCATACCCCAACTAACTACATCCTCTCTGCAGCACCAAGTCTTGCTAATCTGTAGCAGAATTCACTTGAATCATCAGATGAACAGATTTTCATTTAGTTTGCTCATGCAGGCTGGTACACGTGGCCATGCCATGCCTCCAGAGCCTGCTGGGGACACAGAGCATACACATGTGTTGGCTGAGCATGCTACATACAAGCTGCCCTAGATCCATGCACCAAAGACACTGCAAGGGGACTTGGTGATAACACCTCAGACATCTTCATCCTCTCTTTGAAATTCATTTCTGCTGAACAGAGCTGTATTTCTCCTGGTTAGAATCAGGACATCATGTGCAGCCAGCCACTAGCATATACCCATACTGTGCCTTTGCTCAGTGCCATTTCTGGCTTAAGCCTGAGTTTACAGTGATTAAATGAAATTTTTATTTGGCCTGAGTTAATATTGAAAGAAGCAATGTGACTTCAATGAGCTGTTTATTTAAACTTAAATTGGAACTAATTACTGAGAGATGGAATAGCTGCAGTTCTGTACCCTGTAGAATGACTGCGCCACTCTCAGTACAGGCACCGCAGTACCTTCCTGCATGCCATATAGTGAACACAACAGGACAGTTCTACTCCTGTCTGAATGTGCATGACTAGATCTTTGCTATGCTGAGGTTCCTGGCTGGGAACAGAGTCACTTCCTTTCACAGCTTCAGCACCAGCAGGGAGTTAATCATCATCTTCCATCAGGAATGTGCCTTTCTGTCTAAACCTGGGGCTGCGTGCCCATGTAGCTGTTCTCTATCAACATGTAGGTCCTTTGGGCACTTAGAATCTTTTCCAAGGCACCTCTAAAGTGATGGCTTATTTTATTCAAAGAAATGACATAAGCTACACCAAGCAAAAACACACCGACTATACTTACAGTCATAAATTATCTCTAGGACCAAACTATGGATAAAAGTTTTGCCAGCATAGCAATACTCCTTAAGAATGCAATTTTTTCACAACATTTCAATGCCAATAGAAGTCCTGTGAATGCAGCGATGCCAGCATAACATTTCTTTTGCCAGCATAGAAGTGCTGGCCAAAAAAAATTTAAACTCTTAACACTTATTTCGTTCCCAGGAAGTGTTTCTAGTGTAGAACAATATATTTTACATTTGAAATCACTTCTTTCAGCTAGATAGGGAAGGCACCTCCAAGAGCATTTGTATTGTATGGGTTTGTGTTATTTTCAGTATCCTGGCAGTGCATCATTTTCGCAAGCACTTATGTAGCTGGAGCTCTGCACCAAAGATAATGTGCCAAGCAAATAATTTAGGAGATGAGAAGCTTTATTTGTGCTCAAGGAAACGAATTGTCAGAGAGGAGCAGAGCTGCTAATGCTGGAGCACTGGCTAATGCTGGAGCCTGGTGTGGCACCCTGGGTGAAATGGGACCATGGAGGTGACCCACACTGATATGCTTTCATGGGAATTGCTTGCTGTACTTTGCAGCAGGGGACAGTGCCCGAGCTGTGGTCTGAAGTGCTCAGGCACGTGCAGGTGAAACCAGGCCAACAGACAAAGAGCCAAAGTCAAATTCAAGCTGCTGCAAGGACACTATCAGCTACAAGAGATAACAGGGGGATCCTACTGAAATGTAACAACACTACAGCTGATACATAATGGGAAGGTGTTTGGCAGCTCTCCAAGGGAAATGATGGCTTGTATAAGACTCGTGATGCTATGGTCAGACTGCTTGAGTAGCATGAAGTAGAGGGGATGTATCCAAGTGAAAATAACAGGGCTTGTTCTTGTGCTAATATTCAGCTCATCTGCCTCATCCCATCTCTCTAAAATAACCCTTAATGGAAGAAAGATAACAAGGCATTTAACTTGCACGTTAGGAACAAATGGCCCTACAGTAGTTAAGCATCAGAATGAATTCACAGGAAGCTTGGGGAAGCCTTTATTTTTTTTCCCCTGGAGACCTTTAAGCACTGGTTAGATGACATCTACCCCAGAGATGGAACAGCTCCAGCACAGGGATGTGTGAAACAACCTGCCCTACTGTGATACTGCAAACCCTGAGCCATTCCATGGCAAGTCACATAGGAATTTAAAAACAAAAACCCTAAACCATGGGATCCCACCACCCAAAACTCCTCGCCCTTCATCACCATTTAAGCTTGGTGTCAGCAAGGAGAGGCAGTGCTTGTTCCTTCCTGAAATTCCTCAGGAACACGCACGGATGCAGTCTGCTTCTGGCCATGCTCTCTGGATTGTAGTGTTTCTACTATCCTCTGGATGCAGGGCAATAAAATTAGCATTCACATTCAGATTTATAGCCCAGTAAAAGCAACTTCCCTCTAATAAAAACATGCTCATTTATGAGACCAGATTTCAGGCATGACTTGCAAGAGGGAAAATAACATCCTGTGTAATTCTAATGGCCCATTCCTCAGTGAGAAGACATGATGCATATTTTTCTGCAGCTCTGTTTCTGCAGTCAGCCTCCCCTGTCTGTGCAGGGTCTGTGGGTCTGCAGGTGTGTGTGATGCACACTTGCTGAGATATGTTTTGATCGAGTACATCCTCATGCAATGAGACAACTTCTCACCCCCTGTGCCCCTGGCTTACATCCTCTGATCGAGTACATCCCCCTTGTGCCCTCTTTTCTTACATCCCATATTAAGGCTGCGCTGGTTGGGAAGTGCATAACCACCCGCATAGCAAAATGAAGAAAGAAGTGAGTTTAAGACCTGATGTTACTGTGGCATTGCTTGTCCTACCCTCAGTTCTCATCTAACAGGTTGCCATGTAAGATTGCCCTGGTTTCATATATTTCACAGTTTCCATGGGCTGCTTCTTCTCTCTTGAGCTCTCCTGCTCAGCAGCAACCAGCATGAACGTGGGTCACTTGAGCAGCATGGGAAGGAGACAGCCAAGTGTGGGAACAAGGGGACAGCTCAGGGCACTCACCAGGACAGATTTTAACCTCTGATACAAGGAGAGTTGTGAATTATGGAGCAGGAAAAGCACAAGCAACCAGAAGACTAAAGGCCACCATTTGTCTCTCTGTGTTTACTATACCAATAAAATACCTTCATAGCAGCTGGCTGTAATGTAAATCCTCTTTAGGGGGTAAAAATTGTACAGGGGACCATTAAAAAACCAGCTCCATCATTAAGGCTCTGGCTGGGCATTTGCAGATGCTGTTACTCTGTTACACAGAGCTATATGCAGACTGCCTTGCTCTCTATTTCACCCTGCCACCAAAATCACAAGCCCACTGTAACTCAGAAGGGATGCTCAGTGCAAATGGGTGGCTCTGAGTGCATCTCCCAGCCCACAGCCCTTCTTGTGCTATAACTTACTGCAGCATTTCTCTGCAGGCCTGTGATGTGCTGCTCTCCAGCAAGCCCTGCCTCGGGCAAGTTTTGCATGCCATCTCTGTGAACCCTGGATATATTTTTCAGAGTCCTTGTAACATAACACTTTCATGGACACATTTAAAAAAAATAATAATAAAGTCAGGTATCACCTGAAAAGCCATTGATTAGCTGCAGAATCTGCTCCTTTTGAAGCGGTAATATAACTGACTGTCTCACTCTTTGTTCCTGGGGCATCTGACTTTAATCTACCACCTTACAGGCTTGCAGAACACCCATAAGCTAAGTTCCTGGCATGCAGTACTTGGAGTGTTCTCTTCTGCTGCACACAGAATTAAGTAGAGAGGGCCCTGTTTATCTCACTGCATCCCAGGGCAAGACTTGAATTCTTAACACGTGAATGAAACAAAGCTGCCAAAGGGCAGGCAGAGGGCATGCAGAGGAGTGCAATGGGAGTGATCAGAGAAGGAAGCCACTGACACAGCCCTGTTTGATGGCTTCAGTTTGATTTAACCCGTGTAGAAGGGTACTGACAAAATCAAAGCACACCATAGGAGCAAGAGCCAAGGGCACTGCACTAATTGAAGAGTATTTGCTTGTTCCTCACAGTGCAGCATCCTTCCTCAGCCATTCCTCCCAGCACCTTGCTGGATCCTGAAGCATTCTGGCATAATCTCACTAAGCCCACACACAACCAGCCCATGAGCAGTAGGATGAGCCTTTGCCCAGCAGCCTTGCAGCATGATATTCCTCAACTTCCCCAATTTTTTAATCTCTAGTGTATCAGGTTGGGCAGTGGAGGTGTGGCCACCTGCACTTATTTGCCTGTGTTCAGGCCAAGGGAAGAAGACAACTGCTGTCCACTTGCTTCCTCCTGCTGCAGTCAGCTGTGTCACTTGCTCTGCCTGGGAACTGAGCACACCAACAGTTCTGAGGTTTCTTCTCCACCTTGGCTGATGCTGACCAGTGGGTCTGGAGGGTAGTGACGGGAAGGGACAGACAGACAGACGTCGCACTCTTCATTTTGACCATCACCAACCGCAAAACATTATAGATGCTATGGAGCCATGGACTGCCAGCTTTGCCATACCACGTGCTGTGCTAGTGACAGGCTTTTATCTTTGGGGTGATGAGGCAGATGATGGGCCCAGCTCACCATAATTCAGACTCTTCCAACAACTGGGACCAAAACCCCTGATGCTGGCTGGACCCATCACAGAGTTGTGGCTCAGAGCCGTGCTTTGCAATCTGCTTTGGAGCAGGGAACCTGGCAAAAGGTTCAGCTCCCCTGCAGCATTTTGGCTGGTGATCACCTGGCAGGATTTAACAAGTCATGTTCATGAGATCCAACTCAGCCTGCACCTGCTGACCTTGGGCCCAACACATGCAGTGTTACAAATGAACACAGACTTGCAGTTCCATTGCTTTCTTCTTCTGCGGACCAGTTTATCATTTATCCAGCTCATCTTGGTGATTTCTGTGCAATCAGCATACAGATGCCTGTTTCCTTTTCTTAGGAAAAGAAAGAACAATGATGGAAGAGACAAATGAAAAGCAGCTGCATTTTCACACTTTCAAAATGGATGCCTGGAGGCAGACCCTCAAAGAGGTTTCACTGAGTTAAGGGTTCACACTATCATTGCTGAGATTTTTAAGATAGACAGAAGAGCCAGAAAAAGATGTGCCAGTGCATAAAGGACCAGATCCAAATGAAAGCTCATTCATTATCATACTTAGAGATTAGCAAAAGCACACTGTATTCTCCAGGACTTATTTGAGGGAGGTCAGCTTTCACACCAACATAGAGGATTCTTCCTTTCCAGAACTCATTGAGTCTTTGCTACAGACCCATCCACAAATAACAATGCCACCTTGGCTATAAGAAGCTCTGGTTTGTTCACAGTATGAGTGAACTCAGCTGAAATTCCAGTAAGTATCATCTCACGTTGACTATGCTCATATTATTTACTGTATGGAAATCTGATGTTGTAATTCTCTGCTTTTACAGCCTACCAAAGTTTTCACCTTGATCATTAGAAACCACAGTGAGCAACAGATGGCTAATTGGCACAGTGTAGTTTGCCTTTAAAGCAGCATTTCTTCTGACTTTTTTGGGGGCGTAGGTGACTCTTAGAATTTCAGATGTGAATCTTCTTATAAATCATGTCATAATTTCGACACATAAAATCCACAACTGCATCATCAGGAACTGAAGTTGCAATTACACGTTTTCTTCTCTAAGTTCCAACCTGATAAAACGTTCCTGCATTTCTATGCTTGGTGAAACTCATCACGGGAGCAGGCAGCCATGAGATTTTCTGAGCCTGCTTTCCAAGCTTGGTTAATCACACAGTTTTAAATAGCAATAAAGCACTATTTCAACAGAAGTCTGTCTCTTCAGCAGAGACATGCAACTTTTACTCACAAAGGTGTGGGTTTATCGTCTTTATTAATAGACTTGCTCTACTACTTTGCAAACTGCAAGTGGTGACTCAGCTACCATGCCATGGGCACACAAACATCGTTAATAAAACCTTATTCTGCCACAGTTAGACAGATTACGTACAAATGATAAGGAGGTATTTGCATACGAGCCATCCCATCAGAGGTACATGAAAGAAGATCATATTTTCTGGTGTATTAGATATGCCATTTTCTCTGGAAAATAATCTGAAATTCAGGTGGTTTATCACAAAGTGAATTATACCCTCAAATATAGTAAACGCAGCTGCTAGTGTTCACATCAGTACTTTGTTCTGTCAGTAACTGGGACATGTCCGGATGCCTCCAGAAGAGGATTTACAGCTGGCAGCAGGGCAGTGCAGTGTGCAGGGTCTGCCTGGGATGCAGGATGAATAAAGTTACTTGGTGCATAGCAAGAGCTCTGCTCTGTTTAGCCCCAGCACACACTGCGGAGTTAAGAAAGCTTTGTGCTAAAACACCTTCAGCTGCTGCTGTTAATTTCAGGGAGCTGACTGTTAGAACTGCATGGCAATCATGACTGAGTATCCCCTGAGTCCCCACAGAGCCAGGTCATCCCAGGAGCACCACTGGCACCCCGTTCTTCCCAGGGCTCTGTTGTAGGAGCAGCAGTGATATTTTATTGCACAGGGAAGCATTTATCTTTGAAAATTCCATCCAGGCAAGATATTGTGGCAGTAGGACATCCTGATCAACCCCCAAATCTCATTGCTGGTGTAGGAACCCTGTGTGAAGACATCTGGCTCCACACTTACTGCTGCATGGCAGGGCTCTGCTGCAGAAGAGAGAATTGCTGATGGTTGTCAGGTCCCAGAAATTCTCTCTCTATAGGGGTGCTTTCAGTACCTGTCTCTTTGTGAGCCTAATAAGAGCCACCAGCATACGAAAGCCTACAAAATACAAGTAAACAAGGCTTGCCAGGAGGGAGATAGACTCTCTTCCCTTTCCCTCCCACCCTCTCTCTGCATGCAGGCAAAATTTAGCACTGAGCCAGGATTTACAGCTTTAATTACGAACTTTAGCCCAAGCAGTTGCTCTGTAACTATCCTCACTGGGGAAACGGAGAGCTGGACTCAAGCATGCACAGTGAGGTGTACTGCTGGCTAATTGTAATGATTCTGGTCCTTCATTAAGTTGATTTCATGTGAAGGGATTTTATCTCCCCCCCTACTGCTTGTGACAAGCAAAAAAGAGAAAAAAAGAGAAAAAGTTATCTCAATTTGTCTTTTACTGTGTTATCCAATAAACCAGAAAAACTTAGCATCAGCAGCGAAGATTAGCTCTGTGTGTGTGTGCTTCCAGCTCATGCACCTTAATTAACCATGCTGAGCTCTGGCTGGCATCACACTCACAATGGTTTACGCTGTTACAAACATTTATTTTACTGTCTAGTCACCCTTATTTTTACCCATAATGATGACCAGGACAGCCTAGCAACAAGCTGATCACAATGGTTGGCCACCACTTTGAAACCCGCTTATTTGTTTCACTGAGATTTCAGGTAAGAAAGGGATATTTTGGGAACATCTTCAAAAAATGAAATCACATGTGAGCCATTTTATGGTGCAGAACACTGCCACAGTGACCCATGGTCTTTGCACTGGGATATGTTTTGGATGTACAGACAGATTTACGGTTGCAGAAATTAATGACAAGATATGTTTCTTCATTGTATTTATTACTCAACAACCACCCTAGAAAGGGGACTCACAGCTCCCCATGGGGGCAAGATGACCAACACCATCTCAGAAAACATCACACCAGCCCCACTGGGCAAACCACCCTGGGGCAGGTCCTAGCTCAGGAGCAAAAAGCAGCATTCTGGCTGCAATGACATGACATGCTGAGACATTCCATTATGCTACATTTGATCATGCCAGCTTTCCTAATAGATTGTTCTAGTCATTGGGACCTAAAAAATGCATCTCCTTGCTGGTATTTTCTGCTCAGCAACAAGTGCGAATCTGAACCTCATTAGCTTCATTTGGGGGTCTCCAGCACTCTGATTTAAAAAGTAATTTCAGAGGCTAAAAAGCTTACATTTTTTCCTCTAGAAATATTTAATTCTTAATCTTTTGGTAAGAAAGCATTTGCAGTTGAGCAGTTCTTTTAAACTACATTTCACTCTTGATAGAAAAGAAATTGAAGTGCATTAGAAAACATTCAACCAAATCAGCCTTCTTAAATATTAGCGTGCAGCAGATATGAAAAGTGCCTTTCCTACCTGAGTGATCCAAGAAAGGGACTGAAGGGACTTCTGAAGCCTTTGCTCTGCATCCATGGTGTGTTTCCTCATTTCAAATGTCCTCTTCATTATTCTTTGAAGACTCTCAGCTGGCTGACACCCATCTGGTCTCGGTGATCTGTCTAACAAAAGGTCAGTAGTCAGCAATAGAGGTCATTTTCTCAACAGTATACTTTATTGTATCATTTCTTGATGTCCCTTTTGATAACATTCACATTACACTGAAGATAGTTGCAAATATATTTACTAATTTTGAACTAATTCTGTTTTCCTAAGGTCACACCATTTGTCCTTCTACCAGCCTCTCCTAAACCACTTCTAGACGTAAGACCTCATGATGGCTACCTCTCAGAAAAGAGCATATGAGCATTGCTGCCATTAATAGAGAATTATCTTTAGCCCAGCTAGTACAGTATATGCATGCTTTTTAAACCATCATCCCTTGACAAAGTGCAAGCAGGAATTCAACCCTTTGTAAAGTCCAGCATGGCATTTTGGCTGTTCCTTGCCTGCCAGCATCCCCTCCTGAGACATTAGCATACCTGCCTCTGCTGTGGTCTGACCTCACTCCTGTGGTGAGCAGACCTGACAGATCTTTGATAGTCCCACAGCCAGAAAACTCAAACACCAAAGTATTTGGGAATAGCCCAGAACTGAAGAGATGGGACATGAATGCTGGGGATCGCCTTTGCTGGCCAGGCCAGCCTGTATCCACATTAACAGATGTTGCCTCTGAGGAGTGTGCAGGAGCTGGCTGGGAGATTGCAGCTGGCACCAGCTAACAGGTCTACAGCGTAGGCCCACTTCCCTGTGCAGTCTCAAGACAGTGTTTAATTTACAGCTGCACTTTTACATGGGGAAAAATGGACATTAGAAGAGCCTATGAAGGAGTTCTAAAAGGCTACGCAAATATTCACCTTAACCTCCCTTGTATACCTACACCTTCACTCTTAGCACCTCTCTCAAAAGTTGCCGTGAAATTGCATACAACGACTGTATTTCCTTTACTAGGGAAATTATCTGGAAGAAATATTGTATTAGCCGGAGTTCACTATTGCGCAGCCAAAAGCTGTCATTAAGTAATACATCATGCATTAAAGATAAAGTTATGGGCTCTAAAACAGATTTGGTAAAGGAAAATTTAACTTACAGTAAATTACCTATAGGAATAACTCTCCTAAACATTAACTTAATTCATTATGATTGGTACCATTATAATAAATATCAGATATATTCATAATTGCATGACATTCATATTTGGTTAATGACCTGTACGAAGGTTGTTACATAGGTTCCACCCTCTGGTTACTGTATAGGAGGTGTTCACCAGGCTTGCTTGCAGTTTCACCTTCATCCCGATGAGTAGGTATTGCTGAGCTCTCCTGCAGCATGGACCAGATGATAGCTCAGCTTTCACCACTGCTGGCATAACCTGCCTGAGCAAGGAAGCAACTCCCTTTTTATTGCTACTGCCTGAGCAAAATAGTAAAGGCAGCCACGAGCCCCAGGGATCTCTTCTGTTGAAGGTAACAGGAATCCATCCACATGCCTTGTGAGCTTTAGGTTTTACAGACAAGCCACCAGTCTGGTGCCATGTTGCTAGCAGTGGGTGCAGCTGCACTGCCAAATCCTAGAAGGCAAGTATGAGCTTATCTCAGGCTTTGGGAGCTATGGTCCAAGAAGCGAGCTGGCTGAGTGCTGGGTTAGAAGTTGCCATCTTCTTTTTACTTTGTGAACTTGTTTGTCTTCCTTTACCAGTAACTAATTCAGTTAGTGAGGGTGTTTGAGGTGCTGTGAATTTGAGGAGTGAGGGGACAGATGTTTCACAGCCAGTACAACACTGAGAGGAGAGGTTGGTGTGTCAGGTGGTTGTGCTGCCCTTCAGAGGGACCTTGTCAGAATGGAGAAATGGGTCAACAAATGCAAAGCCATGCACCTGGGCAGGATAACCCTGGGCATCAGGACAGGCTGGGTGCTGCCAGCTTAAAGCAGCTCTGCAGAGAAGGTCTGGAGACCCTGGTGGATACCAAGCTGGACATAAGCCAGCAGTGTGCCTGCAGGACAAAGAAGACCAAGGACATCTTGTGCTTTATTAGGTGGAACACTACCGGGAGGTCAAATGAATAGGGACAAGGCAACCTCCAGAGCTGCCTCACAGCTCCAGTCACTCTACAGCCTGGTGATGGGGGAGAGCTGTGATTGAAGCATCATGGTTACCTGACCCCTGACAGAAGAGTGAGATCAAGGGAGAATGACAGCAGCAGCCTTTCATTCCAGCATTGTTGTTGTTCTGGTTTTATTTAAATTGGAAAGGCGAGAGAGGTTGGGAAGCTGCCAACATTAACGCTATAGCCACTGACAGTGTAAAACGTGCCTTGGGAAGATACACAGCTCTCCTCTTACAAAGGTGGCCGCCTCACTTTAAAGCTGAAGCTAAGCATCTTCACAGAGCAGATATGAGGGGCAGTGATTGCTTCAGTTCCTGGCCTGAAGACATTCAGCAGAGATTCAGCATCTCCAGCACAGCCAGCCCTGCTGCAAGAGAGTAGGCAAGGGTCCAAGATGCTCTGCATGGGGTAACTGCCCACAGCAGTGGTTTACTGAATTACAGCTAGCACTCACCACTGTTTCATCATGAGAAATAGAAGCCAATAATGAAGCAGAGCATTTAGTCAATGGTGGTAAATAAAAACAATTTCTTTCTTAAGCAGAGAGATCCAGAAAAATATATAGGAGACAGAGATAGGTGATCAGGCACTTCTTTTCTTCATCACCAACCAAACAAGGAGTTTTAAGGAGTCAGATGCACACGCATAAGTTTATTAGTGTGGCAGAGCAGATTCCCTTCTGACTTGGCTCTGCCATCTCAAACCTTAAGCCTATTCTCAATTGGGCGTGCATTTTAAGAGATGCTACTTTTCTCTTTATTTCCTCTTGCTTTAATCTCCTGCTCTTAGCAAGAGCAGAGTCTCCCACAGAAGCAGAAGCTTCTGTCTTCCTACCCTCAATGGCTGGACTGGCTCCCTGTGAATGTCCTAGTGGTTTGCACTGTCCTTAATATTGCTACAAAGGGACCTGCTGTTTGGAGGGCCAAAGAAAGACTGAGAGGAAAAGGACCCTGGTTGACAGCAGGATCCCACCCACAACCCCTCCAGCATCTTGCTTTGGGATTGAGTCCAGTCATTGATTGTTCAGAAAAGGTTAAATTATATTTAGGAACTAAAACAAGTAACCAGGATATCATGTAAGCTCTTACTGCCTGCACAAGAGCAATTTACAGAGTCTGTTTAGAACAAACAAAATGCCTTGGGATGTTGCTGGCACTGCTTGGTTCCTGTGTACTTACTCATTAGCTCTTTGTATGCTCCTCCTACAAGTGACTGCTATCAGCATTTGGAAGGATGGTTGCGTACCAGTGCTGACCAGGCTTCCTCTGCTCTGCACTTCATTAGTTGCTCCTGGCACAATGAGAAAATGCTCTCTCTACTGCAACAGGTTGTGAAGGAATCAGAATGACACAGAGGATCTCCCCATGTTGTACCTTATGTTTATGTGATGGGGGGTAGTTTGGATCTCTCTGGGATCACCCAAGCACCTTGCCCTTCTGCTTTTGTGAGTAGGCCTGGGGCCATGTTTGGGCTCATCCAGTGGGAAAAACCTGGGCCTCAGTGAGGTCTGGAGCAAAGTGGTGGAAGCTGAGGCTCACCACTGAGCTTTTCAAAGTGAAAACACCTTGTTACTGCATGTATGTATCAGCAGAGCCACACAAACAGTGAGCTTGGGGTGTGTGGGTGTCACCCTAACACACAGCACATGCACTAGCAAGAGAAATGGATGCTTTCTGCAAGTCTTCTGGTGACGTATGGCTGCCAGCATTAATACAGCACGATAAGCACTGCAAACATCTGCAGCACTGACAGCAACCAGGTTTGATCCATGGGAGCACTGTGCATTTTCAGCAAGGATCAGGAAATCAGCTTCACGAGGAGAAAAACAGAAAGCTCGTTGGTTAACACCTCATCTTTCCATGTCCTCCCTGGGATATGAACACCACATTTTGGCTCCTATTTCACACAGCTCCCTGGAGGACAAAATGGCGGCCCCCGGAGCAGTGAGGCACCACCAGCAAGGAGAGCGGCCTGACCTGCGGCCTGATCTGCGGAGATGCTGAAGCGTCTCAGCTCTTCTCCAGCACAACTGCTTTATGTTCTCCATGGGGAGATGAAGAAAGGAGAATAACTGCATAAATTACCAGTAGAAGCAATTTCTTCTCTGACAGTCTTCTCTGCCTGCTCCTGAAGGACCAGTATATAGCGATGCTAATCAGACTGTCTGCTCGTGTGGGGAATTTCAACGCCAGCAAGGATAGGAGAGACTCTGCTTTCAATCCAGGGAAAGATCTCCTGTAGCACAGATTGCTCCCCTGTGGCACAGGCCCTTTATCCCCATTGATCAGAGGGAAAAGTTGCTCCCAAGCACTACCCAGACCCCTTGCCCATCATTTGCACAGCGTTTGCTAGCAGAAGGACATGTCAGTGCCCCCTGCAGGTCCCATCTCCGAGCTCAGAGGAAAATCACTTCATCTTTTATTGGAATTAAGAAATTTCAAGGGTTTGTAGTTTCCTTTGAATTGTTTGCAAGCCTTGCAGAGGCAACAGCTGCTCTCTGCATTTTAGCACCTGCAAAAACCACTCAGATCAGCAACTTGCCAGAGCTACAGAATACATAAACCTGGTATTTTTGCATCTCTTTAGTACATGCTGTTTGCAGGAACCAGCTGAGTAGGTTCCTGCTTTTTGTGTTTGTTTCTTTGTTTTTCTTCATGGAAAAGGAGATGACAAAATCCCTTTCCTTACAATTTTAGAAGAAGGCTAAGAGAAGCCACTTCTCTCTCCTGCATCAAACATTCAATAGGGCTCATTATTTTCCACATTTTGGTATACATGTCAATAAGCTAAAACTGCAGCTGAAAAAAAACACCTGCATCATATAAACCATGAGACACTCATCTGAGCTGACCTGTCCTTGCTCTGTGCACCAGACCAAACAGCAGAGCACTGATACCTACAAAGTGAAATAGAGCCTTGTGTCAGCTGAGGTGGGACTGAGCAGGCCCTTTGGCTTGGGTTTGCATGAAACAACTTTGTTCTGTATACACCAGATTTTTCAGCCTTCTCACAAGTTGTGAGGATCTGGGGGGTTTTCTAGGGAAATTAGATGAGAAAGAAAAGAAAAAAGCTGATTCTGAGTTGTTACATCTCATCTGAAACTGAATGGCTGGAGCATGACAGGACCGTGCAGCTGCACATCGGGCTAGAATCGGTTATTTAACCTCTTGCTTCTCCTCCTTGGGCACCACCTGCTGGCACATAATTGAATTAGCATCAGCAGCCTGATAAACTCAGCAGTCCCTGAGAATATGCCAGGTTTTCTACAGATTAAGCAAAGTGGAGGGGAGATCTATTTAAATCACCTTGCACATTCCTAAGGTGCACAAGGTATGCAAGTATACCAACCGTTGCTTCTTATAAAATTAAATACATTTTTATATATGCATACATGTATATATCTCCTTGCACTCATTTTTTGCAGTGTTCAGACTGTGACAGGGAGCTCTAATACAAATTTCTTTTTGGGACTTGCTGCTGACAGCAGGTAGGACTAGCTGGGAATGGTATCTTTTGTGGGGCCAGCAGCCTGGGGACAGCACCAAGGCTGTCCCTACTGCTGCCTCTGTCCCCTCAGCATGTGTACGACATGGGCTCCCAGCCAGCATGAGACCAGACAAAGCACAGATAAAAACGGGACTGAAAGAAGTCAGGGCTTCTTGACTTACTGTAGCCCCAGATTAGAAAATCACTTGGCTGAGAAACGCTGTCCTCACTCACCTGGGCATCCCTGGGTAGCCATTCATGTGCTGGCAGTACAGTAAGCCACAGCACACACCGTGCAGTGTTCCTCCCAAGGTATTTCCTACTCAGCTTTTGGCTGGGAACTTTACAGCTGGTTCCAGACATGCTGTTTTGTTTCTCCTTATTGAAAGGGAAACGATAACCAGGGCCTGGATTGGGAAAGCTGAGGGGAAATGAGAATTGACATCCAAATGCCTCATTGCTTGCAGGATGCATGCACACCATGGGAGGAAACAAGAAGAGAAAAAAAGAGAGAGAGAGAAAGAAAATTAAAAGCTCTGCTTATAAGAAATTGCACTGAGAGTAAAACCCTCCCAGCTATCATTTTTGCTGTAATTTGCTGCTGAAGGCTCACTGGGTCCCTGGTGCTGTGGGATTGCTGCATGTCAGGTGGCTCTGCAAACAGAAAGGAAAGTCCTTGGAGGCACACGGAACCATTTACACAGTACCTGCCTCTGACTGCAGAATAGCATGACTTTTATGAGCAAGGTTGCTTTTGGGAGCTCTGAGCACTCAGATACGTTCACAGTTCATCCATACCACCTGTTTCAGCAGCATCATTCCCAGAAGCCTTTTAAGAAGGCAGAGAAAAAATATACTGAGTTGTACTAGAAGTTATTAAAGAGTAAGGTTCACTTACAAGGTAACTTTGCAAAAATGCCACTTCCCAGACCTTCATGAGAAATCAATGCATAAGGCCAAGTAAGATTGTTTCTTTATCAGGCCCAGAAAGAGAAATCCAAGCATTTTGAAGTGAGCTCTGGAAAGGCTTCTGCACAATGCAGGGCATGTGGGGCTGCGGTGTAATTTGTGCAGAAGGGATACAGCATGATCTCACGTTTGTGAAAGGATCTCCAGGCTACACACATTAACACTCATGTACCATGATGGGTCTTTTGCTTGGCAACCCAATGCCTGCTCTCAGTCACTCAAATCTGAATCAGATCCCTGTACAGATAGGAGAAAACTTAAAAATAGTCAGAAGAAAGATTTTTAAAACATAAAGCTGTAAACTTCCTCAGCACACAGAGCAATGCATTGCTGGAAGAGTCTTCCAGCTCTTACAGAGACAAGAAGTGAAAACAGAACAGCACAGCAATTGCATTTGTGATCAAAATTGCACCCACATGCAGAGGAGCTGGGGCTTCCTCCGGTCACTGTAATTTCCTGTGGGTCTGCCAGAGCCAATTACAGCAGCACAGAAGGAAGCAGCAAGATGCAGTACCTGGCACAGCTGTGATTTCTCCACTTCTTTGTTACTTCAGCACTAATTTAGTGCTGAAGGGGAAATGGTGGCATCAGAGGCAGTGTGGGCATGGGGCTGTGAACATCCATGAGCTCACTCTCTTTGCTTGTAGAGACCCAGTGTGTCTCTAAGGCTACATCCTCAAAAAATAGCAAGAAGGATTTGCAGCATAGTTGGGCAGCAGTAAGGCTTCCCCTGTGTAGGCTCAGTCTGACAATCTGTCCTTATACAAATTTCAAAGAGGGTTTTGCCCTAGTGAAAACAGAGCAAAAGGCTCTCTTTTATATGCTTTTTAAATCCTATGCAATCAAAAAGCTCTTTGAAGCTCCAGGAGCCTGAAACATTGTCTAGGAACATCTGCTTCTATTTTTCCACTGTAATTTTTCTTGATTGGAAACAAAACCAATCAAGCCTTGGATAGAGGCAGCACAACACTGACAGCCTGGGTGCTGGCTGGATTGTAGCACCTGCACAAACCAATATCACCCAACTTCCAATCTCAAGCTCAGCTTTCATTGCCTCTTCCCTCCCTCAAGCTCAGTGCCAGGAAGCCCTTCTCTTTGCTCAGCCCCATCTGTGATGAAGCAGAGCTCAATGGATGGCAACAGAAGGCTCAACATTGTCCCCATTCTGCAGTCCCTAAGCACAGATTGAGGGTGATATTGGCCAGCTCAGGTCACTACAGAGAGCAGTCTGAACTTGCCATATTCAAGTGAATTGGAGAGAACTTCTGTGGATTTGCCATTTGAAAGCATTTTATGGGAGGAATGCATTTTTCAGTGCAAAAGCAAAAGCTTGGAGAAATTATGAACTGTGAGCATTACTCTATGCTTCTTTCACAGCATGTCTGAGCCATCTCATCTGGCACACAATGAGGAAATTATTTTAAATTTCAGAAGAAAACTGATGGCTAATGGAGCAGCTACCTTGCTGCTTCTCCTAAGAGGTAATTGCTTAATACCAATGTCCCACTGTCTTCAAAGAAATCTAAAATCATCAGGCCCCTGAGTCATCTTCCATATCCATTCTCTGCAAGTGCCCACAGATGCTGTGGGTGACTTCTAGCACCATGGCTGCTAATATATCACAGTTGCAAATTTAATGCCACTGAGAACTGCTCCAGTACAGTGAGCTGGAATCCCGTGGTACCAGACAGGGCAGCACATCTTGAGTCCAGGGGCAGGCAGAGCAGCTCACATCAGGTCAGCTCCAAGGCTCCTGGCCTTGAAGGACCACTGAGCCTTCAGTCTCTGTCCCTCAGCCCTTCTTTCCCATGGAGGCAGGTTCTTTCCAATGGCCAGCACCAGCTTTCAGTATCTCTGATTTTTGCCATGGCAACCTGTAAAATTCTGTACTTGGATTGAGGCTGAAAATTAGTGTGCTCCCCATTCACCTGGTTCCTTCCCTCCCTGTTAGCTCTGCGTTGAAACATCACGTAGCGTATTTCTTTATGAGAGGGGCAGGAGCGAAGATTTGGCTTTCAGAATGCATGCAGTTGATGGGAAGAAACCTGTGTGCGAGAAACACTAGCGAAACAGGAAGGTTATGAGAAAGATTCAAAGCCTTCAACGCACACTTTCTAGAAACACACGGGAAGTCGTTTTTAACAGCGAGGCCGACTGGTGATGACAAGGGGTTTGCAGCGCAGCACGAGCCGCATCTAGTGGCAAAGGAAAGTAATGCTTCTCCTTGGGGGAGCAGAATTGCAGCTTAGTGAAGAACCAAGCACAGGAGAGGAACAAGAGCTTCCTTCTATGCTGCTCAATTCTGGAGCCTATATTGCAAGTGTACTGCCTTCAGGAAAAAAAAAAAGCAGTTCACACTAAGAGTCACAATGCTCAGCAGTTCAGCCAGGCCTGGTTTGGAAGCTACACAATAGCAGCCCTCAGGCTACTTCAGCCTCCTTGAAAAAGGCTGCTGCTCCCTGCACCAAACAGGGCAGCATGGGCAGAAGGGCACCAAATGCAGACCAGTGCAAGAGAGTTGCATGCATTAGCCGAAAGCTAAGCACAGAGTAAGGACAGTGGGCACAAGCTGGTTTGCACAGAGCTCTATGAAGTTGTCTGCCTCATAGCTGCTTTGTTACAGGAATGAGGAAAGGAGAGGTAAGAAGTGATAGGCTGGCAGATAGAGAGCTGCTTTGGAGGAGCAGTGTCTGCAGAGCAATCAGACTGGAGAGGAGTCTGCTTTGCCCCCAGGAGCCTCGCTTTACCAAGGGACTCTGCAGCTCCATATTCTGCTCAGGGCTAAGAAGTCCCTGCTTGCACATTATTAGGATCCTCAGCATTTCCTCCAGTAAATCTTGACAGCATGCTGACAACTCAATTTGAAAGCCAAGGTATTTCCTTGATGTAGGACTTGTTCTAAACAGGAGGCAGAGTACATCAACCCATGGCACGATTCATTACCCTCGGCTCAGAATTTATGGCACATCAGGGATACAGCCGTGAAGTTTTGATTTATACAGGCTAATCAAGGGAAAAGCTATTAACCAAGGGGCAATGGATTATTAAATAAAATGACAGGAGGAACAAGATGTCAAGACACCCAGTTCTGACTTTTGGAACATGTAATTGCTCTTCCTATCTACGTCAAGTCTTCACTATAGAAGTTAAAGCCACCCCTCCAGCACAGATAACCGCGCCATTTTAAGTATATTGAGGACCTGATCAAGCCCTCACTTCAGCGCTTGGAGCATGGTAAAATACTCGCAGGTCTAAATAGCTTCACCCAAGGGCTTTCGCAAGAGGTTTCAGTAATGATAAGCTCAAAGATGAGGACCTGGATGCTACAAACTGCAGCAGTTTTACTCCTCCTGCTCCAGCCCTGAAGCTCTTCCCCATCTTGGCCCATTCCTGCCCAGCACCACTGAGAACTCTCCATGTACTCCCACCATATGCTTATAAGCCATATTTCAGATCTTTCTCTAGAATCTATGTTGCTAGCTATGTTGATAACTGTATATTTAATCACAGATTAAGTGCCCTTAACCAGTACTTTTATGACCTGGTTAGAGATAGTATTTATTAGAATGCCTTACAACGAACTAACTTTCACTTATAACAATTCTAGAGACACAGCATATAACAGTTCTTCAGTGATGCAAGTAACAGAACTGATCTTTAAAGAAACATAAACAAAAATACTCACATCCTATTTGCCTGCTTCAACTCTTTATCTTACTTTTACGTATCTCTGACTTTTTCTTTTCTTTAGGTTCCCTTCCTCCAAGCTACAACCTATTACTCTTCTACCTCAATGTCTGTTTTATAAAAATCTAATAACTGCTGAGCATCTTTCTTCCCTCCTACCTTATTTCCCTTTCAGGGAGAGGAAGTCACAGCTCTTCCTCTAGCGTACTCTCCTCCCTCACCTTTTAAAGGACTGTCACTCCCAGTCAAGGCAGTATTTACCTTTGATTCCTGAATGTCTGGGATCAATTGAGGACAGGAAGAGTCTGTGATCCATCACAGATAAAGATGAACCCAGTTGCCAGCAATTTCTGCTCCCCACCAAAAGCTTTTTGGGCTGGATGCTGCTTGTTGGTACAGAGCAATGAAACAAGATAGAA
This sequence comes from Coturnix japonica, assembly GCF_054131305.1. Lineage (NCBI taxonomy): Eukaryota > Metazoa > Chordata > Aves > Galliformes > Phasianidae > Coturnix > Coturnix japonica. Next base: position 5,766,151 of record NC_140677.1, on the reverse strand, counting down.
ATCAATAAGTGAACTCACATTTTATCTTTGCTCCCTTAAGATCAAGGGGGTAGCAAAGCTTTCCTTCTTGCAGTGCTCATTTCTCAAGATGAAGGAGATGAGTGCTGCTCTGTATTGATCTTCTTTGCACAGTTAGCTGATTGTGAGCCTTTCCTGAGTACTTTTTAGTTCAAAGGCAGCCTGTGTATTTTACTGGGTGATAACAAATAAGTCTAGAGTTGGAATTCTGGGTTCTGTTTGGTTGCTTATGTAAAGCAACTCTTCATAAGTTGATTTCCTAGTTTTTATGATTGGTCAAACATTTATGAGCTGTTCTGGAACTACCATGACATGTGAACATGTGATGAGCAGTAGATGAAAGTCAGTTGTCCCAGAATTTGGGCTCCATCAGGAGAGGGGTGGTCAGCAGGGATAGGGAGGTGATTGTCCCTCTCTACTCTGCTCTTGTGAGGCCCCATCTGGAGTACTGTGTCCAGGTGTGGAGCCCTCAGTACAAAAAAGACGTGGAGATTTTGGAAAGGGTCCAGAGGAGGGCCACAAAGATGATCAGGGGGCTGGAGCACCTCCCCTATGAGGACAGGCTGAGGGAGTTGGGTTTGTTCAGCCTGGAGAAGAGAAGGTTGCGGGGTGACCTCATTGCAGCCTTTCAATACCTGAAGGGAACTTACTCCCAGGAAGGGAGTAAACTCTTCGAAAGGGCTGATAATAGCAGGACTAGGGGAAATGGTTTTAAGTTGAAGGAGGGAAGATTTAGGTTGGATGTTAGGGGAAAGTTCTTTACTAGAAGAGTGGTTAGGTCCTGGAACAGGCTGCCCAGTGAGGTTGTGGATGCCCCGTCCTTGGAGGTGTTCAAGGCCAGGTTGGACGGGGCCCTGGGCAACCTGATCTAGTAAAGGTGTATGTTTGGTGGCCCTGCCAGGCAGGGGGTTGGAACTACATGATCCTTGAGGTCCCTTCCAACCCGGGTAATTCTGTGATTCTGTGATTCTGTGATTCTGTAATTCCTGCATGGCGTCAAAGCACTGAAGAAAGGCTCTTGTGCATATTTCTATTTGTAAGCTTCCACCATTTTTTATTTCTTAAGTGATCAGCCTGGAATCTCCTTTGGGTCATGATCTCTGAGTGTCACCATGTCCAACTCAAGCAGTTGTGTGGCTGCTGGAGGCCTTGGGAACTGCAGGAGCAGGGGTTGATGTGCTCCCAGGCTCTGTGCAGTGAGAACACTAACAGGTAAATGAAAGGAAGGGGTGAGAATCACAGTACCGTAGGGGTTGGAAAGGACCTTCAGAGATCATCAAGTCCAACCCTGGAGGGTAGGAAAAACTCTGCTGATATCACCCCCAGGCTGGTGGAAATAGTCTCTGACTGACCACCCAGGTTCCTCTTATTTTTGTGCTATCTGTGGCAAAGGAAAATGTTGGTGGCAACTCTGTCTTGTAAGGCTTTCTTTGAAATTCATGATACTACTTTTTCCTAAAGAGGATTTCTTGGCTGCTGCCACACAGCCAGCATCAAGAGAGAAAGGAGCTATCAAGTTTAGATGTCAATAGTGTCAGTTTAATGCTAGAGGGAATTACTTGCCTGCCTGCCAGTCCTGAATGGGTTTTCCCTTTTCTCATGCTCTGGCTGTAACAGAAGTGAGAGAGACCATTGCTTCTGCATTGGCCTTTACTTTACTTTTCAAAATCTCTTACCAATTGCTGACCAGAACACCTTGCTGTTCTGATACTACCTTCTTGCCTAGAATCATCTTTCTCAGGCCTGCAATGAGATTTGGGTGATTTCTTATTAGAAAAGCACATGTACAGCCCATGCTGTGACAGTCTCAAGTAGGTGCTGTCAATAATCCCAGAGCTCCACTAAACTGACCATAACAATGTGTCTGCAAAGGAGCTGGGATTCCCTTTATAGACAGTGCTATACACAGAGAAACTAGCCAGATCTTTGTACATATTATACACGATAGAAATCTGTGACAACCCCTTTGTACTCATGCTTGGGAATTTGGGTCATTTACGGCACTGTCTCTTTCCATTCTCTAGGTGGGGTAAACTGAAACAAGGGCCCTCCTGTCTTCAGGAACCAAGGCCAAACCTCCCGCATAAAGTCTCTATGCCTCCTTGGTTTAAGTTAATTATTTCATTGGCTTCAGTTGTTTTATGAAGAGGGAAGCAGTCATATTTCCCAGGCATTTGTACGTAAGATGTTTTGTGGGATGAGAATTCTGGGTTGGCTTTAAGCATCCTTAATTGCTGGCCCCAGCACAGATGAGCAGACAATAGATTTCTACTAGGAAAGATTTCCTTCCCTTCTACCCCACTGTGAAAGAGCAGAGGGCTCTGCTCTCCAGCAGCCTCTCCCTTTACTTTGTTTCTACTGCTCCATGACAGGAATGCCTCAGCTCTTAACCTGGCATAGCCAGATTCTCTTTAACCTATGCTACTGGGCAGTTTTAATTTTCAAATGGCCTTATCAACTGAAAGAGCTGATCAGGTGTGCTGAGGATTACAGCTCGGCTGCCTGAGCTGCAAGAGAAGTCTGGGATACAAGCTCTCCAGTGGACTGTGAATAATTTAAGTGAGCTGAAAATGAAAGGCAAATGCTCTGAAAATGGTTCAAGAGCATTGATACCATTAGCCTGAGGATGTCCAGACCCCCTTACAGCACTGTGAAATTGTCAATTTGAAGAAATAAGATACCTTTATACTTTCAGCATCAAAAGCAATGTAATGGCTCTTCTTTGCTGTCACTGGGTTAAAGGCTTTCTCCAAACTACAGTGTTTTCAGTGGAAAATGTATCTAATGAGCCCGGCATGGTGCTGTCTGTCACAGCTCATTCAATATCTACAATAAAATAGAGCTGCCTGAACAGTCCCTAATGCAATCTTTTTTCTACTTGAAAACGCTGTTACAGCACATTGAAAGTGTAAGTGGAGGAATGGGAGGAATTTAAGGCAGCTTCATTTGGAAAGGCAGAAGAGTTTTTGTCGGTCAAAGGGGAATTTCTCTCTTTTTTTTTTTCTTTGTTGGTGTTTCAAAACTACTTCGGAAAGCATAATTTCTATTGTGAAAGGTAACTCAATAACAGTCAGAAGCTCGAGAAGGCACTTTATTAATTCAGGGCATTTAACATTCCAGTGGCTTCCACAGTGTTTTCCAGTTTCCCTCTCAGCAACCTGGCCAGAACAGGGAGTCCCCTTCCCCTTGCAGGGCTTGAAGATCACTTGGTATCTCTTGATATCAGCTGATTTTGCAGCAAATCTCACCTAGATGGCTCAGTATTGCTGGAGTCACCATATATGTCCAAGCTATACTAATACCAGAGTAGAAGTGTAATCTGTTTTACTGGACCTTTGGATGTCAAAGATGGAAACCAAAGGCACCCATTAGGCTTCCTGCAAAAGCTATTATTAAACCGGCTCAGTTCCAAGCTCATATAAGCCTCACTGATTTTTCCAGTCTAAAGCAAGCAGGAAAATAAGATGGCATTGTATGGCCTTCGGGCTGTCTTCTATTTGTACATGTCTCAGGAGATGAATTACTTATGATAATGTAATTATAGAAGAGGACAAACGGTTTCATTGTACAATATTTCTGCCCAAAGGAGCCGCAGTCTGTCATCAAGACACTAGATGGTAGTGTCAGCTCAGGAACACTTGGCTTAGCGGTAGCAGTGAATCATGGCTCTATTTCAGTGGAGGTTGCTCCCTCCAGCACTCGAGGTGAGAGGAGGAAGCAGTGCTGCGGAAATCCTCTTCACAGCCCAACTCTTTGCAGTGAGGTGCTGAAGCTGGTAGGCAGCTCCTGGCTTGTGCACAGAAAAAGGGAATCTTAAGTCTGATAGTTTTTGCATTTAACTATTCCTAAAAGTGCCGATGTCAGAACTGTGTTTCTAATGGCATAAGCACTGAATCTGATCCAAAAAAGCAGTCTGATTCCAAAGGATGTTGATTACTGGTATCAGTAGGATGTAGGAGAAATAGCAGTCCTTTTTTACGCCCAGTTTGGTGCAGATGCACGAGCAAGTATTACCTAACAAGAAGAAATTGCCTTGGCTTGATTGTTTTGTGAAGTTCTCCTGCCATACATTTGAAATGAAGAAAATGTGACCACAAAGCCAGGGTAATTTCATTCTATGTGATTATTGTGGTATGGCTTACTTAATGTAACTCATTAGGGGCTCATTGTATTGCTTCCACTGCCGTTAGGACTCCAAAATGCTTTAAGGTGAAGCCTCTACTTTGAAGGAGGCGGGTCAGAAACCTGAACTCGTATGTTCTGTAACCAAACCCCAACACTGCAAGACATTTCCTTTCACCTGCTTTTCCCCTGAAAGCCATTTATTTTTTAAGACTTACTGCTGCAGGTATAGTTACATAAAATAAAATCCACAACTGCCATAAAAATTCATGAGCACAAGAACTTAGTGGTGAAGCAGAAGAGGCGCAATTGGCTCCATTCCCCACTGACCAATATTCAGGCTACTTCAGATGTGCTGCTTAGAGAGGGAGCTTCTTCCAGCTTTCCCTGAATCAAAGAAAAGATTTCCTTTGACAGTGACATTAAGGAAAACTCAAAGATATGTTCTCGCTTGCTTTGTTCAATATATGTTTAAATATGAGGTTAATAATAATAATAATAATAAATAATAATAATAAAAAGTGTAAGGGACTTGAAAATTGCTTCTTAAAATTATGAGATATCATAGATTGACTGAAAACTGAATCCAATTTTCACACTGGGAGTAGAATGCAAAGAGAAATCAGGCATACATTACTGGTAACTTCGGCATTTCACAGTTTCAACAAATTGCAAACTAGTATTGATTTCTATACATCAGCTGAGAACAAACAAGAATTACAAAACTTTTAAGCAGCCTGAAAAGCCAATATCGACTAACTTAGAATGGCATTTAGGAGAGCAATGCTTAGCTGATGAAAATAAATGGCAGTAAAATAGCTTCTCACTTGTAATTTTTATCTAATATCGTATCAGGTCTGTAATCCTTTGCAAGTGTCATCTAATGCATCGCTGGCAACCAGAGAAATGGACAGAATGCATAAAGAGATGCCTGGTTGTGGAATAGCTAACTACATCCAGCCTTCATGAAAGGCTTCAATTGGATATGATATTCTTCTGATGAATGTATAAGATCTACCCAATTCATATAGCAAGCTTTATTCTTGATCTGAAGTAAAAGTAACACTTTAGGAGAGGCCCCAGTTTCACAGTGCCCATCCTGTGAGTGCAGCCATGAAGTTGTGTGGCTGCAGTTACAGCACTTCTACAGGACTGGCTATGGGATTGCAAATGGAGATTAGAATCAAATTTGAGTATTTTGCTATCTCTAGGTAACTGAAGTAGAAGAAGCAATGGATAAAGAATGAGTGTGACTTGTCAGGCTTCTCATGAAGGGAACTTTCTGACAGGAGTCAGAACACAGCAGTGATAGGGGCTCCTGGGATACAGTGAAATGAAAAGGCACGTCAGAAACCCCCCCATATAACAAACATTCCCTAGAAGAGGGGCAGATTTGTTTCTCTGGAGATACTTTATTTCTGTTCTACACAAAACATCACTGTTGTAGCATATAATGATCATTCTGAGCAGTTAAGGGAAAAAGAACAAGAAATTCTTTCTTATTAACACAAGCCAATCATCATTTTGCATTTAAACCTTCCCTGCCTATGTTTCAGTTTCTTCTGTTTTAGAGCAGGCTAACCTGCAGAGCACAGCATACAGGATTGATTCCTTTAAACATGCGGCTGCAAGGCCTGCTTCCTATATATAGTAACCCCGGTACAGAAGAGCCTGTGCAGCAGGTTCTAGGTCTCTGAATGCATCTGCCAGCAGAAATCACTGTTCCTTGTATTAATTTTATATGGATGTAAACTCTTGCTTAATATAGGAGGTGGTTGCTTGCAGTGGGATGGGTACTGGTGTTTCAAGTTCAGCACACTCTGCCAGACTGGAGCTCAAACCTTTATCAACGTTTGACTGATTAGAAGCAAATGTAACTCCCTCCCTTAGGTTAGAAATATTATTGCTTGACTGTTATCTCAGTTTGAAATTAAATTAAACTGAGAAGCAGGTGTTGCATATGACCAGACAAAGTTCAGTGAGCCTCTATCTATATTTTCAAATCAAGATGAACTTCGATAAACTTAGTTATTGAAAAAACAAGCAGCATTTTTTCTTCCTTGTCTGACTTGCAAATGAAGCTAAACTCGCATTATCAAATCTGATTGGAATTTATTTTCAACTGAAGAGTTTACCACAGATCTAAAAGACTAAAGCCAAGAATGTAATTACACATTGTGGATTGCCCCTGCTGCAAAAGTTTTGCTGATTTCAGAGTAAAAATCTACTTAGTGAAAGGTTTTTATTTTGACTTTTTGCTCTAACCGAATAGTTAGAAATGCAGTAATTGGTGTTTCTCATTCAAATGCAGAAAGAATTTTTATTTCAGTCCCTCCTCCCTCCCTTTGAAATGCTATTTACCTACATCAGAGTCTAATAAGGTTAATGTGCTAGATGTTCCCCCAGTGTAAATTGTATCAGTGGGAAGAATGCTGCTTGAATAGAGTCCTCCAGCTCTATTCATTTGCTTTCAATGTGTCAAATTAATTTTGCCACATGGGTAATAAAAGCTGTGCTTCTGTGTATTTCTGTAAACATTGTACGATTTAGAAAGTGTTTATGATTTCTTTTAACAATGAAACTTAAACTGCGCACAGTCCAATATCAGCAAGTAATTTCAGGAGCAACTGAGGCATGTAATTGAGTTTGTCAGTGTAATTGTATTTTGGAATAGATAGGGGTATGGTTTTTTTTATTTGTTAGTGAGTCTCATATTTAGTGCGCTGATTAATTCTATTAGAGAAGTTAATTAGACTGAGAGGGTGGGGGTGAGAATGGCTACAAATCACTTTAAAGCACAGCATTTAACTTGGAGTTGATTATTCTGTGTACAGAGAAATGATGCTTCTCCCTGTTTCAGGCTCACGTGTGTGATTAGAGTTCATCAGGGCAGCCCTGTGCCTGCCACCAAGGACGAAGGAGGAGTGTGGATACAATTCCTTCTCCTTTCAAGTGTGAACTTCCAAATTGAGGCACTGCAGGGTACAGAGCTGACCTGACTTGAAAACAACAAGCTTCCTTGTTTGCTCCAAAATAATAATTACAATATCTATTTCTGGCACAGCCTCTCCATATTGGTTCTTGCAAGGAATAAAAGGCAACAAGGAATAAATAGGTACCACTTAAGGGCACTCTGGCTTTGCAGACCTAAGGGAAGCTCAGGCTCAAGTCTTTGCTTGCAAGGTACAGGCTTTCCAAGATACTTGGGTGCTGGAGGTCTGGCAACTGTAATACCTACCCTAAAGGTAGGAGATACAAACCATTTCTGGAGTGCATCCATAGCTTTGGGATGACAAATGGAGGAAGGACAGATGTTAACTCTCCTTGGGAACTGCACATAAAGAGCACCCTTAGGAGAAGCAGAGTGTGATAGCTCAACCACAGAGGAGCTGATGTGGCTCTTCTGCACCTGGGCTAACACAAATCCAATGAGATGAACTGCAGGCAGGCTGAGCTCGAGCCCCTCTACACTTCTCCATCCCCACAGTGTGCCCCAAAGAATTTCTGGGTGTGAAATGAGAGGGACTCAGGAAACCTGGGATTAGTGAATTGAAATAACCTCCTATAAAGCCAAAAGATATGAAATAAATCTATAGAGAACAGATCTTAAGAAGCCGTGTGTAAATTGAGTCACCTGAAATACTTCCAACTAGACAAACACAAGATGCTCTCAGAAGAGCACTAAAACATGCCTTTGAGACATAATCTGAGCTGGACAAAAGTCAGGCTCCCTCTATAAAACTGACATACATATTGGAAGCTCATGTTATTTTCTAGAACAAAACAGTCTGTGTAGATGTGGGGGCAGGATAGCGTCAAGTGAAGCAATCAATGGTCAGGACTACACAAAACCCAGGTCAACAGTCTGCACATTTTCAAGGAACTCAGATATCGTGTCAGGGAATGGCTCACAGCCTGCCTGCCCAGGCCATTATGACGCTGTCAGTACAATTCTTATCTTCAGACTTTTTCCTTATATAGATTATCCAGCCATGGTCAGTATGGGGCATATTTTAGTAAGATTCAGAGTGGTAACATCTGGCAAATTCACATGTCATGTGCTTCTCCTTCCCCGTGTACAAACAGCCTGTGTTCCCAAGCTTCTGTGTTTCCCTTAGATAATGGTTTCTCTGCAGCAAAATACAAACGATAGGTTATCTGCCAGGAACGGCAATGCATCTCCTGATGGCGTGATATGAAGAAATGATCAGAAACTTTCACCGTTGGGAAACTTTAAATCGGAAGGTGGCTGTGATAACCTTATTGAAAGGAGAAGAGCGGGCGACGTTCCCTTGCTGCACAACAGAAGGAAAAGGAAAAGGGCCCTGGAAATTCACAGCAGGATGAACAAGAACTTCTTGTCAACAGCCTCCTTCCTCTGTTCCTGGGAAGGACCCTTTGACTGCGTCTCACCAAAGGGTTGGTCTGCACAATGTCAAAGAAAATACAAAAGGTGTTGTCTAAAGGCTTAAGTATCTCAGTGAAGAATTTAACTTGTGTGGAGGGAGAAGTCAGTGGGAGCCTCACACAGAAGAGCAGCAGGGTGGCTGCCCAGGGATGTCATGTGCTTTTAGGATAAAATGACTGGGCTTTTTTTGCAATGGAAAATCATGTCCTGACTGCTGGGCAAAAGAACAGTTGTTGGGCTCAGTGTCTATTGCAATGATAGTCCAGGGCTACGTGTGCCTACAGCAATACCTCTAAGGATATTGCCCAAGAAGTCAACAAGAAGTCTCTGCAGTCAATGAGATTTATTAACCTGAAAATGTTTAGGCACCACTGAGACTCTCAACATCCTGTTTTATCTCCTTTTAATATCTCTGTTGTGTAGTTGGGGTTTCTGATGTGTAGAAACTTGTGGTACATGGACAACCATCTTCTGTGTGTGGTACTGTGGTTCCTTTGTCCTTTTCTGAGTGGCCAAAACAGACTGAGAGAGACTTTTCCCTGAATTACAGGATACTAAGAATGAATTATATCAAGTACACAGCACCAAGCACACAGCACAAGTTTTCTTAAAGCAAATGTCATTATTTTTATAGTGTGCATTTAAAAAATAGCTCCAGTTTACATGCTGAAATTCAGCTGTTCAAATAAACCCTTAAGCTCCCTCCTTCAGCAGCATCTCCCCATAGGTGTATCATTTTGACTGCGGTGTCTGATCTATATGTCATTTTGAGCACTTCCCATCAGCCATGCACCGTGGGAGCCAGAGAATGAATTTAGCTGATAAAACCTCAGAGCTGAGCAAACAGCTGGCAATGAACTAATTTTCTAAAATATTGCTCCTTGTCTGGATTGCAATTTACTTCTGCCAGGAGGCTGATGGAGTCGAATGGAGGTGAGGGTCACCCCTGTGCTAGAGCCACACGCTTCTCCTTGGGCAGTGCTGGGTGGTGGTTTTGGGATGCTCGACCTGCTGGCACCAGCAAGGAAGCAGGCAGCCTTGTGCTTCATTAGGATCAGGACGGGGCCAAAAACTAACATGAAATTCAAGGAAATTCAATTAATCATACTTTACAAAGGCCCAGCCAAACTGCCCAATGGGAAGCTGGGTCTCTACCAGGAGGGCTTTGTCTCTTGTTGGTCCATATAGGTAGGAAAGGGAGGGACAGAGGGTCTAGAAATAATGTTGCACCCACTCCTTCTCTTAGGGGAGCACAGCTCACCCTGAGTTTCATTCATCCTACCTGCAACATCTGGCAAAGACCAGGTCTGTTCATCATCTAAAATAGAGGAAGGCACTCAATCACCAGAGGAACGACTCAAGCAATTTGGTTGCTGAAGGATGCTGGTGTCTTTGTTCCAGCCACTACTGAGGAGTGTCAGAGATGTTCATCTCAGGCAGTTCGGTACTTCACAACTGGCTGGGCAGTCTAGGGCCATCCTGCTGCAAACTTTTTCTTAACTCTGCTTCCTGAGTCATCTAAGTAGTTGCATCAGCCCACAATACGAGCTGAGAACAGATGTGAGTGATTTTAGTTGTCCAGTCTTTGGACTATAACCACAAACACAAGCATAATTAAGATTTTCCTCCATTTCTCTTACATGCTAGATGGAAATATTAAATCAATTCAGCTATGCTGTAAGGCAAACTGCAAAGTATCTGGAAGACACTCTCACATGGAAAAAGTCACTGCATTGCCACTGGATTGTTATTTCACTTACTTAACCCTGCAGTTAAAAAGGACATTTTGTGTCTTTCACAGCCCACTCAGTGTCCAGGCAGCCAATAAGGCGGAATAAATGAGGATCATCAGAAGGCTGTGTAATTTAAGTCTTTCTATCATTATGCAAAATCCACAACTTCATTAATCACTTTTATCTTAATGAATTTGGGGACTAACATTTCTGCTGCTAAGTACTCACAGAAGTTATTAAACCTCTGTCTGTCTGGTTCCCCCATCTGTTTCCATAAAGTCTTTCTGCAATTAGTATTTCAGCAAAATTTCTAACACCAGACAGACTTCTTATGAACGCTGCTGTAAGAGACAAGGGGAGCTTAAGGAATGCAAGGAGCAAAAAAAGAAAGGGTTGTAAAATCCACACTGAAACAGCTTTCCCTGAATATCGCAAGAGGATCAAGGCAGTAAGGGGGAGACTGATAAAATAGGGAGAGGCTGGAAAAAATGCTGCCCATCCAGGTCCAGCTGTCTGCTGCTGGTGAGATGTTGGTGTAATATTGAATTCATTCTCATTTTTTTCTGAAAGAAACAGATCCAGAGGCCCATGCAACAGCCAAGGACATAAGCTGATGTCCATAGCACAGCAAATGAGCATGCAGAGGGGCTATGGGGCACTGGTGTGGCAGCTGGAGTCAAGAACCAGTTCTGGGGTATGCAATGGGCATGATGCCTTGTACCTGGACACTTGGTTTTAGGTTGCCTCTGAGATTTTACTGCACTGAAGCTGAATTAACAGGACTCCTATGCTGTTCTGTGTTCCTTTAGTGCATTGCAGCCCCTTGGGTACCACATGTGGGCATAACTTTGAAATCCCCCTCCAGCTGGCCTTCTTGGCCCAATTATGTACCTGCTCAGGATCAAATGAGAGGGATCTATGAGTCCTATTTTTTACTGAATGCCAGGATATTTTTTTTGCAGCAGATAAATTTCCATCTGCTTTTCACAACAGTGGGATAGGCCCAGTTCCCCAGAAAGGAAGAGTTGCAGGGTGTTGTCTGAGCTGAAGCAAATCCAATGGTCCAGAGGGGGGCTGGCTGACTGGAAGAGACTAACTTGGCCACGCCTGAATTGCCCAGGAGAAGGATAATAAACAGAACGAGGAGAGCAACTGCTTTAATAAATAAACTGGAACACGTGTGCGACTGATATCACCAGAGGCTGATATATTCCAAAAAGTCTGTTTTTAGCATCTGGTCTTCAACAGCCTTAATATATTCTGACCAGATCAATAAATCTTTTGCTGCTAGTGTCAGACTTCCCACAGCAGCTAGAGACAGAGGAGGAATTACAGAGTAAATAATATATATACATACATATACATGCATGCCTTTTCCTACAGAAATATCCACCAGCGGGAGGATTAGTAATGTGAAACTGATCCAAAGTAGTGCTAAAGTAGCCCATAAAGAGAGGACCTACCAGTGCCTTATACTCATTCCCTATGATCTGTTTTACTTAGAACAAACCATGGTGTCAGCAACACATATGCAACTCAGGGCACCCACAGTTGCAGTATGTTCTTTATCATGCTGTGATTACACAGCTTTTCATCTTTTACCAAAGCTTTTACGTGCTGCAAAGGTTGAGGGAAGCAGGTGAGGTGCCATAGGCATAATGGTCATTTTTAAGAGCACTTCCACCAGCATGCAACCACAGGATGAAAAAGCCTTTGAAAGTGAGGAGTAGGAGATAAAAAAGGAGATTAAAAATGGGCTGTGAAGTTGGAGGCTTCTGGGTTGCTGTGTTTAACTAAGGACAGAGTGCTAAAGGGGAAAGGAATAAAAGAAATTCTAGAGGCAGGAAGAAAGTGTGTGAAATTATTCAGTGTTTGAAAGTCATGTGGGTGAACTGAATGAAAACCTTGAACTTATGTGCTATAATGGGAAGCAGGACCCTACAACAGCAGGGTATGCAACATCTGCTGTCCAATGCAGATACGCATTCCCTATGCTTCTGCTCAGCCCATCTTTTCTGCTTGCAGTAGAGATGCTGTGCAGTATCCGTGGTGTTTTCTCACAAGGAAGAAAGGATGTGAGAAAACGGGTTTCTTTATCCACTCAACTTACTCCACAAGCTCAGGGGGTGCCCAGTGAAGGACTTTTGCACAAAGATTAATGTTTGGCCTGCAGCGTTAAGCAGAACTTGTTCATTTAAGACAGGGTGGTGGTTCGGAAGAAGAGGAGGTTGTGGCCTCTCTGATGCAGCAGCAGATCTTCAGACAGAAGGTGATAAATAAAAGAGACTTTCACTGAGAGTATTTGAAAGCTTTGAGATGAATGATGTTTAAAAATGCTTGCTATGACCCCAAGCACCTTTACATCAAGAGACCTCCTGGACACATGTGGTGAATGAGGTCTCATTTTAAGTGCTGCCACCAATGGATCATTAGAATTCATTTACTGCAGACATTTAATTTTTTATTTTTATTTTTACTTTTTCCCCTGAATTTCACTCTGAAGTACCTAATTTAATGACAGACATGGACCTGGAAACTGAAGAACGTTCAGCTTTTGTGTTTATTTAGCCATTTAGCCAGAAACTCAGCTGGAAACTGTAGATTTCAGATTTTACTTCTATCTACACAGCAGGGTAGATAAAAGAAAGAAAGCCAGGCACTCTGCTGGGGGTCACTCTAATAACTGCTCAGTCCAGCCTTCCCTACACTGTAGCTGATATATTTAACTATGGCTCCTGCTTCTTCAAGGAAACCGAACCAAGGTTTTCATAAAGTAATTCATATGATAACAAACTGCTTTTGGTTGACCCCAAAGCCCATCCTAGGATTCATATGTCGGAAGAAAGGTGGTCGACCAGCTGTAATATAGTCAGGAGTGCTACTATAGTCAAAGAACTTTATATAAATATATAACTAATATATATATAACTATAATGTATATAACTAATATGCATTATGAACTATGAAACAAGGTGATCCTTAATGAACACAACAAATCCTAAATTAAAATACTGATAACCCACAAGGTTCAAATGTTGTACATTAGGACCACAAGGACAGCCTTAAAAAACCAAATGAGGTTGAAAAATAGAATATATTCATGTTCTTTCTGTATTTGAGCAGTATTATATACAATAGAGATAACTCCAGAATAGAGGATTCTGAAGAAACCAGCACTGAGGGAGGTGCATGCGCGGAGCCCAAGCGCAGGCGCAGTGGCCACACACGCCCACCTGACTACGGACCGGGGGCAACAAGATGGCTGCGCCCATGTGTGCTTGGAGGTCGGCTGGGTTTAGGGTTTAGTTTTGTATTATCCCCGGTGGAAATAGGCTCTCTGTGCTACACCGTGTCGCCACGTCCTGCTGCCATCCGTGCATGGAGCCGCGGGAGTCCTGGGCGGCCTTGGCGGTGAGTACCCGGGTCGGGACTTGCTCGTTGTTATGGTGACACATCTACAGTGTCTCTAGGCCTCTGCCTGATTTCACTTTATGGTGCTGGAGTTTGCTTTAATGTCGGTACTCAAGTCCTCCTTAAGGTTTGTTGTTGTTGTTTGTTTGTTTAATATATATTATTCTCAGTGCTACCATTGCTGAGAGGCAGGGGAGAAGGTGCAGTTTGCTTGTTTTATTCCCTGAAGTCTCTGCTTTATTCCCTGAAGTCGCTGCTTTATTCCCCAAAGTCGCTGCTTTATTCACTGAAGTCGCTGCTGTTTTGCTGTAGGCGCTGTCATCCTGCCACAGGTGCTCTGTGATCTGCTTCTTGGGCTTAAGTGCCGTTGGAGATAAAGTGGGAGACTGAAGGAGCAATGAGTCGCTTTTGGTTTGTGTTTTAGCAGGTGGTTCGGTGAGATCAGATTGAATCTGGTCAGTGCTGTTTTGAACAGATGGGGATTCTGATGAAAAAGAGTGAAGAGAAAAATCAATGCATGCAAAATAGCCAGATAGATTAGAAGAGTAATTAACTTATTGATTAGAACTCCAGTGGTAGATACCTCTTTGAGTCCTCTGTTGGCACTGAAATAAAATAGAGTACCACAGCAGAATGATTTGTTTTCAGGCAGAATTAAAACTCCGTGCTTGTTTCTTGTGTGCTGCGCTTCTTCAGCCAACCATGCTTGCTGTTCTGAATCCCAATGAATAAATAGTAAATAACACTTATAGTAAGTGTCACTTTATAAAGATTATTCCAATTGAGTTCTTCAGTTTATTTGAGTCCCTTCCTCCTGTTTTTGGTAACTAATAATTCCCAGTCTGTGGAATCTCTTTTATAAGCAAAATCAACTAGAGACTCTAAGAAAGACTGAGCTTTATTTGAAATTGCCTTTACAGTTTAGTATTAAGAATTGCTTTGGAAAAGGAGAATGCATTTCCTTGTGACTGTGAAAACATATTTTGCCATCTTTTTCTATATGCTTTTGTCAACAGAAGAAAATAAAGTAGTTTTATTTATGTTTTGTTCAGCAAAGGAAATTGGCGAGCAGGAACACTATAAATGGAGAAATTTGCTAGGAAATGCTAATGTACATTCTCGAGGTGGTTACAGGGGAAGCAGGTTTGCTTCTGTCTTCTTTGATCTTATCACATGGCTTCTTGGAGGCACTGGTCATTCTGTTCTGTGGCAATTTGACATCTAGCATATACTGTCTTGATTTTGTGTTTGGTAAATAAGTGTTGCAGTGGTTGCTTGTGATTCTCCACACAATGAGGTTATTTCCAAATAACCTTAAAATAGTTAAATGCTGTAACCTTTCTTTCTCTTGTTATAGCTAGTGAACGTTTGGGTAAGACTATCAGTTTATAATTTGACCTCAGAAGCGATGTATTCAATAATAGTACCTTGGCTTTGGTGTGTCTCAGTTGTTTAGGTAAGCACTGTATGTTAACTCCTGTGAATATTAATGTACTTTAGTCTCTGATTTTTATCTTGAAGGCTGGTGGAATTGCTGGTGTCTTTGTCGACTTGATCCTTTTTCCTCTGGATACTGTAAAAACCAGACTGCAAAGTGCCCAAGGATTTAGGAAAGCTGGTGGCTTTCGTGGCATCTATGCTGGTGTTCCCTCCACTGCTATAGGATCCTTTCCAAATGGTAAATGTTGCTTGGATTATGCTTTGTCTTCCTCAAAGTGGGTACTTACATAGAATAGGACATTCATGTTTGTAGCTTCCTCTTCTGCATATGATTACTTGGATCTTGTGAGACAGCACGCAGCTGTGAAGGGCAGGTTTTAGAATTGTATGACATTGGGAAACACTCTGAGGGTGCTTAGAGGGAAGGCTGCCACATGCTTACTCTGAAAATCTCTGTTGTGCTTCTGTCCTTAGTGCTGTATTTCAGCTTGGAACATGCCTGAACAGAAATGCTTGCAAAGATGCAATTCATACTTGTGGCTTTTATTGTACTTTAGTTAGTTCAGTACTTTGGCTTCACACTGTAGTTAAATTTTCTGAAAGCTCTGACAAATAGTTCACTGCCAGTGGCACTTCAATAGGGAGTGAGTGGGATCAGAAGTCTGTACCTGGATTTGAAGCTTACTTATGTCATGGACAGTATACATCTCTCAAGTGAGTTCAGTTTGCTCCCTTCCTCATGTGTGTCTTTTATTGTGCGAAGTGTCTATGTCAATCCTACTACTGTAAACCTCAGTGTAGTGACAGTATTACATATGTGACTGATTAGTACATCCCGGTTCTTTAGTCATATCTTAGATGAGCTCTGAACTTTGCATGTGGGCAAGTAGTATGTAATTGCTGGTGCTAAATGTTACTGGTGCTTTCCTGTAAGTCTCTTACTCTTTGGAAGTGTTCCTGGATTTGTCTTCTGATCTGCTTCCTATTTAATCAGGGCATTTTGAGGTGCCGGGACAGAAACAGTGCTTGCTCTGCACACTTTTGTCACAACAGCATGAGTAACGTATCAGAATTCACTAGAGTAAATCAGTATGTGCTTAAGCACTGGAGGCCTTTAAACTAAAGGTCCTGGGGATGTTATGTGTGTCTTTTTTCTCCCTAAGAAACAGCTCCGTACCACGTAAAGTCAGAAGACGCCGGGAATGCTTTTGAAACTGAAACTTTAAAAAAGTAAATGTTTGTCCCTACAGAGAAAAAGCAGCTAAAATTCATAATGCCTTTGTCCATTTTGTCTTTGTAGTGAAGGAAGAAAAACCACCGAGTTATGCTGTTAGTAGTAAATGTTAGGAGAACTTTGCTGACAAATCCCTTTACGCCTTCAGATGTTTGATGTCCTTCATAAGATGATATAAAAAATTCAGTTCTTTATCTTGTCTGCTCTGTTATCTTCTTTTGAGATGATAAGCATCTTTTGATTAGCAGAAGGCGATTCACATAGTCCTTCTTTACAATTAAAATCTGTTCCCCCGCAAGCCATGTCAGTTTTGTCAGGGTTTTCATCTTCAAAATCTGAACTGTGGTTTTATCTTTCCAGCATATGACTGAAAACCAAAACTGACTTTAGGAGGAGAAACCCTTAGGGTACAAGTACCTTTGCAGTTGAACGTTGCTATGAATAAACACTGTTTATGTTTCTATGTTCAGTTTAGTTTTCTGTGTTTCTTGTCTGCTGGACAGGAATTCTGTGAGTCCTTCAGAAGCTTTGAAGGATTTATTTCTGGGGCTAAGATACAAAATATCTCATCCATAGGTAGGAAATAGTTACAGAAAACTGCCACTGAAACTGTTCTGTGAGATAGCAGATACTTGTATCAAGTACTTTAGTGGCTTTTTTGTTTTTTAAAGGTCATCCATCCAATTCAACCAGGATTGAATGATCTCCTTTCTGCCCTTCCCACCTGTATGGGAAGATGTGGAAGACACGACTTAGCAAAACCTGCTGGACAGTCGTGACTAATTAAAGCATTTTTCCTTATCTTAATTCTGAGTACTGCCTGGAGCTCTGGCACTTCTTATATCAATAGGTGCCTTTGACATCAAAAGGGGTTTGCCAATCATAAGGGGGGGCATAAACTTCTGAAGGAATTTCCCTACAGATTGCTTTCATGTATTGGTACTGTTTGGGGGCAGTAAATATTCTGTTTTAAAAAGTGTTCTTAGAATATTAGGTGACAAAATTAACCTCTAAATGTTTTTGTGCTAGTTCTGTAGTGAGGGAATGGAGAAACAATAAAATGACTTCAAATATGCTTAAATTTCAGCTGCTGCATTTTTTATCACCTATGAGAATGTGAAATCTGTGCTGCACAGTGATTCTACATCGTACTTGACTCCAGTAACACACATGGTGGCTGCCTCTTTCGGGGAAGTGGTAAGAAAAAAGTTCATGTATTGCGCCTGTGTGGGAGGAGAGGAAACCCAGTTATCAAAGCTGAGGTTTGGTGCCATGTCTCTTGTGAGTGTTGACATGTATGTGCCTGAAAGTTCTTGGGAAAATACTGATTTTTTTAATGAAATATTGACATTTGAAAAAACTCTTGCAAAGTGTATATATGAGTTAGTAGACTTACTGGTGAACCTTGCTACGGCAGTAGATGGAGGAAGTTTGCAATGAACTGAAATACAAATACATCTTCACACTGTAGTGGTTATGCATCAGCATTATCTTTCTAGAGGGTTTTTTTGGTTGTTGTTTTACAACCATCCAGCATCAGTTGATCTTTATTTTTTCAACCATAAGGTGCTACATCACTTACTTACCAAATTATATGGCCTGCTTTACTGATAAAGCCTGTCTTAGAGCAAAGTGTTGTGTCAGGATGACTGGACAGTCCATAGAGCTATAGAGCTGTAAGTTTAGAGTTTAGCTCTGCAAGAGCTGGTATGTGATGTTCAGTAAAAGAAGGAAACTTCCTTTGCAGTCTGCAGGTAGTATTGAATGAGAACACTTCTTGATGTGATTGAAAAGTGACCAAAGCTTCCATTCCTGCCTGATCCAGATGTAGACTTGTCTACACTGCTCTTAGAGTGTAATTAGATGCAGCTTAGAGGCTTCCTTTCCTTTGTGGCAAAATTCACAGACCAGCTTGATTACTGCATTTCAAAAACTTTCTGAAGTATTTGTTCACTTTTCTGAGCTGTTTCTGCTCCTTCTTGCAAACAAAAAGAGCAGAGTTGCTTTGGGTTAGCTGAATCAAATGTTTTACACAGTCAGCAAAAGCTTTCTTTCTCTAGATGTCCCTCTTGTTTATAACTGCAGATTTGGAACGGTGCCTTGGCAGTGGTGGGGCTGGGTGTTCAGCTCTAAACAGTTCACTGCTGTCCCTGCCAGCACTGTCCACCTCCTTATTCCTGTTTTTGTCACTCTGGGTGTTTCCTGGCATTATAGTGATGAAATGGGGTGTGAGTTGCTGTGTTCCCACAGGTTTAAAGAAGGACAGCGAGCTCTAAAGAACTAATAGCAGCCTGGCAAAGCCACTTCCCATGAGAAGCAGTTCAACTCTTCTTACTCTCCATGGTTTCAATTTTGATTCCCAAGTAATTTTATTTTTCTGTGAAAATGGTACTGGATAGTCTGAGTGGGTCTTAGACAGTGAGCTTAATTTAACGTACCAGGCTCATGGAGATAGATGAATGCAGCTTACTGCTGTGGTAGTGATTATGTGCAAGAGTAGGTAGAAGATTATAGATTGAGGGGTTGGTGGGATTGTGTTGTCAGTGTGTTTGTGCTGCTCCCTCAGGCAGATTCTTTTAATCTTGATGAGATTCTGCTCCATTAGCTTATAACTTCTATCTTCAGGCAGTGCACAGGCTTTATTTCCATGGAAATCCAATAAAGGCTGTTAGGAATCAGCAAGAAGTTCTTCATACTATAGTAGTGCCTAGCTCTGAAATTCCTTGTTTGCTTGAAATGGCATGGAACAGCAGATCTAAGGGGTGTCTTAAGCATCTGGAGTGCTGTTTCAGAATCAAATAGAATGATTGGATTCATGAAAATGTGCCAGTGTTCTGTGATAAAATTGTCTTCTTTTGCAAGTGGATTATTTATAGTGTGCCTCCTCTATGTGCAAGTGTTCTGTAAGAGAACCATAACTGGATAACTTAATAATCAGCCAAAGAATACTTGGCTACAGATAACTTCTTTGTGTGATTACAGAACCTGTTGCCTGAATGTTCCAAGGTGGTCTGTGTTCTCATGATCCTTATAAATCAGGCACGTACTGCTTTCATTTTCAGGTTGACAAACTGAGATGCAGCACAGCTAAATGAGTTGCTCGGGGCTGCCCTTGTCTGAGCCTCATCTGTTTGTCTCTTGCTACCCTAAGGCCAGAGAAATGTATAACGATAGCCTTTAAAATGGTAGTCTGATTTTTATAGTGTGAGAATCACGATGTTGTAACTGCCATTTCTCAGCTAATAAGGTTTTGCTTTTTGCTTGCTTTTCTCCACTTGGTGTGATGGGAGAACTGAGCTGTAAAATAATTGAGGTAGGGATTTAGACTTATAAAAAGTCTTAATATCTCTTGATTTATCAGTTAAAGTTTAAAAGGTTAAGACTTTATAAGAGCAAAAGTAATAAAACATAAAAATATATATAACTATTCCAGGTTGCATCAGTGTGAAAGTTGTAGCTTTATTGATCGGTCATTAAGGTTTAATCAAGGCATAACCAGTGGGACTATCAGTTTGTCAGCTTTTCTTTGTCGTTGAAAACATGCCTTCCCTCCTTTGTATGCTTTAATAATTACTTCGATAGAAATTACTTTGAAATATGAAACAATAAGCCAAAGACTCAAATCATGTTAGGATCCCCAAGATACCTGTTTTCATTTCCAAACTTTTTACAAGCAGAGAAATTAGGATAGAGAAATAGAGTTTGGATTTCTAGGCTTGCAGGTCATTCTCTGGCAAGCATAAATGAGTCAGCTACCTTCTTGTGCATTAGTAAAATGTCAGCATACCTCTAAGCTTAGTGAATATTAATGCTGACTAATTTGTGTTTTGTATGTGCACAGCTAAAAATAATAATATAGGTAATAGAGGATATAGAAAATGCTGCATCAAGGCAAGGTGAAAATGAGATCAATTAATTAATTGGGAGTTCTTTTCAAAATCATAGCCACTCTTCAGTATTGCTCACAGTCAGTGATAATAATAATAATAAGGTTTCATCTTCAGGAATGAGATAAAGAAAGGTACACACAACATCTGACCCTGTTTAACAGAGTTATTTTTCCCTTTAACTGAGCCTCACTGTATAGCGACGTTGAATATCCCATAATACTTGAAAAATCACTTAGAAAGACACAGCTAAAACTCTAGAGGAGAGATGTAGAGTATATCTTTAAGGAAGAGCGAAGGTTGAAGAATACAGGAGTTGCCAAGGGGGGAGAAAAAACCCTTAGTATGCTGCTTGTCGAACTGAAATTTGGAGATGGGAAACACTGCATCCAGGGCTTTGGAATTGTATTTATTTAGGTCCATTTTATTTGACTTTGTCCTCCATGTTTAGTCTGCCTGTATCTTTACGGTGAGCTGCCAAATATGCTTGGAAAACATGATATCATAGTGGGTGGAAAGGAAAACCAGATGTTATAAAATTGTACTTCTCATATACTGAAGCAGTGTGAATAACTCTGTGAGGGAGCAGTGTGTTTAACCTCCCAGTGTTCTGTTTTATAGTAACAAGGTGCTTTTTACAGATCCTGAGTTAATGAAATCTGTAAAGATTTTTGTTTAATTTTGGTGTAGTGTGCCAGCATATAGTATTAATTACAAGAAACCTTGGTAAAGAGAAATCACAATCAGCCTGCCCTCACCAACGTCCTACAAATGTGGTTTTATGAGACGAGTTTAAGGTTGTCCCAGTTTGTCTGATGAGGTTTCCTTCATGAGTGCCAAAGTGCTTGGATTCGGCACAGTTAATTTTACATCCTGCTGGCTTTTCCATGAAGGTGAGAATAAAGTTGTTTGGATCTCGTTCTAGAGAAGCAAGCTGACAGCAGCCTTTTCCATCTAATATTTAGATATTGTTATGGTTACGATCTGAGCTTTGGAGGATACTCAGTGAAACTTTGGGGCTTTTAAGTATCATGTCTATTCTTACTGTTTTTCTGGTTTTCCCTAGGCTGTGAGATCCAAGGTTGCTTGCAGTAAGGTGGTGTGTCTTCACAGCATGTGATACCATGAGACAGAGAGTAGCTTAGACCCTGAAAGATTCTTGGTCATATTAGTGACTCTATGCTTGCATTAATTTGCTTGTGAATTTTTAAGCTGATGTAGCCCCAATGCCATAGATTCATTGGCTGGCTTGTTTCCATCCTGCTTCAGTGTCTGTGCACTGTGCTCCCATATGTCATATAAATATTGGACAAGCTTTCAGGTGCAGAAAGGCATTTCTGGTCTGACTCCAGGAGTGCTGTACCTCAAGCTATCTACCAGGCTTTGCTGGAGCATGAAGCTCATAGGAAAAGATGGAGCCGTCAGCTGTGTTCAGAGGTAGCTCCGAGTGTGTAGGTAGGGACTGCTGCCTCCAAAAATGATAGGCTTGGCTGGCTTCAACATAAAGAATTACGGCTTAGTCTCACACATAACTGTTTTTCCAGAATTGAGAAATGAGGGATGTTAAATGCATTTAAATTGAAACATCCAGAAATTTGTCTTTTCGCTGTGAGGAGGGCATGAGAATGGCTGACTTGTCATACTTCAAATAAATTAAACAAAATAGCAGCAGAAGCAGACTCGAGAGAGAAGTAACTAAAACTTAGAAATGCATTTGTGTATTCATTTCACTGCCTCATCTCTGCTTAAATACCTAGTTGGGAGGTGTGCCGTTGTCACTTTATGTGGCTCCATGGGTCAAGGTGAGGACACGTGTTTCAAGGTGAAATTCCAATCTCCCTTGTGTTATTCCAGTTTGCTGCCACTTGCAGTGCTTCTGTGATAAGAGCAAAGTGTGTGGTTCATCTGTGATTAGCATCTGACCCTCAGTATTAATAACTTGGATTCGTATTATCTGCTTTTGAGATGTGTCAAATAGAAAGGCTTCTTAATGCAGGAATTAGCTCTCTGGGGAATTTAGCAAGCTTCCCCTACTCGTCCTAACTTGTTTCTTAGAAGGAGTGAGCCCAAATGTAAGCAAATTCAGTTTGTAGATCACGGTTCTATAAAAAGACATTGTGAATGTTTGGAAAGAAGGGAAATGAGTGTTTTGTATTTTAGGCTTTTAGTTTCTGGAAATCAAGAAGAAAACAATAACGCATTTTAGATATGATAAATGGCATAAAGCCATCTTTCTCTGACCACATAATAGCTTCTTCTTTTTCCCTTTGACCTGGCATTGTCTTTTTGAAACTGTTAACTAGTTCTGAAACTGTATCAGTATGGATTCCATTAGACTGGCTGGGTAGGTCGGAGGGGAGAGTTGCTATTAATGCCCATTCTGAGGAGAACACAGAAGCGTGAGCCAGACAAATCCACAAAGAGTAATGTCACAAAAGCCTCTCCAGCAAGTTAATTAGCTAAGTGTCTGCAGCATTGTAAGCTGCAGAAGACCAACTTGCAGGACTGAAATCTGACAGAGATGGCACAGCCATTCACATCAGACATGGAGTTAAGATTTTAGCTGTTTGAAACTCCAGAGGAGAACAGGTTGGAAGATGTCTGTTTCAGTTCAACAACCAAGTTGGACACAAGGGAGAGTTGCTTCTAAGTCAAGAATCATTTGCTGGAGCAAAGAGGTGATTTAGCACTCAATCTGTCTAGACTTTAGGATACTGGCTTTGAATTTTTAACTATCGTTTTTTCTAGGAGCTGAACTAAGAAATGAACAAAAGCTGTTGTTTTTTCTGCTTTGCATTGTATCTCTTCCCTGCCAGTTTAGTATGGGCTGGCAGACTGAAGAATTCAAAGTACCTAAAGTTTGAAGGTAGTCAGTGTTTGACAGCAGTTCCAGGCTGTGTGTGTATTTTGTTTTGCTTTTTTCAGTGTCATGTCATTTGGAGTCTGACTCTGTGCTGTACACATCTGGCTGCATGCAGACACTGAGCAGTGGAACCTGCTGACTGTAGCAAGACAAGCGGTGGTGGGGAGTGCACAATGTATGTGGCCTTTTGAATTAATTGTGATGGATTTTGAGATATTCATAAACTAATCTAGGTGACGTTGGGTCTGCTATGCAGACACAGTCGGATTTTTGCTAAGCTTTTATGCAGAAGCACAGCTGAGCAATGGTTGCGAGATGGTTGTGAGACTGATGCCATTAAGAGCAAGGGGAGAAGAAGCAGAGTGGATGGGAACTCAAATTAAAGCTGCATCTGGAAATTGGTTGTAAATAAAGACAAATGGAGGCATGAATTCACAAATGCTGCCAACAAATTCATCATACAATTAAAGGGTGAAACAGCAAAATAAGAACTGTCAAACACCTGACCAGCTACCCAGCTGATTTTTTTGTTTTTTTGGTATGTTGCATTTAATTGCATGCATTACCTCTTCTTCATCCACTGCCCTTTCCAGATTGCTTTGTTTTATCAGTTCAGTTCAGGCCAATAAGAACATGCTTCTTTCATTTGTAGAGTAGAAGCCTGATGGTGGTTGTCATCTTTTTTTTCTAGGCTTTGCCATTCCAGAACTGAAACTCAGCTGATTTAAAAATATTTGTAGCTCAACAAACTCATTTATAGAGGAAAAATTAATTTGGCTTGAAGAGTATAAGTGAGAAATAAATAATTAAAAACTATTTCCTGATTTGCAATGTATTCTGCCAGAGTCAGCTTTGGAAATGACTGAGATGGCTTTGAAGTAAGGTACATTTATTCCGCTGTAAGGTTATGTACAGGGTTTCTCAGCTATTTCTGAACGTCTCCATATGTGAGCAAGCCCATAATTCATAAGAGGAAAAGGCTGTAGGAAAGACTAAGGGATCAATTAAAGGAAAATACTTGATAAAATACAGTGTAGTTGAAATTTCCATGTTCTGGGCCAATGTAACCCCAAGAGACTGAGCACATTGTAAAATACTAGTCATCTTTCAACAGGAGACTTAATGTGTTTTCAGAAAATATTGCCTGTGTTTTCTTGCCTGGAATGTCATTAACGTTTGTCCTCCTGTAACACAGTCTGACCCCTCCTGGCTCTTTGGAAGGAGTTGTATGTTGGATGAGATGCACTACACAAGTCTGGAAGGGAACTTTTGCTGAAAGAACTGTTTGGCTGGTGGATGTCATTAGTTCCTTAAGTCTTTTAAAATAGATTTAGCAGGCTCACAGTGGTGAAATTGTTACAGGGATAGATTGGATCAGGCAGACTGTTCTGTACATTGAATTAAGGCCTTTCCCTTCTTCAGCCTTAAGGCTTTTTGTGTTTAGAAGTGGTAGTAACTGATTCAAGCATCATCTTGGATAGGGAAAATGAAGACTGGAACTTCAAAGCTATTCAGCTGTCAGATTTTTTGCTGCTCAAGGATTTAATTCAACCATTTGTGACTATACATCAAGATTGGTGGGACCCTTGGTCTGTGCTGGAGTACAAGAGGGACGTACATAACAGTGGGACATTCTGCTAAGTTTGAGGTTCAGTTTTACAAAGGAAACAAAACTCTACAGTGATTAATCTTGCAAAGGCCAATTTAGTTTTGCAAGCTTGTGTGTTCTATATAATATCTGTAGGAAGAAGTAAATGTTTAAAATAGACCTTCTCAGCCTCACAGGCTTTCCCTGTTCATTGCCCATTAAATTAATACATCTGGGATAGCAGAATTTCTCCTTGCTGTGAAGAGTTTAACAAATTCCTGCTGTCTGAGGACAGAAGATACTGGTCAGTTTTCTAAGGTGTAGCAGACATGGCTGATGGAGTGGTAGGCAGGGAGACCACAACAAGAACATTAGGGCATCTAGATAGACAGTCAAAGAGCTGTGTGAGGGGAGAGAGATCCAGGAGCCCAAGCTGAGAAGCTACTGAAATGATGGGAGAGAATCATTGATGGGAGAGAACCAGCTGAGAACTTCAGGTCACTGGGCTCAGACAGTACAGCCTGTGTGAAGGAAGAAAGGTGTGGCAGTGTGGATAATGCTCTGGAATAGGAAGAAGGGAGCTCTGGAAAGCATTAATAAGGAGGTGGCATAGGTTTGGCAATGAAGAAGGGTGAAATATCAGTCTGCAGAACAGTTGTGCAAATTCCAGGTAGTCATCTAAGGTAGAAAGTTGGAGGAAGTTGCAAATGTTAGTGCAGAAGCTCCAGTTTTCCAAATGATAGAGACTTTCAGACCCTGCAAAAGGTATCATCTCTACAGTAGTATGTTTTTAAGCCCTGGGAAGTGCTGAGATCTGAGGAATCTTGCTGGGTGAGATTGCTCTTTGAAGAAATGTTTCCTGCCAGCATATAGGGAAACTGCAGTTAAATTAATGAAGGCCCTATTGTGTCAGTCAGAGGAAAAGAGGGGACAGAGGGCTTGGCAGTCGTCTAAACTTTCTCATCCAGGGCCCATTAGTTATAACTTATTCCCTCTGTGGGCTTTAAATTAGGAGTGGAGTCACCCGTTTGTGACCCCAGCAGCTTTACATAGAACTGAATGTAACTCAGCTTGAAGGGCACATCCATGCTGTGTGTGAGTGTGAGAGGAGAAAATAAGATAAGCATATTCTGAGCTATTATTTTAAAGATGAACATGTTTTTTTTCGTTGTGGTTTATTTTTCTTTCTTTCTTTCTTTCTTTCTTTCTTTCTTTCTTTCTTTCTTTCTTTCTTTCTTTCTTTCTTTCTTTCTTTCTTTCTTTCTTTCTTTCTTTCTTTCTTTCTTTCTTCCTTTCTTCCTTTCTTCCTTTCTTCCTTTCTTCCTTTCTTCCTTTCTTCCTTTCTTCCTTTCTTCCTTTCTTCCTTTCTTCCTTTCTTCCTTTCTTCCTTTCTTCCTTTCTTCCTTTCTTCCTTTCTTCCTTTCTTCCTTTCTTCCTTTCTTCCTTTCTTCCTTTCTTCCTTTCTTCCTTTCTTCCTTTCTTCCTTTCTTCCTTTCTTCCTTTCTTCCTTTCTTCCTTTCTTCCTTTCTTCCTTTCTTCCTTTCTTCCTTTCTTCCTTTCTTCCTTTCTTCCTTTCTTCCTTTCTTCCTTTCTTCCTTTCTTCCTTTCTTCCTTTCTTCCTTTCTTCCTTTCTTCCTTTCTTCCTTTCTTCCTTTCTTCCTTTCTTCCTTTCTTCCTTTCTTCCTTTCTTCCTTTCTTCCTTTCTTCCTTTCTTCCTTTCTTCCTTTCTTCCTTTCTTCCTTTCTTCCTTTCTTCCTTTCTTCCTTTCTTCCTTTCTTCCTTTCTTCCTTTCTTCCTTTCTTCCTTTCTTCCTTTCTTCCTTTCTTTCTTTCTTTTTTTTTTTTTTTTTTCCCTTCTGAGACTGGCACTTAGAGCAGAAACTGAGAGCTGACTGTATATTTATAATGGGCAGGTCCTGTTCTCTGTGGGGACAATTTCCGTACTGAAATAGGTGTTAGTGCTTCAGTTCTTCACTTCCATTGTGCCTTAGCAGGTAGTAGAGCCTGCTGATAAGCGCACGAGGAAGGGTTTACTTGAGCTTGTGAGCCACAGCAAATTACAGACCATACTTATATTTTTGTTCTGTTGCCTAAAGGGCAGCAATTATTTAGCTGAACTGGTATTTGAACTGCTAGGAGTCTGTAATTGCAGAAGTTCAGGCTTCTTTGTTTAAAGAAAATATGAAACCGAATCACTATTGTGTATTTCATTTATTCCCATTCTTCTGTTAATTTTCATGGTATTGGAAGGGCTTAGGCCTTTCATCTTGAGGTCTCAGATAAAGCCTTTGCCACCTGCACTGCTACTGAACGTTCCCAATCCAGGAGTTGTGGCCAGAGTTTAGATAGTTGTTTTTTGTCAATCTCATAAAAATGCATTGGAAATGTTATTTTTTTTAACTACAACAGAGCAGAGTCCTGGTGAGCTTTGAATAACCAAACGTAAATTTACAAGCAGAGTTTGAAGAGGCATGGAAAGCTGGAAGTTCAGATTTAAAGCTTGTCAAGAAACTTTGACTTGAACCCAGATAAAAATTTGTTGGTTTTTTTTTTTCTTCCAAGTTCGAAGGGAAATCTGTGCAGTTCATGATCTTTCTAGTTTTAGTTTTACCTATTACTTTAAACAATCATTCAGTTATCTGAGGAGTGGGAAAGCAAATATGTCCTACTTCAAGGGAGCGTCTGACACAGAAACTCTTGGATTAAGTCCCAGTTATTAACCTATATTTTAAGCAGTACTTTTCTCTGAAGCAAACCTGAACTGCAAGGTAGCTTTTGTCAGCAGGAGTACAGCCAAGGCTAATGAAAAGCAAACTTAAAATGAAGCTAAACTGGAGGGAAAAAAATGAACACCTGAAAACAAATAAAAGAACAAACAAAAATATTTTGTTGCTTCTTCCTCTTGAATGGGGTTTTAGAGTTGTTTGATTTTTCTTGGCTTTTCTGCACTTTGTTGCTGCAGGTGATCTTTCTGGTCATGAAGAATAAGGTGAGAGATGGGGATTTTCTTTCCAGAATGGCTATAGCCTAAACAAGTGTCCTTTGATAAGTCACGGCCTCTTTGTTACCATTTCTGAGCAGCAGCTTTTTCTCCTGAACGGCTGGCTTAGTGATTATCTTGCAGAGGTACTTGGAGGTTTAGTTTAATGTCTTTGCTCTCCAGCTACAAAGCTGTATAATGTCACACATTAGATTCTTATTTGATTAAGAACAAATTTATGCAAATGAGATTTAAGAATAACTCTCCCCAGGTATATTCCTTTAATTTTGTCTGAAGTATTAAATTACATTTGTATGGTGAACATCAATTAAAGCTTCCCAGCTCACCTGAATAAATCATTAAAGCTAACTTCCTGCTCAGGAAAACTAAAATCTTTTATAAATACAGTGTTCTGTGTTAGGAAAGTTTTCTGGAGTGTGCTGTGTGTTTCTGTACCTGGTTTTCAAAGCAAACTTAGACATGTAAGTTAGACTTCACTCAGAGTCACTGAGAAAAGATTCCTAAATCACCAGGCACTGTTGTGTTCCAGAACACGTCTCTGTCCTTACACTGCTCCTATTCCCCTTTGCAGCAGACTGGCTGGCTAATTACAGTGTGGAAAATACTTGGTCTTGATCCTCACCCACACCCTTGTTAGTACAGAGAATGGATCAGCTCATTAGCCAAGAGCACATCACGTGCCAACATCTTGATAGATTGGGCTGTTGGTCTTTGCACTTCAGTCTTCAGAGTATGGATAATCTCTCTCTTATTAAAAGTGCTCAGACTTTAATGGGAGTCTTAAATTGTGTGAGCCAGATCATCTGCTGCACTTGGTCTGTGCCAGGCTGTATAAGGAAATGCTTTTTCAAGCTGCTCCCCTTAGAGGTACAGGGCTGTGAATCGTGTTGTAGCAGCTGTGTCCCCAGTTCTGAGTAACACCTGCAATGCATATACCCAAATTGCCTGCATAAGCCCTTAATAGCAATGGTAACACCTGCTCTGACTTCTTTCAAAGGTTTCTGGATAGATCTCCTGTGCAGATCATGTATACAAGTTTAGTGATCAAACTAGTTATTTGTCTAATAACAGGTGCATAAATTTGATGCAGTTGTTGTGGATTCTCTCCTCAATCCACAAAATATAGTCATGTAGAAAATGGTTTTTAGCCTGGAGCACGAAGGATGGAGACAGAATTTTGATATTTAAACGAGATCATGATGTATATAAGATTTAGATTTCTCATATATTGAAACAGACTTATTAAATAATTACATATGAAGAGGCTTTGTGTTGATTTCAGTGTATTTCTGAGACTTGAATGCACTGGTTGTCCTTCAGGGTCAGCTGAGATGTTAGTCAAAGCAGCCAGGAAAGTCTGATTCCAACATAAATCTGACCAGGAGATGGCAGCCTTGATGCATGCAGGGAATATCAAGTAACAAACGTTTCTTCCAGAACGAACAGAGAAGAAATTACCTTCATTTAATGGGAAAATATAGTGTCTTAGCAATACCTAGGTAAATGTTAACAAAATAATACTGATTTGGCTTTTATCTCTTAGCTGGCCAATGCAAGGCAGTGAATTACAAACGTACTTAGATTTAACTCTGAATACCTGAGTCATCAGTTCAATCTGGTAATGATTTCAGACAATGATTTTGGACTTCTATACCGTTTTGTGTTGTTGTTCGGAATTATTTGCAGTATTAAAATGCTATACAGGTAATAGATGCTAATGTTGTCACTTCTGTATATTTGTTGTGTAAACTAATGACTGGAACTTACAGCTAGAGCCAAAGCTATTTTCTTAAAGCTTAAATCTCAAAATCCTTGAGCTTCTTTTTCTTCATTCCCATCCTGCCCATGCAGTATGCTGGTACATGCACAAGCTTGGGAGATGGACTGAAAACTGGAGAATCCTATTCTAAGACCTGGTGTATAGGGAAGGAGTTCATAGTCCAGTACTTATTTTTCCTCTGAACTTGATGTGTAGGACCTTGATTCTGTGTTTCTGCTCCCATCAGCACGTACGATGAGAACCTGGCCCCAAAGCTTGCTTTGAGAAATGAGCTTGGTCCTATTCCTAGAATGCTGTTGTCAGAGGCCTTAATGCAGGCTGAAGGGGGCCAGTTTTCTACCCCCCACTGTTCCTATCTACACAGATGTGTGACAGAAAGTCAATTTAATCACTGACACATCCATAAAAGCAGTAGGAATTTACCAGGAATGCCCAGAGTGTGTCAGGTTGTATTGTTCCAGTCATGTGTGGAGGCACAGGCTGTGTCTGTGTGAACATTTGGGAGTTTAAAAAGAAAATTCTCCCTTGAATCTGAGTGATTAGGGGGTGAATGGGCTCCCACTGTAGGAGGCTGTGTTGCTATTTGTTTTCAATGTCTCTGTTTCTCCTGTCCAAGATGTGTCTGTTTCTAGCCCTGCTCCTGGTAGCCTTTATGGTAGCTCTGTGAGCCCTTCCAGGAGAGTTTCTGTGCAGTCACATAACACCTGTCTTAGTTGCCAACAGCCCTGGCTGGCACCAGCACCTGCTGTTGGGCACTGACCCGAGGTGTGGGCAGCCTGTGGGTGGGGGAGAGCTGCCCTTGTGTACCTAATTATGAGCACCTGCATGATCTACTGTGAATTACAGCAGAGTGAAACTTAGTTTCCTTACTCGTATTATGCTTTTATGCTTATGGTAATGTGCAGAGCAACTTAGCTAGCAGTTGGTGCAAGTGAAAGCACACATGTGGAGATATACTGTGGAGCAGCCTTGCAATTATATCTTTCATCCTTGCTCATGCAGTGGCAATTTGCTTACAGTATTCAGGTGTCTGAAAACTTAAATAGGTATTCTCTCAGTGCAGTGTTATCATAGAGGAGCTTCAGCTAAGAAAGCAAACTGTGGCGATGTGCATTGTTTGTGTTCTTATAACTTCTTTAGAACTACCTGGAAGGCACTGAAGTGATTCAGATCTGTGTAGTAGAATAGAGGGTTTTTGTTGTATCCATCTGTCCTGATTTGTTACTTTTTTTTAGCTCGTGGCCTGAACACGTGTGAAATAAGTCTTCCTTCTGAAGACCAGTGTTGACTGACATCAAAAGACTGCTTGAATTGTTATTGATAGTAGGATACACTTGTAGAAACAAATAAGGTGGCAGGTTGTTAAGTTCAGGTGCACGCTGAAAATGTCACCCTTCAGCCTGATGTTAGCAATTGTGGCTTGTAGCTTTTCTGGTACAGAAGTGCCCTATGGAGCCAACCTGACAGCCTGGATGACATGAGCCTTTATTTCCTTTCATAACAGCACAACGCATTCGCTGTTTTTGTTCTTGTGCAGCCAGAGATTCCCTTCTAAGCTCAAATTCAAATGGGAGAAACATCAAAGTTCAATTGAAATGCAAGGCTCCCCAAGTAGTCCGGGGGAAATGGAGACATCACTTTGTAGCTACCTCTATCCTGCCAAAACTGCAGCACCCCAGATGTCAGAAAGCCACGCTGTGTTCTCTGCCTGCTCTTGGTCGACTAGATTGTTTTCATCCCCGTCTTTTTAAAGTTTTTCTCCTGCTTCCACATTTATTTATTTATTTTAAGGAATAAAAAGCTAATATAAGGACACGGGGTGTTATGAAGCATGAAGTTCTATAAATATTTATGCTGAACTATCAAAGAACTTGACAGTTCTTATTTTCCTGACATATTGGGGTCACTTGTTATTTTTGACCCTGAGAATTGAGGAGCACATGGAGTTATATCTGTTTCTAATGACTTGTGGATATTGTTGTCTGGTAAACTTCTAGGAATATAAAGGGATAACAGACTTTCTGAGTCTCTTTGTGAAACTAAAACTTTATACTGTGTTACCCACATTCAAGTTACTGTAGCACTTGTGTATCTGTACAGTCAGGCAGATGTTTCTGCAGCAGGAGTGGATTGAAGTCGGTGGCTTGGTTTGCCACTGCAGGCATGCAGATTACTGCTATGTGACCCTTGATTTTAAGGGGGTCCTTCCTTCTAGGAGCCAAATCCAGCATAGCAAGTTGCTGACCTCAGCACAGGATGGCATTGATGAAGGTGTAAGGCCTGGCAAAGGGCTGCAGTATCTCCTGTGTTTGGCCATCAATCCCAGAATCAGAGGAAGGCAACAGATCTTCCTAAAGGGCTGTGCTGGTAACCAAGTATTTTTCTAAAGATGAGGTTTGTAAGTTTTTGGCATCTCAGTATCCTCATTTCATAAAATTATGTTCACACAACCTTAACTCTAACCTGAACGCTCAAACACCATGTCTAATTTTCTCAGTAAAGCTGGGAGCTAGTTAGATTATATTATTATGCAGGAACTAGTTTTGTTATTACATCCAGCAAAATGTGCCTTCCTTGCCTAGTTAGTTGCATAGAGAAAAATGAGTCCAGTGTTTCACTTGGAATGTAACCCACTTTTTGTTTTGAGTTAAGCCTTGAAGGTGTTGTGTGCGTCTGATAACAACTGCAGAGTCTCTTACTGTTGGTCACTAGAGGGCTCAGTGGAACTGTCTAAGACATTTGGTTGTTTAATCCCAAATCTCTAGATTAGGTCTGTGAAAGTAGGGGAAAACTTCCTATGCCTGCTGAAAGACTGGATGACTTCAAAATGTGGATTTTATTGGTGACTTTCTTCATCTCAATCTGTTTCTATCTTGGAATTCAAAATCTGAAGTGTTATTTTCAAGGGTACTTACATTTTTCTGTTCATACAATTTTTCTTCAGGAAACATATAGCCCTGAGAACAAATTCATCAGCTCCTTATAAGCAGCTTATGTTCAACTCATATAATTACAGAAAACATTTCTCAGTTTCTCAGGTTTCTGTTGTGGGAACAAACTCCAGACATATCTGTGAAAGAGAGAAAGAGGTGGCAAAAGAAATTGCTGTCTGAATCTATTGTTCTTTTGCAGGTTGCATGCCTCATACGGGTTCCATCTGAAGTTGTCAAGCAAAGGGCCCAGGTTTCACCTTCTGCTGGAACCTTTCGGATTCTTTCCCACACCTTGTACCATGAGGTGAGTTCAGAGAAAAGTTTTTAAGAGGTTTCTTCAATTCTTCTCGCTGATGCTGTACATGTGCAGAAGTATTTCTTCAGTTTTACTCCAGTGAAGTGCTCTCCTGTTACTTTTCCATCGATTTGTTTGTTGGTAAAAGCAGTAGACAGTATGTGTAAGGAAAGCAAACCTTCACCTTCCCCACATGTTTGTGCGCTTCAACACATATGCATGACATGCACGTATGCTTTAAACAACTTTTTCTTTTTTGTTATATTGGGTGCCTACATAAGAGGCAAGGGGAGATTGGAGGAGGGTAGGAAGGGGGCTGAAAAGTGTCCTCAAACTCTATTTAGATATATATAAATGGTCCTTTGGGGACTTCTCCTGACTGGGACAGCAGGGTATCAAGTTTGGTTATGGTTTTGGAGGGCATCCCAAAGACACTATTTCAGAGTAGCTCCTTAGGGGAAGTGTCTAATCCTCCAGTGTTGATAACTTAAAAGAAATAATTATAATAAAAAAGAATTTAAATAAAGGATTTGGTCATCTTTTCAGTAGCTTTATACTGTTTATTTATGTAAAACCCATTCACCACTGTTTTCACTGAGTCTCAAAAGGGGCATTTTTCAAGTTGTCTTCCATAAGAAAATGGCTTCTGAAAATACATTATACAAATTTTCATGTAGAAAAAACAGGAAAAGGAAGACATAAATATGACTCTTTAATGATCCATTTGTTTTTTTTAGTTGCTTTTAAATGAAAACTGTTGCAATAGCCCTGCACAAGAGAATCTCCAGAGTTTTATTCTCTGGTCGTTGGTGGTGCTCTCCAAATTGTATTTTTTTTTCCTGTCTTTGTTGCTTACCAAAGAACTGCAAGACTTGAAAAATGCACAAGAAATTGTCCTATAGATATTAATTGTGTATGTGCTTTTCAAATGATTTTCAATTGTTGTGTGTTACCACCTGGTTAAAAATGCAAAATATTTGTCTTGGTAAAGTCAAAGGTTGTCATCTTGTGTTCATTTTGCATAGAGTACTGAAGCAGAAGAGAAGTAGTTTCAAAATATGTGTAAGATAATGGATACTGTGCTAGCTTGCACTTCTTGTTTTAACTGCAAGGTGTATTTTCTTCTCTATAACTGATTACTCTGGACAGTGCTCTTTGAAATGAACATAAAACCCACCAGCACTTGTAAATGAGACAATACAGTATACATAAATATGTTATAATCAATATAGTCAATTTGCAAGAAGCTCAGGTCTGACACTTGGTAAGGCTGCAGTACTTGCTTTGTAATTGCTAATAAATTGTGGTTTTTGGCAAACTAATTCTCTCTAACTGATGCTTTCTTTTGTTGGTTTACAGGGTATTCAAGGACTTTATCGAGGTTATAAAAGCACAGTATTAAGAGAGGTAAATACACTTGTCTTTTTTTAAAGCATTCATTCCTTTGCCTTTTTTTGTTTACTAATAATAGGTAATAGCAGTACAATTAAATTCAGTTGCTCTAACCATAATCTGTGAGTATTAGCTTATTTCATTCTAGGTGAGTTACCAGCCTCTAATTTAAATAGGATCTGATAACGTGCATTAGAAAGACCTATGATACATACATCTACCCTCCTGTTGCTTACTTCCATTGCTGCTAAATTGTTATAGGATGGAAATGTGTATGTGAATGTGATGAAAACCATAAAGTACTGGAAACTTCCTCGAATCTTGTGGTTGCATAATGTGAAGTATGAATGCCAACAATGGTGAACTGATGACATGAGGCCAGGTTTGGCACAGACAGATTTACATCTTTACCTTTAAACGTGTTTGCCAGCAGATGCCAAGAGATTTTGTCATCTCTATATAGGAGTGATTGTGCACGCTCTTTTCTCTGCTCTCCAAATGTGTGGAAGAAATGCTTTTAGTAATCCAGTCTATGGATGTGATGTGGTGTTACTCAACTCAATCAGAAGTACTTCACAGTTGGCAAAAACAAACAAACAAAAAAAGACCTGTAAATATTTTGGCATTCTTAACAGAAAACAGTTTATAAACTTAAAAGCTCTTCATAAATACACTGCCCATTGCAGGCTTAGTGTCATGCAAGTGTTTAATACCATACCTGAGCTGAAGAGACCAATTACAAAAGAAGTAGAAGGGCTCATTTGTAGGGTTTTGTTGCCATGGTTTGGGCGCACCAAATTTAATGTGTGGGCAGAGACTCTGATCCTGTTGTTGTTCACTGTGTGCCCTCATGGCTTCAGTTGTGAATTTAGCTTTTGTTGGTGCTTTCTCATGTGTCTGGAACTGTGACAACCGAGGTTTTCCCACAGGAGTCTCCATGTTGGCTGATGGCCTTTGCTCCTCTGACTTCAGATCTTAAAGTATGACATCTGCGTGACTTCTTAATAACTCTTGTTTAACGCATTGCATTACCCCTTATGATTTCCTTGAAACTTTACATTTTGGATTTATTTTTTTTTAATAAACATTTCCTAACAGTAATATTACTATAAAATATACACACTTTTCTGGGCTATTTCATATCAGCCAGCACACAGAAAGATTACTTTTGTCCATTGACTTACACCAAGGCATCCAAAATGGCTTAGAAAGTCATATCTCAGGAGGTCATCTCTGAACAAAGCAGAAGTTGCACCTTGAGTACCTGAAATAAAGAGACAAGGTGTGCTTCTTTTGAAAACATAGCAGCTGCTTCTCATAAAGTGTTCTTTACTTACAGTGCTCAGTGTGAAATTGGGAGATTTGTTCTTTTCTTATATAACTCAACTGAATAAGTCGGATTTGGGTTATTTTTTTCTTTTTTCCAGACCTTTTGGCTCTGTTACCGTTGATCACAAAGCTAACTGCGGAGACTTTTAAGCCTGCATTCAGTAGCTCTACTTTAAAAAGCCTTTCTTCATACTGAAAACCGTTCTCATACTGAAACCCTGTTGCAACGTGGCATTAGGGTGGATGTTACCTGAAATAAATAAAGAAATCCCACATTTAGTATTCCCTGGAGTGCTGAGAAATGACAGCACACCGCAGTTTATTTGAGCAGTTCTGAGTGTTTCAAAGATCAGTTATTTTTGCAGAAATGACACCTGCTTTTCTGAAATGCAGCCCCCACCACAGCTTCATCCTGTACTTATTTTCTGGCTCACTAAACCCTTGTTGTTCACTCCAATTTCATTTGAAGATGGGCAAAAAAAAGGCCAGCGAGTCATCTTGATTTCTCTGAGGAGTTCTGAATAAATGAATACATTTAGATGCCATTGAATACAGATTTTGCATACTAACAGGTAGATAAAACACATGGTTACAACTGGGTACTATTCTCCTTAAAATTTGTTTTGACATATGTCAGGGTGGTAATTAATTTGCAGATCATATTCATGGCACAGTGTGTGACCCTGCAGAGATAACTTTGTTTACTCAAAATGGCAGCACTTTGTTGGAAATTTAATGGGGTCCTCTCCATTATGTATATTCATAAAAGATCCTTCAGAACTGATTTGTGTGGAAATATTGCTTTTTGGATAAATCTGTCCCATGGAATGAGAAATAAATGATTACCAAATGAAATGTGCTTTCTTTTCAAAATGAAACAAATCGTAAGTGATGTTTTTAAAAATAAAATGAAATACAATCTTTGAATTTAACACTCTGTTAGGAACGCTGCATTTTTAGACACTAAATAGTAAAGCAATGTCCATTCAAGTAAGAACTGAGTACTGAATTTTCAGCTTGAAATAATGTAAGCCCAATGTTTAATCTTGGTATTTTTCCCCTCTATTTAAAGACACTTCTTTCTTTAGGGACAGTCTCTATTTTCAGATAAAAATCTATATTCATTATCAGACTCATCCTGGTAGCTGCGTAGCATATGTGGACTCCAGCTGAATTTTATGCTTATAGAATTCATTTGTATGTTTTGGTTCTTTAGTTAGGCAAACCACTTTGTTTAGTTCCAGTGGAGTGCGTTTTTGGTTAGGAGGAATTCAGTGCATGATTCAAAGAAATAGAAGCAGCTGTGAGTATTGATGCTTTGAAAATATTGAGCTTCTTGCACTGTTAAAATTATTGAGCCTTAAGAAAAGTTTAATTTTTGCATCAGGGTAAGGTTTTGCACATTACATAAAGCAGGTCTCAGTGCCTGGACAAAGATCTGTTTGCCAGTTGCTTGGAAATGGGTCTGTTTGTTTATGAAGGGAATGCAATCTTGAAATCTCTTCCTTTTTTTTCCATAGTGTTTGTAGATCTTTTCAAGGCAGCCTTATTCTAGTTAATTTGTGTTAGCTGTTGTGTTGCTTCTCCTGTGGTGTCACAGTTGTTTCCCCATTTGATTTTTGATTTTTATTCATTTATGTCACTTCCTTCTCATCAGACAACTTTCTGTGCAGACAGATAGTAGAAAGGATAAGAGATAACTGAATATGTAGTGCTATTTGGAATTACCTTTGTTTGAGTTAACCTCTGTGGAGAACAAAGCATGAGTACATGCTTGGAAGTTTTCTCTGTGAATTTTTCACATACTGTGAACTACCAGCCCTAAAATCTAAATGGGATCAAGGTATGGAGAATCATTCTCTTTGCAGTAGTAGCCTTTAAGATGCACCCATCCTCTATGAGGAGTGTTTTAGTGACAAAGCGTAATATGCCAGTATGGTTATTAAGTGCCTGACTAAGACTTTGAATAAATGGTTGAAATTGGAGGCTGTGAAAAGATGTGGAATTTTCATGATGTCATTTCCAAAGCAAATCAAAGTGAAAATTGTCCTTTCCTGTGGACAAAGTGTGCCTGCATGCGCTGGTGTGGAAACTGAATCATGCTACCAAGAGCAGGCAATGAACAGGTAAACAAAGGTATTAGTGTTTTCTGCAAGTTGGTTTGTAAAATCTTCTGCCATCTTATAACAAGACAGGAGTAGACTGTAAATGCATGTAAATCCTCTAGAATTTCTTAATGTGAATGTATTTCTGCTGCTGAGATCTTATATAAGCAAATGGAGCCAGATTTTTAATTCCTGCATAATTCATTTTATTAACTATGACCAAGTAGAACATCTGTTAAAATTCCATAATGTTCAGTTCATGGGAAAAAGACAGAAACCATGAGTTCCCTTTGGAGTTTTTCCATTTCCATTAATGTTACAGGACTCTAGCAGATGTCTTAAAGGATGTTATTATGAATGAGAAGACAACACAAGAGAAAATGAAGTGCCTTGTCCAGTTTCCCCATGTGCAGTCGCTTGTTGGGCAGTGAATTACTTGACTCTTTATATATCTGTATGTTGAGCTTTGTGCAAGCAGTGTCACAGTGAAACAGTGTCTCTTCTGCTGTGAGGTGCTGTAAAAGTGTTTGGGAGAACTGAGTGGGTCTTTTACGTGACTTTAATTTCTCACATCCAAAACCAGGGCAGATGGGCTGAGCCCTAGCCCAGAGGTAGACTGGGAAGGAATTAAAATGAATACTAAATTATTTCTTTAAAGACAGAGGAGATGGAGGGTTGGATCTTTATAATTCGTGGATGAATTGAAAGGAGGAACTTGCTGAAAAATTACTGACAAACAACAAAAAAATTTTACTACCTGGGAGAAAGTGAGAGGTATCTGAAACAGCTGGAAGCAAAATGAGCTTTAATGATGCACCTGCCGCATTTTCTGATGTTTCAAGTTTTGATGAACAAAAGATGCTGAGGAGGTTACATAGAAAAATATGGAACCCAGCTGAGGTGTATTTAAACACTGTTGACCAAGCCAGGGAGGGAGTCTCTGAAGACTGAGCTCAATAGAGAACAGTCTGCAAACACTGAGCCTAGTTTGTTTATCCACTAGAGGTAGTACTGTATGCTTTTCTTTTGTTAGGACATCTTTGTATAAATATCCTGTTCTCTTAGCTGTTAAGTTGTTGGGTTTCTTTTTCTTTTTTAAAGTTGATTTCTGTTGCTGTAGGACAAAAGGAAGGGTTGTTAAGGCTTCCTTGCACAACTGGATCTTTGATCTTCTATCATTCTCTGTATTACAGAGCAGATGTCGATAGAAATAGGCAAACAGGACATTATCTTAATACAATATTTAGAAAAATAAACATCCTCTCTAATGAAATGCGTGCAGTATCTGCCTTCTATTACCTTCTGGAAAACTGGGCTAGCCTTATTTTATTCTGTGGTTCTAGAGAGGTTAGATTTAACCAGCAATTTGCCAGATAGGATCTGTAAGACTGGGTTTTTGACTTCTGCTGGGCAAACAGCATTTCTTAGGCTTCACTGTTTCCATACAAAACAGCAGCAATGTTGTGGAAGGGGTGGAAGCTATAAAAACTAATTAAGTAGCTAGTCCTTACCTTGTGGGAAACCATGCATAAGTTATGTGAGGTGATTAATAGGAGGAGAGTTGGGGGGTGGGGGGGAAACAAAAACCAAAACCCTCTGCTTCCCTTCAGCTCTTTATCTCTCTGGTTTTTGTTTTGCAGAGTATATCACTAGAGTTGTATCACATACCTAGTAGAACACTTGTATCTTTCTAGATAGCTGTATTCAAAGAGTTGTCATTTTGGAAGGTAAAGAAGGATTGAAAGGGATTATTGTGTGTAAGAGCAGGAGACAGTTCCATGCTCTGGTGTAAGGGCTCATGACCTGGAGCCCCGGTGAAAGTAAAGAAGAATCAATTCTCCTACTTTTGTGGGCTGTTCTACATATTCATTACTTTCTCCCAATATGTGCAAGAGCAGTACTTGAAAATGAAAATGGAAATCTAAAAACATACTTATAAAATACTTCTGCAGACTGCAAAATAAACACACTTTTTGTGATTTACTAGTTTTGGGAACTAGGTTATGTGACTTGCCTGAAAGATAAAATAAACTTTCCAGGATGAGCAGAGATGGAGAGTAAATTCCGTATTGTAAGGTATAGGGGAGAGAGTTGTTTGTTTGTCAGCTATATGCAGCGATCTGGGATTTTTCCCCTTGGATGCCCTCTTTTCCTCAGGCTAGTTGCAACATCCGTATTCACTTCTTCTAAGGCCGAGTGCAGCCAACCTTGCTGCCATTGATTTACCAATATTGCTTACAACTGTAGGGTCTCTCAGACATCAGTGATCATCTTCAGACAAAAAGACTTTCATATCTTTGGAGTGCATTTGGAAACTTACAGCCTTCCGTGTGGGGTCTACGAACAGACAAAACGTTTCTGAAAACTACGTGCACTAAAAATGGCTTGTGTGATTTGATAATACAGATTCTTTTCAAATTAAAGTGTATGCAAGTGGAGTCTTGCAGAAAGCATATTTTACTTCATGCTTGAAGTGGAGGTACTGTTTCCAAGCCTTCTCAAGGCGGCTTACTGAAGCTTTTTTGCAAACAACTTTTTCTGCAGCATTCATGATGCACAAATGCATTTTGTGGCTTAGAAGTGATGTGGTCAGCAAGAAAAGTTTGAGAGAACACCAAAATTTGTTCTGATTTTCTTCATGCTGTAAGTTTTTTATTGTTGTCATTTATTCATTGGTTCTTAAGGAATCTTAAGAACTGTATTTATTTATTTATTTTTAATTGGTAGTGCTTTTTTTTCTTACGTTTGGCACTGGTTTGAAGAACACAGTCCACACGCTATCTGTAGGGGAGAATGTTAATATGAATTTCCCTGCTTTATTTCCTCACCTTAATAAATTCATCAGTGATAAAGGATTGGGAGGTGGTTACAAATCCCTTATGAAGGAGAACACATGGAAAGAAACCCTTTCCCTGACATGAATGGGTGACTGTAGCAGGAGGGAGGACAGGCAACAGAAGATTCCTCATAGTATAAAAAGAAAAAAGAGGAGAAAAGGCTTAAAGAGGTAAAAGTAGTTAGGTAGCAAATAGAACTGACTGTAAGAAGTATTAAAAAGAGAATGCTATCTGGTAGTGTTACTGAACATTGAAGCTTTCCAAGGCAAATAAAGTATATTAAAAGAATAACTCTATCTTCAGTTATTATAGCCTGATAATATGACACTGGAGTCATGTCATATCTGGTAGGTTGGGTAGCTGTGCCTACTTCTGTAGACTTGTGACTGCTTAAAGGCAAAAAGAAAGAACCAAACAAAAACATGTGGCGATTTTGGCCGAGTGGTTGACTTTGATTCTACAGCTCCATTCCACTATGGGCAACTGTATTTTGTCTGTCTCAGTTCTTTCTGCAGTTTGCAGTGAGAAACAAGATTTCCTGTTTTACCAAGTTGTGCTGCAATCCTGCAGATGGCTGAAGAGTTGCCAGGCTCTATCTGGTGAAGACCGCATTTCATTTGTGGGTGAAGCAATTTGTGTTTGTCTGTACTGAAGCAGGTTGTTATCTAAGCATAAAAAAAGATAGGAGTGTGTGTGGTATATCTGTTTATATAAAATCTGTACAAAGATGTGCATGCATATACATGTAAAATATGATATTGTTTTTAATAGTACCTTGTAAAGGGTCTTGTACTCTGTGAGGCAAATAGTCATGTAGGCACATAGGATTGGTCTGGAACAAGAAGCAGTTTAGCAATATGGTGCTGGCTTTCAAGGGTGAAATTCTTGCCTGAATTAGACCAAAAAAAAAAAACCAAACACACACACACACAAAAAACTTTCATAGTGAGAAATTTCCTTGCAGAATTATCAAAGGCAACAGAGATAATGATTTCTCATCTGTAGGTACAGCAACAGAATTGGAGCGATGTAGCTAAAGTAAGTATAAAGAGAAAGGAGATGAAGATCTGTGCTGCTGCTGCTGCTGAAACCATGCTTCATTTAACCACAAACAATTCCACCAAAACCTGGTGCATTGCTAGATTTTATATCTATATGTATATATATACATGTGTAATATGCATATGCACATGTGTATTTGTATACTTGCTCTGCTGTTACATGATGTGTATGTAACATGTATGTATACATGTTATGCTGAGAAGCACAAAACTGGGAAGTTAAAACAAAAACACGAGTATTAGAGGTGAAGGTGGGAGAGAAAAAAAGAGGGAGCTTATAAAAAAAGGACTTGCAACAGAGCTTATGTAGTTTATCACAGTCCAGATAATGTTGGGGAATACTGGCTGGAGAGCTGTTTGGGTCAACTGGCTACAAGGATAATTCTTTGCGGTAGTTAACACAGAGACCAGCTTGTTGTCTGGAAGGAAACTGGTCTTGATTTCAGTCTTGTGAGTGTAGGACAGGTGACTCCTGAAAAACATAAATGCTGAAAGTCATACTTAGCTACAGAGCATATCAAGGGCCAAGTTTAGCTGGGTTTAGCTAACTGAATACAGCAAACAGCTTTTTTTTTAAGGGAAATCTTGAGAGTGCGCAAGCAGTCAGTCTTTATAATAAACATTTTGTCTGGCTGATGGCAAAGAAGTTAATTTTGGGCATGGGAACTTTGGCTTCTATTTAAAATAAATAAAACCGGAGCACAGTGACCTTTCTTCTGTTCCTTTCTGGGCCTGTTGACTTCAGCGCTACAAGCAGCTGTACACTAGAGGGCACACAGCACCTGTGTTTGCGGCAGTACTTGCAGTAAGGGATCCAAGCTTGGGATGGTCTGAGGGTCCTGGAACTGGCTTTGCTTTAAACCTGCCTCTCAACCTGGCTGCAAAGAAAAGGTGAAATTAGTAATGCTATTCATTTTCTTTGACTGTGGGGAGTAGTCCCCTTGAATTTCCTGGGACTAACTCGGCTAGTTGGAATTGTGCAGATGCACAAGAGGAGAATGGCATGTGTTGGTGGGACTTGAGAGATGTAAGGACCCACCTTACGTGTGAGTTTAGTTCAGTGTTGTGGATGGGATGCTTCCATTCAGGGATCTCTGATTTTGAAGAGCAGCTTGGCTATGGTCACCCTGCTAGAAGAGAGGATTGTTTGCATGGACTGGAGAACTGGAGTTGTAATGGGAGAGCATGCAGTCACTTCATATGTAGCTGGAAGTGCTTGTGGGGGATGGAACGGGAGGGACAGATGGTAGCATGACTTTCATTATTTTTATAGAAATGTAGGCAAAGCAGACCCACTGCGTATACTGCAAATGGAAATAGCGTTATTAAACCAGGCTCTTATCTCGCTTTTATTTTTCTGTTAATTTTATAGAAGCTAATAAAGTATAAGCTCTGCAAATTTTCTTTTTATGCAAGTTGAGTAAGTGAAAACTGTATTCTTGCTTTTCAAAGCCAGCAGCAGGCCTGGCTACAATAAAGTAGATCTTGGCCTGATTGTTTTGGCTTCACACTGCAGATACAGCAACTGTCAGGTCACTGCCAAATCTGGCTGTCTCAGGCTTCAATCTTCTCAAGCTGAAGATTGCTGGTGATGCATGTGAGTGAATTTCTGTCATGAGTAAATGTAGGCCTGTGAGTGCTCTCTCAAACAAAAAAAGAAAAGAGAAATATAACCTAGGGTAGTATCTCTGTGTTCTGAGGGAGTAACAGCCAGTGTGTTGTACTCTGTGTTTGCATTTGACATCATACTGTCTCTAAACTTTAAAAGAGAAGAGCTGATAAAGAAGTATCCACATGTATCTGAATAAGTAATAAGCTCATAACTGTGTGGGAGGTTATCTCCTCTATTTTTGCTATTGCTGATACAAAATCCTGAAGTGCAAGAAAGTATTTCAGGAGTCTTATTAAATGAAGCACTTAACTGAATCTTGTCTTCCTAAATTTAATGTACCAAATGCCAATTAAAGCAAAATTTGGCCCACTATAGTTTTGCCACTGGCTACATACCTCACAAGTTTGGGGTGGATATTTTTCCTCCTTTTTCTCAAACTCTCTCAGCATTTTGCCTTCTGGCCTGTGCAGCTGTGCTGCTTGTATACTTTCTATTTCTGGAAATGACCCATGCAGTTAGGTCAGTTTGTTTTAGCCTTGCTCCTTGTTGCTGAAGTAGAATAGCACATTTCCCCTAACTGCATAAAAGTCAGGGTAGACAATCTTGATAACTATGATTAATGGGCTTCTCTGCTTTGCTGTGCAGCTGAAGGCTTCCGGAGAGTGTGTCGACTGGGTTACAGCTCCCCAAACCAACTTTTACATAGAAATTATTGCTCAGATTTGATTATACTTTTACAGTTATTTTTATTTGCAGCTTTTGCTATAGGGAAGTCTTTGCACTAGGAATGTGGTGTAATGGAGTTTAGAGAGGTAATACTGGCAGGAAAAGCATGTCTTGTTGTTACCTGGTGGTCTGTGTATTGCATTTTCTGTGGCTGAATTTTGCTCTGGGGTTAGCATGCTGTTCTAAAACCTCGCCCTGATCAGCCATGCTAGGAGCTATGGTGGTA
Organism: Coturnix japonica; assembly: GCF_054131305.1. Classification (NCBI taxonomy): domain Eukaryota; kingdom Metazoa; phylum Chordata; class Aves; order Galliformes; family Phasianidae; genus Coturnix; species Coturnix japonica. Next base: position 5,722,151 of record NC_140677.1, on the reverse strand, counting down.
CTATGGTGGTAGGTGGTAGTGAGTGCTGGTCAGCTTCCATTGTAGTTGGTTCAGTGCAGTGGGTATGTTTGTAGATTACAATTGTGTTTAGTTCCGGTAAGGTGGCCTTATTTTTATCAAGTTCTATCAGTACCATATTTATCCTTCATGTTGTCATTTTTGTTGGAGGGAAAAGCAAAGGAAATGTCATATTATCCTGATGAAAAAGGATGTCCAGAGACTCCAGCAGCTGCATAACTGCTTCTTCAGAGTTAACATTAAGGAATATAGGGAAGGTGGAGGGGGAACACTGATGTAAGTGATAATAAAAAGAAGGTGCTGAGAAACATTCAGCGTGCACCTTTGTTCATTTGCTTATTACTGAGAGTACTTCGCAAATTGTCCTTGAAAATCAGAGGCTCAGCTTGCATCCTGCATGTGGGAAAAGCTGGCTGCAGCACAGGCTGAATCCATCCAAGCTTTCTTGGAGGCTGCTCTGCAATTGTAATTGCAGGCCTCCTGAAAGGAGCACATCAGCCTTCCCAATAATTGAATACAAGTCTTAATAGCAAATAATCCTCTTGAAGTTGTGTTTTCTTCCCCCTGCTGCAATCAAAGGAGAGCTTTGTTAAGGCATTAACTAACAAATTAGCTGCTAAATACTGGTAATAACCTATTTCCTATAGATTGCTTTTTAATTATACCCTAAGCTGTGTGATTCCTGAAATCACTTCTTTGGCAAACCAGTATTTGTGGATGTTTCAGAACACTGTAACTAATTGGCAAAAAAACTCACTTCTAAAAGTTATTGTTGGTATCAGAACACACTTTGCTGGTACATTCCTGTCTCCAGAAGAAACATGTTCTTAGTGGTTTGGGGGTTTTTTTTTGGTCCATTATTAGTAATTTAATTTAAACATATTGTGCCATGGTGTGAAATTCTTGTTTTAATTTTACTTCCATGTACCCTAATTAGATTTTAGATAATATAGATTTCTTCCATTTAACTGTTAAACAAAACTTTCTCTGCAAGAGAGAAGGAATGAACCGTTTTATTTTTATGTGCAACGGTAAATCCAAGCTGTATTTGTTCTGCTAATCTGTGTCTCAGCAATCACTTAGAAAGCTAAATGAACTTTGGATTAGGATGGGAGGAGCATTTATTTATTTATTTATTTATTTATTTATTTATGGTATGTTCGTTGCTTTTCCTCCCCAGATTTCAATAAAGGCTGTTCTTCTTCCAATATATCACTCTGCTTCCCTTCAAACCTGACTCTTCTATAAAGGAGCACAGCCATCAGAACTGGCAAGCGTTAAGCTTGATAATTAGTTCAATATAGTGACCAATTCTGTGAATTACGAGTTCAAAGCAACATATGGACATGGATGAAATCAGATTTTGGCATTTCTCACTTAGATTGTTTCAGGACACTGCTGGAGCTTCTTTGATCTGTAAATAACAACTGCAGTTCAGTGCCTTGCTTAAAATACTTCAAACGCATTCATGACTTCTGCTTTTAGATATAGACCTCGCTTCTTGTTATAGTCCTGAATCAGATTAATATGGCTATTCATGTTTTCAGATTTCATAGAGAAAGCTCTCAAAGACAGCTCTTTCCTTCATGTTTTGAGAGAAGCAGCAAACGTTTCTCTGCCTTAATCTGTGTTCCAGACCAGATCAACAGATGCTTTATGAAATGAAAAGCAACCACCTCCTGTATTGCAGCTCCTTTACAGTCTGGTGGCAATTGGTGTCTTCCTTTTACTCTTGCAGTAACATTAAGAAAAAGAAGAAAAGTGAAATGAAGGTTTATTTTCAGTGCACCATTCAGTTACCTATGTCGTGACTCCATTCCCTCCTGTAGCTTGCATGTTGCAGCTGCTCCCCAGTTCTCGACTCTGCAATGCTTTCAGCACAGTATGCCATAGATAGACAGTAGTTGGAGACAACCAGCCAGGCTCTTTGTTGCTCTCTAAAGATATACACAGGTGCTGACCTGGTTCAATAAGCAGCCCTGCCTTTCAGTGGTTAGTTAAATGCACCGCTTCTGGGCTTATCAGTCAGCTATGAAAGGGCTGTATGATTTCTTGGTAACAAAGGAATGTGGGAATTATCGATACTTGGTGTTTTACCAGCAGCTTTCCAGCTGGGTAACTCCATTGCCTCTAATTTAGCTCCCACTGTTTTGCTTAGAAAAGTTCAGCATTCAGCTGGAGTGCAGTGGATTTCTTTTTCTGCTGCAGTTAGCTGTGTGATTACCCGAATTCTACACAAACGATAAAGAGTTGTTTTCATTGTGCTTTGGGGTCTACTTAAATCAAGCTCTTGTCCTATACAAATCTTAAACTACAAATTTGTACCCTGTGAAAATTCACTGCATCCCCCTCCCTCCCCATAAGCTTGAAACTGAGCAGAAAGACAAGCCTTGTTTCTGAGGAGCCCCATCCCTTTTCTGTTTATAGTCCCTTGATGAGATGCCAGATACCTCTCTCTCGGTGGAGCATTTATTTTCATGGGCAGCAGATGAGAACACCCAAGGAGGAAAGTCAGACTTGCCTGACAGGATCAGACCCATGTTCTGTCCAGTATCTTGTCTCTCCTTGGGGCCAGATGGAAAATCCTCAGGGAAGTCAGGAGTAGGAAAAGTGCCCTGCTGAGTTTCAGACTTGCATCTGGCAGCTATTAAAAGGCAAACGTTCACTCTCTCTTCGAGTGAGTCCTTGTTACTACAAGCACCTCCAACAAAAATGACTGTACAAGTAGTTACTACAAATCCCAAACTTTTACGTTAGTCTTCTTAAATGGATGCAGCTGGCTCAGAGATTTCTTGCACCAGTAATTGATTTCTGAGGGGCAACTTAAGTTTATTTTTGGGAAAATGAATGATCCTTCCTATTTACTCCCTATTTATGTTTCCCTTCAGGTTTCTCCTCCCAGATGCCCTTATTTATTTCTATATCTTCCCTTGCAAGGCATCCTACTGCACAGATCCCCACAAAAGCTCAAGTATGTATCAGTTATAGTCATGTGGCAGGGGGCTACTCAGAGTGCCTGCTTGGCAATCCCTCACCTTTGTTGCAAAGTCCTTTGAAATCTGCAGTTCATGATCTGAAAGGTAATGACCAGGAGAAGAGCTGACAAAGCTGTGGGCAGAGAACACGTTTCAGGAAGATGTCTCACCATGAAGATTCTTGGCAGCTTCAGGACAACTTCATCTCCGTCCTGCTGTGTTGGCAGTGTTTCCGTGTTGTGGGGAAAAAAGGAAAGCTCTGCACGTCCAAAGAACCCTGAGGTCTGTAGATAGTGTGATACAAGAGAAAGGCCTGGCTGGAGCTATCACAAAAAGGAAAATAGCAGAAGAGACCAAGGGGATGAAACTTGTGGGATTAAATCAGGCAGTACTTGTTCTGTAGGTTAGTATCTGAAGCTTCTGAGGTTTGTTATATTCTAGTGAATGTTATTCCTCTTCCAAACATCTATAATATTTCAATCAAATTTGTGTTCCCCCAGGTTATATTATGCATTTTTTTTAGTTATTTAGTTTTCCTATTTAGCCTTTTTGGTCCTCTGAAATGGTCATATTGCTTGTGTGCTCACACTTGATGTCAAGGTAACCAGTAGGAATTCAGTACTGGTTTCACCAAGGCTCTTTATTTTTTTTTTTTTTTTTTCTACATTTGTTTAAAGTCTGGGTATGTGTTTATACTTTTCATGTTGAATTTTACATAGTTAGGAGATGCTTATTCTGAACACGTGGTGGTACTAGCAGTTATTTACAGAACATGTGGTTACTGCAAGAATAAAATTAGAAACTAAGCATAGGAATCTGTGTGGCAGATTAGGCACTGCTGGCCTCAACTGTCATTGACTGGAAGAAGAATAAAGCTTCTGATGCTTCTACAGACCTGCTACAGCATTCCCTTCCTTGATATTATGGTATCCATCATACACCATAGAGAGATCAGTGTCTTCCTGGATGAGCGCTGTCTGTGTGATTTTTTGGATGTAATTTTGTCTTCTCACTGTGCTTTTTACAATCCACATCTCTCAGACTGATGTGACTATGTAAAATACAAGTTGCTTTTAAAAAGCAAGGGGTGCGTACCTCTAATAACCGTGGAAACAAAAAGGGTCTGAGAAGCAAACTAGATTCTATGGTGAAGTTTCAAGCGCCATCCAGCGAAAGAGCTGTGATATATTTCCTTTCATTCTTGTATTTTTAGAACCCGTTTCATGCTGGCTGATGTTGATTGAGGATTTTAGGAGGGCACTTGATTAAAGCAGTGTAATTTGTGCTATCTGAGAAGCTGATGAACTTCAGTGGCTTGTGCACATGGTGCCTGAGAGCACGCTTACCCTGCCTAGATGTTCCAGATATGTGGGAGAGAAAATGAGAGAAAAGCAGCAAGAATTTGAGTAAGGAAGAAATACTTAGAAATAGATGTTTGAGACTGGTAAATAGAGGGAATTCTGCTTGAGATGCTGCATGTTCAAAATGTTGAAAGGCAAGATGCAGCAAATCTTTTTACTTTAATATTTTTACTTTAACGTGAGTCAATATGTTGCACAGATCCATGAGACAGGTGAACATACATTGTGCAGTCCAGCATCTTAACCTCTGACTGACCCCAGCAATGGTACAGCATTACAAATGCATCCTACAGGGAAAGATGAACAAATTTCTTAAGCCATTGGATGCAAACAAAGCTCTTGGAATTACTTGAGAATACCTCCCTGCTCCTTTGCTCCATCACCTCTTGTGCCCTGAGATGTATTTATTGTGGCCAGCACTAGGAAAATTCAGTCTGCCTATTGGTGTTTTGTGCTGAAAGTGACTAAAATTACCTTTCCTTTTCCAGTGCTGTCAAACTTACATTTAGTTTTGTGTCCTTTTAGAGATTTCCAGACCACCGTGTGTGATGGCTCTCAGCTCAGCATGCAGATATCTGTGATTTGACAAAGTAACCCCTTTTCTTAATTCACATCAGCATAAGGGAGCATGAAGAAGGGAATGAAAGCATGGTTTTCTTGACAGTCCTAAGCACCTGCAACAGCAGTTTAGGAATTAAGTTATTCAGGCCACAGGGATCCTGTGTATTACCAGGCGACCTAAAAAGAACACGTGTTCTCAGCTGTGATTTCATCTTCATGCCTTCCCCAAAGCTAACAGACATTCAGAGCCACCGCTAACAGAGAGGAAGGAGCTTAGAACTTCCAGAAACAAATAAGGCTGCTGAAGTGTTCAAATACTGATTGAGCTCTTAAACTTTTCCATATATGATTTCAAAATGTGTCCTTTGTGTTTTAAGAGAAGTATTCCCATCACCAGATTTGTGTTCTTTAAGCTGCCCCGTGTCTTTAGTTAACATAGAGAAATAGTAGCAATGAGTAGAGCTTGGGTAGTATTGCTAGGAGGAAACCAGCTCAAGTATCTGATATGAATTTGTTGCCACCTCCTTAACACAAACCCTGTCCTGCATGCTTATGCTTTTGGAAATTCATGGAGCTGAGGTACGGATGCACACTCAGGGCTGCCATTCTGCTCTTCCCTTACTCAGCAAGGTGTGTAGTTGTGGCTGCAGGAAGGAGATTGCTTTCAATGTTCAGAGGTTATTTTTTTAATTTTGCTGTATGTTGAGAAAACTCTGTGAATATGCGAAATCCAGTGTTTTCTCTTAGAGGTGCACTGGAGAAGGGTTAATACTGTTGCCACCTGGAAGTCTGGTGCCAAGACTGTGCCTGTATCTATGGACCCCTTAAGTGACTCATCAGCTACCAACCTTCTAAAGTTGTGTGCAACAGGTTGATATTAGGGAGGTATTTTTAGAGCTTTCCCCCTGTTCCTTTCCTTCTAAATGGTGTTTCCCTGCGTGTTTTTAGCATGTAATGACATGCAGAGCCCTGGCTCCTGTTGTCACGCTTAGCTGTGGTGATGCTATAGAAATGTACTAATTCATGGAGTGACTTATTGAGGTTAACGTTTGATCTCTCAGTCCACCATGAAATGTTCATCTTGAAGCGGTATGGCCTTCGACTGCTTGAAATACTCATTTTTTCCTGTGAGATGCTAACATGGAGACTAATTTACTGTATTGTATATATAGATAATTCCTTTTTCCTCTCTGAGGACAAATGTGACCTTGATTAAATTGTTTCTATTTTTAATCAACTTTAAGGTTCCTGGAACTTCTGAAATTCTCAGCAGCTGTTCCTCAGATGTCTGCTGGCCTGCCAGTCTCGCACATTTCCCCATCTCCTTGGCAGGACTAAGGACTCCAAACAAATCTTAAACAGCCCATAATCCCATTTTTTGACTCAGGTGCTGCCCTGAGTTTGGAAAAGGGCACATCGAATGGTTTATCTAGAGAGGGGATGTATGTTAAAGAGCACTTCAGCTTTGATAGTTGCACAGTAATTGCTGATCACTGGATCTTTCTGCTTCCAGTCATTTTTTAACCAATGAGGTTCCTTGGAGGGTAGAACATGGGCAAAATCTCTCAGGCTCCTGCTTTACTCTGTAATCCAGCACCACAAACCAGCAATCCTTGGAATTTAAGCAGCTTTGCCATTTATTTACACAGGTTTGCCGTGACTTTGTTTGCTTTTCTGTTTCATTTGTTGTTCCCCTTCTGCCCTCGTTATTTTGGATGGTTCTGTTTTCTTTAGGGAAGTCTGAGTGAGTGCACACATGCAGACTTCCCAGCACATTCATCCAGTTCTATCTAAATATGGTGTAGTACTTGTAATACTGAATTACTACAAGCAGCAGAAATATGCTTTTCTAAAAATGAACCATAGTCAGATGTCCTGGCCATTCAGTAGGTTATTTATTATATCTTGTTTTGTTGCTTACTGGTATGTCAGTGAAATAAATTAATGTTTTAAATAAATTAAATTTGTCGGAATCAGATTATGAGGATTTGGAGGAGGTGGAAACCTTAGTATCAATTAAGTGCTATTATCCAAGTGATCAGTTAAAATCTTACCACCCAGGCACTGTGTAGTTGGAGCCAGTGGAAGGCCAAACCCAACGATGATGATGAAATTTGAACCAGCAGCACAATATGGTATTAAGAATTGACAAAAGCTTTGAATTTTACTGTCATATCCAAATACTGTCATTTATCACATCTCAGGTATTCATTGAAAATATATACGAGCTACAGTCCAAATACCTGTGGAAATTAAGAGATTGAAGATGTATTATGGGAACTCCTGCAGCCCCTCAGGGTTAAAAAGGAAGAATACTTTTTGGTACGGAATGTCCTTATACTTCATCAGCACAGATGTCCTTTCAGTGATTGTTATGGATGATCTGCTAGCAACAAAATCATGATGCAGGTCTGAGCTACCACTCTCTCCTTTTCCTGGTAGATATAAGACCACTTAATTGAAGATTTAGTTATGGAATTTTCTCTCAGCAAACAGAATTCCATAGTTTATTATACTGAAATTCCTGAAATAGCAAGGAAAAATAGAACATTAAAAAAGGATCAGGCAACTTAAAGCAAAGATAATTGAATTGCATGCAGTTGTATACGCATTGAGTTGTAATGGCCTGTTGTAAATCAGACTTATAAATCGAACAGATTTGCTGAAGTGGAGTTTTACTGTTGTTGGGTTATTTTCATAATTGCACCCATAGCAGTTAAGTGTTATAATTGCTTGAATGGCCTTAGGAATCTTTTTTTCTTGTGTTTGGTCCTTGCTCCTTTTGTTTTAGGCTTTAGCACTGCTAGTCAGGTTCTATATAGGCCTATCAATGTTATTCCTGCCATTGGTGCTGTTATTTGTGACTGGAAGCACTACTATTTAAGTCAGTCAGAGGTGTTTCTGTAATTACATTTATATTGCAGCTTAACAACAGTTCAGAAGAGTGTAAAGCTCCCAGTGTGCTTTAGTTCTATTTGAAAATGGATACCCAGGCTGCAGTTTGGATCAGAGACAGTAAAATTGGATAGCATTTTGTGACCATAAAGCTTTTCTGTTCAATCGCATCTGAATATCCCGCATTACTGAAACTGGAAGATTTTTCTGTACAAACATGTTTTGAAATATTTTATTACATTGAAGAAAAAATCATGATAAAATAGAACTGTCAGCCTTTTCTGTGTAGCAGCTACGCTGCTCTCCAGGTTCCTGTTAACTTCAGTATGAAGTGCTTGAATGGGATGTTTGCAAGATCAGAGTACTTCTAGGCATGTAGATGGAAGATATCCTGGGTTTCTTTACTTGATGAAGCATGTTGAGTGAACAGGAAATTACTAGTACCCTTTCTCTTCTTGTATTTTTCCATAGCATCAGTAGCTATAAGAAGTTTGCTGCCTAACAAGTTGTCCTTCAACAGTAAAGAAAGGACCAAAAACATTTTGCAGGTTCTGAAAACTGAAGTACCATAAATGTGGGTACAGTCCAGGAGATAAAGCTTGAATGAGCTTTCTGGTCAAGCAAACAAGAGTACCTTGGGATGAAAGAAAGCAGAATTTAGCAATGCTCACTTTTTAGCAGGATTCTTAACCAATATATCCTTTACTGGCTGTGCTTACGCTGACACAAAAAACCTTTTGATTAACAGTGCCTATAAAGAGCAGATGGTATCTTCTGCATGTGTTTTAATATGAGAAGGTATTGAGTACAGATTGAGACCATGCATATTTTAGATCAGATGTGTCTGTAAACTCCATTTCAGTGTTACCTGGGCTTTGAAGAACTTATGACATTTAATATGTCTACAGACATCCCATAAATTCTTAGCAACCCCACCTGCCTCCCTGTGCTAAGTTCCTGCTGTTACAAGTGGAGCTTTGATGGATATTTAGATTGCACCATAATGTTCTTTCCTTCTAAGATATGGTTTTTCCTCACAGAGAAGGATTGTGTTATGGCCGTGGCTAAGCAATGTTGCAAGTGAAATGGAAAGGAGTAGTTCTTCCTACAGCAGTGGATACGCTTTCCTGAAACCCCAAAAGCTTGGCCAAAAATGTTTAGTATATACTTAGAGTTCTTTATACTGACACTGTCTCTTTCCCCAGTTTTGAAATGATTGCAATAATCATCACCTTGATAGATACTATTCTGTTTCTTACATGCCTGTTAATCTTGTGACCTTACAGCCACCACCTTCCTCTACCTTTTCTGCCATCCGTTCTAAGTATCAGGAGTCTCACTTATAAGAACCTGGCAGGGCTTTCTTTGTTTTCCTTTTCAGGAATCACCTAATAATTATGAGATGAAGTTTTGCATACATAGCTGTCTGAAACTACAGATCCTTTTTCTGAGGGGGAATACTTGCTATCCTTATACCTCAATACCAATCCAACTATGTAGTGCTCCATTAATAGGAGCCAGGCAGAAACATCAGTGGGAGGCTGCAGTCTGAGATTTTCATTATTGCTTTTCTGTGTTGTTGCCATGCTTGTAAAGTCACAAGTTATCCAGTGTTTTTATGAGAAGTGCATGCTGTTTATCTGACCAGAAAGCTTATATAGCTTAGATTTTTATCATCTTCCTTGTTTGTCTTCAGAATTGACCTCTTTGTGAAGATTTCCAGTAGACAACCATTTGATCAGAGCTGGCTTTGAATCATCAAATCATTGAGGTTGGAAAAGACCTCTTAGATCATCTAGTCCAGCTGTCCAGCTACCACTAGTATTTCCTCACTAAACCATATCCCTGAGTGTAACATCTAAACATTTTTTGATCACCTCCAGGGATGGTGGCTCCATCATCCCCTGGGCAGTCCATTGCAGCACATGACCACTCTTTCAGAGAAGAAATTTTTCACAATATGCAACCTGAAACTGTCCTGGTGCAACTTGGACACAAGGGAACTGCCGCTATTGCTAATTACATGAGAGAAGAAGCCAACCCCCACATCACCACAATCTCCTTTCAGGCAGAAGTAGACAGTTACAAGGTCTTTCCTGAGCCTCTTTTTCTCCAGACTAAACAATCTCAGACTTTGAGAGGTTTGCCCTAGAACTTTCTGGAAGATCTCATCACTTAATGGTTTAATTTATACTTTAAGCATTTGACTTCCGTGGAAAATCATACACTCCTGTGGAAAACATACAGCCCTGAAGGAGGAGAGCTGTGATCTTGCAGCTAGTGGAAATGTTTTTCTGTTACAGTAGCAGGGTCTGACCTTCTGTAAGCCTGTGAGACAGCTCAACAAGAAACCGTGGTCATGCACGTGCTGCTCTAAGCTTTGAAACAAAACTGGGGATCTGTAAACATGATCAGAATTTTCCTTGATTTGTTGAAGAATAGATCCACGGTTGAGATCTATTGTGAAAAGCATTCAGAAGATTGTCTCTTCAGAGACTTATTACTTTTTAATGCAACAGAAATCACAAAGAAGTTCTGTTTCCAGGTAGATTCCATGTGTGTTATCATTCCACATGTGGCTGGCACACTTGGTTTCTGCAGACTCTGATGTAATATGAACAATCCATAAAAATACTATCAAAACCACAGCCTTGCTGTTGTACTGACTGTCCTCCCAGTTAAAGGTTGGCTCTGAGCTGAAGACCTTCTGATCCAATGGATGAGACAAAGGGAAACCATCCTGTCCAGGTGTCAGTTCCAGAAGGATGGAGTTCTCTGCCCAGGCTTCTGCTATTGACTTCCTACCCAGTTGGTGAATTCTCCTGATTGCAGGCCAGTTGCTTAAATGAGAGACTGTCCTGCTGCCTCGCTTAAAGGATTCTGTTGTAAACTAAGAACTGAGAACATACCTGGCATTCTGCAAGGCACTGAGAGTTTTGAATGTCACGCTGGTTGATTTTGCTAATGATCTACTTAGAAACTCCATGTACGTATGTGGTGACTTATGCTCACTTCTGAGCCCCAGAATAACATAGGCTTGTAGCTCAAGCTTCTGCACAACAGCGTGCTTGAGACTACACAAACTTAACTTGCACAGGCTCGGGGTTATACTTGTTTCCCACAATTTTCTGCGTGTTTGTCTCTAAACGAACCATGAAATGATTCAGTGCCCACATGTGGTTTTAATAACAGGCATATGTGGGCAAATGAGCAAATACAGAATGTTCGACTGGAAGTTTCCAGCATACGATATGGGTTAAAATCAAGGTAGACTTGGAGTAGGGTGTTTTTCAGTGTCGGTTTATTACTTTTGAGTTGTATGATGTTTCAGATGAGACTTCTATCTATAACTTTGTAACAACAGCTGTGGTGGGAATACTTAATGAAGGGCAGATTTGGAGAAAGAAGTTCCAGTTTGATTCTCACTCAAGTTGATTATTTTTCTGAAAAGTTTGTGTTGTGTTTCTTTGGTTTTGTTGGATTACTATTATTTGTTTTTGTGTCTGAGGGAAAGTGCAGCAAATACCTTTCTGTGATCTTGTTCTAGCTGTGAGTTATGTCCAGGGCTCATATTTATCAAATGGAAGGTCACATTGGACATCTGCATCTCAAAAACAGCTACTGCTGTAGTTATATTCTGGCTTCAGTGTGTTTTATGGTTGTTGTTGTGTTTGTTTTTTTCAGAGTCCAGAGCAATCCTTCCTTTCTTGCACCCTCAGCTATGCAAAATGCTTCAGAAAAGACTGTATTTTATTATTATTTTATTAAGAGATAATTAAGTCCCCAGATTTTAAAAATCTTTTTTTCTCATCTTTTTTTCCCACCTCAGAAACGTTTCTTCTTCAGTGGATACTGGAATGAGACTGTGACATTCCACTAACCCAAAATCAGAACAAGCAATTTCTTGCTATTAGATGGGGAATCTCTCATAGTCGGCTCTGACTTTTATTTTCCTTTGCTCCCAGATGTGAAGGTTTAAAGTTGCTTTAGGAATAACTAGCAAAAGCTAATGATCTGGCTTAAGCTTGTTGATGAAATACACATTGAGAATTGCCTTTGTCAGTCTTTGAGACCGATGTCCTTGTGTGAGAAAGGGAGGAAAAACACAGTAAGAGCCACAGGGAAGAAAAAATGATAAATAAAGGCAAATATACTCAAAAGTTTTCTTCAGAGGGGAAAAGAAAAATCTGTTCCAATGTTTGTGATGAGAAGGTGAAAAAGTAATGACCTAAATTACTCTGGGGAACTCTCCAGCATTGCAGCACCTGAGTTGATCATCTGTGCAGATCATCCATCACAAGAGGCCATAAAAATTGGTTAGACAAACATGCAGGGAACAGGCTCTGCCCTTGGTCAGGGGAATGAAGGGCCTTTGAATCCTGTTTCCTCCATAATATTGTAACTTTGGGGAAAGGCGGGTGTAGTTGGAAGAGAGGACAAACAAGAATTGCAAGCAAGCAGAGCTATTCTTGGGAATGCAGTTCTTCAGGTTGTTGTGTGCAGTAAGAGACTTCAGTGAAACAGATGGATAAAGTCTGTTAATTTTGTTTTAAATTGAATTGCTACACCTGTGTTACTGGAAGAGTTGTTTCTCTGTGGAGATTTGTTCAGTACCTAAATGATGTGTGAAAGCAACTGTTGGTATATTGCTGTGTGTATGAGCCATGCGTGTTGGTTTGTTCTTGCTGAGAGCTTTGCAATCAAGAGGAGTTACACTTCACGTATGTAGATCTTCTTGCTGCTCTGTGAGGAGCTTAGGTCTATGACTAACATGTGTAAAACAATAAAAGTGGGTTTTAGACCAGCAGTTTTAAAGCATGTCATCTGGGCATATAATCTGGAGAAGGCCAAGTGGTCAGTGCTTTGTGCATGCAGATGACCACAGGAGCACTCTGAGGCTGAGGGACGAGACGTGCCCCTGTGGCTCTCCTTGTTTTCTGCCTGCCTTGGGTTTGGATCCAGCCCCAGGAAGTTGATAGCAGTTCTCATGAAGCAGAGACTACAGCATCAAGTCAAATAATTGTGTGATCGAGAGGGGAAACGTGCTTCTCTGAAGCATAAACATCCCAAGGTACTGTAACTGATAACACCTGTATGCAGTTATTTTATCTCTGGGCTCATCGGGCTTTAGGAGCAGAGCCATATCTTAAAGGAGCTGTCACAGCAATCCTTGTTTGCCTTCAAGGTGTCTCCTAAAGTGCTCCTGAAGGTAATTAATCACCTAATAAGATACACTCTTTGACAGCAGGTGGAATTTGGAAATTAATTTGCACCCCGTAAATGGCGTTTCTAAAACTATAATTATCATGAAAGGAAGAAATGAGCTGTGTCAGGTGTATAGATGATTTATCTGTCAAGAGTAAACTGTCACCAAAGTGGCACTTAAGTGTCTGTGCTGCATTTCTTTTGAGTGAATTGAGCAATGGCATTTGCCTTCCCTTCCGTATTTTTGCAAGTCCTGGGGCAAATCTTCAGCTGTATGTAAAGAGTTTGGTACAAAAGTGACCTGCAACAGAATTACAGCTGGTGCCCCATTGCTTCCTGTGTAACTCTTTATCTGCAGAAATGCCCTTGCCCTCCTCAGAGGATGTGACAAGCCTTGTGCTGCCCAATGGGCTGTTTGGATTTCTCTTTCTCTATCCGAATGGTGTGACTTGCGGAATCAAACTCTATAATCCAGAGATGGGTTATAAAGCAGGTATGTTTATTCCAGCGTTGCGCAGCGCCGGGTGCAAGGGGGATAGCTCCTCCAAACTTGCACACCGTAAAGAGAAAAGTGTGTTACAGATATAGGTTAAGCTAATACATAATCAATAGTCTCCTCCTCAGTTTGATTACATATTCATTACATTCCCTATGGCCCCGTTCCCCGCGACCCCATTCCCTCATTCCCCCTGACCCCATTCCCCGCGACCCTTGCCGATGTTTTGGGGTGAAATTCTTCTTCTGTTTTCTTCTTGGTGTTATCTGCTGTTATTGTTCTCCCATGTCGGCATCATCTTGCCCGGGGGGGGATCTAATCCTTCTTGTCAGAGGTCTCCGGACAGTTTCTTCTTATCTTTATTGCCCTCTTCTCTGGCTTTATTTTGGCTAAGTGTCTGTAATTCCCCCTTTCCCTGCACTTTTAAATGTACAGTTACCCTTTGTCTTGGTTTCTGTGAAGTTCCCCTTTCCCTTTCTATAGCAAAGTGTTACCTTACCACCATTTTGAGGCTTTGCTCACTCTTCAATTCCCCCCTTTTCTTTAATCTAGCAGGCTTTTACCTGCTAGATTCTTAATGGGTCTCAAAATAGGCTCCGCTCTCTATCTTTTGTCTCAGCTCATGTCTCTTCCAAACCTCGTATTCCCTTCCAGTACCTTGGTACAGACACAAAAGACATCTTATAACAACACAAGTAAAACACACCAAGAGTAGCAAGGTGATGCAGGCTAAGAAAAGCTGTTTTAGTCATCCTAAATTTGGCAACTAGTAAGTTTATCCCATGATCCAGAGAAAACTATTCCCCAATCGGTGTTATCCCTGCCTACTCCATGTTGCAATGCATCTTTGGATAAACAGGATATCTCCTTTTGGATTGTCCATCAAGCATCTGCAGCAGCATCCTCAATTGTTTCTAAGGTTACAGAAATTTTCATACAGTGGTACCCCCCTTTTCTTGGGAGTTCTGTGAACTCAATTTGCCGTTGTTGCCCTGGAAGGCCCTCTCCCATGAAGCCCACTTGTGCCATGTTCCTGGTACTGGGACTGTACTTTGTAGTGTTGGTTTGCTCAATATATTCTCTTATCTTCCCTTATAACCAATTTCCATAAAATACTAAAGGGCATAATAATGTGTCCATTTGGGCATGCACACATCTGTCAGCTTGCTCTCTTCCTTTCTAAATCATTAATTGGACTCCTGTTCTCTTTAGAATATTTTACAGGTTTTGACTTGGCTTCAGAGATTTTAAGTTTACCGTCTGGAATTGAAGCCCTCTTCAACTGCCTGTTCTGCCACCTGATCTATCATCTTATTTTCTGTTTCCTGTACAGTGTTACATTTCTGATGTCTTTTACAACATATAATAACCATTGGTAGATTTAAATCAGGCTGTTTTTCTTGTGTGTGAGCAATCCTTGCTCTTTTCAGATGGTACTATGAGCGTGTGGCACATATTTAGCATCTGTCCATATGATTAAAGCTCTTGTCAAGGCAGTTATTTCAGCCTTCTGAGGGGAAGTCCCCACAGCTGGTGGTTGTGCTTCGATTACCTGGTCAGTAGCAGTTACTGCATGTCCTGCCTTACAGTCTCCTTGTCTCATAAAACTGCAGTTGCTGGTAAACCAGGCGTCTTCTGCATCTTCTAAGGGTTCGTCCTTCAGGTTCGACTGACTGGCTGGAATGTGCAGCTTCAGTTGATTTAAAGCAGTCATGTAATACTGGTTCTCCGGGTGTTCCGCTAAGGAAAGATACTGGGTTGACAATATTAGTCACAATTATTTCTACATCACCCTGCTCTACCAGGATGGCCTGGTATTTCAGGAATCTTTGGGGTGAGAGCCAATGAACTAATGTCCCCCTTTTGTATCCAATACAGTAAACACTGTATGAGATATTAAAACTGGTGTCCTTTGGCCCAGTGTAGATTTATGGGCTTCTTGAATATTGAGCACCAGTGCAGCCACTGCCCTCAGGCACCATCCCTTACTCACTTCAAGCTGTTTGAGGTTTACCATCAGTCCGTAGCTGTGTATCCATGGTCAGCATCCTCCTGTCATTCCTGGGAACGTATGGAGTTCCTTGGCAGTTTGCAGCTCAGGGGCTTAGCAGATGGCTTCTTTCTTGGCAGTCCTTAAGGTCCAAAGTCCAGCTGTAATTTCTGAGTTATTTGTGCTTTCTGTAAACCAAGAAACTCAGCAAACTCTCAGTCTATTGTACACAGTCTTTTTGTTGCTGTGGCATCCACATGCTCCAGTAAAGTTCCACCCTAGGATGGAGGATCCCAGGTCTCAGGCTCATGAGTTGACCAGTTCTCAAAAATCATTAAGCTGTTCTCACAACCCTGGGTAACACTGTCCAGGTTAACTGAGTCTCTTCTCCCTTTATTAGGGCTTTCCTATTCAAAGGCAAATAACCTTAGGCTTCCTTTAGCCAAACCAGGCAGAAGAGACATCCCTCAAATCCAGAAGGTAAACTCCACCTAGTCATTCCTTAACTTGGTTGATAAAGTGCATGGATTTTCCATTACTGAGTGTATCCATTCAACAATTCCATTACTTGTCCTCATGTCTTCTACCAAACTATCGAAAATTTAGCAAATTGGCAAAACTGGAGTTTTGTACTTGGATTCCCATTCAATTAGTAATTCAAACTCAAAAAATTATCTATTATTTCTTTTATCCTTCTACAGTCACATATCCTCAAAGGGCATCACTTTACCCTGAGTGGGTGAGCTCTTGCTTTTAACTTAATTTTTGGCCCTGATGCCCACACCCCTAAGTGTGTCTTATTTGAGATTGCTGTGGCTCCTGGGGGTATAACATTGTTTTTCCCAGTTTGTGTTAATAGTCAGACTTACAATTCTTAATCAGCCAATATTGTTTGACCCTTAGCTCCAGTTTTATTAAATTTCTTGCCAGGGTAACCTGACAGGTACAAGAATTCCTGTATTCCTACTTGTTTTCTTAGCTTATATTTAATTAATTCCAAAAGTAAGCCTTTTCTTGTTGGGCAGTAGCACCTACTAATGTTACAAAACCATCTATGGGTAGTAAGAAGCTCCCATATCCATCAGAAAATGAACTACTTTATCCTGCTTCTTTAGCTGCAGTTTCATCGGTGTATCTGCTAGGGTAAACTTCCCAAGTTCTCATTGTTCAGCTCTGCAATCAGAGACAATTCCTTCTCACTCAGCTTGGTCGGATTTCTCTACCAGTGTCCCACTGCAGTTTGTACACTGCTTTCATTCCAGCGGAGCAGAGCCCTCCCTGGGCTCTTCAAGCCTCCCTCCCCTTTCCTCGTGGGGGATCCCTGGGTCCTATGGCCCTACTCTAGCACCACAACAGTAACAGCTGTTATTATTCTCAATTTCCTGAACATCTCTGATTCTCAATCAGGTGTTTGTTTTGTTTTCTGTTGTTGTTGTTGTTTGTTTGTTTTCTTCTTATTGTACTCCTCTCTTCAGACCTGACATCCCTGTTTTTATCTTTGCCTTCCTCAACCTGTGTCCTTCCCAAACTTTTTCGCTTTCCAAACTCTAATCATTACATTTCACCTCCTCTCCAGAGCCTTCCAGTGCTGCCCAGATTTCAGATTTCCCAGATCTCTGCACATGAAGGCTATTCTCACTTCCAGTGCCCTGTCCTCTCCACCTCCCCCTTTGCAGTTTACAGCAGCAGTCTCTGACCCTGGCTCCTTCTCCCACTCTGAGAGTTCTGATTGCAGGGGAACGGTGCGGGGGGGGGGTTGTTCTCATGCCAGCACAGATAAACTCACTTTCTCTTTAACCCTTTTTCCTCTGTACACTATTCCACTATTTGTACCCTCAGTTACACTTCCACATACCCTCAACTATACTTCCGTATGCCATTAACAACTACACTTTCTTATACCAACAAAACAGTTTGTCCCATTCCCTTCAAAACCCACAAATCAAGCAACACAGTTCTTCAGTTTCCATAAACACCCTTACTACCTTATAACTTTCCCTTAGCAATCCATATCGTTCAGTTATAAACCTCTCGCCACAGAGCCAGCACTGACTGACCCACCTCCCTTACACCTCTTCGCAGGCAGAACACAGTATCACATAAATGGCTTGATACTCATTCCACACAGACATCCCTCTATATGTTCATTGTCCCTGTCCTCTAGCTTATACATTAACCACCACTGATTACAATATTTAATCAGGATTTTTTTTTCGGCTCAGGGTTCCTCCTGGTTCCCCAGCGATATCTCGCCAATGTGCCAGTATACATGTCAGGGGTGAGCGCGCAGGGACCTCTTTGCTCTGTGATTTTCCCATCGTAACTTAATATAAACCACCGTATTCTTTTATAAGTAAAACCACTTCTGACACAACAGCATTGTTATGACTTATGACCACATACTTTACAACAACCAGTAATTAATAATACAAAATAAACATGTATTAAAACAAAGACAAACAAGTATTGGAGACAACTTTCGCTTCGTCCGTCCCCGGCCGTTTCCCTCGCGGGAGGACGGAACCGCGGGTCGGGACTCCTCACTCGCCCCGCAGCTGTGCTGCGTCTCACTCACACCACACTCACACGACAATTCAAACAGAATTACAATATATCATTTGTTAAGCTTAACCAAAGATGTTAAGAACACCGGTGCTAGTTGTTGACTTAGGTCACCTATATAGACAGCGCTGTACGATACCAATTATCCCAGGATTACCCAAATCACCCTGTACCAGAGAGCAGACAAGCTCTGCCCAATTACCAATCACCTGAATGTGAGCAATAGCTCTTTTACCGTGCGTACGACTTACTGGCCCCTTTGTAGGCACTCCCTAGGGAGTCCTCCTAACCCAGCCGGCAACCTAACCTAACCTGTGAGCTCACGTCCCTAGGGGGGGAGCACGCCGACTCCACTGTGCCCTGCGTAGGACGTCTCCTCACGACTTACGGGACCCCCGTTTCCCAGTTTCACATACCTTTCCGCCGACAGATGGTTCTTGTCTGCTCCTGCAGTGATCAGATGAGGGAGGGGAGTCCTTCCGAGAAATCTCGGGGCGCGCCAAAGGCGTCCCCCTTCTCAGCTGGTCCTGCAGCCGAACAGAGAGGGTCCCATCTGGGGTGCCAAATTGACTTGCGGAATCAAACTCTATAATCCAGAGATGGGTTATAAAGCAGGTATGTTTATTCCAGCGTTGCGCAGCGCCGGGTGCAAGGGGGATAGCTCCTCCAAACTTGCACACCGTAAAGAGAAAAGTGTGTTACAGATATAGGTTAAGCTAATACATAATCAATAGTCTCCTCCTCAGTTTGATTACATATTCATTACATTCCCTATGGCCCCGTTCCCCGCGACCCCATTCCCTCATTCCCCCTGACCCCATTCCCCGCGACCCTTGCCGATGTTTTGGGGTGAAATTCTTCTTCTGTTTTCTTCTTGGTGTTATCTGCTGTTATTGTTCTCCCATGTCGGCATCATCTTGCCCGGGGGGGGATCTAATCCTTCTTGTCAGAGGTCTCCGGACAGTTTCTTCTTATCTTTATTGCCCTCTTCTCTGGCTTTATTTTGGCTAAGTGTCTGTAATTCCCCCTTTCCCTGCACTTTTAAATGTACAGTTACCCTTTGTCTTGGTTTCTGTGAAGTTCCCCTTTCCCTTTCTATAGCAAAGTGTTACCTTACCACCATTTTGAGGCTTTGCTCACTCTTCAGGTGGATTTTGCGAAGTGGATGTTGGTAACATCAGGAAATATTAAGGGGTGAGGAGGAGAATTCAGACTCCTAGAACCCAGGCTGTTCTCACCATACAAGAATAGTCCCATTTTAAAAGTGAACTGTTGACAAGAATACCATCAAAATCAAGCAATTGCATTTTGAAAAGGTGTCACAAGTGTCATGAGGTGAAGTGATGCTCTGCATCAGAGCATCCAAAGATTTAGTTTGGTTATGTAGGTAAAGGCTGCTTGGTTGCAGCCTTTGCTGTGAAATTGCTGCTAATGAATGTTTTAGTTGCTACTTCTAAAACACATTTGTTGCTGATAGTGTAATTTGCTGGCTTCAAAGTATGTGTGGTGGGCTGATATAATACATGTACTTTGTGTGACATGGAAAAAATAGTCTCACTATTACATATTAATCTTGCATTATTGGTGCTTTAATTTCAGAGAAAGCCCAGGAGGATTTCTATTCATTTGTATTGTACTGACTTCTCTAATGTATACATTAGCCCTCTAGGAAGGGCTGTGCCGGAGTACTTCCCTTATACTTGTTTGCCCAAGGTTATGTTCACTTCCAAAGACATGAGGATACTCGGTGCCACTGGCGTGATTCAAAATTCTTGCCCTCAGTGAGGATATTTCTTGAGTTAAAACCCCTTGAGAAAAACATGTGGAAGAGTGAAACTATTGACAGTGCCCTTTGTATTGAAGTCTTCAGAATGTCGTCTCCAACAGCCAGGAATTGAGTTTGTGGGAAGGCATCACCAACATGAAGAAAGCAGCCATTCTAAGAAACCCTCATTTGATGCTATGAGGTTGTAAATGCTGTATTTTAGTTTACAGGCACTGACAAATTGCAGACAATTTATGTGAGCGAAAATGCAGTTTTGGTTCTTACTTTTTGCCTAGGAGCGTCGCTTTAAATAATGCTACGCAAAATCCTTCCAGCATAAACTAATACTGCTCTTCTCCCCCCTCCTGCACTTTTGCCACCATCTATTTTTGCTGGATTGCTGAATTTTTTGAGAGTGTACTGGAAATATTTTTCATGAAACCGAGTGGCAAAAATTAACCGCTCAGGAATGCGGCTGAAGGGGCAGCCCAACTACCCTGAGCATGTCCTGGTTTGCTTGAAATATGGTCGCCCTTTACAGGCACTCAATTCATCTTGAGGCCAATTTTAACAGCGCACGGTACAGAAATGACTAACTGTTATGACATGCCCTGAACCAGCTCCAGTTCAGCTTGTGTAAATTCTACATGTGGGGTGCTTTTGGAGCTGACAGGTGGAATTTTATTGTGATTGTAATTAACTATTCTGCCACAGTAAAGGCTTTTGTAATTTATCTTTTTGGGTCTCTATGTGTTGCATGCAGAGGCGCAAGTCTTATTCTGGGATGGCCACTACTGCTTGCAGAATGGTGGTGGGGAAGTAGCTCAGCCTTGTTAAGCCTGAGAACAAAGTTAACCAGCATGGCCTGTTCCTTGGGCTGTGCTCCAAAGTCTTGTTTGGCTGAAGAGGTTGCAGTCCCCAGGTGCCTCCCAGCCTTTAACCTGGCTTCATTGGCTTCAGATGGAAATGGAACAGTTAGGTGAGGAGCCAAACCTTCACTTGGGAGGACAGAGACTTCAGTGTGTTACAGGGGTTTTGCAGAGTGCTTGGGAGAAGGATGGAAGTGGTGACGGCTCTTTATACAAATATACAGTAACAGTCTTGTGCTTCAGATTCTTATTTTACTGGAAATCCATTGTAACAGGCTGTTCTCAGTGTGTTAATCAGCATTTAAGCATGACTCTTGAAACCTGCTTTCATCTCCATATCAGTCGTAGGTCTAAAACACTGATATGCTGCAGGACTTCCAGATCACATCAGGTCACTTACTGGCATTGTGATGACTGAGCACTTAAAATTGTGCGTATGACCATAGAAACCCACAGAAGATTGTGCTGATTCTTGGCCCTTTTCATGATCTTGTAGTCTATTACCAGCATTTGGTGGCACAGTTTAGAGAATGATGTTAATAATATTAAAGCTTTAGATTGGAAGCCAGGGTTTGTTTTTACTCTTATGGCTTCCTCAGATTTTGGTTAAGTGTTCTATCGGTACTTGCTGTGAGATAAAAATTGTGTTTTAAGCAAAGAAAACATTCTGGAGATTTCAGAGGCAAATGAAAAATGTAATTAAAATTTGTTGAGTGTGAAACATTAGGGGAATTGTAATGTATGGCTTCCTAAACACATTAGAAAAAATCCTGTTCTATGTCATCTGCCAACAGCAGTTTGTTCTTTTTCAACCCAGTAGGTTTCAGCATTACACTGCAAAAGGGATTTGCCATGAGATTAGGTAAAAGTGTCGCTTTCTTTCCTCCTCTCTTTGGTCCTTAGTTTTCTTGTTAATTTTTCTTTACCATGCTGCCTCTTGCCCAGCTCTGTGATTTCAGGTACATGCGTTCAGAGATACCACATCTTTCAATTGGGATCAGTATTCTTTTTCTTCAGCTGCCATCTGAAGGATTTATTGAGCTGATTTTGGACAGTAAGATGTCAGTGTCTGGAGGAAAGGGGCATAGTATGATAGAATAACCCGTGTTGGAAGGGGATCCATTAGGATCGTTGAATCCAACTCTGTACATCAGGGTCTGGAGCTGACTCTTAGAAGGAAGCATCCAGCTGCTGCAGGAGCAGTTGCAGTTCTGGAGACCCGCCTAGAGGAAGGTTTCTCAGACAGGTACTCAAAGACTTCCCATTAAAAGGGTAAAATTTGTGGAGATGTTTTGTGGTGAATGAATGTCTGGTTGTTTCCCTAACCAATGTTTTTGTTTGATTTTCTGTCCTCTTAAATAATGACTGTTACCATGAAAACTACTTCATTGCTGCCATTCCGTTCCTTAGCTGGAAAACAGTTGTGAAGACCAAGGTTCAAATCACATCTCTAAATCCAGTCCGCTGCTGTGTGTCACACACAGAGCCCATAACAGGCGTTACAACTTCCAACACCACGTATGTTATGGAGGTACCTGTGTGAGCAGGGAACTGCTGCAAAACCAGTGAGATAAAGAAAGACATTGTCTTAGTGGAACCTTCTGGATGCACAATGCCCTTTAAATGAATTAAAGATGTAAGAACAGCATTTCCCATTCCCTTCCCTCTGGAGGCTGTGCTGCAGTGGGCGTGCAGTTTGGCTTTCTCCTTTTGGTGTCAATGTTTTCCACAGAAGTTGGTCTCTTAAAGGGACCATCAGCACAGCAGATGCTGCATGAAGAGGAACGTGCTGCAGTGCTGGGATCTGTTCCTATCCCAGGGCCTGGTGCTTCCACCCACTGCTTGTATTTGTCTGCTCCCAGTTGTGGTGCGAAAAGCTCTTGGTGCATCATTACCTTATCCTGTGTTTGTTGTGCCAGGTCACTTGCAGCTCTTCAATGCACATCCAGAGTAGCCTTCAATAAAGTTTAGACTGTTTTCTTTGGCATTTTTCTTTGCTCATGACATTGGTTACAGCACCAAATTAGCAGAAAACTTTGCTTAGGCATCAGTTCAACAAAACACTTGGGCCCAGCTCCAACTCAGGAGGAGCTTTTAGATTAATGGGAAGTTGAGAGCGTAAAGAAGAGTGAGGAGCCTAAAAACTTGTTTGGTCTTTAATGTTTCTAAAGTGTAGTATTGTTCCTATTCAGCAATAGTTAAAGTTAAGCATGTGCTTAAGTGCTTTGCCAAGCTTGGAAGGGGTGATTTATACTTGGTGAAGTGGAATCTTAATAGTGTCTGCTTTGCTGATCACAGCTATTACAGCACTTCATAGAACAAGAGTTAGCTGCTGTCGTGCTCTGTAGCTCAGTTCCCATCAGCTCTGAAGACAGGGTAGATCTGTAGCTGGTGTGTGTGAACAGAGTGAGCAAATGGAGAAAATAAGGCTTGTGCATGTCTGAGGGCATGCACATGTTCCAGTTGTTCAGTGCTCGCTCACCAAAGCACCCATGTTCCCACAGGTCCTGTTCCCATGCTCTGGGAGCTTGGCTCACTGTCCTTGTGTCCAGCCGGCCATATGTGTGAAGCTGTTTGGGTTATATCCGTGATATAACGCGGTTATGACAGATCCTCAAGGCAAACGGAAAGAAGGTGACTGTATGAAGACAAGCAAATTAATTCAAAGGCTTACTCTGAAAGCATCATCTCCGCAAGTGAATTAGATCATTGAGAGTGATGCTTAGGAATGATGTTTGATTCCCACTGCCTTACAGTGATTGTGCTGAGTTGTGCAAACAGAGTTAGATGCTTGTGAGGAAGCTGCAAGAGGTTCTTGAAAGCAAATCCTCCCCACACGCTGGGTTCCTGCATGCAGCCACTTCCCCAGTCCTTTCCCAGCCTGCTGCAGGCAGGAAGCTGGGGGCTGCATGCTGACTTCCCAGGGCCTCAGTGCTGTGCACTGTGTGAGCCTGCACCTGGGAGGGAGTGCATGGTCCCTGTGGCCGTGCAGCTGCTGCAGGCTGAGGCAGCTCTGCTTGCAGTATCAACATGGAGCTCTGCGTCTGGGGCTTCCTGCCTGGGCAGTTACAGCTCTGCAGAATTGGTTAAACTGTCAAGAAAATTTATGGAGGGTAAAAAAAACACACAACCAATAATGAAGGAACAGTCCTTCCTGTATCTGTCCGTGCATCATCTCGCTGTTCGTTTGGGTTTGGTCAAGTGCCTGTGGAGATTTTTCAATTCACTGTAATGGATTTTAAATTAGTTTTTTTGTAATGTAGAATCAGGCTGGATTTTGGTGGGTCCGTAGGTGCAGTTCAGGAAAGTGTGTGCTTTAATACATAAAGACTGGAAGAGAACGCTGTTGTAAGCTAGCAGGACTCTAAGTGCAACACAGACTTATAACACAGGCTAGTTACTCAACTGGAAACTTCTACAGGACTGGGTCTTGTGGTGAGGCTAAAGCAGCACTATTGTTTATTAAAGAAATGAATGAAGAAAAAAGAATGAGTAACATTTCCTAAATTTAGCGCTAATCTGCGTTTTTTCTCTCTGCCACACGATGGAGATAATGGTGTAAGATATATGAACAGCACCGCGTGGGTCAGACGTGTTGGAGAAGGAAGTTCCTCTTCAGTAGCTGTTCTGTAGTGCTGTTTTTGCACTAGTCCGAATGGACTCATTTTCTCATAGTATCTACAGGGTGTTTTGTTTATAGCATGTTCTTTTGTTCTGTTCTATTTTTATTTTTATTTTTTTCCTACAGAACTCAAATAATCAGGTGTGTTCATCACCAGGGCTATTAATGCAGTGAAACACCAGGTTTTACATTGGCTGGAACATTCAGAAGACTGTGCTTAGATAATGTTGATTTTACTGGCACCTTAAGTTGTGTTTAAACGTGCAGTTTGGGCTCAATTACTTTTATAAGGACTACTGTAGCTTTCTGAACATCCCTGCTGACACCATGACCCTCTGCATCCTGAGAGGGGTACAGGGGTACTTGAATTGGTTGGTCCTTGTGCTGTGTATCAGAATCGTTGCATCAGCCCAAACCTCTGTCCTCCATCATGAGCACAGAGCCTGATTCAAGACGTATTGAAGCCACACGTACAAATTTCCCAGCAATTCTGATGAACTTTGGATCAGGCTGATGTATGGAGAAAGAGATGGATTTTCCCTTGGAACTGTTTTTAGTTACATTCCAAAATCTCCTGGTGAGGGACGCATTTATTTTTTTATTAGGAAAAAAAAAAAAAAAGAAAAAAGAAAAAACAAAAAAATAGCTGCTGTGTTATATCTATAATCGTAATGTAGTAACAAGACATTTGTAACAAAACTCCAATAGGCTGAGATAGGTCCAGGAAGGGAGAAACACATGTTTCTTTCCAGCTTGTTGATTTTTTTTTGTAGCTGTTACTCTGAGGACAAGAGTTCCTACGCTGATGTCAGTGCAATTACAGCTGCACTGTTGTCAAGTTTATTTGATCGAATATTTGCTGGATGAAGCAATGCTCTCTCCCCCTCTCTGCAGATCCACCTGCCTTATGAATCAGACATACTGCTTGTGTAATTCCTGGTGCTTCACTCCTTGTTTCTCTCTGAGTTCTCACTTTGGAAACTTCTGCTGTGTGATACTGAAAATCTGGCAGTGATTTCTTCCTATATATATATAATTTTTGAATTAGTTTTTTTGCATGTTTGTATTTGGGGGATCTCACTTGTTAGTTACCTCATGTAAGGCACTTTTGTAACGATAATCACGTTAAAAATATTACACGTATGTAAAATGAATGTGAAAATATCTTCAGAGTTACAGAGCGGAGTGCTCCACTGTCAGCAGCGCACAGCCAGGTGTGTGTGTGTGTGTGTGTGTGTGTGTGTGTGTACACCCATGTATTTGTGTAATAGTTTCTCCAAATGTTCAGGTTTTTCCTCAGAAGACTTTTGCAGAAGTGCTGTGCCCCATGCTCTGGGGTTCTGCTCCTACAGTTGGTTTTTTTTCATGAGAACAAAGATCAGTCCTTCATGGTCCTAAACTCAATGCATGTGCATGACTTAAAGGCATTACCTACCAATAAATAGGAGATTAGCTGCGGCTTGTATATTTCCTGATCAGTTCAGGTTTTTTCAGATGGCTCATTGTTATCCTGTTTCCTTTAACGATGGGACACTTTAATGAGTTTGCCATCTGACATACATCTGCTTCCTGTTAAACAATACCTTCATTATTCTAGAGCTGCTAAACTCATCTTTTATCCTACAAGATTTTTATCTGCGCCTTGAAAACAGCATGTACGAATTGATGCTTGCATATTCATTTTCTTGTTGAGGATTTTTTTCCCGTGTGCTGTTTTTGAGAAGGAATAGCAAAATGAGTGTCTCCTTTAGTACTTCTTCATTGGAGAATGGGAGAACATGGATATTATTTGCCAATTTAGAGCCTAGTCAACCCAGCTCTTGTTTGAAGTCCAATAAGATCAACTTACATGCCCTGCGTTATACGATTTCTAATAGTTATTCTGTCTTCCCAGCAAAGGAAGGGGCTGCAAAAAGGATTTTGAAGGCTGTTAATATTGTTCCTTTGAGGAAGGAGCCTTCAATAGCTGGCTGATGGTCTGTCTCACGCGTGTGAAAAGTTAGTGCTCTGTGATCATCAGGCTCTCTTAAATCAATCCATCTTGCATTGAGTTTGTGCATCTGCCTCAGTGCTTCTCTCTTTTGCCATGTGCTGGGAACATGCAGTTATGCCAGATCTCTGGCTGTGTCTTTCTCCTTCTCTAATCAATGTTGCCCCTCCAGAACAGCTTTCTTTTTTTTTTTTTATATCCTCTTTTTTTTTTTTTTTTTTTTTTTTTTTGTGAGAGAATTATTTTCTTTATCAAAAGAAGAACATAAAAACTTATGTACTTTCCTGTCTCTACAGAGTGCCCTTTTTGTGTTGCTCTTAGAACAAGTGCGCAGTGCTGCTTAAAAGAAAATCTGATTGTATGGGAAGTTGTGTCATATACCTCCAAAAGACATCACTGAACAATGGCTTGTAGCCGTATGAAGTGACCCAGTGGGGACTCTTCTTGTTTTGTCTTAGAATAGGCCAGGTATGAATGGAACTACTTTGGTTTTAGAGCTGGAGAGCCAGAGGAAGCAGGTGCAAATATTAATTAATGAGGGATAGAGGGTGGCTGAATCAGAATGATGATTATAATTCAGGAATCTCATGCTTCTTCACATTGAGGGCTCACAGCTCAAGCTGTTATTTGCCTCAAAATGAGAGAACTGCAAACTGCCTCAGGTTGCTGCTGGTGCATCAGCTGTAGCCTTTGTTTCAATTATACCCTTGGCTCTGCTGGGTCTGAGGCTTCTAAATGCTGTTATTTTGCCCCGTAGTGTATCAGAGGAACTTGTGCAGCCCAAAGAGTTGGGAATGATTCTTGCAAATGGAGTTTGAGAGTTTTAGCTCTGATTTCCCCCAAGGCACCATCACTCTTTGTTTTGTGCAGTTTCATAGGGAAACGCTGTGTGTGGAAATCATGTTCTGCTATGTCTCTTTGAGAAGTGCAAGCAAGAGAAGACATTCTGTGGTCACTGTTCTACCAGTGGTATCATTTGCTTGAAGACTCTTCTTTCTATTGGCATCAGTGTTTATTAACAGAGATCTCCACTATTTATTTAGCAGATAACCTTGTTATTCTTTTGCTATGCTCACTCCTTTCATCTCTCAGAGCTACAAGAACACAACTGATGACTCTGACAGCCTTTCATTCACATTGGGATTACAAATTACCTTCATTAGGTTTCTTGTGTAGTCCGCAATTTATCAAGAAGGGTTTGGAAAGCAGTGTTCATTGAAGCTTTGCAAGGAGAGAAGTTGACTCTGTCAGCGACCTGACACCCCTGAAGATGGCTATGTTAGGCTCTTCTGTGTCTTCACCTTCAGGCAGCCCTACGGAAGGTCTTTGCGCCATGCTGAATGTAGCTGTGCTAATTGCTGTGATCTCAGACATGACCAAAGGAGATGCTTACCTCATTTCATGCTATCTTCTCCATTTGCATTATGGGGAAAATGTATTTCTAGTTGGAATACAAGTTTATCATAATCCAGATGTACTGGGCAAGTAAGTGTGTGAAGAATTGTAAGAGAAGACAAGACCCAGAGGTTGATTTGCTGTGATTATTACCTGAAATATGTTGGTGTTGACTTGTGTGAGCAGGCAGGGTTATTTTACTTGTCTGCAACCTGCTTTTAAAAAAGCTGAATTTTTTTTTAAAGGACTAAAGGAAATGAAAAATGGATCTGAAATTTGTAGTTTATACATCCTTAGAAAACATTTATTTTTTCCATACTCAGAAGTGAGGAGTTATTATTATTATTATTTTGTTTGCAGTTACAGTGGGACAGCCGCAGTCTGGCACGTGCAGCTCAGGCGCTGTGGTGGAGCCCTCCTAATAAATGCAGGGTTCAATAGTGATAGCATCTCTATGAGCCTCATAAAAGTGCTCACGAGTGACAGATTAGGTGCAAGTCTGAGAACTGCTCACTGGTGACTGCAGAACTTTCTCTCTGAAACGAGCAGATGTTCTTGCCGTTGCCTTTGTGCTATCAGCACTGTCTAAATCCTCTTCATCACTGCTGATTTTTCTCCTGTTGCTGTTAATATAGGGAACAGTGTAGGCATTAGTGAGAGAAATTGATGTGAGTTTCTGGGACAGAGGTGCTGTTTCTCAGGGTCTTTGAGAAAGCTCTTGCAAGGTGAGCCTGCTTCTTCCTCTGGCTGTTTATGGCAGTGTCTCCTCCGATATTTACTCTAACATTTGTAAAAACAGATTGGTCTTCTGGAGAGCAAGGCCCTGCTGAACTGGAGACAGAGAAAACCTGAATAAACAAACACGTGCCACAGATTAGTAAGAACATCTGTAGGTTTTATATTGTTTTGAGAATGCATACCACATAGTTTTTCATTTCTTACGCTTTTCTTGTTTCTCTCTTTCTTTCTCTGTTTTCTTCTTGTTTTTAAATGTATTGCTAATAAAGGTTGGAGGTAGAAAGCACAGCTGGACTCTGCATGACATGCCACTGTTTAATTTCTAGCTCGGAGGATGGGAAGAAGAGTGGTTTTATTGTATCCTAGAAGAGAATAAAGCCACATGCAAATTCCAGCCATGGACATCTGTTTCCTCTTTGTGTGAAAGAATTCTCATATTTTGCAGGGAATCCCAGTTTTGAAGGGGCTAATGAGGTTTTTTTTCTTCTCATTCCTTCCCCTCCACCCTCAACTTTCTTTTCATTGCCCATCCTTCAGCATGCTCTCCGTGCTCTCTGGCTGCAGTGCTTCCTTCAGGACTATGGCAGCTTGCAGTTTAACATCAGATCTTGAATAGCGGAATTCTCAATTCTCTTAGTTACAAAGAGTATCACCACTACCAGTTCTCTGTATTGATGCACTTCCATGGTGCTTGTTTTAAGCTCCTCCTTAAATCATATTTTATTAAGCAGTATTTAGTGGGATTTCTTTTGCTCTGTGATATCGTAAGTACTTGCAGGCAGGTTGGTATCTATTTCAGCAGTGGAGATCTGTGTATCCGTTGCTCTGGCTGTGACATGTAAATCTTTCTAGGAGTAACTTCCTAAAAAATAATCTTTCAAAACCCTTTTGTATCAGAGGAATTAAGTGAATCTATAAAAAATAAGAATCTACAACATGAATTACATCAAGTTAGAGTGCTAAGGAACACCAGGACCAGAATAACTGACAATTTCACTAACCTATAAAACACTTCAGAAGAATGGTTTACAGCTGTTTGGGAGCTTTAAGCATTTTTATTTTTCTGGTGTAAGATTTGACTCTGCTGAACAAACAGTGAGGTTATATAACATTAGGCCAGACATGAGAACTGGTACTCTCTGTCTATTTTATATTAACGTTAAATGAGAGGTTGGTGGAGCTTGCCAGGGTTTCATATTTGTTGGCAGAAAGCTACCCACATGTGTGGACCATATTTTTATTGTTGCCTCAGCCTATTTCAGGCATAAATATCTCTGCCTGGCAGGGTGTGATTCTGTTCATTGCTGAGGAGCTTTTCTTTTAAGAAGTAGAATGTGAAAAGGAATCAAATGACAAATGCTGTAGATGTTCAAATTAAGAAGCGCCTCAAAATGAGATTTTATCACGTCCTTCATGGTAGAGGGATAGCTAAAAGGCATCTAAAGGCTTTTTCATTGTTGAATTAGTTACCCTTGTAGAGATGTTTCTTTTTGCATACATTAATGCTACTTCTGGGTGTGGGCTGTTTAGTCTGGGCTTCTTAGGGAAACGAGCCTTATGCAAACAGGGTGTTTGCTCACCCAAACACCCTGTGGTGAGCGTGGCCCATGGCTGCTTCCTGCCCAGTAGGATGCATTGCCCACAGGAACATGGCCAGGAGGCACGTGGATTTCTTTTCTTCAGGTTATTTGAAAACAGGCGTGTGAGAGGAGAACAGAGGTGATGGTGGAGTTTGGGGGAAAGCTTGCAATATGAACTGAATGTTGTGGTGGAGTAGATGTTGAGAGAGAAGTGATGGAGGTCCCAGTCCCAAGAAGCTCACTGAGCCCAGCTTGTGAATTATCTGATGACAAAAACAAAGCTGCAAGAAGCCAGGCTCCCTTTAGTTCCACTCCCCACGAAATTGCTTGTGTGGGTTTTCTTTGTTAAGATGTCAAACAAGCTGGAATAGAGACTTTGACTCCAAGAAATGGGGAACTTCTCTTGCTAGGATCTTCTTGATGGAGGCAGGTCTGTCTCATAGGTCTCATAGTGTTTCTTTAGTTGCTTATTTTTGCAGCTTAGGAGGGAACCCTATGGTTGTCTGGACCCCACTGACCAGCCTCTGAAACCTTTTCAGGCCTTCTGGAAGCCTGAATGTCACAGCCACTTATGGGGGAGGGGGAACTGGTAATCCCTGTCCAGGTCTGATTCCCCCTGATTGGGACATGGAAGGCAAACACCATTAACTCTGAAAATCAAACAGCAGCTGTGAAAAACTTCCCTTTGGTTGAAGTGCTTCTGGCTAATGATGGAGATAAAAAAGAGCTTCCTGTCAAAAGCTTCCCTTGCCTTATTAATAGCTGCGTAATTTTTACCACTCATTCTCAAGTATGAAAAAGCAAAACTTTGAGACAGCATTTGAAAGCTTGTTTTGTTTGGAGTGCAGCTGGATATAGAGCGTTTCCTTTTCTCTAATAAATTTGAAGCAAATGTAGTGGGTATTGTTTCTCTTTTTTTCTGTTTTTTGGCCTACGTAACAGAATATTCTCTTGCTTTTCATTTTACACTGCACAGAAATCATGCCGTTTAACTCCAGTTCAACAATGATGTAGCAGCATGTGGATATACATATATCTTCTCATAAATATATTACCTCACATTACTGTCAAATAGCTGGACTTTTTCACCCGGTATTAAAAATGAAATTTAATTGCTCCAGTTGTGTTTCAAGGCTCTGATAAATAAGAACCATGTCTGACCTTTCTTATGGGGCTTTGGGATGCCACCAGGGAAACTGCTCATTGTTCAAGATGACAAACTTCCTCTGAGATTTCAGTTTGTCAGCTCGGTGTACAGCAATGACATTGATTTCTTCTCACTGCCATTTCCTGCCTGAATAGATAACAAATTTTCTGTGGCAGGTGTCTGTCAAGCTTAGTTTTGCCTGGCAGATTAACTTAATAGACTCATTTATTAATCATTAGTTGCAACACAGTGAAGGAGACAATACTCTTTAACTCTTGTGATGTTGAATAGATGTACTGTTTCAGATTCTTTTGTGTAGCCTGAATTTAGATTTAATAAGCTGCTCATATCTCTGCATCGAATGTGTTTAACCTGATATTAGTGATGTTAAAAATGCCATCAGTTACGTATTAACCAAGTCTGATCCATTTTGACTGTCTGCTTTTTTTCATGGCAAAAGGTGCTTAAGCGTCTTCTGAGGCTAGCAAAATGATGCAGAAAATGCTAAACCTAAATAAAGGAGAAAGCTAATGCAACGTGCATCATTTTTGGGGAAGGGAGAGATGTGGAGGTACCTCCCAGAGCCTGCAGAGCTGAGGGAGCAGTTTGTTTGTTTTTCTACTATGTGTTGAGTTCGTCCTAAGGCATTTATTGGGGCAGGAGCTGTAAATGCACAGCCACTGCAGAAGCAATGAGGTAGAGATGTGAGCTGTTGGGCAGAAGACCCTTTTATTGCAGCTGATGAGAAGTGAAACATGAGGCTTCCCCCTTGGGTATGTTTGGGTTTGGTAGCTCTTCACTACCTGCTTGGAATTCTCAAGGGAGCTTGTTAATGTGAGATCAGTGAGAGATGCTCCAAAAAGTTTATCTCTGCAGCTGGTGCCCGACCTGCAAAGCCCTGGGCAGCTGGGCAGAGCACGACTGTTTGCAGCTCTGTGTGAGTGCATGTTACTGGAGATGTCTTTCTGACAGGCCGTGTTCCTGGCCTTGGCAGCATGTTGCCATCCTTATGGCTTTCTTGGCAAAGCATCAAACTGAGAGTGTCCCTGCACTAGATCATACTGCTCATTGCTCTTCTAGGCCACCCTGGTTACAGTACATTAATGTCTCAGCAGGGAATGTGATAAACAAAGTAGAGCTGCTTTAGTGAAACCAGTCGCTTAATGGCAGAGTACATAAAGTATCCTTAAAGATTTGTAAGTGTAATAAGATGCAGTTCACTAAGTGAACAGTAACTGTTACTAATTTGGCTGTTGAGAAACATGCCAACCTAATTTGCTTTTGTAACGCTATGTTGTTGTTTTTCTCTATTCCCACCTCACCAGATTCCCTTCTCTCTGGTACAGTTTCCTCTCTGGGAGTTCTTAAAGGTAAGTCCTCTTTAGTTATAGAAATGTAAGTTATACAGTTCACATGGTCACTTGTCCCATGGTAACTTGGGTAACTTGTCTGACTTGATTATCACAATTATGAGCACATCCAAGGATCAATAAGTAGGTACTGACCTACCCGTGCATGTGAACATCATTTGCTTGGTTATCTGAAAAACAACAGGGAGCATCTGACCATTGATATGTGACATACAGTCTAAATTTTAGTACCCCGGCATGCCAGGAATCATATCTGCTGCTCTGACTGTTCTTATTGATTGAAATAGAGTGGGAACCATCTGTGTTGTGTGATTTATTTTATTCTGGTTTATTTTTTATTTTATTTCAACTTTTTTAGCATTTTGTCCTTCGAGGTAACAGGAAATTGCAAATGATACAGAGAAGACTGAGCTTGTTTTTGTGAACAGGGAGAGACTCAGTACATCGCTGACGTGCTGTTTTGATTGGCTGTGTATACATTATTTCAAAGGTCATTTAAAGAAGGTATCGGTTGGATGATAGTTTAATAGTGCAGTCTTTCAGAATGATGCACTGTTCTCCCCCCAGCTGGTTGCTTTGTTTATCATGGAAAGAGTCATGGTGTATTTTTCTGAGCACAGAAATGAATTTGAAATGTAGTTTCTCTGCCCCTCTGTTTTTCCTTTAAATGGTAATGATGGTATAGTCCTCGCTGCAGGAGAATGAAGCGGAGACAGGGTTTTTTAGGTACTTTGAGATCCTGGGTTGGAAGCATGGAAAATTATTGCAGATTGTGCAAAGTTATGTAGCAAAATATAACTTTAATAAGAGGGGAGCTGAAAAGGGTAATTTTCTTCTTGTTAAGGGTACTGAACTTCTGAGAGAGCCTGGCACTGAGACCCAAACTGGGAAGTTCTGGGAAGATGGGAGCCAGTAGTGATGTTCCTTGCCCCTTTGAGCTTCTGTTTAGGAAAGGAGGTCTTATGTTCTCAGTCTGTTTGGGAGCTCCTGCTTCATGTCAGTACCTTGGGTCATTCTCGGGGCAGAGCCCACAGTGGAAATGTTTGCATCTAGAGGTTTCAGGGAAGCAGATGTGGAGGGGACTGTATAGGTAGGAGGAGCACAAAAGGCATCAAGACCTTTCCTGTAGCTGAGCTGTAGCTTGCAGCAGGCTCTGGAGGTGCTTGGTGAGCTCTGGGCATTGTTCCCTGATGGAGCTCTGGCTGCCTTATTAAGGAATCTGTTTCCCAGCCAGTGTCTCAGAATCACTTTCTGTAAACTCCTTGCAGTGCTGCTGGCATGAGCTGCTAATGGTTAGTGAGGTTGGAAGCAAGAGGTGGCAGCTCTTAGGGAGAAAAAGTGCAGTGTTCTCCCACAAACCACTTGAAACAGCAACATTGTGTAGTTGTTTGCAGAATGCAAAGTTGTTTTAACTAATGTCCACATAGCTGTGGCAGTAAAATGTATTGTTTAAACGTCAGCTTTGAAATAGACAGTTTGAAGACAGCTAGCTACCAAAGCAAGTAGACATCGTGTTTAATCTAAAGAGGTCAGTGCAGGCCTGAAAAGAAACAAAACCAGGCTAGTTAGTTCTGCTGTAGTATATTTACTGTATATTGTTCTGCCCTCAGAACCAGGAGTAGGAATCTGCAAAAATCAGTGTTACATGCTTCATTCACTTTGGCTTTAGCACATGAAGAGAGCTCGAGGTTTGTCGCATCGAAGCCAGCAGGCAGCAAGGACAGAATACATTTTGTTTATCTGAATTTAGCTCTTAAAAAACATTATCATGACGGTAAAAGGAGAAAAATCATTATGAAAAATCAGCTGGTGGGATGTGGCTGGCAGCATCAATAGCAGTGTGACTCTGCAGGGCTTCTCGTGGGTGCTTTGAAGGGAGCATGAAGAGGCAGTAATTAAGAAGTGATAGGAGGATGAGGGACAAAAGACAAATGGTGCAAAATCTCAGTATCCAAGGGTTAACTGAAGACAGTGGCTGAGGGACTTCTGCACGCTGTGTCAGTGGGGTTACTTTGGAAAGTAAGTGGAGTAAGGAGTAGTTGGGTATGATGCATAGATCATTACAGAGGAGCATGGAACAAGTGCTGCAGCTGAATGATTTTAAAAGCCATTAGAACAAAGTTGTACGAGCTGATGGATAATAAGCTCAGTCTTATAATTCCCCAAACAAGTTAAGTAGCATGAAAATAATGAAAAATATATTTCCCCTGTAAAGGAAAGTTAGTGAAGCACATTGAAGGAGAACATCTTTTCCTTCATATAAGTGTTCTGCATCTAGGAGCACAATGTTAAGCTTAAAGAAGCCTAATAAAGCCTGGTGGTAGGCAGCAATGAGGTTGTGCTGCATCCCATTTTCTATATCTGCTTTGCTTTAAGCTGCAGTGGTTATTCTTTATGCTTTCAGCTGGCTTTAGCCAGATAGTTTACATGCAGTTTTCTTTTGTCTGTGAATGTGGACCAGCTGTCCTGTGTGAGAGTTAACTTGCATGTCCTGCACTGATGTAAAGTTCTCTGTACGGATCACAAATCTGAGGTTGGTTCTGGCAACGCAGCATTGCAGAAATTAGCGAGGAATTGATGTTGCTTCAAACACAAGTTTGCTTCTGGTAACTCAGTAGAACACTCAATTTAGAAACAATTAATAGCCAATTAACCTTAGTGCTTGATTTTCTTTATTCGGTTGTCTCTAGCTGTGTGGAGCTCAAGCTTTCTGTATTGTTTTCTAATCTACTTTGTTAGGCGTTTTATTCAGTACTTCTAACCATCATGTCTGAACACCTACCAACAGCATGTTAAAGATTTATCACTTGTTCCATATTGCATTTAAATACATATTATCTCTTCATTGAGACCTGAAAGAAAATGACAACTACAGATTCTGTTGTGAGGATACGGCATAAATCAGGTGTGTGTTTGTTTTTGTGCTTTCTAACAAAATAGGGTTTAAAAACAAAGCAGCAGAACAGAGCACTGCTGGATAGTTTTCAGCCCAGCAACATCTTGTCAAGAAAGCCTGCTATTTATGGCTGAGTGGAAATGATCAGCTCCCTAGGAGAACAGTGCTGTATGCAAGATAAACCCTTCTCAGGTGGAACGAGAGTCAGCCCTCTTGGGTTTTATGTTTCTGCATGTTGGCTGCACTTCAGAGCCGCTAAGAATTGCTCCAGCACAGCTGTAAATGAAGAATGCTCTCTTTATAGACCTAATGTATTGTCTGAAGAGAAGGGTCTGGTGGTCAGTGAAGAGGGAAGGAACAGACAGGACAGGAATACATAGGTCTCAAATGAGTAGACTGGAAAAATACGTTTTT
The DNA here is from genome assembly GCF_054131305.1 of Coturnix japonica. Classification (NCBI taxonomy): domain Eukaryota; kingdom Metazoa; phylum Chordata; class Aves; order Galliformes; family Phasianidae; genus Coturnix; species Coturnix japonica. Next base: position 5,686,302 of record NC_140677.1, on the reverse strand, counting down.
ATTTGTTTGGTTGGTTTTTGTTTGAATGAGAGAAAGCAGGCCTTGTATCCTGGGAATCTTTTGTTTTTCATCTGACACATCCAGAGATGAGACATTTGCACGTTGCTGAGACTTCATAACGTCAAAGTCAGGCTGACTTCACACTGTCATCTGTGTGTGCCAGAGAGCCCAGGTGGACAGGCAGCCACCCAGGAGGGCTGTCACAGCCTGTGCTGCTCGGCTGCGCTGGGACCTGTGGGGAGCATGCACTGACTGCTGAGTGGGGCTCGGATTTGCCTTTTAGTCTCTGTGCTGGTCAGCACCCAAAGCTCTGAGTCTTCCCACAGCTATGGTGAACTCATAGTTTTTGACACTGGCTTTTACCATAAGATAGTTTTCTCAAATCTGTAATCTTGCACACTGGCAGGTGTTCCACACAACCATGTATTCAGTTGCACCTTGAGAGGCAGCAATGAGAGAGGGAGCTGCAGTGCACGGGCAGATCTCTTTTGTGGGGTTTTGTAATGGATGTGCTGGTGTGTGATAACAGACTGAGACCCTGAACAAGCAGAGAAATGCTTGAATGGCTTCAGGCAAAGAGCAACTGTTTGCGAAGTACATACAGACACATTTCCACCCTGTGAAATAAGTGGGGCCTGGCAATGAAGAGAATGGGGAATGTCCGTCCATTCCTATGAATCTGAGTGGTAGCAGAAGAGTGGTTGGATCAGAACTGTTTTGTGTTGTTCCTAAGCTGCCTTTTGTCCCCATGATGGACAAGGTCCCTCCCTAAACCCATCCAGGTTTAGCGCTCACCCCAGGCACAAGGCACTTGTGTTGGGAGTGAGCAAAGCCTGGGAACTCTGCTGGTGGACTGGATTATCTGTTTGAGTGAAGGCAGTGGTACATGTGCTCATTTGTGCTTGATCCCTTTGGTTCCCTGCTCCAGGGGGCTCAAGTCCTGGGGGCTGGTTCTCAGTGAACAGGTCAGGTTGTGAGGGTGGGCTCAGCCCTAATCGTAGCTGTCAGTGCAGGCAGACCTCGAAGCAAGCTGTGCAGGGACTGCTCAGTGGGTTTCTGTGACAGCAAGGACTGATTGGAGCTCATTGCACCTGATTTTTAAAGTTGATAAGAAAGAGAAGCGTACGGAATGCTTCTACCCTGACAGCTGGTAGAATGCTTCTACCTCAGCAGTAAGACGTGTTTATAACTCGACCATTGAAACAATAAACCTCATGCTATTTCCCTCCTAAAATTTATAATCATATCTGGTGCTGTTTAACAGAATCAGTAGAAAATAGAGGACTGTAGCCAAACTGGACCCAAAATGGTTTTCCCTGCGCTGCAGGTAGGTGACAGCTTTCCATTTTTTCCTGGAGGAGCAGTTGAATGTTTCTTTTCTGCTGCATTCAGCTGCATGTAGGTCAAGAGTAAATGAAACCAGGTCCCGCTTTAAACCCATTTCCTTGCAGGCAATGTAGTAAGTGTTCTACCATGCCTCTCTCTCTCTTTGAGTAACGATCGGGCTGATTTAGGGATTAAGTCCTAATCGTTAAATAACGCTAACGTGTCTGCCATTTGCTTAGGTGCTGTATCAGGAAAACAGATTTCCACGGCAGGATTTCAAGGCGTGATGTAATTTGCAGCCAGTGCTGCTCGTGCATGCCATTAGCATAACGGCTGCATTTTTCTCACAAAAGAACAATGTACCCAACAGCTGTTCAGCAAACAGCCCTGGCTTTATTAGTGTCACAATAAGTGTCATTCACACAGTCTTTAAGCGAAGTCGAAGGAATGCTCTACACCATCTGCACCAGAAAGAAAGAAACAAATGCAGTCCTTACTTACAGCACTGGAGTGGCCTTGGATCATCAATGCAGTATTTAAAGCAGCAGAAGTAAAACAGACTCATGCAGTCTGTAGATACAGAGCCAGATTGTGATGTTCTTGGTAGTGCCTGTACCACAAGGAGCTCTCTAGAAGTCTCCAAGCTTGCCAGGGACATTTAGTAGAATATAGAAATGATTGGTGCAGAGGGTTCACCTCTTGACTAGGGCGCTTTTTCTTGTTGAAGAATCTTAAAAGTTTCTAATTCTTCCATGTAATGTATTCACACAAGTCTGTGTGAAACGCCTATTTACTAGCAGGTAGTAGCGGTGTGTATGTGCAAGGAAAGCTGGCCTAGCTTTGAAGTGATTTCTTAGAACTGTGTTTTCCTTCCCAGACACTTATATGGCCCTTTGTGCCATGGAAACTGAGTGTGGCTGCTGTATTATGTTCTGCCTTGCCATGGGAACAGTTTTTGGAAGACATTTTCTTTAACCAGGCTTTTAGCACATCCATTTTGATTTACATCCAAATGGGTCACAGACATCAATGCAGTATTATATATGGGGGGGGGGAAGGAGGGGGAATGAAACACTTTTAACATGAAAAATACACTGTTGCATGTAGGCCAACTTTTGATCCCTTTCTCTCCATTTATCTGGGATTTGGGTGGGTTTAATTCTAGGGCCACAATTCAGTACTGGCTTAAGAGAGCACAACTCCAGTAGTGTGAAAAGCATCTCAACATTTTGACAACAGTTAACTTACTTCAGTAAATTTTTCCCATGTTTGAGCTTGCATGTTTCCTGCATGATAATGTACACACGTACTGCACATATGCTGCACATATGCACATAAAAATTCACTGGGAACAACATTTGTCTCTGTGCTTTTTGACTTTATGTCTAGAAATTGCAATCTGCTGATGACATTTTTTGCTTCTCCTGTAGCTAATGTGCCATGCATTTGTAAGGATCAGCCATGCAGAATGCCACGCTGTGAATATAAAATACATAACAGCATAGGCAAGCATTGACATAGCTTTTTTTTTTTTGCAGTATACGTTCTGGAAGAAGGTATATATATGCATAAACCAGTGTGATTATTGTGAAGAGATAAATTTCTTTCTGTTATCATGAACTGAGCACTGCCCTGAACAGAGGGGTGCACAGAAATACTACAGGTACTTAGCGCTGGAGGGAGCTGTAGTATTTTCTCAGCTTCATGCCTCAAATGTAGAGTATATCATGAGACCTGCTTGAAGAGTAAGTAGTAGTAAGGCCTAGTAAGGCCAAGGCAGAGCTGTCTCATTGTCTGCAATGCCTCTGGCAGCATTAGGAATATTGTTCTGGTCATCAGCTTTGAGAGATAAATGTGAGTGTTGTGCTGTGCTGGTATCCCCATAACATAGGTGTACTGAGTATAGACCAGGACCTGATGGTGCTGTGAGCAGAAAGATGGGAGATGATCTCTGCCTAGAACTTTTACCATGAATGTAAGGCAGATATGACAGATGCACAGGTAAGGAGTTCTTTGTATGAGTAAGAAAGTTATTGGGCCATCTTGAGGCCAGGTGTCCGCAACGTGCAAACAGCCTTCTCAGTGCTGTGCATCTGTGGACGCTATATATAACTCCTCCTGGATTTAAAGGAGACTGTAAAGTTTTCTTCTTTCTTTTTTTCTTTCTTTTCTTTTTTTCTTGATTGAAAGGCCTTTGATGCATCCTAAGAGGGACTTCCCCAGTGCACCCTTTGCCCAGCAAAATGGGGTATCCAGATGTGATTGTATTCTCACTATCAAAAAAGCTAATGTTTGAGGTGAGAAGTAGAGGATACTGTCCTCTGGGACAATATGAAACGGAATCATTAGGAAGAAATTAAGACACTGCTTGCAAATAAAACCGGACCTTTCTCTGCAAACATTATCCCTGGGAATAATTGGAGATCTGCATTCAGGCTTCCTGCTGGGTCCAGTCCCTGGAGGACGGAGCCGCTGTATTGCTTTACATGGTGCGGCAATGCACAGGGAGATTTACATATATATCACATAAAAGTGTTTACAAAAAAATTAGCATGTGATTGAGCTGGGAAGCTGCAGAGGGCCCCAACTGTATGAGTTTCCATGCACTTCAGCCAGAAGATTTATTTCCAATTTGTTATTCATAAGGGAAGAGCGAGAGATTGGGATGGGGTCCTTTGAAGTGGAAAACAAAGTCTTCTATTCAGCCTTCAGCTTAATAGAATACACATGACACAGGCTTGGCATGGCGGCCTGCTTTCATGTAATGTGCTCGTTGTCATTTTGCTTTCCTAGGCTGTGAATGCTAGTGGGAATGGGTACAGCTCTGGAAAAGTCTCTATCTCCTGCTGCCTTCTGCAGGAGATGTGCAGTGTGAGCAGGTAGGAGCTGGGTGGTAGTGGTGAAATCAGGCAAATCAGTTTGTTGCCATTATGTTGCTAATGGTCCCCAGTTTGGGTTTTGCAGTGGAAGATCATATCACTGAATCACTGCAAGGCTTACACATGAACTTCTGCCTGGACTTGGCCTCTCTGTAGGCCATGAGCAAGGAGCTCTGACCTCAGTCTTGTGTTGTGGCAGTCATGTTCATTCCATCAGAAGTCAGTGTTTTCAGATAGGTGAGTAAGGCATGCTTTTCCTTTCAGGAATGAGGCTCTGTTTTTTCAACAGTGCTGTTATTACCTGGGTCTACAGCCTGTCATAGCTTCTTTACGTTGCACTGTATTAGTAGTATTAAAACCACACTTAGTGCAGCACGTGGACAAGTGTTTTTGAAGACGTTACCAGCCCAACTTACTGTAAGGCCCTGTCAGTGATTGGGTCTGTGGGCTGTGAGAGAAACCATGCGTGACCTTCAGTACAACAGCCCAGCCCGCAGTGCAAGTGTGGTTAAGAAGAATTTGGAGCAGAGTCCTGCCAGGCCTCTTGGCTCCATGACGCTTGTTCCTTTCAGCTTCCCTCTCCCTCCTCGCTTCTCTCTCGCTCTTCTGCATATTCAGGTTTGGAGCTCTGGGTGAATCACCGAAATCAGAGATGCAGGAAAGAAATACATGAAGTCATCTCATCCTGCCCCTGCCAATGCCGGATTATTCCCCACAGCACAGTGTTGAGTGCCTTCTCCAGTCTATTTTTAAATGACTCAGAGGAGAGGGCTTTCCTCTCCTCCCTGGGGAGGCTGGCTCTGCTATTCAGTAGACCTCACTGTTGGGGAATTTTCTTCCTGTTCTCCAGTTCTCCTTTACCCTAATTTAATTGAACTGTCTCAGGCTCCACCCTTCTAAATAATTTCCCATATTACGTGACGCTTGCAAATACCTGTTGTCAATTTGCAGGCATGATGGATGGGAATTCATCACGGTTTGTACAGACCTGTACCAGGAGGCCAGACGTTATCAGAAACTAGATTTCAGACTTAGAAGCCAATTAATAAGAATGACATGTAGAACTGTTTCAATAACACCGTTGATGCAGAAATCCATCGTGACTGAGGGTGGGCTGGGCTTCTGAATGTCTGTATTAATACGTTTGTTTCACTGTCGGTCTTCCAGCAGATCTTGCATAGTGCTCTTTGCATAGCAGAGGTAACTGTTGTGAGTTCTCAGGTTGAATTGTAGATGTATGTGCATTTGGAGAACTTTTAATTAAAAAAGGCAGTGCTGTTTCTGTCAAGGGGCTGCAGCTGTTAAATTTCTAAACCTTGACTTTCAGGTTGAGGTTTCTTAAGCTCTTTAAGTGTTGTGAGAAGGGTTTTGATGATGGGATTTATTCTTTGATAATACTGAGATGTTTTGGAGCAGCGCTCTGTCTTATGATGCATCATGGTGTCCTTCATCCAGCAGGACTGACTTGCAAGAAAGCTGCGTGTCCAAAGAGCATAAGTTATTCCAGAAAAGCATCTTAAGAGTTTGAAGAGTTATGATTCCCTATTTATTTATTTATAAGATGAAAATCACTTTATGCTGTGGTTGACAGAAGAATAGAAACACATTGTGAAAACACCAGGAAAAAGAATGGCTAGCATTAAGGAGACTGAGATCCCTTTAGTGCTTTCGTAAAGCAGAGCTGCAGCTATTTAGCTGTGGCAGGATACCAAACAACATTGTGGCTGGCCATTGTTGCTTGAACAGTTTGATTTTTAAAACATTCAGCTGCAATATAACCACCAGCCAAGTTGGAAGAAGCGAGTCACAAGGACAGCATGTTAAATCAAGAGTCAGCAAATAAGGGAAATGAGTTCCCGTGCCCCAGTGGAGTGTGGCTGCATAGCAGAGCAGGAGCCTGAGAGCAATATCTCAGCTTAGCCCAGCTATCGGGTTGCTTTCGAGAAAATTTTATAGCGTGGAAATAATACAGCTTTGAAAGGAGTGAGGTGGTGTTGTAGCTATAAAATAAAATTATTGATTTCTCTGCAGTAGGCCTCAGAAGGACCGTGGATCCTCCCCTTTCTGCTAAGCAGCATTCCTGAGCTCATAAAACAGAAATCTCTCCTCCAAAAAACATCCAATGTTAAGCATTTCAGAAGATGGAATAGGGATGTTGAGTGGGGTGGAGGAGGACAGAACAGTGACTATAGCTGGCAGAATAAAAGCACACCCAAGCAAGCTTTGGCCTTAGTTGGTGATACCAATTGGGCATCAATCTGTGTGTTTGACCTGACTCTTAATAATTGTTTTTTAGAAGACTTGGTTCTTGTTGGTGTTTTAGAACGTGCATGTTTATGTGTGAGTTTAATGGGTTGGAGCGTGGTGTGTGGGAGCACTGGCAAGGAGAAGGGTGTGTGGTCCCTAACGACGCCAAGTGAAAAACAGACACACCTGCTTCTGAATATAATGGGAGTGATAAGAGTAATTTCTTAATGATGGTTTCTTATGGGAGCACAAGGGGAGGGGTTGGTTTAAGAAGCAAAGGGGAGCAAACAGTTCATATCACACTGGGCCAGGGACTGCTCATCTTACATGGAGTGCTGGGTGCATCTGGGCTGAGCTGGTGCTGCTGCCTGCATGCTGCCCTCTTTCATGCGGTGTTTTGCTTTGCATGGTTTTATCAGCCCAAAAGAAAATAAATTCACAAAATATTTGCAAGGTTGCATGGCCACAGGCGTAAATACATACATATGAAATCCTTGAAAGCAATTTGCTTCAAGCCGCCCTCCGTTCCAGACATCTTTCTCACTCCATCTGCTTGTTCAAGCACACAAGTTCCTTGGGAAAAATCACTTATTACATCACTGAAAAATGCCACAAAAATAGCTTTTCGCTTATGTTCCCATCCTCAGAGTTAACTCGCATGGGGATCAGATAGATTCAAACATTTAATAACTTTTTTATTTTCCTTTCTCTTTAAACACAGGATCTCTGGTCATGGAAGCAGGGTCACGTGGTGGATTCTTGGCAGTCAGCAGTCTGTGGAGCTTTTGCAGGTGCAAAGGATTATATGTTATACTGGGAATGACTAAAGAAGAAAGGGAAAAATGTGCAAATCTATTAAGTATAGCAGAACAACATTCCTTTGTAATTCAAGTTTGTTTAGAAGAAAACGGATCCAGTTGTTATTTGGAAGTAGAAAAGTCAGCAAAAGGAAAGAGAAGGGGGAAAAAAACCCACACCAGACTGACTCAAACAGGGTGTCTGTTTGAAAGACAACCAATTTGTTTTTGACAAATTTCTGTTCTTTAAAATCCAGGGGCCTGTCAGTCAGGCTTTGCGATTATTTCCAAGTTGATTTGTAAAATCCTCATCCAGGAGAAACTTCGCTTGGGTGCGGGTTTGTGCAGCTGTCTGCTCTGAGCTCTTCCCCAGGGCTTTAAGTGATTGCAGCGAGAGGCCATGATTCACCATTCATGTGACAGCTCTGACAGCCATGTAGATTAACTAGAGTCAGGAGAGCAGAGGCGAGCACTGCACGGCCCGGAGGCAAAAGCCTTCCGCAGCAAAAAAACAGAGGGCGAAACATCTGGGCAATCTCCAGACACTACAACAAGAATAAAGAGTGGCAGAATACAATACTGCACTATTTATTACCAAACAAGCCAGAAGTTAATTGAATTCTTCAGTAGGCTTCTTGCTTGACTTTAGACTACTGTAGTTATTTCAGGGGAAAAAATGTAAGTAAAGAATCAATTAATGACTCATCAGTAGAGCTGACAAGTTAGAGGGAGGAGAGACTTAACTGTCTTAATAGAAAAACAGATTAGTAGTTCGGAGATGGATAGCCAGAGCTTTTCCCCGAGGAATTAAAATACATTCTGAGATTCCAAGCCAGTAACAGAGTATGTGGAAAAAATAAATCCTGTTTAAACAGAAATTAGAGCGTTTCTTGAAACAGAGATTATCAAAAGCGGAGCTTGTTCTTTGATGACTTGTAAAATCAGAGCCGTTACATTGTATGTCATTTTTAAAAATAAACTCTCTTATGGGAATTGAAGTATTAATAGCAACAGAATTCCAGCAGAGGCTGAGGCCTCCTTTTCGTAGGCACTATAATGACACAGCTGAAAGGAGGGTTGATGGCTGTGAGTGCGCTCAGTTTAGAAGACCAGGCATGCAAGCAGCGAGGGGAATAGCTTGGGTAGAATTGATTCCATTTGGGGCCACAGGGGGGGTATTTCAGGTGATCTGTTGTGTGTCCAGATGTATTTTCAATGTTTATTTGATGTGAAAGAAGTTTTTATTCTGCTTAAAATTTGGTCTGCTTTTGCATTTTACATGGACTTAATCAGCACAAACAAAATGAAAGCAGTTGAAAGCAGATGGTTCATTTTTGTTTTGAAACCAAACAAGGTATCAGGCTAAAAATGCTTTAAAATGCAATCTGGGTGTCTGCAGGTGTGATAGGAGATCATTAATTTAGCTGCGTTGATTTCTTTACAGTCAGATTGATACAAAAACTGTGTTCAGGCACGTTCAGAGAGCTGGAAAGGTTATCTGATTTACCCAAGGCTCTGTGGAGTAATTTCCTGAAGTCCAATTTGGTGCCTCAGTTGGAAACTTAGCCCAGTGCCTCTGTTTCCTTCCGTCGATGTCTTGATTCTGGCCAGTTGTGCTTGAACTTGCTACTGTTTGATGGATGTTTGGTAGCGTGTGCTCACTTTCCAGTGGAAAAATGCAGAAGGAGCTTCCAGAGGCACAGTCATGCATGGGTGCTTTGCTGCCCTTGGCATGCACTGGGAGACCTGACACTTTGTGCCCAAGGGGACACCAGGTCCTGAAGCAGCACAGGGAGTTCCAGGTTCGCATTCAGTGAGACAGTTCATAAGCTCTATTCCCAAAGCAGGGATCTTTGCAAAACTGGAGTTCCATTTTGTAGATTGTGATGAAACCGGTGATGATATTTTCTGTGGTTGACTTTGCAGCTTCAATTCCTCCAGCCTGGTTTTCCTTCTTTGTTCTTTCTTTCCCCATTCTTCCCTTTTCACCAGCAACATTTTAAACTTCCTGTCTGACGTGTCCTTTGAGAGCCTGCTTCAAAACTCATGAGGTTAAATTGGCTTTGGATCAGAACCTTACCTTTCTTTCCCTTCCTCTGCAGACACACAACAGGCAGAATCTGCATTGGACTAAACCAGCCCTGCATCCATTCTGTTTTACTGAAAATATTTAACCCTGTTAGTAAATGGAGGAGGTGGAAAAATAATTTCCTGCTTTCTGAAGTTTCTATTCCACATTAAAAACAATTAACTACCTACTTACAGCTTCAAATGAGGGAAGAAAAACCAGACCAAACATTTTATCCTTTTTTCTTTTTTTCCCACCCAAAGTGAAAATTGAAACGCCACCAGTACCCTGTGAAGAAAAATAGGGTGTATTTATGCATCCGAATGAGTTTAAATCATCACATTATAAACCTCCAATGGAGAAGATTATCCAAAATCCAGCTTTTAAATGCAGAGATGCTATCAAATGCCACCATGGTAGTTGTGGGTTGGAGAAGTCACACAGACGTGATTTTTCTCCTGTGTTCCTTGCTTGAATTCAATGCTTGCTAAAAATATGTTAGAGGTCCTGAGGGGCAGGGTAATAAGCTGAAACAAACTGAGAGGTCCGCTTTGGCTTCCCCTTATGGTACACACACACACATGTATGTATGTATGTGTTTGTGTTGGTTAGTTCCTAGCTACATCGTAATTGATTGTTTGGCAAAGACAGAACAAAGAGTAACAATATATTGAATTCCATCCCCAGTGCCTGTGAAATAACAGTGATTTCAGCCAAAGCGCTATGAGAGGCCTGACTCTTGTTGAGTGCACATGTGTAAGATGTATGTGTGCTATCCGTGGGCTTTTTATAGAAACATAATAAGCATGAACATAAATATCAGATATTTGGAATCTTCTCTTTCTCATCTGTTAATAATTTAATCCCAAGAGGCCTTGTCCAGCTTTCTCATCATCTCTGGTGTCTTAATTAGAGGAGGCACTTGGAGCAGTCAGGGACTGAGAGGAGGAGATATGTGAGTAGGCAGTGGGGAGGAACTCAAGAGTAGATCCATATTATAGGCTGTCCCAGAAGAGAAGCCTGTGTGGGTTTCTAGTGTCCTCCACAGATCTGGGCCAGTGGCAAGGAAATTCTGCCCATGGGTATTGAGCATTGTTAGGAAGGCAAAGCACTGCCCTATGATGGTGAAGCCTCTCCTGTTTGTCAGAGCACCTGAGTGTCCATTTAATGCAACTGAAAACTGCCTCTATTAAAGATGCTTCTTTTTTCTCCCAGAGTTAAAAACAAAAACGACTTAACATTAATAATTTGTGCTCTGTTTTGACAAAGTCACACAGAATGGAGGTGCAAGCCTAGTGAATAATAAAAGCACTAATGAGACCTTTTTGCGCGTTAACTGGAGGGAATTCCCATCACTTTTGTTTTGATCTAATTGGCTCTGACAAGATTCACACTGTGTCTGAAGGCCTCTTTAACTCTATAGCTCTGAATAAATTTCTGAGCAGTTTTCAAGATCTCCCTTTAGTGTTTGCCTTGACCGTGCTCCTAAACCTAGACCAGTCCAATCATTGGAAGAGCAGTACTTCTCCTCCTGGTACTTCTACTGAGGTCACTTTGCTCCACCACTGGCAGATGTGATTCCTGCAGTGGTAAAGGACCAGAATCAACTTCTTAAAAATTAACCTAGTATCTATAAAATACATCTTCAGGTAAGAACCTCTTCCTTACCACTAGGTGCTAGCATTATTACTTGTTCTCAAATGAAGTACTTCATTTTTTTCTGATGCTTCTCAACTTTTACTTGCATATGACAGATAGGAAGGATAGGAAATGCCAGCAGAAACCTAGAGGATTATCTTGAAGTCTTCAAGACTTTTTATTCCTATTGCCAAGTAAATGTAAATTGCTCTCTGCTTGGCCTCAGTACAGTGGATGTCTGTCTCTAGCACCTCCAGCAAGACTTGGTCAGTGGGAAGGTGTGAGTAGCGGGGGGATTTTCTGTTTAACACCCTGCACTAGGTAAATTTTAGGCTGTTCAGTTGACATGTGTGAATATACAGTGTCCATTGTAACTTCTTGGGAGACAGGTGATGAATTTTCCAGTAGCACGAACTTTTATTTTATCAACAGAGGTGTTTGTTGCTCTGCTAGAAGCATTAACAAGCCAAGAGCCTTTTCCTGTGTGCAAATCTATCTTTATGCCTACTTGCTGAGCTCAAGCCACTGGCAGATCCTTCTAAGGGCAAGGGATAAAGGAGTCTTCTCTGTGAGTGAGTTGGTAAGTCAGTCCACTCGTCTGGTCCCAGGCTGCTCTGGAGGTGCCTTTTCTCTTTGGTAGTTCTACAGAGACAGAATGATCATGAGCATGAGGTTGGATGTGTCTGGGCCTTTTCTCTCCCTCTCACTCTATACCTTATTTTTTCTGACTGTTGAGCAGACATTATCAGCCATGTGTGACAGCTGTTGGAGTTTGGAGATATCCGTGCAGTACTATTGGTGAGGTCATTGTAAAATTACCTTGGATAATAAGGGTTAAGGCTGAAGCATGTTCATTTTGTCAGAGTTATTGCCCACAAGAAAATGTTGCTCCCAACAAATGTTAACCTTAATCTTGTGTTTTCGTTAAGCATATGCAAACTTTCATTTAATTTAGCCGCTGTCCTGCTGCTTGTTGTGCTTGTGAAGCATTTTATTGTTGCTGTTGTCTTTCTAAATTGACTGGTAAATCTGTACCAAATACTTCCCAGTGATGGAAAAAGAAACACTGAAAAGTTAATAACCAAGGAGTCTGCAAGATCCAGATGTTAGCTGGGGAAAAATGAAAACCAATTCGTCTCAATTAAACTGTTTAGATAAGAGTGTTTTGGAAGGTTGTATTGGAATGAATGTGTTTGTTCTGAACACTGTCAACTGAGATCGAAGCTGGTGAGGAACTGTTAGGAATGACTGCTTAAAAAAATTAACAGGGTCCAATAAGGAAAGTAAATTTGTCTTACTACAGTGCCACCATCACCCCTATGGCTTAGCGCTGTATTGAGATCTTTGCTTGATACAGATCCAACAGCCACGTGATTCACTGTTCAACTGTATCTTGATTTGTGGGCTAAGGAAGAACTTCCACATCCAGACTTGTAAATCCACCATTTTCCATGGAGATTATTTTTATTACTCTAAAAATACATCACTGACACGAGCACCAAGTTTCTAACCCGATCGTTCTCTCAAACCCTTTGGGTCATTTAGTAAAAAACTGGCTCACAATGAAAAGATTTCTGACCTTAAAGAAGGTCCAGGAATGGCCTGGAATTGACTTTAATTTGCTCATAGTTTCTGCTTTGGCTTCTTGAGTGCAACCCATTTTTCTGCTTTAGAGTGAGACGTCGCTGCTAGAAAACTTCCGGCAGAGTGAAGCTGATGGACCAACCTTAAGTGAGCAGAAGCTGCTGCTCTAAGCAGGGCGTTCATTAACTCTGCTTCCCTGCTATTCCTGTTGGAGATCCAAGGGATTGCACATTTGCCTTACTGCACACCCTGAATTATCGTGGGACGTGCCTTAATTAGCTGTGAGAAGTCATTACAGGGTGCCAGCTGGCCAGCCCCTGTCTGACAGAAAGCAGGGCTTTAATGTGTTACAGCTGCGGTGGCTGTGAGAGGTGCAGGTAAAATCATCCACTTGGGGAGGTGACATTTTTTTTCATTACTTGTCAGATTTTCGAAGAAATGTTTTCTCCCTTTCCATCCCAAGAAAAGAAAGATCAATTTTTCTACATTCCAGAGAACTTGGAGCAAAAAAAAAATAAGCTATTTTTAGCTTATTCCCTGGGTACTGCGTAGGCTTCAGCCTCTGGAGTCACTTTGTTCCTTGCTGTAGCAGATGGAGAGTTTATCCAAGCTCCAGAGGAGAAAGATAAAAAAACACCAAAGGGAACACAAAGAACAGATTTCAGAACAAGTCTTTCTTCCCTTCTTTCTTTCCTTTTCTTTCTTCGCTTGTTGTTGTGCTGCTCCAGTGTTTTAGAAGTTTCCTTCACTTTGGCTCTTCCTCAGCATGAATTACTTGCTGAGAATACTGTGAACAGAGGAGGGAGAGAGAAATCAGAGTTAATTTTAGGATGGCGAAATAAGGCAAAGGGAATAAGGGCCCGGGAGAAAAAGCAGCCAAAAAGCTGGTCTGTAGGTAGTGCAAGAGGCCAGGCTGTAGCCACAGTGTTAAAGTGTAGAGAAATAGACACACATTTGTGGATGAGACATACACATGGATAAGCTTAAGATTTCTGGCTTTTGGGACGAAAGCCACAGCTGAGCTGGCTGCTCTGAGAGAAAGTAATGAGCAACAAGGGTGAAGTTTGGGAGTGATTAGGGAGAATAAAGTGCCTGTGAGAAGATGGCACTTGTGGCAGCAGACTTCTGACAACTTCCAAGATCTTTGGACAGCTTCACATTGTTGTTTTCCAAAATTGAGCTGATCTTCTTCACTGGAGATGAGCTCCATCCCAAACCCTGGCTTGTCTTCTTTCCCTTTCCCTTGAGTCTTGGGTCTAACAGTTGAAATTCAGATCCAGTCTGTCTCTGTGTTTCAGATGCAGAACATGTTCCCTCTCCTTCTATCTTTCTAAAATGTGGATGTTTACACTTTAATTCTCAAGGCAGAGCACAGTGTGATGTGCTTGTTTTGCCTTCTCTGCTCATGAGAAGAAGGTTTTTCCTTTCACGCTTGCCTGCAGTTGTTTAAAGTGGAGTCTGTTATTGCTAAGGCCTTTGCATATTCTTCATACATGCCCAAATCGAGAGGACACCAGTCTCAGCAGGGATGCCCGAGTGTACAGTTAATAGCACAGAACTGTTATTCCTTAAGCCAACATACAAGAATAAAACACTCTGTATGTGGAACTTTGACAAATGTACCTGGACTCTGACATGAGGAAACACACTGTGGGCATTAATAACGAAGCAGTGTTGACCACAACCATGAGAATCATAGGTATAATGGCATTCATACTTAACCAACAATGTCTCACTTGTGTTTGGTATTTTAATTTGCTCAGGTGGATTTGCAGCTGCAGTTACCACACCTCTCGACGTAGCAAAGACAAGAATTATGTTAGCAAAGGTAAGAGTGGGAAATACCAGCAGACATGTGGATGAATGGCGGGGTAGTTTCAGGGTGTCTCAGTGGCCATTACAGAATGAAATTCAGAGCATATTAATAATGACTTCTGCTCTTCTTGGAGACAGGATTAGATGTGAGCAGGGACTCTGTGCAGAATTAATGGGATTGTGTTCTGTTACTTGAATTGTTCTTCTGGTCTTTTTGACTTGCTGAGGGTCATGCAGCGATGTCCAAAGTTAAACATCCCAACAGGAATTTATTCCTCTGTTGTTTGGATAGTGGTTTCTGTGTGTGTGGTTTTTGAGGAGGGTTTGACACTAGATTTTCTTCCTACATTTTTAAACCACAGAGATCACGATGTCTTAGTTCTGCCATCCAAAGCAGAAGGAATATGGCTTGTAAGATTAGTATGTTTAGTGAGCAGTTAAAGTGCTAATAAATCTAGTATTCCCGTCATTCTCACTGATCCAGAGCAGAGCTAAGCAAGCCACATAGCTTAAAGCCTTCAGTGGATGGTGTTCCTAAAGCCTTTCCCTGCCCTGAAAATAGCTGTTACGTTGGCAAAGGTCAGGCATCCTGGAGCTCCTGTGGATTGTTTTTACCCTGTGGCTCACATCTTTCAGTGAAGGGATGTTTATTCTTGATGGCATGCACCTCCTCAGCTGAGTCATGCGCATCTGTGCTCACCGTGTGTTGTCGTATCTCTTTTTGCTGGGGGTTGTTCCTGATGCGGCTTCTTTGCCTGTGGACAGCATTAATGATAAAGCTTTAGTAAATGGATTTCATTTGTCTGCTGCTGTCCTCAGCAACCAGGTCAGCACTGGTAAGGGAATGGTGGTGCTTTGAGATGTTCTGAGACCATTAGTCATCTCACACTAACTAGATCACACATGTAATTTAATTGTCTTTAGTTCTGGTGTTTGTCCTCTGTTTTTCACTCAAGGTAATTTTCCCATTCAGAACACTGCTCATGTCTTTTAGACGCTGCTGGTAATTAGTATTTTTAAAATTACTCTCCAGGATGCTGTTGTTTGATTCTGAAGCCAGTGAGTAACAAAGTCACTTATTGCTACTTTAAGAGTGTGTTTTTATTTATGTTGCTCAGAGTCAGTTGCTGAATGTAGAACAGAATGTAATGCAGAAGAGACTGAAGCTCCTATTCTGTAATTAGCCAGCTCTGTGACCTTGGGGTGATTGTTTTGTTCTTCTGTGCCTGCATTTCCCCTTCTGCCCTCTGCCTCATTCCCTGAGACAATAAGCTTTTGCCTGTGCTGGGGTAAGGAGGTCATTAAGACCTCTGTAAGGTAGCACTAGTGGGGGACTGGGTGCTTAATAAATAACTAAACCTCACTGGCAAGAGTTTTCAATCTCTCTCTCTTTTGGTGCAGGCTGGTTCCACCACTGCAAGCGGAAACGTTCTGGCTGCTCTTACTGGCATCTGGAGGACACAAGGACTGTCAGGGTAAGCATGTGCTGAAGAAGCACATCTCAGGTGTATCTGTGTGCCTGGGGAGGGCCTGGAGGGGGGATGGTGGCCTGCTTGTGTTTGAATGGTGCCATATAGAAAATTTTTTATGGCTGTGTGCATGGCCAGGGAGCAGCCGTCTGATAGGTGAGAACAACTGTCCTGAGTCAGAATGAAGGTCTCTCCTGTCTATAGCCTTTGGTCTTTAGCATTGGCTAGGAGCAGTGTCCAAGGGTGACAACCAAAGTGGTATTACTGAGTGTTTTACCCTGGATGACTAAGGTTAGCTCCAGACTCATTAGCCGAAAATGGCTCTGTGTTAAACAGCTTGTGATGGACCTACCTCTATGAATGTGTTTGTGTTATGGATCCATTTAAACTTTGTGGCATTAGTACCAGTTTAATATCAAGGTGTGTGAATCACATCACCTCCTGAGACATCAGGGAAGGCCAATACAGGAACTACATGTCCATTATGGATGGTTTTCTCCTGGCAATTTCCTACTGACATTCACAACACTTGGAAGGTATCCTCTGTTCCTTTATATTTCCTGATCTATTGAGAAGCATGATGGCAGCACTCATGGCAAAAATACAGGTTTTCTGAAACAGGCGTCATCTTAATCAATCCAAGCAGCTCCAGAGCAGTTCTCCAGCTGCTTTCCTGCTGTCACCAGGGCGTAGAAATGTTGTTCTGGACTTTCTTCTAACTGCTGTAGGAAGTCTGGGGTGATGTCAGTTCAGTCTCTTAACAGCTTCACTTTACTCGTTCCTGAGAATGGCAATTGCTCTTCTGACCTCGGAGCGATGCTCTGAAAATAACAGTCCTTTGGTAGCATTTGTAGAACATTTTGAGAGCTTTTGAAGGAAGTGTCGCAGGCTTATAAATTATTATTAGATTTTAGACACCTGCCTCATTTATGTTCCCCTGCCCTATTTGAGTGCAAGTCACGCTGGTTATTGGTCTCTCAAAGTCAATATACAGGATATTCGTCTCAACCTCAGCCAGTGGAGGCTCCTCTGGCCCATAAGGTCCGGCCTGTGCTTCCTGTGCTGGGGTCTGTGTCCCACCTGCCCTTGAGCTGAAAGAGAAATGAAGGGTTTTTTTGGAAGCTTTACTAAGGGCTTTTCACTGTCATATTTACAGGCTTGTAATCCTTCTGACATGGCTGATACTTTCGGGGTGCTGTTCTAACATTTGTAAACTGCTGCTTGAAAGCAGCACGTACGTTTTGGCTTTGCAGGAGATGGTTTTCTCTTAACATCTGATCCGTGCTCTCATGACCAGTAAAAGTTCAGTCCTTTTTCTACACACGTGGGAAGTAATTCAAAACAAATTGCAGGAAGTTCTTGACAGTCCCTCCAGGAAGCCGTCCAGCTGCATGCCCCCAATGGGCAGCGTGGATGGTTGTTCTTCCTTTGAGGTGTCCATCTGAGGATGCGTTTCAGGTCCGCTTCTGCTGCTGATGGAAGCTGACATTGGAGGGCATAACGAGACAGGGGTTTGGCTGGGGGAAGCTTCCCCTTCCCTCTACCTTTCAGGCTGTTTCAGAAGTGCCCTTTTTTAAACAGCCTCCAATTAAGCTCTGCCTAAAGACAGTGCCCATGGATTAGGACCAAAGGGAACGCAGTTCAATTGAAATCAAAACAATGAGTGATCTGGAGGAAAAAGTAAAACATAAAGTAGGCCAAGCTGCGTCAGCTGCAAGGAAAAGGAAGAAAGTCTTGGGAAAAATAAACGCAGACACTGCCATGTCTGCTGCCAATTATAAATCTATTTATCAGAAACAATAAAAATGTCGGGCTTTTTTGGCCAGTTGCAACACGAAGTGATTTATGACTTCTCTAATAAATCTTGTATTTGAAGAGGAGGAATTCTGGGGGCAGAAAGATGCATTGCTTATTGCCACCTTATTAAAACCAGAGTGCAGGGCTCAACTTCCTGTTTTGCACCTAGTAAATCCCTCTGCTTCACACCAAGAGATTTCACGTCCCTTTCTCTCCAGAGAGACAGGCAAGCAGAGGAGATAGACTAGAGATGAGACAAGTGGATCCGTGGCTTCTTTGGTCCCACCAATGGAGGAATGAGCCATTCACATGAGGTGAAGATGCAGTGATTGGAGGATGCAGTGTGGCACAGTGGGCAGCACAGGGTTTGATCTTATAGGTATGGGTCATATAAGCAGCCGTTGTGCCGGGAGCTTGCTGCTTTTGTTGTTGAGTTGTGGCCCCAAAATGTACCATTTGGTGTTGGAACTGTGGGACCGAGGTCTGTTTCTGGGTTAGGAATGCTGAAATGCAGAGCTGCACCCAGATGGAGGGGAGGGCATGTGGTGTGGGTGTAACACACCTGCAGCCAGGCCTCTTCCTGGAATTTAAATGTTCCTCCCAGGTCTCGAGGAGAGCATGATGTATCTTTACCTGAAAGCCCACCATTATTCTTTGCCAGTCAGTCATGTTTTGTGCATTTATTACAGCTGTTGAGGCCATCCAGCTGTTGGTGCTGGATCTCATTAGTAGCTGGGAGACCTGCTTCAGCAATGGGGAAAGCCCCCAGTGTGAACAGAGCACTGTTACAGGGGGGGCAGGGTCACAGATGAAATCTATACCAATAAAAGTCTGTGTAGATGCAAATAGGTGGCAGAACTGTGCCCATCACAGGGCTTTCTGGTGGGGCTGCTGGAAGACGAGCTATTTATTTCATCAGCTGATGGGGCAGATGTGCTCTAACAAGGCCCAGCTTGAATTGACCTACAGCACAGCACAGCTCTCCTTTCTGCAGGGGAGCTGTGGGTCTGGGAGGGACAGGCCTCGTGATGGTGGGTGAGAAAATGAAGCCGGGGTTCACATGCTTAGGGTTCTTGGAAGTGATGGTTAGTAGTGTGTGCTGCCAGGGATGCAGCTGCTGGGTAACTTGGTTATCTGCTTCTGTTTGGGTACTAGCTGAGCGCTGAATGTGCTGTTCTGTAAATGAATGCCTGCCATTGCTCCTGTAATAAGGGCTGACTAATTCGGCAGCAGAAAGATGGTGCGTGTCCCGAGAGCAATGCTGTGCTGTAGGATCTACCCTATCAGTGCTCTGTCCATACATGCCTTGTACAAATTACTCTGTTTTAAAGCTGTCATTATGGTAATAGACCAATTGCTGTCTAGTAAAGCCATAAAATGTTTCCATCTGCTCCAGGCTCCTTAGCAAAGCTCATTACAGCAAAAACCAGTGTTACTGCAGCCAGAGGTTTCCCAAGCTCAGCATGAGCAGTGGCACGGGGAGACAGCAGAGCTGCTTTATTTCCCAGGGGTTTGCACACAGTCCTACCATGGACAGACACCCAGGAATGGTGCAGAGCCGAGGGCAGCAGCATCCCTGTGCAGCCCAGCGTGAGGCCTCCCAGCACTCAGCACAGGAAGGCGGATAGATTTGATCCTAACGTTTAATCCTTGCTCACAGCAAAGGAAGCCTGTAATCCTCTGGAAGGGGATACTGGCCTATCCTGAAGTTATTAAACCGACTAAGGGCTTAGATGTGTTGGAGTAATTGGCTTTGTGTGAGTTTCCAGTTAACTTCCAAGAACTGTTGGGATCAGGCACCCCAAAATTGTCGTGGCTGAACACAGGGCCATTCCTGCTCCATCCCTCTTGGCCCTGTTGCATGATATTGGGAGTCGTCTGTGCTGCTGTGTCTGCCAGGGGAGCTCCTGGCAGAGATGCTTCCTGGCCTTGGCATGTCTCTGCCGGGCTGTATGGGGTGGCAAGGAATGGGACGCCTCCCATATGAGGTGGTTTTGCTTGGCGTTGTTTCCCAAAGCCTTTGCAGCCAACCACGCAGCATCCGCTCACGCTCTGAAGCCACCTTTCCCTTCCCTCCAGCTTGTTTGCAGGTGTCGTCCCGCGGATGACAGCCATCAGCCTGGGAGGGTTCATCTTCTTGGGGACCTATGAGAAGACGCGCCAGCTGCTGCTCTGAGCCAGGGCTTGGGGAAGAGCCTGCAAAGCTGCCAACCCCAAGGAGGACTCTGCCCACGAGTGCAGCCTTCTTCCTCCTGCCGCCTCTTGGCTGCGCCCGCAGCAGCTGTCAAGCAGTGTGAAAGCCACGTTCACTGCTAACGAAAAGTAAATCCTCAAATAATCCAATTTCCCAAACATGAAATTTTTTCCTGCATGGAAAATGAGTGAAGTCATTGTGAGAGTCGTGCCAAAAAAAAGTGATGTTTGGGGGGCAAATAGCTCGTTATGGTGGTTGTGAAAGGCGTTGCTAGAACTCCTGCAGGGGAAATGTTTTGCAAACCTCCAGCTCGTGGGCTGAGCTGGGAAGCTGAAATAAAGCAAGTGTTCATAATTCGGTGGCACCTGCCTCGTAATGCTGGGAGGGTTCTACTGTTTGTGGTAGAGTTACAGCCTGCCGACCTCCAACAGCACGGACAGTATTCCAGGCTGGGAGGGCTCTTGGTGGGAGACAATTATCCATTTGTTTGGGATTTTGCGCTGTATTTGTGAAAGTTTATATTCCTGTTTATACCTACAGGTGCACAGCAAGCATTCCTGCATGGTAACCCGTGCGGCGTTATTAATTAGACTCACATTTCTCCAGTAAGAGCACGGGGTTGTGTTATTTTATAGCTGTGCCTCAGCAAGGAGCTGCAGTTTGGCCTTTTCTTGGTCTTCCTCCCTCAGTGAAGAAGCAGAGATTGGGAATGGCAGAGCCCAGAAGGGAGTGCACGAGTTGGGGTGGTTCCAACGCGCTCCTTGGGGCTGTTGGCAGGCAGAGAAGTGCTCTGTGTTAATGTGGTGTTAGGATGGAGAAGCCGCGGTGGCCCACATGGTGCTGGGACGTGCTTGGTGGAAAAAGCACGTTTGGAATTACTAACTTAAAATCAACACCAGAATCGGGGATGGGGGGAATAATTGGCAAAATTCACTGGGATGTGTGACCCTTGGAAGTTTTTAGATAGAGGGTGTTTGTGCAGGACGGGCCTGGGCTGGGTGCGGGTTCCCAGCTGTGTCAGCACAATGCAGGATGGTGGGTGACTTCTGTGTCCTCGTGGTGGTATGCAGGGGGCTGGGATGATGGGGCAGCTGCCCGGCTTGCACAGCTACTGTGGGCACAAAGGGCTGGGATGCTCTTCCTTCCATCTGCTCAGCGTTTTTGAGGTAACCAAAGTCAAGTCTGTGGTTATGTGTTTCCCTGCGTTCTATGTGCAACGTTTTGGTTGTTCTCCTTAAAGAGGGATGTTTTACGATGCTGTCATCCCATGACAAAGCAGTCAGACTTTTCTGAGTCCCAAACTTAGAAAATCATTGGCAGGCAAATAAAATGTGCAGAGCAGAGATCGTAATTCCTAAAAATAATCGGCAATTAAAATGGGGAATTTCAACCAAGTCCCATCTTGGCTGCTTATGTCTCCCAGTTTCCATGGCGCAGTGCAGCACTCCTAAGGTTGTCTCCTTTATGAACTTTTATATATAGCAGGCTCAGTTTTAGGGGCATTGGAGGGTGGAAGATTTACGACACGGTCTTAAAAGCTACATCGTATTTTCTATTAAAGCTCTTTAAACAGATGAGAGGGTTAGAACTGCTGTTGGGGTATTTAATTACCTGAGCTGAAAGTAACTGTGCCTCCATCCCCAGACCCAAATAAGCGTTTTTCTGTTGTTGTTCAATATTTATGTAATCAATTCTTGTCATCACCACCTAGAAAATGTAGCCAGATTGAGAGCAAACTGAGCCGTGCATGGAGGGGGAAATCACTGCAGTTCTGTGACATTAAGGCCGCTCGTCCGTGCTTGTTTTGTAATTCCCGAGCAAACAATCAGCAGAACTGCCTTTGCTCATGCATGCTCCATCTATTTATTGATTCATTTATTTATTTAGCTGAGGTTGAATGGTCAGTGGGTAAGAAGGGGAGGTTAAAGCACCTTCTGGCTGCTCAGTACCCAGGGCTGTCAGCCTGCAGCTCAGCACTCCCTGTCTGTGGGGCGACTGCAGTGACAGCAAATTCAACAAAACAAACCCCAGCCCAACAAACCCCAGCACAGCAGTTATTAATTGACGTGGGTTTGCCTTACAGAGCTGTTTGCTGTATTTCCACCAGCTTCCAGCCACGTCCCCTTCCTGTGCCCTGCAGGACCAGCTCCGCGCTGCAGGAAGGGCCTGTCCCATGTCCAGCACAGGCAAGTGGGGAGAGGGGCTGCTCTGCACACAGCAGGTGTTTCAGGGTTATTCTGTACCTTCATCAGGGATAGAAAAGAGTACAGCAACAGATGGGAATCTGATTGGATTCTGAACTGAAACCCCCAGAAGCTCACTCAACAAAAAAGCTGTAATATTATAAATGAACCTTTATTAAAGACGCTTCAATGCATTTGTTAGACACTTTAATATCTTACATGTTTTTCAATGTACAACATTGTACCAAATTCTTCTAATAAATAAATAACTTTGTACACAAAAGTAATACTTCCTCTTTCACATTGCCTCTTAGAAGCAGCAAATTCACATATTTAGTGGAAGTCGTAAGGTTAGGCAGTTATCTTTATTCAGGAACCTCATTTTCAAATGTTAACGTGGCAACTACGCTCTGTCTCTGCAATGGTGATGACGTTTCCACCAGCAAAATGAGTCAGGTAAGTCATCCATTCCTTCCCAGTTCTCACTGAGTCGGTTCTGAGGCACAACTTTCCCTCGAGGAAAGGGAAACATGTGCCTCGTTTATGACTTTTCTAACATCCGTTTCCTTTTCTTGGAACAGACTTGGCACTCAACATAATCAGCCACCTGTCTCAAAGTGCAAACGTGTCAATAGTCAGAAACTGATACAGACAGGTACCTGGCTAAATTATGCTTTGCTTCTTTAAGGTCGGGCTCAGTTGGCTTGTTTACAGCAGAACTTGCCTTCAGCTGCTCTGCAGAAGAAGCAGATCCTTCCTTATAGGAGATGTTGGCTTCTCAAGGTAAGGTGGGACACAACCAACATTAAAACCAATGGGCACGTTGCCATTGAAGGGCAGCGTGCAACTTTATTGCAGTCCCACAGCTGTGGTAGGACTCAGACAGATACTAAAGTAATGGATCTGAACCCAAACTGCAGCGTTTCTGCATGTTGTGAGCCACAGTCTTAGCAAAAGTAGATTTCCACTCGATTCTGCTGGCATTTGTGTTGCTCCTAAGGAAAAAAGTAACAAACCCCCCTAATAAACCTTTCCCCCAAGTAGTCATCACCAGAGTTAGCAACCTTATATTAGCAGAACTCAAATTATAAATAACTGGAAGGGAGTCCTCCATCCACAGGTACCAACACCAACAGAAAGCAGCCTTTCTATGAACAAAAAGCTTCGCACTCAGGTTAGAAGTGACAAAGATCTGTTCCACCAAAATGGGTATTTTTTTTCCCCCCCATTCATGGATGAACTTAAAAGACCAGGTAAAAATATTCAGGATATTTCCATTGTAAAGTGTCAGCCACAGTTCCCCTCCTAAAGGAGGTGATTTCTGAGCAGCCCAGCATTGCTACACAAGGCGGCACCATTCATCTGAAGTGGATATTTTCATGTAGTCTGGCTGCAAATCAGGGCAATGGTTTTGAACAGGCAAGTGGAATATTGTACTGTGTGAATTAAGGGCACAGCTGGCAGAGCAGCATTTCATTCCTGTTCTCACAACAGCTACGTGGTTTTGAACCCCATTGGGGATAGATGTGCATTGCTTGGTTAGCAAATGCATGACAGTGGCAGAGGTGATGGCTCCTCCTGCACACAGCCAAGCTGCAGCACTGCATGCACTGATCCGTGTGGGGAGCAGCATCTGCAGTTTGGCCGTGTCAGTGATGAGTGGTGCACAACGCACGAGGCCACCTGCAGCTCACTGCATGAATTAATTACCTATTTAGGGAGCGACTGCTCGCCTCTCGCGATATCCATTCTGCATAGTTGGTTTGGGGCTCTGCACTGTTGCTGGGTTATTTAGTGCCACTCGTGCGGTCCACTCGACATGGGGAAGATACAGATCTATACATGGAGTTTTGAAGAGTAACAGAATTTAAGTTCTCCCACGAACAGGGAAAAAAAATCAGGTTGCTACGTAATTTCTCACTGCTTGTTCTCTTTATTCCTGCAAGCTTCGTTTCCAACAGTTGCAGATCTCTGTTTAAATGCGTTAAGTGCAATAACTTTCAGAGGGGAAAGAATTTGTGCTAAGTAACCCAATCGATACTTGATTTAAAGGGACTTCCACTGCAAAGAGGACAATCCCTTTGGAACAGTCTGGCTTTTTCAACTTCTGTTTATGCATTTAAGGCACCAGAAATGATTTCTCTCACAAAGTTTAACAGCAACCTGATACTGAAAACAGTATTGCCCAAATTGTACAATTTCACTCAGTTTTCCATGCACTAAAGATTAAAATAGCCTCTGTAAAAGATATATATATATATATATTTATATATATATATTTATATATGAAAACTCTTATGTACAATTGTATCAAATACTTTTCTCTTTACACAATAACTCTTGCATTTATGTGCTTCATATGCAAGTCAACTTTTGAATGCTTCATACTTCACAGGGAAGTTTTAAACTATGTACAAACAGACGACGCTCGAACAGGAGTTTGTTCCCCATACAAGCTTGTTTCTCATACCTCAGCTGTTTTGCCTTTGACAGGTCATCAGTTCAAGATTTGAGGTAGAAGTAAGTAGCCTATATACTCTGTGCAAAAAATAGTAATAATAATATGTTTGTTACTTTGCACATGGCAGTCCGTCCTCCTCAGTCTGCTGATCTGCTCGGTGGCTTAAACGCATGACTGGAGTCGCACGACTTGGGTGCGAAGCCATTGGCCAGGAGGGCCTGTTTTGCTTCTGCTTCGCTCTGCAGATCCAGTAGTGTTGGGGGGATTTCGGGAAGCACGTTCAGTTGCTTTAGTGACCCTCCTGCCGGTGAAGCTCTCACCAAGTTCAGGTTGTTAAGCTCTGAAGGCTTTGCTCCTGATTGCGAAGAGCCTGCAGAAAAGCAAAGAAGCTTAGGTTAGTTAAGGTTAGCTGCTGCTCAGCCTGCACAAAACCAACCCTGCCGCTGTCATTCGTGCCCTTGAGCCAAGTTAAAAAAGCAGATGGGGAACAACATACCGTGTTGTTCTGCAAGCAGCGGGCTGGCTGGGCTCACAGGTGTTATTCTGTCGTGGTTGCTGGGGTAGAGGGTCCCGTCGGCTTCCGTCCTCTTGCTGCTGGCAGTCCCATTGCACTGCTGTGGATGAAGAAGGCTGGTGGTGCCTGCACCCCTCTTCCTGCTCCGTTCCTTGCTGCTCAGTGCTTTCTGGTAGGAACTATCCAGAGTCTGAAGGCCCTCGGTGTAGTACTCCGACTCGCCGGGATAGATGTGGATGTTCATGCTGTCTGTGCTGCCGCTGCAGTCTGTGCACACGACGGGCAGGCCGTAGCCTTACCAGGAGGAAGAGAAAACAGCAACAAATGCAGATTTACCAGCTGGGATTTGTCAGCTCTGAGGCACACACAGCACTCAGCAGAACGGGAACCTCACTTGGTGGGTAATATGGACATTTTTTGCTGGATATTCAGGGCAAGCAAAAACTTGTGCTTATCAGCTGTCCTGGCACTAAAGACAGTTCCAATAAATAGCTGGGTGTTATTTAGTTCTTTTCTAACTACAAAGGAGGTCTGATTTCAGTTATTAAATATCAACTACACATTTATTTCCTTTTCCAGTCTTTCTAGTCAGGGCAGAAACAGAAACTGGACCTTTCCTATAAGCGCTTTAAAATACCCCATTTACTTTGCTTATTTTTTTGCTGCTGCTTTATAGGGATCACTGTCAAATCATATTGTTATCACGGGATACTTTATTGCTGTTAGGGGGAACAACAGCTGAGCAGAATTCAAAGCAGCGAGATGAAAGGAGATTCTGAGTCTTGAAAGTCAGTTTCCTGAGTGCACTTGACAGCTTTCCATTATTCTACTTTACTGTTTCTCCTGGAGAGAGAATTTCAGCCTAAAAATAGGGAAGTGCAACAGCCAAGAAATTGGCAAAGAGCAGCAGCAGGTGCAGTGCCCAAAACAACAGTAAAATTGTGGAAATTAAAAGGGAAAAGCTGAGCTCTGAAGATGACAGCGCCTTTAAAGAGCAGGACAAGATTCTAACGCCTTCAGTTTGGAAGGGCTCTCACAATTTAGGACCAGCTCAAATCCAAACACCCCTCAGCCAGCTGCGAGTGATGGCCAGCACAAGCTTCAGTCTGCGTCATTGTGATGGGCCCATGAATTCAAACCATCCACCTTTGAGAGGATCAAAGCAAGCAGGAGAAAGCAGATTTATTGTGCTCACACCTGAGAATCGTTCTGGGCTTTTTTTTCTGAAGGTAACCATTGCTCTTCTTGTTGCTGTCTGACTCGCAGGGCTTTCTGAGCTGTACAAACACGAAATACCTTTCCAGATTAATGAGTTTTGTACCTGTCTTATCTGGAACAAGCATTCTGTCAGCTGTGTCTTCAGTTTTCCAAGTGTCTTTATTGTAGCCAATACACAGCTTTGGCTGTCTGCAACCTACAGCGGGAGCTTCAACATCTGGACACCTTCCAGCATCAGTCTGACACATACCTGTAACAAACGAAGCAGCTGGCTATAGATTACAACCATCTGCCCTCAGCTGAATGACTTTTTAGTCATATTTCTACCCATAAACGCTGCAGAAGGGAAAAACAGCAACGGAGATAATAGATTCTGTTTAACATTAGCTTAAAGTGGTAAGTAATGTCTAATCTTAGGAGAATCTTAGTTCAGAACACTTACTTTTACCTTCCTAACGTGCTGTGTTTAAATACTGTAAAACCCCAGCATTTAATTTCTAAGCCTGAAGGCAGGGGCAGGCAATGCCAGTGTCCTTTCTAATGGAGCTGAACTGTGCTAACGGCAGTGCCAAAGAACTCATCCAAAAAAATACTTGTTATGGCCTGACTGAGCAGTTTTGAAGCTGTCTGCTTAATTAAACTCAGTTATAACGGGGAGAGGGCAGCTTTGTAAAGTGAGAGAGAGTCCCTGTTCTACATATAAGCAGAGGCTGGAGAATCACACTGCAAAGTTCTATCAGATAACTCATAACAAGCACAGAAATACTTCATATTATGTTTTTATCCACCCTTGCATCAAGTTTAGATGCAGTAGTACAGAAGAAATGAACTGGTTCTCACCACTGCTGTCTATGTGTCCATTAGGCTGTTGGTGATCTCCTCTGACGACCGCTTCCTGCCGGTCAGAAAGAGTCCCTTGTGAGGACAAGTAGCTGGGCACGTCTGGAGGCACAATGGTCTCATCTGGAGCAACGGGAGAAAGGAAATATGAATTCCTAGGAAAACATGAAGGCTTCTGTTTGCACTGCATCTCAGTCTCCCAGAGCCATGAAGAACAGACTTCTGGAGGGCAGGGATTTTGATTCACTTCAGCAGGCAACTTTAAGTCACTTATTTAGCTACCCTTGGCTTTCTCCATCTCATATCAGGCATTATTACTTTCCCCTGCCATATAAATACCAAGTGAAACTCAAGTAGACCAGGACTGAATAAAAGGGAGACAAAAATCCCACTTAGACGTGGCAGTGGTGATATGGGATCCAGTATTTCCTACTTAAGTCCACCTTGGACTATAACTAAAGCTAACAGTAATACAGGAAGACCACGAATGGGGAAGCCTTAAAGTAGTTTTGCCTCACATCTGTACAGAGACTGTATGAAGTTTTTTTCTCCCTGCAACATTTGTTTCAGCACCTAATTATCCCCTTGGAATTGTGGCAGAAAGCAATAAGCACTGCTGCTTCCTCCAGGAAGAGAGGGATGCCCCTCATCACTATGGTTACAACAGCTCATACAGGCAACATGGAAAAAAGGGTTTCCTACTTCAAGACTCTTTTTTCTACGTTCAGAACACACGGTCTTTGACAATACAGTAATGATCTGAGCACTGTGGGCATCACGCTGACCGTCTCAAGAGTTGGTTATCATTTACAGTCATGGAAAATTAAAGTTGCAAAACAACAGTTGAAACTACTTCCACTTGGAAAAGACCTTTCTGAAGAGCCAGCCAAGGACAGAAATGCAGCTGTAAACACGCAGGGAAAGGGTGGTTCCAACTCCTGCAGCCAAGAGAATTGCTGAGAAAAGCCAACTGCTTTTCCAGTAAGATTGTGGCTACCTGACATGCTGATCTGGCCCCAGAGGGAAGTCTGACAACACATGAGGTTAGGGAGAGCATCAGCAGGATCCTAGAGGTACCTGTGTTGGTGACGCTGTATTCCTCACTCTTCTTTCTGGTTTGGTAGATGATGCAGACCCAGACCAGCGACGTCAGCACGATGCTGCACACCACAGCAATGGTGATGATCCCCACGGTGGTACGGTCTTTTCTACACCCAAGAGACTGTAAGATGCTCACGTGGCTGTGCGCACGCTCCGTCCCCAGGGTGTTAGACATTTCACAAGTGTATTTCCCTGCATCTTCCAAGACAACATTCCTAATGACGAGGAGCTGGTTGCCAGAGGTGAAGTGATGCCTTTCTGTCACACTCAGGGGCTGGTCACCTTTCAGCCAGGTAATGCGGGGAGGTGGGCTCCCCGTGGCTTTGCACAGAAGAGCCACAGTCTCACCTACAGACACTACATGGTCTTCCAGTGGGTGAATCAAAGACGGTGTCTCTGTAGGGGAATAAAGCAGAAATTAATTCTTGATGGACACCGTGATAACATTTTTCCTTTACCAGCACTGAATGTAACTCGTGTTTCTGCAGACAAACATTTGGCAGTGCAGCATGTGGCCATGTGCCTACAAGTATGGCAGCCGTGCACCAAACAGACCTCAAAATCATGACCAAAGCAGTTTCTTAACCAGCTGGTGTTAGTGTTCCCAACAGAGAAAAAGCCTAGGCTATGGGGCAATGGCTGACACATGTGAATGATCTGGCAAGGCCAGAGAAAGGGAGCACAATTTCCATTTGAAGTCAGTTTCCTAGGTAGGAAATAGCATGGCTACAGGGGCTCCCCAGTACAGAGCAAATGTGAATTAAATCTCCTTCTTTGTAATCAGCAGGCTGTTTTTCACTACTTAACTACAGTATAAAAGAATGAACAAAAACACAGAACATGGCCTCTTTGTCCCATTTCTGCAACTGCTGAAGAACACTCCCTTTCCAGTTCCTGCTTCTAGACCAGTTAGTCTTCCAGCGGCTCTCAGGCATCTTACCCAGTACAGTCAGGGTGGCATTTGCAAGCACAGACCCTGCAGAGTTCTGTGCTGTGCAGCTGTAAACGCCCATATCTTCTATCTTCACATCCGTAATGAAGAAGACATCATCATCAGGCATGACGTGCATGCGGCGTTCCCGGGCTGCAGGGAAGTCCGTGCCCCCATCTTTCTGCCAGGCAATTTGTGGGGGTGGGTGTCCTTCAGCTGCACACTCCAGCCGTGCTGTTGTCCCTGTCCGGCTGGTGATGTCGTGGGGAGTTTTGATAAATGAGGGCAACACTGATAAAGAAAAAACAGAAAAAAAGGATGAGCAACTCCATGGATAAGACACCATCTGCCAGGCAGTTCTAACTGCTTTCCTTCCTAGGCAGGACGTGGACATGATGATTACCCATAGGCAACAGGATGACAAGATGCTTTTTTAAATCTATCTTTTATCTCCACAGCACAGACCTGTCTGGGGCACCCCACTCAGGATCATTAGAGCTGGGACCAAAGCTAATTTTCTTCTGTGATTAAGCTGGGAACAAAACCTGTTATCCCTCCTACTTTCAATCACCGCAGTCCCTTTTTTTTTCTATCCTTTTTCACCCCTACAGGCAAAGGCTCCACTGGAACAGCCGAAGACAAGTGATTAAAGCCATTAAAACCATGTCTAGCTGGATGGCAGCCATCACAGGCCTGGCATGAGCTCCTCACATGGCATTTCTCAGCATGCCCTGAGAGGCAAGCAGCTGGTGTGAAGAGGTTAAGAACCCTTGAGAGTACCTAAGGTTTACAGCTGACCACAACAGGCCCCAGAGAATTGCAGAGGGAGGGAAGGAGAACTCAGCTTTCTACTCACCATTAACAGTGAGTCGAGCCTTGTTGGAGTAGGTAGAGCCAAAGTGGTTGGTGATGATACACTGATATCGGCCCTCATGGGCAAAGGTGACGTGGCGGAGGTGCAGAATGGTGGTATATTCCATCACCTCACCATCCTTCGCCCGCACGTGGGCAAAGTTCTCAATCTCGGCATTATGCAGCACTTCGTTGTCTTTCTTCCACGCAAACATCATGGGGGAGCTGCTGCTGCTGGCAGCCGAGCACGTGAAATGGATGTCCTTCCCAAGGACGGCCACTGTGGTCTCTGGCTGGATGATGATCTGAGGCTTGGGGAAATCATCTGAGAGGAAACAGAAAGCCCTGTTAGTTCCGCACTGTAAGGGCAGACTGGAACAAGCAAAGAGGTGCAACTAGAAATGAGCGGCGTGTAAGTGAAAGACATCAATACACTTCTGTCTTTACATCCTCTGCTGTCTACACCAGAGAAGCAGCTGGCTCTTGTAAAGTAGGATAATGTAAGATGGGATCATGCACACAGGCCATGCACCTCCACTGAGTGGCTGGGCTAAGCTATGGCTCTCGTTTATCTGGTTCCTTCTGTTAATCTGAATGAGACAGTCACTTAGAGGTGTGAAATCAGAGGATGCCCAGCTCCTTTCACCCATGTAGCTGAACCTCAGAAAGATACTGGTCTAAAGAAACTATCCTTCCCTGCGCAGCCCATGCAGGGGGCTCCTCTGTTTTAACTCCTTGTTCTTGTTTGCAAGAAGGAGAAAAGATAAGCAAAGAACATAAAGCCACAGAGAGAGCTCAGTGCTGCAAGATGAAAAACTTTACAGCTGCAGTCTTGGTAATATCAAGCCAAGGAAACTGTGCAGCTGTGCAGCCCCTTTTGGAACTGGAATGAGCAAGAGTCCCTTTTGATTTAATACTCAGGGAGCCCTGTACAGGATTCCCGACATGCAGGCAGTGCGCTGTGCGGTTGTGGTGGGAAATAAATTGTAGCCAATGACAAATTTTCCAAATGCAGGCTTGGGCTTCCTTTGATCCCATTGAATAACAAAACAAAACTGAAACCCTCTCATAATAACATGCTAGTAGTTAAAGAAAATGTTTCTCAAGTGAGTTCTGCCCTTCATACAACCTCAAAGTACACAAGCAAGACTTACCACACACAAAACTTTCTGGCAGGACAGCAAAAATGCTTTTGCTCTTCAGTGACTCGGGATGGGCACAGGTGGCCACCACGAAGGACTGCAGCTCCTTCTCCACTAACCACGGGGGCAACCATTTCAGCTGGCAGTCGCAGAGGAAGCTGTCACTGTTGATGTGGCTGCAGGGAAACAAAACCAACACAGCCCACTGTGAGTTCCGCGTGGAGGGAGGGCTGCAAAGCTCACAGCCCTTTCATGTTTGTCACATTCCTCCCTTCCCTTCAGCAGGAGCGGAAGGAAGAAAAGTACTGCAGGGTTGTCCTCGAGGCAGTGATGGAGCTACCTACGTCACACATTTAAGTGGCATTTCATCTCCGCACAGAACCACCCCCTCCTGTATTCCAGTGGCACTCCCTGGTGCCTTATTATTAAGCTTTCAGAGTGGTCCCCAGCAGCATTTATCAGCATCCCAACAGTCACTCAGCACCTTCTGTTACAGAAAGAACTACAGATGCAAAAAGAAGTGGAGACTCGGGATGTATTTTGTTTGACTAAGACCAGATATGTCTTCTCTATTTTGTTTCAAGAGCCAGTGTAGCAGATAGGTAAAGTGATTAAAGAGACAGTGGGCATTCAGCCTTATCTTACTGACCCTGCAGTCACTGTACTCGCTGTCACTGCTGTCTGATTCCCATTTTCTAAGTCAGGAAGAAGACCCTGAACTTGCCTGAGTACCAACTAAGTGATTTCTTCTTCCACAAACTGCAATACTCCAGAGTGGTGACAGTGGATTAAATATTTATGGAGAAGAGGAGAAAAGGAAACCAGGCGAGATTGGAAACAGTGTCTGATAACAGAGCAGAGCCCCAGCCTGGAGCACGAGCGGCAGCTCCGATAACACATCTGTATTTTTATACCAGGGGGCTGGACGACAAGTGGATTCAGTTCAAACGGTGCTATCACTGAAATGTCAGTACTGTATGTGAACCCTAAACACAGGTACTGCAGAGGAGCAGATGGGCACTGGGAATTAAATCTGTGATGGTGTGAGAAATAGAGATGGCTAACAGGACCTGGGCTGGACTTCCTGAGTGGAGATGAATCATTACACAGATGTGAACCTGCTGGAAGAACCTGTTCTGATGATCTAATTTCACTCACTATTAAATTCAAGATGTTCCTGTGACAGCTACTCGTGTGTAAAAATACCCTGCAGAGGAGGACAGCGGGGAGGAGGAAATAAATGAGCAGTAATGTGAATAACACCCCATTGGAAACAACGTGCTACTTCTCACGTCCAGGGCAAGAAGGATCCATGCTCCTTAATGGTGTGTCCAGCCCAGTTACTTACAGCTGCCGCAGGCTCTTCATCTTAGCAAAAGCATCTGCTTGGATGGAGCGGATGGCGTTATCTCCAAGGTTCCTGCAAAGCACAACCAAAGGCAATGTGAACAACAGGAACATTATGGCTGGGACAAGATCTCCCCATACCCATGTGCTGGCTTGTGAGATTTTAGCTCCTGGTGAAAGCACTTGCAGCTCATGGAAATAGGTTTCGAAACACATTTATATTGCATAGGTAACGCCAAGGAATAGTGAATGAATAAAACATTCAGGAATAAATCACTAAGTTGGTCCATACCCCACTTTCTCACTACAGTTTCTCAGTCTCAGCTACTTCCATCATCCAGAGCTCAGAAATTCCTCAGCCCTCTCAACAACCAAAGATAGTCAGGAATGTCGCATCCCAGACCAGCCCTTCAACAGAAGTGCAGAAAGCCAATACTTGCACTGAACGGTGTCTCACAAAGTCACTTTGAGAGGATACACAGCAGTGCTTCCAAAAGAACATATTCTTACAAGCTTCCCTCTCAACTATTGCTAACTAAAAAAATTCACTTGTCCTCTGAAAAGGACAGTGTCACATTTCAGGCTTGTATTTAATAAGTCAAGTGCAAGACAGACCAACACCAGCTGTGCTTGCAGAGGAACTCCTCTGTACAGCATTAATAAGGGACCCTTCAGCAGGGAAGGAAGGTACCCCTGAGTCAGGCAGTCACTACATTCTCAGTGCTCACAACATTTCTTAACAATCAACACTCAGTGAAACACTGACAGCAAAGTCCCAGATCCTTTAATGTGTCTTAATTCAGAAAGGAAGCTGTTCATGAGTCACTGCTGGAGCCATCAACCTTGGAACACAGAAAAAAAATTACACAGTGGCAGCCAAAACCTGCTTCTTGCAAATCACTCCAAGGCAGTTGTGCTGAATGGGGATGTGCAATGCCTGCATCATGAGCAGCCATCTGCAACGTGTGTCATTGCCTAGACTTAGGAAGAAGTCAGGGCAAGGGAGGAAGAGAGCAAGCTCCATCTGAAATAGCACATTTTCGCTGCCAATGGCCTGCGAAATAGCAGTGTGCAAGTCAAGGCAGATTTATCCAAGAACAAACCAAAAAATTAAGAGCATGCAGATTTGCCATATGTTCTATAACTTTGTTCTGGCACAAAAAAAGGCCAAAGTTGAGGCAGACTTATAATGAGAAGGAAGCAGGTGGCCCCCACAAATGGACTGGCTTCTCAGTTTACAAAGACACTATTAAATTGCTAGCAGATCTCTCAGGCAGCAACTTTTGGCAGACCCCCCTTCCCAAACTGCAAGGCATGGTGGGTTACTCACAGGTGCTCCAGGGCCTCCAACCCTGAGAACGCTTTCTTGGCCACCGACTTGATCTTGTTTCCAAACAGAGTTCTGCAGTTTCCAAACATCCAGTGCCAGATAAACAGAAAGAAAATGGGGAGAGGGAGGCAGAAAAAGAAGGAACACAATTAGCGTGGCTTTATCTGATAGACGCGCTCAGTGCAAGTCCCGGGAAATCTGAACTGCGTGGAGATTAAGAGGCCTGAAGTACATTCGCTTTCCCACTCCTGAAATTAAATCCTTTTATCTGTGTTTGAATTTAATAGTGATGACAGCACAGAAGGGAATGTGCCATATCATGTAAAGAGGCAGGTTTGCTCCAGTGCCTGGAAACCTTGCTGAGTAACAGAAGGTCCCCTCTATTCTTTGAAGGCTGGCTTTGGACAGGATTAAGTGCAACAACAGTTTAACAAGACTTTGGTCTCTTCCTGAAACACTTTTCATTTCTGACTTCTTCCCACATAGTAAAAGAGCGGCAATCTCTCCCCTGCTGCACAAGGGCTGGGGCTGTGTGCATGCAGCGCCTAAACAAAGTGAGTGCTGACCTCCCTCCTTGGCCTCTTGTAAATACAACAGCAGAGCAAAACAATGCAGTAAATGACAGCAGAGCGGTAATTTTGGGGGCCAAAGGGAAGGAGAGAAAAGGTAATGTGCAGAGAGACCTAAACAAGGAGCATGCTGCCTGTACCTGTGACCACAGACCATTCCTGCCCACCAACAAGAGAGGGTTCATCAGTAGGCAAGAGCCAGCTGAGTGCTCACAGCCCAGCTGGTGTGCAGGGTCTTCTATAAATACTGACCAGCGGTGACTGCTCAGGGTTCATACAAAATGGATGATCTCCTCGGCTGTTTTACAGAAACATCAGCTAGTGTCATTAATTAGGAGATTCTTTCCTTCCCAAGCTCTCTCTGTGTGAGGTTTATCTGCCAGGTGCATCTGTTTATCACCTCTCACTTCACGTGGCTTCCAATGCAAGTCATTACTAACAGATCCAGTGCACAGACTGGCACATCAGGTGCTGCTTTTGACTTTTCCTTCAAGATTTTTCTTTCAAATATAGGGTACAACACATGTGCTAATAACACTGCGATCATGGCGCTGCTTGTTACCAGATCAAGATACAAGATCAGTGCATCAGAAGTCCTATTTACTGCAATAGAACTGCTCTATGTTCTGGCTAACGTACCCCAAGCACCAGAGATGTGCGCAATCATGGGTACCATAATTTGGTAAAAGGTATCTTGTATTAATGAAGGCTTTGGAAACTCCATTAGAATGATTAATACAGTAAATAATTTACTATATGCAAACTTTGGCCATATGGCTACATCCATACACAGTAATTTCCGGAGCCATAATCCTACATTATTATTATGCTGAGCTTGGATTTGATAACTGGAGATCTGTGTTTACTGTTTCCAGCAGATCTGTTATCACAGAATCATAGAATGGCTTGGGTTGGAAAGGACCCCAAGGATCTCCACGCTCCAACCCCCCACCACAGGCAGGGCCACCAACCTCCAGATCTGGTAGTACAGCAGGATGCCCAGGGCCCAGCTTTGAACACTGAAGATGGTGATTTTCTCAACATCTCTATCTGTGCAGAGGTAAGGGGAAGCCTGACGTTCTCAATACCCACATCTATAAGCCACTTGCAAACAACTCGATGGTTATATTTGCAAGAAACCCATACTCTACTGGCAATAACACTGTGCCCCAGAAAACTCATTTCCACCTTTCAGATCTCAAACAGCCACTTCTCCAACCCCAAAGTGGCTCAAACCCAGCAGCCCCTTCCAAGGGCCGTGGCACACAGCCCTGCTGCTCCTCTCCCTGCTGCAGTCCCCAGCATTGCTGCTGTGAGCAGAGCCGGGTGCAACCGCTGCTCTCCCAGTGATTGCATCAGTGTAATTAGACGCCAGGCACGCAATTCATTAGAAAGCAGCATTTTCTCCTCCAGCCAGTTTTGCACCTGCAGGAAGATCTCAGTCACTGAGTGAGCCATCAAAAAAACCGGTTACATTGAGCAGCTTGAATAATTAGGAGAACCGGTTGCTCCCCAGCGATTCCACTGATGCTTTTCATGCTTCGGTGCTTCTCGACTCCCTTTCTTGAAGAAACATTTTAATTTAGGCCTGTGCTCTCCATCCTGGACAGCTTCATATATAATTCAGGGAAGGCTAAAGTGACCGGCCCCCCACCTCTCAGTTTAACACCTTCATTTCAGCCAACAACCCTCTCCCCACTAAATCCTTTCAGAGGCTAATCTGTGCCACATCAAAGGGGAGCAGCTTTTAAGGCAATCTCCACAGAGCCGAGGTGATTATTAATTCAT
Source organism: Coturnix japonica (assembly GCF_054131305.1). Lineage (NCBI taxonomy): Eukaryota > Metazoa > Chordata > Aves > Galliformes > Phasianidae > Coturnix > Coturnix japonica. Next base: position 5,650,212 of record NC_140677.1, on the reverse strand, counting down.
TTGAAGGTCTCCTCTGAAGTGCCCATTTATTTTTGTATGCTAATGCATTTAAAGCCTATTGACGGTTTAAATACAGGCTTTAAATCAGGCAGTGAGACGTTCTCTGTAGAGGCTTCTGCTTTACTTTATTTAAGGAAAAAAAAAAGCCCTGCCAGTAAGAATAATACTCGCTTCAGCCTTAGATGAAATTACGAGTTTGGGATTTAAGTGCTGATGAGCTAAAGTGGACCTGAGCACGGTGCTTTAACAGTGCACACTCTCTAGTGTGCCCAGAATGCTCTACAATGAAATAATCTCATACTCAAGAGGGCTTTTTCTGGCCATACAGTCTGACTGACAAGAAATGATCCCAGCAAAGGTACAACCAGCTGCTTCTCTGCCCTGTGGCAGGTTTGCTGTTGTGTTACCAAACCTCTCCTGTCTGCCAAAGACCAGCCTGGTCCATGAGCTGTGCCAGGCTATGGAGTTTGCTGCAAACTCAGCCTTCTTTACACTTGCACAAGCTTCTGCCACATACAAAACAGCAGACAAAACCAGCCACCTTTTGGAGCCGCTGCCTGTGCCCAATGGCCAATGTCAGGTCAAGCTGGGCTGTTCCACCAGCAGCAATAGGGCTCTGCCCAGAGCTCCAAGCACACACAGCCTGCACAGCCCCGCGGGCTCTTTGCTCCATCCTGCTCCTCCTGGCCTCTGCCTGACCCCCACAGCTCACCAGTGCTCATTCCTCCTGGTCACTGAGTCAATCCTTCTGAACTCTTTCCCCTCACACCACGCTCTCCCCCTCTGGCTGTTTCACTTTCCTGCTGCCGTTCGCACCCAACACTTGTGACACACTCAGGTATGCAGGAGCACTACTCGTACTCCCATGATAGTGGCCCCATGGGAGCGATGCCCTGTGGTGATGTCCCAGCAGGACAGTGACCCCTCCTCTCCCATGTCAGAGCTGCACTCCTTTCAGACTCACAGCACTGCAGCCTGCAAGTCCCTGTTTCCCAACTCACATTAATTCCTACTGGCTTCTCTCCCTCCCACACAACTTCTGCCCTCCTGCCTGCCCTCTAACCCATTTCTGCTTTCTGCCTCACTTGTAGCTGCTACTTGTCCCCTCTCCTTCGACCCAGCGACTCCCCTCAACAACGATCCATTGCCATCTATGTCTGTGACTTGAATTTTTTCTCCTCCGTCAAAGCATTACGACCCCACCAGTCCTGCACGGCTCTTCCCACTCCCCCAGGAGCCTCTAATGAGAACACGACAATATACCGCCCGCCAGGGTTCATTCTGGCCATCTGCTATCCATCGAGGTACTTTTACTGCACCTCTAGCTGTGCCACCCCAGCATCAGAGACAGCGTGATGGGAGGGTGCTGAGAACTTAAACAAAGGCAAGAGGTAATGATTAGAAAGACTCTTGGTTTGTCACAAGCCATCAGAGACTTCCCTGACAAGGCTGATTTATATAACTGATTTCAAATGGAATACGAACAAGCACAGACAGAGCAATGTGAAAATACTTGTGAAGGCCAAGCAAGCAATAAACATTTGCAAGGCGCATGCTTGCCTTAGGTTTCTTTTTATCTCTTTAAGAGCCTATGCCCCGTGGTGCCTTTTATTGTCACTGCACATGGAAGCAAGCCCAAAAGATCACTCTCAGACAGAGTATCCCACAGAAATGAATCCTGCCTCAAACCTCTGCTGTAACAGGAAATGGTGTGACTTCTCTCTGTTTATTGTTATTCGTTCCATCAATCGGTGGTTTGCTGAAGATTGCAAGGGGGCTTTGGTTGCTGTTTGATTTTGGAAGCAAAGAACAGTTGTGCTGAATCTTAGAGCTGAAAACAACCTAAGTTTCTCTCTCAGGTTTCTGAGCTGTGGTATATGACACACAGTAAGCAACGATCTGTGCTTTAAAAGGCCCAGAATTGCCTCCTATCTGCAGAACTACCTTTGCCTCAGATGTTCTGTGGATTTATATCTTGTTCCAAAGGAAATAGCATCAGAGAGGAGACAGATCCACCCCCCGAGGCACACAGCACAACTGCTTTGCAGAACTTCAAACCAGGGATACTCACAGCTTGCTCAGATTTTCTAGGCCAGTAAAGGCTCCGTTGGTGTCTTCTATTGTGCCTGAGATGTCATTGTGGTCCAGTTCCCTGGGGAGAGGACAAGAGAAAGCTCATAATCGGTGTCTAAGTCCTAGGGTCATCGCTAAAAACAAACATAAGAAAGTCTGAGAATGGCAAACAAAGAGCTTCCCACTTTGTCCTAACAGTTATCAAAACTTGTTAAGTCCTGCAGCAAAGCCACACTAATCACTTATTAACACTAAAGTTTTTTTTCCTGGCTAAACCCCCCCACCCCGATTCTGAGCCAGTAGCTACTTTTTCAACATGTGGGGTGTAGCCCTGTTCTAACTTTGTTTATTCAAGCAGAAAACCAAACAACAAACATGCAGCCCCAAAAGTAAACTATAAGAACCAACGGGAACTGAGAGATGAGGCAGTGTGTCCCCTCCATCTGCACCTACATCTCTGAGGGTAAAACTTCACCGCATTTGGATGGTGCCCACCAAAGGCAAAGGAAAGTACAGCTCCCCTTTCTCTCCCAACTGAAATTCCACCATGACTGAGGATGTATTAAATCTGAACAACCAGGGTTTAACAGCTGTCCTTAAATACTGCTATCATGACTCCTGATAACTTGGGCTGTTCCTGTGCCTACACGAGTTTGCCTACAGCTTTATCTTAGGAAGACGATGGTGTATTTTCTACAAAGCTGCATTTTTTTCTGGCAATGAACTTGAAAGTTCAACAAAGGGAAGCACTGTCATCATTGCGCAAAGCCAAACTCTGTATAGCCATTAAAAAAGAAAAGTTCGAATTCCTTTTCCAGCCTTAGCTTCTTTTGGCTTTCAAATTCGCCATCAATTATGAGAGTCAAAGGGGTCTGAAGAAAAACAAGCAGACAGAACAAACAGAAAGATCCACAAAAGCTGTTCAAACAGCCCGTTTAAAAATCCTTCCCTCCTGTGCTTTAATTCCAGCTAGCACTGAATACCCAGCAACACAGACAGAAATTGATCATTTCCAACGTTAAATAAAAAGAAAGAAAAAAATAATTAGGCTCTGTTGGTTTTGTTACATCACTCTGATTTAAAACCTAGCAAAAAACCAACAACAAAGCCAACTAAATCATCCAGATAACCCCCTGAACCCTCAGGTACTCTTTTCGCACCTTTTGAAGCCTATTATCAGATCAATCTCAGTTTAAATATATCAAAACCAAGAAAGAAAAACATTTCAGAAACAAAGCCCTCTGCATTCTTTCAAATGCCAGGTACAGGCATCACAGTGTAGCTGCCGGGCTGTAAGGCACAGCCACACAATAACAAACAAAGGAACAAGAATAATAATTCCACAGTTGGAATATTCACACGGGATGGGGCTGAGGTTGCAGTGCTTAGTACCTAAGCTGGCTGCAGTCCTCGGCTTCGGTGTGTGAATTAACAACGTGCAAGGAGATGGCCCAAAGCCACAGCTCCTCTTTCTCAGCTGCTTTCAGCGTGAGAGCCGAACCCCCATCCCTGGGGAACTCTGCCCTCCGCCAGCATTACTGCAGATGTCAGAGAGATCTGTGGGTACAGCGATGCCAAAGGGATGGATAAAAACCCAACACCTCAGTGGGGTATGGACAGTTGCAGGAGAGATGCTTTGATGTGCTGACAGTTTCCGTGCTATCTAAGTGGGAAGAGGCAAATAGCTCCTCCTGGAGCTATAGTTTCTACAGTTTCCCTCTGCTTGCCAAGCCAATGCCAGCTGATCTGTTTGTCTGGTTTTTAAAGGCAAATCCCTTCTCCTGTTCAGATCCACCACCGGCTTCTGGTCTTTGGAATCGCAAACCTTTTCCCATGGCAAAGACAGCCGGGTGGGAATGGCCCACAGGAACCCTGTGACATGCACTTCTATTAATTGACTGCCACGCATTGTGTTTTCTTGAAAAAGGAAAAAGAAAACGGTATTGCTTGTTCATCCAGAGACAACTCAAAGGTTTAGTGTCAGAAAGGAGGAAAAAACCCTTCTCCACAAATGGGTGAAAATAAAGAAGAAAAAAAGAAAGAGCGGGGTACTTTGGCCCTGCTCTCTTTGTATTCCAGCTCCTCTCCCAGCCCCTGTTGCCAATTTCCTATTCTTTCTGGCTGGCTGAGCTTGAATGCTAGCAGCCTTGTTAATCATTGTGCTGCAAGGTCTCTGGGCCTGACCTCTATTTGAATAGCTCCACATTTCAGCAGTTTCACACCCACCAAAGGCTCCCCAACAATGGGCCATAATTAAAGCATGCTCGGGTCTTTTTCACCAGGTGCAGGACCCAATAGGCCTTTCTCTTTATTAAATTAGAGCTCACTCACACACTCCCTCTCCTCCTCCCCCCTCGGTCCTAAACATAAAAGAGGCTCCACATTCACTGCAGAGCAAAGAGAAGGCCAGCTCCCCTTCCCTCCATTTCTCTTTGGAAACCTTTAGTTCCGGTCCTGACAGCTGCCTCAAAGAAGGCATTTCTGAATGCCCAGTGCCTGAAAGGCTTTCGTTTAAGTTTCCAAGAAAAAAGGAAAAGAAAAAAAATCAAACAAAACCCAAACTCACTTTCCCGTCACTTCCTTCACTGTGAACTTCAATAAAAGAGAGAGATGTAGAAAGTACTGTAAAGAGGGAAGAGATCTCTCTTCCCATTTCCTTTTAATTACCCAGACCATAATGGATTGCTGGAGGAATGAAGTATCAAAGCAGGAAGTCAGCCTGCTGAACACAAGTGGCCTGGAGGCTCAGCTGTGTCTGTACCCTCAGCAGCTTCCTGCTGCCACGGGTGAGCCCTGAGCTGGGGTGAAGCTTCAAGTGTTGTTAAACGCTTGGTACCCAGACATATAAGCAGATCTGGATTTGTTTTGCCACTGCTTTTTCCTTCTCAACGCCATCTTCACCAAGAAGATGCAGCAGCACAAATACTTAACAGCACATTTACAGGAGATACTGAGTTTCCAACATTGTCACTGGAAGGAATTGTTCTTCACAGATTCTAAGTGTAGAGTGAGCCAACAGAAACAGACCTTTTCTAAGAACTTCAATTAAAGTCAGTATGATACCAAGAGAATTCTGCTGCTGGCTGAACTAAAACCTTAGGAATTTTTGCTTAGCGGAGCTACATTCAGGATCCTGTCCCATGTTCCTTTATTTTGGGGCCCTCTGCTCTGAAAGCACTGTGTAACACTGAGCGGTCCAGTTGCAATGCTCCTAACTACATTAAGAACTGTGAGTTCACTGAACTTGACTAATGGGGTAAACACAAGAGAGCGGCACATGGGAGTTTGCAGCCGAGGATGCAGGAGCCCAGCGAAACTGCAAAGGAGAACAGTTTGGCAGAATACAACCTGAGGAGGGAAGGTGGGTGTTGTGTTATCTAACAAGCAACTTACAGGACACGCAGGTTTTTGAGTCCCTTGAAGGCACCTTCCGCAATATGATTGATGGAATTGTGGCTCAGCCGTAGTACATGCAGTCCTCCGAGGTCTGCCAAGCTTCCCTCATCCAGCCTGGTGAGGTTGTTGTAAGAGAGTATTCTGAGGAGAAAAACAACAGCCCTTGTCATCCAACCAGCCTGTTCCAAACTCCTCTGCACCAGCCAGTGCCTGCCTCCCATCCCACAACAATCTCACAACAGGCAGCATATACTGGGTGGATACATAACAGCTTGATTAGGAAACAGCGCTGCAGCCTGCAAATATTCCCAAACGATACCATGGGGCAGCAGGCATTTGCCACCCATCTGTGGGATAGTCTTTTCAGCGTGAGACTCCTCCAGAAACAAATCAGAGCAATAACCCAACACAGATGCTGCCAGTTACATGGAAAAGAAGCTACTCTTTCTCCATGGACTGTGTCTCCAAGTTATGGCCTGGCAGCACCATCCCTCCTCAGCCCCCAGATGTTCATGAAAGGTTCAACTCTGTAACACTCAGATATCAGCCAGAGCTACCAGTCCTGGCTGTGCTCAGCCCTCACTCTATTTGGATTTCTTCTGAGGACAAAGCAGCCCCCTTCCTTACACCCTGCGAGGTGGAGAGTAATGCCAAGCAGAAGGATTTGGAAGATCACACGTGCTCTTGGCAGTGTCCACACTTCAATACTCAGGATGTGCCTTATCGTTCTGCACTTGTGCACAGGGAGCCCCAGGCACCTGGGTGTGGGTGTCTCCACAGCCCGCTCCACCCCAGTCCAGAGCCAAAAGCATTTCACCACGAGGCAATTGAATGCTTCCTTTCATGCACAGGAAGGAGGTATCTGCTGCAGACCAGCTGCCTTCCCCCCAGCTCCCCTCTGTCAAGGAGCACAGGGTATCTGTGAAATCATCTCCACTTACAAGTGACTAATATTGGAGGGCTGCTTTTTTTTTTTTCCCCTCCCTCATTTCCCCATTGGTTTTATTCTTCCTTTCTGCATTCAGATGAATCCTGCTACTCACTCCCAAGCTTCTCTCTCTACAAAGTGAAATTGCATGGGATTGTAGAAAATTGTGTAGTGCCTTTGGAGCACAAGTGCCTCTGGAAACTGTGGGGCTTTGGACCGCTAACTTCTCAAAAGAAGTGGAGTGCTGCTTTGTACAAGAACTGAAATCCCTCACTGTACAGGCAAAAAAACCCCATCACACTGAGTTCCAAGTCTCCAGATTCCTTTTCCAGTCCTTCCTGCTTTGAAAACACATCTAAGGCTTACAAAAAATCACTGAAAAGACAAAACCTAAGGCAAAAAAGGGCACAATCTCTGAAGCAATGAGAGTGTCATTTACTTGGCCAATGAGCCGTCTATCTCTTAGCTGTGTGAGCGGGCAGAGGGCAAACTTTGGAAAAAATCAGTGAAGATTAATGAGTTTGAAGAAGGTATGGGACAACATTCCTAAAGCAGTTGTAGTGTTAGTTATGAAGAACTGGCATCTGGTCAAAATTATGTCCTCACCTGCGATTAAAGAATTTGGCTTTAAAAAAAGAAAGGAAGAAAAAAAAAAAAAGAGCGTTCAAAAGTAATTCTAAACCTGGCTGAGGAAGAAAATATTTCCTTTTGATTCTTCACAGAAGGGATCCTGCTGCAACTGGTGAAAGCATGTTCCCATCCGTTCCTCCTGACGTCACCTCAAGGCGGACGGGCAGCAGCAGGCGGAGGGGTCTCTCAATGGCTGCAGCCAGATGGAAGGTTTCAGGAGTGAATGCACCTGCTGGTGGCCTCCTTCAACACATCAGGCCTCTGCTTCCTCCAGTGGGAAAGGCCCATTTGTAAAAAAAAAAGTGAGCTTTCTTCCTTGGTGGTTTGGATGATCTGGGTTGAGAGAAGCCAGCAGGTCCCACTGCTGCCCCTTAGCATCTCCCTACCAGTGGGAAATCACCGGGTAACAAATGGAAATGGTTTGCCCATATGGCACTTCTGGCCTGGCATAGAAGTGGGAGAGAGGCTCAAAAAGCAGCGTGCTGAAGAGATGCACAAAGCAGTTAATCAGAAACGTGTTGTGCAGCTGCAGCTCCTGCTGTCAGCCAGTTCAGGACCAGGATACCTAACTCATGTCATTCCCACTGATGGAACGATAGGTAACAAGTGAGACTTCATCTTTCTGAAGGAAAAAACCCAGAAGCCAATTCATCGTTTACATCTGATGAAATCATTATGTTCCCATAGTGGATTTTTCCATCATATTGCTGCCTTAGTACCTGACTGGTGAATACAATCAGCCCCATCTCACGCCCACGAGAAGGCGAGTGCTCTCCTTTCTTGGTAGTTTTTACATGAAACCGGAGTCCTGAAGTCACATTTTTTCCCACCAGCTGAAGGACAGACAACTCATCCTTCAGGTGATCTCCTCTTCCCTCACCACATATAAGTGAAGGTCTGGCCAACCCTCTGTTTTTTGCAGTCAAGGGCTTTGAGATTGATTCCATGTGCAACCACAAGCAGTGTTTGCTGAAAACTGAAACCCAGTAGATTTAGCAATAGGGGAACAAGGATCTTTTAATAAGAGTATGACATACACATTCAAAGAAGCACACGGAGACAGCTTAGGTGTATCTACTGCTTCCTTTCCTCACTCTTCAATTTCAGAGCAGACCTCTCCTACAAGCACTCTTTTGCTGTGGGAGTTTCAGTTACGAGTATCTGATGGCTCTCTTGCAGCAGCCTTACCCTAAAGGCAACACCTGCAACAGCCTGTAATATTTTGCAGAGATGTGTGCTAACACCCACATAATCGCCTTCCCAATCTCAGCTAACACTGTCATCTCTGGCCTCGCACTAGTGCAATCCTGCCTGTCGGGCCGAGCGTGCCTCAGTGCCTCCTACCACCTCCACCAGGCCTTTCCCAAACCTGCTCCATTCTGCACCACAGCAAGTGAAGCCTTCCGGCATGGTGGGTTACATGGTTACTGAAGAAGAGAGCCTCTGAGCCAGAACAGCTCGATGTTTGCAGGAGATCCCAATCCATACTGGAGATATAATGATCCAGCACCAAGTGCAACTTCTCAGCTAAACCTGAAGGGTTTGCAAAGACAATGTGAGGTAGAAGAAACAAGCGTGTTTCTCCCTAAAGGAGCTCTGATGTAAGCTCTGCAAGATGCAAATGGGGACTTACCCATCCCACTGGAACTCATGTTGAAATAGAGCTTCAACAGAGCAGCTGGATATTGGATCTCTGAGAGCAAAAAGCTCCCAGAGCTCCATTACTACAGCAGTTTAGTGATCCAAATTTGGCTGTTCCAGGGATCCAGCTTAGTGCCTTACAAATCTACACTCCCATTTTTGATGCTTCAGATTTAAGCAGGTCATGGGCAGAGCACAGTTCTGTTTCTGATACATTCGCCTTGAAGATTTCTACACTGATGCTACCTTAACCTAGTAAAGTATCAGTTGCTGATCTGCATGTTAAGGAACTGTAGCTGTCTGCAGCACCAGGCCAAGCAAAAGAACCCTTCAGGCATGGACAATTTCACAACAGTTTGGAAAATTAGTTGATTAAACAATCACATATGTATCCAACTAACAACAAAAATATCTCCCTGTGCCAAAAGAAAAATCCACATCTGAATGAATAATTCGGGTTTAACAGAATATCATAGTTGGTCAGTGTGCAACAATATTTATTCAAGAGCTTCTAAACTTAGTGGAACCACATGTGTGAGGACCAGCTAACTCTGAATCCAAATCCAAAAGATGAGGAACTCACAGCTGGATAGGCAGATAGAGACCTCTAGTCTGAATCCTGAGCAAGCCACTGAAAACAGCGAGCTCAGTGGTCTCTGGTGGAGGAGAATCCCTAACAATATTTAACAAGAGATTTCTGAGCATCAAGCAGAATGAATTACAGTTCCACTAACCACATGTGTCAAGTCCTCCAGAGAAAAAAGTGAATCTATCCACAGTCCCACCGAGGGGATGACAGCTACTTCTGTAAATACTGCAAGCGTCCATGTGTGTCTCTTCAAAAAGGCATTAAGCAGTGCCACAGACCCCAAAGACACACTTTGTGGGGCTTTCCGCAACAGCAAGGGTTTCTTTCATTTATCAAAGAGACCATATTCACAGCTGGAAATCTCAGGAGAGCAAAGGCAATGCATTTACCTCTCAACAACCGAATCCAACAGGAAGGGTGACGTGTAAATAGGAGAAAGAAGGAGAACTGCCTTTAAAGAGCCAAATCTCTGCTAGCTAAAAACAAGATTGTTCTTTGTAAATAGAGAGGACAAAGCAAAACTTCCTTCAGGCTGTACAGTCACACAACAAGCAGCACATGTCTCCTAACTAGATAAATCCTGGTAAGCCACAGGTCACAAACTCTCCAGGTTTTTCAGCACTGCCTACTTTCAGTCAATTCTAATCTTCACTTCTGGTGCAGATGTATTTTAAACAGGTATTGTGAAGGTCATAACATTATGAATAACAAGGGCATTGCTTCAAGGCTGCAGTTCCTGCATTTCTACGTGTTTATACAGTGGAAGCTGTGGAGTCCTTACTCCCGTTGCTTGCCAGCTTTACATTAGCATCAAATTCTGACTGAACAACCACAGCGGGAAACAACTTACAGCTCATGCAGCTTCTGACAGAAGCTCCAGCCGTCAGGGTTGATGCGGGATATGGAATTGTTACTGAGGTGAAGCTGGTGGAGGGATGAAAGGCCATAGAGCGAGCCGCTGTTTACTTCTGTCAGGCTGTTATAATCCAGGTGCCTGTGGAAAAAAATTGGAAGGAATTGACAGATGTGCAGCATCTCCAACAAGAATATTTTAGCTATTCCTGCACACATTTCTACATACCTATGTGGATACACCCATGTGTAGGCACTTCTTGTGCAAGCGAGGGATAGAAATTCAAGAGCAACACAAGGGAAAGGTGTAAGGCCCTCCCTTAGCCCAAAGCCCTCTACCAGGGCAGCCCCACACAGCCTCTCAGTACAAAGGCAGAACACTCTCTGCCACCAACACACAGCCACAAGCTGCCAAGCCGGTATGTTCCGAGGGCTTAAAGCCCAGAATGAGGTGTGACTGCAGAGGTATGCTCCACTGCATGTAAATTGGGCTAAGCATCCCATTCAAGTTTGTATTTGCAGAGTCTCAGTTGTGTGACAGCAGCTTCCACAAACATACTGCCTTGATCACTTGTGACTTTACAAACACTTGAAAGCCAATCACATTGCAAGTTTCAAGCATTTCTCTGCAATGACTGTTCTATTTGCTCTCTCCTACGGAAAGAACGCATCACTGAGATTAAACCAGCTTTAGTTTCTAGGTTTCCCCAGAGGCGGAATAATCAGGTCTGCAACACATAGTTTCCATGTATCAGTTGAAAGAAAGGTACAGGAGCCAGATGAACTTTTATTTAAAGCCCAATTGAGAACTTACTGAACGTTCAAACTGGTAAACTTACAAAGGAACACTGCCACAGCTTGAAAGACAGGATTTTTTACTGAACACCTAGCAGAGCAATGAGTAAACAGCGGGTCAAACAAAGGCTGCTGCAGCACTGCAGAGATCTTTTCATGCAGGACATGAAAAGAAACATGAAGACTGGCACCAGTGCCCGTCTTTACCATATTTACCACTGCTAAATAGAAGACCACGTTAACAGGTGAGGTCTAGACCATCTGAGAGAAAAGAATGGAGCTTTCCAACTTACAGAACTTGCATCTTGGCCAGCCCCCAGAAAGCTCCATCAGTCAGTTTGCTGATGTTGTTGCGTTGGAGTTTCAGGACTTCCAGGCTGTCCAGTCCCTGGAACGTCAGGCCTTCAATCAGGCGGATGCGATTCCGGTTCAGCTCCCTAAAATTGCCAAAGCCAAACAAGTATATTAAATCCCAGTCCTTTCTCACAAAGTCATCTGTGCAGCAGACAATGGGGACAGCAATGCCAACAACTCCTCCATCAACAGTTCCCAGGAGAGAGCAAAGCACACCGGAAACTTTCAATCCCAGAGCCAGCCTGGGAAGTCAGCTGGGTGTCATCTGTTAAACAAACTCACCCTGCGACAGACTCTCACTACAGAGAAATAACAGAGACAGGGCTGCAATTCTTCTTCAACCCTCTTTTCTCTGAAGATCTTTTAAGCCATTTATCCTTTTCACCCATTTTCACACCATTTGAACAAACACAATGAAACATCAGCATTTTCTTCCTTACAATCCAGGGTTTTGCAGGACTTTTTAACGGCCCTGTAAAAACGCCCTCTGAAACAAATGGGTGCTGTATGAAGCCCGAGTGGAAGTTTTATGGCAAGGTTAGAAAAGAAAGCTCTCAGTTCCCCTAAAATAAATCCTGTTTTTCTTTTCCCCCCCTGTGAGGAGAAACTAATAAAGACTGGAACAAGTTGTTTCCAGTAATAAGGCAGTCTTAGTATTCCACCTATACAAAAATCTTCAGCTTGCTTCATTAAATTTCCTCTTCTTTTTCTCCATTGAGTGAGGGGAAACTCAAGGACTTGGGAATACTTTCTTTTTCTTTATCCTCAGAATAATGATACATCAGCACAGCGCTCTTCATCAACCCATGTGGAACAGCATTGTGGACTATCAGACACGCCAGGTGAAATTCTTGTACCATAACATCAGTAAAGAACTATACTGACACAGTGCATCATAGACAAAGCTGCTCAAATCGACACCTTTTGCACTTGAAGGACTGATCCAAGGTGGCCTCCCCATTCAGTGTTTGTGTTGAACAGAACGATGAAGGTTACAATGTCAGAAATTGTTTTGGTAAAAGGAGGAAGATGGGAAACTTCAAGCTTACTTTGTAGCTGCATTAAAATAACAGTGCTGAAGTTGCACTGAAGTTGAGAGTAATTAAAGTCAAGTAAGCGACTAGGAAGTTTTCAGTCCTAAGGACTGCTGCCTGAATACGCTTCCTAGACTATTGCTGAACAAGGCTTGGCCAGAAAAAGATCTGTACACAACAGATTCTACAACACATCAGTCTGTATAAATTGCTATTCATTCCTGTTTATCTATAGGGTAAACAACTAGCTGTGAGACTGTCTTATGAGTCTAAGAAACCAATCACTCTGAATTTCAGTGAAAACACAGACTGAGTTGACCTTCAGTTTATTACACTTTTGCACACAGTGCAGACACAGCATATTGCGAGCTCTCAGCTAACGGAGAGCAACTTCCAACTGAGAGGCAACAGACTCTTAAGATGCTGCTGTGCTACACAATCCCAAACTGACAGTGAATTCTACACATATGCAAGCACTAATGCACATCCATTCATTAGCCCATCTTAAGGACCTGGCTCTCAGTCAAAAGGTTGCGGTGTAGAGGTGTGAGTTCCAACAGCCTTTGTGGAGCTTTTGTTAACAGACAGAGGCTGAACTTTCACCTATCAAATGTGATGGAAAAACTGCTCGAGGCCTCAGGCAGGGACCATTCTCCCAGCAGAAAAAGCAAATGGGAAAAGTTCACCCATTAGAGCTGCTATTCGCCATAAAGCATATTTATAGCTGCAGATGTCCATGCGTCTCCATGCAGCTCCTGCCATGCAGGCTGCAGGCAGGACAATAACGATGTGTGTGTTAACTCATCTAGAGTGTTATTTTCTCTGCCCAAATACCAAAGCACAGTTTAACAACCTTCCGTCATTGCTTTTTTATTGCCACATAAAGATACCTGTGTGGTCTTGAAAACCTAATGTGGTGGCTGAGCTCTGTCACTCAACAACAGACACATCTTCCAAGCCTCACATGCACCACAGACACCAGCAGTTTTCAAGGGAATAGATTTGTTCTATGCTATCGCTGCACAAGATGCTGCTACTCACTGCAGCATCCATCCCTTCTCACTCAATCAAGAGAATGGCCTGAGAAGCCAGGAGTTAAGAGGAAAAAAACGGACCTCTCCCAGCATGTGCTGACAGAAGACTTGTGAGCAGTACATTCTGAGTTTTACAGACAGCAGGTGAGGAAGGGTGACATTTGGTGCACGTATCCCCAGGGACATTTTGTCTCCATCAAGAAGCTTAATTAAAGCACACATTTCTACTCACAGTTGTGTCAGCCTGGGCAGCCTGAATGCCTTGACAGGAAGCTGAGTGATCCTGTTTTTACTCAGACGAAGTGTTAGCAGGGACCGTGACAGACTATCAAAAGCACCAGGCTCCAGGGTGCTGATTCTGTTGCTCCCCAGGTAGCTGCAATAAATCACAGCAGAAAAATGAACAGTTCTGTCAGAATCTCCTTTTATTGGCATTTAGTTGCTCTCCAGACAGGCTGGTGGAATTACAGAGGTGGTTTGGATTTCTGGCTGCACAAGAAGCACAGTGCCTTCCCCAGAGCCATACAACAAAGGTGGAGATGTGCTGTGTGATCTCTGAGACCTCCTCTATACCCTCCTACTTCAGAAAGTTTGGAGCAGAAGGCAGAAACTAGAGAATACTGCATTGCAAAGTGACTCCAACCATTCCCCATCTCTTAAGATTCTTCCCTCAGTGTCTGTCCCAGGGCTCTTTCTTACTTGGACCCTCCTCTTGCCCACAGAGGCTGGTCCTACAGGTCAAAAGACAAACATCGGGTATAACACATACCCTCTTCTATCTCCTTGCAACCAGGGCAGAAGCTTCTGTGCAAACTTTAATGCAAACAGATCTGTATGCAGCTTTTCAGAGGTACCTAAAATAGCTTTTTAGACTAGGGAAAAAGCTCCATAGGGAGGGCATTAATCTGCTTCACCTCCTGATTACATCAAATAACTAAGGAGCGATTTCTGTTCTTAACATTTAGTAGCCACCTTTATTGTAATTACAAAATAATCCTTCCTGCTCCTCTCTCTGGTGCAAATGAGCTGATCTGGGAAGCAACAGGAAACTGGGGAAGATACTGCCCTGCACAGCAGCTCAGGCTTCTATGTCTTAAGCAAAAAGACACCCATGCCTGATGGACATGCTGTAACTTTCCTTTGCTGTGAGATTCCTATGCAACACAAACAATATTCTGTGTTCTTTACAGGTATATTAGAAAACAAATCCAAAAAGCCCAATAAATAACCCCACAGTGGGGACAATTCGATTCTCTTTGCACTTAAAAAACTTACAATTAAGCCCCTGCTTTCTGTGTCATTCCTTTCCCTTCTTTTAAAAGAAGAGCTTTGAGGCCCTTTTCTCTGCTGTGGTAACTCAACAAAAGCTGTTCCCAACCAGAGAAACTCACAGCTCCTTTATGTGAAGTCCCTGTGGAAAGCAGCCGTTTCGGATTTCCGTGATGTCATTGAAACTCAGGTCCAACGTTTCCAGGGCAACGTAGGGCTTCAGTTGACTTGCTTCAATGCTGCGGATCCTGTTGTGATGCCTGAAACGGTCGGGAGGAGAAATAGAGACAATTGATTTCTCTTGGATAAATAAGAACATCTGAAGTTGAAGCAGGTCGGCTACTGAGTTCACACACAGTGGTTGGAAGCACACTTTCATTATGTATCACAGGAGAAATCCACACCAGAGATAACTCCCCTAACCCCCACGTTGTTCCTACAACTAGAAGGAGTGGGGCACATACACTTGGAGGTTTCTCTGTTACTGTCAGTGCTTTACACAGAGCTACCTGCAGAGGAAACACAAATATAAAGGATCTCCGGAAAAGTTACAAAATATTGCTTCCCTAATTCCTAAGGACCTTTCTGAAAGCACTCAGCACTGAACTACATTACAGACATTTGTAATACACAGAAACACTGTATGAGGGCTCGTTCTTGCAAACATTTCCTCATCTTTCACTGCCTTTGACCCAGTGCACCATCAGGGTGAATGCAGCACCATGTGCTTAGCCCAGGCACTGGCTATGAAAGTAGACCCTGTAACAACCACATGCATTTGCTGCCTCATCAGCAGCACTGATTGAAGGATTCCACAGCCACCAAACAGTTCAATACCTCTACACTTCATCTGGACTCAACAAGGCCTAGCAAAAAATCCCCTGTCCTTTCCTCTGGTTTCTTTCCGGTCTGAATCAGTGGAGAGAACAGTAACCAATTAAAAAATAAATACATGATGCATTAGTCACAAGAAGCAGAGCGCATGCCTGATGTGAATTTAGACCAGTCATTGATATTCCTGGCAAGGCTGAGAGTGAGGCACTCCAA
The DNA here is from genome assembly GCF_054131305.1 of Coturnix japonica. Classification (NCBI taxonomy): domain Eukaryota; kingdom Metazoa; phylum Chordata; class Aves; order Galliformes; family Phasianidae; genus Coturnix; species Coturnix japonica. The sequence continues at coordinate 5,634,570 of NC_140677.1, read as the reverse complement.
ACAGAGACGCTCACCAGACACTTGAGAACTTGCTGAATAATAAGAGATAGCAGAGTGGGTTCTGACAAGTACCGTGGCTTGATCAGGCTGCCTCCCTGCTGCACAGCCAGCACAGACGGCTGCCAGTGAACGCACTCTGAATGCAAACCGGGATGCCCCAGCTCTCCTGGCAAAGCATCAGCTCCATGAAATCCCCCCCTGCCCCATGAGCCTGGCAGAGCCTTTGAGGCACTGGGGAGCCACTCACCTCCTGCCTCGGCCCTGCTCAGCTGTCCCATGTGCCTGCAAAGAGCCTCTCCCTCAGAAGGAAACACCCACAGCACATGGCAATGGACCCCAGAAACTCAAAGAAATGCTGCTTTGGTTGACAGGCTGAAATGCCCCTTAGTTAATGCAGCGCTGGCTCAAAAAGTCATTGAGGACAAATTTTGCACCGCTAGAGCAATGCTCTGCTTACATGGTGCAAAAAGGCCCCAGGAAAATCAAAGAGAAGTCATAACTTATGTCCCCAAATGGTTAGAGCATGGGTTACGGGCACACCAGCTGTAGAAAAGGCAGCAATGTGGCTGCTACCCAACTGACCGTATTCCTTTACAGCGAGGAAGGAGGACGTGTGAATTTTCACATCCACAGCACACAGTGCAACAGAGCTGCAGTGAATTTGTTAATAGTACGATTGAAATACAGGAAAACTCACTAGATCCACGTTTTTGTGACCACCATAAACCAAACACGTGGGTAAGGGAGATTTCCAGCAGGACTAGTTTATGTTGTGAGGCCTCAATAAGCAAAAAAGGGCAAGTTCAAAAATTTCAATCTTTTTTCCAACCCAAAATAAGAGTGAAATAAATGAGAACGTGTGACCTGGTTCAGGGAAGTACCTCAGAGCAGAGCTAAGTGAAAGCAAACCCCAAGCATGCTCTCTGGAGTTCTGCTGAAGCAGTGGCTGCGAGTTCAACTCTGATCTCATCTGGGCTGTGATGGCTGAGTTGAATCTGGCTGTAAATTAACAGGAAATGAAGGCTTGTACAAATGAACATGAAGAATCTATAAATTACCTGACAATTCCTGTGCAGGGCAGCTAAGTCTATAAGGGAGTGAGAGCACCAAGTGAGTTTGGACATGAAATGCTCTTCAGAAGCCAATGTTATTTTTTTGGAGTATTAATATTTCTGTGCTTTAGTTACTCAACATATATCCAGTCTGCCTGCCAGAGCTCCCAGCCCTTCCCAAAGGACAGAGTTTCAGGAAGGAAGAAAAAGGCAGAAAAGAACTGTATTTGCCGAGCCATGTTTGCAGCTTCCAGGTGCCTTCTGTCCGTTTGCATCTTGCTTTTTTCGTGCTACAGCTGGCAGATGAGATGGATGCATTACTTCACGCAGGAATAAACCAGCCTTCGTTCTCTGCCTCTCTCCATCTCCTTCAAACATGGGTTGGCTCCAAACAGAACGCTCAGCTCCAAGCAGCATCCTGGCCAGCCCCAGCTGGGGAATGTCAGACAGTTTGCTGCAAAGCACTGCGCTCTCTTCAAACAAAACCAGCCCCACGGACTTTTCCTATACAAAGCATGTGATACGAACGCAACATTGGCCAAACCTTTTACTAGCTTGATTACGTTTTTTCCTCTTTCAGGAAGAGCTAAAAGGTGATTTAACCCTTCCTGTTGCTACTTGGTTTCTTTCAGTTTGCCATCCCTTGTTCCCAATCCCACCACGAGGGTATTTTATAGCAAAAAAAGACGAGTAACAAAGCTATGACTGCCTCTCTCCTTTAGCACCAACTGGAGAAGGGCTAAGTCTGTACCGACCAGCTCCTTAGTTTACACTTCCATGGCTTCAAAGGTGGCAGATCAGATTTTAGTACCAATTGCTGAACCAGGCTTTAAAGCAGAAATTACCGCTGCTTCCACATCCAATCTGCCTCCAGGTGTCTTTTCCTCTCCCCACTCCCCTTCTTCTCAGGTATCACAGCTTGGAAACAAATTTCCCTGCTTCTCTTTAGCCAGCATTAGCTTCAGAGTGTAAGATGACATGGCTTCAAAGAGAGATTGAGCAATAAGAGCCAGGAGTAGGAGCCAAGGCTCTTAGTTTCTATTCGAAGCTCTGGCACCGACTCATCTGCCTTGGACAAGTTGCTTAACCCCTTTCTGCCACTGGGTTATCCATCTGCACTGGAACGCACTGGCAGACTAAGATGCTGCAAGTTGCCCTGACTGAGAAAGGATCTGGAGTAAAAGTAGCTCAAGTGAAAAAATAAACGGCAGGGACTGAGGAGCCCATCTGGGTTTGCTCACAGATGAGGGCAGCTCCAATAATAGCTGTATTCCACCCTCGCTCCTGGAGATGTCCCATTTGCAGCTGAAGCAGATGTCGGTGCTGTATGAAGGTAACTCGAAGTCAGTGCTGGATGGCTTTAGCACTGTATGCAGCTCAAGTTCCAGCTGCAAACAGAAAGGTGAGTGCAGGGGGTACAAACCTCCACACAGCACCACTTACCCCACCGGCACCCCAAGATGCTGCAGCCCTGCACAGTTCTCCAGTAGAGTCCTCGGGATTACAGATTTGAACTGAACTCAGCCAGCCCTTTGCTGAACTGAGCCCACGTGGGGCTCATCAGGAAGCAAATGATCGCTCTGCTCTTCTCCAGGCTGCTCCGAGGCACAAAAACAAGCAGAGTGGTCCAGTGCAGTAAAGCATGTTTGGGTTTGCTCTGAGCCAGGAGGGAGCTGAAGGGGGCGGCAGGAAAACAACAGGTGGCACGAAGTCAAAAGCTCACAGCATTTTCAGGAATCCCAGCTTGTATTTTAGAGGTAAAGTTACACTTTAATCCCAGTGGGTTTCCAAGTTCAGAGCGTCTTTGTGAATATTTATTTGATAAACAGGCTGTGAAACATTTTCCACTTGATCTAATAGGAGATGAATTTACCTTCCTCCTTACAGCAAGCCCATCCCTTGGAATACACCGATCAGTTTAATTCAGATTGTGGCTTCACACTACTTCTCCGAGATGGATGCAGAGAGCAGTGCAAACACACTCCTCTGCTGTCAAGAGCCACACTTATTTCCACCCAGCAGCTGCCCATTAGAAAGCAAGCAGCCCCTCAAATGGGAATGTGTGAGCAGCTCTGCTCCAACTGACTAAAGATACAGCAGCACAAAACCTCCTGCTTTACACTAAGCTTGACTTACAGCACAAATGCGGGGTGTGAAGTGAGGCTGGAGGCAGGGAGAAGCACATGCTCAGCCTTCGTGCAGTGTCAGCTTACAGAGCTGGCGGGGCTCGCTGAAAAAAAGAAAGCCTTAATACAGCAAACCTATTAAAACTGACACCTGTTATAGGCATCAAGAATAAAACCAAGCTTCAAAAGAGGCTCCGCACCTCGGGTAGGGTTCTATTAATGTGTGAGCACATTTTCAAAGTCAGAGTATGAGAGAGATCATAGGACTGAAAACATGAGGTTGAGACGCGCAGGGTTTGGTTAATGCTTCCATACGGGGAAAGTACTAAAGAACAAACCAGTGGCAGAGCCAGAAAGATACAGGTGTGCTACTGCAGGACACGCCAGGCTCAGTGTCAGGCAGGGCACGGCCAGAATGGAGACCAAAACCACAGCAAGACAGGATGGTTCACACACACCGTGACTAACCCAGGCCTGGAGTTACCTGCCCTCCTGCTCACACTGATACTCGTGGAAATGAAGAAGATTTAAGGTATGGGTTTCTTAACACCTTAAATTATCTGCCATCTGGTTTTACCACATCACTCACTACATGTAGAAAAACTAAAAGGCACAGCATTATAGTGGAAGGCAATGCCTGAGCAACATCTATGACAAAAGGAGGATGAGCTGGATTTGATAAACCAGAAGACACATCTGTATTTATGACAACAGCAACAGAGAAGTTGCTGTGAAGTATCTGCCTTGCAACAGTGAGACCATCCACGCAACAGGGCATGGAAGGAACACGCACGCAGGTGACAAGCTGGAAATCTGTGCATGAGACCTTCCCCTGCAAGTCTGAACTGCCCAAAGCACGTCAGCCTTCAGGCTTCCCAGCTGCTCTGAAAAGGCTGCCTGACATTGCACTGTCATCTCGGCCTTTGCCAGCATCATCTGCGAGGCTCAAGATTTGGTACCATTACAAGAATGCATGTTTCTATACAGCCTAACGCATGCTGTATTTGCTTAAGGGAGCAGCCCTACTTTCTTTTCAAAGTAGTACTGCATGGGTTATTCTTTGGGCAGGAAGCAAGGATGCCTGCAGCAGCCCCCACTTTTCTCAGATGCTCTGAATCACTCCTTCCCTGAGGAATCCTGGCAGGGACCCAGGCTGCCACAGATCCAGCTCTGTTTGTTCAGGTGCTGGCTGCCTGCGCAAGAGCAGAGCAGCAGCAGGCCAAGCAGCCACAAAAAGAGAGGGGAAAAACGGCCCAACTTTTACAGGTATCCCAACCTTCCCTTAAAGGCTCACACGTTCTGTCTGGATGTTAGGACCTTTCCTCTCCCAACTTCTCCTTCAGAGCCAGGCCTTTGCAGGGCACAGCAATGCTCTCAGCCTGTGTCGGTGCTTTAGGATGGGTAAGCACCAAGAAAAGCACCCACAGCCATACAAGGGCCTAGACACACAGCGGCTTTAAAACCAATGCTTTGACTCGCATCCTTTAAGGAAATGGTAACCCTGATCTCTCCTGCAGGTCATGGGTGCTCAGTCTGACAGCAGGCTGGGAGATGGGATTTGCTCATTCAGCCCCTTGTATGCAGGAGCATCAGCCAACTGCAATCCAGTAACATTACGAAGGCCTGGGTTATGAACTCCTTGTTCCCACAAGCAAACCGTTATTCACACTAACAGTTTCACTGCAGTCAACAGGAGTATTCATGTGAGACTAGCATGACTCCAAGGGCTAACTTCTCACACCATTAAAGGCTACTTTGTGGCTGCCCACAGCTCCAAGCTCATCTGCCTCTCATCCTGACAGACTGCAACCACTGACTGGTGTAGGTCAAGTACGGGCTCAAAGCATCCTCAGGCTCTGGGTATCCAAATACAACAAGGCACATTCTCATGGCTCATGAAGCAACCACATGGGTAAGGACTGGGCACAGGCCAAGTGTACTTTCTGAAAGCTGGACCTGGAACATTCATTAAGGACTCCTCTTAGGTTCAGCAGTGTCTGCATGAAGCAAAGCCTTTCTGCTAATGTAACCAAAAAGCCACACTCAGAATGATGCATTCTCTCAGGATATTTTCGAATTGGCAGTGTTTAGGTAAACTTTCTGACTTGTTAGAGACCTGTACGCTGTGTGTCAGACCCACTGAGGTAAGTGATGTCATTTTAAAGAAGCTGTCTACCTTCCTTGATCTGCATGGAGTCTCACTAGACTTTGACTTGCCACCATACGATTTTGGATATATTTTGCAATACGCAACTTCCTCAGCTTTCACCGCTCAATCCATTAGTAGAGTAAAATGTGCAGGACAGGCAGGACCAGAAGTCAGTCATCTTTAAAACAGAGGCTGCCTTATCTACTCATCAGATTACACAACCGGTTATGACATCAAAGCAAATTAAGATTTCTGAAGACAAGACAGACCCTGTTATGGGCACAGTCCCCCCATCAGCAAACAGGGTGGTTCCAAAAGGACTGGAGTTTTTCCGCTCTCTTCTGGTTCTACTTGATGCAGCGTGATGATAATACTCCAGAGAAGCTTTTTAAATGTTGCATTCACAAAGAGAACAGATCCCTTGAAAAGCTGAGTAAAGCATCTTTCATTGCCTGTCACAACCCCTCTGTAAGGAGTCTTCTTGACCTTTTATGAACCTAATACTACAACACCTTTCCTTCCTGAGCGTAGCTTCCAGTTGAAACACCTTGGCATTGATCTTCAGAGTCACTGCGTGCACCCATGCATCCATCTAAAGGACGATGCACCCTGTAGGGTTGGTGCAAGGGATGCTCAATAGGGGCTGCTCAGCATACTCTTTCCCTTGCTGCTAATATCTACCAGCCAAATGCAATTTTCTATCAGAAACTGAATGCATGAGAAAACCTGGCATCCACCTCAAACTGGTGCTCTGTTGAGGTCCTGCTCTCCACCAGCCCACACTTGTACAGCAGCTGTACAAGGGCTGCTGCCTCACCCCACAACCTCAATGCTGCCCTATAAGATAAGGGGGATTTGTGACAAGGAGAGGCAGAATCACAACAAGATGCCAACGTAACTCACCCAGAGCTGCAGCCAGGGCAGCTGCCCTGTCTCACTCCCAAGCAGGCAGCATCCTCTTTTCATTGTCACTGCAAGCAAGTTTTGTGCTTTCATTAACACGGTTAGCATTTTCATCTGAAAGCCAATAGGGTCCAGGATCACAAGGCATGTAGGCACTTTTATCCTTAAATCCTGATGCTGATTTTAGTTTCTCTTTGTGTAATACATGATCAAAGTAAAGAAGATCCACCACAGCCTAGTGAGTGCATGTGTTCTGTGGGTGGCTTTGTTTTGCTTTTGTCTCTCCACAGGAGTGAGGAGGGGAAAATACACAAGTGGAGAAGCAATTTAAGCACAAACCAAATGTAATGATTCTGCCCGTAGTGCTGGGACATTAATCCAACGTGTAATTACAAGCAGACTCCTTGATAGCACACACTGCGTGTGCCTGAACGTTGCCAGAATATGCCACAGGCTTCTCCCATCTCTGATAGGAGCACAGTTCTTAAACCCTGACACTGAGGCAGATATTTATAATAAAGGACAATATACTCGAGTCTCTACCTACCCCTCAGACCATGAAACACTCAAAGTCTAATGATACTTGCAGCAGACCCTGACAGAAGGCAGCAGTTACAGAAACAAGCATTTTTGATTGGACAAGCAAGCTCCTGTTAGCACTTGGGAGATGTAGATAGGCTGGCTGGTCTGTTCCAACATGACACACACTTGTGCTCTGTTGAAAGGGCTTATCTCTCTTGTCAGCAAGGTCGCCAGAGCACAGATAGCCCCTGGGCAGGCTGCGCTGGGGAGCTGCACTCAGCTGAGACTGTTCAGCCTATAAGAAGGAGTAGTTCCTATGTGGAAAAGCAATGGTCAAGTTCACAACAGAAACAGCTCTTCTTAAAGAGTCTAGGCACCTTGTTGTTAATAAAGCATGTTGAGGATGGCTTCAGGAAACTGCAGAACAAGGTCTGAAGATGCAGGGAACAGAAGAATTCCTATTACCAAGTGAGATGTATGCACACTTGGAAGCAAGAGGGATTCTTAGGAAACCATTTCATCTAAAGGTACATCCAATCATTTCCCCATCTCCCTTAACCTCTTCGCCTACCACCAGCGCAGCTGTTTTACAACACCAAGATCGTAACTTTTAAAACCATCTCTGTTGTTCATCTCTGCAATTATTTGGGGAATTTAATATAGGTTTCAAACACCATAAAACCCAACATGTAATCTGCTCCTATTCAGCTAAAAGTGACTTTTCTAGAGATTCTAATATTTTCCAATCTAGACACAACGAGTCCACATTTTAGTGAATGCTGTTTACTCAAGCATTTCTTTACTCTGAATTACGCTCTATTCCTAATGGTGCCAGTGGAAGCAATGATGGAAGTGCTAAGCATCGTACACAGCAGAAGGTAAATGGCAAAACTGATGCTTTTACTCACTGAGCTTTGAACCACATTCATTTTTAACACCTTTGCTGAAATAGTTTTAGCCTTGTTATACGTAAAGGAACTAAAAGACACCGCCTGGTCTCAAGCCTTCCAGCACACTTGAAGATAAACAAAATGGATTCTAAGAGCACTAATGGCACCATCCTTCAATAAAGTAAGAACAGTAAATCAGAGTTTGACCCCTACTCTTCCTTCTCACTAGGCATCTATTTGTGGCAAATGCTGGGAAGGGAATGGTGTGCCAGGGAGGAGACCGTGCTCTGAACAAGCATCACTGATCTAAGAACCAGGACAAATGGCTGGACACATATAGACTGATACAGAGGACAAAAAAATGGATAAAGGAATCTACATGAATAAATGACTTTACCTGTATTTATTGCACTTGCAACTTTGCTTCTACTCACCCCTGAGCGAACTACATTGGTTTCCAGCACTTTTGTTTCAGGCAGAAAAGTTCAACATGCTAAAAAACTCTTATCTCAGCAAGTTATTTATGACTGAAATTTGTTCAGCCTGTGAAGACTAACAAAAGAACTGCCTCTGGAGGCATGTGCTTTATTTACCGTATGCCATTAAATGAGACAGCCTATCTACCACAGATATTAATAGTAGCAAGTTTGGGCTATTCTGAGGTTCAAATATGAGGCTATTTTTCATAGTGTCCTTAACAAAAGATCATGGTCACAAATAACCTTAATAACTAATCTAAGTTTGATCTGCAGAGGGACAGAAGTCGGAAATCACCTTAAGCATTGTGCATAGCACACACCTGCCCTCAGACAATGCCAGAAGATGCTTCATGCTCATGACTTGCATCAGCTCTAGGGCAATGCCCACTCTTTGGCATTAACAAGAATTTCCTCCATTGGGAAAGACTCTTGCAGTCTTTGGCCTCAAAAGCAAGCAGACTTTACACACCAGAGCCTTGCCACAAACTCTGAGCAAAGCAAACATAAGAGGTGAGTATGAGAATATCTTACGCCTGCACGTTGCTTGCATACCGACCATCCTGGCTGTCAGCATTCTTTCTAGTCACCTTTCCACATCAATATGTTCACATTCAAAAATAGAAGCTGAGTAGCGCAGCCCGTAGTGCAGACAAAATCCTCAGGAAGAAATCTCCCTCCAACCTATGAGAAGAACTGCCTAAATAAACACTAGAGGACTGGTCCCTGTAGACACAAGTGAGAACTGAAGCAAGCACGACAGATGGTAAATCTGCTCATGCTGATGGATCTACATCTGCACACACCACTTTGCCCTGCTCACCAGGGAAAGCCCTCTTTGTGCACATCCCATGCATGAAGACAGCCAGTTGGCTTGCTGAGCTGCCGGAGAAGTCCTGCACACATGCAGAGCCCAATGACTTCAAGCAATCTCTCTCATGGCTTCATCTGAGTCACCTACATTTTGTGCTTAGCAGTATAAAACCGCTTGCTGTGACAAAGATGGAATTAACAGAGTATTCTCCTCATTTCTAATGAATGTTTTTTTCACTCCAGCAAAGATGACTCGCACACTAATTCTCTCAAGGGTCGAGGCAGTTGTTTCATTTGAGCAGCAATTAGTATAGCAGGATTGCAGGCCACAACAGTCCCCTAAGGCTTCAAACATACTGGTGCACTCATTTAGTCCTCAATTTTTTTAAGACCGAACCTGCCAACTTTCAACATCACTTACGTAGAGGCTTAAACTCTGACCTAGTCAAAAACATGCAAGTGAACTCACGTTTCATGTACAGACTTGAGCTGTACTCTATAAACAGTACCACTTTCTCTGTGGGTCCCAGAGCAGCTACCACACAGCCAAGTATTAAAGCAAAGCAGCAGTTCTCCCCGATACTCAATCAAGTCTTCACAATCTTAATTTGAAAATCAAAGAACTGGAGTCACACATCAACACCTCAGCTCCTGGTCAAAAGCTTGTGGAAATGAGGGCACACTGGCTTGATAATTTTTGGCTCTGATCAACAGTTCAAGCTAACAGAGCAGGACGTGTTTGTCCTGGATTAAAGCACAAATGCACTGCAAAAAATCTCACAGACCACACAGATCTTTACAAAGAAGCTTCATAAATCTCATTGGATAACAGCAGAGAAGCAGTGCAAACAGCACCGAAGTAACAGTTGCTTCCAAAGCATTCTCTTAAGAAAGCAAACGGCAACAGTTTCAGAAGGAGATCAACTGTATGATACCGGCTCTGCCATGTTAGTGATCTCCAGCCAGCTAATCAGGTACAAAGGTCTGACGAGAAGCAATGAAAGTTAAAGCTAAAGTCAGGCATACAAGATTCATGTTAACAATCTCCATTAACCAGGAGTATGGTGGAATTCCCAACACTCCAGAGGAAAAAATAAAAATCTGAACTATGCAATTCAGGTGGAAACATTGCTCCTGATACAGAATTTCTGGCTGCAGTCTTTGACCCCTCTCCACCCTGACACCCAGATGGAACAAAGCAGAGCCCTCTTTCACTACCGTGCTGCTCCAGTGGGCATCTGAACTCACTGCCATCCTTCTGGAGAGACCCTCCACATTCCCTTTTACTCCCAATCCCCAGTTCTCCATCTAGTCAGTTTACAAATTTTACAGGATATATTTTGCCTACGGCACGGTAGATCACCTACCCTCCTCCTATTAGCTCTCTCTGTTTAATTACAGTTTAATGTGAATTGATCTTTACATTAATGAGCCTGTAAAGAAGATTGATTTTCTTCAAGGGACTTTTATGCTCAGTTTGGCAGCAGAGTGGTCCTATTGATTTCGCTTTCCCCAGTAAACACGCACACAGTGCTGCATCCTCTGTGAATCAGCTAATCCTATTTCATGCTCTTTTGCTTCAAAAAAATCCTTGTTCTGACTTCCTTGTTATCTGTGCTTATTCACAGCAAGATCATGGGGCCAATGCATCTCAGACAGCTCTGGCTGTTGCTAATATACAGCAGACTGCCGTGGGTCACTATCCCTTTTGTTCCTAAATGGTTAGGGGCTTAAAGACTTACAGTGAAAGAAACGAAAGTTATTTTTAAGTGTTTAATCTGTTAACTTCCTTAACTCCTAACCAGCTAAGGATGTGGCCTGGAGTGCTCTGCTTGCCACACTTGCTCTGGAGGTCTGGTTAGCAGGCTCTCCACTGAGCCCCACAGCTGTAGAGCAGCCTGTGCTGGTGTGTCCACATCACTGGATGCCAACTGGATCAGGCTTGCTACCTTGGGACCATAGCAGAGGATGAGGATCCTCCTACCACCCTGTGCAGCCATTCCCAAAGCACTCCAGGACACATTCACGCTCACCCAGCCATAGGTAGGTTGGTGAAACAGGAGCTGAGGTGCAGCCAGGCACCACAAGTGACTTTGGATCTGTACAGGTGTTTGGAGGATACCTGTAGTAGCAGATCTATGCACAGTTCTGTTCCTCCTCTTGTCTGCCACGCTAGCAAGGCCAAGTGATTCTCCACTCAAGTTGGTCGGGAAGTTCGATACACGCAGACTCAGTTCTGCTGCAAAGAAACGGTTACTTCCATCCTCCTTTCCCCTACCAAATCATATCACAGCTTGAGAAAAGAGCCTTCCAAAGAGCCTACAGAGTTAACACACTTGAGTTGCAGCAGAACACTGGGAAGGGAAATCCTCAGCCAAAAGCATGTCAGTGAAAACATCCTGCCATCAACTCCCAAACGTCCAAGTCTAGGAACTGTAGCTAAATTACAAACGCTGTGGGAATTTCAGGCAAGATTCTCCCCTCAGCTACTCCGATGTAATTTCGGAATGAATCCAGATTCACAGTCTCTCCCCCTCCCAGCTGAATTTCCTGGCTTTTGTTTGCATTAGCAGATGTTTGCATTTAATGTCTGTCTTTATTTGGTAACCCGTCCATAGATTATTTTCCCCTTCTGTTCTATTAAAAGCCTTATCAAGTCCCTTATGTTTGCTCTCGTTCAGATGAACAACTTTGGCAGTATTTTCAACGTGCAAGGCAAACTGGCTCTTCAAGGAATAATTAAACTGAATTAAACTTCATGGCAGTATATTAAGGCATAGCATATTTGATACACATGTCACCATTGCATCCATCTGCAGCCTGAAATATCCAAAGATTTGCAATAAGCCTTGAGAATGCTCTTTCCAACAGATTCCCACATGTTTGCAAATCAGTTCATGGTACACATGTACATATGGTCAAGTAAATGCAGGGTGATGGAGATAGATACGTGAAGCCCCAAGGCAGGGAGCAAGAAGTGATTGAGCTCACCGAAACAACCATTATAATACACCTCACTTTGGCAACATGGCATTTTCCTTATTCCCAGCATCAAAAGGATAGAAACTCTCTCCTCCAATTTAGGAAGAGCTGGAAATGAAGCAACTCATTCACCAGCAATGTTTTGAGCGACAAATACACAACCACTGCTTTTATAATACATGCACAGCCCTGTGGAAATACTTAACCACATGCAATATACAAAACCTACTTCAAATGTTTGTGAGGTAAACACACTTCACACATTTATAAACACTGAAAGAAAAAAAAAAAAAAAGGAAATCTATTTATTTTTTCTTTAGCAGTAAGAATACACTGTAACACTATATACTTAAACATAAACCAATTTCTCGGTACACAGCCTTCATTATGAGTCTTCACCCTGAGTTTGGTTTGGCAGCCTCCCTGATTATTACTTCACTGATGTGAGGACTAGAAGAAACCAGTATGATGGCACAATCCTACTCCTTACATCACACAAGGCCAAAGAACTTCACCCAACCATTTACATCCCGAGTCCATTAACCTGGAGCTGAACTAAAGGACCATCTTTTCGGAAGATATCCAACTGATTGACTTCCAGCGATGGAAAAAGCCTCACTTCCTCAGCAAATCATTCCGATGCAAATCAGTCAGCACTATCGATTAAAGCAGCTACTTTAAAACCTCCTTCAGATTATTTTTACTCCTGATAAAAATTACAAGGAAATGCAGGGGTAAAAAAACGCAGCAAACTCTGAAAGAAGCTAAACAAAGAGATCCTTCTTGCAGAGGTATGACAGCAGCATTACAAATGCCACTATCGCAGTTATTTATGTGTAGCAGCTGAGGAAAGCAATACAGATTTCTGGAAAGTGATACTAAGCAGGTCTGTTTAGAATATCGTCCTTTTATCATTTGGCTTTGTACCTTCCCCTTCCTTCTGTACCACTCTGAAATTTCAGAGGAGCTGTAAATCTACTGCCTTCCACCACTCATTATTACTCCTTTCCAAACCACTTATTTCATTTCAGAAATAAAAAGCCAAAGCTCCAGCAATTTGGTCCCTTGCCAAAGGCTAAATTAATAGCAAAAAATAACAACAGGGGCTTGTGAAGCTCGGATCATTTTTAGACTTCATGAGAAAGAAAAGCTGATTTGGGGGGCCTAAAACTCTATCCTGGATGGCAAACCGTATGCAAGCTTTCCATCCATAAATCAGATTTCTCAAGTTTTTTGAATCCCAGTGCATGAACTGTTACACAGTGGGTTACGTGGCAGTCTACAGAGCTCAGTTCAAGTGGCAGGCAGATGGCCTCTCATGGCTGGGGATCGTGCCTCAAACAAGAGATTCTGCTTGGAGGGAATTACCACACAGCACTACAGTCAGCAGCCCCCAGATCACGGATCTGGGCTTCACATGTGGTCACGCAAGCAGGGAGAGACTGTGGCAGGAGGAGAAATGAAACAAGTTGGTTTCACACCAACTGCATGTGACATATTTGACAGGTCTGATAACTATTGAGACACAAGCTACTCCTCCACCCAGGAGGTGGAGTGGTTACTTGCCCATTTAAATGAAAGACACTCACTAGATTCAGTGCTGATGATAGCATAGGAGTGCTTCAGCTCTTTGTAAGCTCTGCAGGAACACACTATACCCAAGAACCAGATCAAAGGCATCATATCTCAAATAAAGCTAAGCCCACTTCATGCCAGCAGGGAGATATGGATGCTACTTTTAAGCTCAGGTCCTTAAACTGAATTAAGACAGTGAGGGAGTTCTTTTGCTTTGCATATTTTAACACTGCCTAATGGAAGAGCGGGAATGGTGCCAACTCATTTCACTCAATTCCGTTCTTGATTTAAGTAATAGGAATGTACTTTTAGTCAACTGATGAACATTCTCTCAGAGTAATTCAGAGCCCTTCAAGTGTGAGAGGACCAGTCACCCACCCACTGCTATGGACACTGGCACTTTCCACTATGAGAAGAGACAAAGCCACCACAGATAAGAAGGGATGGAACACCTGCCTGCAGCTGTATGCTGTATGGCCATGCATGATGGAAGCCATCACTTGAACTGCTCAGTCACTTTGCTGGATTCCATATCACACGTACCTCAGCAAAATCCCTTCTCAGTGCGCATTATTTTTGCATGCATCTGCTTATAATCATAGAAATCCACACTAAGATACTAAGAAGTCTGATAACATAATGTCTTTATTCCCTTCAGCAGTGTCCCCAGTCCTAGGCCTATGGTGGCAGTGGTGCAAGGATTCTCAAGGTGTGTAACACTACTGTAGGTACCTAAAACACCAAAGTTAGCAATTTCAAAGCTTCTGTAGATCTACAATCGCCAATCACTCTCCAAAAATAAGATAAAATAAAATTAAAGCAAGGTTGAAAGAGACCATAAAAATGGGTCTGGAATGAGTTTCCTGAAAGATTAAGATGTGAATAGTTTCTGGCTTTAAGGGAAAATAAAAAATAACCAGAACAATGCCAAGGAAAAGAAAACAATAAGGTAGAAGTATATACTCCTTTAATAGCAAAAGTATTAAACAATGGTTGAAACCCAAATGCAGACAGTAAAACAAAAAACACAACCCTCGCCCCCTTACTCAATATACAACTAACCCACGGAATTTACTGACTTGAGTTATCACTGACCATACAGTTTCAATGGTTTGGCAAGGGATGAAATGTTAATGAAAAAAACGAGGACAATCATATAAAAACAAAAAGACAAAGAGTATTTGCCATCTTCCAACAGGAACGCAACAGTAACAAGGGCAGATTTCAGTGTGCCTCTCTATTAGGGGCATCTTATTCTCTAATTATTCATGGCTGCCCATCATGGCATTCCTGCAGGCTGCATGGAAGCACTGCTCACTGCACTTACCACAACCCAACAGGACTTCTGTGTGAACTGCATCTACGATCATTTTTCACAAGGATTCTGCTGACATACAGGCCAAAAGGCAGTACTTCAAATCTGTTAACATTTACTAAGTCCTGGGCAGCTCTGTCCCAGTCACACTGGCACTAAAGTATCTTTTAGGACTCTGGAGGCACTTACACAGACTTGGATGTGCTGACAGATGGACAAAGTGCTTGGATCACTCCATAAAATTAAGTATCAAAGAAATGATCTGCTCATGGGTCTGAGGATTACTAACCAGCCTCCAAACATTATCTTCTTTATGCCTTGCGCGTACAAGCTCCATTAAAACAGCACATCTAATCACCCACAATCTAGACCAAATCTCAACTACGGAAGATATTTCTTAATTAAAGAACCAACAAGACTGATAATGAAATCTGAAGAGCCAGCAGAAGCAGTTGTGACACACACGAAACTCAGCAGTTACATCCACCCCACAAATTGCAGCAGAAAGTCAAAAGTAAGGAGGCAGCAGCAACTCACAGGTGGAGGGCACGGACGTTGGAAGCAGCAGGTCCCAGGGAGGGAATGGCAGTCAGTTCATTGTTGTTCAGTTGCCTGCAACAAAAAATGAACCATTTAGCAAGGAGGTTATGAGGAGCATCAGGTTAGGAGGTGTATCAGCTGGGCACAGCACTCTGTATGAGTGTGTTCCCCCCCACAAAAGCACCAGCATTTTGGCAGAAGTGGCCATCTCAAGGGCTTTCTCTGACCGTCCCACCTTTTTATCCCAACCTTTTAATTAATGAGAGCTACCACAACTGCTCCAACAATACCTTCTTTATCCTATGCAGATCTGCAGCCCCCACTCACCACACCAGGCCATGGCGGTGCCATGGCAGCCCCCATCCCGCACCAGGCCTAGCTCTGAAAATCCCACATGGGCAGCCCCACAGAGCTGTCCACGGCCACCCAAAAAAGGCACTGGACACAAAAATGGCACTGAAATGAAATGACCTGCTCCAGCCAGCTCACCCAGCAGCCCTGCGGGGCTAATGGCAATTGCAGACAGGCCTCATAGGCCTTCACAGAAATGTCCCCCTCAATGGCCTAATGTTTGAAGTGTTTTTCTGACTGAAAACAGATCCTAGCCATGTGACCGGCTCTTCCTTGGTTTAAAGAGCCCTTGTTTGTACGGTGAATTAGTCAATTAATTACTTTAACAGTCGCTTGTCTGGCTGCTTGAAAATTACCTAACTTCTTAGCCATCTTGCAGTTGTTCCCCCCCCCTGCACACACACACTGAAGCCATTAAAGCTGAACCCTGGCCAGGCCAAGCCCCATGGCCCCCAGCCACACAAATCAGCAGAGCCTCACTGCTGTGCCTCTGCTCTCTAAGCACTACCCCTTTCTCCTCCACGGAGGGGCTCAAAAGCACCCCGATCCTCTCATGCCTTGCCCCCAAAGGCATTCCTCCCCAGGAAATCCTTTAAAATCACATCCAGATGCATCCGACTCCAAAGCGGGAGCAGGGATGCATGGTACAGCTGAGGGGTGCTAAACCCCAAATGTGAGCTAGGGCAATACTGAATTCTGCTCCTTTTGGCACTTGAAAAAGATTTTTGGCAGGTGGGAGAGGGCAACGATGCCTCCATTGCAGAACTTCCTCCTGACTCCTCCGAGAGCAGGCACTGTATTTGATTTCATGAGGCATTCCAGGCACTGCTGGGATAAAAGGTTTTCTCGGCTGCAGCTCTGCCTCTGACATTATACCCATACCTTAAAATGTAAGGGAAGAAAGCCAGAGGCATTGCAATTCAGCAAGGAACTCTACTTTGCAACTAAAAGCTCATTGTTACTGGTATTATAGCAAGGTCTCCAGCTTTCAACAGTGCAAAGCAAGCTGGAAAGAGCATTGAAATGCATGTATTTGTGACACATTTACATTAACATCCAGCTGAGCATCTTTTTGAAAGCCACAGAAAGGGAAGGAGAATCGGGCTCACCCTCCCCTAGTGCTGGTTAAGCAGCTCTAACACTAACCAGCATCTAGCAAGCGTCCAAACCCTCCTCTGACATAAACGTCATCTTCATCTATCACTGCACTGTCAAGTCTTTCTCAGTTAAACAACACAGTCAGAAAGCAGCTCTCCCACCTCATTTTCTCTTGGCTCACAGGCACCAGTTGCTGATGCAGAGGAGACAGCCAAGCTCATTATTTGTCTGGGATTTCCCTCTCCTCTTCCCTTTCCCCTCACATATAATGAACAAATAGCAAAAAAAATAAAATAAAATCAAAAAGAACCCCACAACTAGACTCAACAAATTTAAACATCCTTCTTCTTTCTCCTTGAGGACACAAACCTGCTGCCCCTGAACAGCAGGGGAGGGCAGGAGGGGGCCACCCGTATAAAATATTTACAGTCCGGTTGCCAGGCTGGTGTCAAGCTGAAATGGAGCCTGCTCAAAAATAGCACAGCTCTCCAGAGCTTTCAGTGAAAGGCACTTTAGAAAATAAAAGGTGAGTTGTTTGGAGAGGAATTTTAGCACAGTTACTACCTCTTTGTTATATAAAATGAGCTTGGAAAACCTGAGAGCACTGTAACCATCATTCTCATGGATTCCACATGACCTGAGGAAACCCTACAAAGGACAAGAGGGCTGCCCCACAGCAGCATCCCACTCCTATCCTTGCAGTCAAGGCATGTGATCGGGGGTGTCTTTAAGAGGGACCACAGAGGGGCATGGGAGAAAGTACAGGTGTCCTGAAGGAGGGAGGAAATGAAATGCTGCAGCCCCTAAGTAGCACACAGCTACGTAGTCCTGAGTATATGGGATCATGGGATTTCGTATCAATTTAACTTCTTCCTAGAAGGGATTAAACTTAAGGGGAGATAAACTTCTAAAAATGAAAAATACCAACTGCTACTGCCTTATCTTAGTCAAGCACACCAGAACACCCAATATAAGCTATGAAGTTTAGACCATTAGTTTGCCAACGTTTTCATAAAGCTGAGGGTTTCAACAAAGATTTCCAAAATATGTGGCACTAATTATTCACATACAGACACGTCACGTTTGAGACCCATCTGTAATGCTCAGGAACCACAGGCTCCCTGTTTAAAGCATCATGGGAGGTTTCAGGTCTTATCAATACATCTATCATTTGGGGCAATCTCATTCCCCGAGGCTGACTTGATTTGCCCAGCATCGCGCGCACAGCAAAACACTGACTTGCTCTCAAGACATGCCACAGCATGATCCTTATTTCATGAATGTTTGCAAGTGCTTAAAAAAACACTCAGAAAGAGATGCTCTGGCAGTACAGATGTGGTTCTCTTTGTGAAACACAGTTTATTTCAGTGGTCTGTGGTTTAGCTGTTATTCAAAAGCAACCAAGATTGGTAGATAGGGCTTTTAATAGAGCTTCTCCCTCACACTTTCCAGAGCCTGCCTTCCAGGCTGGGCTCCAGACTTCTGCCTCCCCTTCCATCTCAATTTTCTTCCTATTCATTCCTTTGCTCTTTCCCTTTCCCCTAACAAGGCACTGCTGGCCATGCAATTACTCTGTAGGCTGCATGGCTTGCCTCCCTCAATCCTCAATACTTCTTTCCACATTCAGCCCTCAATGCATGACTTTGCATGCAGGAGCTCCCTACCTGAGGAACCAGAAACCACACAAATGAATCTCCCAGCCCCACGTGCCCAGTAGTCAAACACCTCCAGGCATTTCCACAAATAAAAGCAATTGCTAAGCCACAATCATGTTAGGATAACTCTAAAGTCTCATGGGATCAGGGCCGTGATTCTGATCTCTAAGCACAGAGCAATTTAAGGCTTTTCACAGTTTAAAGAAGGCAGATTCCGTAGGCAGCATTTGCTCACCTGCATCACTTTCTCTCCCCTCCTGCTCTTTAAGGCAATCTAGGGCTGACCTCCAAGCACTGCCCTCATTCTTGATGCACATTCCTCACTTTGTCAATATTCCCAGCAAGTCCTTACTGTCAGTGTAAGGAAAGGTGCCACAGGCTGATGGAGATGCACTGCATTAATCCCCACAGCTCAATCCTGTAGGCATTAGCCAGGCAGAATTCCCACCACTGCAAAATACTTTGCCTATTTCAGAATCCCAGGATCCGGCCCATCCATGAGTCCCAAAGCCAACATTTAATGAAAACAGACAAAGGAGAAGAGAAAAAGAACGATGCAGACAGAGCACAGCATTGTTTCTGAAACGAAATGTTTTTTCAGTTTCCCATGAGGCATCAGTAGCTCTTCAAACAGAGCCCAAACCTCAAGTATGCCAGCAATTCAACATCCAAATGAGAGCTCATTACCTCAACCCACCGCTTACAATTTTAGTCACTTTCGTTTTTCAGAACCCAAATCAGAGCTCCGGGATTTGCTGTGAATGGCAGACAGGCACTGAGCTTCCATGAGCACGGCGGCTGAGCAGTTACGCAGGTCAGCAGGTAGGACACCCTGCAGGCAGCCTTTGCCGGCTCCTTCTCTTCCCCCACCAAAGCAGAAGACAGCTCTGCCATTTTAGACTGACTTAGCAGACTTCAAACGCAATTTGTCCCGGTTCCAAAAGGAATACAAATGTCTAAGAAAGGAGGAGACACAGTTAAGTGCTTTGTTATCCACTACACTACACCTTTGTTTCCTGGGAGATGTGGGTTAGGTTGGCATCAGATATCACAATCCAGGCTGTTCTGTCTTGCTTCAGGGTTATGCTGTCAGCAAGGAGCTTTGTGTGTATGTTCAGGTGTGTTAGCTGAACTGCTCCCTCCGAGCGCTGCACAAAACGGAGGGAGCAAACTCCAATGATTTCCAATAACAGCTATGCTCTTCTAATTGGGAAGTTATGTTCTGCTAATTGATTCGTTAAAGACAAAGAAAGCAGCAGAAGTACTATATGAAAAAACCTCCACAATGAGTCACATCTCCTCATTCACGTTCGCTAAAGGAAAATAATGTCTCGGGAAACTATATGCAATTTCTTCCCATCCCACAAGCTGTCCTTGCAAAATACAACTCAAACCTTGACAGAATACTTACACTTCCTGCAGGTTCAACAGCTCTGCAAAGGCAGAAGGATCAATCTCGGTCAACTTGTTGTAGCTCAGGTTTCTGTTAAAATAAAAGAAAGCGGCATCAGCATCATACAGTTACTGCACTCAGCAAAAGCGTCATCCTAATTATTCTGGATTGCATAGGAAGTGGTTTGGGTTCGGTTATTTTTGCCTTTTTTTTTTAGAGAAAATTATGTCAGTTTAGACATGGTAGGGGGCAGTTGGCTGCTGAATACATGCAGGAGTTACTTCAGTTCTCTATCAAAATGTTATTCAGTTTGCTGTATGCTTTCTCCTCTTTTGCATTAATGTGGTGTTAATTTGTCTTTATATTACACAATTACATTAGTATTCCTCCGCTGGTTATTCACAACCACACAACTCATCACAGATGAATAGGATATTTCCTGACAAATTGAAGACTGAGCTGAAACAATCAGCAAGGCTTCTCCTAAATATTTCATAGCTATAATGATATTTGGGAGTTTTAATGTACCACATATAAACAAAAGGCCTACACAGATACACACACTTATATTTTATGTTGACATACAGCATTTTACATTTTCTAACAGACCATGTCATTAACATATCACTAAATGCTGGGCACGCAGTAACACATGCTTGGTTCCTCAACAACTCTCATCAGTTTCCAACTGACAGATCAAATCAAGATCATACAATCCCATTTTACTAGGGACAGCTTTTGCTATCTGAACACAGCCTGCTGAAGCTCTGCTTTGCAGGACACATCCCTGTTTGGAAACACAGCTGGAATAAGGTGGCAAGAAAGCAATGCAGAAAGCCACACGCGAGACCCTCACAATGCTCTGCTGCAGCATCACAACAGCAAAGTCCCCACTAAGACACACAGCATCAGCACACTGCACATAGGTCCAGCCTGCACTTGGGGATGCATCAGGAGAGCACAGATCAATTAGGACCACGCAACTAATGATGTGGAAATTAACAAATGGCCCAATGAATATGATGTATGCTGTGCTGGAATGTTACTGTATGTAATATGAAGAGGGGGGAGGCCAACTGACAGGCAGTAGCAACAAAAGCAACCACAAGGAGTTGCGAGGAAATTGAGGGGACCTGCTTCAATTCCACCCTGCTCCACACCCTGCTCCATGATATTATCCTGGGTAATACTCAACCCTCCTGTCTCCTCTGCAGGGAGGTTACACCCTCTTACTGTACTTCTGAACATGACCCAAAAGATTCACGGTCTGATTTTAGATAAGCCCTCAAACATCCAGCTCCTTATTCAAACCACCAAGCCAGTCTGACTGGAAAACGGGCCAACCTTTCCCAGTTTGTGCATCTGCTTTGTGTAAAAGCTGTGCCCACAGACCCCAGGCAGGTCTGAAGCCCCAACAGGACCCACATCCCGAGGCTCCTGAGTGCCAATCCCTGCACTGGGGGGGAATCAGGAGGTGACAGACAACAAGGACCGCTGCAAGAAGGGCCCAGACCTGCCTCACGTTCCCCATACAGAGATTCAGGCCCACAGCAATGCTTGTGAGCACTAAGGCTTGAGAGACTAAGAAGTTACAAATGCCTCTTTTGGAATAACAGGCAATCATTGATCATCTGCTCTCCTGCAATGCATTTATGGGACACGTTCAAAACATTCCCCTCCACATGGGTACTGCTCAATAGCTCTGTGCAAGCACTGTTTTCCAGCACTTGTACCATGCCTGAAATGCTGCATTTCTGCCAATAGCTACTGCAAAAGAAGGCTCTACAAATCAACAGCAGAACCTGACTTGAAGCCATATACGAGTGTAAAATCTAACCAAGCATCTAGTTTTAAAATATGTTGTCCTGTAAGCCCCTACTGTCTTTTAAAACACTCAAGAGACCTTTAAATCAATACCAGCCTGCAGCAGATATCCATTTCACTATGAACTCAAAGGCATTTGTCTAAATAAAAGTCAAACTGCAGTTTAAACTCAGAGTGCATTGGAAAGCCAAGTCCATATTCATAGCACAATTACGAATTAAAGTGCAATTTGCCCACAGATTACATTACTACTATTTTTTTTCTTTATAAACCACACAGCAAAATCAGGTTGGAGCTTGTCCCTGTCTGATGTATAGGCAGAAGGAGAAAACACAACAGGTAACATCCCACGGGACATTATATCCCATAGGTTCAATGCAGTAAGAACAAAGCAGGCACAGAAACACTGGGGACATGCTGTAAGAAGGAAATACAGACACAGTGCTGGCACAGCCATGATTGTGCCAGAATCAATCAGTTTCAATATATTTCTATGCTTTCTACGCCACAAATCTCTACGCTTGTCAAGGGAACCGAACCCCGCCATACTCAATGCCCAAACACTGAGCAATGCTGATGTAACCTTCAACAGCTCAAAAGTGAAAGACACGAGAGTCTTAGCAGCATAAAGGATTTCATGGACTAACATCTTCCAAAGCAGCTGATTATTGCTGCCACCATTTGAGAAGCTTGAACATCAATGTCAGACAAGCAGTTAGCTCTTCAGATAGCACAGCTGTATTTCACCTACTCCAACAAGAGACTTCCCAGTGTTTGCTGCAGAAATACTGGTAAAACCCATCTTATATACCTAAATCTTCAGTTTTGCCCACACTACCCACTCCAGCTTCCTGTTATCCTCACCAAACACAATATGCTGTTCAAAAATCAGTGGGGAAAATTAAAACTAGAAATATAGCATCAGTATAAAATAGATTTCAGACTTGAAAATAGATGGATACACCAAAATAAACAGTTCACTCCACTTCTCCGATGTTAACATGCAATAAAATGCCCAGGAATTTGTCGCCTGAAGCATCAGCAAGCAAAGGATGAGTTTCCCAGAACTCAGATCTCCTCACTAGACAGTATTTAGCATGCCAGTCACAGCATGCAAATGGGAGAAAGAATTAACATGCTCTGATAGATAGATCATTGGGACAGGGAGTCAGGAAACCTCAGTCTATTCCTGGCTCTCTTAATCTCCTGCTGTGTGACTGGGTCATGTCACATCACCTCTCCAGAGCTTTTGTTTCCACAGCCACCCTTTGTCTGTCTTGCCTATTTAGACTGTAAATAAAATTGAGGTAGGTATTGTCTTGGTTTGCCCAATGCTGACTAAATGAGGCCTCAATCTTGGTTGGGCTCCAGTAATGCAAATACAAAAGAGAACTCAAAACTTGAGGTCATGGGTGCACACGACGCTCCCCCACCACAAAGCATGAATCTCAAATGCAAGGCATCACGTGTAGCTGCGACATCCCCATTGACTGAGCCAAGCATCCCAGCAGAGATGGAGATGCCAAGCTCGGGGTTCTGCTGTCCCGTCAATGGAATTCACCACACTCCTGCTCTGCCATAGCAAAGACTGCATTCTTCCTCATGGAACCCCTTGGTCTGATTGATACAGTGCTCGGCTGTGCAGTCGAGCAATGGCTCTCATTGAGCAAATATTTCTTCACCAGTGTTTTAAGAAGTCTTCTCTGAAGAACCCTGGAAAATCTGAGCCCAAAGATCATCACATGCTTCAGCATCCTCCAAGAGTCAGAAGCTGACAGCAAAGACAACAAAACAGCCACCAACCTGAGTGGTCTAAAAACATGGTGTTTTCCTCCCTCATATATGATGTCCCTGATCAAGAACTAAGAACAAGCTAAATCAGCACGGGAAGGTCTCTCTTCTGCCTATTTATCCCTTCCAACCTTTAAATAAGAAAGCAGTGTTTGCCTTTATTTGGCATTGTAGATCACTGAGCACTGCAGAGGCTCAAAGGAAAGCCTTGTTAAATAACCCAATATAGAATCTGCCTTTAAACTACCTCCTCAAAGTAATAATGCTGTCACAAAACAAGCCGTGTTTGCCTGCAAGAAGGAATCAGGCAGCTCTCTGACCTGACAGATGTTGATCCTGCCTCCCTGGCAAAGTGCTGGGTAGACTGGGATTTCACGCACCGGTTTTGGTTCTAATTTGGGAAGCTGGCCAACATGCAGTAAGCCACCTCTGTATTGAGAACAAGGCACCTGGCTGGCCTGCCAGACAAAGAAATCAGCAGGCACGAGGCTCCCCGTCCCTGCTCACCATGATGATGGCTGAGTTCTGCTCAGGGAGGTGGAAGTTTCCGACCTGCACGTCGAACCCATTCATCTGTCAGCATGGAAGATTATGTCAAAAGCGTTTCTGCACCTTTTGATGACAGGCTGAGGAGAAAAGGAGGATGGCTCGAAGTTCTGCCCCTGCCAACCGCGGCTTTCATTAAACACTTTGTCAACCATTGTCATAACACAACTTTTCATTGCGTCTGCACAAAAGGGAGCCGAGAGCCCAGAACAATCGAGCCCTGCAATAGAAATTCCTCTGGCTAATCTGTCGAAAGATAGCTGCCTAGTCCGCAGCTCACTGAATAGGCACCATCCTCTTCCCACATGTTTGTGGATGGCTTTACAGCACCGGCATGGAGGCCCCATGCACACTTCACTGGGTATGAAAAGCATGGCAGCAGCTGAATAAGCCTGGGGATGGGAGTTGGGGTAACAACAGGGGGAACACATTGCCCGTGCTTCGAGCATACAGCTGTGCACAGAAGAGAGCATGCATGCGAGACTTAACACTGAAGCACAAAGCAATCAGAGACTGCGGGGATTCAGTTGCTTGTATGAAATGTAAGGGCAGAAAGGAGTATCTTTAGTCTTTTTTTCTTATATACACAGCAAGCCCCAAATCCACTTCTTCGAGCCAAGAGCACAGAAATGGCTACAGTGGTCAGAGCCAGCTACTTAGCAGTGCATGGCACAGCAACACCTTCCCCTATATGGGATTATTTGAGTCCTCCTTAAAATGGAGTTGCAATAAGCCATCCACACTGATGAGTCAGAAGGAACTGTCACATTCAAGATGTGTGTAGTCCTTCATTATTTTCTGCCAGGAGTCCTTGGGGAACCACTCACCCCAACCTACTTCAGCCAGTCGCACATGCCCTTCCAGTTCATTTACTAAATGGGTAGCAAACCAGACGTCTTTGAACCCTTTGCCTCACTCATTCTTGCCTCTGCTTCACCTCTCTCAAGCAAGGACATCAAATAGAAATTCACCTTGGACAAAGGCTTTGCTTCAGGGCCTGTACTCATGCTCACACTTGGTGAGCCCATTTGGTGCGCCTGCTCACTCAGGCTTTGCTTGTGCCCCAGCTCAAATTAGCAGCCGCAGCAGATTAGCTTGGGTTAACAGCGCGCTCATATAAGGGGCTCTATGTGCAGAAGGGAGTCAACTTAAGGGCAACCCTCAAGCCATAATATGAGCTAATTTGACTGTGAAGACAAACTTTGAGAGGTCATCCAGACACCAAGAGAACTGCACCATGAATCACCCCAGTCATGACTAACAATGCCGTCTAAAGGAAATTCCTGCAGCATGATTACCAAAGAATCAATACCACACCGATTCCAGCAGATGCACACAGTCATTAATGCAAAGAATACTAATTAAAACCACATCACTGAGAACCATCATATCAGCCTACAGTTTAATATAACTTGTGGTTGAGAAGGCTGAAGGAACGAGGGAACTACCTTTGAATAACTTCAAATAACACCTTGGGCCCCGGCCCTTCCTCCTGCGCTCCCAACAGCTCCCAGTGCCGGGAGCAGTGAGATGGCAGCGTCTGGAGGTTGGCTGGGCTGCTCTCACATCACCACCATTGCTGTCAGTTCTCAAGAGCAGAGCATCTCTTGGCATGGCACTGGATGACACTGAGCTGCAGCCGAGGGTTCAGAGCTGCCCACAATAAGGAGCTCCCTTCCGCTTACTTGTCTCTTCTAAGAAGGGAACTGTTGGGTTATTCCAGGCCTTGTTTGGTTTACACAAATGTGTTTTGACAACGCCTCGGATCCTATCTCTTCCTATTTTAATAACCTTAGCAAAAACAACAAAAGGAGTTTATTTTTTTCATTTTCCAAGCCAAACTAAACAGTCTCCTTGAAACACCCCGAAAGTTTGAAACTTAAAAAGAAAAACCAAAAAAGAAACCATCTTTGACTTAATCTATATAAACCGCACTGATAACAGAGGCACACTGCACAACAGCAGAAGGGCAAGGCATCACAAGAGGGAAGGCAAGACAGTGGATTCAAACTTCTCTCTGCTCCCGAAAGTAATAATAACAACAGCAGCAGCCACACAGCCTGTAGTTACTAAGGCTACCAAACAGCATTACGGCTGCTCGTTCCTCTGCCCCACAGCAGACAGCCCAGTCAAAGGCAGTATTGTGTGCAGGGAACAGGGGATGCTGCAAGGGTAAGAGCAGACGGTGTTTAATTGCAGCAATTTTTCACTTTATTTGCTGTTTCTATTGAGCTGCGCTGCATGAAGGAGACGTATTCTCTCCAAAACACACCAAGTCATCAGTTGCAAGAACTGCCTTAGAGCAAGAAAATTAAATTCAAAGAGGGTTGGAGCATCTAAATAGAAATGACTGTATTTACTTCACCTTCAAGCTATCCTGGTTTGCCACCTGCGGCAGGTAAAGCAGCTGGAAGGAAAATTAGGATGTGGAAGTCTTTAAGCCACAAATTAACTCTGCCCAGATACCCATAGGGTTTGTTCGGGCTTCGTTGTTTTGCTTAATTAAAGCGCTGCTTACTCTCATGAGAAAGACGTGTCCTGAAAGCAGAGCTGGCAGCTCCCTGCCCTGCAGAAGGCAGAGCCCCACATCCCCAGCACAAGGGCTGCAGGCATCGCGTGTATGCTGGGCGCACGTGAACCAACTGCTTTGCTCCTTAGGTAAATCAATAAAGGCCACGACTCCTGCACTAACATTTCAATTAAGGTTCCCCACTGTGTATTCAACATACTAAACCAATTTATTGAGGATTAACAACTCTATAATTTACTGTATGCGTCTACCTTACAGGCACTGCTAAGCCTCCATTAACTGACAATAATACACAAGAGCTGCATTGATAGAGCAGCATGAAGTGCAATTTACTGCTTCAAAAATTGCTACTTCTGCAGAGCTAATATTTTTACCTACAAGTTGTGTAATTTTTCACGAGTACGGCAGATAAACCGTGTTAAACCTTTGGCTTTTAGGGATGCCTGGAAGGACCAGCAGCATCACATCCAGCTGCTGGCAGCCCAAACCTCCCACCACATGACTGTAAAATCCAGCTGTGGGTTACAGGTCGAGCACAGATGGAAAAGAGATAATTCACAAACTCCCTGAACGCTGCTCAGAAGTTTCCACGGTTTAAGAAAACATCTGAGGCCAACAATCATTCAATAATATCCAATAACCCATATTTTAAGATACATTTCCTACTAAAACACAGAATGGTAATGTGCTCTGAAACCACTCGGAATCCCTGAAGACGGGGGTTGTGTCTGTAAGCATTTCTGGCAAGCTCACAAGTTCTTCGAGTGCTCTGACACCCCAATTTGTTTGTCAGAAGTGCTCGTTCAGGAAATCCATCCCTGGGCAGAGCACTGCCAATGGAGAACAGCACCCATGGTGCTGAGGGAAGGGTGAGCATCAAACCCACACTCAGTTTTTGGCACCTGCTATAGTGCCTTCCCTTTGCAGAGCCCATCGCTCCAGCAGCACACAGCCACTGTGCCACCAGCTGCCACCAAAAGCCACTGCACAGTGTTCCAAATTGGTTAGATGCTTATGGCAAAGGAGGGCAAGGGACCCCTGGCACTGTGTCATTCCCTTGCCCTGCTTCTAGTGAACAGTTAATCAGGAAGGGCCGATCTCCCCCCACAAAACACACTTGAAAGAGGCACAAAGGAATATTTGTGCGCTGGTTAAAACCAGTCAGGCAAAGAGGAAGGGAAAAATAGCCTTGCAAAATCAGCAGGCGGGTTTCTGCTACAGTATGGGGGCTTCCCAGCCTGCATCCTTCCAATGCTGCTTCACATCATCATCCTCACTCATACAGGAGAAGGAAGGATGTGAGAGCAAGGAGGAAGGCACATCCCAAGGAAGAGCCATGATTTCTGCTGTGCTGTCTTTTGCTTTGCAGCTCCTTACCAAAGTTCACTATGCTGCCCAAAGCCAAAGCAGTCAGCTCCGCAAGCCACCCATCAGCACCAACACAACTGGTCGATCACCACATCCACTGCTCAGTTCCCACCCGGTGCCAGCAATCCAATCTCACACAATGCTCAGCCAACTCTGCGGCTTCCTTACATGGAGGTAATATCCTTTCCGACTGCACCTGCAGGTGGAATTGCAGCACTGTGCTCCTTGTTTTGCCCCTCATACAATTTTTCTTGATGCCTAAGACAGAAAGGACATTCCCTGAAGTTTTCAATGCCACAGGCTGAAATGAAGAGAGGCTGCAGAGCCAAACACCTTGCATATAGAAAGAAATTATGTATACAGCCCCAAAGCATTGGTAGGGGGATCTGTGCTGGCAGCGCTGCAGGTTGCAAGACCAGCTCTAACCTCCCAGAGGTGCAAAGAAAATACTGCTCTACTTGCAGTTTAAAAATAGCTCTTCTTTGTAACAGCAATTTAAGGGTAAAACACGTACATTTTAATCTAAAAAAACTCCTAAGTTGGCCATCTTAGCGAGAGATGTGTGGTTAACACCAGCATTCACCCTCTCTTTTTGAGTAATCAATGTCCAAACATAATGCACTTTCATTCCAAGCACTTTTATATTGCCAATAAAGCACCAAGCAATTTAATGGATTTCTAACCCCAAATTGGAAGCTGTACTGCATCCAACTGACTCAATTTGCTCAGGCTTAGAGGAAGCCCTGGAACAAAACGCTAGAAATAAAACCACATGTACTGATAACATTACAGAAATAGATACACCAAGAAGCAAATGTTCTGTCCCTTTATTTTATCTGACCTCCAACCTGTTTTAATTGACCTTCAAGATGGAAAGACTGCATTTAAAAGAAACCATTTCCACCTAGATCACGAGAAATGGAAGCCAAGCTATATATAATGCACTTGCTGCAAAACAAGGCAAATAAATCTACCATTAAACTACCTTTCACTTGACAATGAAAAGCTAGAAGAGACTTTCAAGTTAATTTACTCCCTATTTTACATCCTAAGCAGAGCTATTTTCTAGACAAACTTGCTTTCTCCCCTGTTGTAAAGCCTTCACTCCCCATGTGAAACAAACATAGCCAGGAGCTTCCCACATCCCCCTGCATTACACCCTGAAACACTTGGTGGAGGACAGTTATTTTGGCCAGCAGAAAACTGAAGCTACAGATCTCAAAAGCAATGGTGTAACATAGGAGTTTCAAGCCGGTGGTCCACAGCACACTCCCTGCCACTAGAAAGTAGGTTGAAGCTGGTACCTTCACAAGGAAGCCAAAGGTGCTTAAATCTGGTGCTTCGTTAAATTGTCGCATGCCAGAACTCACATATCTTATATAAAGCAGAATGGTACAAAGCAATGTAGTCTTCCTCAAATAACTTGTGCCACGTAAGTAACTGTGTACCTGTAAATTCAGGTAGTGAAATATTCAAGGAAGCAGACATGCACACATCTGTATGTGCACTGCTGCAGAGAGCAACACACCCACAGCCAGGTATGCAGACAAAGGCTTTATCAGCAAAGTCTGGGACAGCTGAACAGATTATGACAGTTGTGAAGAGTGCTAGTAAAAGTCTTTATTACACTCCTCCCCAGCATATAATGGCATATCTTTCACAGAAGCACTGTTCTTAAGATCTTTGAGAGCTTTACAGGTTTTATTGGTGCTCTTCTCCAACCTCTTTCGCTTATAAAGCCAGATTTCTTCATTAGCGCAACTCAGACTGCACAAAGACTCAGAGAGAGAGAACAAAACTTACAGCCAGCAACATTTTAGAAAGCGAGGGCAGATGTTACTGAGGTTGAATCAAGGAACAAGTTCCCTCTCCTATACATTTTTATTCTTTCCACATTGCAGAGGTTTAGAGGTATGGGAAGGGAACACTACCCCAGTATTTTGCTACAGGAAGCAATTAACAACACAATCTGGATTCCAATGGAATCTGGATAAACTCATTTCATCTCCTTGCAACCGTTATTCCTGGCATCACGCAGTTCCACTTGGCACTCAAGACTGCACATTTTGCTGTATTTCTGTCCCAACCTTTGCCCACCAGAAGGTGCTTACGTGCCAATGGAGGCTCCAGCCCCAGCTTCCAGCACTGGGAACTCCTTCATCCAACAATCAGACCTGCAGGAAGATGTAAGAGAAAGCCAAACCCTTCCCCTCTTCTGTTGAGTTGGTCCCATTCAGGCACAACCCAAACTAGCAGCTATCTCAAAACTGCACCGATGGCTCTGAAAGTCAAAAGTCCTGAAAGAACGAAACTCCACATGGGTGGCCACATTGAAACCAGCAAAACTA
The DNA here is from genome assembly GCF_054131305.1 of Coturnix japonica. Classification (NCBI taxonomy): domain Eukaryota; kingdom Metazoa; phylum Chordata; class Aves; order Galliformes; family Phasianidae; genus Coturnix; species Coturnix japonica. The sequence goes on along the minus strand of NC_140677.1, from coordinate 5,604,323 downwards.
ACACTACAGGAACAGAAATACGTTTCTTTTTTTTGGCTTTTCTGAGTGGTCCTTGCAAGCCAGGCGTCCTGCCAGGATGCTCACAGTGCTCTGGGCACACCAGCTTTGCACCAGATCCATGCAATTCAAGAAGGTGGTTATTTAAAGAACAACGTGAATGCAGAAGGTGCTCACAAGGTTTGTTGCTGTGCAGGGAGGGCCACAGCTGTGCCCACAGCTTTGAGAATTCCAAACGCTCTTTTGGGAGCAGGTTAAGTTAATTTCTGGAGAGAATAAGGGACTCGGTACTGTCTCCCTAAGGATGACCAAAAGAGTTCTTAGAGACGGGCCTTGACCAGCAGGGCACAGCCACACACCCCAATATACAATCAGGATTCCAAGCCTGGCTCTGCTACACCAAAGCCACATCAACAAACACATTTTCCTCCATTTGTCGCAGTTAGCCAGGTATGAAATAAAAGGCTTTCAGAATCTTCCAAACGCACAGGCTCCCCCCTCCAAAGGCTTCAGCAAACCAATGAGAATTGTGTAAAAACAAACCGTAGCACATTTTATAGGGGAAAATAACTTTGCTGCGACTGGAAACACATAACTGAGCTTTTTCTCTAACAAAACGTACAGGAAATGGCTCTGCAAAAGTTAACTGAGTGATACTGAGCTTTCTCCAGAGTGTCGTATAGGAAATAACACTGCAGCAACAACTGCCTGATTTAACCTTTTGTCCAGACTACATCGCAGAGCCGGAGCACTGAGGTATCTGGTTGATGTTAACAATCCTCTGGTGCATTCTGCAGGAGGATGGCGGCACACAAAGCAGGTTATCATGCTCAGCAAAGCACCCCTGCCGTGGTCCAAAGCCTGGGCAACCAATTGCTGATGGAAAGCAGAATTTAATGATTTTCCCCTCTTGCAGCTGGCAGTTGGTTTTTATTTATTTATGAAAGATACAGAGAGGTAATACCCATCCTGAGATGCAAAAAGCAGGGCAGCCTTATCCATCCCATGCATGCAGAATCATGCCCAACGTACATAGCAGACACAGCAAGGAGCCCCATCCCTGCAGCATGTCATACAGCAGCAGCCCAACTGTCCCTCAAGGTGACACCACAACACCTTGGGGTGGGAGCCACCACCTCCACCATCCCAGCAGGGGTTGCACCAGTGGCAGTGATCCCCCAGCACTGCCAGAGCAGCACATCTGCCAAGAAATCTGGTGTCAATATTTGCCCGGAGCCCTGCAATCATAATAACATGAACTGAGCCAGGCTGCCCACATGCTCCAGCATGGAGAATGCATTGCTGCACAGAGCTGGAGTGAGTCCACTTCTCAGCATTCCTCTCTTATAGTCAATAAAGAAGCAGTGCAGCATCAGGAACACATCTCGCCCACTGAATCCCCAGCACCTCACTCAGCCATCGCTCCACATAAAACGTGCTGTCTGGGAGAGAAAAAGGCGAGGAAAAGAAATCAAAGTTCTCCCTGTTCCCACAAAACTTGAGTTCCCATGTAATTGCTGCAAGAATTGTTTTACCAGGATGGAGCTCCCCGGGAGCAATGGGACACGCTCACTGCCTCACCAGGTTAGCCAGCAGGAAAACATTTCCTTCAGCAAGCTTGACGCAACCACCAAAGTTGCTCCAAGATGAAATAAAACTGGGGCAAAAGCCAAAAAAACCTAAAGCAGGGGACAAAACTCTCAGTGCAAGAGGCTCACAATAAAATACTCCACACAGAACAGCACTGATTTTAATGCACCAAATTGGCTGCTGGGAGAGAAGCCAACTCACGGCAATATCGCAGCTGGCCTCAGGAACGGCTCACGGCCAGGGGTGGTTTTTGCAGCTCCAGGTTTACGTGGAGTCACGTGAACACCATTACCTAAACTGCACCTTTTCCATGAACACCTTCCTCTGGAATAAAGGTTCTCATTTTGCTCTACATAAAAAACACCCTCCACAGGTTTATAGGCTTTAATTGCTATGGGAGCACATAAAAAGTGTCCAAATAAGTCTATTTAATGGTTACACATTAACTGTCATACACCTCCAGGCTTCTGTTATCCATAAATTTGCAAGATCAATAAACTCCTTATAAGCAAACTTTAGAATAAATACTTGCTGCTGAAAACGTTCCGTTCCTATTTACTAATAACTTTGTTAAATGACTTGGAAATTCTTACCTTCATCTGAAGCCTCCTGCTAGGGAAAAAGCTGTCTTTCAACACAAAGAAAAGGAATCAAAAATGTCTATTTCTCTCTTGCTCGGAATTGGATGCCTGCCCACAAGGTAATGCAAGAGCAGAGCAATGGCAGGCTGGGAAGGACTTGGCTACAGCAAAACATGTGTGAGAGCCTGTAGAGGCAGAGCCCCTCCAAACCCAAGGAGAAAAGCCTCCAGGAAGCACTGGGATGCTCTGTGCAACTCCGCAGGAAGGCAAACAGGATTTCATTTGTCGCCCTGAATCTAATGGAACTCAGCGGCACGGTGCAGCCCTGCTCTTGGTTGCTGCAGCACACTAAATGCCTGCTGAATTTTACATTGGGTGTATAGGGAAGCCCTGGAGTGCACAGCACAACACTCAGAGCAGTATGGGGAAGGGGAGAGGGCGAGAGAGAGCGAGGCAGGCAGCCTGAGAGTGATTAAGTGTTGATCAAATCCAACTATTTCATAAAGTTTCTGGTATGCCCGACTGGCTTCAACGGTCTCCATGCTTTGCTGTGAAATCCCTGCAGTGTTTATGAGAAGTCTGCAAATGGCTCCTTTGTCGCCTTTTATTATTATTATTATTATTCCTCTTTAATAAAGGAAACACAAAGGCTGAAGCTGCTGGGACATCAAAAAGCCGTCAACCAATGGCTGCCCAACACCTCATGCCTCCTGTCCTTTGGGGCACTGGTAAGGTACTGCCTTCTCCCTAATCTGACCCCTCTTTCCTGCAGTGCAAAGCCAAGCTGGGCACAGTGCTGACCCTTCCCTATAGTTGGGAGCACCACACTTTGGGGGCAGAGCTGTGCCAGCACTCAAACCATGCCCAAACCCTACAACAACCCCACAGCCTCCCCCCCCCCATCCACACTCACTGAATCCCCATTGTAAACAGCGAGCAGAGGCCAAATAACACAGGGAGGCCCTTGGAAAGATGGAATCGCTTACTATCAGGAGGGAGGGAGATTATAGAGGTTATTTAAATTAAAAACAAACTAGACAAACAAATAAGCCCCATTTCCCTCCCCCCGACCGCTGCTGCCTGCTCTGCACATGTTATCTGCAAACTGCGGGCAAAGCAATTCCCTGCTCTGTGCTATTTCACAATCTGCTCGCTCTGAACCTTACACTACGTAAGAAATTAAACAAACATTTCCTCCTTTTCCTTCTTCGGGTGTCTATTCCCCCCCCCTCCCCTTCCCAGGGCTGGGCTCTGAAGTCCAGCCCTACATGAGGCCAAGGCATAGCCAGCAGCAGGGCTCCCCACCAGCCCCAAAAAGCCCCAAGCTTCCCCCAAAAGAGGCAGGGAAGAGTTTGCACAGTAGTTTGTGATTGCACAGGTCGATCCACACAGCAAACAGGCAGCCCCGTGCACTTCCAAAATACACCAAGGACAGCCACGGGGGAAAGGAAGGCGATACCAAAACACAACGTAGAGATAACAGGAAAACTTTGCAGAAGTCAATTAAAAAGGCAGCCAACCCTAGAGACAGAAATCCTCAGGAAAGCAGCACTCCTTCCACACCGACTGCTTGCTATTACATGCAGCCGCAGCAGCAAACTGGTGAATAAAAGCCTTTGCCTCAATCCACTCATATTTGCAACAGGTTTATATTACAAATTCAGGGTTTATCTGGCTTGCAGAAGGCTGCGAGGGAAAGCTGGGAAGCGAGAGCATGGAATGAACCAAGGGGCCGAACGCTGGAGACCCAAGAGTCAGGTTGTTGGAGTTTTTTGTGGTTGCTGCTATTTAATGGCAATGCCTCATTATGGTTTGGGATAAAGGAAGCTTTTGTTAACTACCTGCTCTCTCCCTCCCTCTGCACCTTCCCTCGGGGTTTTGAGATCACATGAAAAACACATCCCAAGCTCCTCCAGAGATTTTTCTGCACAGCCAAAGCTGACAAGACTTGACATTCCTGAAATGTTTAAATGAGAGGGAGAAACAACAACATTTTTTTCAAACCCACTTTATACATCGCGCACAAGCAAAAACTGGCCCAAATCCAATTAAAAAAAATTATATATATATATACATATATATATATAATATTTACATACACACAATATATATATTATATTTATATTTATATATATATTTACATACACACACACATTTGCAAAATCATCTTAAATCCTTCAGATGTTCTGGATTGAAGAAAAAAAATCCATTTGCTGCCGAGCAGATGCAAACCCCTGCACCAAATGCAGTGTGTTCCCAGGGGAGCTGCAGAGCAGAGCCATAATCAAGGCCATGGACAGTCCCAGCACTGAGCCTCAAACAGCCTGGCAGCCCATCACACAGCCGTGACCTGAACACAGCTTGTGCATCCTGGGCTCTGCAGTGAAACCTCTTTTTGGGAAGGGGATTTGGAAACCCCTTCCAAAAGCACAGGGATACTTACAAGCCAGGTTCAGAATTAAACATTTCAGCTATAAAATGGGCAGCAGTCAAGAAGGCCCCATTTTAGCCAAATACCAGGAAAAGCACATCGCAATCAGCAGCTGTTTCATTAACTGATTTACATGTTGGCTCATTTTGGATATTTTTCCAGACTGGAATCTTGCTTTGCCCAACGCTTCTGGACAGACCTGGGTGAGGAGCAGGGTCCTCACAGATAATTACAGCCAGTAATAAAACCCGCTGCAAGCGATACAAACCAGATGTAGGAACAACTGCATGTGCTGCAAAAGGTATCACTGCCCAGAGAACCAGCTGCCAGGAGTGAGCACCTCAAAACCCACACCACAAACATCACTTAACAGCGGGCAGAATGCCCATGGGTGCAGAATGGGTTACACGAAGCACACCAGGTCCTGCTGGTCAATTATTCTTGCTTGGTTTACTAGCATAGAAATTCAGGCATCAAAGAGGACCGCTGTGCTCCACTTGTGCAATAAACTCCTTTCACCGACATCACTTCACACTTTACAGAGTGCAAAGTTCACGCTGATATTGTTGGCTTTCTCACTTGCTGCTTTTTGGCACCGGCCTGCCTGCTTGGCCATTCATTAATATACAAGCAGTACCTTAAAGGCTTTGTTCCACAGGCCTAGCTGGGCTGTGAGCCGTCATACAGCAAGCACTGGTTTGCGGGGGACAAGCAACAAAAGTTATCTGCAAGAGTGCAAATGTGTTTAGATGTTAGGATACAACATCTCATCACAACATCATTCCTTGGTGATCTCCAGGACACACTTGGATGTTATTCTGCTCTAGGAGGCCATGCTGGAGCAGGGGTTGGACCAGATGGACCCAGATATCCATATCAATCCTGTGATTTTCATACAACCTGCAGTATCACAAAGCACAGGTGACACAGCAAAGGCTGCCTATGTGCACCAACAATGAGAAAGCTGCCATAGTTATTTGTCAGCTAGCTTGGGATGCCATGTAAGGCAGCCATGGACAGCCCAGTGTGTGCAGGCCTACCTACAGCAGGCTGTGCTGAGTTCCTGGCTGCTTTGACATGTGGAGGAGTCATGTCCATCAACATCCCAACCAAGGGAACATGCTCCAAATGTCCTCTCTAAAAACCAAGCCATTTTCTTTGTTTCCTGGGCCCAGCCAGCATCAGCAGCTGCCTTGCTTTCCAAACCAACCTGGCAGCCCAGATGGGAACAGGCATGAAGAACTGACCCCAGCCTCCCTTAATACATTACTAAACCCTGTCTTATTTGTCTTCCCTGGGAGACTAAACACGGGTTATTAGTTCAATATAAAACTCTAAGTACACGCTTGAAAGACAGAGCACAAAAACAGTTTAATTGTGAAGAATATTAAAAAAGCACTCAAGGCCTTTCATACCACATTAAGAAGTTTCTGTCCCAACTTTTCAAGATTTGCTTATGATGGAGATGAGCCCAAGTGGAAAAATCAAGAATCCTTGAATTCTGAGGGAAGCTTTATCTGACTCTGGACTCATACCTGCACACAGTGCAGTGAAACTTCCAGCCCTGTTCATTGCTATCACCTCATGCTCTCTCCCCACCAACACAAGGTCATGACAAAGTTTCTACCCATGTCCCCCGTCTTCATAAATCATTACAGATCTGGATTCACATCAGCGGGATTACATGAGATCAGCCAAACATGCACATGCTGGAGAGAGAAGACAACACGGCTCTTTAAAACTTGAGAGTATTTTTCATTTATAAATAGTTTACATTTTTTGGATCCAGTGGTGGACGACTCGCTCAGTCTGTACGGAAACCAAAGAAATATCATGTGTGAGCACTAACCACAGCGTAACAGAGATAATAAACAACAGATGGGCAGCCATGTGCAACAGGGCTGGTGCTCATAGTAGGGGAGGCAAAGAAAAAGAAGGAAGAAAACCAGCAAGCATCACTCAGCTGAAGGCCCTGTGGTGTTTCAGAGTTCTGGGGACCTGTTTCTCCATGTTAGGCTACACGAGTGATCTGAAAAACACCTTGAGCATGCAAGCAAAGCACCTGAATGCTGCTGGGCTCCTGGGAGGCCTCCAGCCTTGTGGGCTTTGCCAATGGAGTCAACCCAGTCGACAAACCTCCTGCCCAGCATCTGCCCCCACAGCAAATTAAACTAAAATGGATGCTGACCTCTCCCTTGTCCATGCTTTTACAAATGTTTTAGAGATTATGTCAAACAATATCCCATACCCCACACAATAGTGTTTAAAAACAAAAAGCAGGACAACTTTATATTTGCCAAGCAGAGAAACCTGGAACTGGAGCATCTCTATTGAAATTAGCCTGCCAAGACCAATTTGATGCCTTTTCTTACCACAAGGAATTCTGCAAGTATGCTGATAATGTTTAAGCATCAATATGTATCCGTAGATAGAAGAAAAAGAAAAAACACCACTCTACAATACACACTTTCCAGATTTTGCCACCATTTATCAATTGCAAGAGTATTTCCAGACCACTCGTCTGCCAAAAGTGTGCAGACACCAAACCAAGAGTCTCAGCACCCACCTCCTCCCTGAGCAAAAGCCTGACACACTTGACTGAACAAAGGTTTGCTCCCAATTATATTTCAGATTCTTCTAACAATAACTGCGTGGCGTCTGGCACCAACACATCTGAGCCTTTGAAGTGGTTCTCAGCTCCAGCAGGAAAGGGAGGGAGGACAAAAGGGGAATCAACTGGCAATTTGAGTTCCAGTCAAACCACCACGCTGAAGAGAGAACCTTAATACCATAATCCCCGAGCACACCACAAATGTTTACAGCTAACAAAAAGAACCCACACAGGACAGCAACACGTTGGTGCTGTAAGGTTTGGGCTATGGGGTGCTTGTGATCAAATCTCTTCTTGATGTGCTTAAGTCAGCATCCTCACGGAGTCTAAATGGAGCTTGCAGGGCATGCAGGTACACGGGTACTTTTCTATCACTTACATCCTTTAGGGATCCAAATTCTTTTTCAGATCTCACCTTACATGACATCGGCAAGAAGCACATGAGAAATCAGTGCAGGGCAATGAGCCTCACTTTTAAAAATGCGTATCTTATCTGTTCTGTTCAAATAAGTACAGTGAGGTCTAACAGCAACAAGGTAGCAAAGCGGAACAGCTCCCGGGGTGGAGGTTTTGATTGGAATGATTGAGGAAAAAAAAAAAAAAAAGGATATAAACGCTTTATTTATTTTCCCCAAGCTGCATCCAAGTCCTACCAGCTCTTTTTGTAAGGTTGGGCAGTTTCTGGAAACATCTTCTGGCCCAAAACATTCTCAGAATTTCAAGAATCTGCTCCACAAATCTTGAGGCTGTTTTGTTCAGGAATGCTGACATGTGGGCAAAGGGAAACCTAAACGGTTCCCTTGAACGTTGCAGAGAACTTTAAAGTCTGCCCAAGCTGAAAAATGCAAGAGTCAAAACTTTGAAGGAAGCGTGGGTTTTCTGCTCAAAGGCAGCTGCATTTCAAATATCACCCCGAACACAACCTTCAAAACAAGGGAGCACAGCAATGCCTGGACAGCTTGTGCTCCTAGCAAGGCTGGTCCCACCAGTGCTCTTTTTATTGCCTATCACCCAGCAGCATCAGGAGAATAGTTTCCTGAGGGTGTGAAGTTACTCTGGCTGGCTGCAAAGCAGAGATGCAAGAAGGGACACATCTTAGCACTGTAAGGCTGACTGGTGGTCAGGATGCACAGGAAACCAGAGAGGAAGTAATCGGAAATTGTTGGACAGAGAGACTTCCACATTTTGTATCCAAATGTGCAGGCCTGTAGCCTGCAATTAATTGCGCTCTTATTTTAGCCACATCTCTTGCAAACAGAAATCCTTGTGGTTTAATTAGCACAAGCAGCCCCAGAATTAGAGCTGCCATCTCCAGAAAGGTGGATTTTAGTTATTTTGACTTTTGAAGAAGTTGAACGTGGAGCTTGCACAGCTTCAACACGCGCAGTCTGCTTCAGAACAAGCTGTATGCTGGCATTGTAACTTGTGCATGGGGAGCTGCAGAACCTAACCTGAGAGCTAGCAGGGTGCTGGCAGCCAGAGGTGAAGCAAGCAGCAAGGGAACCAGGCTGGGAGCACAGCAGCAGCTAACTGGGAACGCTGGTACTGCAGGAGGGGAATGCTATCTGGGGTTTCCAGCGGGGTGCTAGGGAGAAAAGCTGTCACAGTCCAAGGAGAACAAGTACTCTGGGAGCTGGAGCAAGCCACGGGGACACACAGATGAATGTGGGATCGTGTCGGTCACAGGCACCCCTGCCAGCTAAAAGAACAGCTCATAAGGCTCTTGTATAGCAGACCACAAAGTGCTAGCACTTGAAACACAAGTGCTGGAAGGAGACTGGGAGCAAGCAGCATTGCAGTAAACAGCTCAAGGCTGCTATCTGGCAGCACCCAGGGATGCCATGCTACTGCACAGCTCTACCCTTCCCCTAGGGATACTGGTAAAGCCCAAGGAGCAGGACTGCGTGCCCAGCACATCTGCGCATACAGCAATACTGCCAGGCTGGGAGGACACAGGCACCCAGGGTGATTGCTCAACACTCGCAGGCTTGGAGGCACAAAGTCCACTTCCTGGAAGCTCTCCTCCAAACACGGAGCAGAGAGTTGATGAAACTGTTCCCAGCTGTGGCTGCAACCATCACAAAGTGTTGCTGTTTTTGCTGAAACACTTCCTACTGCTGCCTGGGCAGTGCTGCATGGAGGAGTGAACAGACTGGGTCCCAACAAGGCCAGAATGCAGGAGGTACCACCACTGGTAACTGCCTCCTAAAGACCACTATACAAGACAAAGCTAGAGCTAACTGTTATTTGAAGCAGACAGCACAAACCCAACGTGTTCTGCCATATTCATACAGCTGATCAACACAGTGACCAGCACACATCTCCACTGACAAGTTCAGTAGGAATGAAATCAGAACTCCTGAAAAGGGTTCAATTCCATCTCTCGCACCAGGAGCTTCCTGCAACCACTCATACAGGAGAGCTGAATCTGCCTAACCACAACTTTACGATCATCAATAAGCCATTTCCTAACCTGCTAACAAGGAAAGCAAAGGTCATTCGTCTGCTCTTGTGAATGCAGAGTCATCCAAACCCTCTAAGTTCACCGATCTCAACAACTTCTGGGCAGCGATCTGCTCAATAACAAAGGTTGGAGAGTGGGAAGCAGGACAAAGTTTACAGCCCTGCGAGACAAAAACAACTCTCACACACTGCCATATAAGAGAAGCCTAAACATGTGGATAAGATGTATATGTTTAATGGGGCACTTACGTGCCATACTTCAGAAGAAACCCATAAGGCATTTGAAAGCCAAGGATTCTTACTTAAGACTTGTTGGGAGGAATAGAGTTGTTTATAGAGCAACACGGAGAGGAACAGCACAAAAACATGTTTAGCAAAGGAAGAGTGGAAAATACTGTGACATTTCAAAGTGAAATATCATATGGTTTGCTTAAATCTCCTACAATGGGATAAATCTCCCCACTTTGCCCAAACAGATGAAGCACAAGCGTTGCTCTGACTCTACCCCTGGCTCCAGAGGAGACAAAGGCTTCCTGGCAAGGTCAGACCAGGGCAACAGGGGGGTGAGTGGAAGCCCCAGATTTAACTTTATTCATTTATTTTAATATAAAGACCTATGCTAAAGGAAGGCAGCTAGTGCTTTCCTGCAGCTCTTGAGCAGATGCACAGCCAAGCATCACCTAAAATAAGCCCTGGAAAACTAAGCTAAGCTTTTTAGGACTGTTCACGGCACCGGAGGAGGCAGAGCAAGCTTTCCCCGTCTTCCCCCAGCTCACAAACACAAAGAGGAGGACGGATAGGCAGCTCTGTTTGGACAACTGGAACACATTTAGGGGGTGATTTTTCACAGGGCCTCCAGCCAGGCAGTTTCCTCTGATAGCCATTTTATTACCCGCAACACAATTTGCAGACCAGCAGCTCCCCTACCCACGGGGGCTGCTGCTGCACCAGTGCTGCCCAAGCACAACAGGGAAGCCACCCACCAGCACAGCAAGCCCTGAAAGCAGACAAGAGACTGCTTAGGTGCTAGCACTGATGGCCAATGCTAGGGCAGCATAGAGATGAGAGCATCCCATCCAGGTGGGCACACAGCAGCAAGCACAGGCTTTGGGAAAATGGGAAAATATTGTCATCTGCATCTCTGTGCTGGAGGAAGCAACACAGTCCAAATCTCATGTTTTGCTTCTTTCATTCCTCCTATGGCTTGCCCTGCTTTTCTGCAGTGAGCAAAGGGCCTGCCAACTGGAGGAGGTGGTCTGGAGAGCAGGATCTTATTTCAGGGTTTCACAGCCAAATTTCCACCGAACTTAAGGTACGTGTTTTCTAATCTGGAAGGAGTCATCTAAAAATAGGCACCTTCATTGGAAGGGAAACGCTCTCAGCACACTGCCTGCACAGCGGATGGTTTTAAGAGCAACTCATTTAGGGCTACGCCTCTGCAGTTTTCCCAGCCTGCCACAGACCAGGTGGCTGCCTGTACTTCAGCCCTTAATCAAGCTGAAAATGCAACCAACAATCAAAGCAGACTCCTTATCTCAGCGGCCATGACGCCCCATCACATCCTGAGGGGTGCCCCCAAATAGCAGGGCCTGCTTCTAGACTTCCCCAAAATTACACAGCTATGGCTGGAGAGCCAACGTGCTGAAAAGATAAGGAGGAAGTGTAACATACTGCACATGTTGTGGTCCTGGGCTGAAGCTGGCACTGGCTGGGGGTGAAGGACTTGAGCTGCAGCGCAGGATTTGGTTAACTATTAATGGATGACTCAGCTCCAACAATAAAATGCATTTCATGTTCTGCGTTAGCAAAACAGCATCCTGATCCTTGACTGGGGCCCGAGTGCACTGCAGGAGAAAGAAAAATTATCTCTGCTCCGTTCATTAGCATGATCCCATCAGCTCCAACGTTGCAAAACAAGGAGTCACAGTGCGCGATTAGGTTAGCAGCACAGAATGATGATGTTAAAAACTGATGAGCTGAGTTAACTCAATCCGAGGTGTCTGACAGCAGGATCAGTGCAAAGCCCCACAGCCTGATTGGGATTTCTGGGTGCGGCTATCATGTGGGACAATGCAGCAGGTCTTATCTGAGCTGGGCACTGAGAGGTGAGAGCCACTGGGAAGCTTTGCATCGTGCAGACCTCAAGGCAAAGCTCCAACCTCTCTGAGAGGGAAGTAGCCAAGAGCTAAAGGCAGCACTGCAGATTCCAAGCACCCACTGTGCATTCAATGGGGCAGCTGTGCCAGCAGGCATGGAGCTAGGCTGCACAAGGGGAAACCCAAGCGATGGGAGAAGGCAAGCCAGCCCCACAGCATGCTTCTTCAGCCTATACTTCAGCCTGGGCTCCCCAAGGCTCAGTCACCCTCTAGCCCCACACATCTGCAGGGCAGTTTGCAAAGCAAAGTCAAAACACTGAGCTGCTACAAAATCGTAACAGGTTGGTTTTCCTAGAGAACAACTGCTGTGTGTTCATTTCTCTGATGCCTACTGGGCTTCTTGTCCCTCTGCTCTGGGAACTTTCCCTCCCCTTTTCCCCAGCCCATCCATTCTCCCCCTTTCATGCTGCAGCCATTATAAAAGGCACTGAATATTATCACAGCCCATTGAGCACTTTCCTTTTGTAGGGGACCCTCGCGTTTCAAATTGCAGTCACCGTACAGAGAGAAAAGCCTCAAAGTGATTAAATGCCAGAAGCTTCTCAAAAGCAGAGAGGAATACGGAGGTGGCTGTGGGGGTCCTGCAGACTTCAACACAGCAGCCAGAAGGGCTTCAGATCTGCACTGCGGATCTCAAACTCACATCTAACCCCAGTCCGGGTGGGATCACTCCTCCCAGCCGGGGCACAGCTCGGGATTAAGACACGAAGATCAGACAGCAGATGAAGGCTCGCTGCTGTTCTCCAGTGGGAGCCAATAAATGTCATGGCATGCTGGGGGTGGGCAGTGAATCCCAGACACATGTTCACAGGCAGGGCGGATTTATTTGCAAGCGTGCAGCGCTGCGAGGACAGGCTCTGCCATCACCCTGACCCAGCAGCCCCCCCTCCCAAAAATCAGCCCCCAGCAATGGCTGCTTCATCTGTGTCCCATTATTTCAGCAGGCTCGGAACTGCCAGAAACTTTCCCTCTGCAACACCTCCGCGTTCATCCCCCACTACCTCCTCCAGCCAAGGAAGCTGCTTTAACTGTTGCTGTGCTCACAAGATGTGGCCCTAGTTTAATAAAAAAAGTTAATGGAGAATTTGGAGCACAGGCATCCCGGACTTGTTGCTTTCAACCAAATCTCTCCCTATTCACATTCCTGAGCACAGCAAGGCTCTGTCCCAGGCTCCCAGCTCAAATGCCTGTGGCCAGGCACCCACAGGACTCCCAGCAGCACCCAGGTGCTGAGAGCAGCAGTGCTGGGCAGACAGCCTCAATGCAATGTAACCATACCCCCATTTATCTTCCTGGGACAGTTCAGAGCAGGGACCTGCACACTCAGCACCCCATGTCCACAACCAGCCAAGGGCAAGGAGCTCCCTCCTCATTCAACTGTTGCTGTTGATATGAGATGCAAGCATTTCATTCTTTTATTCTGTTTCGCAGCCGTTAACATTCAGTCCTCCTGGGCTGCACGCAAAGTTTGGATCAACTCATCCCTTCTTGAGCTGAACTGAAAGTGGTTGCACTCACTTGCACAACACCAGCTCTGGCACAGCACAACAGGAGAGCAGTGTCTGCTCTGCACTGAGTCAGCTGGGTGTTCAGACCAGGGCTGTGTGGGTCCTGCTCTATCACAAGGTGCTGCAGCTGGTTGTGCAGTGCTGCTCCCCCTAAGAACCCCAACCTGTGCCACTCTGCATTGGCTGCGAGCGACCTCAACACACTGCCCTCAGTGCATCAGTTCTGCCCTCTGAAAGCCGAAGAGAAAAGTCACAACTGCAAGAACGGCAGCCAAGGAAGAATTAACAATAGTTTCAAAAGCTCTCCCTGCTTTTCCTGGGCACTGATAGCCCTGTTGACAAAATACGTAGTGATTAGGGCAGCGCACAACCCTCCCCAGCGTGCAGAGTTTCCTGCAGTCCAAACAAAAGCTTTATCTTAACACACTGAAAACCAACCCAGCACTGCTTGGGCACCCGGGCACTAATTAGGAGGGGGGGAGGGAAGATAAACTGCTAAGGAGGGATTTTTGAAAGCAATCAGTGAAGTGGGGACTTGCAAGTCACTGAATAAGGGATCTCTATAAGAGTTCATATGAGTGATGCCATAAGAACTCATGCTGAGTGTGTGTACCTGGGCTGGGGGTCCCAGCCCCACAGCCCTGTCCATATAAAAGCTATGGACAAAGGTGACAAAACATATCTTGCTGAAGTGGCTACAAGTCCAGCAGCTCCCAGGCAGCAGATTTATACAAGTGATTACTTTACCAATAAAACTCTCTCAACTCAAAGACATTCCAAAATCTGTTCCATATGAAAAAGACACTCCTGGGCATTCACGCTCCCAAAAAAACACCATAAATTCGGTCAAACCAGGCTATTAATGCATTTCCCTGCGTGAAACAAGATTCGCTGTCCTATTTTTACATGGCATGTGGGGATTCTGGCATTATGCTGAGATGAAGAACTTCACAGGACAGTGCCTGATGCTGAGCAGGAGCGAGCAGCAACAGGTGAGCAGGCAGCCACAGCCTCATAGCGACACCTGAGAACTCTGGGTCAAACACAGTATTTCTGCAGCCATAAGAGGGGAACGCAGAGAGAACCTGACAGGCCCTCATCATTCTTAATAGGAAGCTGGATGGTCTGCAGTAATATTTGGGTGACTTCTCTCCTGACAGAGCTGAACCTATACAAATCACTGCTGTAAAAGATGCTCCCCGGTGACCTGTACAGGGGTTCGAACAGCAGGAGTGCAGCAGTTTTCCCGTCTCCGTTTCTGGATGCTCATTTATAGAGGTTACTGACCAGAGTGGGGCACCGATCTCTGCCCAACTATAAGCAAAGAGACACTCGTCTTTCATTGCATCGCAACCGTGGGACGCACAGAGCTGTCAGCACTCGGTTTCAGCTCTGAAGGGCTCAGCAGCACCCGGGGGATGCGTCTAAATATTTCCTAAATCTCTGAGGGAAAACCTCACAGCAAATCCACGACCGTAACTCTAAGCACAGGGACACCTCGATGACTTCGACAAGCAGAGACGAGGGCCGGCAGGGAGGCAGCGAGAGGCAGGCAGAGATTGCGGTTCATTTGGCAAACCCTTCGTTCCCCCAAACCCATCCCAACCCGGCCCGGTGCCGCAGTGGGCGCTCAGAGCCGCAGCGGGGCAGCCCGGCCCCGTATAAACGCAGCGCAGCGGGGCCGGGCCGGGCGCTGCCCCTCGGAGATGCCCAAATAAGGCTCCGGAGGATCGCAACGGGACCCCCGCTTCGGGCGGCATCGCCGCTTTCCTCACACCCAGCACGGAGAAAGAGGAGACCCCTCATCCCGTATAAACAAGGTTAAAACACCCGCCCGCAATACTCACACGTGCCGCAGCCCGGCGGACAGCAGCTCCCGGGGCACCTCGGGCAGCCCCAACCCGCCGCAGCGCAGCCGCTCCCCGTCGCAGCCGCAGCCGTCGGGGCAGGAGGCGGCCGAGCCCAGCAGCACCGCCAGCAACAGCGGCAACGCGGAACCTCCGCCGCCCCGCGACGGCATCACCGCCATTTTGTATCCGGCACCGGCCCAAAGGTCCGAAGCGGAGCGGAACGCGGTCCCGGTTCGCGGTTCCCGGAGCGCTCAGCGCAGCTCCAACACCCGCAGCACCATCGCCTCGGCCGCCGGAGCCCGCGGGGCGCTCAGGGCATCCGCCGTGCAGGCAGAGCGGAGCGGATCCGCGCTCTCTCCGCCTCCACGGGCGCTTATTTCTCCGCGCTGACCGCCAACACCCGGCTCCGCTCGGTGCCCGGTGCTCGCCCTGCCGTCCCGCCGGACCCCTCCGCTCCGCTCGCCGCGGTCCCACGTTGGCTGCACCGCAACATGTAGCCGCGCCGCCCCCCGCGCGTCCGCCCATTGATAGCGCCGCTATTGGTCAGGATCTTCCCCCCGCTCTGCGTCTCATTGATGCCGGCTGCCCGTCAATCACAGGCGCTAAGTCCCTCCTCCCTTTCCCACTCCAGGTGTGAACGCGTCCCCCCCCCCGCTCCAATCCACTTAAAGGGGAAGCTCCCTCCGCTCTCCGTGCAAGGGGGAACGTGCCGAGAGCTCCCCATGGTCTCTGTGTAACCTTCCCCATCTTATATCACGGACATACCCTGCAAGGACGCAGTGCAGGAGCACAATATGAGCAGTTCACCCTAAACTCAAGCAGCTGCCTAAATTCACCCAATGTTTGAAAGCCCCGGGTTCTACTATTGGAAGGGACAAGCCTTGCACAGATATGAGAGCTCTCCTCTCCATTCAGTGGCACAGGGCTCAGCCAATGGATGCACCGTGATAATTAGCAGCAAAGTTAATGTTGGTGCAACTCCTCCCCCTGACAGAATCACAGAATTATCAAGGTTGGAAAAGACCTAGAAGATCATCTAGTGCAACCATTACCAATACTTCCAAGCTAAATCATATTCCTGACCATCCAGGGTGACCTGATAACGGCCTTTCAGTATCTTAAAGGTGGCTGTAAGAAAGAAGGGGAGATTCTGTTCTTACTTTACAATAAGGAGGGGTGAGGCACAGACTGCTCAGAGAGGTGGTGGATGCCCCATCCCTAGAGACAGCCATGGTGAGGCTGGAGGAGCTCTGAGCACCTGATGGAGGTGTAGGTGTCCCCATACAGTGCAGATGGCCTTTAAGATTCCTTCCAACTCAAACAATTCTATGTCCCATGCTAAATCACATTGTACATGCACTGGGGATCAATCCCCAGCAGCACTCAAAGGGAACTGAGTGCACTCACAGTGCTCCTGCCGTGCCCCAAACCCAACTCTGTGTTACAGAGTTGTGTACAACGTGGAGGATGCTTCTTCCTTGAACCTCATTAAGCCTAATTAAACAGCTTACAAAAGTATTTAGGAAAACAAATTTTAAAGTGGCAAAGGCACGCCAACACGGAAGAGATTTCTAATTCTGTCATGTCTTTTTGTGGATTTGGATTCGGTTCAGAAAGTGCACACTTGGAAGGTAATTGCTGACAGCATGCAGAATCCATCAAGCTGTAATTAACACTACTATTATTCTAATTGCCTCACTCAAGCTTCTGTGTTTTTTAATTGTAGAGCAATTTGCCAATAGAGAATTTAATTGCAATACATATTTTATACATTTTTGGGACAAAGTACCATTATTTCTACTTCAGTAGAACGTTCCTCAGTTTTTAATAGCTTTCCTTATTCTTCTCTAGGACTTTTTTATTTATTAATTTTTTCCCCCTGATAAAGGAATTTGATTGCAACCTCTTGTGAAATTAGTAAGGATATAATATACAGGAGTGCCCGGAGGCTTCACTTTGGATCATGACTCTATTAAGCGAGGAACTGTACATACATGCAGCAAGACACAGCCCTAAGGAGCTTGAAATCCAAACAGAGAAGACAAACTGAGGTGAGAACAGAAGCACCATCCCTGTGGCACAGATGGGGAATGCAGCCACGGATCACTCACCTCGGGTGACCCTGTGCTGGTAATTAGGAACTTACATTCTCTCCCCCACATCCCGCACATCACAGCAATTATTCAGTGCAGCCACATTGATACAGAGCTAACATAGGTCCTCAGCACCAGCTGATCCTATGGCTGATGGCTACGCCATGTCACCAGCTCCAAACAGCCTCCCAGAGCTGAACGGGTTACAACAGACCTGGAGGGATGAGGTGATGGCTGCTCACCACACAGATCTGCTCTCTCTCTGTGGTCCCAGTCCTGCTGCTCAGGGCTGATCTGGTTGGAGAACACAGCAGATATGTTTGTGACACACGAGCACCCAGCAACAACGGCTGATTTGTGACATCACACCTCACTGCTTCTATGGGCAATGCTGGCTCAGCCTTGCAGAAGGCAGTACACGACAGAGAGAAGTAAAGGAAGAGATCATGAAGTTTAAGGTCAGTAAAGTTTAGAAGTAGTTTAGAAGTAGTTTAGAAGAAGTTTAAGGTCATTAAAGTTGGGTTTGGGCTCAGGGTCCTAAGGGTTTACCTTTGGTGCCACAAGCTTTTTATCAAAAGCAGAGACTTGTGTTTGAACTTTAGTCCTCCAGGAACAGAATATCTTTGATCAAGACCAGATTGTCCTCCATTAACTTTAAAGTTCACCCAGGTATCTACCATAGTCTAACACTTGACTAACACTAAGTTGAATTGCTTCCCCAGCCTGGGACTGACACAGGCATTCAGCAGAAGATAGTGCAAAGGGTGAGATCCAATTAATCCTGCCCCTGTTCGATGCCACATCTGACTCTTCCCTCCTCCCCTCCTAAAGGGCTTGTTTAAACACATCTGCATAAAGAGAGCTTCTCACCTTTTTAAGATCAGCCTCAGAAAGGCTCAGCAGCAATTTGCCGTTGAGACAGAAGGGGGAGAGAAAGGAGGCTGTGAGCAGCAGAACAGTGCCTGCCATTTGGATGGGTGAAAAGAATGAAGCAGAATGCAGCTGGTAGCTCACTTAGACTGTGCCTTCTAGCACAGCATCGTTGTTCTCTTGTGCTCAAGATCCACATCCAGAAATTTCCTGAAGCCCAGAGATGAATTAGGTCCCATACTGGCAGAATCAGGGCTCAATCCTCAGCTCTGAGAAGCAGATCTGTGCCCAGTCTGACAGCAAGAGCAGGACTGGAGACACAGCACTTCCCAACAGCAACAGGTGCTGATGGTGTTTGTGCTATGAAGAGCTCTATTAGTTAGTATAATAACTATAATTACAAGGTGCAACTTCTCGTTGCTTTCACCTGCAGGCTGAGGTGGAAGCAGGAGGTTCTTGCAGCCCCAGAGGAATACATGAGATTAAATCATGAAAGTGGAGCAAAAGAGCTGGGATCCAGCTAACACTGGAGGCACCTGCCCCTGCCCAGAGAATAACAAAGGCTTAGGGGTATCAGAAAGACCAGGGCTCAGCAAATGTTACTGATTAAAATAAATGCCAGATGGAATAAGTGCAGGATGCCCCTTCAGAAGCAAACAACATTATTTAATAGCCACACGATCCAGATGAAGGGCACCATCAGCACAGGTGGTCTCTGCCTGGCAGTGTTTCCAAGGCAAGTTCAGCTGTAAGTTGCACAAAGTGCCTATTTGCAAAAGCTGAAATCCTGCTCAACAGCTGAAGGAAGGTGATGGCAGAATGACCAACACAGCCAGGCTGGGAAGGGCCCAGAGAGCAGCATTGCCTTGCAGGTCAGAGCTCATTTTCTTTCAGCTGTTGAGCTTTGTCTGCAGTAGAAGTGTGGCAAGATACCTTATGACAACTTCCACTGGTACTCAGATGCTGCCCCTGTGATTACCACAAGCTGTTACTACCAAACTACCTCTTGTTGCTTTATGGCTGGAAGATATTAGTGTTTGTCCATCACACTTTGATCCCTTGTTTAGAAAAGAATTCTGTTTCCTTGCTCTTGAGTGCCTCATTCTTGGCTAGGGACTGAACTGCAGGCTGATATTTCTGCTTGGCCCTCGAAGCCAACTGTTAACCACACTTCTTGTCCTGCTGGTACCACCCAAGAGCTCAGCAGTACTGCCATACAAATGGCACAGCATCATTATACGAAGAACAAAATATGTGGCAGGGCCCTGCTGTGGCTTAGAGGCTCTGAGAAGAATCTGTCAAAATATCTTAGACATCTGCCATGTGTAAAAATCTCATGATTGTTCTTCAAATTCTTCCACAGATACATCAGCTTCTTCCCCCATCTCCCTCTGCTCGTTACCAGCTGTGTGTGACACAAGAGCTCTTTTCCTTCCATTTATTCAATACCTGAGGTCATTATGCTCTGTTTTGAGACATCCTAAATCACTTCCATAGCACACAGTTGGGATGACATGAAGGATTATGACTTCATGTGGGAATAAGGAGGAGCAGATGAAGACTTAATAGACACAAACCCTGCTTTATGCCAGTGCCATAACTAATTAGAAACAGGGGGGAACAAGTAGATGGTAACTGTCTCAAACTTCTAACAGAAGAGTCCATAGTGCTCTCATGCCAGCATCGCAGCAGTTGGACAGCTTTGTCCTTGCATGCAGTGGTAGGTATTTGGGTATTGGCACATGGCATAGCCCACAAGCATGAATGGCCATGGAAAGCTGCAGGGATGCACAATGACTGTGTCTGTTCCGTCCCAGGAGGATTATATTCCTTCTGCCTTTGAGATGCATTTTCCATCAGCTTTGCAGTGAGGCACACTGTAATGCAAGAGCTCATGCAGAAGTAACAAGGTTAAAGCAGTTACCAGGTTGTGATCTGGAGGCAACGCTGCGTGAAGAGGCAGAAGAGCTTCCAGTCCCTTCCCACACTTCACTAAGCTTTCAACAAAACGAGAACATATCTCAATATGCTACAGCTTGTCTTCTGAATTCAAGAAAACTGCTGAGAGCTTTCAGCCTCACAGCTGTGCTGCTCCAGAGAAGCACAACTCAATCACAATTCCTTGTTGCTCTTTGGCTTCTATGCTGTTCTGAGGGGTCTCATCTCAGTCACTCTCCTCCTGACCTGCATGGAAGGACTCTGTTCTGGTTACTGTGGGCAATAAACACATCATCCCCCACAACTTGGCAGACCTGTAACCAGCACCCAAAGATAAGAAGCTTGCCAACCTCCTCATCCAGCTGGGGCAACATGTGCCAGAGCATTAACAAGAGATTCTTTGTGAGGATAGCCTAGAAGAGATGCAGCATCCAAAGGAAGCACTGAAAGAGGAGGTAGGGAAAGAAAGGAAAAACACCGCCTTGCCTCGTACTTACTCTGCTATCCATCAGACCCATTTGATGAAGCACAAAATCATTACCAAGCTGCCTCTCTAAACAAAAGTTACTTAAGCATCTTCCTCTTCCAGCACTTATAGGGTTTATGGGATGCTGGCATGCCTCACACAGGGCCTTTCCCAATGGGCTACACCTGTGGGGAGAAAACTCAGCTGCAAGCTATCAATTACTGTGTGCTGGGCACTGTGCATACTGCTCCAAGATGTTATTCTTAACAGGATCTTTGAGGGAAGCTCTGCAGGTAACGAGTGTTTTTTTCGTGATGTTTTTTTGCTGTTCTTTTGCTAAATGAAATGTTAAGGCTGTGGATCAAAGGGTTTTCTGTTCCCTAGAGAAGGGAATAGCTTTGGGGCTGTGCTGGAGGTATGAGGGAACCTGGTGGCACTTGGCCTATTTGTGGTGATCCCAAGCTACATCTTGAGGAGTGGGTCAGTGAGAGCTGCCAGCCCTCGCTGTGTCACAGGGATATGGCTTCTATTTTTGTTTGTTGCCTTGTTCACTTCTTTTAGTATTGATAACAGCTGGGTGTCACTGAGCTACAACATTGCATGTCCTTGTGTTATTGTGCAAGATGTTCCTTGGGACTTCAGGTACACTTCTGTCTGGTCTTGGACATATTAAGGAGGGGTTGTGGTGTGTTTTTGAGAGGTTTGCATATGGACCAATGGTTTTCCTTATTGTTCTGGTATCATTGTTTTCCTAAACATCTCCCTCTGACTGCTGGGTAGAAGGTAATGTAAACAGGAGGTCCACATGTATAGGTAACATAAAGCTTAGGCTGGCTTGTTTCTGAGATAGCCAGGCTGTGCCAGTTTCAACAGCTTCTTTACATATGTGAGCCTGTAGGTGACCAGCATCCACTAACAGATCATCTATAATTTAATAAAAGTTAGCTCTCTCTATTAGTGTAAGGCAACACGTTGGAAAAAGCCATTAATCATAGCGAGTCTTGATGGCTGCTGAGTCTGCACCTGCGAAGCTGGAGCCTTGGGAAATAGTATTTTGAGCAATCTGCATGGCTTTGACAGAATGCCTGTAACTTTTTCCCATTACATCATTACTGGGGCCAACACAAAGGCTATCTGGGTTGCTCAAGGAAGTGTATTGTGGAAAACAATCCTACTTTGATGACTGATCCAGGCATTTATTTAGGCAAAGCAGAAGCAGTTGCACTGGCACATTTGATCTGTGCTGTTAATGGGAGACAGCTCAGTGCATGCTTTTGTTACACTTGCTCTTGCTTGCATAAGTTCTTGAGATTATTTTTTTTGATGAACAAATCTGTCTGCTCCTTCTCATGGCAATCCTGCAGTGTCACAATCCTACTTATCACTCATACTTTCCAGATGGGATTTATTCCAAAATCTGGCTCAGAAGAATTTGCCCAGGTTGATAAAAAAAAGCCACTCAGTATAACACTAAACAGATAAATGCGTGTATGTACGCACCAAGGAGGAGAAAAAAGCCACACAAGTGGGATGCAGTGTGTAGGAGTGGAGTAAAATAAAGTAGTGACTTGATTTCTTGTTGTGCTGATGTCTAATTGGCCAAGGAGATGTCAGTGTCCCTTTGTACTGTTTTGTAGCAAGCACGCAGAAGTCACTGCTTCCCTCAAAGGGAAGAAAATCTATTACAGGACTTGCATTGATGTGCTCTGGCTGTTGCTGGAGCACCTTGCAAGCCATTTGTTTTTTCAGTGTTTGTCCTCTGTTTGCATTTCTCATGTGTTGTTGACTGTTATTAAAGACTTGCTAAATGCTTTGAAGGAAAGACTTGCAGAAATGGCCAACTCGCTTCTGTGCCTTTGGACTTCCAAAGTTTGAGTGCTCCTTATTTGGATGTTGTTTAAATATGGATAAACAAACCTTCTGAAGGAATGAGTAGGGATTTCAACATTGTAATATCTGAAAGTGAAAGGGGAAACTTAGTTAGAAAGTGGCATATGGCAGCTGTGCCCTTCTCAGGTGTATGCTGTGTGGTAGAACAGTGTCAGTGCAGAAGGTTTCTGCACTGTAGCAATGTTTTTTCTGGTTTAGGTTGTTTCTAAGACTCTCAGAGAGGAGAGGATTGAGTTTTCAGCTGAGAAATGCACTGCCCATTGCTTCAGCCACCACTGATCAGAACTGCAAGAACTTATCTGTGAGGGGCAATCCGTTAAGGTAAAGCCATGAGCAATACATCTGTCCTTCTAAACTGGTCTTTAGAAGACTCAGCCAGACCTGGCCATGGTCATTCCTTGCACCAAAAAGCAGCAAATGGGGTGTGCAGCTCCCCAGGCTTGTGGGCACACATTCAGCCTGCTGGATGATGGCTCCATACTCTTCCACAGCTGCTGGGTCATTCAGCCATTTCCCAGCCTTAGGTTTAGCCAGCAGTAGCTCCTTGCCACCACTTCCTTGTTCTTGGATTTAATTCTCGACCATTTCAGGGTGTGCCTATTTATTTATTAATTTCTCACAAAAGAGGTCTTGCAATTCATTTGAAAGTGACCAAAAATCCTTGTTGAGAATGTAAGGCCAGAACCACACATGTGTGCCTGTGCACTGCCCTGCAGCTACCGATTCCTCCTTCCCCGGGCAGCTCCATGCAAGCAGCCCAGAGCATGACAAAAGCTCTTGGCCGTCATCCTGCTTCCTCCCCCCTTCCACCTGAGCTCTGCCTTCCAGGTGTTACGTGCGTTTTGAAGTCAAAGTGCTTGCCAGCTCCAATTAAACTTGTGGTTTGCAGACAAATTGGGAGCCGGCCGGAGAGGAAGCGGGCGGGAGAGTTGTGTGGAGCCTGCAGCAACCTGCAAGCTGCTTGCTTGGTTGCTTGCCCTGTGGCTACTGCAGCATTTGGGTTTTTCCTTCCATTCTTTGCAGTGTCTTGGGCAGAAGTGTTAGGTGGGCACAGTGATGGCATTGCTCTTTGTCACTGTGTTAATCCAAAACGCTCTCCTTGCTCAGCTTGGCTGCTCTTTCAGGAGAAATTAGGCTTTTGTAGGGAGTTTCTGCTGGTTAACAGTAACCAAATTCAGCACTGCGGTGGATGTCTCCGTGCCAGCTCAAATTCCACAGGTTCCATGCAAGTAGCAGTAAATATTCCACTGTGAATATGTTAGAGGCATTTGAACAACACAATTCCCAGGCTGCACAGTGACCAAGTTAGAGTCACTGAATGGTTTGGGTTGGAATCCTGGAAATAAAGATCACTGTGTTCATGGCTAGAAACATAGAATATCTCAAGTTGGAAGAGACCCATAAGGATCATTGAGTCCAATCTCCCTGCCATGAAGGGTCCAAAACCCAACTTCAAACACTGGGCTTTGTTTGGGAGTGGCAGTAGTGATTTTGATTGTTTTTCTACTTGCAACCTTGGACACAGATACATTTTCACTGGCACAGCTGCCCAGAGCTGTGGGTTCCCCATCCCTGGGGGTACACGTGGCCATGGATGGGGTCCTGGGCAGGTTGAACTGGTGGGGGGCAGCCAGCCCAAGGCAGATGGTTGGAACTAAATGATCTTTAAGGTCCCTCCAAACCCAAGCCATTCTATGATTTTTAACAGCAACAGGAGAAAGGACCTTCCATTTGGGCACTTACCAGAAATGGGACTCCTCAATCGCATGAAAAAATGGGACCCAAATGGCTCCAAAATGAAACATTTCCTGCAAAAAGTTTGTTTTGACAAATTTCTTTCTTTAGGAAGTGCCGTACAGTGAGGAAATTGCTCACCACTTCTAGTGTTTGAAGCTATGGGAGACGTCTTTCTGAGCTTAAAAAGAAAACATATTGCTCTTTTTTTTTTTCCTGTTTGCATTCATACTGCTTGCCAAAAGGGGCTCTGAGAGCAAAGTCAGATGCAAAAGCATCAGGAATCAGTTTATTAGCTGGGAAGTGACTTTCAGCACATCTTGCTTTTGTTTCAGTGATCTTTCAAACCTGGCTGTTGGCACTGCAGACACATCTACAGTTAATGTGTTCCTGGGAATGTTTTTCTCCAGTATCAGGGGTGTTGCAATGGTGTTTCTCCCCAGCATCCTGATGTTTGCTCCCAGGGGACTTCCAGCCCTCTGGTTGCTCTTACTTTCTGTTCTGTGCCTGAAGTTACTCCCCCCCCCCCCCCAACACCCCAAGATATCTGTGTGCCCTTGCCATGGTCTTCTGCCGTACCCTTTTAGGTTCCACTTGCTGCATCCGCTCTGGCATGCATTGTTTTCATTTACTGCCCCTACTACACCCATAAAAGCTCCTTGTTGATGTCTCTGAAAGCCCCAAAATAAGCTGCATTAAAGCAGAAGAGGAGTACTTGATTGTGGACGTGAGGATAAAGAGGATTAGGGATGAGTGCCAAATCTACTGTTTAAAATCCTGCACTTGCTGCAGAAAGTATCTGGTCTGTCCTTTGCCAGAAGCGTCTTTGGCCCTGGAAATGAGCCCCATGTCTGTCGTTGTCCCAGCAGCAAGTCCTTTGCAGGAAGAGCAGTCCCTGAGCTGTTCACCCTAGGAAGGACTCATGGGTCTTCATGCAGCCCTCCTCTCCTACAGCCATCTCCCTGAGAGCGTTTCTGCTTTTCCTCTCGCCCTTTCCTCTGTCCTCCACCCCCCTCCGCCTCCATCTGGTTTCTATCTGGGCTGAACAGATGTTTTTCCACTTCTTAAATGTCCTGTGCTCTCACCTTGACGACGTCTAACAGCGGTTGTTCATTCTTCTTTCCCCAGGTGTAAAACTTGAAAAACTGGAGGGGCTGGAGGAGCACCAGCTTCTCACAGCCCCTTTGTGCACGTTGCTGCTTGGTGGAGGGATAGGGAAACCTCTGTGCTGGTTCACCTTGCAGCCTAGAACCCCATTTCTCTTTCCATCTCCCCTTTCCATTGTACACAGAGGATCAGACCTGTGATTTATGCTGGGGCAGTGTATATAATATTCTCACTTTCATGTTATAAATGTTTAACAAATCCGTAAGGTATCAAAAGAGCTCTCAGGGGAGATTTGCTAAGAAGGGTTGGTGGATAAACCTTGAGGGCTTGGCTGGAAAGCAGACATACACAGTTTATTGCTTCCCCCTGCTGTGGGGTGACAATAGGTTAATTGTAGATTTTTTTTCCCTTAAAATAAAAGTTCCTCACTTGGCAACTCAATCAAGTGGTATCTGTCACGTGGAGGTCTCCTGAAGGATTTATTCCCATTTTAAGTAATGTTTTGGAGGTGTGTGCTCCATCTGGAATACATTAGATAGAGAGCAGCAAGGTCTGCTGGCATGTGCCTGGGCTGGGGAAGGTGTGTGAGGTGGGGACTGGCTGCAGCATGGTACCTTCCTGGTACTGTCCTTCTCTCCTGTTCCCACTTTGTGGCTCTGAAGTACTGCAAAAGGGATTCCCTGAATCCTCCATCAAGGGACTGTGAGCATCACAGCAAGGGATAGGGATGATCTGAGCAGTTCTGGTCCCAGAGATGGTGGCAGCCACTGCTGTGCCCACTTCTGGCCGTGGCAGTGCCCAGCTCCAGGGCACTGTGGATGAGTCAGAAGTTACCAGCTGCTCCCTCCTCCAGTGAAACCACCTCCCTTCTCTGTGTTCTCTGTTCTCTCTCTCTTCTTCTTGGTACTGTACAATCAAGTGAAATCATGCCACTTGGAAGCTTCCCTCTGCTTAGCTTTGCGCTTCTTTACTTTTTAGCTGGCTGGACCCTTTCTCCTATAAAAGAGCAGCAAATGATACGATAAGAGAGCATGGCACTTTAGAGGTGAGCAACTGCTGGGTGCAAACCCACTGTCAGAGCCACCAGCTGCTGCCCTGTGGGAGGTGGGTGCTGAGCGGCCCCACCTGCTCTGGGTTTTGGAAACTGTCCTCCTTGGAGACCATATCTGTGAGCACTGGCATTTTCCATGCTGCCTGCCAAGGGGGCTGTGCAGCACGGAGCAGACAGCCTGCGTGTGTTTTTTGCTCGCTGGAGCACAGCCACCTTCCTGATGGAATGGGGCTTTCGTCACGCACTGTCCCTGGCCACTGAGCACCCATGTCTGTGCCCTCAAAACCCATTTGAGGGGCAATGTTGGGACAATGAAATGAGATGGGTGAGCTGGCATGTCGTCTCTAAATCTGGGTAGAATGGGGTCTCCTCCAGCATCACAGCCCTATGAGGCCTTTTTGAAGATAGGACCTCTCTGTGGGTGAGGTCAGTACTGTGAGACGCTGCTGCCATTGAGAACAAAAAGAAGTTTGGTTTTCAAGAAACATATTTCCCTGAGCTTCCTGCCCTTGGAGATCTTGGCCAGAACTCTGGTATTTCGTGCTCCCCAACCCTCTGAAAGATGAAACTGGGCTCGGGGTGCAGCAGGAGCGTTACTAATGGGATGTGGAAGTGCCATATGGCCCCAAACGATCACTGTCAGCGAGGCGGCTCCAGGAACCCCTCTTGCTGTATGGGCAATTAATCACCATCACCTCCTGATGTGGGTGGAGCTCCCATCCCAAGGGGTGCTCTGGTTGGAGGGATGGAAGAGGTTTTCTTTCTCTTTTAATGCTGGAGGGGTCTGCACGGCAAGGAGGAATCCTTCCCTGTGTGTGAGCGAGCACTTGGCTGCATTGCCTTCACAGGCCTGAGTGCCTGCAGGATCATTGCAAAGCTTAACCAACACTTCCCTGAAGCCACCAGCTGTCATTTCACTGCTGGAAAATCAGCTGCATTTCGTTCTTTTATCTCTAAGCTCCGTCTGGATTAAGTTGAAAGTGGTATTCAGGGCAAATTTGTTGATTCAGGCTTTTCTTACTGCAACAGACTTCCCTTTGTCCCCAGCACCTCTATTTCCCACATTTCCCTCTGTGGTGCAGTCTGCACTATCAGCTTCTGGCCACAGCCAGGCTCATGCCACATTTTAGCCTCTTATCACTGCAGACCTGGGGGCGTGCTGGAAAAAAATCTGAGCAAATTGTATTTCAGCTCATCCCTTCTTTTACTGCTCATGGATAAAGCATTTCTTCCCAATCTCGTGGCAGTTCATAAATATTGCTGCCTGGTTAGGGAGCGATAGTAGAAGTGGTACTGGGAGAGTTTGCTGTAAGGATGCATCCTTTGGAAGCCTCTGCTGAGGCTGTGTTGCTGCAGCTCTGTGTTGCTGCAGTGGCCGTGGCAATGGTGTATCTGTGGGGAAAACCCATCTTTTTGATGAGAACAGTTGTCCTTGGTCACAGGGAGGGCCTAAGAGCAGCCTGACTGGGAGCACAGAAGGCTTGGGATGGGTTGGAGTGGCAGTAGTTGTGTATCCGGTAATCCCTGGAAGTTCACCATATCCTAAAACACTGTTTCATTAGAGCTGCTTTCTGAAGCAGCTCTTGCCTCCCAGCGTGGGGAGGTAGGCCACTGAACCAGCTGTGGTTTTCTGTTAGTTTGCTATACTGGAGTTTGAAACTGTGCCGCTGGGTTTGCCAGTGCTGTTCTTTCTGATGCTACCCAGTTGTTTCGCACAGCCTTGAAGTGGTTTCCCAGCTATTTGAACTCCCTAAATGACAATGCTTCATTATTGTCTGATGGAGAAGTGGAATCTTCTGTTTATATGTAAAGGTTCCCCTCCTTCCC
Source organism: Coturnix japonica (assembly GCF_054131305.1). NCBI lineage: Eukaryota > Metazoa > Chordata > Aves > Galliformes > Phasianidae > Coturnix > Coturnix japonica. The sequence continues at coordinate 5,576,160 of NC_140677.1, read as the reverse complement.
CCCCTACCTCCCTCAACATATGCAAAGGCACTGCAGAAACTGGAAACAGATAAAAAGAAGAAAACGGGCTTTTAAATCGAGTTCTGAAGTGTAAAGATGTGAAGGCCACTTAGAAATCATTGCCTTGCGCTTTCTCCCACACTGTGATTCATTTGGTCCAATCCATCATTGATTCAACATGCTCATCCGCCAGAGCCTTCAAAGACAACTGTGCATCTGCTTTCGCCATTCATCAAGGAGGAGCACAAAGGAGAAGGGCAAAGGAAAATGTATTGCCAGCTCCCTTTGGTGCTGTTTAATGGGTGTGAAAAAAGGACAGTGGAGAAGCTGGGTTAATGAAAGCCAGGACTGCTGGGGAAGTGCCCTCGGGACATATATTTCTCAGCCCAGGTATGGACCTTGCTAAATTTGATTCTGCAAAGGAACTTCAAAAGCAGAGCAGGAGAGCCAAGATGAGGTCAATGTGCAGAAGGGTAATCCAGTGCAGGTGGGGGCTCCTCCCCAGATGTGGCCTCTCAGACACTGAGGGGAGAGGGCTGTAGACCCCTCATGTCTCCCATCTCCCAAATATGCACTGAAGTATTTTCAGGAAGATGATGCTTTGCTATCTGGAGAGTTTTGTAGGGAGCACCATGTAAAGAAATGGTTTTGTTTTGTTTTGCTTTTTAATGCCAACTCCTATGGAGAAACTCTACCTTTTCTGTCCATTGGATCCTAAGTGCTCTAATAAATACAGAAGATGTTATATGCTGGGGCACTGATTTGCCGATAGGAGTTGACAAGATATATCTTTTTTTCCTCCTTCAAGCCAGTTCTGCATGTGGAATTGTTAGGATGAATTGGATGAGCATTGACTGGGGCAGAAAATCTTGTGGCCATATGAAGGGTATGCGTGAGAGAGGAGACGATGCTTTTAACTCCCAGTTATGCCATAGGAGACCCTCCAGATGGGTCCTTCCATGGGCTTTCTCTGAAGCTTTCGGGCATTTAACACTTCTGCTTTTCCAGAAGTGAGGAAAAATATTTTGGGTACAGCTACAAAATGAATAAAAATGTATTTCTGGGCTTCCTCAAAACCCACCTAAATTCCTGGGCCAACCCAGAGATTATTTGTCCTTCTTTAGCATGGGTTTATCTTGGTGAAGAAAGCTTGTTCTGAGATGTACAGCAGAAGGGTGCTTTGTGCAAAGCATGGGGAGGACTGTTGGGCAACTTAGTGGCTGCTATAGAGCAACAAGTGGAATGATACGCCTTGCAGTTAATTATCTCACTTTTGGATGAGACCTAGACCTCCTCCAGGGTTCTCACGTGCAATTATTTATCACTAATACTATGTTCATTTCAATCAAAGATGCTTAGCTTGAAGTTTTGCAAAGACAGGCTTCCAAGTAGTTGAGCAACAATTTGTTCTCGGAATAAACCAATTTGCAGCTGGGGCCTGAAATGCTTTGAAGAAGATGAGTTTATACTTGCAGGCATTCTGCTTTGTGCTTATCTTGATTTGGCCTTGCAGATCTTAGTCCAGATTTTAGCTGAGTGCAGTCTTTTCTTCAACTTTGGGATGGGGAGGGGAAGCAACCCAACAACTTGTGGATGAGTGAGCTCATGTCCCAGATCGTTCCCCTGAGAACCAAATAGAGCTTCTGGATTCGTGTAATGTGCTGGCCAGTACGTGCTGGCTCATTGGGGTCCTTTCCATGTTGGAAAGAAGATATAGATGAAAGCTCATATGAATTATTTATCTTTGTGCTTTAACTCTATACATAGAGAGAGCTGGAGGATGGGCCTCCTTGGGAAAGGCTGGGAGATGTGGACAAGAAGTCTATAGAAGCTCTGGGAGTTATTAGCACACCCACCACAGAAGCCCTGCTAGTTCTGTGTTCGTGTGGTTCATCTTTCAGACTAACTGGACAGACTTTCCTTCTTTTGATTTGTGTGCTGTAGGTTGGGTTTTGCTTTTCCTGGCTTTCTTATTAGTACCCACGCTGCAGCTTTTTGCTCTCGAGTTCCCTTGATTTCACTCAGTTCTGCAGCTTTAAGGGGAATGGGAGAAGCTTGCTCGTGTGCCTACAGCTCAAATTAAGCGCAGCAACCCCCTCTTGGCAAATTCATAATTGTTATGGAAATATTATAAATCATTCCTGTGAGGTCCCAGTTCACTAACGAAGGAAGCAGGACAATGTATGCTGCTAAATGAGAGTCCTGATGCTAAAAGGCTCCTGATGGACATCTGGGACAGTGAAGTCACATAGCCTTAGTCTGGGTGTGGTCAAAATTGCAAACAGACATTGGTTTTAGATAAAACAGCATTATTGCACTTTTATAGAAAGTTAGTAGCGTGGCTGCTGACCTTATGTTTGGCAAAAGTAGCCAACCCAAAGCATGCATGCAAGGCAGATGGGGAATACGATTTAATTAAAAAAGAAAATGTTATTATATTCTGAGAACAAAGTGGTAAAATCTTCTGACTGCGTAGGAATTTCTATTGAGAAATGGAAGGCACTGACAGGCTGGACTGGGAGGGGATGTGGGTCTGGGCCATCTTCCCCTGGTTAGGAGGAAGAAGGACAGTCTCAGGGTATCAGCCAAAAGCATGGTTGGTTGTTGCCTCTGGAGCAGCGATGACTGGAAAGTGGCCAAGCACTTTTCTTCCATCTGGAGCTGTGTGATAGCAGCGATGGCTCCCTGCCTGCTGGAGCTGCTACTGGCACCCCCAGCCCCACCTGTGCCTGCCCTGGGGCCCCCAGCACTGCATACAGCAGCCAGACCTGCAGGGAGTGGCAGCTGAGCATGGGTGCTCACTGCCCACAGGAGATGCCTCTGGGGATCTGAGCAGATTGCTGACAGGGTGGGGGTTCTGGAAATGGGGTGATTTAATGGGTTTCTAGGGGGGTTCAGGTTGAATATTAGGAAAACTGGTGAGTTACAGGGATGCATCAGCTGAAGCAGGAGCAGCTTCTCCATGAGGCTGCTTGCAGGAGGCCATCAGCATTAGCCATCAGATGTAAGGGTGACATCTGCCATGGGCTTTGCTCTTCAGGGCAGGACCCCCTGACCTTCGGAGACCTGGAGACCATCACCCACCCCTTGAATGGCCCCAGAGAGGGCAACGCAGCCCGTGACCCTGATCCACCAATCCATCATCCAGTCCTGTCCCCATGCAAAGCCTGCAAGTCTTCTGGGCCTGGCTTGGGGGGTTCTTCAGAGACCGGGGTGAGCAGTTCTGGCTGCAGGCACCAGGTCTTCATTTGTAAATAAGCACCTAGCTGCTATGGTAATGCTTATTTAATTTGGGCTAAGTATTTCTACAGCTGCTCTGGGGGAATCATGCTGGTTTATGCTGAATGTTAATTCTCAGCTGCTCACAGCTGCAGAAGCATATCGGTCAGACTCAGCCCTAAAAGCAGATTGTGTTGTGTGGTGAGGTGTGGCCACATTGACTTTCCCTGCCCTTTGGGGTTCACTGAAAAGAGCAGTGACTTTCCAGGACTGCTTGCACTCACCTAACGCAATCCAGGGACCAATACCCATCTGTGCTAGCAAAGCAGGTCTATAGTTTGCCTAAGGCATTTTTTAAAGAAAAGAAATGCCACTCCACATCTCAGCTCCGTCTGTCTTTACCTGTTTTCTCACCATGCCATAAGCCATGCTGTTTTGCCTTGCTTTGATTATGCAGGGCTAAATCTGGCTTTGCTTTGAACAAGCAGGGTGGGCCAAGGTATAGGATCCAAGGGGCCATCCACAGATCACGTGTCATGGTGTCCATGAACCCAGGGACTGTAAGCTGAGGGTGGAGTCAATGAGCTGAAGATGGATGGTCCTTGCTCCAGGGTCCTCCAGGGACCACCTGACCTTCTGCAAAGACCCCACAGATCCCCTGTCTGCGCTGCACCTGAGTTATATTAGTGCCGAGAGCTCTCCCAGCAGTGGGATCGATGGGCTCTGGGGCTGAAATGCTGCCAAGCCATCCTGCTGCAGCAGGTGGGCCCCGCTCTTGGCCCTGGCTCCTCCAGCACTGTGAGCAGCTGGGGAGCTGCTATCCTCAGCCAAGTACAGATAAAAGCCTCCCTCCATCTTCCCCTGGGCTCAGGCAGGTTAGAAAGCCTGGTTTAGCTTGTACTACACAGGATGCTCTTTGCAAAAAGTGGATTTTGGAGTGCGCTGTTCTGCAGCAAACTCAAGAGCTGCTCTTTGTTCAGGGTGGTGTTTTGGAGCAGGTTTTGGGGAGCAGCATGTTGCATTGCAGCATCCCCAGAATCCTTTAGGCCCAGCATCATCTGCAAGCTTTGCACCACCTGAGATGATGCTGTGTCCATGATGTGCTAAGAGGAGCTCTGACAGGGCCCTTTGCGAGCTATCGTGCAATCTGTTTATAGCTTGGGATTGTCTTTGACTTTTAAACACTGCAGTGAGGAGTAAACGCAGCGATCCCAATGTGGGCTTTGTTATGACATTCTGTTGCAGGCAGGAGGCAAGCTCCGGCTCTAATAACAAACACCCAGTGTTATGACACTTTTACCTTCCCAACTATTTATGCAAGAGCAAATATTTTATTTTAAGGTTTGAAATGGGCGGATAACATAAAGCAGTCCCATTCCTTTAAATAAGGCCTGGTTTTTGCTTCAGGAGATGTTGTTTAATGGAAAGATTAATTGTGTTATATAGGGCTGTATTGCCTACCTACCAGTTTCTGTCTTGGAAGGAGCAAAGATGTGGCTCTTTGTGCTGGTACCAAGCTACCAGCCACGAAGACATGCAGTTCCTAGGAAGAAAACAAAATGTTCTACAAAAAGTTCATAGAAATCAAGGGTTTGGGTAGTGCAGTTCATTTTTGGGGCTGAAAATTGATTTTAGCTGCAATGGTTTGCAACAAGTCCACCCTATGCTAACACCCTATGCCAAGCAGTGTAAAACGAGAAGGGAGTTTCGAAGAACTTGAGCTGTTTTCTGCCTCGCAGTAAACATTCTGCATCTCCCTATCACTGCTACACCGCGTTAGAGAAATCCTGCGTGCATTTTCATCTCCTGAGATTGAATTAATTAACTTGAATTTTCTTCTTAACGACACATAATGACTGGGGAGAGCAGGAGGAACTGAAAATTTAATCTTGACTTGTCAGCAAATTCCTGCTCCAGCAGCCGAAGGAGAAGCAGCCATGCACTTGCATAATGCCCTGGTGTGGCCGCCTGCCTGTTTTGATTAAATGGATTCTGGGGGTTTAGGAAAACTACAAAGTTTATAGCTATGGTGATCTTCGAAAAAGTGATGTCAAACACCATAAAGCTGCCAAACCACCACTGTGGTGCTGGGATTTCATGCTGGCCTCCTCTGTAGCAGGGATTTTCAGTCCTGGAAAGTGCTGTTAAAATAGTGTGGATGGAGGAGGGGTAGCCTCGCGCCATGGAGACCTTCCTTCCCCCTCTCTGAACACTGCTCATTTTCCATCAGTGCTGCTTGGAAGCCGTGTCTGAAGCCACTTTGCTGCTGGGAGCCAGGAGTTCCTCTGCAGTGGTATCACTCACTCCCCTTGCTGGGATGCCAGTGGGGCTGTGACACGGTGCCCTGCAATATTAGAAGCCCCTAGCACACAGCCAGGGTGATGTCTGACTGTGAGCTTTACTCAGCTCCTTCCATTACAAAAATGAGCAGGTTTTGGGAACGTCTGCCTCTAACAGCTTAAGGCATGCTCCCTCTTTTGGCAAATTTTGATATCTGTTTCTATTGACTATAGAGGCAAAATGCAGCCTAGGAATTCTGAATTCCTGAATCTAAACTGCACTGAGATTGCAGCCACCTCTTCTTGCAGTAGGTGCTGTAGGGCTGTGCTGTACAGCCAGGGGATTTACATGGCCATGAGCATTTCAACATCTTAGGCCCTAAGGAAGAACAGGGAGGGAAACTGCACCTAATCCCTGCTGAAAGGTAGCAGCAGGGATGGAAGTATTCAGAAAGCTGTGCCTGATGAGATAAGGGCTGAAGGATGAAGATTGATGGCTTTTTTCCATCCTTCTGGTTGGAAAGGTCTGGCATAGATTACCCATGCAATTGGGGACCTTGTGTAAGCACATCATTGAGCCCAGCAGGCTGTTTGGGTGCACAAACCTCTTCAGGCACCCAGCTCCTGCACAAGGATACATGAGAGAGAGAGTCTGCAATGAGATAAGGCTCAGCTGAAGGACTTATGTGGAACTTGGAGCTCTGGGCTTGGGATGTGACTCACTGATGGGAAAGTCCTTTCAATAATGTTCTTCCTGGTGCCAGCGGAAAACACAAAGAATCAAAATACCTCCAACATATTAATGGAGGTTTTCTCAAACTGAAGGTTTAATTGATATTTTTCTTCAAATAGCAGACTAAAGTTGAGTAATTTAAGCCATTTTACAGCAAAGGCAATGGAATAATTGCTAATGGCTTTCAGCTGAATGTATTTAAAGTCAGGTCAGGAACCCGAGCTGATTTAAAGACCAAAGGGCATTCCTTTCTCTTGCAGAAGAATTAGATTACAATGATAATTACAAGGTGGGATTCAAAGTAGAACTGAGATTTGAGCATTGCCTTGGCAGATCAACAGCAAAAGAACCGATCTGGTGAAGAAAAACGTGAAAAAGTGGCAAAACTAGGCCTGAAAGTTGGTGTCGTGTGAATGAGTGGGAGAACAGAGCAGGAAGGAGATGGAGGTCCTTCTGGCTGAGATCTGGTCTAGGCAGTGGCACAGCTTTGGGTGATGGTCACTTAGGATTGGGTGATGCATATATGGGAGGTGTTCATCTTGCAGATGATGCCCATCAGATGGCCAAGAAGTGTTCTGGGAGAAGCGTTGTGCCCAACTGATACATCGGGGGGTGTTCTGAGATTTGTCCTGAAACGTGTGGCTTTTATGCGTCTGATTCTTGAAACCATTTGTAAAACAAGGGAGGTTTGGGAAGGTGAGTCCCTATCCTGTGGAATGGTCGAGGGGAGTAAAGCAAGAAGAGAGACCTTCATGTTAGAAATCTGAATTTTAACATTTGTTTAAGGATAAAAATAGAAGTGTTTTAATGAAAAACCCTCCTGGCAGAATTTTCAGTGGCTCTGCTTCCTTTGGAAGAAAGTCCTTGTACCATAACACTGACAAGAAGGTGATGGAGCTGTGGCCTGCTGATTTATGTGTCCTGGCATCATGAGGCAAAGCTTAGGATGGCACAAAATTCCCTCAGCCATGGCTGCACCCTGCATCCATTCACAGGCTGGACACTGGTCTGGGATGGTGGGCATCTTGGCTGGAGAGCCCGTGGGGATATTATAGCCTGTAGAGCAGGGTAGGTCACAGCTGCAGGCCATGCACTGAGAGCCAAGTCCTAAAAACCACCAAAGCCAAGGGGAAGCAGATGCTCGGAATATTTGCGTGGGTTCTTCTCAGACCAGAAAAACCTCATACAGTTCCAAAGCACAATGTATTGATACATCAGACAAGCTAAGACTCCTGCCCCCAGCTGCTGTTGGGGCAAGTCCTTGTTTTGTTTGTTTGTTTTCCTGTTGCTGGCTGAGGAATTTGCTGGCTGAGGGAGCTGGCAGGTGCCAGTCTTCCTGCACAGCTGTGGGACACTGGGGCACAGTTACACCATGCTGTGTTTGCTGGGCCTGCAGTGCTGGTGGCCTTTCTTTGTCCCTACAGTGGTGTCTCATCCTGCCATGGGGTGGTCAGGGGCTGGAGGGGTGAGAAGGGAATCTGGCAGCTTTTCTCTAGCACATTAGTCAATATCTAAAGGAGATGTAGTTTAGGTGCAGGTAATGGCTTCCACATCTCAGTGTCAGGATTGCGAGAGATTGCTCTTTGCTATCCGCTGGAATGACCCTGCTCCGGTACTTCTTCAGTCATGGGAGAAGGAAAAGACAAACTCTTGATCGCTTTTCTTCAAATAATAGAAAACCCTTCATTTCCTCCTTTTTGTTTCCTTTTAAGGTCATTGGCTCTTTGACTTGCCTCAATGTTCACTTGGTTTCCCTATCTCCTACTGTGCCCTCCAGTAGGGTGGTATGGTCCTGCTCATCTCTGTGTTGCTCTCCATGATGGAGATCTATGAAAGGTCACCATGCCTATACATTCAGCTAAGGTTATCTAATGGCTTCCTTTCAGCCCCCTGCAATGATAGAAGCACTTTCCATCTTTTGACTGCTTGTGCAAGGCAAAGCTGCTTGGGAAAATTTCTGCATCACAGATTGCCTTTTGCTGTAATTCAGGTTATTTCCATTGCTAGCCACCACATGTGGATGTATGGTCTATTAACACTACACTGCACTGAACTTCATCAGAACTACCCAGAATACACTGTGGGTGGCTTTGCTATGGCATACATGCCTTTGATTACCTTTTGGCAGCCCAGTAGTATGAATGAATTGTACTTGCAGCCTTCCATGGCAGTTTCTGTGGGCTTTCTTCAGATTTCATCACTTTTGGCAGTTCCTCACTGGATCTTGTCTGTTCAGTGTCCTCAGCTGAGGAGTTCTCTATTAAGGTCTTGTTTCTTGCAGACTCCCTGTCCTTCAGTCTTTGTCCTGATGCCACCAGAGCGCTTCATAGTCTTTCTTTCCCTTCTCTTGCCTTTGTAACTTGCTCCTCAGGATTCTCACAATGGGATTTAGGGAGAAACCAAAGAGCCACCAGTGCATTTTTAAAACATCCCATTGCCTTGGGAAAAGCTGTAATCGTGCAATTCTCTTTTCTTTGCTATCACCCAGCTTTCCACCACACTCCAACATGGGAACAGTTAAGGAGCATAAATAGCAAACAGGTTCATGTGCCTAAGCACTTCCAGATGCCTGAGCAGGTAATGCTTTGAAATGTCTTTTAAATGAGCACTGAGTTTTGACCTGCAGGATAAATGCTGACTGGCATGACACAAATAATACTGATCTAGAAAATTATGCCAAATTATCCCCACCAGCCGTAATGGTGGTAACGGCTCAGAAACTCACACCTCAATGGAGCTATTTCCTGCCAGGACACTGCAGAGCCTTGCAGTTACTGTCACCAGCTTGTTCCGTGAATTACCACGTCTTTGCTAATTGTCTGTGATTCCCCATCTAGGTTTAAACACAAAACTTCTGCTGTTAATTTATTATCTGTGTGCTCACCCATGCTCCAGCCTGTCTGATCATCCGCTTATACCAGACCTAAGGAACTGAGTGTTGTATGCTCTTCATTGCTCACAAAAAACTTCTTCCTATGGTGTAGTTTCCTCATGTGGGGATTTTGCACCTGGTCTCTGCAGCACAGAGGTTTTCATTTTCCCCTCTCTCCCTCCAATTGCAATACTTTTTTTCTGAGCAGGGTGGTCAGAAATATATTTAGCCAAGGAGCTGAGCTGTACGTTGTATTATTGCACAGCATGGTCAGATTGTATTCCTAGTGACTGTTAACAAACGTTTGCTTGGAAAATGTCTTCTATACTTGGGCAAGGAATTAAACTGCTGGTTTAAAATACATTTCTCTGTTTGAGAGGGATCACTTTACCTTGTGCTGAGTGATAGCAAACATCGAACGTAATTTCAGAGTCCTTCCTTCCTCTGATTGTTCAAATTTCAAGTTTAACAGTAAAATAAAATCTTAAAGGAATAATTCTCCCTTTACTGCCTTCAGTCTGCTCCCACTTTCTCCCTCAATAGCTGTAGGAGACCTTTCTTAATCTTTCCAATTAACTCAGTATTTCCTGTAAGGCTAACACAAGTGGGTAAGAAAGGAGTGTAAAGCGAGGAAAGACATCTGTCAACTATTGGAAATACTTTCCATGTTAGAAATTGAAGTGAGCCCACACTGAAGCCAGATGATCCAGAGAGAAGAACAATTGCAGCGTTGGCTTGAAAAGAATGCGGGTGATTTGTTATAGCTGTCCTCACAGTAGGCACCCAGTTGTCATGTTCATATGAGAATACCTTGGAGATATGCTAAACACATATCCCGTTCCCATCAGGAGTGCTGAAGAGCCAGAGCAGGCAAGGTTTGACTTGCATTTTCTGGAAGACATAAATTATCATTTGTTCCTAAATCTCCATCTTTTCAAATCTTTCTCATTCCTCCCTGCCGTCCCACGACTAATTTAAAGCAAGCTGTGAAGGGCTCGTGTGTAGGCAGTTGAAAGTGTGCATTTTACAAACTATTGAAACTCCCAGCAGATTGAGGCTGCACGCAGAATTCTGTAACGATCTGCTTCTGACTGTGAGCCTTATGTAATAGGTCAGTGGAGACCCATTTTGGTAATGGCACAGTAAGAATACGAAACACTTTTGGGGAGGAGAGACCCAGCATTTCAGCTGATCTGACACGGAAGCTCTTGCATTGTTGTTTATTTGTTTTACTTTTTAGTTTATTCTGAAGTTTTAAAATCTCTCTGGCGCAGCCTGAAAACACACAGCCTTGTGAGCCAGGGCGTGTTTTAACAGGAGAAAGGGTCCACAGACTTCCAGGGCTGTCCCACTTCTCCACCCCTCCTTGCCCTGGCTAAGTTAATTCTAGTTGCGGAGAGAAGAACCAGATTCATCCTCCTAAAGGGTGGAAAATGTGATTTCAATCCAACAGTTTCTGCACCACTTGGCATCCTTTTCTCATTCCTGACCAAAGACCAGCTTTTCAGTAGTCACTTGCCATCCCCACTTGCAAAAAGAATCCTATGAATCAGTCAAGTCACGGCATTGCCCTACCAGTTTGACATTACACTCTTGTATTCTCTTGCACTTGAGATCCCTTATTGTGCCAGGCTCCAGGAAATCATAAAAAACTGTGAATGACTGGATTACTCTAAAGGGCAGAGGGTATCACAAGATCAACAACTGGAACTTTACATTTCATGAATCACAGGATTTACCCAGCCTCCCGGGCAATGAGCCCAGCAACTCTTATTCCAAAATGGCCTACCAGTGAAGATGACAAGAGATGAAGACTGCGCTAACAACTCCTTTGTTACCTTCACGGTTAATCATGATGCTTGAATTTGTTTATATTCATTTCTAACATGAATTCATACAGTTTCTTCCTCATGGAATACTACTGTGGGGTGAGGAAAGGAGGCTGCAAAGGTCATTGCTGCATGCTGAGGTTCCTCAGAGCAGCCTGAGCTCTGGATCTCATGGAAAAAAAGCAAGCTGGCCTAGGGAACCCATCAGCACTTTGCTGGCAGCCAGCCTGGGTTTGAACAGAGATAGGATTATCCCTGAGTGCACCACATCTTGCTCGCTTTGTCCTCCTCTGCTGTCTCTAACACAGAAGGAGCTATTTTAAAGTAAAACCTTTCATGAAAACTATTCAAGATGTTCTCTTCTAAAGGGCCAAACCCATGTCTCATTGCTGGGTTTCTCTCCTTTGAGCTATCTCTCCTGCCATTTAATAGAGATGAGCAAACAGACCTCATGGAGAGAGGAGCTGCTGTAAGGCTTATGGAGGAGCTGCTGTAAGGCTTATGTCATTGCACTGCATGTTTCTTTGCTCCTGTCCTGGTCTGGAAGACTCTCCACATCCATCAGGAGCAACAGATCTGTCCTTCAGCTGTCTTACAAAAGTTTTATCTCTTCCTCTAGCCATTGCCTTCTTGCAGCCCATTGACCCCCCTTGCAAATACCAACTCAGTGAGACATCTCTGGCCTCCAGCTCCTGCCTCCATCCTTGAGACCTCATCTTTTTCCTCCACTGCACATCCCCTAAGCCCAGCCTTACAACATATGTGCGATTTGCAGAGAGTGTTTGTCACAACCAGGTGACAAACACTCTCTGCAAAGGTGAAAGTAAAAATGCCACCAGATCTGCCTTTTGTAACCGTGCAAGCAGCTTGTTAAAATTAGTCACGCACTAAGCTGCAGTACATCTGTGCTGTCAACCGGCCAGAGCCATCAACACTGCATCTTCTCCAGCGTGAGCACAGATGGGAGCTGCTCTGCCAGCACCGGGCCCCAAATCTGGGCAGGCACAGATTCAATTCACTCCTTATTCCTGATTTTCCCTGCTTTAATTTGTGAAGCTTTGCTCAAATTTAGCCTCTCACCTCATCCTCGGCTCCTAAGCATTCGCATGACCTGAGTATCCCACAGACAGAGGATCCCAAAACAAAACCTTGATGCTGGAGTGAGTTTCAGCCAAATTTGTACTTGGCTGTTCTGAAAACTTGCTTTTTAAACTTAATTGAGAAAGGGCTGTGATTTCCAAGGCCTTTTGGGGAGTGAGGTACCGAGCTGTCACTGGAAGTTTATTAAATTTGGGCCCAATTCCCAAAATTGGCTTGAAAAACTGCAAAGCAAAATTCCTGTCTGGCTCTGTGCTGTGGTCCAGCTGTTGATCTGAAGGCACCAAACCTTCTGGCAATTAACAGCTGTTGTCAGCATTGAGCAGGAGGCATCTTTTGGAGTTTTCCTTGTGGTGCCCTGTTTTTGGCATGGGGATGGTGGAGAAGACAGGTGCTGCTGCCAGCAGTGCGGGGCCGCACTGTGCCTCCAGCCCCACTTCCCTATTGAGAGCTGCCTTTGATGCACATCCAAAAATAAGGCTTTGGATCCAGTGTGCTTAACTGCTCTATCAACATGCCCCACTGTACAAACACGTAAACATATTACATGCCTGTTCCCAAGCCAAGGATCTCATGTTTCCCCGTGTCCTACCTCTGGTGACTTCTGACTTGACATAGCTGACATCTGTGCTCACCCAGCCCTGCACCCCCAACCTCATCTTCTTGCCCTGCTGAACACCATTGCTCCTCCTGCAGCCCAGAAACACAAGCTTTCTCTTTCCCCACCCCTAAAACAAGGATTATCATGACTTCCACCAGAATTTCTCAACCACCAACAGCAACAGGTCCAGCAGCCCAAGCTGAGGCAGAGAAGGGGAAAACACTGTGCTGTCTTTGCCTCTTTCAGAGCACGTTTGGTGCTGACTTCCAGACATTTTGCACATAATTCCCTGCCTGTGAAAGCCTGACATTGTGCCGGGAGGACACGAACACAGAACCTTTGTGCTGAGGGTATTATGCTTTCCCCGCGCACTTGCTCTCTGCTCGCACATGCTGTCTGGACAGCCCTTGGAGCTCGGTCTCTTGCATACCATGCTTTCTGATGGAATTTGGATTCAAATGTGAAAATTCTCCACCACACAATAAAAGTGGCATTTCCATGCCCTTTAGCACATCAGTCTTTTCTTGTGAATAGAGCCCTGAGTTCTTTGGCTTTTGCCGTATGGAACAATCGATCCCTTCAGTTAACTTGCCAACAGTAATCGGTTTCTCCTAGCCATAAATTTTAGCTATTCTTTTTTTCTCCCTTTTTTGGGGGTGAATCGGTGGGGAATAAAGTAATAAAAAGAGACAGCCATAAAGTAGGCAGCTGTTACTAGTCAGATCTTGCTCTGGGAAAGAAGCAATGTGAATATCAGCCTGGCTATTACCTATTGCTCTGTAATGAAGTTTAGCTATCAGGGCAGGTTGCTTTATGAAGGGTCTCAGTGTAAATGTTCTCACTTCCAGCTTCCACTTTCTCTGTACTTAGGTCAGCTGTATTCAAACTAAAAGACAAACCAATTTTAACCACCCTGTGGGCTCTTAATGCTTGCTGGACAAGGTGAGGTAGTGTCATCTAAGTGTGCAAAGTGGTAGTGAGACAGTAGTTTTGCTTAGATGTTACTTTTTGGATACACCACTTTTCTCTGTTTTGTGACATCATTTGTTTGCTCGTTCTTTGCCTTGCATTGCCAGTCTGCTCTCTCATTTCACCAAGGTTTTTGCTGCATGTGTCTGTTTCTGAAGGAAGACCTTGATACTCCTTGCTCTGATGGAGCTGCAGCTTTGGCACTGGTGACGTTGGAGGGGTTCTCCAGAGCACAGCAGCATCCCAACACCAACCCCATCAAACTGTCCCTCTCCTCTTCCCACTGCTGTTCCTGACTTCATTCATCAGGGATGGGAAATGCTCAGGAAAAGAATTTCCCTCTGTCCAATGTTGAGCCCTGCTGAGCTAACCATACAGGTCCTGCTTTTCTCTAAACCTGGAGTGTGTCCTGAGGATGGGCTTATTTGAGATAAATATTACCTGTATGGAAACTTGCCATTCATGTAGCTTGGTACAGCATGGTTGTTTTTTTTTTACACTTGTGTGGTTTGCAGCAAGCCATGAGCACTTGCCTTTTCAGGGCTTGGGAAGGGAGAGCAGCTTTGAAATTACACATAAAATTGTGCAAATGAACTTGATCTTGCTCAGTTTCCTTCCCTGTGTGCTCCACACCGCTGGTGTCTGGGAAGGAGAGTGGGAACCCCTGGCATGAGGCTTATAAGAGGCAACATGGCACATTTAGGGTCCGATCCCTCTGCATGACAAAATAAAGGCTCTGTCAACCCTTAGGAAGGAGGATTCCCTTACCTGGGTTGCTTGTAGAACAACCAGAAAACCCTTCTGCAGAGATTTCCTCCTTCCCTGCCGTTGCTGGTCTGCAAACTTTTGCCTTTTCTCCAGCAGCGTCGCGGTTCCTACAAAGCCCTTCCAAAGCTGATGTCATTTGGGCAGAGATCTGCCAGATTTCCTGACCTTTTTGACACATTCCCAATATCCACAGCCCCTGGGGACCCTGTGAGGTGACGTGGCCAAAGGCCTGGCCAGCATCCCCCACTAGAACTTAATTTTCCTAACGACACTCTGCAGCTCCAGTTGGCTTTTGGAGAGCACTTTGGTTTCTTCCCACTGTTCTCACTGAGGACTGGAATGAAATATAGATATTTTAACCCCCCTCAGTTTGGCAGGTGCTCCCCTTGCATCAGTTGACGCTGTTTCCTGGGGTTGTGTGGGTGCTGTGGATGTCATCAGCCCATTTGATTTTGTTTTGATACCAACACCCAACACCACCTTCATGCACAAAAGCAGAGATGGAGGCCCACTTGTTCCAGATGTTGACAGGTTGGAGCCACCTGGGTAAAGCAATGGCTTCCTACCCCCAGATGCACAAAACTTTGGGCACGTTTTTGAAGCAAGAATTGCTTTTTTTTGTCCCTACCTTAAGTCTACCCCTATGTGAGACTGCCAGGGCAGGGCCTGCCTTCTGATGGTGTTTGCCTTGAGTCTGGCTTGAAAAAGGACCTCCTCCAAAATGCTGCTGCCACCCAGAGAAGATTAACAAACTCAAGGGACGGCCAGAAATAATATATACAGCCCTTACTCACATTCTTGTCACGATCGGTTAAAAAAAATAAATACACATAGCTGTCAGTTTACCACAGCTGAACACAGTTGTATTATCTGCTCCGCTTTCTGATTTATTTGTTAAAGTACAGCAGAGCACTTATGCTCTGTGCAGCTTATAGTTGTTCTTTCACCAGCAGCAGAAAAGCTTACGCATTCCAGTAGTTAAATGATGCAATATCCAGGTGGGTATTCAATGGCCCGTGACAAATCTGGAATGACACAGCAGACACCATAAATATCTTCACTTGAACAGATAGACAAAAAACCTTTTTTGTAAATGTGGTTCCTCCCCCCCCCACCCCCCCCCCCCTTTTTTTTTTCCCCATAGGATGGCCTTAATTTTTAAAATACTATTTAAAAATAGTCCAGGGAATCATCTCTGTCCTCAATCTGGCCTGTTCCCTTCTGAGCTTTCAGGACGTGGAGCCTGTTGTGATGCAAGCAATGGATCTCTTTCCTATTGAACAGATTCTTCTTGATGTTTCTTTAACAATCAGAGGTTCAGCTGTGTGAATATTCCCAAACTGTTCAGAGAAACCCCTCAAGCGTGTGCACATTCATGTATTTTTTACATCATTTTGGGAGTTATTGAAACATGGTCATCTGTTAGGTGACTGCGCTCTGAACCAAGGCAATGTGCCAGGGGTGTCCTTCAGCAAAGATGTGTTGTCCTACAGACACAGGGTAGACCCTGCCCACGCTGGTGCCTCAGCATCTTCTCTGAGTTCTGTTATCATCACACTACATATAATGCACTGCAAAGGGGTAGCTGAGGGATGGAAGGGAAGCACACCTTTATTACCAAATTAGGATTTTAGGAGATCTCTGAAGTGAGGCTGAACTTGTTGGATTTCTAACTTTTCAATTAAACCTTTTAAAAGAAGTTTTTCAAAGGTTAGGGAGGAGAGGTGGGTGTTTTTTTTTCCTGAAACATTCCTTTTGCTTCAAGGTGAAAAGGTATGTTTACATTATTTTATTTAATTACTGACTGACGTAAAAACTATGGTTTTCTTGGCTCTGTTTTTGAAGGAAACAATGGTGTGGGATCCTCAGTGTGGTGTTTAGCTTACAGAGGCATTGCTTCCAAGAGTATTGCACCCACACTGGGTACCTCAACACACAGCAATTGTGCTATTCTTAGGGACAGTCCTGATCATGGAAAGGCAGAGCTGTGGTGGGTGGATGTGTGAAAGGCAAAGTGGGGTTCAGGGTTTGCAAACACTGCTGGCCACAGGCACCAGGACAGTGCTGTAATGCTCCTAGGGACACTGCAAAAGGGACTGAAATTTGTCATCTTGAGTAGTGTTGTCCCAAGGAACAAATGTGAGTTTTGGCATTGCTTTGCCAAACAAAAGTGGATTTGGATTCAGTCTCCTCTGCAGTGTATGACAGACCTTGTGTACAATTGCTCCCAAACAGGCTATCAGCATTCAGAAGAATGTATCTGATGTTGTTTATAGGACTTTTAAAAATACTTCGTTATTTAAAGCTGTGGGATTTCATTACTGATACATGTGTGCCTCAGAGGCAGATACCGAGTCTAGCAAAAACATTGTTCTCTCTTAGTGCTTTGGGCAATGACTATTTAACAACACATGCTGCAATGGGGCATCTCAGAATCATTTTTCAAGATAGGCAGCTCTGAAATGCAGCACGTGCAGCTTAATGGACTACACATGGGTATGCTCCTTCCCACACCTCCCCTCTTCGAAAACATTCTTTATTCATTTAAATACATCCTTTAAGAATAAACAGCAAAGAACTTGTCAATTTGTCTTGTTCTCCATATCCCTTTCTCCTCCTCGCAGTTAAATCCATGTTATAGGCTAACATAGCTGATCTTTATCTGTTCCCAACCACTTACCCCTTCTGGTATTTTGCAGTCACTTTCACTGATACTTGTGTGTTTATTTCTGTTTAATCTCTAGCGTCAAAGCACTAGAAAACTCTCTTGGTCTTGAGTTATGGGATACTTGTTCCTACCACCAATTAATGAGTGACGTAATCACAGCTGCATCTCAAATGAGCCTGCCTGAAAATACCTCCATAGCCTTTCCAGGCACAACCGCATTGTATTCGTATGCAAAAAAACTTCTGCTCAGGTCAGGCATCAATTGCTCTGTCTAGCAAGGGTTTGGGGCATGAGGTCCCCATGGGGTATGGGGTTTGCCCTGAGGCAGCTCTGTCCCGTGGTAGACCTCTGCTTGGAGCTGTGTGCATATCCCCTTGGCAGCTGCTTGGCTCCCCGGCAGTGATGCCTTTCTTCTTGAGGGTTTGAACTTGCAGACTCGCCTCTCCTTTGGCAGAGTTTAGGTTTTCAGTCTATTGTACAGAAATGTTAGTGTTTCTCTGTGAAACAGCAAGGATTCTTTCTTTCTTTCTTTCTTTCTCTCTTTCTCTTTCTTTCTTTCTTTCTTTCTTTCTTTCTTTCTTTCTTTCTTTCTTTCTTTCTTTCTTTCTTTCTTTCTTTCTTTCTTTCTTTCTTTCTTTCTTTCTTTCTTTCTTTCTTTCTTCCTTCCTTCCTTCCTTCCTTCCTTCCTTCCTTCCTTCCTTCCTTCCTTCCTTCCTTCCTTCCTTCCTTCCTTCCTTCCTTCCTTCCTTCCTTCCTTCCTTCCTTCCTTCCTTCCTTCCTTCCTTCCTTCCTTCCTTCCTTCCTTCCTTCCTTCCTTCCTTCCTTCCTTCCTTCCTTCCTTCCTTCCTTCCTTCCTTCCTTCCTTCCTTCCTTCCTTCCTTCCTTCCTTCCTTCCTTCCTTCCTTCCTTCCTTCCTTCCTTCCTTCCTTCCTTCCTTCCTTCCTTCCTTCCTTCCTTCCTTCCTTCCTTTCTCTCTCTCTCTGTTTTTCTTTCTCTCTTTCCTTCTTTCCTTCTCTCTCTCTCTTTCTTTCTTTCTCTCTCTCTCTTTCTTTCTTTCTTTCTCTCTCTCTCTCTCTGTTTCTCTCTTTCCTTCTTTCCTTCTTTCCTTCTTTCCTTCTTTCCTTCTTTCCTTCTTTCCTTCTTCTTTCCTCCTTTCCTTCTTTCCTTGTCTCCTTTATTTAATGTAGACAAAACAGCCCTGTTTTCCATGAGGTCATTCCGTGAAACACCCGGTGTTTTTCAAATGATGTTCCCCCCCCCCCCAAAAAAAAAAAATGTCGACAGCAGCAGAAGATAGCTTGGAAAACTTCAGTCCCACTGGCTGTTTGGCAATAGCAACTGAAAATCCAGTGTCTTGTGATGGAAAGTGTCTGACAACTGCAACCATCGACAAGAGCTCCATAAATTAACCCTGGGAAAATCACTTAGCTTGCAGAAGAGATGGTGCATATGCATGAACAGGGAGAAGCTACTTGCTTCTCTCCTTCTCTAAAATCATAATTTCCTAGAAAACCTCCCTGGCCCAGCACCAAGGTACTAAGGAGAATGGCCAGGCATGACTGAATGGACTTTGTTTTGTTCCCTTGTTTTGCTGATGTCTTCCTCTGCTTGTCCTGCTTTCTCCTCTCCTCATCTGAGGCATCGTGGCCCATCTCTGCAACATGTTTGCTAGGAACACTTGAGTTTCCATTAGTAATGCCCATCATGTGTTTGTCAGGTTCTGTGCACAGTTCTCCCTTAGTATTCCCAAAGTGTTAAACTGCATTTATTATACAGGATACCGAGAGAAAATTGGCCAAGCAGTTGAAGGATAATTGTGTTTCTTATATTTTCCCCATTTTCCTCCTGTAGAAGATATTTGTTTGGTGAAAAGACAACTGTATTTTTATCCAGCTTTCCTCCTGCTGTTACAGAGCTATGCTGTCATTACTCATTCAATTTTTATCTTTTATGGCAATGAATTTAGGGGTTTTTTGGCTGTGAACTCTAGTTTGCTCTGTCTTTGCCCTGATTAGCTCACATTTGCTTTTTCTTTACTTCCTGCAATAACATCTTTTCCTATAAAAGCTTTATGTGTTTATCTTTTAGGCATTTATTTGTAAACCACCACCAGGCCCTTGTAGTCAATCCAAAGGCAAAAGCCCCAGAATCTCCAGGAGATGATCACAATCTAACCACCAAACGGACTCCTGGACATGGAAGGTGCCTACCCGTATGTTAGGGCCATTCCTCTGGGTCAGATCGAATTTAGCCTTGCCTTGTGTTTAGGGCTGTGTTGTAGATGCCAAGAGGAAAAGGACAAGGAGAGAGTGTCCTCATTCCACCTCGGCAGCATTTTGATTCTTGGCAATCAACAACTTCAAGAGTTCCCATGCTAGAGGTTGCGTTCCTTCTTGGTAGTTAATGTCCGTGTCTCTAATCCACATTTAAACACTGTGCTTAGTAACATTTGTCTGTGTAGTGGCTAACAAAGCCTTCTGTAAGTGGCTTTTTTATTTTTGTTAGCAAAATATTTTTGGGTTCCATAAAGCGTTTTCCTTAAAAAAACAAACGGAATAAATCTTGGTAATCTATCAAATTTAGCACTGTGAAAATCACAACAATTCCCCAGCCAACCCCATTGTCTCAGGCTCAGCTCAGACTCTTTGACAGCTCCCTCGGTCAGTGGGAATTTCCTGGGCACTGTGATCATCTCTGGGGAATTGGGCTTGTCTCAAGGCGAGTCCTTGAGAGCAAAAGTTCTACAGTTGGAGTCCTTTCAGCAGCACTTTGCTGGATTTTTACCAAGAAAACTGGTCACCTTCTGTCTTTGACCTTCCCCTGCATCATTTTTCTCCACTGTAAGCAATGCTATTTCCAAGGTGGGTTTTTGGATCCATTAGTAACACTGAATCAACCCAACCTTCACCCCAGCCAGAATCTCTGTTCTGCTTTTTCTCACTTGGCACCAGGTTTCCCATAGCTGGAGGTCTGAGGTCTCCACCTGAGTGACCAGTTGAGTTTGTCCCATAGCTGGAAGCCCAGCTCACATCTCCTCACCCACAGAGGAAACCAGTAGACATCTTGCCCATGCTGCTGATAGTCCTGGCTTAGGCTGAGATGGAAATGCAGAGGAAGGATGGTTGAATCTCTTATGGGAAGGGTGCAAGCTCATTCCCACTGGCAAGGAATGCAGCATGAAGCCAGAAAATCTCTGCTCAGAGCATTGGGCAAGAGCCTGTTTTACAAAGCTGCCTGGCTGCTCTGGCAGTGGCTGTTGTTTTCCAACCCGAAGCAAACCATCAGGGCAACAGATGATGTTTACTTCATGTGACATAATACTCAAGTCAAATATTATTTAATAGTGCTTTCTTTCATGTCCTGACAACTCCAAAAGTGCCTCTGTATGACAAAAAGCTGTCGAACAACTTTTTGCAGCTTTGTCTTGTGTGCTGAGCGAATATTTGTCTTTTCTTTGGCCAAGTCAGACTGATCCCAGAAGAGCTACATCAGGTCAGACTGAAGCCATTTGTGTTCAGTTTTGCAAACACAAGTTTATCACGTCCCACAGAGGAGACTGCAAAAGGGTTCTGGTGGCTTTTGGACTGAATTTACAGTCAGTTAGTATGCCTCATGAAACAGAGGGATTAGGAAGAATGATGACATGACATGAAAAAAGGCTCAGATTGTGACCCAAAAAGGTATCAGTAACTTCCAGGTACCTTCAGGTGATTGGCTCAGGATCATGCTCCTACCAGCATCCTCTTATTGTGCCATGTGTTTGAGACCCACCTTGCACATCCAGCAAGGCGTGGATTGAGGTGGTGCTGTCCAGAGTCACCCTTACTTTTCCAACAGCATCTGGTTTATTAACCTCCTAGAAGTCATTTTCATGAGGAAATGACACATTTTAGGGATTTGAAGCAGTGTCTTGGTGTAACACAGAACTGCCCTGAAAATGTGGTAGCCATGGCTTACACCATTTTCATGGTGTGCTTAAACTGGTTGTATTGTTCCTTTCATTAGAGAAAGTAAGCACGGATGGAGAAGTGTCTTTGGAAATTATATTTCAGGTGCCTGAAGCTGAGAGAGGAAAATGTGGTTGTTCTTCACCTGCTACAGGTTTTCTCTTTCATCAGAGCCAACAAAGCTCCTAACAGTAAAGTAGAAATACCCAAGAATTAAAAAACAAAATAAAACCAAAAAAACCAATATAAAATATTTTTAGAGGTACGGATTTTAGGAACACCCAGAATGGCTGAATGCCACAAAACATCATGAATGTTGACTGGGATTGTTACATGAATTTGCCCAGGCAATGACCATGCCCTTTGTATCCACTTTCCCTAATACTCAGTCTTTCAGGTTTCACTGGCATCAACATAAAAGCTTCGAGGCCACAGTGTCACAGGCATGAGTATTTGCAGGAGCTGAACTTCACATACCTATGTAAAAATTATTGGAAAAGAAGTGCAGAAAGAAAAGAGAAAAAAAAAGGGGGGGGGGGGGGTGGGAGGTGGGGTGGAATATTCAGGGCCATGTTTATTAACAACTGGAAGGAAAACTGTGCTTTTGGAGCTGGCTTTGATAAGGGTTTGAGGAGTTTTGAGGTGCTACCAAATGGTCCATAACCTCCAAGACCAAGTAATATTTAGCTGACTTTTTCCAAAGCAGAGTTGCTGTGCTGCTTTGGGTGGTTTGTCTCTGTGTTTTAATTACTCAAATAAAACTTTCTTCTGGATATCCTCAGCACGACCGTCTGAGCATCGTCTCTGAATTAAAACCATCCAGGAGCCTTCTGTACGTGCTAACACTAAATCAGTTTTAAAGCTGCAAAGGATTGTCTGTGTGTTCTCTGAGTTCCATCAGGTCCTCTCAGTGTCCTTCAGCAGTGGCTGTGTGTGGCAGCCCAGGAAAATAAACTCCAGCCCATTAAAGTAGATGTTGCTAAGAGTATTGGGCTGACAGAGACTACTTTATCACAGTAAAGCTGCACTTATGGCTGATACAGATCTAAGCCACTTATGTTGATGTGTTTGGAAGCAAGATGTTTGGTCTGTTTTATGGGTTTTATTGTTTTCAAGATGATTGATGTTGCAAAAGGCTTTATCATCCTGTCAGCAATAAACGGAGAAAGGACTCAAGCCATCCAGAGCCATAGAACTGGTAGCTCCTTCGAGGTCTCCTGACTCACAGCTGTGAGCCTCATCCTCTCAGCCACTCTTCCCCAGAGCACTGGGCCATCATCAAATGCTCCTCTGAGTCCCAGCTCAGCTGTGAGCCCACAGCAAGGAGAAAGGTGTCCATCAGCAGCTCTGCTGGGCACTGCTTGGAGAGCTACAGACCTTGTGGGGGTTTCAAACCCAGGCACTATCCCGAGCCCCACTTGGGCCTTCTGCAGACACACTGTAGCTGATCTGACTTAACATTTAGATTGGAGACAGGCGGCAGAATTTAATCCAGAAAAGATGGAGACAGAAGCTTTTAAAAAAAGACTGTTTATTAAAGCTCCTTCTCAACTTTAATGCCAGGAGGGGTGCTTTCAGAAGACGGAGGGTTGGGTACCACTCACTGCTCTTCCTTTCCCCATTCCTTGTAGGGTGCCACGTGCTCTGCCAGTCCTGCACCCAGCACTACCTGCTGCCATTCCAGCAGAGCCATCCTGCTCCTCTGGCACATAGACTCAATGTCCAGCAGCCAGTGGCATCTCTTGCTTTGCTTGCTCCCTGCCTGCTTTATAGGGCAGCATTTTTCTGCCACTTCTGGCTGGGAGGCAAGCTTTGTCTGAACAAGCAGGAGGGAGGCCTTTTTGGCAGCTCCCCATCTCCTCTCTCATTTCCCCTGGTGTTTTGGCTCTTTCTCCCCTCTCTGTTTATTCCCTTAGGAGCCCAGACACTAGCAGAATTGTTGAGACTCCGGAGTGGGTGCAGCAGTCGAAGTCATGCATTCACATTTCATTTTGTAGAGAGAGAAAAAGAGCAGATGTTGGTTGCAGGGGAATTGCCTTGGGCTGGGAATGGGGTTATTGGTGCAGATGCAGAGCCAGACCCATGCTGGCCTATGCTGCTTAACTGTGGAGAAGGCCGTGTCAAGCACTCAGGACACCATCCAGGATAGTCCAGGTCACTGGGATGAAGCTCACAGTAGTCCTGAGGACTACTCCTGAGGACCCTGCTTATGTCCATTTTTCACTGCCTCCTGCAGGGATGTGCTAGGAGAAAGGAGGGAGAAATCTGCCTTCAGAAACCTTCCTCTCCTACCAGCCTGGAATGAAGTGCAACAGCTAAAACTCTTCCTTTTGCATAAAGGATCTTTTGAAAGAGGTTTTCTGAGCACTGTAGTGGCAACTGGAGAACAGATGCTATGTCCTTAAATCCAAAGGCTGCAATTTGAGGTTGAATTTAACCTAGGCACCCTGGTGCCCAGTCTTAAGAAGAAGCTCAAACCAGGTAACAGCACTGGTCTTTTCTCACCTATGAGGGAATAGGTCTGATGTGGATAAACCCAAAGCTGGATGAAGTGAAACTTTTTCATCCCTAACAGCTCAGCCAAGCTTTGAATCACAGGGACAGCTTTGAACCTCAGATTTAGAATCATAGAATCCTTTGAGTTGGAAGAGATCCTTAAAGGTCACCTGGTCCAACAACCCTGCAATGCACAGGAACACTCACAGCTCCATCAGGTGCTCAGAGCCCAATCCAGCCTGACCTTGGATGTCTCCAAGGGTCAGGCACCCACCACCTCCCTGGGCTTTGCTGAAGACACCGCCTTTCACACCAGGCACATCTGAGGAGGGAACCGCAGGACTTGGACTCCAGACCCCACATCTGGCAGGCAGGACATCCAGCTTGCCTTCCCCAAGAGAGGCATGCAGTGTACAGAGCGGCTTTCAGCGTGCTCCAGTTCCTTGCAGGCCGGCAGTGGGGAGGTTTGTCTTCTCAGCAAGCCACCTCGGAGGGCTTCCTGCACTCGGCGTGGGTCTGGGTTGAGCCAGCATGCTTAGGACCACACAGAGAGCCCAGCCCTTGGCCCTGGGCTGCTCACTGCCTGTGTCTGGCTCCTGCTGGGCAGCTGTCACCCGCTGAGCCTGCACTCCTGCAAGGTGGGCTGCCAGCATCCAACCCATGGGACGCAGCAAGGGCACGCAGGCTGTAGTGCTGTAAATTGCCCTATAAATAGACAAGGGATTACCTTTCAGGAAGATGCGCTTAGTGAAACAGCAAGTGAGAGGGGTTGGTTTGTTTGTTGATACAAATGGTCTCCATGCAGTGCACGGGCCCAGAGAGGTTGGAAACCCTATCAATATTTTGGTGACACAGAGTTACTAAGACGCTGTCAAACCCCGCTGAGAAAGGGAGCAGATTCTCTCCCTGCACACAGCTTGCTCACTTCACTCACACTCTCTGTTTCGAGTGAGATTTTATGTTTTATGGCACTGCTGTGCAGCGTTGCTCCATTCCCTCTTTATGATGCTGAATGCAGCACTCTCCTCTTCCTCCTGGGGAAGCTGAGCTCTCTGCGTGGATCTGGGAGCAGCATCCCAATGGGGTGGGGGGTGCAGCACGCAGAGGCTCAGCAGAGGTCTGCTCTGTTTGCTCTGCTTTCTGTGCTCCAGCTCAGAGCCTTGGCAACCCCTGTGAAAATGCCTCAGGGTTAGAAAAGTCTGAAATGTGTTTGTTTCAAATACTTGGCAGGGCTTTTTTTAGGCAGAGTTCCCAGCACAGGTGTGAACTTTTTTTGGGTGCTGTTTGTAATGCAAACATAGAGAAGGAAGCGCTCCCATATTCTGCCTGGATTTCATAATGCTTCTGCACTGAGGTGTTTTTTTTTTTACCTTGTGGCCCATGGCAGTGTTGGTTTTACTCCTTATTCATTCATTTATTACTTAAAACCTGCCCTCCCTGCAGGTTCTGAGCCACGTCTCAGTGCTGGTGGGCAGCTGGAGGTGGCCCTGTCCACACTCAGGAGTACCATCCATGCACTCTTACCCTGTTGTGCTCTCACCCTGGAGCTGTTTGCTATCCTTGTGTAAATGAAAGGAAACATCAGGTTTCATTAGCCTGGGATCCAGGGCACGCCAGGCTGTTTTTCCTGGTTTCAAGCTCAAACCACATTCACGCTTGAAAGCCTGGGGGAATCTGCCTGAGCTCCACATTGTGCCCAGAGCCCTCTCTGGGTCTCCTCAATGCAGCCAGGAGGAACAGCTGTAAAACTCTGCTCAGATAAACTAAGCCATGAGCTCCTCACACTGGCCCTTTGTCTGGAGCAATGCACGTGGGGTGTGTTTTGGGACAAAAGTCTATGTTTGCTTTACATATATATAGTTTTTCAAGTTTGGTGGAGCAATCAAAGACCTTGTTGAAGTAGGACTGTGAATGTCAGATGTGCATTTCCTTGACATGCAAGGGATCTGTAGTGCTCTTGTCAAAACATGGCTCAAATGTAGGGACATATTGGGCAATATTGGTGGTAGGCAGACGGTTGGACTTGATGATCTTCAGGGTTTTTTCCAACCTTTAAGGTTCTATGATCTGTGAATATGGTAGACCTAAAAGGAGCCATTCTGCTGAGGCAGTTGTGGACGAGAAGGGGGTGCAAGGGTTTCAAGGAGCCTATGACCATTTTGAGAATATGCTTCTGTGACACAGGGTGGAGATGTGAGGACATCTGAGGTGTTCACGAGCTCTTTCTTGTTGAATCTCATTTATTATATATATTATATATGCACTTCCATAGTCAAACAGGCAGCAGGTTTTCATACCAACCATTAACTCTGCAGTCCTTTTTGTTCTGTTTCTATGGGATTTTGGTGGAAAAAGCACATGGACAATCTGTATGCAAACCTCACCCTTTAGAAGAACTATATGAAAAGCCTTATTTTTCCATGAATTTTGACCCTCATTTTGTCTGGATTCATTGGAACACCTGAAAAACAAAACTCAAGCCCTCGATGCTTGCAAAACATCCATTAAGCCCCACAGCTCTGTCTGCTTCACTTCCAGAAGAGGCCTGGTTTGCCAAGGTGGATGCCCAAAGATACTGATTGATATTTTTATCTGAGAAGAAAAAAAACCCTAATATTTTAATAAAATAAGTGAGGGTCTGGGGTACCACTGCCCTTGGGGTATTGAGATGTGGGTCAAAGGGAAAAGAGAATTACACTAGTACCAGCCCTCCTCCTGCTGCCCTCCCGCTCCAAAGTCCCTCCTAAGTGGGGGATGGTGGGTGACGGACCTGCTAATTGCTGAAAAGAAGACTTCCCAGAAAATCCCTAATGCAATCACTGTGCCTATACAATGCAAGGTGGGGGTCGGACAGAGCACCAACGCCCTTTGTTGGGGTGGGGGCAGCTGCAGAGTCCTCCTTTGGCCTCACCCAGACATGAAGAACAGGTATGCAGCTGAAGTTATGCTCAACACATTGCAGGATGGCTTTCAGTCCTCAAAGGATCATGCTTTGCTCCTTTCTGTGGTGGCTGGTGCCCACCCGGTGCCTCCAGTGTCCTTACTTTGATCCAGCCTTAATGCATCTGAGAGAATGGGGAAAGACAGCTCCCAAAGTGTGCACTTTCAGCTCTCTGTCTTCTGTCACTCTTTGGAGATAAGCTATAGGAATCTTTCCTTCTAAAAGTATTATAAGGTCTTATACAGGAATCCTTTGAAAGAGAACCAGTTGTAGCTCTTAGCATCATTTCCTTGCTCAGGCACGACCTAGAATTTGTAAGTACTCACATTTGTTATCTGTACTTCGCTTCAATGTTAATAGTAGTTCCTGCTTTTAATTTGATGCTGATTGATCGTGAAACTGTGTGTAAGCCACATGGCACGGTGTTTACAGTTTTACACCATTCCCATTCTCCAGCAGCCACATCGAACTATTTACATAGCTCCAGACATGCTGAAAGGACAGCCAAGGAAGAGCATTTGTTTTGATTACTTCATTAATGCTATATGAAATCAAGAGAAATCACAGCAGAGCAACCACGAGTGCCCAGCGCACACAAAGTACAGTGGAGGGTGAGGGTTAGGAGCAGGGAGGAGGTGTATGTGGTAGTGTTGTATACACCTGCTCTTCAAAAATAGCCCCAAATGTTATCTTTGTCACATACGCATGATTAACTCTTACTGAGGGCAAGAGTGTTATCTTGCTGTGTTTTGCCCCATTGTGGGTGCGTTGGAGCATAGCGGGCACAGCTGGTGGGCAGGAAGGGCTGTGCAAGCTGTCCCCCACTGCAATGGGATGCTTCCCAGGGATGGGGTGTGGGCAACTGTCCCCCAGCTTTAATCACAACGTGTGGTTTTGCAGTGTTTTATTGTTTTGTCCAAGCCAGGCTCTTGTCTTGAAGCTGGGAGGGTGCATTCCGGCTGCACTCAAAATCAGGAATTCCAAATTTCTGCAGAATCTGACAGAGGAGAGAGTCATTTCCCGCTGAACAGATGGGAACGACTGCTCCCATGGCTCTGGTATGCATGCACATGTGCAAGGGGCACTTCTAAAACAGCTCTTGCCCTTTTTTTCTCCTGGTGTGCCTGTGCGTGTATGAGCCACAGGTGCTTAATATGCACAGCCTGCATTATTCAAGCTTAAAACATAAAATAAAACAGCAAAGAGGCAGACAAATCATGACAAATATCAATATTCATTGTAATCTCATTCCTGGCAGTGTCTGGAGCCTTTTATGATAGCCAGGCTTCTAAGGAAACCAATTCATATATAAAAGATTAATTTCTTGAAGGTAAGCTGCACATACAAAATGAAAACCAGGTTAAGGGGAAAAATGTTCTGGGTGCTTTTCCCTGGCTGGGATGGAGGCATCTGGGTATGGCTCCAGTATGTGGTTTCCAGAGATGTTTTAGGGCTGCAGCACTCAGCTCCATTCATTTTGGAGGCTGTTGGTCACTCACATCCCACTGGTGGCATTTTCCTTTTTGGATAAATGCTGCTCGAGGTTGGGAGTGATGCAAAGATTGTTTTTTTTCACAAAGAGCTCCAGGTAGATAAAAAGGAGAATGTATTGCACTCTGATTACTGGAATGTCAATAGTTTGCTTCATTTAGTATTCATTTAAAATAGATACTAAACTTTAAAGAAGAAAAACCCTGTTTGCTTCATATGCTTCCCATATCGCTATGCCAAGGAAAATGATGAATTCCATAGTGGGTTTGCTTTTGGTAGCGTAAAGTGAGAGCAAACAGTTACATGAGATTACCAACACTGAACTCACACCAATCTGCTGCAAATATAGGTTAGCTTGTCTTGTGCCATGCTGGGAAATGAGTAATTAGCAATTGTTTTTTCAGAAGACTGACTTTCTCTCTTGACACTGAAAGCCTACGTGATAGCAAACATAAAATAGAATATTCAGACTTTGCTGAAGGTTGCTCTCTGCTCTTGTAAGACAAAACAAAAACAAAAGAGAATGCAGGGAATGTTTTTAATTCCAGCTGAGGAAATCTCGGGGGTTTCTACAACCCCTGCTGTGTGCAGCATTTTGCCCCTACTTGGCCCCACTGCTGGCTGTGATGTGCCAGTAGCAGCTGAGGAGCAGCTGGGTACCCTCTGCATGGGGCAAACGGCTGAGCCAAAGCAAGAGAAGAGGGCTTTGGGCAGCAATATGGCCACGCCGTTGATCTTGCACTAAGTCAAGGCTTCAGTGAGCTTGGTTTGCATGTGCTGTTATAAGTTTTCTAGTTGTCACCACACCTTTGCCCTCTGAGTAGCATGAAATGGGCATGGAGAAATACAGAGCACATCAGCTAAACAAGCGCAGGGGTAATTCAGAACTTCTGACACCATCCTTTCAATTTCTTCATGGAAAAATAAATCCCAATTGAAAACAAAAGAAAAAGGAATCCCAGTCTGGAACAGAATTCAGTATTTCTATATGAAATTAGGATTGATTCTAGTGGTATCAAAATTGACATAGGTCGTCCCAGGCAGTCACCATCCCTGGAGGTGTTTGAGGACTGTGGAGATGTGGCTCTGGAGGATATGGTCAGTAGGCATAGTGGGGGTGGGCTGGGGTCAAACTAAATGTCCTTTGTGGGTTTTTTTCAACCTAAGCTATTCCATGAAGTTCCCACATATACAGAGGCTGTGGATTCTTATCGTAGTGTAAATCCGCAACAATTTGTTAACCCTCACAAAAAGGAAAAGCAAAATTGAGCTCCTATCTAGAAGGTTTCGCCATGCCAGAGAAGTACAGAAATTATTTTAATTTCAAGGGAGAAATGGTTAATATCAGAACTGGTTGAAATATTTGCTTTCTGATGGCAGCAAGGAGTCCTTTGAGGTCTTTTAGGCAAGCTTCAAAGACACCTACAAGTTGCATGATCGAAGCTTTGTTTTCAATTATTCATTTGCTTTCAATATCTGAAGGTCATCCAACAGGCTGGGATGGGGAATGCAGCTGTCATTAAAAATTTACTTTCTTTTTGTACTCCAATTAAACTTACAGATAATAGCAGATAAAAACAGCCACGCAATTGCTTTCCTGATGAAGGCACTGATTTATTGATACTGAACTTGGCTTCAGTATAGTTACACTCGGGATGGATTTACAAAGGTTTGCTTCCATTTTAGGAAGAAAAAAATTGTCAGCTGTAAAAACAGCAGAATGTGATACTGTCCTTGATGAGGATTTTTCTTGGCAGAATGGTATACACATCTTGCAGGCCCATGACATGCCATGCTCCCTCTTAAGACACGATCAACCTGAGCTCTCACATTAAATTAGGGACCCAGTCCTCTCCACTCCCTCTGCAGTAAAGGGGTGGAGGGTTGGATCCACAGAGGGGGGATGGTAGGACCAAGCACGGCCCTTCTGTAATTTTCAGGATCTGTGAGATTGGTAATGTTAAAAGTGAAATCTTACTTGAGGAATCACCCCTGCTAGACCTGCAGGTTGGTGTTCTGACAGCATCAGCACATCAGTAGGAACAAAGTTATCCAAATGGTGAAGTGCTTTTGGAAATGCAGCCATGTAACTTTGGCATTTAAGCAGCATTTTCTTCTGCAAAAGGCAGGGAAGAAGCTGCAGTGAATCGATTCCTCCCGCACGTATCTTGGACATGTTGACAAATTGGGCCAATGGAGCCAAGTAGAACTGCAGAAGCAATTGGAATATGCAACAGTAAAGTGGCCTTTTGCTATATACAATTTAAGAAAGAAATGGGATATCCAATTCAGGTCTAGATTTACGATGTAAATACTCAGCTACAACCACCTTGTACTCTTTGACAGAGAAAACTGTGTAGCTCCACCAAAGCAAACTCTCTGCAATGACTCATCCCTAAATCACTGGTGATTAGTCCTGAATTACACTCCATATATTTGCAGAGGACTGCAGATGTACTAAAATTGTTTTTAGTGTACACAGGTAGAAAAAAGCACTAAGCACTGAAGATCACAACTGGAAGCCACTGTTAAAAGAAGTCATGGTGTATGGAGACAGCTCCATTGGAATGAGCTGAGTGTAGAAGTGGAAAAAGGAACCAATCCTTCTCTTGCTATTTCAAGGGGGCCAGGAATTCCCAGGAAAAAATCCAGTAATTTTAAACTAAGTGAATTAGACTGAGGATACTTGAACTTCTCTTTCTAAGGCTCACTTCCACTATGCAGTTCTCCAACTCTTGTTGCAGTATTGTTTGTTTTGTCCCTCTCAAAACTAAATTTATCACTGCAGTGATATTAGGAATTATCTTGAAGATTGGATCAAAGGGATTGTTTTACTGTGGCATTCATTGCTGGTGAGCTTAGACTTCACAGCAGTTACCCACCCAACAACAGCCTCTACTCATCAGTTGGGTGGGGTGCCATCAGAAACAGTTGATAATTTGGTAATTGAGTCACTACAAAGTGTGTGTCTGTTTTGGTTAGGAATGTAAGGAGTCACGAAAAAGCTGCTTATGCGTTGCCATAGGACATGCATCTTTTTTTTATTTGCTATGAACAAAACTGTCTCTTGAATATCTCACAGACTTTGCTAAGAATTTTAGAAATGTTGTCAGTATTTTTTTCTACATACATCTGGAATTTCTCCATAAGGTAGATATAGAATATGCCATTACATGTTTAGTTCTTAACATCCTATTTGCTGTCTCTCTACAGGCAACCTATTCAATTCTACATCTTCCTCCTGGAGGCCTGGAGACTGGAGCAGTACGGTAGGAGCCAATGGGATGAAAATGTCCCACAAGTTTAGCAGGTAGTGTCACTCTCACTGAACTGAACTTTCATCCCCTTTTTTAGTGCTACTCAAATGCGCTCTTTAGGAGTGTTGAGTTTCAGAGAACATCACAGAAGTTAACTTCATGCTGCTTTCAGAAAGACTGATGGTTGAGGCTTGCTTGTCATCACATTGTCATCTTGTCCAAAGAGACTGGATTGCAATAAGTTAAAGCTCTGGTGTGACACAGGAAAGACTTAAGTGTATGCTTCTAAGAACAACCTCTTGCTATAAGCCTATAAGATGACTAAGATGGATGAGGAAGGCTTAGGTTTGAGTCAATCTTTGGGTCCTTTTCATGCCTTTAATTCTGTCTGACTGATAAGACTATATGCAACAAGCAAGAGCGTTGTGCCTGAGCTATGAAAACAGCTGCAAAAGAGGACAGATCTTAAATCTTCCCTGGATGGCCACATGTATGTTTGTATCTATCAATCAGCCCTGTCTTCCTGCTTTGAGATCCACCTGGTCATTGTTCCAGGCAAAGTTTAGGGAACTATTTCAGCAAATTCAAGTGGAATTTGACAAATAGTTTCAGGCCAGTTATTGTATGAGGTGAATTTTCTAAACCGCCAGCTAAGAAGTTTTTAGGCAATACATTTCACTTTGTTGTTAGTTATTTTTCATCACTGTCTGAAGCAGAAAGAGGAATAATGGGTCTTTTTAATTGCTCCTTTCAAGTATTCCATGTTTGGTCACACCCAAACAAAATGTGCTCATCCCAAATTGTCATTTAAAGAATGACACAAACATTAATGAAAGAGAGCATTCAAAATGCAGCAGAGTTGGGGTCCAGGAGGACCTCCAGTTTTGGGACTGCACCTCACCACGTCCACTGGATTTTCTCATTGAGTTGAGTGACAATCTGGGGAAGGATGCTGGAGCTGCCATTTGTTTTCTAGGGGTGATTTTCTATATCCAGACTTGTCTCTGTGTGCCACTGCCTCAAGTGCTTATAAGGTTCATGCAGCCCTGCACAGCAGGCTCTTTTATCAGACCATAGCAGCTAAGAATCACGTAGCATCCTCAAATGCAGTGCACGGCTTCCCCAGGTGCTCAACTTGGTTATTAATTCATACCTGATAAAGAGGTTGAAGCATTTGTCTTGTGCAGTTATTTTTCCTTTTCCCTTTTCCTTTCCTTTTCCTTTTCCTTTTCCTTTTCCTTTTCCTTTTCTTTTTCCTTTTCCTTTTCCTTCTCCTTTCTCTCTCTCTCTCTCTTTTTTTTTTCTTTTCTTTTTTTTTTTTTTTTTTTTTTTCCTGATAAGCAGGGAATATTTCATTATGCACAGAATACCCAATTTCCCATATGGATAGAATGTTAAGAACGGGATTCTTTCTTCTTGGATATTCACATAAGCAGCCTGAGATCCATGTGCTTTTCAGTTTAGATGAAAAGAAGAACAGTTCTGATTTTCCTCCACTTTAGATTTTAGTGAAGGAAAAAGTTAAAACACCCAGCTTTTAAGGTGAGGACAATTACAAAGTAGGGTAGCTTAGAAGTACAATTGTTAGAAGTTAATTGAGTTGACACAATTACATGGACAAAACCTCTTTATCTTATTGCAATATTAACACTAGCATGATTTTTCTCCCTTTCTGAGAGGCAATGTCACACTAAGCTGATACCACTGTGATTAGATAAATGTTACTTTTACATGTATACCGCCACAGTGGACTGTGTGTGTACATTCATAACGCTTGGGTTCTCCTTCCCATTAAAAATATCCTTTCACCTTTTAGTTATCATACAGCAAAACATATATATATATATATCCTATTCCTGGGAAACGAACTTCAAAGTATTCAGAAAGTTGGAGTTTATCAGAATGAACAGATCAAAATGGGCTGTGTGGACGGTGTGAGGGAAAACTCTCCCACGCGAAGATGGAAAAAATTCAGACGTATTTTGGTTTCAGTTTGTGATCAGTAAATTCCCTGCAGTTCTGGGTGGTATCAAATTTAAATATTTTTGGCCTCAGTCTTTCTAACACGAATGGCTCTGGTCACAGAAGAAACTTCCTTGAGCTCTTCCATAAGGGGACCTTTCCCAGGGGCTTTGGTGAGAGGACTGTGGCACTGAGGGACATGGTTAGTGGGCATGGTGGTGATGGGGTAATGGTTGTACTTGGCAATCTTAGTGTTTTTTTCCAACCTTAATGATTCTATTTTAATTCCAAAGAACTAGACACCTCTTGTACCTGCATGCAGGACAGTGCTAACAAGTGGCCATTACTGAGCCAAGTGACAACATTTCTTCTTCCTGTCTTGCCTCGTATATTCCTTGCCCATGCATCCAAAATGATGCTGTTCTCAGTGAAAGACAACGAAGCTGATACCAAGTTTCAAAGTCTCTTTATTTTCTTTTTTTTTTCTTTCTTCCTTTTTTTTTCTTTTCTTTTTCTTCCAGCTATTGTGGCCCTGTAGTTACTGTTTCAACAGGAAAGTGTTTAATCAGCGCAAGGCAAAAGGCAGAGAAACAAACTGGTGGTTTCCAAAAAGAGAAAATATTGGCCCTGATTAGAGAGTTTCTTTCTCAAGGCAGAGTAGACAATACAAAACGTGTGATAACATGCTCAAGATATGCCTAAAATCCCCAGCAGCAGCACTGTGAATGAATGGCACATTTCCTATCGCAGCTCTCACAGTTCAAGGCTGATAAGAAATGTCCTGTGCAGCAGAACACACTTCAGAAAACCTTGATCTTCTCTAGGGCATAAAATGAAACCAAAAAAAGCCCAAACCTCCACATAAGGGCAATTAGAGGAAGCATTCCCCTCTGATTTTTAGCTTGTAAATTTACTGTTTTATTTTTCATGTTGGGTGATTATATTCTCCAGCTCCTGTAAAGGTAGGAAGACAGGAAGAAAGAGGATATTTCCTGTAAGTTTTGATTCGCAGAAGTGAAATGTTTGCTCTCTCAGTGGGTACAATGTCTTTTTGTGCATTAAAATCTGATTGACACTGGCAAAAGGGACGTATTATGCACATAGCACGCGAAGCCCTTCATATCCTGCTTGATGTGCAAGCCGAAGTCGTTAATCTCATCCATTTCCTATGCTCAGCAGTGTGTGCCAAGATGTTCAGAAATAGCTAGGGATTTGGATGCCTTAGCTATTGAGTGTCCAGCTAAAGAAACTTCTAAAGGTCTTGGTTTTCAGAAAGCTTTGAACAGCCGTCCTCTGAAAATTAGGCTTGTAAAACATCTGTTGGAAAGTGATTGGTCCTTGGAGGCCTTTGTGATGCAGACATTTGCACACCAGCAGGTTGGAGTTTATTGAGCATCTTAGGATGGACTTCTGTAGTCATACTACCATGAAGGCAGAAGGGTCAAGCTATAGCTATGATCTGCTGGGTCGTGCTGCTGTTGTTTTCATAGGACTTGGGAATGACTGGCATGAGCAAAGGGCAGGTGTTCTCCATGGGATAAAACCTGTGATTTTTAAATGTAAAGTGAGGGAAAAAATGAGTACTTTCAAGTCAAAAAGAAATATCAAATTTGTCCAACTAGAAAATAAAAACACTAGTTCTGTTCTGTTCCTATCCTATCCTATCCTATCCTATCCTATCCTATCCTATCCTATCCTATCCTATCCTATCCTATCCTATCCTATCCTATCCTATCCTATCCTATCCTATCCTATCCTATCCTATCCCATCCCATTCCATCCCATCCCACCCCATCCCACCCCATCCCACCCCATTCTACCCTGTCCCTGCTCTCCTCTATTCATCACCACAGCAGCTTCTAGGAGCATGGGTTGAATATGTTTCATAGATGAACTCTAAGGTCAAAATACCAGAGAATAAACAATATGAGGAACAGAATCAGCATGTACCAGCTTGTTTTATTGGCACAAAACTGAATAATACCTGAGTAAACATGGCAAAAGCAGCTATTGACAAATTGGCCACTCAAGAGCCTGGTGACCTCTGAAGTGAAGAGCCCTGCTGAAGTGCAACAATGGCAAAGAATACGAGGTACTGCATGTTTGAGTGTGAAGATGTGGGCAGAGATATAAAATTACATCCTGGATGTTGCAATATCCCATAGTTGACACCTCTATTATCTACACTGTGTGTACGTAGAATAGAATTACACACAATCTGGGAAATTAAAAGAGAAAACTTGTTTTCATCCTTTTGCTTCCAAAGCCCTTTTTTGTTCTTTTAAAAGTAGTATAACACAAAATGATAGTAATACAGTCTGCCTTTCAGGACATTTGCAGCGAGTTTGGCAGGCTCAGAAGATAATCTTCACACCTCTGGCTTTAAATAAATCACATTTGTATAGTGATATATAGTTTTTAAAGCAGCCTAGACTGTTTTTCTTCCTTTGAGGAACCCAATGCAATGTCTCTCAGCCATGTCCATGCTGTGGTCACCATGCAAACACATTTCTCAGGTTGGGAGGCGTCTGACCTATTCAGTCTCACTGATCACAGAAAGAGGGTTTTCCCATTCTGCATGATTTGAAGTAGCCAGTCTATTAATCCTTTAGAAACCCTAGGCAGAGGCAGAGAAAGATTGCTCGTTGCTGCAAATAAGCACTGGTTTTGCTTACAGTGGTATGCACTTTGTAGCAATGATCTCATGTAACACGGAGGCCTTGCATTTTTCCTTTCCATATTCTGTTTCCAGACTTTCCATTGCCCTCCTCCCCTGCAAGCTGTCTCACAGGTAGGGTTACCCACGCAGGCTGGAGATTCCCATTGCCTCCTGCCCTTGCAGGGCTCACAGGACACTCAGAGCAATTGCTGCTGCGAGCATTGCACTCCTGCAGTGTCCTCCGTAGGGAGAAGATTAAAGCAGGAGGAGAGGCTCTGCCTTGGCCCGACTGAGCTTTCTGAATGATGATTTCATGACCTCCCAGTGCCAAGAGTGGCCTTGAGATGATCTCCAGAGGTCCCTTCCAGCCCCTGGGTGATTCAATGAGAACAAGTCATGCTGATGCTTTATGCACAACACATGCCACTGATTTTTTCTGCCAGTACACAGCTGAAATCTTTCACTAGTTGGACAGAGGTGTGTGGATAATGCATATTAGCAATACCAATATCTCATCTTTAGGGTAAAAGGCAGATCTCCTTTAAAGCGACTGCTCTAAAGATTTATGAAACACCTGCTGTTACTTCATGCTTGATGTTTGACTACAGCCTGCTCTGAACAGCAATCAATTCTGCTTTTGAACACAATATCTGGTATTTTAAAACACCTTAGTCCGCACAAAATGAAAAAAACCTTTTCCTCTTAAAAGCTGGAATATTTGTTCTCCTGCTGGTCTGAACATGTGGATGTTTCTTTCCATTCTCTCACTCTGGCCAGCTGTGATTCCCCTCTTTGTCTTCAGACATGTCCAGGCCCCACTTGGGCATGAGCAAAACTGGATGGTGATGCCAGCTCTTCTCACACAGCTGCTCTGAGCTGCCACCACACATTTCTGCTGCCTTCCTGTACCATGCATCCCACACCCCCCTTTCATGGCTTTGCCGGGGCTGCTAATCTCATTTCTCGCCCTTCTGGGGGGTTAAACCATTTGACCCATGACCCCCAGCTGGTCTGAAGCCCCCATCAATCCATCTGAACAGTTTTGCTGCAGTCGGGGCTTTCAAATCACAATTTACATCGTTCCTAAAAGGAAGAAAAGGAAAAAAAAATAACAAAAAAACACCAGAAAAATTCCCCCAGCCGTGTGCTGTTTTCTGTTGTTCTAGCAGGAACCAAACATCACTCATAAAAACGCAGGCAAGAAAAATAGAGCACGCTGGTTGCCAGAAAAACAAACCGTAACAGAACACAGAGGGGCCTCTCAGAGGGAGGAGGCAAGGAAGAAACACCTGTGATTTCCATCGAAACTCCACTGAGAGCCCCGTTCCCCCCGTTCTGCTCCAGTGAAAGCTCTACCCCTGACCCTGGGGCAGGGTCTCCATTGAAGGGTCCCTCCTGGTTGGGCTCCGAGTGTGGGACCGCTGAATCACAGCGCGCAGCTGATGAGCACAGAGCGTGCCTGCCAATGTCCTCATGTCATTGCTATGGTTATCTGAAAGTGCGCTGCAGATGTTTGCCTGCTTGGAGGAAAAAAAATAAAAGAGGGAGAATCAAGAGAGGGAGATGAAAACAAAGCTTTACATTTTTCCCCACGACTGTTCTGCCACAGCTATTATAAAGCTCAGATGGAGGCAGAGTTGTTGTTGGGTTTTGGACCGTGGTGATCTGCTGAATGTAGTTACTGTAGAGTTCTTTGGACCCCAAAATCTGTAAGGAGTGGGTGACTGAAGTGGTTGGCACACTGTGGGCACCAGTTCTTAGGGGTCTCTCAGCACTGAGTCTTCAGGGCTGGGAAGCACAACTGCAGTAGACTGACTCCTTCTGGGTCCCCTTTGGGACCCTTTTGGGCCACTGTGAAGTGCAGATGCGCCCACTGGGTGCTCACAGCTCTAAGCTTTAGGAGACAGCTCATTTACCATAAGGAAAGGAATCCAGACAGATCGGGATATTCTATGTTTGTATGCTGTTGCAAATATGGTCTCTTAGTTGCCTGGTAATGTAATCCCAGCGACTGGGACAACAGTAACGTAGCACGTTTCTGATCACCCTTCTCCAAGTGCTCCTAGATTACAACACACAGACTTGGAGGAGAGATCTGAGACTTAACATGAACCCAAGCATGGAGCTTAAACATTTGTCTGTTTTATGGCTTTACCAGACCTGGTGTTTATAAGAGACGAGAGGATAAATTATGAGAGAGGTACACACTGAGGATGTAACATGGAAGGTGTATCAAACAGGCCCTCAAGGAACTGCTTTGTGTTGCAGTCACTGCAGCATTTCTCCCAGCAAGATAAATGCAACTGAGTGCAACCAAATGCTCTGCAGGCTTGTGAGAGGAGTGTCCAGCTCAAGCCCACTGGAACCAAAAGATTTGTCCTTCCATTCACATAAGCCCTATGTTAGAAATGAGGGTGCATGCCTTCTGCCCAGCAGCAGCCCAGCAGGCTCAGGGGTCTCATGGCAGGAGGTGATCCCATGGACAGTGTTGAGGAAGCTGTCCCTAACACTGTACAGAAAGAGAAACATCCCAGGGAGAAAGCTCCTTTGTTATTACACGGGCACACAGTGTGCTCATGAACATTTGGTGAGGCTGGGCTGGCTATATGTCATTTTGAAATACAAATTTTTCTTTGCAAAAGGGGATGAAAAATCATGTTTAGAAAAGCAGAGCCCAATTTGTTTGAATAGAAAATGGTCTCTGGAACACCAGCCCATGCACATAAATGGCTTAAATCAGCAGCACATGCTTTGGTGACCTGTCAGCAGAGCTGCCTGACTTACCTCGTGAATGGCAAAAGAGGGAGCTCCTGCTACAACTACAGGAGAAATGATGCATGAGATAAGACTCTACTGAGTAGAGGCGGACCCCAAGGTCTCTGGCACCTGAAGTTTTCCTTGGTGTGCTGAGAGCTCCCTGAACATGTCCACAAATGAGGAGTTTCCACTGATACAAGTTTATTTCAGTGTTGGAAAACTGTGTAAACAAGTTGCCAATTTATTGAGAAGTTCTTGATTTGGG
Organism: Coturnix japonica; assembly: GCF_054131305.1. Classification (NCBI taxonomy): domain Eukaryota; kingdom Metazoa; phylum Chordata; class Aves; order Galliformes; family Phasianidae; genus Coturnix; species Coturnix japonica. Next base: position 5,537,349 of record NC_140677.1, on the reverse strand, counting down.
CTAAGTCTGTCGTAGTTATCAATGTATTGAGGATGCTCACTAGAACTGATATTTCTTCCCTGCCTTCTCCTATCCTTCCCCTCCTTCCCTGTCCATAAAAAACATCAACAAACACCAGCCCAGCTGACAGAGAAAAAGGGCTTCAGGCAAGAGGAGAAATCAGGAAACGTTTTAGAAAGTATTTCAGTAAACATTGGCTAAAACACCGAGGAAGTGGGTTTCTTTGCTTCTTGGAGTAGAGAATGCCTCTTTCATACACTCTGGTAAATTATTTCCCATTTTTTGGTACATTTTCCCCATTTCAGTAGGAGCTTTGCTTTGCAAATGGGTGCCATGTGTCCGTTGAGGCTCTTTTCCCCTGACAGCTGAAGTGCATACATACACAGTGCCCAGTCCCATTCCAAGCCAGGCACCACTCAGCCTGCAGCCAGGCACTCATCCCATCGCTGGATGAGGTTTGAGCAGATTGAAAATGACCTCAAGGAAATTTATAAATAAGGAAAAATTCTTGAATCGACACCAAAATTTCACACTCCTGCAATATTCTGGATAAATGCTGTTTATAAAAGGGAAAGCTGTGCGGCCTGTGCAGTACTTTTAGGCTGTCTGAAGCCTGCAAAGATCTGGTGCGGCCAGAGCTTGTGCTTCTGCTTCTGAGCTAATGTTACCACCAGCTCGTTGTTTCAGCTTGGTTCTCCATCTGAGGAGATCACTGTCCAGAGAGGGATAAAGGGTTCCTTTCTTCTGGGTAACATCTGAAATCACAGCCTGGGCTTTGGTAATGGGATACGGGTGGCTTCAGTTCTTGCAATAAGGGGAATGCTTCTTTTCCTTGTTGTTGTTAATCTTGGGAGTGGAGATCAGTTGCAGTGCAGGTGTCTGATTTTCATTAAAATTGCAAATTGGACTGGATGCTTGATCAGATAACAAAGACATCATTGAAACCATGTGTCTTCCTTCAGCAGCAGAACAGGGGACAAGACAAAGAGTTTCCCAGTGTATGTCCACTTGTGCATATTTACTGCAGAGAGCGAGTCTTAATACTTTGGTCATGGGTGAATAAATAGCTTCTAAGAAATGCCAGCCCTATCAAGCTTGCTGCAGCTTTGGAACAGCTTTTGAGCTGAATACAAGAACTACAGTATTAGCCATTTGGGGAGAGTATAGGATGTTCTCAAAGGAAATCAACTGTAGCATCTCTCTGGTCCCACTTTGGTGGATCTTCTCTTTTTATCAAAGCACTTAAGTGTTTTCTCAGTTTTAAGCATGGGCTTAAGTGCTTTGATGAAAAGGATGAACTTTCACACATGCTGCTGACCACTCCAGAAGTAAGACCATGTGCTTTCTACTATGGGAAAGAGAACAAGTTAGAGAGGTCCAACCATTCCAACCATCTAGAAATCATATGCAAAAAGCTCATCTGGGGTAGGAAAGAGTGAGAGCTGACAGCAGTGGCCTGTTTGCGTGGTGTCTGCAAAACTCTGAAAGAAGGTGTGTTGACAACAGAGTACTTTTAATGACTACATCATATTAGAGTGAGCTGGAATGACCTTATCTTGGTCATAGGTGGATTTAGGAGCACCCAAAACATAATGCTTGCCCATTTAGGGGTGAAATAAACTGTTTCTGTTGCAGAGCAGCAGGGATTGCCCATGTTAAAAATGCCTTTTTTGGAGCCTTTTTTACCAAATTTGCTCTGTTTTCCAGTAAATGTTGCAGGATGTATTTCTCAGGGAGCTTAAACAGGTCCTAGCTTGGGAGGGAAAACAATGCTGAACTTTTACATAGAGGCAGAAATGAGAAGTTCATTGTGCTATGCACATACCATGAGGAACTCAGCTGCTAAAGTATAATTTGCTGTCCTGGTGTCCTTGAGAAAAACTCATCCACAGCTGTCTGCACTTACCATCTTATCTGCTGGGCAGCCTGGCTTGCTCTGCAGGAAGAATGTGAGCTGGGCCATGCTTGGCACTGGGAAGAAACTTGGGCAGGGATGGAGCTCTATTACATAGTGCCCAGCACCCAGTGTGCTGCCTGCTGCTAGAGCAGGACTACGGTCAGCTCTGTGAAATAGCTGAACTTCCTACCCCCAAAATGCTGTGAAAATACTACAAATGAATATGAAACGTTTTGTTTTCCAAGAAATGAGCATCAGTGGAATATCACAGAAATATTTCTTTGGGACTAAGACAGTATATAGACATACAAACTGATTTCTCTGACAGCTTTCCATGCAACAAGCACCCGTGGTTAATTCTCGCTCCCATCCCCCTGTAAGTAGGAGGTAATCTGAAGATGTTTTCATTCCTCTCTGAGCATCACTTGGGATATCTGTAGAAACACTGAACATCACAGTTCTGAGAAATCTGCCAGGGTTGTTCTCTGAAGTTTGCTTTGGATAAAGAAGGACTCAAAAGGTCACAGATTATCCCAGAACATATCAAAACACGCATTACAAATTTCCATGTTCTTGAACTTGCAGTGAGAGTCAGCCCCATTTGCTCAGTTTTGCTCAAGTTTGAAACTCAAGGGAACTTCTCTCTGCTTGACAGCGTGTCAGCTTTTGCTTTCACTTAGTAGGATTTCCAGCCTCTTCAACATGCAGAAAGACAGTGTTGGCTTCCTCACTGCCATTCCCCTTACCAGCTCTTACCTTTTTCCATGAGTAAGGTGAAGGCAGCACAACAGTGCTCCTGCTGTACCTATAGAATATCAATGGATGTCGGTGCAGAAACAAACCTTGCAGATGACCATTAATTGGGCTGTGCCCACCCCTTGGAGTCAGAAGTGTTGTCAGAAGATCATCTCTAACCACAGAAGAACGGCTGCAAGAGGAGGATGAAGTCATCGTTGGGCTACAGCTGTAAGATCAGTGTAAGCCCTGTGGCCAAAACTATCTAATAAAGGGAAGTGGGCCAGAACTCCAGCAACAGTGACCCAGAGACTGTTTTGGTTGGGTTTTTTTGCTTTTGTTTTTTTTTTTGTATCAGCTTAAACAACCTTGTCTGGCAACTTCGCTCTAAACAAAAGCAGGGATTTGTGGCCATCCTCAATGCTTTCGCCTGTGCTACAGTGGCAAGCCATGTTTCAGAAGGTCAGTAATGGAGAACAGATGTTTAAACGTCTACAGCAAAAAAGCAAATACTGCGAGCATGAAGCCTGTCATGACAAGGAGGGTATCTCTGGATTATAGCAATAAAAAACACACATTATGAAACACAGGGCAAGATAAACTGCTATTTTCTAATTGTTGTGCACAGCTGCTCTCATGGCTATAAAATCACAGCCCTTGTAATAAGCCTGAACCAGAACCTTATTTTAGTATCCTGCACTCCTGGTTCATGCAGGGATAAACTACTGCACAAGAAGTGTTGCAGGAGAGAGCTCTGCTGCCAGAAAGACAATACAAGATGAATTATTTGCCCAGCACACTGCTGCCAGGCTCTGAAGAATGATGCTATGTATTCTTTTAATTAAGAAGAGATACTTCCACTGAGTAATAGAGAGACCTACTTTGAAATCTGAGAATTTCCAATATTTCAGAATTAGTTTCCATTCCAAACTGGATTTCTAAAATGTGTCTATTCAGAAAGGGTTTTTTTTTGGTAGTGTCAAAACAGAATTCAAGTCAAAATACGGATCTGCTGCAAGACGCCACAGATGGACATTTAGAAATCATTGTCATGAAAAAGAATCCATGTGAATATTTCTTCTCCTTTAAGCATCCATACGCACTCCTGGAGTGCATTACTTGAGGCATGCTTAATTTCTGTACAGAAAACAGCTTCTATTTATTTCCATATGCCAACAGTAGCAGTGTCTTTGTGTGTTTCTTTTTCTTTCTTCTCGTCAAAGGAATGTGATGTGAAAAATGGTAGTAAGTGATTTCCTAAAGCTGCTTTCATGGGATGCATATAAACGTACAGAACTACAGTGATACGGTGAAAAGAAAGATTGAAATCCTTCTATTTGAAATGATAAAGATCATCTTGTTCTCTTCCAGCTTGTTTCCCTGCTATTCTTGGATGAGGAATAAACAGTCTCCGAGTAAATGTTGCATTGAAATCCATCGAGAAAAAAAAATTAAACTTTTATATTACTTACTGGGAAAAATGATGATTCTACAAGCTGACATTAAGGGACAGATTTTCAACATTATTCACCCATTGAAAATAGCTCCTATTGTTCCCAAGTTCAAAAGCCTCTCTGCTCATTGCAACTTTGTCTTAAATGAGCAGTTGGGCTCAGACTCTCCAAATGCAGCTGCAAAGCTGTGCGACTTGGCCGTACAGTTACAGCAGTGCGATGCAGGGATGGTGCCCACCACTTGTTAACAAGGAGCTGCCACCCTCACTCCTGGACCTCCATAAATGCACTCAGCATGAAAATCTGATTTGCTGTGAGATCAGGGGAGCATAATCTCATTAGTCACTTGTACCACACCAGCCCAACCTGCCACCTACTTTGCACCCTCACCATTCTGGGGATGCACAGCGAGTTGGGGCTTTGATTAAAGGCTTATTGCACAGACAGCAATCCTGCCAGCTCTGCTGGCATTGTGTGGAGCTGTGCAGGTGTGCTCTGGTTTGTCCCCATATGTGGTGGTCTCTGAAGGACTGCTCACTGATTAACCCCCATCTTGGATCATGCTTATCATAGAATCAGACAATTGTTTGAATTGGAAGGGACCACTAAAGGCCATCTGGTCCAAACCACTGCAATGCACAGGGACACCCACAGCTCCATCAGGTGCTCAGAGCCCGTCCAGCCTGACCTTGGATGTCTCCAGGGACGGGACACCCGTCACCTCCCTGGGCAACCTGTGCCAGTGTTTCACTGCCCTAACTGTAAAAAGCTTTTTCCTTATATCCAGTCTAAATTTCCTCTCTTTGGGTTTGGAATCATTTCCCCCCTTGTTCTGTCACATCAGACCCTGCTAAAATGCCTGTCTCCTTCTTTCTTATAGCCTCTCTTAGATACTGAAAGGCCACTCTCAGGTCTCCCTGGAGCATTCCCTTCTCCAAGGTCAACCTTTCTCCGTACAGACACATCTCCACCAAATCTCTCCATCTCACTCATCTCAAAGGGCTCTTCCTACCAGTAATGCTATCTAGCATGCCTGCATTTCTGTGCAGAACACTTCCCAAAATATCCCATAGTTTTTACCTGTTTTCCTTCCTAATAGAAGGCAAATCACTCTGATTTGCATTTTCAAAATTAATATTAACGTGTTAGTGATCATACTAATAGCGCATGCACGGATTCTTACTGGAAAAACCTGGGAAAGATCAGGATCCAAATTGTGTGACAGGTGTTACAGGTAACAGGACCACAGAACTGCAGGACTGTAGGGGTTGGGAGGGACCTCTGGAGATCTCAGTCCAACCTCTCTGCTAATGCAGGTTTCCTACAGTAGGCTGCAGCTCTCTTGGTAACAGCAATAAAAAAGGAGTCAATTCTCCAGGTTTTCCAGGAGTTCATTTACTCACATTCCATTCTGGCATGTGGGACGGAAATGTTTCTTTAATTAAAATTGCTCCCAAGACCCCATTGCAGCAGCACTGAGCTGGGCCACACTGGGCACTGTGCACTGTGACCGTACATTGCAGGGTGCATCCTCCCATTTCCATCAGCCTCATGCAGCCCCTTTCAGGACAGGTTGTGGATCTCCTTACATAGGTAAGAGAAGAAGAAAACAGGACAGTTTCCAGCATGAATGCACCACCCTGGAGCTGCCAAGGGTGCCTGCAAACAGCCACGGCGCCACCCCCGGCATTCTGCTTTATTTCTTCTCGGCAAAGAGGCTCAAACACTTCCCTGAAATGCAAAATATTTTGGAAGCTAAAGATAGTTCAGGCTGAAAGGCAGACATCTGACTGACCCTGAGCAAAAAAAAAATATGAGTTATGAAGAATTCTTAGTGAAAATAAATCCCCATAGGAATGGAGCTCGTTACTGAAGCAGGCCTGCAGCCACTGCAGCCTCCACCCGTAAACATCCGTCCATTCACTGGAACCCTTCTGGGGATGGGGAGTGCCCACAGTTTCTGCTAATGGCATCAAAACATGCTGCAGATGAAGGAAATTCACAATACTGCCATACGTTGCAATGGACCTGTTTTGTCCTCTAGATTCGGTGACTGCAAACACAACTAATAGAGATTGATGTCTTTCCTTTGAGCTTTGTTGCTGTTGCTTGAGGGGGTAATGGAATCAGGTGGAACTCTAGAAAAATGTAAGACTCATAGCAGAAAATATCCTTCTTTTAAGCATATAAGGTTTTGGGTGTGTGCCGTTACCATGTGGGTGCAGCACTGATGGTTGGACAAGACGGTCTCAGTGATGTTTTCCAACCCTGGGTATTCTATGATTACCTTCTTCACCTGCTTCTAATGAAGACTGTGTTGGATTGCAGCTGCTATTAATCACTTACTGATGGTGGTAGGATATTGATGCGTAGCAGAAGTTAACACTGTACTTTCTATGCTGTCCTGATGCTTCACACACACAAAAAAAAAAAATAAAAAAAATGAAGAATTATAGTTGGTTATATAAGTACAGTATCAAATAAATAGATCAGAAGAGGATTGAGAAAAGACACTGGAGATCCAGGAATGTGTTTGTAGAGTGCAAATCCTTTTGTCTACATTTCAGTGGCAAGCTAGATTGGTCTCATGGGTTGAAGCCTCATTCTCCCATGAGATTGCTTCTGGTTTCCCTGCTGTGAGGCTGTCTCCCTTGGACTGAGGGGATCAAAAGCAATGCCCAGTGCTTACAAGCATGCACCCATGGTACTGATGGGGCTATCACAGGCAGACACATCCTTAGTCCTTGGGAACAAAGAACTGATGAAATGATGGAAAAGACTGGCACAGTCAGATCAGAAAATCTTCTCCTACTTGACAGTGCTGATCGCTGCTGTAGTTTTTATTTCCTGGGGCTGAACTAGGACTATTTTGCACCAAGTGGGAGGAAACCCCATTTTGAAATATCACAATGAGTATTAGCTGTTAGACATGCCATGATAGAAACACCAGATACAGCCACAGCAACCAAGAGGAATATGCCAGAGATTATTTCACTGCCTCAGAAGCTGATGAGCTTATTGGAGGAAGGCACTATTATTAGCTCCAGCAGACACTTGCAGTTTGCATTGCTCAATACACTGTTCATGGGAGATATTTTCCAGTGTGGTTTATCACAGAGCACGAGCTTGATGTGGTTTCCATCCCATGAAGCCACCCTGCATGAGATATACCACAGGCTCCACGGACAACTCCATGCACCTACTCCAACTACTCTGGCTCCATATTTCTGCACAGAACACAGGAATTTGGGTGAGAGGATTACATTATGCTGCTCTTGTTGGAAGGTGTAGAGAGGAACCTACTATGGAGTTTAATTCCATGGGATGCTGCTTAGGAAGGATGTTGCTCCAGCCTTCACCGACCTGGTAGCTTCCTCATTTTATATAGTGGTGATAAGCAATGAGCCCTACAGCCATACTGCAATCCTGTTTGTGACCTGCATCTCAGAGCAGCCCTGTACAAGGACAAGGCCAGCTGGCAGACACCACAGCAGTGTCCATTGACAAGCTTTGACCGCATTTGATGTCAGAGAGAGATGGATGTAATGGCTCAGCTCAGCTTGAAAGCTAGTGGATGTGAGACCTTTCGCTTTCTCGTTTAGCCAAGGCAGATTCATTTTACTTAATGTGACCATTGCTGCTGGGTAGGGCAGGGAGGGAAACAAGATCAAAGTTTGCCCGATGCCTTCAAAGCCAACCTACATATCTTCTGATTTGGCTCTTAACTAAAAGCCGTACAGCTACCCTTTGAAAATGCAAAGACCTGAGTGTAAATGTTCCATTATGCATGGGAAAAAACGACAGCCAGCGCTTTTATCAGCAAGAGCAATCGGGGCTGGCCATTAGCCTAACGCAGCACTGAGAGGACAAAAAGTGGTCCCGTTGGCATGATTCAGAAGTGTACAATGAGTTTTCCTTCTCGAGGGGAAGAACTTGGGCAGCTACTGAGCTGCAAATGGTGAATTCAGGCAGTGTAACAAAGCCTAAGCAGTTTGCATGGCAGTTTGGTATACAAGGGATCTCCACTGACTCTCAGTCTCTAGATGTGATATCTTTGGTGAAGAAGTGATTTTAAACCACCGAGGTTTTGGCTCTGAATGTCTTTTGGTCGTGGCTTTCTCTTGGTAGATGGAAAATGCTTCCTTGTCTCCAAGGAGCTTTGAGCAACGCAGCAGTTCTCACCACTGAGGTGCTTGCAGACTGAGGTGATGAGAAACCTATAAAAACAAATCCCGCTCGCTCAGAGCTGAAGGAAATGAAATGGGAAACAAATGTTTGCCCCAGATCAGAATGAGTGCAGAGGAATTGCTTGTTCAGTCAGAAAAAAAAAAAAAAAAAAAAGCAAGAAGAAAAGAAAAGAAAAAAAAAAAGAAGCAATTCTGCACATTTCGGTCTCCATTTGGTGTCAAACTGCACAGCTGTGAGTACTCTGGGGTGGAACGACAACCAATCCCTGAGGTTGCTGTTACGAATCCCGCGCCTTCAGAAATACGACAGTTTTAAACAATTTGTTCCTAATTGAAAGAGGTCACATGAGACTGACTTTACGAAGTTTACATAACAAAGAGTAATTCTGTTAAGCAAAATGATTAATTCCTGTCATTGCACATCAAACGACGCAGTTACAAAACAGTATTGTCTATATTCGCGTTGCACTGAAAGCCATTTTTTTTCTCTAGTTTCCCTTCCCATAACGCAACCTTTTGACAGAGCCTTAACTCTTTGGTGTTATTCAGCAGAGGAATTTGTGAATGGGAAGCAAGTAGGCTGCTGCAGATGTGTGAGATGTGTGACACTGGTGTGGTGGCAGGCAAAAGACAACAGCTCTTTAGAGGGGGCCCAGCTTACCCGGGATCCCAGTACACTGAGAAATGCCTGCCCATACAATGCGTTGGTTGTCGCCTTTCCATGGTACAATAAGGCATTGAGGCAGAGTCACAGCCCCAAAATGGCAGATCGTTTCTTTGAAATGCTTCCACGGTGTGCTGCACAGATGTGCTAAGGACTCAGAAATGCCAACAGCTGAGTAATTTCATGCTTGGGCTGTCTGGGAGAACATGAGTACCTTTATGTCCATTAAGCTGCTGGCTTACAAGTGCGTGGGGTGAGATGCTGGCTGTGCAGAGGGACTGAGAAACTTGCATAGTCCTTACATAATATGCATAGATCTTACACCAAGAGAACCTTTGGACTTGGAGCAGCTCCGTTACTGCTATAGGGCTAGAAGGGAGGCTGTCTACATGCCCATGAGGGTGAAAGGAGGCTGCTACCCTGCACATCAGGATGGGGGAGCTTGGTTGTCCTAGGGACAAAGCTGCGTCTGTGGGTGCTGGAGGACACATTCACAACTCACTGGGCGATGGAATGGTCTCTTCAGCTTGTACGTGCCTCTACTGATGAGCATAGGCAGACTGGGAAAGGCTGAGAAGCACTGGGGTGTGCGGAGAATGTTAATTGCAGTTTAGGTTGGTAATAAAGCCCACTGCTGGATTTTAATGCAAAGCCTCCAACACACCATGAAGCTTTGTGACTCTCCTGTTCCCATCTGCTTGCCCCTCTGTTCCCCTTTTTGTCCCCAAGACAATCCCTTTCTTACTTGGCCAATGACAGAGATAGGAACTACTGAGACAGGTGAGAGTATGAGGGAGAGATGACATAAATCTATATTTAATCAGGCTTTAGTTCTTCAGCTCCTGGAATTCCCTGTTTGTTCAAACAGTTTGGGATATGCTTGCGTCTAAATCTCCCTTTGCCTAGTCTGTAGAGTAGAACTGACTCACTTTTAAGAACTTTTTCTCTCTCACTTCTTTGATGGAGAGTGCATATTTGTTCATTTTGTACTTCTTTTTTTCCTTCTTATTACAGTCCCTTTCGTTCCCTTTCTCCAGCCTCCTCTTGTGTCTGTCCTTCCCTGCTTGCCTTTCAATTCAAAGCCCTGTTGGAGTTCTTCATTCTCTTCAAGGGCTGAGTCACTGACTTTTGTCAGTGTCCCACCATGGATAGCAGAGGGGAGGGAGAATAGAAAGAAGAAACAGACAGAAATTGCTTCAACACCAGCCAAAAGTTGCATAAAAAGGCCCAAATGTTATGGCATCTGAAACAAAATTAAGCACAAGCAATTCCTGCCAAATCTCCCTTGAAATGCTGGAAATCTGGAAGCATTCAGCACGGCTAAATGGCAGCTTTCTAGCCTGGATGCCAGTGGAGTGGTGAGGGCAAGAATCTTGCTTTGCAGGTGGGATGTCCATGTTCTTGATCCAATCCAGGCAGCAGGGTTCTGCACCTCTTCCCTGTTGGGAGGACATTTGCTTTGCAAAGAGGAGATGCCAAAGCTGCTGTTGCAATTTGGTAGACTGATCTCCGACTCGAGTCAGGGCCTGGGCTGATCTGGTGAGCACACGCTGGAGCAGTGCAGAGGGTTTCTGTCTGTTTCAGCCCTGGTTGTGCAAACACCAAGCCAGAGACTCCAGCTCTTCTGAGGTCTTCCCAACCTGTGTGCTCAGGCTGCCAGGTAAGCAGTAAAAATGCATCCCCCGTGCAAATTATCCAGTACATCTTTTTCCCATTTTTCATAGTAATTGATCTTGTATTCAATTACTTAGAAACCTGCCAAGTCTAATTAACATGTCTTGGATGAGGGCAAGCTTTGCCTTACTGAAATCAGACTCCTTTTTATTCTAGAAGAAAGCCCTGGGCTCTCTGTGGAACTCAGTCCCAGAACCTTTCTGAAAGTCTTTCAGTAGGGCCATTGCTTTCCCCATTCAATAGTAAATGATAGAACAAATTCTTACTGGCTTGCGGCAGGGGGATCCCCTTCACCCAGGTCTTTTCTTTGGGAAACAAAGATTGAGAGTTGCTCCACAAGGACTTTTCAGCTAGATTTTGTCCTTGTTTTTTGTTTACCTCCCAGGAGAGGCATTCTTTTCTCCATTGACTATGGGAGTGCTAACCTCATGTCACACCTCCCATGTCAAACACCAGTCCCCTTGACACCTACCTCCTTACAATCATTTTCGGGGCCCCGTGACAAACCCTACAAGGTTCACAGTCAGCTCTGAACGTAGAGAGTAGGTGAAGGTTCATCTCAATGTATGTGCACTAAAATCCACTTTGGCCATAAAAGGGTATCATTTGCAAGTCCCAGGCATTTTCTACACCTCTTGCTATAAATCTAAGCAGTTTAAACTATATGTACTTATTTATTTGTGCCACCAGCTAATCTGTTCAGTTGGGAAAGCAGATTTTGTATTGCTTGCCATTTCAGACTTTTTCCCATCTCTTTCATGTGCTAAATCTCAAGATCTGTAATGTTGCAATCCATTTTTCTCCATAAAAGTGTTTAGTAACGATAGATTAGATTGGCCCTTCTGACAGATTAGATAGGTTTTTCGTTTTTGCCTTTGATGAAATTACAAGGAGAGCACGAGGCAAGTAGTAAAAAATGGCCTCGCAGTGAAAGGTTTGACTTCTTATCTTCATAGATTAGCACCCTGCCTCTGCAAACAGCTTCAAGAAAGCTTAATGAGTCTGTGGGGACTGGCTGTTATCAAGAATAGTTGCTCTCCGGGGACTTGAAGGGCAAGGAGCAGCCACTTTGATTTAATGAGTAAAAATATACTGCACTGCCCACTGCAAGGGCTGTATGACATACAGCCATGGGCTCTCTTACTGAGGCACAAACATTGTCTTCCCTCTCTGGGTCTCATCTACATTTATCTCAGAATATTTTGGAAAAGCCCAATGCAGCCAGTGTGATTGGGGCAAGTAAAAGGGATGGCCAGGCAGAAAAGGGACAGTAAGACTTGGTGTCTTGAACAGGGCACAGTTTGGCAAAACAGTGCGATTTCCTCCTAATAAAGACTAAAGACAACACCAGGTCTACCTACACCTCTCCCATGATATGTATTCATGGCAGACCAACGTGGACCATCTCCACCATTCCCTGTGAGTTGGGTGGGATGTTTGGGGAGCTGTGAGATGAATACACTGAGTACAAGTGACGATCCACACTCTGTAGCTGTCACCAGCATTCAGAGGATGTTGGGCACCAGAAGGGTACTGGGTGGATGGGCAAAGCATGAACCAAAGCTCTTCTTGTCGTCTTCAGTGGAAAACATGTTGGAAGAGCCTTTGATGAAAACTCCTGGAAGAGAGTCTGTGACACATGAAACGTGCTGTCAGCGTGACACAAGTCAGCTGTTTATAGGAAAAGAAGGGGTATGTTGAGCTTGTAGAAGCCATGGAGGGTGCAGCACCTAGATTTTGGTCACCCACATTCGAAGTCTGGTAGCTGAAATGGATGTGTAGAAAGGCTGAGTGAAGGCAATGGGGACTTGGGTGGAGAAGAAGCTGGAGCAGCTTGTTTAGTCTGGCAAGGACAAAGGGCGAGAGGGTGGTCTCTATAAATATACATTTGCAAGGCAAGGCCCCATATTTATTTATTTTTTAATTAGCTCGTGTTTAAAAATGGGAAACCCGATTTTGTGTTTTGAAAAATAAATGTAGTAGAGATCCCAGCCATTTCCACACCTCAGAATCCTGAAATGGCTCTATGTGATGGAACTTTCTAAGCAGTCCTTTATCAGTTTTATCTCATTTTCCAGAGGTCCACGTTCTCTGGTAGTGGGAGGCAAAGGGTCCTACAGAGGGGACCCTTTATCTGCAGGCTCTGTGGGAATCTGTTTCCAGGTCAAAAGAGGACGATATCCTCCCGTGTGACATTTCTGATCCCCAAATGTGCCCTGTGCTTCCTCCCACAGCAAGAGCATCGCATGGAATATCTCATGGCAGCTCCACCCCAGACTACTGCTTTTATTTTTAATGAACTCAGAATGTTCTCATTTCAACGGGCCTTTGCATTGTGGCTCAGTGCCTCGAGGACTGTCCTGGTCTCAGAACGGCTGCAGGATCACATCCCTACAGGGCAGAGTCCCGGTTTTCATCTGGCTGTGTGGTGCGGTGCCCTATGGCAGCAGGACCTTCTTTGGGGCCAAGCTGGGCGCAGAGCCGCCAGCACAGCACAGAGCTGCTGGGATGCTGAGAGGGCTCTCACAAAGCACAGCAGGTGACTGCACTGAGCTCAGGAATGCCAGAGTTGCTTTTTTCCCCCCCTTTCTTTCCCTCTTTTTCTTTTTTTTTTTTTCTTTTTTTCTTTTTTAATTTTTTTTTCCCTTTCTTTTTGGCCAAAAGAAAGAAAAGATCAGCATGAAGCATTTGTAGATTTCTGAAGCCATCCTCACCCTGCAGCTCCCACACATGGAAAAGTCTATGGGGTGTCAAAGCAACATCTCTTCCCTGCAGCAAAGCCCTCCCTAGGAATGGAGATCTGGCTCCCTTTGGGCTCTTCTTGCAGAGAAGAACTTCTCCATTTTATTTATCATTTTGGAGGCAGTGCCCCTAATCCACATTTCAGCTTCTTACTTCCAGCTGGATTTGTACCTTCTAAACAAGGCGATTCCCCTGCAATTTTTCAAATGAGCAGTTTATTTTAGGGATAGCACCTCAGCCTCAGGGAACCACTACCTGTGCAAGTGGCTTTTATTAAGCATGGAGAGGGATTCCTTGGTTAGGGGTTGGGGGGGTGGTGAAAAGCTTTCTGGAGATGAGAACACAGCCCTAATTTGTACTTCTTCCTTTATTTTACAAAAGGTATGGAAATTGCACAGCATCCCAAGGATCAGCTCCATCTCCTCCCCTTACTCTGAGTACTGCTTGAATTCTGGGGAAATCACTTGAAATTTCAGAGCCGCCTCCTTGCACAAAGGTTATGTCATTAACATGCATGTTCTTTGGCAGCGGCTCCACGTGATTTTCGAACCAGGAAGGTATTTTTTATCTTGCTTGCATTTGAAAGGTGGAAAAACTGTTTTTCCATTAGGGCAGATCATCAAGGGAAATACTTCGGGCTGGAAGAAATCAGTCATGGGAGTGTCAGCTCAGCTGTACAGGGCCCCCTAGGAGAGCTCGGAGGAGTTTGCCTCTGTCTGGACTCAGTCTCACACAGCCTCCCACTGAGCCCAATGGCTTTTTGGGAAAGAGAGTTCCCAGGGAGCTTCTGTGAGGATTTCTAGTCACCCATTGCAAGGTGAAAGTGGCACAGCTGGGTTTGGTGCAGGGAAAGAGAGACTACATGAGGACTAGCAACTTGCGACACGTTCTGACAGTGTAAATAGTGCAGGATGCTTTGGGCAAAGGAAGTTTCTGTTTTGCCCACAACCTGCATTCTGGGCTGGTTCTGCATTGTGCCATGACTGGAAGCATTATGCCATGCAGTCTGGAGCAATCTGGGTGAATTCCATTTCTTTGGCTCAACATGTGTACATGGGCTTTATGCTGCAGCAGGAGGATGAGTGGGAAAGAAGGAACCGTTTTCACCTGTACAGCTGGATCCAGGAGGGAAATTCCATGCACAGGATGTGTTTATATGCAGGGATGTATCAGCAGGGCCCCCCACAGCTCCTTTAGGTCCCTGGTGCAGAGTTCTGGGCTCTGCCTGCTGTGCAATGCTGTACACCCCCTGGATGAGTTCATCTTTTGGCCTGAAAATACACACAGTTGTTTTACTGTTTGCTCTGTTCCTGTAACAAACACTCCTGATAATGCCTCGCTGCTGTTTTTCAAAGCCTTTTCTTTTAGGAGTGCTCTCATACATCATGGATGCTTGGTTACGAGAGCTGTTCTTTTAGGGGGAAACAGGATTGCAGAGACACGGTGGGTCTTTGAAACTGCACAGCAAAGCTGGGGACAGAGGCACAAAGGGACATGGCAGTTCTGCCACCCAGATCTCCTTCCTTGGGCTGCAGTGGGAGAGGGCAAGGCAGACCCGTGGTGCAAGGACTGGCCGTGAGGCCCCAGCGCTGCTCTGCGACAGAGCATGAGACCCCTGAGGCACTAACTTGTTGCTGGCTCTATTGCTAACCCCATTTCCAGCCAACACTGACTAGAATAACCTCCTCAGTTGATTCTGTTTCTCTCCCTAGAGAAAGGGCACACACAGAAAGGCAAGGTGACAGGGAGGGCCACAACCGGCTGTCCTCTGCTTAGGGAGTGAACCAAAGATGCGTCCCCCATTCCTCACGATGTGCAGGCACTGCCCTCTAGTGCTTCTGCCTTTGGACATCACTGGAAATATTAAAGAAAGAAAAAATGCTGTCACAATGAAAGCAAAGCTCCCATTTGACCCTGGGATGTTACCCCCATAGAGTCACTGGGAGAACTGGGATGTGTGGATGATTGGTGGTCCTCTCCCAGTGGTGCCTCATATCCACGTTGTTGTGTCCAGGATCCCTGCAAGATTGTGGCACATCTGTGCTGGGATGTGCCCACACAGATCTGTGCTGGGTTATGCCCATACATTCCTCTGCTGGGATATGCCCACACAACCCACCACGCTTTGCTGACACATAAATGGCACTTTGCAACCAACAGGTGGTTTCCTGGAACCTGTAGCTGAATTCCTGCTGAAACAAATGCCATTGCAATAAATGCAGAGAAAATTTGAATACGCTCAGAATTAAGAAAATAGCAATGTTGATTTCGATTAGGAACGTATTTTGTATTCACCTTCCTTTTCTTTTTTTCCTTTAAGAAATGCTTTTTCTTATCTTGTATGTGTTAACTTTTTATTGCTTCATTTCTACTTCTCAATCACAACTTGTTCACTGTTAGCTCCCAGTTTGAACCAGTTCTGCTTTCCTAAACATAACAACACTTTCATCTGGATGCAGGTACATTTAATGGCAAAAAAGAAGAAGAAGAAGAAAAAAAAGAGGTAAAAAAAAACCTCTGGGTTTAAAAGAAATTTTTATTGGTACTCTTGGGAAAAGGCAAAAAGCTTTTCTATTAAAATACAATGAAAGAGGAAATTTGATCCATATGATTCAGCACACGGCCTCTTCCTTCTCGTTTCTGGCAGCATCCTCTGAGGATATCTTTTATTTTCATGTCATCTTGGCTGACATCAGCCCCAACCCATGTACCACTCCCATCACACCTGAGCACAGCCTTGCTGTTGAAAGTGCCTCCCTTTCCTCAGCAAGGACGATGCTGGATGGGCTGATGGTAACAAGAGGTGTGTCGCTTGAAAAGTGGTGCTCTGAGAAGTGCCTCAGTTCCTCTGAATGAATTCAGTTTCACTTTGGATCAAACTTGTTTTTTGCTCTCTCAAAGTTCCAACTGACTGAACTGCTTCCACTGAGACATCCTTTCCAAATCCAAGGTGACTTTGGTTGACACATAAATATCCTGGGATGCCATAATTGTCTATGGATAGTGCTCTGCACTTTCCTGTTGCAATTGGTACTTTGGTGCTTCATCCCCAGTGTAGATAGTGCAACATTAACAAAAGAGATTTAAGAGAACCACATTTCTATGTCACCATCTTCCTTATACGGCCAAAAAGTAACTCTTTCTTTTTGGTGTGTTGAAGCTCTTAGTTAAGACTCACTTCTTCTTCATTGATATTTCACTGCTACAGTAAATGATCAATTTCTGCTCCTTGTAGCCAAGGTCAGGTGTGAGAGAATAATAGTCTCCTACCTTAGCTTTGCACACCACGTAGAAATGATTTATTGCATTTCTAAAAGAGGATGCTTGACATTTTGAAAATGCAATGTAGTGCAACAGTAATTAAGCAAAAAGCAGACTGCTGAACAATTGATTGCCACTGTCAGCAAATCCTGATTAACTCAGATGCTTGAAGAACTGTTTCTGCCACCTATGAATTAAAGATTAGTAATTAAATTTATGGGCCATGGCCACTGTCTCTGGATGGTACTTCACTTATAAAGGTCCCAGTGAGGAACAATCAGATGGAAAAAAAATGCAAGTTGTTAACTCAAAGGCTTTCTACTGGGAGACAGAAGGAAGAGCTCCTGAGGATGGAGTCGTGGAGTGATGGAGCCACGCTCAGACTGAGTTCAGCACCTCAGTATTGTCAAGGCGTCACATTTCAGTTCTTATCTTGTGCAGGCTGAGCATCAAGAAGGGCTCAGGGAAATTTTCCAACCTTTAAAGACCCCAGATTCAAGGCTTGGGTGTTTATGGATCCAGGCCATGCTTTGGGCAGGGGTTGCTTCAGTCAGGACTCACTGACCTCAGGGTAAACAAAGGGTCGGTAGGTTTTAATGGGAACTTTTCAGTGAAATGAGACTTTGGGGTTTGTTGAACACATGATTTTTGTCCAGATTCAGGAAATCCTTCATTGTGATCCTTGAGGTCTCTTCCAACACAGGTCATTCTGTGATTCTGTGATCATCTGGATTTATTGCGAGCCTATTGAGGTTAGCTCTTCCTATCTGGAAAAGGTTGCAATAACCATGGTTGGCACTGACTCTTGCCCATCTTTGGGGTCCCTCCATCACCCCTCATCGCAGGAATCTGGGGCTCTTCACTGATCCTACCTGCTGAGTATCACTGTAAAACAGATTCTGTAAACAATCTATACTCCCATGTATATTTCAGTGTGCTTCAGGTGCCGAAATGGAGTCAGTTTTTTGGGTAATGCACACCTCAAAAGCCATATTTTGAGCGTTACAGACCTGTGAAAACCAAGAGACCTGGACCTCACAGCTGCTCACACAAAATGTCCATTCTGAAGCATCTCACTGCAAAGTGAACTCCATTCCTTTGTGCTCCATGTGAGCACAGCCTTATTCCCATCCAGGGGAAAGCTGCTTCAAAGTGTGTTGGGAATTACACCTCACGCTATGAGGACATCAAAACATCCTCTTCGGGCAGACTGGGTTGGGCAGGGCCATGTGGCCAGGGCAACATCATTCACGCACACAGCCTGAATGGGATAAATAGGCAGCAATTCATATTTCCGTGAGTTTGCACACATTCACACAGCCGTACTGAAAGGAGAAGAAAGAGTTATTTATGATGTGTTCTGAACTATAAATTATATCAAAGTCAAAGCTCAGGGTAATTGCTGCTGAAGTGGATCCAAAGGTTGGCACTATGATTAAATAGCGCTGCTGCCTTTTAGGGGAAATCTAGTTACAGACAAACAACATGGAGGTCAGAAGCAAAATATAATTCAATTCATAGCTATGAATTAATGAATGTGTTTTAGATTAATTTAAATCCACAAAGAGACTTTGTGTTGCAGAAATATTCATTATGAAGTTTACCAGATTATTCTTCTGGCAGGGATTCAGCTTCCTGGGCTCCTGCAGGTGAACCCACGTCGTGTGAAATGAAGCACAAGGAAAGCGCCAGCTTTTCCTGCACAATGTGTCAGCTTGGGTTCTTCTCTGGGAATGCTTTCTCTCCCTTCCAGCTGACCTGTATGATACCTGTGGCTGCCCTGGCTTGGTGAAAGATTGATGGTCAGACTAGATGATTTTAAAGGTCTTTTCTAACCTTAATGATTCTATGATTTTATAAAGGTGAAATAGAACAAAAAAGTCTGGAAGTGCCATACATGAGCGAATAGCATTCTTCTATTTTCTGCTCTGGGACCACAGCCTCCTGCAGGAGAGCTGAGGCTTAAGTCTGTCCTTCAGTGTTTCTGGAATAGTGAAGCTCTTCCCAACTGGTTTTTATGGGTGTGTGTGCTGGAAATCTTTTACATTTGAGGTTACTTGGAACACCTCCTACAGGATGATAGTCTCTGGCTGCCTTCCTAATTGTGCAAGAAAGGAGCTCATACAGCCAGTGACAATCCAGAGGATGAAACAAGATGCTTGCAGTGGTCAAAGGAGAGGGGACAAGCTGTACCAGCAGGCTCACAGCCCTGCCAAGGGATGCCAAACCCCAGTCCTTCCTCCAGGGATGGTGCCAACATGGGGAGAACCCTTGACCCCACTGTTCTGTCCTCAGAGGGAGAGGAGAACGGGAGGGTCTGGCAAAACATGAAAGTGGCTCCGACACTGCCTTGGTTTCACTGTCCCTCCTCTTCTGTGCACTCTCTGTGCTGCTTCTCAGCACTGCAGGGATTTGTGATGAGCTTCCACTAGGGCAGAAGGTTGCACCTGAAATACCATGAGCACATCTTCCTGTCCCCACCCTGAGCACTGATGGCTTTGGGTTTGCACGAGCTCCTATCATGGTATTTACAGCTCTCCTTCGCTGTAATCTGGTGATTTCAGATCAGCTGCTCTTGACAGAAGTGCTTTGCTTTTGCTGCAATTCTTGCTTTGTAAATTGTTAGTGGCTGAGACAATGCATATGTATATTATTCGAACATCCGGATTTTTATGACTTGGCATCTTGCTCCTCAATTAACAGTGATGTAACACGGCCTTGCAGGGACCTCCAGTGAGGGCAACTGCTGTGGTCAGCACCTGCTCTCATTTGTGACATCACCCATTGCCCCAAGGTTCCTGAATGCTACAGGGAAGCACTGCAGATCCTAAACATGGCTTGGTCAATTTTATTTTATTTCATTTTATTTTTAAGCAGAACATTTTTCTCCTCTTTCTGTAGTTTTATTTGGTTTCTTTCACAGAAAGCTGTGCTAGCCCTGGGTAGCCCTACCCTTCCCAGCCCACTGCTCCAGATGGTTTTGCTTTCCTTCAACAGCAAGATCTTTGGTTACAGAGGCCAGCAAGTAATAATTCATCAGCTGTTTTTGGCTGCTTTTAGCTCACAGTCAGGAACCAGGGTGGAAATGCATTTATCATGGACAAGCTCTACCCATTAAACTTGGATTTTGCCTTCCAAGCACTGTAGTCATTTCTCACCCCCAAGTTTCTCTCTTTGCTAACAGTAGGGAATCAGCTGCAGCAGTTTGGGGGTTCTCAGGACATGGCTTCCTTCACCCTTGGGTATGGCCATGCCTGCAGGAACAGATGGAGATTCTTCCATAGCAATAAAATGGTGATTTCCAGCAGTCACTGACTCAGCCCTGGGCTTTCTGGAAAGCATTTGCTTGGCTGGATGCAGACTGTTTCCAGACTCTGTTCACTTCAACTTCCTAAACAGGAATTTAAAATTCTGACAGTCCCAAGAATGAGGACATGGTTTAGTGGGAATGGTGGGGATGGGATGATGATCTTAGTGGTCTTTTCCAGCCTTAAAGATTCAATGATTCTGTCTGTCTGCCTATGTACGTATGTGCGTATGTATGTATGTATGTATGTATGTATGTATGTATGTATGTATCTATCTATCTATCTATCTATCTATCTATCTATCTATCTATCTATCTATCCATCTAATGATCACCTAAATACTTGGAAGAGGGCAATGTGTGGATTCCCCATCCCTAGCAGTTCTCAAGGCCAGATTGGACAGGGCCCTGGGCAGCCTGGTCTAGTAAGTGGCAACCAGAACATGGCAGGGGCATGGAACTGGATCAGCTTTAAGTTCTCTTTCAACCCAAGCCATTCTATGATTCTATGGCATTTGTAACCCTGTTCTATTAAGGGCCCCAAATGGGAAATAAGCAACACACTGTGATAGATGGGTTAGGCTCATGGAGACTTCTCAAAAACCATACAATTAACTGGATTAGGAATGATACTGTGGTCTCCAAGGAACAGATGAAGCAGATAAATTTTGGCCCCTGAGCTGTAGCTATAAAACTCCAGCCCAGTTTCTCTAAGCCTCCACAGCCCTTTATGGGGGGCAATCTCCCAGTGTCCCCACGTTCCCTCCCACTGTTCCCATTGCACTCCATGGGATGCCGAGGCTCTTGCAAATCAATTAAGTGGGAGGAGAGGAAGGAGTTGAAAGACTGTCCAATGGAAAATGTGTCAGCTGGAGGTGTATCACCTGCCACCAAACCATCCCCAGCTGTTGAGTGCTCTTCCTTTCAAGGCCACCTGGAGAACATGGTGGAGAGCTTAGCTTCAGCCAGAAGCCCCACTGCTGGCAGCCCTAGCAGGAAATTTGCATCTTGGAAGACAACCAGACTGGAGCTGGTCATAGGAGCACACCAGGAGGACTTTCTGGGCCCTGATCCACTGCCAGCTCCCCTACATCAGGCCATCCCCAAAAGGGCATCTCGCCCTGACTCTGGTGCCAGAGGGCAGGTGCAGACTCAACCTGCCAGATGTTTATCTCCATTAAACATGTCCACTTTATTGCCAGATTTGGAGAATGTAGACTTGTGTGTGCTCACTGACCTCTTCTGGCCAGCTCAGGTGCTTGTCAGTGCTGCACCACACACCTAAGAACCTGCTGGAAGGGTTCCACCAACCGCAGCCAGTTTATTGCTTCCAGGAATAGGGCAACACAGCAGTGGCAGCCCTTGAGGAAAGGCAGGTCTTCAGGGTTGTCTTCAGTTAACAAACTATCTTACTCATATCTGTGATTGCAAGTAAAGCAGAGCCCACAATTGGAATAGGGATCATGGCAACAACAGACCACTGCACAGAGGTTTCAGGGAGACCTAGAAGCAACAGAACTCCATCCCCTCCCTGCAGTCCTTGCTGGGGAAAAGGGAGGAGTGAAGTAAAGAATGCAAAACTGGGCCCATAGTGAAAAAGGACAGCCTTGAAAATGCTGAAGGAAGATCAGCCAAGCCTACAGCTTCAGTATTAAAAAGCAACTGGTGTGTTTTCTTCTCTTTGCCTTCTGCTGCTGTACTAAAAGCATCTTTTCTTTGTGTGAGAATGCCTTTGTTTGCCTGAAACGGGTTTTCCCACCCTAAATAAATACTGCTTTGAAAAATCTCATTGCAAAACCTGCAGCACTGGGCATTAGGAAGAGAGCCAGGATGGCACAGAACATCCATGGCGAGGAGAGCTGGCTTTCATCTGACAGTGCTTAAGGATGATTTGACCTCTCCCTTCCTTTACATGCTGGGAGTTAACTTCTCATGTAAGTGTCCAGCATAAATTCTTCAAATGCAAATTTCCATGTCAAAACTACAAACAGACATTTGATCAAAGGTCAGCTCTCCTTTGTGTTCCCTTTTGATATAGAAATTTCTATTTCATCTTTGACTGTCATGGTCAGTTAAGGGAACTGCAGCCTGATGGGAAATTACTGATGCATTTCATGTCCTCACTCTCCAATGAGGCTCTTCCCCTCCCCTCTTTCGCATCTTATGGGTGTTTTAATTTGAATATGTTTTCATTTTTTAATGGAATAGTTAAATTAGCTTTGAAAATTTAGCAGTATGACACTGCAAATTGTCTGCTTATTAACTGAAGCTGCTATTTGATACTCCGGGAGCTGATCAAATAATGATTATTCCCTTCCTGTTGGCTTTATTTCATGCTTAACTTGTGGATCTTTCTTTATGGGGCAGAGCTTGAAGGACAGAGATTGCAGCAAATGGAAGGTCTGGGAAAACATAGTGTTTATTTTTGTGATCTCCTGGCTTGGATGGATCCAGAAGAGTTTGAGCTCTGCAAAGGAATGAGTGCTGCCAGCTCATCCAGCCCCAGCACTGTGAGGAGCACAAACCCACATTTAATCATCCTCAAAGACAGCAAAAGGAATCGGGATGAATGAGTCCCTCTGTTGGCAACACCTAAGACTTACACCTGGGTTTTCTGTCCCGAATTATCTCCTGAAGGAACAGGAAGCTGCGCACCATCTTCTCTTGGAAGGTCACCTGGGTCTTGCAGTATCCAGGAACGCTGCTCTGTAATGGCCCACGCTGAGAGAGATGTCCTTCACAGTGACAAGAGGCACAACATTTCATTGCCTCTGATCTCTTTGATATAAATCACTCCTTGAAGTGCCATAAACTCTTCCCATAAATCAGGAGATCATCACCTGCCAACGTGGCTCACTCGCTCAGTGGAATGTGTTTAGATGCATCTAAGGCTGAGTGATACCATCAGACAGCACATCCCTGGAGCACCTGGAACCCGGCCCTCCCCCAAGGTCCATGATGGTGTACAAGGGGCAAATCCTCATGCTGGTGGCAAATGCAAAGGAGTCGTGTTGTTTTGTGTATGTGTGTGTGAGTGTGGTTTTACGTTTCATTTTTTTCCCTCTGATCACTGCAGTTTATTTTGTTTTCCCATTGATTAAAATACGCAGAGTTATACATCACAGCCGGATGAAATAGCATGAGAAAGTCAGCTCATTAACATCAGCTGACAGGATCCAAAGTGACCGAGCTGTGTGGTTGTGTGGCTGCCTGCAGGGAGCGGGGCAGCCGGCGCTGGATGTTCCTGTTCAGTTCCCAACTCAGCCCCAAATGCCGCCTCGAATGGGTAACGTAGGGCTGCTGCAGCCCGGAGGCAAAGGGAGGGAAGTGGGTTGGAAGCTCGGAGCAGGAAGCGACGCGGATGTTGGCCGTGCTTCGCCAGAGAGACCCTGTCCTTCCTCGCTCCTCCAGCACACCCCGCAGTCCGCTCTCCTGCCAGGCGGGTGACAGGGACACCAGATGGCAGCAGTGGCCTTCGGATCCCAGCAGTTCCCAGCCAAGAGAAAGGTGAGCGTTTCCCTGCGGCCGGCTACCCGAGGCCGGCTTCCCTCCGCCTTCCCTGTGTTGGAGCTCGCTCAGCATCCTGCATCCTGCCCTTAGGGCTGCCAGAACATCAGTGCGCAGAGCAGCTGTGCGCTGGAGTTGTTCCGTGTGTCAAAACAACACCGAGACCCCCAACAGTTCAAGGCAAAGGAGAAAATCCATGTCCTGGGCTGGGTTTCTGGAGAAGCTCTCACCTAGCAAAATTCCCTTGAAGGTGGAGAACATGGGATCTTGCAGAAGCCTTTTGAGATGGGTGATAAACCATAACAACACGCATCAGTGGAAAGAGTGTTTATTTAAATCTTACGTTAATTTTCTCACTGTAGTGCTTTAACCTCCTGGATAAGTTTTGTTTGTGGTAACACCCAAATATCATTGATTTCTATATTGATTTGGGGGCTACCCATTTAGCTGTTCACCTCTATGTCACCCCAGAAATTATTAGTGCACTAACTGCCAACAGAAAAGCAAACCCAAAACACTGGAGTGACTGATGTGTGAGTTTGGGTAGAGAGTGCAGCAAGGAACAACCAGAAATAAATCCTTTTGTCTTCCCCCATGTACATGCAGTGACCCAGCAAACTGCAGGTCAAGAAGTCTGGGTTCAGCTCTGCTTGTACCCAGAAGCTTGGACAAGTCCAGCAGAACCTCCTGTATTGGGAATATCTCAACACCAATAATGTTGGATCATAAACTCAGTTTCTTCTCGTTCCTCCACTGCTCTGCCCTTTGGGTTTGCCCATCACTGCTGGGATGAGCCCAGGACAGGCTGGGATGGATCCCTTTGGAAGTGTTACACAACCAGAAGCACATGAACAAAACTGTGGATGTTGGCGTTTCCAACAGGAGCTTGCAGTGGCTGTGGATAGCAATAGCATTCCGGCTTTGCAACTTGGGATGCTAAGAAGGTGCTGCAGCATATTGCCTTGTAATAACACGAAGCAAAAGCTCAGCAGAAAGGCTGTGAACCAGATAAGATTGATTAAACAATTTCTAACCAACGGGGTTGCACATAAAAATTTTATTAAAACCTCAAGTGCTGGATTTATTTCCTGGGTCTGTCACTGCTACTTTTTTATTTTTTTTTTTATTCAGTAGTGATAATTACTACATTAGAAATTAAATGAACCTCATATACTACATCTCTCAGACCTCCTAGGAGAGTTGTGAAAGTGATTTAGGGAAGTGAATTTGCTATTGTGCCTAATCAAGTTACAGTAATTGTCACCTATAATTTTAACTTGACTGCTATGTGTTTAATTGGGAGCTTTACCTTCGGATTTTTGGAACTGAGCTTCTCTGTATTTTCCTGCTTCCCAGCCCCTCCCAAAATGCACTGATAGAAAACAAATCACTGCACACAGCTGTACTGTTATCAGCATTGCCTTTAATGAGTCCATGATACTGGTTCCCCCATTGTGGATGTGCATCTTTCTTCAAGGAGCTCTGTGGAGCAGTACACAGTCCAAAGCCTTATGAGAAGAGCAGAACGGGACATCCAGGTGAGTGACAAAATAGGATGTAGGGGAGCCAAAGGCATGTGAGCATCTCTCAGCAAGAGCCCAGGTGGGAAGGTGGGTCACTGGCTTGTGGAGGCTTCTTGTGCTTTCCCGTGTTCCAGCTACACACAGTGAGCTAAACCCACAGGTTCCCTTCTGTGGTCTGTGATGTGGGCAATGGTTCTGGTTACTCAGCCCTGTGATGGGCTCTCTGGATGGCCACAAGCCTGCTTCTTCCTCTTTCCCTTCTCTTACTAAACAAATGTACCACGTATATACATGTCATGTATATTTTCAAGCTTTTCCAGGACTCTGATGACCTGTGGTGCCTGTGACAAGTGCATTACAAGCTGCCTGTGGTGCTGCTGGAGCTCCTGTCCAGGCACTGCAACCAGCCTGCTCTACCTGCCTTGGGGCATGCAGAGCTATTGCTTGCCTAGATCCCTGGTTTAGCAGGGCCAGGGGCTGGCTTGTCCATTGATTCTCTGCTGTTGGAGCACTTCAATAGTATGGGTAGGCAGAGAGCGTGCTTACTCCAACCTGACTATCTTCAGCAGCAGCACAGAAAGCAATCGGGGTGAATTTCAGGCTATAAGCAAACAAACTTTCTTCTGAATTTCAGGAAGGTGGTGATGATTGTGACCATGGGGAACCCTAAATGGGTTCATGGTTCTGAAGCACTCCAAGACAGATGGCCAATATTAGTTTGAAACAATGGGCCTGTTTTTGACTGTAACTAGATGTAGTAAAGGAACACTTGTCCTGCTTGATTTTCATAGTATATAAAACCTATTTAATTTAGATTGGGATCAGGCCCTCCATATTTAAAGCTACAGATCTTTACAGATGCAGGAAGGATATATTGTGTTGCTGCAATTAAATGAGTTTATTTTATTTTTTAAAGGATTTATTTGATCACAGTAGCATTCACAGAAATGATTTTGCTTCCACAGCTTGGAGCTCACATTATGAAGAGATGTGCGTAGAATAGCAGTAACCTTGCCCTGAATAATGCATAGTGTTTGTTAGCCACTTTTTAAGCCTTTCTGCTTAACCACAGAAGATTAGCATTTTTGTTGCTTTTTTTTTTCAGTCAAAGTTTTGCAGGGGGGGAATGGAGGGAGGCAGGAGGGAGAACGTTGGCTTTCTTCTTAGCTTACTTTAAACAGTTCCCCAGGCTTTCAGTATACAACTTAGCTATTCAGATTGGGATATTTTGGCCTTAGAAGCATGTTAGCTAGTTCTCAGGCTCGCTCTATTATACAACTTTCTAGTAAATCATGAATAAGTTGAAAGGCTGTAGAGCTTTTTCCCTAATTTCTCAAGGGCCCTTTTACTACCAAATTTGTTTTCATCCCATGTTATTTACTGACTAGCTCTAATAAGCTCCTCTGGTGTTGTTCCAGTCTGCAAGCGTGGGAGTTCAGCAGGTAATGCGTGGCAGCACAGGGAGTTTGAAAGATCCTGGCTTTGAAATGAATATTGCTGGTTAGAAATGGGACTGCATTCGTTACCTGCTGGAGTTTTTCTGAGCTCTGTCTTTAGGATGGGATGCTCCAATGGTGTAAAACAGCAGAGCTCTGCTATGGCTCTGTAGCGATGCTGAATTTCACAGCTGCAGATATGAAATGCTTTGCCTCAGAGTCAACAGCACAGGGGTAAAAGCTGAAGATTTGGGTCAGAGCAGAGTGAGAGGGCAACGCTAAGCTTTGAAGATGCAGGACTGGGGCTTCCTTTGCTCTGCTTCCATTTCAGAGTAATACAAAGCAGCAAATGTTACGTGTGTTTTCTTTACTGTATTTATTTATTTTTAATCTCAAAGATTATAAAGGAAGAATTGCATTAATGATACAAAATAGTGAAACAAAGTGGAAACTATCAACTAGTAGTACTGTTGTAATAAGAGAGAGCAGGTATATTAGCCAATTAAATTTTCTATAGGATAAAATATATGTATTATATACATGTATAATACATATACATCAAGCTATACTTTGGAATCCAGTGGTGTGTGTATGGCCATGTAAGCTTCCTTAAAAATGTTATAAAAGACAGCATCTAGCCTTAAATGTAACTCATGGTACATATGAAGGTGTGGTGTGACATTAATGCAAAGTCATTCATACAAGTAGATCCATCTAGTGCCACCAACAAGTAAGTCCAGTGAAGGGAAAAGATGTTCTCTGGAGTTACCTCCATCTCCTGCAGCTGATTGGATGCCATTAAGAAGCAGGTGGCTGACAGCAGCTTGTGAGCTCCTTCTGTCCAGGATGGTACTACACAGATTACATGGTTCTTTGGGGATCTGTAGCAGCCTCTTCTGCCCGAGTGAACTAAAATCACTGGCATTCAGCAGCCAAGAGCAATAGGCAAGAGCGTCTTCCTGAAGGGGAGGATGTTTGGGTTGCTGTGCTGACAGATTTAACACTAACATCCATGTGTGCAGAGAGCTCTGTGGGCTTATTTGGTGGAGGAGAGTGAGATCACTGCTTTAGGAAACAAATCCTCCCATCTCTGCAGGCACTTCTGCTCTGTTGTTCTGCTTTACAGTGCCTTTTCTTTGCAAACCCTGCTCTGACACACCAGGTGATCTCTGGCAGAGGACAGAGGTGATAGAAGTTGATATGTGGCCACAGCTGCCTGAGTGCAGAGTGCTGCTATGTGGCATTCACAGCTTCCTGCTGCCCTTATCTCACTTTTGTTATTGCTGCTCTCCCCCTTACTCTGTTATGTTTAAGAATAAAAAACAGGGTTCTTCTGGAAAAACAGAACCAGGTTTTGAAAGACTGCTAAATCCCAAACTTTGCAATATAAACTTTCCAATCGAGCTAATTTTCCAAAATAATGGCATTGATTTATTTTTTTTCCTTCTCATGATATTGTTTGTTCCTCTTCTTTTGGAACTGCAGCTCGTTCTGTTGTACGCAGTTGCCAAGAACCAGTCCACAGCTCATGCTGATGTGTTGCTGGAATGACAGCTCCAGCTTTCACACGCTGGTGCACTGTATTAGCTGGGGAGTTTCTCTGTTCCTGTTCCACTATTAGGTTTCAAACCTCCCTGCTGAGTAGCTGTCCTCAAGTCGTATCAGGTAAGCTTAGCTATGCATTGAATTCAGGGAGTGGAACTAATCCCACACTTCAGCTTTAGAGGAGAACAATGATGCAGGGAGCTAAGCCTGGCCTCTGTCTGAGAGGTAAGGCTTTTGTATGCTGAAAGAAACAGGTGCACTGCGCTTAAGGATGTGTTCTATCTATTTCAGGTCCATCTCTGCTTAGACAAATGCCCGCATGCTGGAGGCAAATAGTAAGTATGTACAATAGTGTGTCTTAAATATACTTACATCATGTCTGTGATACATATAACATGTGCATGCTTCGTTTCATGACTCCTTCAATAAAGCCAGTATTATTAGTCTGCCCATACACTAGAAATGACAGAAAACAATATTACCACAGCAGATGAAAACAAACCTCAGTAAATGTCTGCTGTTGCTTCCCCAAGTGTTGGTATTTCTCTCATTGGAGTAACTAAGTTCTGCCTAAAAGGTTTCTCTCCCCTTCTCAGAGGAGAAGTCCCCGGCATTCAGTGAATTTTCTCCCAGCACTCCCTTGGAGTCAAAGGGACATTCCTTACTGACGATGGTAGAATTGGGTTGAAGTTTTTTAATGATAGAAAGATGAATCTTTATTTAAATCTGACCTTATAAAATCCTTATTAATAAAGATCTGAGTCTCCTACCTGAAATGAGCAGAAACGCTGGCTGCTAAAAATGGTGCTTAACTGTCTTATCAGACACTGAAGAATGTTTGTTATTTTTTTTGGCAAATAGAGGAAAAAATTAATTTCCCCTCAGTTGAAGTGTAAAAAGAGCAGTGAATATGAGTGACTGCCCTGAGATCTTGCCTGCACAGCACATGCTAGAAATGAGAATGGTCTCTGCAGGAAAGAAGTGGCATTAAAATTACTTTCCCTTTTAACATTTATACTGCTGAGTAAAAACTGGGTTCTGAGTGTCCTCCATGCATGCAAGCATGATGAATCTCTAAAAGCAGCGATTGCTAAGATCACTATGTTAGATTAACATAGCAGAGCAAAAGAATTAAGACTTTAAATGTGAATAGATGTTATTGCAGGATAATGCAGGTATCTAGATATGGATCTCTACTTACCTTTATATGTCAGCTTACGATCTTTTTATCAAACAAGTCAAGGAAAGTTCTGTAGTTGAGATACGGTAATAATCAGTGTAATCCCTTAATAGTTAGCTTTGAAATCTTGGAAGCCCTCCCCACAAGTAGCAAACAGTGACTGCCCTGCTAGCTGCAAGTACCATGAGCCATTTTATCTTAACTACTTTACTAAGAAAGCTTTTCTTTATTCTGTTGGGTAGAAGAGCAGGCATGTTGTCGGAGTGCAGTTAAATCCCACAGCTTATTACCATGAAATATATGAGCTTAGAGGATATGAAAGCGTTCCATCCAAAAGGATATGAAAGTAGTTTGCCCAGAGAGAGTTCAAGGCCTTCTGTACAAGGAACACAGTTCCAGGCTTTAAAGTTGCACCATGTGTCAGGATTTCAAAAAAGACTGTTCTCAAAAATGGCCTTTTAAACTGGCAATTATTCCCCATATATCATCAAGAGAAGCTTTAGAGGTGAAATAATGACCCTATAAAGACTTTTTAGAAGGCCTCATCTGCTGTTTCAGAGGTGAACTGGCAGGGTGTGTGGGGACAGCTGTGCTATGGCTGAAGTCTCCCTAGCCCCGAGACCCAACCTTGTCCAGTGATACTTTTGGAGCTGAATAGAGTAGCAGCTCTGTATTGCAGCTGGCACCACTGCAGTGCTATTGCTGCTGCTATCCCCTTGGGATGGGTTAATGTTGTGGAAGATCTGAGTACCATGGATTCACTCAATTGTAATCTGACTGTAGACTCTTATTCACTAGATCAGGCTACAGTGAGAAAAATCTACCTGTTTTGGGAGGGGGGGATGAGATAGTGGAAAACCCTGAATCGTTCAATTTAAATTCCAGAGTCATCTCCCTTATATATTTCCAAGTGTATTTGCAGGCTATTTCTAGGGATCCCTCCTTCTGACTGATCTGTTCTGTTGCACAGAGATTTCAGTGGCAGTAGCATTTCATTTTTAATACGTAAATATTAAACACACTTCTGCAGTCAATACCAGACCAGGCACGCTGCCTGGACCTCAACCTAGTTCCATTCAATAATAAAGCTATTGACAACAATACAAAAAGGATCTAAAGCCACAAGCAGAAAATTAAAATAGCCAGTGCCAAGAAAAATGTAAACTGAAGTTTTCATGAACGTTCAAGTATTCCAAATGGAATAGAGAAATTATGCAACTGAACTTGGATGAGCCAAGTAAGATAATGGCAGGTAATGAGACATCTGTATCACAGCGTGTTATGTAGAAAACCTAATATAACACATTAAACTGATTTCTTTACGAGAGCTGTCACAGTGAGCATACTTCTCTATATATATATGTATGGGGAATTTTATTTAAAAACAAAAAACCCAAACCTCTCTATTACCTTTAGGGCTGTTTATTGTTACCTTTCCCTATTCAGTGGCTGAGTGTGTAAAACCAACCTGCTTTGGTAGTGCTAGATTTATTGTTTTATTTAATAGTAACAAAAAGAAAAGTAAGCAAAAAAACACCCAAATAGGCCTCTGAAGTGACTGAAAAAAATAAAGGCTCTTGTATATGAAGCTTCAGGTTGAAAGTATGATGGAAAGAGAGACGTCCCTTCCAGTTGTGGCTCCAGAGATTGACTTTCCCATATTCTAGCTCTTTTTTAAAAAGAAAAATAATTACTGCAGAGAGAAAGAAGTAGAAAACAAAGCAGCTTTGAGTGATACATTCAGAATGGCTCAGGGATACAGGCTGGCTTTGAGTTATTTGTTTTTACTGTATTTCCCCTTAGAGCAAACAAGTGTGGTTGCAGCCATGCCAGCTCCACTAGTTTGGAAGGAAAACTCATTTGCTCTGTCTTCTCTGCTTGTTTGAAGCAGAAGAGGCAGTTTAGAGAAAGCAGAGAACAAAAAGTAACCATTCGTTGGGGAGCATCTGCACCTTTCTTGCAGCTGAATTGCATTTTGACTAGCAGCTGGATTGTTAGCATTAATATTATTGTCTATTATAGAGCCATGTCTCAATTGCTGGAGCTGGCCAGGCTAATAATGAATTGGATTTTTTTTTGGTGGTTCCTCCCCATGCCAGTTGAAGGGCTTTGTAACAAACACACACAGAGGAGCAAAAATGGGTAGTGGAGATAGGAAGCAGCCACCTGTTTCTGTTGCCACCTTTCCTACCCTTGCAAGGGCCTGTCGGATCTGAGCCATGCTTCCTGCTTGCAGCTGGAGCTTTAAAGCTTGCCCATGTTGCAAAGCTGACAGAAGCTCAGGGTTCCTGGCAATGTTAAGGAGGGAACATCACCGAAATAAGCTTAGAGAACTGACAGATTGGACCAGAACTCGTACTGAGTCTGCTGTAACACAACCAAGGCTGTTTCCTTTGATGTTACTGTTGGGTTATCTCTGCTGAGAATGAGGTCTCACTGGGACCAAACTTGAAGGATCTCCTTCCTGTCCCCTGTGCTGAGCAGATCCATCACAGTACAGATTTCTCATTGTGGGAATACAAGAAAAGCTGTTCAGAGCAGCAGCTGCGGAGCAAGATAAACAGCATGAGAACCAAGGACACCTCTGCAAGGAGAAGAGTCTCACAGCTCTGATTGGATATGTGCCTGCATGGACAGTTGAAAAGTGTTTTGTAGAATGCTTTGTTGACATGTAAAGGTGGTTGGGAAAGTTGTAAGGGCGGATGGGAAAGTTAGAAAATAACAACTTGTGAAGGTATGTAAGGGATGTGAGAACTTGTAATAAACGATTTGGATCGTTCACATCTGAGTCCGTGCCTCAAACGCTGCATCTCATCTCTGTGCAAAGCTGCAGTGACAGTGAATGAATGGGTATTCTGTTCTAAAGCGACTGTTCCAGAACACATCACTGTCACGTCACTTAAACACCACCAGTCATCCAGGTTTTCAGTAGCTGCTGGGACTTGCTGAAAACAGTAGAGCCCGTCATTCTGAGATTAAGGGGGGATTAGCTGTATGATTTCAGTCAGCCTTAAGAGAAAGGTTAAACACTCTGGGAGGAGGAAGTGTGTGCGCGCATATGCATCTTCCAAAACAACAGATGGTTTCAATAAAGTTGCTCCTGCTGCTAGGAAGTGGCACTTCTTGACATTAGCAGAGCCATATCTCATTAGGGTTCTTGTTTCTACCAGCCTGTCTCAGCGAGGCCAAATCCACTGTACAGTATGGGGTAATCAGAAAAGACACTCCAGTATCTGCCCCATTAATTGCCTCCTGCCAGTCTTTGCTCTGTTCTGATGTAATGCCCACTGTGCTCAGTATGGAACGATCAATTGGCTTTGAAGGGCAACTTCCCCTAATGATCTGCGATTCCCCCTACTTAAACTGCAGCAAGAAGAGTCTTTTTAAAGATTTTGCAAGAAATGTGTGATTTCTTGGAACCGCTAAATAAAAACTCTCTGCTTCAATCAATGTATCGATGTATTAAATTATTGTGCAAGTAAATTAATGTGCCCCTTGGTGACAGAGCTGCAGAAAATGAGCGGTGTTTTATGCATTAAAGACAAATTGGGAAAAGATTGTTTTCCAAGGTTAGATTGTTCCTCGGTGAATATCGAGATCTTTCCAATTAAAACAGGAAGGTTTTTCAGAGCGCAGTTGTGTTGGGCGTTTTACTTCCCACAGGTCTACAGCACAAATTAACTCGTACAAATAGCTAAGCAATCATCAGTGTTAGAACTGGCATATTTGGAAGAAGGCAAGTAATATTATTCATTTTTACTGGTGTTGTATTTAAATTCTAGAGTTAAACAATTTTGCTGGGAGTTGGCTTTTATTTTAGTTTATTTTCTAGTTTTTAATTGGAGATTTATGGAAAAGAATGATCAAAATGGTGCTGTGAAAGTCTTGCCAAGCTTTTGCCAAGCTCAGATCTCAGCCAATCCTGGCTGCCCTTGTTTGGGGTATGTTGTACATGTGGAAGGAGGCTGATCCTTACTCTCCTGATAGCTCTCACCTGTCAGTGAAAAGCACTGAGGGACAAAAACAAAAGCAATAAGGGTGCTGCACTGTCTGCCCACAAACTGAAATTAAACAAGGCCTGCAAAATGGAAATATTCATGTGAATTAAATGCTGTTTTGCTGGTGTTTTTCTTTACGTTGTGGTCTGCTCACATTTATTGTCTTCTTTTGGTCTTCAGGAGAAAAAAGAAAAAAGAAAAAAGAAAAATCTTATCTGATGTTTTCTATCTGTAAGTAGATCCTCCAAATCTGCTCTCTGCACCAACAACACATCAGATGACCCAAACCAAAGTTTGCTGAAAATTGGATGTTTTCTTGGTCCCTTCATTGAAGGTAGATGAACCAAAACATTCTAATTAATTTGTTCTTCAGGTGTAATGAAGAAAGGAAACTTTTTCAATAACTTCATTGTTCAAACCTTTTTTTTTTCCTGGTAACTTCTAAGTTCTCAAATATCTGGAGAAAGAAAAAAAAAAGTGAATATTTTGTTCATTCTTTCCTGAAACTTTTTCCCTCTCCTCTTTTCTTGCTCGGGCTCCTGACAAAGACATTCTTTATTCCAAAGGCAAGAATCCCAGAACAAGCAGTGCCAGCTCTGAGTTCATAAGGAGGGCAGTGTTTCTAATCACTTATAAAAAACAGACTTGGATTCTGCATTTTCTCAGTCGATATTATTTAATCCTTTCATTTGAATTCTTGGGATATCAAATGGGAAGCACTTTCTCCACATGCTTTCAGCTGTAATTTTTTTTCTCAAGAGGTATCTGCAGGAATGATAAATTAGGTGTGAAATTAAAGCATGAAAGAAAGTATCCTAGTATCTTAATATTCAGGACATTTTGTATTCTTGCAAAATCTTAAATGATATCATCAGTTCTAATGGATTGCTGGACAGAAGAGCTAAAGTCGACCAAGCAAAACACCATACAAAAAAATTATTACCATGCTGATAAAGGAATTTACGTCAAAATATCTTAAAGGGCTTCACAACTCCCCGCTGTCTTCTGGGAAGCCGAAATCCATGGAATCAAACAATTTGATCAATGGCACCCAGTGAATCAGTGTCAGCGCTAAGATAAAATTCCAATTTTCTGACTTCTATGCTCAAATCCTGGGCTTGTATTGCTTCCCAAGCAGAATACAGAAGAGAGATAGAAATAGATGTAGCAGAAACAAAGGGAGATGGAACTCCCTTTCTTTTAGCACCTTGAGATTTCTGAAAGCACTGACGGACGCTGGTATTTGTGTGCAATGCAAGTGCTGTTTATAAAACTTAGCTTCAACATTGTGATTGCTGCAGATCTCAGAGCAGCCTGCATGGGCAACGTGCTTCTCATTTTGCATCCAAGAAAGCCAGTAAATAGGATGTAGACCTGGGTGACAAAGTCTGTTCCTTGAGTTCCCGTGAATGTGTGTCACTCTGTGCTAAATCTTCTTAGTGTTAGGGAGTGCTAATGAAGGTTTCCAGACAGGGAAGTGGATGACAGTGTATTTACTGTACCTGAGAAGGATTTCAGAGTAAGAGAAAGCATTGATAGCAGTGCCTCTTAATGAATAGCCAAACCTGCTTGTCTGGCAATTTATTTTCTTCACATGAATCTTACAAAGGTAAGCTATTTCATGAAACACTTAACTCCAAAGTACCAGTTCAATGCAGTATTTATATTAAAAAACATTTTCCATTTCGCTTCTGCATTTTGAACACTAAATCCAGCCCAGCTTCAGTGTCCACACCAAAGGAAATGAACTGCATTAGGCAATGTCATTTGCTAAAAGGTAAGAGTGGAGTCCCCTAGTTTTATATTTCTAGGGACAATTTCGCAGGCCATGCCATTGCTGAATGGGGAAATTGGAAAACTGCAGAATCGATTTGCAGACGTGCAGTTCTATTTTCTTTCACACCTCCTTCATCAGTGCCCCCATCATCCCTGTGTTGTGTTGCATTATTACTGACAGCAGCCTGGACATCACTGATAATGGCTAAAGTAGGGAAAGGCAACTTGTAGCAAGTGAAAGCTAAACCACATGAGAAGCAGTCAGAAGATGCCGAGCACTGCTATTTTTGCTTCTAAAACTCATCTGCTTCAGGGTACCATAATACACCCATGGCACATTGCTGCTGAGAGCTAAAGTGAAACACTACTTTTTAAAAAAAAGAATCTTATCTAAATTGGATTGGGTTTGCATTTATTTTTCCTTGAGCAAACGGCTGTACCGCAAAGTTGCATTACATCTATTTTGATTTATAATAGAAAAAATGTGTAGTCCTTCAAAACGCTCCCACTATTTTTCCCACTATTAGTCCTCCACAGTACGCTGCTGCTAATGGCTCAGTTAGCAAAACTGATGGGATGGTTATGGCCAAACACCAAGGAGAAAAAAAAAAAAAAGCAAAAATAGCTGGTGACTATCAGCTGCTTCATCTCCAGGGCAGAAATGGTGCCTTGTGATGTTAAAGGGCATTGGCAACAAGATGAGGTCTGTCAGTTGGGGTCACCCAGCTGCCTTCTGGATGGCTGCGTGCCAGGGGCACCATTACAGAATGAGAGAGAAAACTATGAGGTCCAACACAAAGTGTTTGTGGATTGGTTCTGATTAACGGGCTGGAAAGATGTGGGGTTTGCAAACCACAATTCGCTCTGCTTTTGTGGCATCAGGAAGGCAGCAAATACTGGGGAGGTTTTTGTTTATTTTAGGGTTTTTTGGTCTGTTTTTTCTTTTGTTTGTTTGTTTGTTTTTGTTTTTGTTTGTTTGTTTGTTTGTTTTGTTTTTGTGCCATTTTTCCAGCAGGGCCCATGGCAGCCGATGCTGGGTGCCATCTTTGCTCTCCATTGAGGGCTGGGGATTACTGCCAGGAGCTTCAGGTCAGCGTGAACAGGAGCAAAGCAGCACAAAACCTGACAGAGCAGAGACTGGGGGTGTTACTACCCAGCAGGGTCATCCAAAGGGGAGCTGGTTCTGGCCGTGCTACACCCTCCCAACCCCACCTGAGGGCCCCAAAATGGCCGCTCCGCCCTTCACTTCCCTCCTCCTCGTTGCTACGCGACGGGCCGCCCCCAAATCGCTTAATGCGAACTACAACTCCCAGCATTCCCCTCTAGGCCGAGGCCGTGCGTCTTCCGCTTTCAGAACTACATTACCCAGCAGACCTCGGTGGTGAGCGCCAATCAGCGCGCTTCGTGTTGAGAGGTGGAGGGGAGCGGGGTTGGCTTCCGCAGGAAGCGGCGCAGGTTGACGTTTCCTCTCGCCCCCCCCCCCTTCTCCCGCTGCCGGAGCTGGGGACCCGAGAATGGCAGCGTTAGGAGGTTGGTGCGGCCAGGGGGGGAGGGCTGTGTGGGTATTGGAGGTGGGGGACGAGCCCATAGGGCCTGTAGGGTTGGGGTGCGGGGTGGGGAGAGATAGGACCAAGAGGGGGTTTAAGGGAGTGGGGTTTAATAAGGGGGTTTTATGGGTGGGATGGGGAGATGCTCCCTATGGGAGTTTAGGGCAGGGTGAGGTGTATGGACTGAGTGTGGGGGGGGCTTGGGATGGAAAGGGATGTGAGTGGGGGAGATATTAGGAGGAGAAAAAAGGTGTTTGTTGTGATAGAGAGGAGTGAGACCTGAGGAGTGAACGGCGTTAAACAGGAAAACGGATACGTGGATGAGAGCGTGCCTGGTTGCTTCCATCAGGGCTGGGAGCTGCCTTCATAGCATGTGCTCATCGCCTGGGTGAATGGCAGGGTCAGGGAGAGACAGTTTTGAGCCTTTTCAGCAATAGTATGTACATAAAATTCCTTTGCAGTGGCTGCTATATCGCTGTGTTACTGTACGTTAAGGTTTGGCCAGGTAGGAAGCCTTGGCATCCGTGTAGCAGGTATTATTTCCTTGGAATTTATAGTGATGAACATTCCTTCTGAAAAAGACCTGAATTTCCTCCTTTCCCTGTGGCTGGTCGGTTACTGAATGTTGATGTTTAGTTACTGCAGTCAATTCCCCACTGAAGATTTTATCCTTAAATACAGTATTTACTAACTTATTTTGAGGAGGGGAAAGGTGTTTTGAGGAGTTCTCCTACCAGTGGTTTGAACAGGCACTGACTATATTTGGCCTTAAGCCTACCAGGAAAATGTGCCTGACCAGCAGATCCCCACTAACTTCATTGAGTGCTCAGAGCTGTGTCTGAGTTCTAAGAGAAACTGTATCTCCTGTGTGTTGCCGTGTGTTAGAATTTCAGTCTCTTAGTCCTTGTTGTTCACTGCCCTTTACTCCCCTTTGTGTTGTCCTAAATGTGTTGAGGGTTTCCAGTTGCAATCAGCAGCTTCACCTGATTTGCAGCTTTTATCACCTAATGTTTTCCTTTTGAGTTCTTTGTTATTGTTGCGTAAAAATCTTGTTGCTATTACGAAACGGATTTTTGTGCTTGAGGTATTGCTCAATTTTCACTTTGGGATTTACTTCGTTAAGCATATCACATGTTAGTAAGGATCGTGTTCTCATTGCATGTTTTCACAATGATATGCAAGTACTTTCACACCTGGGTAGTCTTAAATGGTAATTGCATTTAACTGGTAAATAAAAACATGTAACCATACATACAGATTTACCTGAATTCATCTATGTTTGTTGCTCTGTATATTTACTGTAAGGCAGTTTCTTTGTGATCATACTCTGTTAGTCATCATTTGTGGAAGTTAGTAGCCAGTTCCTGTTTCAGTGTGGAGTTTACAAGCATATAGAATTGTGCAATGGTGAATTTGGTTGTGGGTTAGTCCTACTCTTCTGCATTCTTTGTTCTTCCCATTTTAGAAGTCAGTAAACACTGTGATACTTCCTTCCCTCCAACACATCTCCCAAGAGGTGTTTAGTAAGACATTCATGTGAATATTCTCTTAAAGTTAGTAAAATAGGGAAGGAGGAAAAAAAGACAATAACAAACAACAAAACAACCAGGCAGATAAATTCAATCTACTCCCATATATCCTTATATATTTATTCATCCTTGAGTATGTTAGATTTGCTGTTAATGGATGATGACGGTAAGGCCATACAGAATATTAACTTGCATTAAATATTACATTCTGGACATGTATACTTTCTCTTTTTTTCTGTTTTAAATGGTTTTAATTTTGCTTTGTAGAACCAAGTAAGTTTTCACAAACACTGAATGGAATTCCTTCTTCAAACACAGTCAGCAGTGGAATGGACCCCTTCCATGCTTGCAGTATTCTTCAACAACTTAAAACCATGTATGACGAAGGACAACTGACAGATATTGTAGTGGAAGTGGATCATGGGAAAACATTCTCCTGTCATAGAAATGTTCTTGCTGCAATCAGTCCTTACTTCAGGTACAGTAATCTGTTGTTCTAGGGATGATAAAAAGGGGGATTATAAATTATTTCCATTTAATGACCAAAAAAAGCACAACCTTTACTAATGTTCCATGTAACTATTGATGATATAGTTTATCTAGTAAATACATTTCTACAGTAACAGTGTAGTTAAACTGTGTTTCATTTTATAAGTATTCTGTCATGTTGGAATATGCATATGGATAACTTGTTGAAAGTTAAGTGCAGTGACTTGGATGTGTCAAGAGCTTTGCTTTTAAAATGATTGAATTTTTATATGGAATTATTGGGATAACTAAGAAAGAAATTCCAACTTGCCATTTTTGACTTAAGTCTGGGATTGATCTTAAGTTTAGGCTCCCAAGCAGAACAGTGTAACATCATTGTTAAATGTGTTTGTGCTCACAGAAGGGCAGAGTTGTTGGGGTTAGCTTATGGTATAATTTCTTAGATCTGTAGTTAGAAGGTAACTGCAAATAAACTGCTAAATATTTTTCTTTTGTAGATCTATGTTCACTAGCGGCCTTACAGAGAGTACCCAGAAAGAAGTTCGTATAGTTGGTGTTGAAGCAGAGTCAATGCATTTAGTGTTGAACTATGCATATACCTCCAGAGTAATGCTGACAGAGGCCAACGTTCAAGCTTTGTTCACTGCAGCTAGTATCTTCCAGATCCCTTCCATACAAGACCAGTGTGCTAAATATATGATCAGTCATTTGGACCCACAGAACTCCATTGGAGTGTTTATCTTTGCTGATCACTATGGTCATCAGGAACTCAAAGACAGATCACAAGACTACATTCGTAAAAAGTTTCTGAGTGTCACCAAAGAGCAAGAGTTTCTTCAGTTGAGAAAAGACCAGCTCATAAGTATACTCGACAGTGATGACTTAAATGTAGACAAAGAAGAACATGTTTATGACAGCATTATAAGGTGGTTTGAGCATGAACAAAATAAGAGAGAAGTGCACCTTCCAGAGATATTTGCCAAATGCATCCGTATGCCTCTATTGGAAGAGACATTTTTAGAGAAAATCCCTCCCGTGTTTGCACAGGCTATGGCCAAAAGCTGTGTACAAAAGGGACAACATAGTGCCAATGGCTATACACAACGGCTCGGAATGACTGCTTCTGAAATGATCATATGCTTTGATGCTGCCCACAAACACTCAGGAAAGAAGCAAACAGTGCCTTGTTTAGATTCGGTCACAGGGAGAGTGTTTAAACTATGCAAGCCACCAAATGACTTGAGGGAGGTTGGAATTCTTGTATCTCCTGATAATGATATTTATATTGCGGGTGGTTACAGACCGAGCAGCAGTGAGGTCTCCATTGATCACAGAGCAGAGAGTGATTTCTGGATGTATGACCACTCTGGCAATAGGTGGATTCCGAAAGCTCCTTTGTTGCGAGCCAGAATAGGCTGCAAATTGGTTCATTGCTGTGGTAAACTGTATGCAATAGGTGGTCGTGTTTATGAAGGAGATGGGCGAAACTCTCTCAAGTCTGTGGAGTGTTATGACAGCCGAGAGAACTGTTGGACGGCTGTCTGTCCAATGCCGGTAGCAATGGAGTTTCATAGTGCTGTGGAATATAAGGATAACATCTATGTTTTACAGGGTAAGGCAGTTTCACTGGCTATATGGTGTTTTATTGCAAGTGGGGGTTGTTCAAGCCAACTGTCTCTTAGAAGTCCCAGAAATTTGGGCTTCCTAAAGGATGTCTGGGACAATAGAATGGGAGAAAAGTTGGGGAGGGCAGCAAGCAGGGAAGAGTGAGTTTGCTACTTGAGTTCTTGAGGTTTGGGGTATGTGTTACTGAGTTGTATCAAAACCTGCCACATCTTTCATTTCTGCTAACAATTCAGTATTAAATTGTATGGTGAAAATTCTGTATTACATCTTTATTTGGGTGAGATGCACTAATATTGAAGAACAGCTATTGTCATGAAAAAGTACATTGCATTTTATTTAGTTGATCCTGTGAAAATTCCTGGAGTCTGTTGGTGAGTTGTAAAAATCAATTAGATTGGGTAGGCCTTCCCTCTCTGCCCCACCCTGCTTTTTGTTAGCTTTTTAGTTAACTAAGGAAAGGGCTTTATCTCTTTCTAATTAGCTTGTTTTATTTGGTTGGGAATTAGTGTGCTCTTTCCATCCCATCTTCCAATAAGTGATCAAGCTTACTGCATTTTGATGCCTCACTTAATGATTTAAGCACAGTTCTAGTACCAGCAGTGTTTATATCCATATTTGAGAGGTACATCAGAGGGATTAAAGCAAGCACGTTCTCAATTATGTATTGCCAAGATGTAAATGCACATGAAAGTGTTGTGATGGAAAAGATGCAGTTCTTTTAGACTGATAATTATAATATTTTAGGACTCTGAAAAGGATTGTTTTGAGAATGGATGAAATCATTTATTCTTCACTTTCTAACTTCATTTGTGTAGCTTATGTGAAATGCAGAGTTTTGTAAGTATTTCATGCCCATAGTGTTCTACACTTAAAGGTGCTTAGGCTGTATGTGGGGTTGTATTAAGACTCCCAGGTGGAAAGAAAGATTGGATGGAGAAATATCTTAGTTTTATTTTGCTAATGTCCATTCCTGTGGAAACACTTTCAGAACTTGGGTTCTAGATTTGTGAACTCACTGTAATTTATCAGATGTCAACCTGATTTCTTGACTCTGCTGTTCAGCAAGGTTGGAGGGCTTCTGCATGACCTGTGGGTGGTTTAGTTCTTTCACTGTTTCCGTATTACATCTGATCCTTGTTGTGGCTCTAAATAGTTGTTACTAGTGCAGGTTTTCTCAGTCTGTTGGGTCAGACATCTGCTTTAGATCATTAAAGAGGAAGACTGAGGGATCTTTAAATATTTGCTTGTCCTTTACCTGTTTCTTGGAACCACTATAAAGCAGATAATTTTTATAGAGATATTACAACCTATAGAATAAGAATCCATCTTGTTTACAGATATTAGTTGCAGTAGTTCTGAGCTTCAGTGGTTTTAATGACAACTCAGTGCTTGCATGAATAAACCACGTCATTGCACTAACCAGCAAATGAAATAATCTGTGTTGCAGAAAATAAGTAACTTTTCTGTTTGTGTGATAAGTAAAAAACCTTGACTGAATTGCACTGTAGTAGTCTATAATAAGTTAACTATTAATAATTTTTGTAGAGGAAGCTCATAGGTTTGAAGTAGCCAGTAAGGATTAATGAGTCTTAAAATGTCAACAGGGTTGCAGGCATCAGTCATAGGAGATTACACTGTGGAACAAAAGTGAATAATCAGAAAATGCATTACCTGTGGGACTCAATGTCTTAAGCTACATTCCATTCTTTTTACTGTATTGTCTGTATTCTTTGTCATGCTTGAATTGCTTGGTTAGAGCGCGGCATGGCTGAAATTCTTTAAAATATCCATGTGAAATATACATGAAGTTGAGTTATGCTAATATTTGGCAAATTGTAGCCCTTTGTTCCCCAGAGCTTCATAAAAGACAAGGTAATTTTTATCCATGTTCTTCTTACCAAGTTTGCAGAGCATGATCTTTCAATCGTCTGAACTTCTGTTATGTGCAATCTGCCTAAGCTGCTGTGTGCAGTCAACAGAAGAGGTACCTTATAGTCCAGTCACAAAACTAATGATGAATTACAGCTTCATGCAAGTATTCACCTGGCATCCTTTGAAACCCAGTCAACCTGAGTAACCCAGCCAAGTGATACAAACAGCTTCTGAGTCTGTAGTACAAGACACATTATTGGCTCAGATTTAACAACTTTCAAGCACTGAATTGTGGTATTTTCCATAGTCTGTAGGTTACACTTGGTGAAGGTACCAAAGAACAGAACAAATACTTTGGATGTTTGTAGGTTGGAATCTTGACAGGTTTTATCTCAAGTTCTTAAGCATGGTTTAAAAGTAGCAGAAGATAGCTGGGAAATATACTACAGACACTGTGGTGGAATGCATACTTGAAATTTGGTTTTCTTCAGCTAGGGTAGAAACCCAAAGTAAATTTCGCTACTGATATTTCTATATGCTTTAAAGAAATCAGATGATGATGTTAGATTTTTGTTCTAGGATCAGGGCTTTTAGGAATTTGTAGATATTAGTGTGTGGAAGAATATAACTGGAAACTTACTAGCTACAGAACTGCTGTTATGGAAATGAAGCATAAGCTATGTTGTATTTTTCCTCTCTTTACAGGGGAATTTTTTCTCTGCTATGATCCTCAGAAGGATTACTGGGGGTTTTTGACCCCAATGACTGTGCCTAGAATCCAAGGCTTGGCAACTGTGTACAATGACTCCATCTACTACATAGCTGGAACCTGTGGAAACCATCAACGTATGTTTACCGTAGAGGCCTATGACATTGAACAAAATAAGTGGACTCGAAAAAAAGACTTCCCGTGTGATCAATCCATTAATCCATACATAAAACTCGTACTCCTCAAAAACAAACTCCATCTGTTTGTCAGAGCTACTCAAGTTACCGTCGAAGAACACGTCTTCAGAACCAGCAGGAAGAATTCACTCTATCAGTACGATGAGGTCACTGACCAATGGCAAAAAGTATATGAGACTCCAGATAGGCTCTGGGATTTAGGCCGGCATTTTGAATGTGTAGTTGCTAAGTTGTATCCACAGTGTCTTCAGAAAGTTATTTAATTTTCTTCTTTTTTTTTTCAGTAACAGGCCTTAGTGATTTCAGTGGTGATCTGATGCTAGAGAAAACGTCTTAAAACAAAGAAATTGTCAGTATTTATTGTAAGCTGAAACAGGCAGGTTTCTTTTCTGTATGTGGGGATGGGTGCTCTTTAAAGGTTGCAGTCTGTGAAGGGTATTTACTGGTTCAGTTTCATATTTACTGATATTTTCCTGGGAAATGAGAAGGAGGTTACGAAGTGCAATTATCAGCATATTTTTTTTCCTGGTGAACACTTAATCATGTCATACTCGAGGGGTGTATTTGTGGTAAGAGCAAAGTGGAAAAG
Organism: Coturnix japonica; assembly: GCF_054131305.1. Lineage (NCBI taxonomy): Eukaryota > Metazoa > Chordata > Aves > Galliformes > Phasianidae > Coturnix > Coturnix japonica. Next base: position 5,493,905 of record NC_140677.1, on the reverse strand, counting down.
TCAGGATAACTATGCACTACAGTGAAAGAAAATCTAGCATTAATAGCTAAGGATGTCCAAGCTGTTTTGGAGTGACTTTTCATTTTTTTTTCTTTTTTATTTTAAATACGGGTAAAATTTGAGGCAATAGCGATAAGTTGTTTGGGTTTTTTTTTGCTTTTTTTTTTCTCATTTGAAATTAAAATTGCATAGAGGGATGGTAGATCCTGATTCATAATCTCTTTTTTTTTGTATTGTTTTTTGAAGTCTGCAAAGATGTTTTGTGTTGTTGTTTGTGCACTGCAGTTTGGGAGGACAAACTCAAGTCAGAATTGGAACACGGAGTAGCTTTGCCTGGAAGGAGGCCTGTTCAGATTGCTGTACCACTTGTCCATGGATATATTTTTGTTGAAGTTTGAGCTTAAAAGATACGGAAAACAAACCCCAACACCTATTTTCTGCCGTTTAGGTGTAGTGCTATTAAAAACAAAACACATTTATAACACTGCTTAAAAAAAACACCTGTTATTCATCCCATAAAGGGCTTTAATCCAAAAGTTGATGGTGCTAGTACATTTTTAATACTTGTTTGTCTGAAATGGGCTAAACTTACGCTGCTGTTTAAGACAGCCTGTTAGTTTTCATTCAGCGTCTGTTTCCAGGCCCTGTTCTGTCATCATATTGTCTTTTCTAACATAACATTTTTACTGTAGTGGTATTCTTGCACAGGATGGTGACAGGATATGGCCTTAATATTGACGTTTTTTTGTGGAGTGTTCCTTTAGTCTCCACTGAAGTTCAGTGCTGTGTGCAGTGTTAGCATGTGCTCCAGTGACTTTAAAGTGTGTGGCTTAACTTGACAAGTTCTATTTTTTTTCTCCCTGTGATTGAGCCCTCAAATACTTTGTTTCATTCTGATCTATAATGTGAAAATTTTGCACTACTGAGCTGTCTTCGTTATTCAGTGTATTAAAGCAAAATTGATAACAAGTGTCCATGGCTTAAATAATATTAGATGCTAATCTAGAATAGGAGCCCAATGTATTGCAACACTTTTCTCTCTGTATTAAACATGTAGCTTACTTTTCCAGAAGTACAAATATTTTTTTTTGAAGTTCAGCCTCTACTTCAATAGCAGAAACTTGACGTAAAAGGGAAAAGGGGAATCCTGAAAACCTTCGTGGCTGTAATTTGCCATGTTTGGTTTGCTGCAGGTCTAGTTTTTCCAGAGCAACAGGTGTGTGCTATCTTACTCTATCCTATTTCTCCATTCTACTGAAGGAATAAACCAGCTGACTTGAAGCGGCAGTGGCCATCGCTGGCTCTGAGTTCTTGCTGTGTTATCTGGCTTAACAGCTGATATTTCAGTAAGCCAAATAGTGACCTCACTAATGTTTATCCCCCTGGCATGGTTGAGGATTTGGATAACATTCACTCGCCATGTGGTCTTTATGTTCCCAAATGGAATCTTTCTGATTTACAGATACCGGCCTGGATCTATTTCTCAATTCTTGCACAAAACGTTAAAAAGACAAAAACAAAACTGTGAAATAAGGAAAGATAAATAAAAATAAGGCCTCTTTGCATGACATACCTCATCTTCCAGAGATTTACCAAACTGCGCCGGGTTGTTTTCTGAAGTAAAGCTGATGCTTGCTAAGACTGCGTTTTACAACAGTGTTGAGGCGTTGTTGTTTCTTTGTTTAGTTTTCTTCTGGATACCATTTTATTGATATCCATAGCCAAGAATAAGAGCTTTTTTGTTTTTCTTAGTACAACTTAATTTCATTTTTAAAGTTATTCTTAGTCCTTGGCTCTCTTTGTGCTGTTGTAGGCCCCTCTCTGCAAGCTTTCTGAAGCACCCTCCCTATCAGTGTTGCATTTGTGTGTAAAAACCATTCTTTTGCAAAGTGTTATATAACTTTCCTTTTTTTTAAGCTTGGTTGAATATTTACGAGACTTCTTGCTGCTTTTTGACAATCTCCTATATTTATTTAGTAGAACAAATTTCAATATATTACTTGAAACTATGAAATAGAGTTGAGTTAGCAATTGACTGGTCATGTGATGTATAGAAGTACAATATGCTGTGGTTAATTCTGCAGTAGGTTTGTTGATTTTGTTTCTCTGCACTAAAGTACGAAGATCTCCATTCTGTTTAACCATTCAAACCCGAGGGTGTGATCCAAGCCCGTGATGTGTTTCAAAGCTTAAATCCTGGAACTTGCTGTGGGAGTAGAATATACTGAATCTTTTGCATGAGGAGTTTGTTGAGGCAGTGATGGAGCTGTGAGACTTTGCCAATTCTTAAATGCTTCTACATTTTGCTGAAAGTCAGATTCCTGGTAAAGTTTTTACTTTAGAGTCGAGCTGAATTAACCTTGCACAGCACAGGAAGAAATAATTGCACCAAAGGTACTGCTAATATTTAAACAGTAACCTGTATGTTTTCTCCCCATTTAGTATCTTCTGCATTCATTACTTCCACCCCGCCCCTCCTCCCCCCTTTTGTTAAATTAATTTCTGGTGTTGTAAGGATTTTACAGAGGTGTAAATCTCTTCCAAAATTACAGATTACTTTAGAAGGAAGCGCTTTGTAATTTCTGCTTGATTCTTTCAGTAAAATTCAAGGTAACTAAAAGCAATTCTGGTGCACCAAACATGCAGTGTTTGTATGTTCTACGAGAAATCGACGAGCTCCCTGTTTGTAAAGCTGTTTAGAAATGGCACCCAACATTCAGTGCTCAGGTATGTCAGTAAGAAGTACTGTAGTCCTATGAGGGCAAATGTGTGGATTTTTAAACATTTTGCCATAATTGCACAATTTTGCATTTTTACTTAATGTCATGTTATGTTTCTTAAAATAAACCTATTGTTGAAATACAATTGAGGGCAATTGGTTTTGTGGTAAATATACTGCATACATTTGGGTGGATTTCTGAATATGGACCCTCTGATATCATCTTCGTGGTTGTTAATTTCTCTTTTTCCTATTTATTCTCGTGGCTCAGCTCCTGTAATGTCACATCTCCTTTAAGGCAGCTCCAGGCTGCTGCTTGAAGTGGAAGGTGCTTTGTTCTGTCTCGCTCCTCATTGCTGTCTTCCCATTTGCTTGTACAGGTGCCAATGTTTTGCCCCTTCCCTCTTTGAAGGCGGGGATCTGCAGCTGACACTTTAGCTGCGATGTTAAGGACTCTGTATATTGACAAAGCCTAAAATATCACTTAATGAATTTCCCGTTGTCCTTGCTGAGTAGAGAAGTGACTTCCCTGTGCACAGGCCACCATGTTAATGTGCAGGCTGTTAACTACTCGGTACAGCATGCACCTTTCTGAAGAACATTGCACAATGATCCTGAATCATCTTGGGTGAGTCTGAAATGATTGCTCCCAATTGCAGTACACTTAGGTCAGACCAAGGGCTTGTTTCTATTAAAAGTCAAAGATATTTCATCTTGAAGAACTAGCACAAAAAGAGGCAAAGCCAGCATGGAGGAGATGGGCTTGCTGTTTAACTTAAAGTGAGCTGAATGAATCAACACTGCATGCTGAACTACATGCACTCTTTGCTTCCTCATCCAAGGACTCTGCTTGGACATAGACAGGCCTAACTAGATTTGGCTGCGCTTTCATGCTTTTTCTGGAGTCTGCTAATAAAATGGTAACTGAGAGTTCACTTTGTCCCTGTGATAGGATTCACAGTTGTAGTTACCCAATACGAACAGTGAAAGCATCATGCCTTCTATTTTCTTCTTTGGTTGGAACACCTGTCTTTTGACTCACAAGAAGAGATTATCTAGTGCTAGATTTTGGCTTAGCCATGTGTTAGTATGAATAAACTTGTTGAGACTTAAGGAAGTTCAGAAAGAGCTGAAGTGGGGGAGAAAGACCCTCCTTACCTTGTCTTCAAGGGAAAAGGGTATATTGCTGTCAAATAATAACTGCAAGGAAAGGATAGCCAAATCTCACTACCTTGGGACAGGTTGATTCAGAGTCTGCAGCTGGGACAACAAAACCAAAACTGCAGAAGCTACACAGAATTATCTCAACTTTTTTTCCCCCCCACCAGCCAGAAAAGGAAACAAGTGAGCACTTGTAGCAGAAGTCGTGGTGAGTGCTTCACTCTTAGCATACATCTGAATGGTTCTTATGCTTAGCTGCTCTGTTCAGGGCTACTTCCAACACGTGTCTGTGAGTTGAGTAGTAGCTGCTGTCTGGTTTATAAAATGTTTATGGAGATGTCTGCAAACTTTCAGCCAACTCATAAAAGTCATATCTGGAAGGCACTCTTGGTTTGTAATGGCTGGGGAGAGGCATGTTATTTTGGAAGTATCTGCTGGGGGAATGTTTATACCCTAATAAACCAAACTGGCATTTCTTAAGTAATCTATCAGGCTTATTCCATGGCAATCCACCCACTGGTTCTTCATTGCCCCTATGCCTTCAGTTCAGCCCGTAGAAACATATTATTGTAGGCTGCTTGGGGACATATCTGGCAGTAGGGCACTCGTGCAGGCAGTATACAGAGAAATACACACCCAGGCGTTGCCTTTTCCTTATCTCTTGACAACATGTAGTCCTCTCTGCCTTTGCAAAGGGAATATATTAAGCTAAACAGAGCTTGAATTCTGTTTCTTAACATCTGGGTAATGTCCCATGAGCCTTGCTACTGATCTACCTGTTTCTGAACTTTACATAAATCATAATGGAAATACCCCCTGTAAGAGGAAGGTACCTATTAACTTCAGCTAACTTCAGGTCAGCAGGGTACTGTTTAACATGTTATTTCAAGAGTAGGAAAGCTAACAACCTGTTTACAATGCAGTTTTCCATAGTGGATTTTCTGAAGCACAGGGCTATGTTGTCAGCTTTCCCTTCTCCTTAGGTAACAGTAGGACCTTGGTTGTCTTTAGCCACCTCATTTCACGTATGCCCTATTACTTCTTTAAAAGCCTGCGATCCCATAGCTTAAACCTGGCACCACCTTAGGAGATGAGATGTGTATGGTAGCAAGTGCTGGGAGTGATTGAATATTGGTACTAAACCCCATGTGTGTTTTGCCATGAAATAGTGCTACAAATCCTCACTTGGAAAGCATTTGGCTGTGCTGCAGCAGGCAGTTCTGTACAGATGGCTCACTGCTGTTCCTTCTCACTTATCCTGGCCCCACAGCAGGGAATGGCAGAGGAGGCTGCGTGCCCTGACAGATTCGCTTACTGACTCTGAAGTGTGGAGTCTGACCTGTTGGAAGACACTATGTGCTTATTTAGATCTTGAAGTGTCACTGAGTACCAGCAATGATAACGTATCTGTGAAACATCAACGAAAATAGTACCAAATAAACCCACTTAAAGGAATGCTTTCTGTGTTCCAATGCCTTAGCCCTGCATGTGGTCTGTAGCTCTGTTACTGGCACAGAAGCTAATGAGGGGCAGCCTGAACGTAAGAAAAGTAAATTGCCTGTTTGGCCTGTTTTGGTTCTCTTTTGATGCTGAGTGAGGAGTGTTTGATCATCTTTTATCTCAGTTTCAGTAATTACACATCATCTTGATTGCAGATTAATGTATCAGGTGCATAAAAATACTTACAGGTAAATTCTGTAGTGTACCCTTTCAGTTTGATTCTGTTCATATTCCTGCAGTTGCAGGTTTCCTCTGATGCTCTGAGGTTTATGGGCAGGAGTATTTGGTGAATGTTAAATGAGCTCTCTCCCACAACCAATACATAAAGTGAAACACTTAATTTGCAGAGCAAATATGATTTTCCTTTGTGCTTTTGTTATTTAAATAAAAGCAGTACTTTATCTGCTATGTTTTGCATCAAAACTAATGCATGGAGAGCAAATGATGGAAGAACAATTTTTCATAGGGTAATGAAGCACAAGAGTTTCTGCTATTCTTATCTATCTCAACTGCTAGGGGAACTGACCAAGGCTTTTCACGCTCATTTTGGGAAGCAGCTTGAATACTTTGAGTTGCTGTTGTGTCTGCAGAGCGTGCCAATGGTCATAGCCCAGTAACTACCAGCAGAAAGTCTTTGCAGTTCAGACAGTTGCTATTTTCTTACAAGAATGTCTGTGTTGAGAGCCCACTTCCTTGGGTGTCCCACGAGTGAGAGTGGGCAGTGTTTGTCAAGTGGGTTGTTTGAAACTGCTTATTAAATGCTGTTTACGAGGGGCACTTATGATGATAACGAGTCCCCAGTGTTGCAACGTAACTGCTTTGAAGACTTAAATGCAGTTATTAACAGAGAATGAATTGGATGGGAAAGCCCTTGTCATTCAACCAGCCTTGAGATGCAATTACATACAATACTGCAACATAGCGTGGAAAACTTCCTTGGAAATGAATGGAAATGGATTTATTGCTATGAGTATATAACAACCTTTGAAACAGATGGTCAATGTGATGTGAATCTGGAAGGTTTCAGTACGAGTGGATACAAGCCTCTACTACTGGATCTTGTGCAATAACTTAATTATCTGCTGTGGCCGATATGCTGTTCTTTTCCATCAGATTAAACCTTATAATGTGGGGTAAAAAGGGACAATGTAATTTAACATAACCAAACTCATGGTTTGACACATGTGGTAAAGTGCCATTCTGGATTGGGTTGGAGCCAGGGGAACTATTGAGTTGGTATCTGCAGGGAGGAGAGAAAATCCATTTCAGAAAGAAAGGCCCAGCACTGTGGATGCTACTTTGTTCTAAAAATCAAACGGGTTTTCACCATTTGTAACGCCGTTAAGTCTTTACAATAATTTTGTTCATGAAGTTCGGATGCTGAAAGATGCTCTAGTGAACTTGGGCTGGTGTGACTGAAGTCTCTTTAGTTGGCGGCTTCTGATGGCAGAACAGAGGACCATGTGCTCCTGGATCAGCCTGTAACAAATCCTTATAGCAGGGTTACAGTGTTGTTTATTCCTTCTAGAACACAGAAAAAGCACCAGGTCTCCTTCTATTTCTTGTGAAGAACGCTGTAAAACCTTTTAAGAAAGGTAACAAATGGCTGAATGGTAGAAGCCTTCCTAATTAATGCCAGCAGGGAGCTATCGCATGGTTTTATGCGTCCTTACAGGGAAGCAGTTTTTTCTGGGCAATCCAGACCAACATGGATGGCTGCATGTGGCTACGAGGCAGGAAGGAGGGCTCCAGTAGATGCTGACTTGCAAAGTCAGATCGGGTGAATCACGTTTCTCTTTGTTTACCTTTCTGCTGCCTTTTCCACTCAGATTGGATGTGAACGTTACACAGGCTCGCCTACGGTCAGATTTTTCCTGTTTTTTCTTGTGCCTAAGTAGTGTGTTGAAGTGTTTGGATTATAAACCTGGCAGGGGAATGTTTTAAATCCCCCCCAAATGGGGATTTGCAGTGTAAGTCTTATGGAAACATTCCTGTTGAAACTGGGTTATGTAAACCTCTGCACGGTGCGTGCTCACGTTGTGGACGTTCCTCTTTACCTCATTCAATTCCACCACTCAGACACTGGCAACAAATTCAGGAACTTTCCATATCCCCTCCCATCACTCCAGGGTGAAATTTACCCCTTGTGAAGGGTCACTGTGGCCTATGAATCCCTTTCTTTGTTCTTGAGTGATCAAAATAAGTCTGACGCAGGATTTTAGGTGACCCGGAGGTCATGGAAGGGAATTTCTGCCAGAAGGTTAAGATTGCCATAGCAAGACTGGCAAAAGAGGGGTATGCTCTGTGCAGATTGCCTGGAGGAGAGCAGGAGCAGGGCCTGCAGAAACTTGTCCTAAAGAAAAAATAAGTTAATATGTACTGAGGGAGAGGGAGGAAGGAGAGAGGATCTCTAACAAATAATTTATTAACATCTCAGAGGTCTGGGTAAGGCCAGGGCTCAAAATGCTGCAAATGGGGAGTTTGCCCTGAACTTGTCTCTGGTGGGCTAAGAGCCATCGCTGTTTGTGAAGGGTTAGTTGATGTGGGATGCTGTTAGTGCTGGATGTGAGCAGAAGGTGCTGTGAGTTACAGACAAGACTTGGATCTGAGGATACAGCTTCTGATTTCAACCTTTGATCTGAGCTGAACCTGGGGCGGAGGAAGAGTTCAGCATTTGGCTTTAAAAGCTGAGCGGGTCGCTGCCAGGGGAACCCACTGCTGGAACCCCATGGGGAGGGGAGTTTGAGGGGTACCTGTATCTGCCGAGGGGAGAGCTGTCAAGAAGGGAACTCTGCCTGAGGGAGCCCCTGGACTGCCAGGTGAAGTTGTGTTACGCTTGGGTTTGATTTGTCACGGTGCTCTAACTTTATGAGAAAATAATAATAATAATAGTTTTACAGTCCAATAATATTCTGAAGCTGGCTAGGCTTACAGAAATGGAGGTCTGAGATTGTGTATCTGGTTCTAAAAGGTAAAAGCTCAATAAATCAAGGACCCAAACTTGTAATGTCATCTGGATTAAGACCTTAGTGTGGCCTTGGGACTGCATAAGAGACGTGGAATTTCTTTAACGGGAAGTTTTTCATTGTAGTCTCAACCAGTTTTCTAAATAGAAGGGAGGAGCAGTGGATAAAGAAGATTCAGGTGTAATAGTATTAAAGCAGAAAGCCTATGGGGAATGGTAGATGGAAAAATGGGAAGTCCAGACATGTAAAACCACAAGCAAAAATAAAAAAATAAACAAATAATGAAATGAGGGCCCCTACAGTGAATGTGAGTTATATTGTGGTCATGTTGTGGTAAATCTCAGAATTTTCCTTTGCTACAGTAAAAGGTAGAAAAAGGTGGAGGGGGCGGTGGGGGTAGGGGGAGGATACAGTGCTCCCTGGATAAAGCAAAAATAAAACCCCTTGATGATGGGGAGAGAAGGGATGATCTGCAAGAGGTGATAAATTAAATTCTACACACAGACTGAAGAACAGCATAAAATATTCAGTGCCCCTTTGTTTAAATGTGACTTGGACAACTGCAGGTCTGTAATTCTGCTTCAGTAGCATGGGAGGACTTGAATGATATTGAGAGGAAAAACCAGGGGTAGTTCCTGGAGGTAAGTAAGCATTGGTGTATGAAATAAAGGCTTCCCAGTTGGTATTGACAGTTTAGAGAACAGTTGTTGAGAAAAGAGAATCAAAATGTAAAAGATTTCCTTTAAATGGATATTGTAGAAGGAGCTGCTTTTTTATTGACTTTGCCTAATGTCAGAGTCTCTGTGATGTGTCAGTGTGGTTATTTTTTGGGAAGCTTGAGGTGCTCAACAGTATTTGAATGGCTTAAGTTGGGTAGTGTAAATAGACATCAGAATGGGAGAAACTTTGCAGGTGTTATCTTTGCTACTGTAATTCTGGCATGGTATCGTAATGTAACGGGACGTTATTATTTATTCTTTTGTTGTTAATTATTTAGGTGAAGGCAAGAGATCGTAAAGTCATTAATGATTGTAAAGCCTTCATTTAGGCTTCTTAGTTGATCTTAATTTGATAGACCAACAAAATCTAAGCAAACCCAACAGCTCCCAAGACAGGTAGATTTCTTCCGGACTGGATTTGGTCAGTGTTGGTGTTTGGGGCTTATGTGTCCTACAGTTATATCTAAGTTTTGCTCACCTGCTTAGGACAGGCCTTAGGAGATTTAGTTCATGCTAGAAGAGAGCTGAGCAGTGTGGTGTGCGCTTGCTGGTGGCCCTCAGAGCATCTACGTGAGTACAGCAGCTCTTGGACCTTTTAAAGAGTGCTTACAAGTGAGGATGCAGACAAGCAAGGGAATTTGAAGGGTAATTAGCCAAGGGCTTCTTCCTCCACACCTTCCTTTCATCTTCCAGTGAGAGTTCAGGGTAACAATCAGTGAGTCCACCCGTGGCTCGTGGGGGAGCCAAGCTCGTAGCCCATGTGTGCAACCCCTGATGCTGTTGGAGGGGCCTGACCATACATCCTTCTGCCACTGGTGGCTGCAGTGCTGAGGGAGGAGGGTGAGACCAGGACTAACATGTGCCCATCCTTCTCCAGCAAAACTTCTTACTACACCAGCAGTGATGTTTCTGCAACTCCGACCTTATACAAATGCTCCTAAATCAGTAAGAGGTGCTGAGCAAACCATGCTTCTCAAGATGTGATGAGCTCATCGATAGATGCAAATTACACTGCACTTCCCCTGAATATTCTTCTATTTATTTATTTACTTGCAAGGTCCCTGTCTCCCCAGTGAGCAACCTGAGGTTCAGCAGGGTGTGTCCAGCTGATCCCTTTGCTTTCTGCTTCTCATTAGCTCTGCTGATGCTTGCTCCTGTTGGCTTCTCTTGCTTCTGAGTTTGCAATAGGGGATGGCAATAACCCACCTTTTATCCACAAGGCCCTCAGCTGTGGGACGTGCTCCTCTCTCCTCCAGCTTCACATCTTGACCTTAGGAGGAGACTTGTGGATTAACTCCTGAGAGGCACATAGGTTTATTTATTTATTTTAACCCTTATTTTATTTTAATGGTCAGGAAACATGGGAAGAATGCAAATGAATGAATGCCTTCTTTGATTTGCGTTAATTCCTGAGGATAATCTGCTAACCTGGCAGGCACCGGCCACGAGTGGAACTGCTGCCCTAAACTCTGGCTACTTTGCAGGCAGTTGGTTGCAGTTTGTGTGTTGGCTCTGGGGAAGCAATCACACCAGAAAGCCTCATCGTGGTAGTGGACAGGGAGCTGCAGGCACTGTGGGGCTGATCGCCTGCTGCTCACGTAATGGGACTTATTCTTTTAAGCAGGGATAACCTGAAATCATGAGGCTTTCCACCCACGTCTGAAAAACGCACAATGGAGCATTTACCCTAAAAAAAGCACAAGTGTGGCATCTCCCCCCTCCCCAGAGGGACAGGCTGAGTGACTGCAAGAGGAAAACCCACAGCAGCCAGCAGTGAGGTGAGAGCTGGGCTGCAGTGTCGCGTGGGGTCTGTCCTCCCCTTGGGGTCTGGGGGAGGCTTCTGAGGAAGTGTGTTTAAAGCGCAGACGGAAGGGCTGGCTGTGGTTGTAAGAGAGGGAAGGGTGGTTTTGACTGTGATAGATTTGCACCATAAAGCTTTAAATAGCTAGGAAAAGGCTTCAAGAATGAGTCTAAATGATTTTACAGTTCTGGCATGATACGCACGTTCTGTAAGACACACACTTGCTTTGCCCTGCAGGGTGCTGGTCAGCTTGTGCTCCAAGCTCTGCTGTGACCATGTCCCCTCCACTCACCTCGGACCTGGGCTACATGCCCCCTGATGGCGGCTGGGGCTGGGCTGTGGTGTTTGGAGCCTCCATCTCAGTAGGATTCTCATACACCTTCCCAAAAGCTTTCACCATCTACTTTAAAGAGCTCCAGGCTGTTTTCAGCATCTCCTACAGCCAGCTTGCCTGGATCACATCCATCATGTGCGCCACCACCTATGGGGGAGGTAAGTGAAGCAAGAGCTCAATGTTTCCTCATATGGGATGGGAGAACGTATTTCTTTGAGAAAGTCCTTGGAAACCTAAGATCTAAAGCATGGCTTTTTCTGATGTTGTGCATTGGCAAAAGAGAGAAAAACACCTCTGCCAAGTAATTATTGACAGCATGTTGTATGTCATCAGCTCCTATTATTTCACTGGAAATCTTGCTATGCTTGACCACAGGGAAATTGTTTTACATTTGGACAGTTACTACAGCATTTTTGGTATGATAGTTTTTGTTCTGCTCCTATTCTTTGCTGTCTTTTTAAAACAACAGAAACAACAAACTAATGTTTCTGGTACCCATGGTTGTAGAGAAGACACTGGGAAGTGAATGATATATTTTGTATGCAGCCCCAGATGATTCGTCTTAATTCAGTGAGGCCCAGGTCAGATACCCCTGGTGTAAATCTTGAGTTAGTGTTTGAACATGTTTTCAAATGTCTCTAATTCTGGTGCTACACTCTTGCTGTCAGTCATTAAGGCTCACTTTGCCTTCGCTTGTTGCTTTGCCAGCACTCAAGTCAATGCTGGCTATGGCAAACCTGCATTGTGGCTCTTTTCAGGTGTTGTTTTCAGTAAGAGGTGTTGATGCCTTCATAGATCTGACAGCAGCAGCATAGTCATAGTAAAAGGAGACATATGTAATAATAACAGGTTTAGGAGCTTTATCCTGGAAAACAAATATCTGAACAAGTAATTGATCTGAACAAGTAATTGATTACTCAGTTTGATCTTTCATATGTGAGCATAAAATATAGGGGAGTTCTGCAGCACCCAGTGAGGCTGTGTCTGAGGGAGGAGGAAAGCAGCAGCAAGGCTTGCCAGAGGAGTCACGGGTGTGCAGGGGATGCACAGGGAATCTAAATGATATGAGATATTGCTTTGGGTTGAAATTTTGACTGTATTGAAGTCCACAGTCACAGTGCTGTATACACACAACCCAGGTGATGAGTATGTCTTGGAAGCTGCTTTACATGAGGTCATGTTGGTGACACAGAAAGGTTACTGGGAAGGTCACTCTGCAAACCCAGGATTACAACAAGCTTCAGCAAACACTGCATTGGACCCGGTGTCTCCTCTCTTTGATCTCATAGGGCAAAATGGATGTACAGTGTCAAAAGTTCAGCAAGCTCCTACAGAACAATCCATGTAAGACCTTGAAAGTTAATACTAAAGCATCGAGCTCGATTGGCTGGACAACGGTCAGCCAGAAGAGCAAAGAAACATAGAAAATACAGGCACAGGAGCCTGGCTGCTTTTGTCTACAGTAACACTGTTGCATCACCCTGCATTAAGGGCACAGGGTCTGATCTGCAGGGATGTAGCACTCTGCTGTCCGCATTGCCCATTGCACACACCAAACCTCTTCCTTTGTTTGGTTCTGTTTCTTGCTTCTATGTTGCAGTATGGAAGAAAGCAGAATGAGTCTTGACTTAAGGGTAAGGCAAAGGTGCCTGCTCCTATTGAGATTATATGGGTTGCCTCTCCCATGCACTACAGGGAGGTTTCTGGGGGGACAATTGCAATCACTCAGCAGGTGAGGCAAACTAGAGAAAGATGGGACATAGCTCTAGTTTTACATCCTCAATGTCAAAGGGCCTCTCTTCACTGCCTGCTTACCTTGAGCAAGGAGGTATGCACTTGTCAGCCTGGACTTGGGGAGATCTGAACCCCACATCCTTCAGCAGAGTCCCCTTTGCTGTCAGTACATGTAAATGAGTAACATGCTCTGGCTCTGTACTTACCAGTGTGTGATAACACCTCCAGCACAGCCTTCAACCCCAGCTGTTTTCTTGCCTGTTTGCGTGCATGATTTAAAATGCTGCTCTCAGCTCTGCATTTGGTGGCATTTAGGAAAAGCATGGTGTTTGTACTATTCTTTCAGTCGTTCAAGGCTCGGCATGGCCAGACAAGGGTAGAAATCTTTTCTAACCTTAATGATTCTGTGACATCTGCCATTGATGTTAATAGCTGAGCTCTGCATCTTTGAGTACTCCAACTATGTTGTTTTTCTCTTATGATAGAAATTTTCCAGATATATCAGAGCAAAGCCCTTCTGGGATTAAGATGTAAATGAGACCAAGATGCAATAGCAAAGGAATAATTTGCTTGAATTCCCCAGTGAAAATATTCCAGCTATTAGATTTAAATTAATTGTCACCATCTTCTTACCAACACGAATGTTTCTGTTTGGGCTACTGATTAAAACCCCGCAACGGGGGAGGAGTGGAAGAACTGATGTCACTGTTGGTTTTAGGTTGTGGTTTCTTGGAATCCAGTCCTTCAGTAGGGACGCTTCATGTATCTGGTGGGTTTACCCAAATAATGATCTATGTTAGGATGAATTGATCCCTTAGAAAACAAAACAGTATTACGAAAATAAATGCATCTGTGTATTTTTGGAGGACTGGGGTATCTCTTTTATAGGACAACTGTGCTGAGGAAGGTACCAGTGTTGTGTCTGTGTCACCATGGAGAGCCTTTTGGTTTTGCAATGAGTGCTGCTCATTATCTCTTTCATAAATGGAGAAGCAGTTTTCACCCCTGCCATTGATTGGCCTTTGCTGCCACTGCATTTTGTTAGTAAATAGTAAGTGGCAGTTTTGAGGAACACAACCATGTGAGTTACAGAGCTGTAGCTCCCACCTCTGGCTGCAATAGAACTCCTTATGCAAAGGGCTCCAGGTAACATCCTTTCCAAATACCAAACTGGCCCATGAAGAATGGAATGGTAGAATGGTTTGGCTTGGAAGGGACCTTTAATATCATCCAGTTCCAGCACTCCAGCTACAGACAGGGACACCTCCCACTAGATGAGGTTGCTGAAAGCCCCTTCCAGCCTGGAAAAATGAAAAGACATTGGAAAGAAATGCTTTCCATTCTCAGAAGAGCCCATGTTTTCTTTTACTGGAGAGTGACACTAGCCATTCTTCAGTCTTCAATAGACAAAGGACACTTGATTTATAAAATCAAGACTTAAAATATCAGCAAGAACTGCAAGGAGTGGAAAATGGGTGGATGGGGGAGTAGGTTCAGCCCTGGGCTTGTTCCCAGCTCCTTTCCCCTTTGCCCTTTTTCTCTCCCCAGCTCTGGAGCTGAGTGCTGGGAATACAATAGCTCTCATGTATTTACATGGAGGATTGCGATAGGGAAATGAGTCAGTGGAAAAAGTATTTTGCAATTTTAATCAATTTTGTTGCCTCCTGCCAACAAATTAACAAACCTGCCCTGCAGGGAGTGGCTGCTCCCTGTGGATGCAGGAGCGGAGTCCGGCCCCAGGGCTGTGCTCCTGCCCCACACTTCCCTGCATTGTGAGGAAGCCCTTTTTGCTCTCTCCAGCCCAGGATTTCTGCTGCAGGGTTGGTGTTGGGAGAACCCCTGTCCCTTCCTTTCCCTCAAATGGGCGCATTCTGCTTGTGACCATCTTGTCACAGCAACACCACCAGTGCAAAGGGGAATGGTTTTCAGGGATCTTTAGATGTGTTGTAAGGAGATTTTTAACAGCACCAGGAAAATGACAGAGCAAAAGAGCAATCAATTCCTCCTCTCCATTATTTCTTAATTGCCTATGTAGAAAAGTGGGATTTATGGTGGCAGACTGTGTGGGGAGCGCTGGAGTGAGGCTGGGATAGAGAGGAGGGAATCTCCTCATTTCATTAGTGACTGGCATGTTTGCACCTGAGCCAGAAGTTAGTAATTTGTGGTGATAAAATGAGAAGGAATGTCATGTGGGTCCATCTCCCTGTGTCCTTGGGGAAGCCCAAAAGACAAATGCACTCCAGTTATGCCCCAGTCTTCATGTTTGCATATGAATGGAGGTGGCCATATCAGGTTGCCCAGAGAGGTGGTGGGTTCCCCATCTCTAGAGACACCCACAGTCAGGCTGGATGAGCTCTGAGCACCTGATGGAGCTGTAGGTGCCCCCGTGCATTGCAGGGGACTTGGACCAGATGGCCTCTAACGATCCCTTCCAACTCAGACAGTTGTACAATTCTATGAAATCCAAATGAATCTGCACAAAATTGGGGCTGAGAAATGTCCTCTGTGACCTGTCAGGCTGTTACTTGAGCCCAGAGGAGGCAAGGCCGAGCAAGACCTGAGCCTGGCAGCAATATTGCAACTTTCTAGCAAGAACAAACAGCACTGATGTTTCCCCCAAACACGGGGTGTTTATGTGCCAAGCACTGTTGTGTTGTAGCAGTACAGGAGAACAGTGCACAGCTTTGTAAGGAGAAGGGAAGAAAGCTGGTAAAAACACAGAAAAACAGTAACTTCTGTTTAAATTGCTGTGGGTGGTTTCATTAACCCCAATAGGATGGTTGGGTGCTGGTGTTCGGTGTTGTAGAGGTGGGGAACAAAAGATAAGGAGGGGGGGAAAAAAAGGAAAAGCAGCAATATGTGTAAAGGAGGTTTGGTCTGCTGGCTCAGCATGGGGTGCGGTTCAGGAGGCTGTCCCATGCCATCCAGCACCGCCCAGAGCTCAGAGCTGCTCCTGCAGGTAGGTGCTGCGTGGAGCTGTGGGGTCTCAAGTAGGGCTGGGGATGCCCTGGGGGGCTCCTAGTAGGGGCTGTTCTGGGCTGGAGACATTCTTTTGAATCTTTGCCTCATCCAGTGGGATTTTCATTGCTGGCCCACTCTTTCCCCAAGACCCCATAGAGATGCACTGTTAAACCTGGCTGATATTTGCAATATTTGTAGCACCAAAAATCAATAGCTGGAAGCTGTGTGGGGGCCGTGCTGTCAGTGCAGCCTGGGGAGCACCACCAGCACTGACCCTGCCCATCTGCACTTTTATTTTGCAGGGCTTCCCAAGGAGCACCGGGTGCCCGTTCACATCCTGTGGCCATGCCGCCCCACAGCGATGCGGGGCCAGTCGACAGCCCCCCGGATGGTGGCTGGGGCTGGGTGGTGGTCTTTGGGGCTTTCATTTCTATCGGCTTTGCATACGCCTTCCCCAAAGGCATAGCCATCTTCTACAAAGAAATCCAGGATTTCTTTGGCACATCCTATAGCGAGATCGCATGGGTCTCCTCCATCATGCTGGCCACGACATACGGCGCAGGTGAGTATGCCTGCCCCAGCTGCTGGGTTTGCTGTAAGGCAGATATCAGTCGGATATCTCTGCTCTAGGGCAATATACAGGAAAAGCACCAGCAGCTATCTGTGCTGCTTTATCAGCAGATTTGTTTTCTAATTGCGTTTTCCAATATTGCTCAGGGAAACATGCTCACACGCAGAGCGTAATTGAATGAAGGGGTGTTTTTTTGGGATGGGGTTCTTCTCTTGCTTCTGATGTGCAAGTAAACTGCAGACGGGACAGGGTATGTGGCTGGAGGTGGTAGTGGTGCTTTGCTGTCCAAAAGTCAAATAACTTATGACAGAGTGAAATGATGGGGGCTCAGCCAAGGGTGAGCGCAGAGGAGAGCAGCTGGTTATAATCACAGCAATGAAATCTCTAAGGCCAATCGTTCTTATCAGTTGCAAAGCAGCACACCAGTTTGCTTTTTCTCTGTTTTGTTTTTTTTTTTTCAATCATCATGGGAGCGCTTTCCCGACTCAGTGAGAGACTTGGTCTGCCTTTAATAAAGTCTGCAACTAGAGAGAGACAGAAAGTACGCTTAGTGATTGCAAGGAACATTATCAGAATTTATCTTGGCTATTGAATCAATTCTGGAAATATTCCTTGTTACCAAAATTGTGTGGTTTTATTCCCTATAATGCACTGTGGTGCAGTAGTTAATGAAAGTAATGATGCTTTATAGTGAAGTGGAAGCAACTCTTGATTCAGAACCTATTGTGATCCTCCCTGTTACAACCCAGAGCAAAGTCTTGGTATCACTGCTCTATTTGAAATGTAGCAGACAAAGAGAGCAGCTTGCTGAGCCCCCTGGGCTGTGCCACCAGCCTGCGGCAGTGCACCTGAGGAGTGCCCAATGCCCTGCAGATAGCAGCTGTTGTTTGCAAACATCCTTAGCATGCAGTCCCTCACTGCCTTGCCATGCTCTTTGATGCAGGGAGTTGTTTTGGGGGGGCACTCCTTGCTGTAGACAGAGCATGTATTTGTGTTTTGTAATCAGAGTGAAACTGCAGAAAACAATTCCATTGCTCACAATCAGTAAAATGGATCAGTGTGCAGCAAAGCAGGCAGCCCTGTGCTCTTCTCTATCAAATAGTGTTATTGTGCTCTTTGTATCTGCTGTAGTTTCCATAGGAATAAATAGGGGGCATTACTTTCAGAGCAACCTATGTACCAAATAGCAGCAATGTACTTGTAGCAGCTCTGGGCTTCTCTGAGGCTTTAAGGAGGTGAGAACTGTGGGCAGAAGTGATGCATTCTGTTACCATCAGCCGTTAGTGTATATGGAGCACAGTGCAGTCCTGATCTTTGTCTTGCTATGCATGCTGTAGTACTCCCCAAATCTCCAGGGTGCTGTTCATACATCTCCAAATTTCTACGGATATTAGGGAATCGTCTGCATGTTTTACAAATGTAGTGCAAAACAGTGAGCCACTTCTTGCAAACACAACAAAAACCAAATTGTTTCTGAAGCAAAAACCTTATTCCCAAAGCCAGGCAGTATTCATTACTCTTGTTATTTATTATTTATTGTTCTGAAATTGAAAGAAACGTCTGAAGATTTAATTCTGGAGATGCCCCACAACTGAGTCTTTTCTCCAAAGAAACTTTCTCCCAGAGCTTGTAAGTGCTTAATAGAGCATCAGCTATAGCAGCAAGCAAGAGACTGGGGAGCTGAAAGTCAACCGTTGACCTTGAGCATTTAATCCAAAATTTTATAGCTGTATTTTATTACATTGCTGGCATGATAAATTGCAGTGACAGGTTTAGAAAGGACCTTACAACATGCAGTGGCGTCAAGCTATATTAATAATGAGTTTGATTCTGCAGTTCTTAACTTAATCAAAGCTGCATATGTTCTTCTGATCTGGTCTAAACATCTTCTGCTACCAGAAGACCTCACCCATGTCTCTGTGCTCAACTCAGCTGCCTGCAAATAACCACAGCTCCAGGGCAGGAGGGGCCCCAACCAGTGGAGTTGGATGGTGTTCTGTGTGTCCTGCTGAAATACTGATGGTAGGGGTGTGACAGTTGGAGGATATTAGAGGTCTTTTCCAACTTTCATGATTCTATGGTTCTGTGTTTCTAAAGAGTAAATGGCTTATCCTTCTGCTTTAAGTTTGAGGGGCTGCAGTATGGTCTTTCCATCCCTTTTTGTAGCTAGACATGCATTGTTCTGCCTGGCTGTTTTGCACAGGCTAAAGTGAGCGGAACCCCCATGGCACACCAGTGTTACCTGCTGTGGTTGTGCAGACACTGGGGACCAGGCCCAGGTGCTCCTGCCATGAGCACAGCTCTACTGCATAGTGCTGTTATGCATCCTTCTGCTCATTATGGCCATCTCTTAGTGTCCTATCAAGGATGAGGGAGCTCCCCCCTGTCATTGAAGCACAGCATCTTCCCACACCGAGGCAGTTTGTGGAGTAGCAGCACCATTATCAGCATGGAATTTGTTAAGGAAACAAGATGAAAGATGATTTGACTTCTGTAATGGATGATGCCATGGATTCATATACTTCTCCTGACTCTCAGAAAGCACCCAAACCCAGCAAGGTCACCATGTATGTGCTTATATTTTTTATTTTTTTAAATAGCTCTGTTCTGGTTAAGAACAATAATAGCACTATAGGTTTGGGTGAAATATTTCTGTGTTCGTGGACTTCGTCACAAAGCTTTATCATTTTGTCCTTCGTTGGAGCTAGGAAGGTCACTGGGGAGGAGTAATAGAGATGTGATAGACTTAATAAAAACAGAGATTAATATGAACCAGAAGAAAGCAAAGGATTTGGGTTGGGGAATTGATAATGTTTTTCAGGCAGTCGTTAAGCCCAGGAGTAAGTTATAATTCACTCCAAAATGTGAAGTTAATGTGTGTGAAGGCTTCTTCCCTTGGCCAGTTCACAATGTGTTTGTGTGTTGCTGTAGGAAGGGGTGAGAGAAAGTTGATGCTCACCCCTCAAGAGGTGACTGCCTTAAGTTGCACCAAGAACGGTTCAGATTGTCTATTAGGAAAAAATTCTTCTCAAAAAGCGTGGTGATGCTTTGACACAGGCTACCCAGGGAAATGGTGCCGTCACTGTCCCTGCAGGTGTTCAGTAACTGTGGAGATGTGGCACAGAGGGTCAGTGGACATGGTAGGGATGGGTGGATGGTTGGACTTGGTGGTCTTAGTGGTTTTTTTCCCACCTTAAGGATTCTATGATTGCCCAGCATGCATATTCTCTCAGTTCAATTATGTAGGGCTTCTGGGATGTGCACAGAGGCTTTGGAGAGCATGCGAGGTAGAGAAGGAATGTAAAGAGGGCCAAGCAAGGGAAGTTAATCTGAAGGAATGAGTAGGGAACTGATCTGGAGCTGGACTTCATGATGGAAGGGATAAGAAGCTGTGGTTCTGCCAAAGTAAAAGCTTAGCTACAAAAATCATGGGAAAGAAATTCAGAAAACATGAAGCCGTGACCTTCTGAAGGTGAGCAGCTGTGATGTGCTGCGGTCCAACCCAGTGGCCCAAGGAAGTGTTGAGCACAAGCAGCTGCATGTTTGGCACCTGCCATGCTGTCCCCTTGCAGGAACAGTTATTTAATTGCCTAAATACAAAGTGACACAAAGGACCTTGGCTCCAGCCCTGATTTTGGAGCTTTTGGCCTGTGGCTGCTCTGCAGCGCATCAGTAGTGCGGGCTGGGAATTGAAATGCCAGGGCACTGATCAGATAAGATTGCTGGATAAGGATGAGGACGCTTTGTCTCTCTCAGACTTGGATCTTATCTGCTTTGTTCTTTTTCTTTTTTTTCTTTTAACCTGAGGATGCTGCTGTGGAAAATGGATATGTGTGTAGGGTCCTTGGCTTTCCAAGGATGTGTCTGGTGAGTGCACGTGCTCCTCAGCCCCTCGTGTTGTCCTGGCAGCCTGTTAATAACACAGGGCACTTCTTTCATTGCCTGGGTAATGAGGAGGCTGCTCTGCTACAAAGGCCTGGTACCCTGGTGGATAAATTACGAGGCCAATGGCAGTGTTTTTATCCCACCAAGGGAATGAGATTATTACTGAGGAAATTGCAGGCCTGCTGCTGCCATTGTTTTACTACTGGTGTAATAATAGGCTTTGGTTTATTAGTATAAATGATTTCCCTCCCTTCCTTCCAGCTGGGTACATTCCCTCCAGTGTCCCCAGTGACTCCATGCAGCCCCCGCCAGTCCTGTCCGGCTGAGCCTCTGTGCATTATCTGTGTTTTCACAGCAGATTGGAAAACATAAACTATCATCTGGGCAGCTCTGACCAACATCTGCACAGCCACAGCTCTTCAGAAAGCTGGAATGTGCATGCAGCCCTAGTGCTGGGGACACTGCTGCTCCCACATCTCCGCCCCACGAAGAGCGCACTTTGAAGCATTGCTGTTTTATCACCTGCACGGCCGTCACATGGTCCTGGTAGCAGAAATGCAGTATTTATACAGTGTTTGCACGGTCAGAAGGTCAGTGTTGTGAAACATGGGATAAGCCTGAGTTGCATAAAGGCCTCTCAGGTATGGGCTGCCTGAGCCTGGTGCAGAAATATTTCAGCAGCAGTTCATCCCAGCCAGGTTCCGCTGACAATGGGGAAAGTTGATGCTGTTAATATCTGGTCAAGTTAAGAAATGAAAATAAATCACAAAGCAGCCTTTACAAATGAGGAATAGATATGTGGTCACAAGTAAGGGAGAGAAGAAAGCTTGAAGTAGAATCCTTGTTAAAAATACATTGGTGTTTTGCACCAACGCTGGAAGTTTTACTGCCCATAAAAAATTCATAAGGCTTACTGAGAAAAACAGAAAAGCAATTCAGGTGTCTATTTCTTGAGCACTGTCACATTTGCGGAGGCTTAAGCCAGTCTGGATTGATATTTCTTGTTAAATGCTGCATCCGCCTTACATCCTGCCTGCCCCATAGTTCAGTGGCTCAAGAAGGAGAAATGACAAGAAGGCCTGGCTTTGTGGGGGAGTGATGGGGAGAGCCCCAGGTACTTTGCATTTTCTTCATGGTTTTACAGTCTCCTCTTCAGGGTCCTTTTCACTTCTGCAAACACAAAACTCAAGGTGAAAAGTAATTGGACAAGCTAACAAATGAGGCAGGGCTTGCGTGCTTTCCCAGCGGCAAGCTGCTGTGCTCTGCACACTGCCACGATCAGCCTCTGACATGGCCTTCCATGCCCCAGCTGACAGCCGATGGAAAGCTGTCACAGGTATGAGAAAGGAGAGGCTTTGTGCAGGAAGGGCACTAAACCAGGATGATTTATATGAGCTGGGGACAGTGTTCTGTGTGATGTCAGTCTTCCTGGAGCTCAATGGTCCCAAGCAGCATCTTCAGGGGATATATGGTGTGAACAGTTCTCTGGGTGAGATATGCCATCACTTCTCACTGTTGGCAGCCCTATGTCAGCAGCTTCATCCTTTTAATGCAGTGTGGTGTAAAGGAATGATTGAATCTTATCTCCAGCTTCCCCATTAGAAATTGCTGTGTGCCCCCTGCTGTGATGGGGAGGATGCTGGCTCAGTGATGCTGCTCTAGTCCCTATGGTGCCATGCCTAGGGACATGCTCTGCAGCCAAGATGGTTTTTGCTCCTTAGAATGACTTCTCAGGGACTCCAACAGCATTCCCATTGCAGTCTCGGCAAGGTCAGGCTGGGCAAATTTTGGAGGGGGGGGGGCATTTAGTCAAATATTTCTCTTGTTCTGTCCTCACCTGGCTCTGCAATTGGGAAACAAAATCAGCCCAACCCCTGTTAGCTCCTTGGCCAGGTGGGGTGGGTTGGAGGGCAGGAGTCCATGGTTCCTGCATGACAGGGCTGTGTGTGAGCAAGCAAAGGTGCCTTGGGATTGAAGTTCCCATAATAGGTTTGTGTGTGGTAATGCACAGCATCTTTATTCTTTTCATGCCTGCTGAATAACTGGTAAATGACAGGTCCTGTTTTTTCAATTCCATTCTGTTTCCAGATGCTGTCACACTTTTAATTTTTTCAATAGCTGCAAGCAAAGTAGTAATCTCGTTTCCCATTTCCCACCACTGCGGTCCTGGCTTTGTTGTTCCCTCCTCTTAATTCCTCTTGCTGATGTGAGCTATTTGATGGTCTCTCCAGCTCCCCAGAATGCTGCAGTCTGATCTCATGTCTGATGGCTGATCCCTATGAGCAGTGTGCTGTGGGTCCTGCAGGGCAGGAGCGGAGCATTGGCATCTGTTGGCGTGACACTGATGGCTGCAGACACCTGGGCAGGTTGGAGGTGCGGGTGTCTGTGATTTGTGCCCACACTGGCAGGGTTTGTGTGCTGAAGCGTGCACAGCTATATGACATATTGCGTGCTAGAGTTTCTGCCAAGAGATGGGACAGCTTCTAAAAGGCTGCTCCTTTAAAGCCTATGGACAATCACCTCTATATTTCTGTATGTCCAGATGACTTAAATTGAAGTAATTTGGAGGACATAATTTGCTTCAGTGCATTTAAAAGGTCTGCTCAGGACTGTTATGAAACCTTTGCCCTGTGAGCAGCACAGGGAGGTTTGGTTTCCCATCTGTTTGAGGCCATGTGTTGGATTCTCCTGTGTCTCATAAGGCATCGGTGCGGCAGATTCATTTCCTGCAGGCTGGGCACTCGTCATGACCTCTGCTGTGGATTCTCCAGTGTCTGGAAAGATTCAGAGCAGATGCCCTACTCCTGGCTTTCTTCTCTCCCTGGTTGCAGTTGGTACCTTCAAGGTCTTCAGCACCAGTGTGATGTAGGTGAACTGGTCAGAGTGCCCAAATGCTGCTGCTCATAAGCATGGACTGTGATCCCATAGGCTGTGCTGCTTGAGCAAAACAAGCTCATGGTCCCTTGAAGTTAAGGTTTCAGGGTGCAAAGGGAAGACACGAAGGCTGCTCCTAAGCTCTTGGCCATTCCCCGCGGGCACAACCCAGCCTGGGCTGATAGCACCTTTGAGACTAAAGCTCTCCACCCAGGCAGGCAAACAAATGGACTGATTATCCCCCTGTAAAACTGATAACACTGATGATAACAGATGAAGACTGTTAGCTGAAGGTCACTCAGACCTGCAGTAAAACCTGCCTGAGATCCTCCCCCCCCCCATTCAACTGCTCAGGAAAGCAGGTTGTTGTGTGGTTGGGACATTGCCTTCATGGAGGCTGCCCCAGGGGAGAGCTTTGTGTTCTTCTTAGATAACCACTCAGCAAAATTAGTTCCGCTTCGAGCAGGAGCTGGGACCTGAAACCTCCACAGTCCTTTCAACATCTGTGATTCTGATTTCTACAGGTCCTATGGCTAACTTGGGCTACAGTAAACAAGAACTTCTGCCCAAAGCCACCGTCTTGTTTCACTTCCTCTGATTTGAGTGCTTCCTTTTGGTATCTGTAGTCTTTGATAAGACATTTCTCTCTTTCATAATTTTGTGCTTTCCTAAACCACTTCTTTTATAAATACAAGACCAAACTGGTTCCAGAGAACCAGTTCATCCATCATCCCAAACTGTTTCTACCGACAGAGGCTGCTATTAAGAATTAATTAACTGTTCTGCTCAAGCTTCAATCCTGGTCAGCAGTATCGGAATTGCATTAAGTAGAGACATTAAAAATGCAACAGTGTTCATGATATCAGCCTCATAATATGAACCACTGCTTTGTGTGTGTGGTTTAGCATCCTAATAAATCATGGAGCTCCCGTGCTGGGGTTCTGTGTTCACCCAATATCTCTGTTTGCCTGCTGTAATGAAGTTGTTCATTCCTGAAGCAGGGACTGTCATCATCACAGCCACAGTGTGGCACAGGACACACTGCCATCCCCACACAGTGCAGATCAACTTTCTTTTTCTGCTCTTTCTTTCTGAAGTCACATTGGAAGCTGTCAGCGGCACCCAGGGGTAATAATACTGCTAGTTCTACCTGCCTTCTGTTGGATGCGCCCGCTTTGAGACCTTACTTCTCTCTTTTCTCAGGTCCCATTAGCAGCATTTTAGTGAACCGCTATGGCAGCCGACCTGTGGTTATCCTCGGAGGCTTGCTGTGTGGCATTGGGATGGTCTCAGCTGCCTTCTGCACCAGCATCGTGCAACTCTACATTTGTGTGGGCTTCATTACAGGTAAGAAGAAAGCATCTCCTTCTGACTAACACTTGAAGTTCATTTCTGATGGTTTGGGCATCCTCCTTTAGGCTAAAGACAATGGGAATGTGGTGGCATAAAGCTGACAGGGGGTTCCTGGCTTGTTGACTGCAGCAGCTGAGCTTTAGCACAGAGCCTGTTTCCAGCCTAGCTCCATGTCCCTGGCTGACCATAGCGTGCAGGGATGTATTCTTTGTAGCTGAGTGCTGTCAGCCATTGGCAGTGGTGAGGATGCCCACCAGTGCCCTCAGGTCCTGCTGAAGTCAATGCAGGTTGACTGCGCTCTGCCCAGGGCAAGGCAAGCCCTGGGTGCAAGTGCAGCTGTGAGGAATGCACCCATGCTTTGATAGAATTGTGTGTTACCTTCCCTCTGTGAGACATATGAAATGAAATTACAGGGAGTTGCTTTGGTTTATGTGCCATTTGTCCGCACATCAAGTTGGGAAGTCTTTATCTGAAAATAATATTCATTAGACGCACAACAATTATTTTTCCCTATTAAAGTTATCTTTTGAATTTTCTGTAGTGAAATATAAATCTCCATGTCAGAAACTCTATCAGGAGAAGGCATAGACCCAGTAGTTCAAAACTGGCTTTTGAGGTTTTAAGGTGTATGCTTTACCTGAACGTTCCCTAGCTCAGTGCAGACACATGAGGTGTTGATGCTCTCTGAACATGAAAAGTGTGAATCCATCCTTTAAAATCAATACAACCAGCTACTATCAAGGCAAATCAGGATGGACCAGTATTGCTTTATCAAATCTGCACAGTACTGAATAAACCTTCATGTAGGATTCCATCTCAAAATGTAGTGATACATAGATCTGTGTTATTCCCCACCAAAAATAACCCCAGCATCCTCTAGCAAGCTGACTAATGCTGGATGAGCTCGTGGAAACCATAAATTCTTGTTGGTAGAGCCTGGATATTTCCTCAGAGAGACGCACATTTTTCATTGGAGATGCCTTCCCTCCTGCATGCTGCATTTGAGGGTGGATGAGGTCTTAGCTAATAACCCATCATTTCCAGGCATGGTGTGTGTGCAGGAGAAGGAATATTAATTTGACAGAGAGAGGAAGAGGTTTGTAATCCTGCTAACGTGCTTGATGCCTCTAATTATGCCTGAAGTGCTGTTGTTGGTCAGGCCTAACATGGAAGCATTCAAGGGCAATTATGAAGCTGCCTGTTCATCACACGAGACTGTGTTGCTGCACAAGGAGAGAGCTTTCTGCAGGGGTGATCTGCTAAAAAGCAGCCTGTAAACATCACACACTTTCCAGCCTCCTTTCTGGACTGATGTCAAGGTCTGTGTTCCCAGAATGCCCAGGGATGGAGGTACAACTAAACAGTTGGTGCTGGGAGGTCTCCACCACAGTCCTGTGCCTGTGGCATGTTAATAGTAATCTCTTCTTAGAGGAGCAGAGCAGGAAGTGCCTGTTTACAGCACAGGGATTAGACAAGGCAATCTTGCTTGCTTGCTTGATTTTGTCCCCTTCCATTTGTATGCAGAACAGGAGCCAGGATCCTGTTGGATTGCTGTCAGAGGCAGCTCTGAAGCAGCTCTGTCCATGATAGCACTGAGCCGTGGGCTGCATGAGGCACTTCCCTGCATGTGCTGTAAAACCCAGGTTCTCTTCTTCACTAGTCGCTTGTTTCCTGGTAGCACTTAGACAAAGAAGTTGGGTGTGCAAGCTGAGGGTTTGGAGGGATGCCAGCCAGGGTGCACTGGGTAGATATTCAGGCACGTAACTTTTCATGCCTGAGGTAGAAAAAGCAGATTTCAAACGAGTCAATAAGGGCTGGTCTGATTTCCATTTAATCTCTATCAACAGGGAGATGCCTATTAAATAAAATAGAATCTAGGGTGAAGTACTTGGGAAAATGAAACTTGAATCTTTGCTTTAGCTCTTGAGGCTGAGCATTTAAATACCTGGTAGGGTCTTCCCTTTCTACTAAAGGAAAAACAAGATCAATAGCTGCTCATCTTACTTGTACAGCACCATTACTTCCTTCTGGGGAAGATGAATTTAATCTAGGGAAGGATGTTCTGAGGAGCACAGGCTTGGTTCTGTTCATACAACACTACTAGTAGACCTTTCTGTCATATTCTTGGGGAGAAAATGTGGTTGTTTGAGTAACAACTTCAATCATAGCAAAGTTACTGTAGTTTCAAAAAGCAGGAATAAAATGGAAATAAATATTTCCACCTAAAGCCAGCCAAAAGGTTAAAGTAAATTGAAATTCCAGTCAGCCAATTTGAAACTCTCCAAATTTAATTAATGGGAAGAGCATGATGTAATATTAAATTAGATTTGTCTGACTGGCAAATTAATGTTCATATAATAAAAGATTCAAGTTGATTATTGGCTAAGTGGGCAGCTGGCATCCAGTCTGATTTTCCTTCACCTCACGACATGGAATAGATCTAAGAAGGACTTTGTGAAAAAGGCGGTTCAATATTTGCATGTATCTACCAGTCTGGGAATATGGACTTTGAGCAGATTCTAATCTAATGTGCTGCATCTTCTTGGGTGAAAACAATCCCATTTCTGAGCACTTCCAGCTGTGCTCTCTCACAACATTGTGTTTTACCTACGCAGTTTTGGGGTCAGTCCTCCTTATAGGCATGAACCCCATCCCTTATAAATTAGGAATAAGCTATATTTCCTAATGACCTACCAAATGCATAGGTTCTCCAGAACCAGAAATTGGTTTGAGAATGAGAAATTGGAATTGAGAATGCGTTTCCTATCAAGGCTAATTTCAGTGATGACTTTTTGATTTCTTTTTGGTGTTGTAAACTTGCAAGTAATTTAAAAAAACCAAAAAACAGCATATCTGAGACTTGGCAAAAAAGCATAATTTTGTAAAACCATTCAGATTTAAGTTATCTAACATCAGTCAAATTCCCGCACCAGTTGGTTTCAACCCTATCACTGACTAATGATAGCATTCCTTAATTAATTTTGAGGACCTTGACCTTTCTAAATTCTCTTCTGTAAAGCAATATGCCTAATTATGTACTGCAGAGTTAAACAAACTAATTATATAGACTAATGAACAAGAAAAAAACCTGCACGACCCTATTTTCAGGATTCATGTTCCCCGGTATAATCACTTCAAGGATTACATTTCTGCTTTGTTCTAATGTGGCTCATTCTTTCCTAGATGATAGGGTGAAAAATATGTGGTATAGTTTTAAAGTGTCATTTTGACAGAGTTTTGCAAATTTAATTTTGTAAGGAAACACCACAAATCATAGGAATGTGTAAAAGAAGAGATTATCACTCGCTAGTGCTCTTAAATACAACCACAGAGCACTGAGGCCATCACTGCATTTGGTGTTTCTTTCAGATTTTAGCTGTGCAAGAGAAGCTGGATTGCTGAATTAGCAATGCAGATTTGTAATATCATTTACACATCTAAATGTAATAAAAATAAATTTTAATTAGAAGAAACACTCCACAGTCCGGTGTAATTGGTATCCTCAGTAGCTGTTTTGCTGTGTACTTGCAGACCTCTTAATCTCATGCATCAGACCCGGCTCCCTCACACCACCAACTGAGGAGCATCTGGGAACTCTGATGTGACATTTCTGGGCATGTCTGGTGCCCACCACCCAAGGAGGGAGTGCTGGCAGCAGTTTGTATGAGAAGGATGCGCTTTGGTGCTTAGCACCAGACTTTCATACTGAAGAGCTACTAGTTCTCCACCAATTTGCTTAGAACAATGAAGACACAATAGGTCTCAAAGCTTTCTTTGTACGTCTCAACTGTTTTTCTTTGTTTCAGGACTGGGACTCGCTCTCAACCTCCAGCCATCAGTGATAATCATAGGGAAATACTTTTTGAAGAGAAGACCTATCGCCAATGGCCTTGCTATGGCAGGAAGCCCCGTCATGCTTTGCACCTTGGCTCCTCTCAACCAGTTCCTTTTTGACAATTATGGCTGGAGGGGCAGCTTTTTAATTCTTGGTGCAATTTTATTGCACTGCTGTGTTGCTGGAGCTCTCTTCAGACCCATCAGTGCAGACAAAACCCCAGTCAAAACCCAAACAATTGAGGAAGGGAAGGAGGTCCTGAAAGAAGAAGTCACTAAAGATGCCATAGAAATAAACAGTCCCACTAACATCTGTACCAAAACAGAAGAGGCCAAAACAGAAGAGGAGGAAGAAAGGGACTGTTGTGAAAAGGTCAATAAGTATCTTGATTTTTCCCTCTTTAAGCACAGAGGGTTCTTGATTTACCTGATTGGAAATGTGCTCATGTTCCTGGGTTTCTTTGCCCCCATTGTTTTTCTGGCACCCTATGCAAAGCACATTGGCATTGATGAATATTCAGCTGCTTTCCTCCTTTCAATTCTTGCAATTGTGGATATGGTTGCCAGGCCGACCACTGGCATCATTGCAAACAGCAAGTGGGTGAGGCCACGGATTCAGTACTTCTTCAGCTTCTCCATTGCTTTCAATGGCGCTTGCCATCTTCTGTGCCCATTGGCTTCTGGCTACAAAGGGCTCGTCGTTTACTCAGTCTTTTTTGGCTTGGCCTTTGGCATGGTTTGTGCCATGCTTTTTGAAACTCTCATGGACCTTGTGGGAGCCTCCCGCTTCACAAGTGCTGTTGGTTTGGTCACCATAGCAGAGTGCTGCACCATATTGCTGGGACCACCCATTGGAGGTGAGTGTCCTTCCTCCTGCTTTCACTTTGCTCCCTCAAAGGGTTTTTTATGTAACTTCTTGCCAGCACAGTTTATAAGAAGTGATTCAAAACATCTTTTTTTCCTCTTCTTCCCACCCACCTTTCTTCCGCTGGTAACCTTAGGTAATCTGTAATCCAGTAATTCTCCTCTACCCCTTTCTGTGTAGTACCGGAGCTGAAGTCAACAGTTTGGGGAGTGACGGCCCTTACAGAGCCATTCAGTTCTTCATATTACTATATAGCTCATCCAGTGTGACAGAAGCAGCTGTATCCTCTTGCTGCCTTAGAGATTCATTAACTAATGACAAACAAAGAAAATACAATTTTAAAATGACCATTTTCTGAGCTACATAATTTTCTGTGTGGGAAAATAACTTAATGACCAGAGACTGCTAATGAGGCTAAAGCAGTACTATGTAATAATCAGTAATATTAGTTTTGTGGGGTTTTCCCTGCTACTTTAATAAGCAGCAAATTTATTGGTTCTTTGGCATTTTAATAACCTACTGCAGGGTTCTGCTTCAATGAACTAAGTAAATTGTTCCCAGTGTGTTTTATGGCTTTATCTTATTCTCAAAGGAAAAGAGGTAGGCTATCCTACTGTTGTATTTTCCAATACTCTACTCATTAAGACTCTCATTGAGATCTATTTAGGAGACCTCTAGGTCATCCTGATTAGCAGAAAAGGGGAAAAAAAATTGCAATTAACATTTGGTTGATGTTTCACCACCCACACGAAATACACTGTGCATTGAAAACAGCGTATGAAGACATCTAAGAGTGATTCAGGAAGAACCAGTGACACAAACCAGCTGAAAGTTACTCTTTGAGAGATCAGGAAATGTACTTGGTGGCCACAAATTCCCTTGCTAGTGTCATGCAGTGGGAGAACTAATCATCACCCTTAATTCACATTAAGGGTCAGTCAGGAAGTAATTAAGATCCCCCACTTTAAGAAGGAGAACATATTCCAAAAAGTCAGAGTGCAGGATGATGGGCCAGTTTCAAGGAGGCCGATCTGCACTGTGAATGCCAGGTTAGGAGTGTGTCTTTCTTTAATTAGGATCTGGGATGTTACGAATGGTCTGTGATGCTCCAGTAAGTGGGAATTAATGCTTAGGATCATAATCCCAATAAGATTTGCATTACATTTTGACATAATGGAGAACACTGACATTTCAATTAAGCTGTCTCCCTTCAATTACTCTGTTACTCCATAACAGAGGCATTAACCTTTCAAAGGAACCTGTCACATTTGTCTTGGCATTGAAATTATCTGACACTGAAAGCATCATCTTTGCTTTCCCTGGAACTAATGTTTTCCAGTTCCACATGGTGCACTTTCATCCCCAGATCACAGGTAGAAATGCAGAAAGGGCATCTGTGACCAAAAGCCGAGTCCTCTCTGATGTTGGAGAATGACCCATGGTGGAACAAATTGATGAGTCATTGTCACTAGTCTGAGACCAGAAGCAGTGGCCCGGTGCCATCTCACACACAGCTTTCAGAAAGCTGCCACTATCCCGTTCCACTTTAATATACAGACTTCTGGTGGTGTTACCTACATCAACGTTAACTACCCACAGGCTGTAAAGTGGAGTATGTGTGAAGTATTTGTGGGATCAGAGCGCTTAGGGAAGAGATCAGAAGTACAGAGAATGTTTTATTTTATCCTAAAGTCACAAGGGTGTCCCTTTATAGATAGGAACTGATAATACAATAGTATTTCCTTCATCTCAAAGTTTCTTCTTCTTTTTTTTTCTTTTTAATATGTCTCTTACAGGAACACTCATTGATACCTTTGGGGACTATAAATATATGTTCATTAAATGTGGGGCTGTGATGGTCCTGGCAGGAACGTTCTTGTTCATCATGAACTACTATAATTACCGTATGCTTGCCAAGGAGGAGAAGAAAAGAAAGGCAAAAGAAGAGGATACTAAACCCGTAAGGACAGAAAACGAAGGCGGAAATAACTGGAACAAAGAACACGTACAGGATGGACCTGAGTTGGAACCTCTGAGAGAGGAACAAGAAGGACTAAAGAAGGAAGCAAATGGCATAAATGAAGTTTAAACCTGCTCTCATGGGCTGAACAGGGAATTACCTCCATGCTGCTTATGTTGGCACTAGCAGTGAAATCACACCAGATTTTTAAATTTTGCCCTGTACTTTGCCACGTGTCTTAAGAGAAGACTAGAACAGAAACGAATTTAGTTTCTTATAAAGTGCTGGGACACACAGAGCTGTATCCATCAAAGGATCTGAACCATTTTTCTTCAGACATTTCCCATTTTCCAGAGGGCCTGTAACCACTACCCTACTATCATTCCAAGTACTATAGCTCTGTTTGGTGAAAAGGGCAATGACCATCAGGATCAATGCTGAGCCCTTCCACCGGCTTGTATGGGCTTTGCATTGAGCACTGTGGTGGCTGGATCTACTCACCACGCAGTCTTTGACTCTTTGATTGCAGCATCAGAGTTACCCCAGGAATTTGGTACCACCTCTATCTTCTGGAAAAAGAAAATAGACAATATGTTCATCTTAAATACAGGAGCTAGAGCCAACTGAACACACAAGGGCAGTACATGCCTGCGCTGGCAGCAAAGCAGCCTGTTCTGTGGCCAGAGTATGCTAGAAAGGAGCTGACTTGGGTTGGCTCATGGTAGCTTGACCATGGACTTCCTCAGGGACCTCTGCAAGTAGCAAAATGGCATTTTTCAGGGGGAATACACCAAGCTAATATACTGCAGGAGTTCTTATTCTAGGTCATTTGTCTGTGCTGGGCAGAAACTTTTTTTTTTTTTTTTTTTTCTTTTCTTTTCCCCTAAGAGATCACATATTACTAACCAATAACTAAATGCCTTGTCGTTTTTAGTTTTTTACAGCACCCTGGTGAAGCAATAATTACAAGCAGTTAACTGTACAAATGAAGTACTGAGAAACTATGGGCATCAAGTCAGTGAATAAAGCTTAGACATGCCACAGCTGAAATGGGATCCATTGCCCTGAGTCAAGAAGCTTGCATACGGAAGAAAGCAATCAGCAGCTGAGGAGGGGAGCTGACAGGCTGCCAGCTGAGCACAGGCATCCTACTGCTAGAAAATAGAAAATACCAGCAAGTGTGCATTAAACCACTGCCTGCCTCCTTTGTGCATTGTGCTACTTAAGCATAATGATTTAAAACACTGTCTTAGAGCTGAAACTTTGTGCATCCATCCTGGAGGGAATCTGAACACAGCTGCCTCCTCCCAGCTAGTCACCATCCCA
This sequence comes from Coturnix japonica, assembly GCF_054131305.1. Lineage (NCBI taxonomy): Eukaryota > Metazoa > Chordata > Aves > Galliformes > Phasianidae > Coturnix > Coturnix japonica. Next base: position 5,461,342 of record NC_140677.1, on the reverse strand, counting down.
TTGCTGGTGCTGCAATACCTGGTGGCCTCATGCTGTCCTCCATGCTGCAGGAAATACTGCTTCCCTGGGTCAGTGTTGCAGAAGTAGAGCTAAGGCCATGTAGGAATCTCTCCTCCGCTGGTGATAATGTTGATCTGGGTTCTGACAACAAGCACTGATTCATTTTGTAATAAGCGGCCATTGCCTGAGAGCTGTGGATGGTCAGCATGGCATCCCATAGCGGAATCATGCATCTTTTTGAGTTTAGCTCCTAGTGTCCAGGTAAAAACAAAGACTTCAGAGGCAAATGACCCAAACCTGAAGGTAACAGCTGCCCATAGAGCAGCTATCACCTTTCTTTGCTTCAGTGGAACCTGTAAGTGATCAAAGAAAGTCTTATTTTTCCTCCCATGTCTTTATCACCCAGGAGATGTATTTAATTATCACTTACATACATGCTATGAAGAACGACTTGTAAAAATCTTTCCATAGATACACTGTCCTCTTAAATGTAGATTGCTCATATCTCATAGAAAAGTTCTGCAGTGAAACCTTTCATTCCACTGAAGAATAATGGTCTTTATCTATTGACTGTGGTAGGACTTGAATTTATTCCTTATATTGCATTTCTTGGAAAATAAAAACAAAATTTGTAAAACACACTTAGCATTTCGTTGCTGTATTTTTCATATTCCCTATTTCTGTCAAATTTATCTATGGATGTTTGGTAAGAAAGGTGTCAGTAGGAGGGCCTGAACATTTTCTAATATACCTTCTGGATGCTTTGAGATGCTTAATAAATCTCTTCTAAAAAAAGAAAATAATAATGAAATTATTTGACACTTACTCATTATAATCCATAGGGCAACTCTGTCCTTCTGTTTGGTAAGTACTTTATCCTTGTAGGGTTTCTAGCCTGAGCTCCATGTGGTAAAGCAACTCTGATTTGCAGCCTGTTATCCCAGGGCTTACATCAGGAACTCCTTACAAGACAGTTTCTCAGATATTCAGATATTTTCAGTGACTCGAGCCAGTTTGACTCACATGTCCAGTTGCAGGAGCCCACAGTAAGTCTGAAAGTAGGTGAGAATGACCTGGTGAGGATTTGACAAGATTATTTTCATATCTCACCACCAGGTCACATCAGTTAATTCTAGGAACAATGACCCAGATCCTTCGCTATCCTCACTGCAGGAGCTAGTGCTAAAGCTCTTTGTCTAAATTAAGCTTTTTAGGTCATAGAACATCACTGAAACAGATAACATTTCTAATAGAAAGGCTTTGTTTGTTTGTTTGTTTAGCTATCTTTGAAAATCCCCTGGAAGAGAAACACCTTTGTCTTCTATATTAAGCATCTACTTCATTTAACCCACACAAGCCCCTTGTCATAGAAACAAGTATTCTTTATCACATAGGAAGCCAGACTATCTTAATGCAGTTTTGGAGGTGAAGGCTGTTTTTCAGGTTGGTTGCCTGCCTACTCCCTGTCACCCTATCTCCTGTTCCCACTGTGGGTTCAAAGTTCAGATCACAACATATCACTGATCAATTCAGCAAAGCAGTGCCAAGTAACTGTGTACTTTTAAGCACGTGAATAGCTCCAGAAATGCTTTGCTGAATCAAATCCCTTGGATTCGATACCTTGCAGGCTTAAGATACAATCCAGGCTTGGAAAACTCTCCAACTTTCCTAAGAACATTTTTTAGTTATTAAAAATGTTTGTTGTTATATAAAATATCCATTAAAAAGAGCTCTCGTGAAGGAGTAGAAGCTGCCTGCGCATCTAAAATAGTGATTTGGAAGGCAAATTGGACATAACACAGTGTACTTACATGCATTCTTAGGCCTGGAAAGCACCAGTGTAAGCAACTTGAGGTGTGAATATTGTTCCCGGGGTTGCCAGGGCTTCTACAAGAACCTGTCTGTGAAGCTGAGCCATTGTTCCCCACAACCAACAGACCAGCAGCAACACAGCGCTCAGCACAGCCTCAAAGGAAAAAAAATGAAGCATCAATTTAGCACACAAAACCCTGCCACGAATCTCTAGGTTATATAGATGTGCTTGAAATATGGAATTGTGTTATTCTACATGAGATTATTCAGGACGGTTCCCATGGCAGCTGACAACAAATTTATTTGACTGCATTCAGAAAATGCCCAGTAGACAATACAGGTGCATTCAGATTATATTGAGGAACGAATTTAGAAGATGACTTTTGTGCCCTCCACAGCAACAGTGACATTGACTATGAAAGAGTATTATTTAGACTTATCAGAACCACGTGAGAGTGTTTTGATGACTGACATTCATATCTGTCAGCAGAGCTTCCCATATCAGCAACACAGCTCTGAAACAAAGATTAGATCTGCCATCAGCTTTGGCACTTACTGAAGTATTGCTACACTTCTGTATGTATATATACACATATATCATATAAAAATGAATATATATGAGTATGAAACCTTCAACGTGACTACTAATTACAGTTTTGAACTGAAAATACTTCCTCTTTGCTCTCCTGTCCTTTATTCTCTCACACAACACCTTACCTGCACACACTGACTTCACACTGATCGTGGCTGTCACAGAGCACTGCATTTCCAAAAGCTCATTTGCCCTTATTTTGGCATTTTTGAAGCTCTATAAACTCAGTAACGAAAGAGTTACAAACCATCCTTGAGTTAGAAATACAAAATTATGTGAAAACATAAAGTCAGTGGCAGATATTTGGCCAAAAGTGCAGTAGCTGTCCCAGATGCCCCAGCTTTGCTGTTTTTGTAAGCAAAGGACCCTTTAAGGCTTACTAAAATCTCTCCAGAAGTTTGCATTTAGCTAAATTAGTGTCCCAGCCAGTGATGTGGGAAAGGTTAGGGGAGGTCCCAGCAGACCTGGATATATTTTCAAGTCTTTTGGTGAATACAGCTCTGTTTTACCTCTGTTTCTGACCTAATGAGGTGCACTCACCCAGCAGATTTCAGAACCACAGAATCACTGGGGTAGGAAAAGATCTCTTAGATCATCTGGTCCAACCATTCACCTACCACCAACATTGCTTCTGTCTTTCCTGGTCCAATTCATCAGTTTTTGATGAAGGGAAGGTATTCATTCATCAGAGGTATTAATTCACCAGAGGTCTAATTCTGGTCATTCTAGATCTAATTCTGACTGAGCTCAGACACATCAGCCTCCTTTTGCATCCTGCATTCCCTTTGATGTGCAAAGCAGAGTCGATCTATGCCCGCTGTTAGCAGCTGATGCACTAATACCACTGCAATGAGATATATAGGGACAAGCACTTCCCTTGTACTGCAGGCCTTTTTATCCCCTTCCTGGACAGATGAGATTCTTAAGTAGTTTTTAATCAGCATGTAATCAGCCCCAGCCATTAGTTATGCCATCTGATCGCAAACATGACTCCAGACAGAGATCCTTAGGATATCTAGGAAGATCCATGCATTATTAAGTAAAACAACCACAGACTCAACATATCACCCATTACTACTACATATAATAAGTGCTTGTTGAGCAAACTTGCCAAGTCTAATTAACTTCCCAGCAGACTACAGTGTTTTTCTGGTGGCTTTTTTTTTCCCTTCTTTTCTTTCTGGCACTTGTACAAGCCTGATGGAAACCACATCAGGCCTGCTCCTGCAGAGTGAGAGTAGGGAAGGAACCCTGATGTGCTTCAAGCTTCCAAGATGGTCTGTATGTGCAGATGCATGCACCCACATCCCAGCCTCAGACACACCAGAGGAAAAACCCACAAGCTGAAGCCTTGCACCGAGGGGCTGCATTCCCCAGTGACATGAGGACAGAGGTCTTAAAAGACTGTGAAGTTACTTGAAAGTGGAGGCAAGAGGGATCTCCATGGCTGGGCTCTCCCTTCATAGAACCATAAAGTTTGGAAAAGACCTCTAAATTTATCTGCTTCAACTGTCCACCTACCACTATTGCCCACTAAACCATGTCCCTAAGCATGACATCTCCACATTTCTTGATCATCTCCTTTCTTCCAACCAGGACAAAAACATGATAACGTTATTTCCTAGCTTATGAGTAGGGGGGATGATTTGTGATTTCCCTTTGTACTTCCTCTTTTGAAATCTATTAGCATTATTCCTAAAAGTTAACGTAATGCTGCAGTGGGTAATTATGTGGAAGGTCTTTCAAGCACACATGTTCCTGCATAAGGTGTTGTGTTCTCCAGAAAGCCTGTCAGGAGTCTGTCTGACAGAAGATCTCATGAGTTGATACTGGAAAGATGAATGAGACCTCATATCTCATCCAAGAAATTAATAAGGAAGACTGTGCTGATTAATTAAGACCAGATGCAAAACCTCCTTGTTGCTGTGGAGGGTGGGCTGTAGCCATGTGGGTCTACCCCTACAAAGAGTGAAAACTTCATCTCTATTGTGATATTTAAATAGCAGAAATGCCATTTCTCTGGAGAAAATTTGGAGACCTCTGGACCAACGGGATTGCTTAGAAAATCCCAAACACAACGAAGGTTAGTGTCATCCTATCACTGAGCTCAACATTTTGGAAAACAGCCCTACAGTTTAGGCTCATCTTCTCCTCTTTTCCTTATTATTAGCAAACTATTGCCTCTTTTTTCCCCCCTTTTTTTCTTCTTTTTGAACAGGAAAAGATCACTAATGTTGTGCCTAGAACCACACCGACTTCATTTGCTCAGAAATGTGTGTCCTCTGACCTACCTGTCAAAGACATACTTCAAAATACAGCGTTGTGTACTACATTACAGTACAAAACACAAAGGACAATTATATCATAATTTCAACTTCCAGCTAGAGAAGATGGTAATTACACACTATTCAAATAGATGTGCAGAGAAGTAGCTTTGTAAGTACAGTGTAACTAAGCTGTAGCTAATTTACTTACATTCTGAAGTATATCTAAAGTTAGTAATTATGGCCAGCACATGATGAAATACGAGCAATATACTTACCTTCACACAGTGTATTATTTTTCACCCGTATCTATCATGAACCTAGATATTTTCCAGGGATTAATGATAGGCTGTGAAAAGTTGATAGCCTGAAGTTCAGCAGAGAGCCATTAAACTGGCCTGGTCATTAATCCCTGGAAAATACCCTGCACCAAGGTTGTTATAAGGTGAATATGGAAAATAACTTTCCACATGTGTTGACTTTTAGTTTGGCTGTGATGTCTTTGACAGCGTGAAGAAGGAACACCCCAAACATGAGGGGCTCCCTCCCCCTGGTGCTGCATGTATCTGATGGTATAGAGGATGAATGCTCCCTCAGCCCACCTCTGTACATCACTGTGGGATGTCTAGAGAAGACCCTGAACAAGCAGGTTTTTTCCTGCCTTAGCAACAGCTGTTTGGCAATATTTAGATGTTAATTTTAATAAACTGAACCTCCATTTCCCTTAATGTGTAATTCCAGCTTCTCTGAACTGAGAAACAACAGTGGCAGTCAAGTAAAAATGCCCATTACTGGGGAATGTGTAAAAACACTGTTTCATCAGTCATCCTGCTCACACGGTTCTCTCCCAGAACTGAAGTTGGTAATGAAAGTAATTTAACACACATCTATAATTAATTTACTACATTCTTCCTGCTGATGGCAATCATCTTACCTAGCAAAGTTCATGAAATTGATCTTAATGCATAAAAATAGAGATGAAAACATATTCAAGGCATCTAAATGTGGTGGACTTCTAAACCTGGAGACAGTTCAGATCTGTTTGGAGAGATGTGCTGGGGCTCATTCAGCAGGAGCCATAACCTTTGAGCAGTGACTGTGGGTGCAGGGACTGGGGGGAAGGGCCTTCCCCTGGACACAGAGGTGAGGTCCTGTGTTGTGCAATGTGTGCAGTGTGGGTTCAGAGGTCTTGAACAAGAGGACAAGCTGCTGGGCCACAGCTCCTACGCACTATTTGAAGGACAGCTCAGGGCAACACATAGAAAATCCAGATGTGTGGACGTGTGTGAAAAAGCAGACCTAGAAAAGCAGAATAGCAAATCAAAGCATGCATTCATCACCTGTAACAACTATACGAAGTAACGATTCCTCAGCAAGGCTCAGTAAGAGGCTCTTCTTCCATGTGCCATGTTCCTGAACAGTGGCGTCAGGACATGCAGGACAGGTATTGCTGGGGAGGGGGTGTGGACCAGGTTGAAGATGTATCCAAATGGGCATCCAATTGTCTCCAGCAAGAGGCAGGAAAAGCCAGCTTTTCTGGAATGAAAGGATAATATGAGATGATACTCACCTACATAAGGAGACTTTAGAGGTGAGGTAAGTGGGAGGAGGATTAAACTAGCACTGGATACTGAGAGACAGAACAAACCCACGCTTCCTATGGATTCCCACATCCCTCAGCATGTGATGTTAGCTGTAGAATGACCAACGCTCCCAATAGCATATGCAAAACTCTCTTGGATAGACTGTGCTAGGTCAGTTTGAAGGAGTCTTAGTTGTATCTTCTTTAATCAAAGGAAGGTGATGCTTTATCTGGGGGAAAATAAATAAATAAATCATCATCTGTTTTAGATTATAGTGATGGACAAAGTAATTTCCTGAATAACTTCATAGGCTTTTCTCTCAGGATACAGGTTGGACAGGATGATCTCAGAAGTCTCTTTTAGCCTCGGTGGTTCTATAACAAGCAAAGCTTGCCAGCAAAGCCATTAAGCAACAGTTGCCAACAGAATATACAAAACAAACAGCGCTCCGCGTTATTCAGAGGCTGAAACCAAACCAAACCAATCAATCAGGGTCAAATTTCCACCCTGCTCCGAACGGGTAGCCCCGCAAACAGCTCCGCTGTCCGCTGTAAACGGAGGTGCAGGTGGGAGCTCAGCGCGGCCGCTAGAGAGCAGCCTTACCCCGCTCTTTCTTGCTTCTTGCTGAAGCTTTTACCCGTGGATGCGCAGCGCACTTCCAGACTCCCCCTTGCTCCCCCCCCTGCAGGTCGACATTGCCCTCAAATGATGCCGGGTGAGAACCCAAATGGGTGAATTTGCAAGTTCCTCTCCTCAGGTGCTGGAAAAATTTCTCCTCCTGTTCATCCCTGGGAAATGACTTTGGAAAACATAGAAATGCATCCAGAATTAATTTCTTTATTAATTCTGCTGAGACTTCTGTTATCATGGTTTTCTAGGGCTGGTGGTTGGCGTACACAGCACAAAAAGGCTGTTTTGCTACCAGAAAGGTAAAAACCAGCTGGCAAGAAATCCAGATCCTGGTATTTCCATCAAGATTAAAAGCCCCAGATGCTGATGTCTGCCTGTTAGTGCCACAATGAACAGGAAGACTCTCTGAAAAGCTGAAAGTGGCAGCAGGTGGGTGATGGAAACTAGAGTGAAAAGAGGAGCAGGTCATCAGCCTCTGACACCACATCCTCCCTACAAAATGGGACCTGGGAGTCAGCAACAGGGTGGGAAGAAAGAACACAGAAAAGAACAGGGTGGGAACAGTGCAAGAAGCTGTCATTACTGCCCAGACTGAGAGCTTATTTCCCTCTTCATGCACAGCATGTGGGCACATGGAATTCTTATGCATTCACTTAATGTCACCACAACCCCTGTGACTGCAGGGGAGAAGTGTGGGCCCAGCACGATGATACCTGTTGTCACATGCACACATGCACAGAGGGTTTTGAAAGAAACATGGCAGTATCTGAGAACCTCATCTCTTTCCAAGAGAGAAAATAACCAGGAAGCCCTGGAGCGAGTCCCAAAAGAGATGTCACTGCATTTAATGTGTATTTATGCAGCTATTTAGAGGCAAACGAGCAGCAGTGATTATGTATAGAATAAAATGGAACAACAAACTGAGACTCTTTTAGTTTCCGCTCTATCTGATTAGCCAGGAAGAACAACAGACTGATGTGCTCTGAACAAACAGAAACAAGTCTAAGTGTTCCATCCTTGGGGGATTCATTGTTACTTCCTGGATGGAACTAAATGGGTGAACAAAAGAGTTGTCTCAAACCAGCCCAGACACTTGGCAGCTGGGGCTGAGCATCCCTGCTGTGCACTTACCTGGTGTTGGAGATGTTGGGACTTACTGGTGCCACTCCTCTGCTCTGTGGCTGAGGAAAAGCCATCAGTTTAGTTTTAGCTCAAACAGCAGCTGCTCTACAACTGAGTGCTGCAATCAGTGGGAACCGTCACACAGTAAAGGGCTGTGGCACAAAATAAGCCTCTCCTAGACACGTTTAAACACAGAATATTGAAGAACATTCAGCTCTATAGAAGAGCTGAACCTGACAGCTCACTTCTGCTCAACACTGTGAGGTGCCAGCTGGATGCTGAAAGAGGGGAAACCTTCACTAAGTAGCAGTTTATAGTGATCTCTCCCCACCTTGCATGCAGCTACCAGAAACAGGGTATCCCTGACACAACTGACACTGTAACAGCGCAAAGAGAGCCTTTCAGAGCCAGTGTTTTAAAGTTGTGCACAAGCACCTTGCTGGACACACAACACGACATCTCAAAGTCAACGTCACCAGCCCAGCTCCGCTCTCACGGGGACCTTATGGGTGCAGAGAAGTGGTGAACTTGGGCTGGGCAGGAGCTGCTGGAGGAGCAATTTGAGCTTCACAGTTTCATCCATCTTAGGTATGGAGTGTGGGATCATAAAGCACTAGTAAGCATCATTGCTCAGAGCACCAGGTGCAGTTACCACGGCTTAGGTACTTCACTGAAGGATAGCATGGCTTGGATAAGTGATAGAGTGGCTGGAACAACTCCTTCAGTAATGAAGATTACAGTTTGGTAGCTTTCTTTATGCAGCAAATATCCTACACCAACAAAGTTCCCTGACCTAAGTAATAAGTAACACTACCAGAGCAGGCAATAAGACTGCATGGAACATATACTTCATGAACACACAGCCAAACAAATCTTGCATACAGTGAAAGGTCAGGCTAAAACTTATTTACCTTCTGTGCTTTGCAGGGCTGTGCTGGTGCAAGTACAGTACGGCAGCAATTAATCCACCACCTCCTTTCTTGCTCCATGGAGAGAAAGCAATGCTGCCTGTGAGGTAGGAAGTCTGAGTTATACCCTAAAACCTGCAAAACAACTGGTATATGGCTTAATAATGAGGTATCTTGTTGCCTTATCAAAGCATAGGACACCAGCTCCCTCAGCACTTTCCTCTATTAACGTCTCCCTTTTTCTTTAAATGTTTTAATAATATTCTTTCCATTTCTCAGTTACTTTTAAAATGGGATGAGAAAGTGAGTTTTCCCCACAAACCATGTTGTGCTATAAACACAATTACAGCTGTGCTTAGGAAATTTTTAAATATACTCATTGACACAGAATGGGAAGAACTACTCCTACTTAAGAGTCAATGGTATGATTTTCAGCCTGGAAAAAGATCCTGTTTTATATATATATTATTTATATATTATATAAATAATAAATAATAATAATATATATTATTTATATATTATATATAAATATTATTTATATTTATATATATATATATATATGTAAAGGTCAGCAGCATAATTCATTGTTCCTTTCTTCTCATCAGGGAAGATTCATCAGAATTAAAAATAATAACAATAATAAAATAATCTGTGGCTTCTGCAAACACACTTCAGCAAATTTCTAAATGAAGAATGGCAATAGCTTTAGAAAGCCTGGTATGGAAAAGGTCATTCTCAGAAAGGAGTGCTGGTAATGCAAAAACTGAGTGAAACAGAAGCGACTTAATAGAATATGTCAGAAAGGACTGTTCAGCTGTGATAATAACAAGGCTTCTGCATTTTATTATTTTTTAGCCTATATTCCCAAGCAAGCAGAGCTCACACAATCACACTGCGTGTGCCGCTATGCGCCTCTGTCTGTTCCTTCTGAGTGATTTTTGAATCCTTTGAGCTGTCTGCACTGAATTTGAAATGGAACAGCATTCCAGGGGGAACTGAGCTCCTTACGCTCTTGCTCCATGTTCAGATTTCCATTCAAACTGATGCCAGGGTAGGCATCATTGGCACAGGTTGGGCAAAGGGAGAGTGAACCCAGAAGCAGTGCTGGTAATCTTGGCTTGAGGAAATGCCTGTGTTGATCAGAACCTGATATCCTCCACTTATCCTCATCCCTTCCCTGGTTCAGCTGTCCAGCAAGGTTTTCCATCAGCCACATTTGGTGGTCTTCCCTTTGTGCATTTATCCTTTCCTAGTCACCCTTGCAAACAAAAGCACACACACCACACAGACTATTTTATCTCTATAATGCACACCCTATCATCTCAAATGAATGCACCAAGAAGGTCAAAGTATTCAGCTTGCACTGCACATCAGCACCAGTTATGTGTTCTGACAGCACCAGATGTCAGCTCCAAAATGAGCTGCATCTGCTCAGTAGTACACAAGGAGCGATGTATGGCAGGGCGAGACCAGGATCCCAAATGGCCCCTTGGCAGCCCATGCCTGGAGCAGTTCTTCCTGAGGGGTTTTTGGGACAAACTTCCCAAAATCATAGATCATTAAGGTTGGAAAAGACCACAAAGAACATCAGATCCAACTGCTGATCTATCCCCTCCATGTCCATCAAATGTGACCCTCAGTACCAAATCTCCATAGTTCTTGAACACCTCCAGGGACAACATTTAGGACAAATGCTGTAGAGCAAAACATTACACATGTTAACAGCTTTAATGCTACTTGTTCACAAGTATTAAAAATATTCATTCATTTCAATAGCCATGACATTACAGAGTGATTTCTTTCCCCCTTGTCAAGACCCCAGGTAGCATCTCACCTCCAAGAGCTGTTTCCATGGGCACCAGGGGAGAAGCTGTGTTGGTGGCAGCAGCCCAGACAGAGCAATTGTCCTGGTTGGCACCGCTAGAGTTGTGTCCCTTCAGAAGCTTGGGAAATACACTCTTGCTGAACATAATGAGGATCATTTGGCTTATACGTCTGTTTGCTTTAAAAGGTAAAGGCACAGAATGTTTTCCTTTCCTCCCTTGCACATTGCACCCGACATGATAAATCTTAGAACAGTAATGAGAACAAGTTAATATGGGACTATATTTTCTCTGCTCATAATGAGCTTTGTCATGGAAATGGATTGATTTTATGTCACTTTCTGTTCTCTTTATAATTTTTATGGGTAGAATGAGGTAGCAAATTTCATCTCTCATAAATTCAACGTAGCCTACATAACTCACTGTGTATTTTGGCCACCTGTTTCACTGCTCCCCTCTTTGCAGCCTGAAAAAGAAGGAAAACAGCCAATCCTTCACTACCTGTAATACTGATAAGGTGACAGCCATTCGGCCCTGCAGCCTTGGCATCTCTCAGTTGCTGCTCCAGATATGCCTTGCTCTGTTTCTCCAGCAGCTGTCTGAGTTTCTATTACATACAGATCTGGCCCCTGGAAGCCAAAATGGATCAATAATTTGGACCCAAAATAAACTGGTACACAGTCAGAGGATAGCTCATGTCTCTGAGACTTGTGGCCCACCACAGTACAACTGCAGATTTCCGTAATAAGAGCAGAATACGTTGCTTAATGGATTTGGGAGTGATAATTCTTAAACAGAAAAACTGCCCAGTAGAAAAATAAAGCAGAAAAATTGCAATTCTGCATTTTATGTGATAAATACAATGGGAATATGTGGCTGCTATTGTACAAACTGAGTTGAGGAGGCCAAGCTCCAGTTTTGCTTCCATTATGGATTAACATCTGGAGATAATAGTTTAAAAGGCAATATTGCCTTGAAAATCACGCACAGACACAGCTTCAAGTCACTGCCTTGGCTTCATATTCACAGCTCACTGGTTTTATGCTTCATGTTTGCCTCTAAATTATTCATCTTGAGCACCCTGTGTTGCATTTTCTTTACAACATGTCACAGTGGTAAAGGGAGGAGCAGATCCTGCAGGAGAAGCAGCTCCCCTTACCCCTGCTTTCGAGATTCAAGTGAAGTCTTTTCCTACCTCCTTTGCTCTGGTGAAGCCTAGTGCTGGCAAGTTAGGGTCCCTCTTCTCCTCTCATCACACCTGTCACACTCAGGTGGGTATGAGGAGTGGGCAGGTGTGCACACAAGTACTCACAGGGCACTGAGTGCCTCAAGCTGAGCACAGGAAATCAAGCACATTCCTACTTCAGATCCTCTCCAACCTGCATCACTCTTCAAATAAAAATTACTCAGCACTCCAGCAGCTGCTTCTGCTGCCTGGTGGTTGTACTCCAGAAGTAATTCCAAACTTATATCAGAAATATAAGATCAGGATATTCTCCTGAGCTCCCACATGCCCCATCAGGATTGGCACCAGGACTGGGAACAGCTGGCAATGCAGAGGGATGGTGTTGGGAACAGACCATAAAGTGATACTATTCCTCTCCCATCACACTTTCACTCTTTAGGGTAGCACATCTTCTACCAGCATCCCATAACCATTGAGATCCACTTGCTGATGACAAAGATTCATTTTTATGATGTTAGGCAGAAATTCTTTACATAGAGGGTGATGAGGCAGTGGCACAGCTGCTCAGGGTTGTGAGTGCCCCAGTCCTGGAGGCGTTCAAGGCTGTGGATGGGGCACTGGGCAGCCTGAGCTGGTTGGTGGGTGGCAGCCAGTCCAGGGCAGGGGGACGGAACTGGATGACCTTTAAGGTCCCTTCCAACCTAAGCCATTCTATGATTCTGTGAAATGGGAAAAAAATAATGGTACCATAGTAAGCACTGATTTAAACCCTCATTATTTAAGTTTCATTATTGAAGTACCTAAGTTCTGGAGAAGGAGAAAAGCTACTTCAGCTATTGAGCAATGCCAACATATTCACAAATGAGTATCAAACAGGTTTCTGAAGCCTGGAAATTAGCAGCCAAGGGTTTATCTGAAACTCTTGCCTTGAGAGAGTCAAAGAGACAGAAAGAAAGGCATTCGCTTAGGTCCTGTGATAATAATATTAGGTTTGAATCTCTTTTCCTGCCACATCACAACTGAATCAACACAGGGAATAAGAGACTTCTAACTTATAAACAATGTATAAGAGGGAGATCTGAGTGCATTACACATTCACAGAATAAAAATTATTCTGTGAATAAAAAACTCAAAATACTCAATTTAAATAGACACTTTTTAACAACAAATGCAGTGTGTCAGTTCACCTCAGAGGGGCTGGGAACAATTTAACCATCAGTAAGGTTTACTAGATTTAACACAAATATAACCTTCCCAGAAACCAGCAAGCAACAATTTTATGCTGAAATCACAGACAGTTCTACTATGCGTCCTGAAACTTGGCAAAGAAAAGACATGAAACCAAAAATAACTGAAATCCACAAAACACAGCGCTGAGGGGTTACAAGTGTGAAGTCAGGTGAGATATTCTTTACCCATTTTTTTTCCACTGCTGGATGGGTCCTCACAACCACTGAACACAACCAGGGCAGGACAGTAGAAACCTGTGCTTCCAGAGCTGCAATGATTATAGAACTGTTTGAGTTGGAAAGGATCTTTAAAAGCCACCAAGCCCAACCCCCCCTGCGATGCATAGGGATGCCTACAGCTCCCACAGAGCCTGCCCAGACCAACCTTGGGTGTCTTCAGGGACAGGGCATCCACCACCTTGGGGCAACTTGTGCCAGTGCCTCACCACCCAAGCACATTTTGCTTGGCTGCATTATCTACAGCACTGAGCACATTCACCAGCTAATTGACAGCTAACGAGCTTGTCTGCTCCAAGTATTCCTTTCTGCTGCAAACACAAGAGGTGAGGAAAAACACCAGCTGGGAGTCTGAAACAGTTTTTCTATATGCAAAGCTTTCGGGTAAATCATATTTTTGTCAGCTGATGCAGAATTGGATCTGTTTGCCAGAGCTCCATTGCTTAATGCATGGGCTCTAGCATACTGTTCACATATGAATGGAGCTGTGAAGACACACTATGATTTATAGTGCACCTTTCATGCTATATCTCCAATTTAGCAAGGCTGGGATTTGATTCTGTAGGGAGCTTTCCACTGACATTTGCAAAGCACCAGACAATGGGAAATTGTGAAGGACTTGAACATAAAAGAAAAACCGTCACTGTACCTCCATAACTGAGCCAGAGATCTCTGAATGAGGACAGTATGAAATGTTTACCTTGCAGATGCTCTTCCAAATCCCCCTTCAAGAAGCCTGATCCTCCCACGGAACTCCTTTGTCATCTCTGCTTATACCTATAAGGAACGAGTCAAGGGACAAAATTTAGAGCAAATACAGCTTTCATTTTCTAAATTAGGAAATAAATATATTGCCCTGGTTAAAGGAATCTGAAAGGGATGTCCATTGGCTTTGGTTCCATCTGTTGCCTTTGCAGCAGGGCAGAGCGCTCCATCAGCACACACAAGTCTTACCTCTGAGACTGAACACGGTGACATTTATTTGCTTTCCTTTTGCTTCCATTAGTGCTGGTTTTGCTGTTAGATTCATTTGTTAATCCCACAAATGAAATTAAACCAAGGCTGTTATGCATAGAGGGTTTGCATGGATCAGCTCTAATAATGCTGTATAATGATATATAAAATGATTAGCTAGCAATTGGTTTAATAGAGGAAAAAAACCTATAAAAGCCTCCACACAATAGCTATTTCACATGGCAGGCATAGCTGAAGTTGAGCTAACTGTGCAAGTGGTATCAGCTACCTCATGCTGGACACAGTCCTGAATCAGAGAGAGCCCAGCGCTGGGAGTGAGCTCAGACCAAGTATGCTGTCAGACAAAAGGCAGCTGATGCATTTTACCATCATTTTACTGATGCTGGCACTGCTGAGCGTACAGTAGTGTTTTCTGGTAATGAGCACATCTCCCCCTATAATGTGTTCTCAGTGCTACAGGAATATTCCATATTCCTTTATGTTGGTGTGACGGCGAAGGAGACAACTAAGAAGACGGCTGAGGCTTTCAAACCAAATCTTTCTTATTTTAGTATCATTATTATACACAGCACATCAAGGGTTTAAGCATCATTTCGGTTCAGTGTCTGTTTAGAAATTCCACTCCACTCTGTTAATATCAAGGGAGCTCTCTTAATTTACCCCTGTAGAGGATTTGTCTCTTGTTTTGCTCAGTGTCATGACCAGGGGTATTTGTGTATTTTCTGTTCTAATGTCAGAGTGATTTGATGACATGCACAAGCTATTATTCAATAATGATGCCTAAATGGAGCTATCAGAAGGGTTATTATCAAGGTTATTAAAAAGCAATTCTTTCCGCCTTCAGTTCAACCATGAATTGCAGAGCTCACCACCATCTAGGTGAGGATGTGCGTATTAATCAAGTGGCTTCCTGTGGTCCACCTAGATATCCTGAGAATGGATAATGATTGATTTACTCTACTCTTAGATTAGCACACAACCAACTGGGGGTGGCGAACATCTGACCAGCCGAGTTAATTCACAGTGCTTGGCAACCATTTTGTAATTTTCTCACATCTGTTCTTTCTGGCTGAGATGCTGGATTTCTTTTAGGAGCCCAGAAAATGGCTCATAGAGAAGTGTTTGTGGAGCAGCATCCCCTGCTATCAAATGGTTATGGTCCTTCTAGAACCCCTTTCACTTCAATGCTTTTCCAGGAGAAATAAGCTTCCTATAACATAATATGCCAGATGCTAAAGTAAGGAGTAAGCCAATAATTTTTTAGTAATCATTTGAAGGTAGCTGCATGTAATGACATCCCTATGTAAATCAGATTTCATCAGGTAAATCACTAATGAGGTCACGAGCACCATTTGGGCTTAGTCACCAGCTTTAGGGAAATGTATTTAATTTCACTTCTTGCTTGCTTAGGGGGTAAGGGGCAGCTCTACATCACCTTACACACTTTTAGCAAAGCCCAAAGTACAACACAACCTGCATCTGTTGCTGCAATTTCTTTGAGTGCGATCATGGCAGTAGAGCTGGCTCAGGTCTCTTCTGCCGACTGTGCGCTACCCGGGCATACATTTCAGGTTTGGCAAAGTCCTCACTGTGCTGTCAAGCTAACCCACACATCCAGCATTTAATGGTTCTCCTTTTGCTGTTGTCATCATTTTCACAGGCTAAACTTCATCTTTGCTGCTTGCACTGTGGCATGAGTGCAAGGAGCTGAGATCCAGCAGAACTGGAGATACAGGAACACAAAGAAAGTTTAGCCTTAAGCTTTACATGGTAGGCAACTGTGTGTGGACAAATGTCCTGTGGTGTCTTCTCAAGTATAAGTGTGAGGAGTGACAATGGTTACACCAGCGTGGAGCACCTGCTCTTTAAGATGAAAAGAGGAGGTGGTCTGTAGTCAGAAAAGTATCACCTATTCTGAATTTCCTACCATCACCCAATCAGTGTCCTTGAAGGAGGATTCACAGCGAACCAATGACTCTAC